>NC_091986.1:158681716-159968591 GCF_044704955.1 Pristiophorus japonicus
CAAGTAAAGAAACAAATGATGGGTCGAGGAGATTTAAATGGTTACAACACAACCATTACCAGCACCTGCTGACCGAGAAAATGGTGGTTACGATCTAAAGTTCAAAGTTAGGCCCAAAGCAGCAGTGGATGGCAGGAACATACAGATATACATTGCCCCCAGCATTGCTGAGTTACAAATGGTGGGAAATACTTTGTATGGCATCTCCCCATTATTTGCATTTCGCATTTCATTAAGGTCTGCGATCCATATTTGGGTGGACGTCACTTCTGACAGAAAGTCTTAGAAATGGGGTTGTTTAACAAAGTGCCATGGAATAGCTCCCCATTCAGTTTTCCTCCCCTACCTGCACAAGCTTCAAAGAAAGGTCAGCAAATAACAATCGGTTTCTTTATACAAGTTTATTTGTTAATATATCTTTTGAACATATTTTTGATGAATTTTGGCCAAATTATTATTTTCGTGGAGAGGGAAAAGCCCTATAAAGGGGTGTGGGGTGGGGGGAGGGACCCTGCTCAATGTTAGGTTTGGGGGGGAATAGAGGCAGAGAAACCGTGTTGCAGTGGAAGGGACGAATTTCTCTCTGCTGGAAGAAAGAGAAAGATAGTGGGTGTTGGGGCATAGCTGGTCCATGTTATAAAACATCATGTCCTCTGACTTGCCATGAGCAATGCCACAAGAGATCCACTGGTGTGCAGAAATGACGAAAATTGTTTCAGTTGCCGTGCAATTTGCAGCTGGCAAACACAGATGCTAGCTACTCACATGTTGTTCCTGACTTTAGTCATGTACTGGGGATTTAAATGCTCCAGTTGTCCTATGGATAAAACACTAAACCAAGACTCTGTTTTAGATGTTAAAGTTTTGATATTTATTTCCCAGTAAAATCCTTCTCATTACTGTTGCTTAGTTAACAGTCATATGAACACATATTTGAAGGGTGAAGAGCAGTGTACATAGAAACATAGAGAATAGGTGCAGGAGTAGGCCATTAGGCCCTTCAAGCCTGCACCACCATTCAATATGATCATGGCTGATCATTCACCTCAGTACCCCTTTCCTGCTTTCTCTCCATACCCCTTGATCCCTTTAGCCGTATTAGGCCATATCTAACTCCCTCTTGAATATATCTAATGAACTGGCATCAACAACTCTCTGCGATAGAGAATTCCACAGGTTCATAAATCTCTGAGTGAAGAACTTTCTCCTCATTTCGGTCCTAAATGGCCTACCCCTTATCCTTAGACTGTGACCCCCTGGTTCTGGACTTCCCCAACATCGGGAACATTCTTCCTGCATCTAACCTGTCCAGTCCCATCAGAATTTTATATGTTTCTATGAGATCCCCTCTCATTCTTCTACACTCCAGTGAATACAGGCCCAGTTGATCCAGTTTCTCCTCATATGTCAGTCCTGCCATAGAAACATAGAAAATAGGTGCAGGAGTAGGCCATTCAGCCCTTCGAGCCTGCACCGCCATTTAATGAGTTCATGGCTGAACATGCAACTTCAATACCCCATTCCTGCTTTCTCGCCATACCCCTTGATCCCCAAAGTAGTAAGGGCTACATCTAACTCATTTTTGAATATATTTAGTGAATTGGCCTCAACAACTTTCTGTGGTAGAGAATTCCACAGGTTCACCACTCTCTGGGTGAAGAAGTTTCTCCTCATCTCGGCCAAATCTGGAACACCCTACCTCAAAAGACTGAATGCGAGGATCAAACATTTCAACATTTTCCAGACTGAGATGGGTAGATTTTTGTTGGTTAAGGGCATCAAGGGATATGGAGCAAAAACGGGTAAATGCAGTTGAGGTACAGATCAGCCATGATCTAACTGAATGGTGGAACAGGTTGCTCCTGTCCCTGTGCACCATCTCTGCAGTCAGCCATGTTTATAATATTCCCACAACACAGTAGTTCCCGAGTGCTACAGTAGCCTTGTGTTTTGGAATTGCTGATTCCTAATGCATTCAGCATTCCCGTCAATACAGCTTACTGTAGATGTTCCCATCTTTTGGCCCCTAGTTTACCCTTCCGCCATTCCGGGAATCAGTCTGGTGAACCTTCGCTGCACTCCCTCAATAGCAAGAATGTCCTTCCTCAAGTTAGAAGACCAAAACTGTTCACAATACTCCAGGTGTGGCCTCACCAAGGCCCTGTACAACTGTAGTAACACCTCCCTGCCCCTGTACTCAAATCCCCTCGCTATGAAGGCCAACATGCCATTTGCTTTCTTAACCACCTGCTGTACCTGCAGGGAAAAAAGAAGTATTGAGGCACAGCAGAGTAGATAGCAGGGATGTGATGTGGCGCTGGAGGTCAAAAATACTGAGGAGATTAAAGCTGTTCACCCTGTGAAAGAGCTGTCCAATTTATTCCCACACCCAAGCCTTTCCCCATAACCCTGCAAATTAGTTCTTTTCAAGTACATGTCCAATTACCTTTTGAAAGTCCCAATGAAATCTGCATGCCGGGAATCAGTCTGGTGAACCTTCGCTGTACTCCCTCAAAAGCAAGAACGTCCTTCCTCAGATTAGAAGACCAAAACTGAACACAATATTTCAGGTGAAGCCTCACCAAGGCCCTGTACAACTGCAGTAAGACCTCCCTGCTCCTATACTCAAATCCTCTCGCTATGAAGGCCAACATGCCATTTGCCTTCTTCACCGCCTGCTGTACCTCCATGCCAACTTTCAATGACTGATGTACCATGAAACCCAGGACTCGTTGCACCTCCCCTTTTCCTAATCTGCCGCCATTCAGATAATATTCTGCCTTCATGTCTTTTCCACCAAAGTGGATAATTTCAAATTTATCCACATTATACTGCATCTGCCATGCATTTGCCCACTCACGTAATCTGTCCAAGTCACCCTGCAGCCTCTTAGTGTCCTCCTCACAGCTCACATCGCCACCCAGCTTAGTGTCATCTGCAAACTTGGAGATTTTACACTCAATTCCTTCATCTAAATCATTGATGTATATTGTAAATAGCTGGGGTCCCAGCACTGAGCCCTGCGGCACTCCACTGGTCACTGTCTGCCATTCTGAAAAGGACCCGTTTATCCCGATTCTCAGCTTCCTGTCTGCCAACCAGTTCTCTATCCACGTCAATACATTACCCCAATACCATGTGCTTTAATTTTGCACACCAATCTCTTGTGTGGGATCTTGTCAAAAGCTTTTTCAAAGTCAAAATACACCACATCCACTGGTTCTCCCTTGACCACTCTACTAGTTACATCCTCAAAAAATTCTAGAAGATTTGTCAAGCATGATTTCCCTTTCATAAATCCATGCTGACTTGGACCGATCATGTCACTGCTTTCCAAATGCGCTGCTATTTCATCTTTAAAAATTGATTCCAACATTTTCTCCATTACTGATGTCAGGCTAACCGGTCTATAATTCTGTGTTTTCTCTCTCCCTCCTTTTTTAAAAAGTGTTGTTACATTAGCTACCCTCCAGTCCATAGGAACTGATCCAGAGTCGATGGAAAATGATCACCAATGCATCCATTATTTCTAGGGCCACTTAGTCTACATCCCAGAGGACTTAACGATCAGGCCCTGGGGATTTATCAGCCTTCAATCCAATCAATTTCCCTAACACAATTTCCTGACTAATAAGGATTTCCTTCAGTCCTTCCTTCTCGCTAGATACTCCGTCCCCTAATATTTCCGGAAGGTTATTCGTGTCTTCCTTCATGAATACAGATCCAAAGTATTTGTTCAATTGGTCTGCCATTTCTCTGTTCCCCATTATAAATTCACTTGATTCTGACTGCAAGACGTTTGTCATCACAAATCTCTTTCTCTTCGCATAACTATAGAAGCTTTTGCAGTCAGTTTTTATGTTCCCAGCAAGCTTCCTCTCATACTTTATTTTCTCCTCCTAATTAAACATTTTGTCCTCCTTTGCTGGATTCTAAATTTCTCCCAGTCCTCAGGTTTGCTGTTTTTTCTGGCCAATTTATATGCCTCTTCCTTGGATTTAACACTATCCTTAATTTCCCATGTTAGCCACGGTTGAGCCACCTTTCCCGTTTTATTTTTACTCCAGACAGGGATGTGCAATTGTTGAAGTTCATCCATGTGATATTTAAATGTCTGCCATTGCCTATCCACCATCAACTCTTTAAGTATCATTTGCCAGTCTATTCGAGCCAATTCACGTCTCATACCATCGCAGTTACCTTTCCTTAAGTTCAGGACCCTCATCTCTGAATTAACTGTGTCACTCTCCATCTTAATAAATAATTCTACCATATTATGGTCAGTCTTCCCCAAAGGGCCTCGCACAACAAGATTGCTGATTAGTCCTTTCTCATTACACATCACCCAGTCTAGAATGGCCAGCCCTCTAGTTGGTTCCTCGACATATTGGTCGAGAAAACCATTCCAATACACTCCAGGAAATCCTCCTCCACTGTATTGCTGCCAGTTTGTTTAGCCCAATCTATATGTAGATTAAAGTCGCCCATGATAACTGCTGTACCTTTATTGCACGCATCCCTAATTTCTTGTTTGATGCTGTCCCCAACCTCACTACTACTGTTTGGTGCAGTATGCAGTGCAGTACAGTGCCACTCTAGATGATGGACATTATGGAAAGCAACTGTATTAAAGAAACAACAATATTACAGAAGTAGAAGTAGCAGTTTATTTGCCCTCACACATTGAGTCAACACTTCCTCCACTACTCAGAATGAACTAAAGTAAACTACGGTGGAGCTCAGCTTTCAGTGCCCTTTGGTGCCCTACTGAATAATTTTACTTGCTGAGAATTTATTGGCACCAGAGAAAAGATCAACTTTTAAATTGACATAATTCCTCCCCATACATCCCTTGCCCTTTCACATGGCTGGGAGATTTTGTTGGCACAGCCTAGCTCCAGCAATGGGCTGCATTGCCACTTCACGTGCTCCTGCACTGGCACATGTAGTCTTGTGGTCTCAGTTGTCCTGCATACCCCCAGTACTTTTATTTTAAGTTATCTTTGCAGGGTCTCTTGGACTCCTTTCCTTTCCACTTTTGCTTAATTGTGACGTTATTATTCTGGGGGAGGGAGGGGGGAGAGAAGGAGAGGGGGGAGGAGAAGGGAGAGAGGATGGAGGGAGGGAAGGGAGGAAGGGAGGGAAGGAAGGGAGAGAAGGAGGCTGAACGCCCGGGCCCAAGACTTCAGGCTGGATTTACAGGTAGATGGCGTCTGGTCTCGGGGGGAGGTCGCGGAGGTCCGGGGGGGGGGGGGGGGGAAGAGTCGCGGAGGTCGGGGGGGGGGAAGAGAGAGAGTCGCGGGGGGGGGGCGCGGAGGTCAGGGGGGGGGGAGCGGAGGTCTGGTCGCCCGGTGGGGGGGAGGGGGGTGGCGGGGGGAAGCAGAGGTCGAGTCGGATCCGGTTGGGTGGGAGGAGCCTTATTCACGCAGCCCCAGTGAGGCCATTCGGTCAGGGCTAGGGGCTGCGTGCTTCGGGCCCCTCCAACACAGTTTTGGGCGCCTGGAGCTACTGCACATGCGCGCCCACTGTAGCGCGCATGTGCAGAGGTCCCGGCACTGTTTTCAGCGCGGGGACCTGGCTCCGCCCCCCACAGCTCGTGCTGCGCTGCACCCGACTCCAGAGGGCCTGCAGGGAACCGGAGAATAGGTAAGTTTTTTTTAGGCGCATTTTGTGGCGTGAAAAACGGGAGTCCAGGTCCGGCGCGGCCCGAAACTTGGGCCCATAATATTGTATGACTTTGAGCATCTGATATTGTGAAGCAGCACCTGCTAATGGTCTTTTTTTCATTGCTTTCTGATTTTTTTTCCCATGTGGTCCAGAGATGCTACTTGGCAGCCAGAACTGGTAAGGGATATCAAAAAGCTAATGAAAGCAGCAGTTCTGTAGCCAAGAACAATAATTATCAGTGCTGGGGATGGAAATGGAGTGGGGGAGAGTCACTGAGTGCTGATCTTATGCTGAAAATGGGAATTTGAGCCAGAACTGTAGTTATGCTCAGTGGAGCAATCCACCACCCTCAGAAATGGAAGAAGGGATCTGATTACTTCAAGAGAGGCCAGTAAAACTCATTACCCATCTTGAAGTAAACCAGTCTGTCATTTTTCTTATCTGGTGAGGCTAGGTAGTACACAATCCACCTCCACAGTGCATTACCATCTGTGTCAAATGATATTGTACTGTGGGAGGCATGTGTCCCTGCATCCAGTCACCCCCTCCTTGTGCATCACAATCCCTTTTACTTGGACTGTGTAGCCACAGAATTGTGAGATTCTTGCCAGGAACATAAATCAAAGATTTAGATGTGAAGGCCAGCTCACCCAAGTGACAACATTCCCTATTTTCCGGCCATTAAAAATCAATGGTCAAAGTATGGGGAGTGTCACAAGTTAGGAGTGCTGACCTTCACTCATCATTCATTGCAATGTCAGGGCTGTAAATGTTCACACATCAGCTTATGGCAGGTGACTTACTTCCAGAGTTCCCTTGAAAGCAATCTCCATCTGAAATAAATAAGTATAACAAATAAATGAATACTGTCAGACTTTTTGTTTCATTCAATTCTGCGATATGGGTATCGCTAGCAAGGGCAGAATTTATTGTCCGTCCCTAATTGCCTTGGAAAGGTGGTGCTGAGCTTCATTCCTGAACCGCTGCTGTCCTTGAGGTGAAGGTACACCACACTGCTGTCCTTGAGGTGAAGGTACAACCACACTGCTGTCCTTGAGGTGAAGGTACAACACACTGCTGTCCTTGAGGTGAAGGTACAACCACACTGCTGTCCTTGGGGTGAAGATACAACCACACTGCTGTCCTTGTGGTGAAGGTACAACCACACTGCCATCCTTGAGGTGAGGTACTACCACACTGCTGTCCTTGTGGTGAAGGTACAACCACACTGCTGTCCTTGAGGTGAAGGTACAACCACACTGCTGTCCTTGTGGTGAAGGTACAACCACACTGCTGTCCTTGAGGTGAAGGTACAACCACACTGCTGTCCTTGTGGTGAAGGTACAACCACACTGCTGTCCTTGTGGTGAAGGTACAACCACACTGCTGTCCTTGGGGTGAAGGTACAACCACACTGCTGTACTTGAGGTGAAGGTACAACCACACTGCTGTCCTTGAGGTGAAGGTACACCACACTGCTGTCCTTGAGGTGAAGGTACACCACACTGCTGTCCTTGGGGTGAAGGTACAACCACACTGCTGTCCTTGAGGTGAAGGTACAACCACACTGCTGTCCTTGTGGTGAAGGTACAACCACACTGCTGTCCTTGTGGTGAAGGTACAACCACACTGCTGTCCTTGTGGTGAAGGTACAACCACACTGCTGTCCTTGTGGTGAAGGTACACCACACTGCTGTCCTTGTGGTGAAGGTACAACCACACTGCTGTCCTTGAGGTGAAGGTACAACCACACTGCTGTCCTTGTGGTGAAGGTACAACCACACTGCTGTCCTTGTGGTGAAGGTACACCACACTGCTGTCCTTGTGGTGAAGGTACACCACACTGCTGTCCTTGTGGTGAAGGTACACCACACTGCTGTCCTTGTGGTGAAGGTACACCACACTACTGTCCTTGGGGTGAAGGTACAACCACACTGCTGTCCTTGTGGTGAAGGTACACCACACTGCTGTTATGAGGGTAACTCCAGGATTTTGAACTAGCAACGATGAAGGAACAGGGTTATGTGTCCAAGTCAGGATGTTGTGTGACTTGGAGGGGAGCTTGGAGATGATGGTGTTCCCATGCATATGCTACCTTTGTCTTTCTGTGACGGCCGCAGGTTTGGCAGGTGCTGCCGAAGAAGGCTTGGTAAGTTGCTGCAGTGTACCCTGTAGGCCAGTGGTGGAGGGGGTGGATGTTTAGGCCAATGGAGGAGATGCCAATCAAGCAGGCTGCTTTGTCCTTGAGGATGTTGAGCTTCTTGAATGTTGTTGCAGCTGCATCTATCCAAGAAAGTGGAGAGTATTCCATCACAGAATACAGAATATACCATGTAGCATTTTGGCCATCTCATTATATTTCAAATTAGAAGTGTGCCAACTATTGAAATATTTGCATGGAGCATATTTCATTTGCTTATTGTGATCTTTGACCACGATAAATCTAAATCAGCAATATGTATTTTATCACTGGAACTTCACTGAAAATAGTGACAAAATGAAACAAATACAGAGCTATCAGTTGCAATAAAATCACACTTAAATCAAACAGCTGCATAGCATGAGGAAGAAAAGATTTCTTATACTATGGTGAACGGTTGTTTTTCAGACTAGAGGAAAGTGTGCAGTGGCGTCCCCCCAGGGGTCGGTGTTGAGACCACTGCTGTCTTTGATCTATATAAATGAACTGCACTTGAGTGTACAGGGCATCATTTCAAAGTATGTAGATGGTATGAAACTCGAAAATGCAGTAAACAATGAGGAGGATGGTAACAGATTTCAGGTGGCCATAGGGCAGACAAGTAGCAGATGAAATTTAATGCAGAGAAGCGTGAAGTGATTCATTTTGGTAGGAAGAATGAGGAGACAATCTAAACTAAATGGTACAATTTTAAAGGGAGTGCAGGAACAGGGAGTCCTGGGGTTGTATGTGTACATATTCTTGAAGATGGCAGGCCAAGTTGAGAAGGCTGTTAAAAAGGCATACAGAAACCTTGGCTTTATAAACAGAGGCATAGCGTACAAAAGTAACCATGTTATGCTAAACCTTTATAAAACACTGGTTAGACTTCAGCCAAAGTATTCTGGCTAATTCTGGACACCACACTTAAAGAAAGATTGGCGAATGATACTGAAGAGGTTGACTGTGGATGGGCAATGGCAGACATTTAGAGACCGCGTGGATGAACTACAACAATTGTACATTCCTGTCTGTCGTAAAAATAAAAAAGGGAAGGTGGCTCAACCGTGGCTATCAAGGGAAATCAGGGATAGCATTAAAGCCAAGGAAGTGGCATACAAATTGGCCAGAAATAGCAGCGAACCCGGGGACTGAGAGAAATTTAGAACTCAGCAGAGGAGGACAAAGGGTTTGATTAGGGCAGGGAAAATAGAGTACGAGAAGAAGCTTGCAGGGAACATTAAGACGGATTGCAAAAGTTTCTATAGATATGCAAAGAGAAAAAGGTTAGTAAAGACAAACGTAGGTCCCCTGCAGTCAGAATCAGGGGAAGTCATAACGGGGAACAAAGAAATGGCGGACCAATTGAACAAGTACTTTGGTTCGGTATTCACTGAGGAGGACACAAACAACCTTCCGGATATAAAAGGGGTCGGAGGGTCTAGTAAGGAGGAGGAACTGAGGGAAATCCTTATTAGTCGGGAAATTGTGTTGGGGAAATTGATGGGATTGAAGGCCGATAAATCCCCAGGGCCTGATGGACTGCATCCCAGAGTACTTAAGGAGGTGGCCTTGGAAATAGTGGATGCATTGACAGTCATTTTCCAACATTCCATTGACTCTGGATCAGTTCCTATGGAGTGGAGGGTAGCCAATGTAACCCCACTTTTTAAAAAAGGAGGGAGAGAGAAAACAGGGAATTACAGACCGGTCAGCCTGACATCGGTAGTGGGTAAAATGATGGAATCAATTATTAAGGATGTCATAGCAGTGCATTTGGAAAGAGGTAATATGATAGGTCCAAGTCAGCATGGATTTGTGAAAGGGAAATCATGCTTGACAAATCTTCTGGAATTTTTTGAGGATGTTTCCAGTAGAGTGGACAAGGGAGAACCAGTTGATGTGGTATATTTGGACTTTCAGAAGGCTTTCGACAAGGTCCCACACAAGAGATTAATGTGCAAAGTTAAAGCACATGGGATTGGGGGTAGTGTGCTGACATGGATTGAGAACTGGTTGTCAGATTGGAAGCAAAGAGTAGGAGTAAATGGGGACTTTTCAGAATGGCAGGCAGTGACTAGTGGGGTACCGCAAGGTTCTGTGCTGGGGCCCCAGCTGTTTACACTGTACATTAATGATTTAGACGAGGGGATTAAATGTAGTATCTCCAAATTTGCGGATGACACTAAGTTGGGTGGCAGTGTGAGCTGCGAGGAGGATGCTATGAGGCTGCAGAGCGACTTGGATAGGTTAGGTGAGTGGGCAAATGCATGGCAGATGAAGTATAATGTGGATAAATGTGAGGTTATCCACTTTGGTGGTAAAAACAGAGAGACAGACTATTATCTGAATGGTGACAGATTAGGAAAAGGGGAGGTGCAAAGAGACCTGGGTGTCATGGTACATCAGTCATTGAAGGTTGGCATGCAGGTACAGCAGGCGGTTAAGAAAGCAAATGGCATGTTGGCCTTCATAGCGAGGGGATTTGAGTACAGGGGCAGGGAGGTGTTGCTACAATTGTACAGGGCCTTGGTGAGGCCACACCTGGAGTATTGTGTACAGTTTTGCTCTCCTAACCTGAGGAAGGACATTCTTGCTATTGAGGGAGTGCAGCGAAGGTTCACCAGACTGATTCCCGGGATGGCGGGACTGACCTATCAAGAAAGACTGGATCAACTGGGCTTGTATTCACTGGAGTTCAGAAGAATGAGAGGGGACCTCATAGAAACGTTTAAAATTCTGACGGGGTTAGACAGGTTAGATGCAGGAAGAATGTTCCCAATGTTGGGGAAGTCCAGAACCAGGGGACACAGTCTAAGGATAAGGGGGAAGCCATTTAGGACCGAGATGAGGAGGAATTTCTTCACCCAGAGAGTGGTGAACCTGTGGAATTCTCTACCACAGAAAGTTGTTGAGGCCAATTCACTAAATATATTCAAAAAGGAGTTAGATGAAGTCCTTACTACTAGGGGAATCAAGGGGTATGGTGAGAAAGCAGGAATGGGGTACTGAAGTTGCATGTTCAGCCATGAACTCATTGAATGGCGGTGCAGGCTAGAAGGGCCGAATGGCCTACTCCTGCACCTATTTTCTATGTTTCTATGTTTCTAAGGATGTCAAGGCCTTCGAGAGAATGCGGAGGAGATTTACTAGAGGGGGTACCAGGAATGAAATACTTTGTTTATGTGGATAAACTAGAGAAACTGGGGTTATTCTCCTTCGAGCAGAGAAGGTTAAGGGGAAATTTGATAGAGGTATTCAAAATCTTGAAGGGTTATGATAGAGTAAATAAGGAGAAACTGTTTCCAGTGGCAGAAAGATTGGCAACCAATAAACACTGGTTGAAGGTAATTGGCAAAAGAACCAGAGGAAATGAGGAAAAGAAATGTATGCGGTGAGTTGTTATGATCTGGAATGCACTATCTGAAAGGATGGTGGAAGTAGATTTAATAATAACTTTCAAAAGGTAATTGGATAAATACTTGAAATGGGAAACGAAATGTAGGGCTATGGGGAAAGAGCAGAGGAGTGGGACTGATTGGATAGCTCTTTCAAAGAGCTGGCACAAACATGATGGGCTGAATTGCCTTCTGTGCTGTATCATCCTATGATTCTATGATTCCATACAAGTGGGCAACATTTTCCATAATACTTGCCAATTTTCTTCCTTTCCTCACCTTTGCTGAAGTCACTCAGTCTGTTGGGATATGTTCCACAGGTACCACTTGTGTTACTTTGCCTCCCCAAGTGCCCCGAAGCAAAGTTTGCAGCAGCTAATGAAAGCAGCATTTCTGAATCCGAGAACACAGTACCAGTGCTGGGGAGAAGAGAGCGACATTGAGTAGCAACCCTTTGCTGGGAGTGGTAATTCCAGTTTGAGCCTTAAGAATGAGTGTTAGCATGTGCTTACAGCTGAGTCTGATCTTGTCTTCACCCACCAACTGTCCACATATTAGATAGTAATCAGCACGGGCTGAGCATCCTATTCTTGCCAAACTCCATTGGTTCACAAAGTCCCAACAAATTTACTTCAAGATCCTCACCCTCGCATTCAAGCCCTGCAATGAGCTCACCCCTCCCATCCTCCATGATCTCTTCGAGCTGTACATTTTGCATACAGCCTTTGCTCTTCTGACACTGGTTTACTTCTTATTTTCTGTTCTCTACAATGTTGGCCACTCTTTCAACCATTGTCCCTGTCCTCTGGAATCCCTCCCAAAGCCCCATCACCTGGTTACCTTCGTCCCTGCTTTCAAAAGTTTTGTAAATACCATTCTCTTTGACAAAGCTCTTGGCCTCCCAATCTTTCTGATCCCTCTTCTCCTTCATTCTTGGTGTCCAATCTTCCCTTAAAAATACTTTGAAACAAACAGAAGGCTATAGAATTAAAAAAGAAAGAGTTTTCCTTTATATAGCATTCTGCACATCCTCAGCATGTCGCAAAGTTCCCCCCTAAAGCCTATCAATTCAATTTAAAGTGCAGTCGCTTTTGTCCTGTAGACAAGCTCAGCAGCCAATTTATGCAAGATAAGGTCCTACAATCAGCAAATGGCGTAAATGATAAGTTAATCTGTTTTAGTGATGTTGGTTGCCACCAGGTGAACTGAAATATTTTACATCAACCTTAACAAGCACAGAAGTGTCAGCCTAGATTAGGAATTTAAATTTAAATCCTTGAGTAGGGCAGTGAACCATGACTTTCTGTGTCAGAGGCAAGAGTGCGACCACTGAGGTAAGCTGAGATGTTAAGTTATTGTAGTCATACACAGGTGCCTTGGCAGAGATCAGTTCACTCAGCACCTATCTGGGATCTTCCTGCTGTTTATGGCTAAGCTACTCACTGGATCAATTCTCGGAGGAAGTCTTAAAACTAATGTTTTAAGAAAGTCTGATTGGGAAATTCATCAAAGGCAAAATCAGTAGTAGATTATATTCAAACTCATGAATGGAAAAAGAAAACAAAACGATTTCACTCAGCTATGCGTATGTTCTGATACTGTAGTCACTGGTGTGGAGCCCCATTTCTGGACCAAAAATAGGTGATGCGCTACGAGCTCACACCAGAAACTGGAGGCCAGAGGGACACCCAAATTGGACTTCGGGCAGCTCCATAGGAGAGGCAGTAAAAAAAAATCTTTCCCTACCATTTCTTCGCGGTCTCCAGCTGTCCCTTTAAGGATTGTTGCTTAGGCCACTGTCGAACTGAAAAACTATTCAGAGCATGCATGGCACAGGAACCTTCCTTACATATTTAGATTGATCCAATGCTGTTTTCAGGCGGCTGCCAGGAGCACCTAAAAACAGTGAGGACCAATATGGCGACGGCCATGACGCTGGTGCAAATTGGGCGTGCGACCATGTGCCCAAAAATTCGAGCACTTGTTTTATGCCCGAAAAATGAGCAAAAAGGCATATCAATTAACCACAGTATCTCTAGGATAGGAAGGGGAGATCAGCCAAGTTTTCAATATACCATGCAAACATCAAGTGAGGTTAAGATTGGGCTCAGTGCTGATACCCCTCGACCATACATGGATAGACTCACAACAATAGACTGCTGATAATCACATGGGAAGGATATTAGAGACTGTCAGCATCTGTGCAACAAACATCCTTGCATGAGTCACTTACAGGCGAGAAAAGAAAACTAATCATGGTTTATGTTCTTTTAATAGAGAAGCTGTGAAAAGTAACACAAGCCGTTGGTGTCACCACTAAGTTGTTTTGATATAAAACTGTGAGTCTTGGCTCATGTAAATATGATAACTAGTGATATGAACATTGTTAATGCTTTAATAGAGAGGTGTTATGGTGATGCAGCATGCCACTTCATTGAAGCACTATACAGAATGGTAGTCAAGTAGTTCACTTGAAGTTCTCCATATGGTGAGTTCCTCATCTTATTCAGGCAAACAGAGAGCAGCAGAGTATAGGTCAGATGCTTCCTGCAGGGACCATAGACATTGAGATGATCCTTCTGTGCCATGAATTTCTCTGATTTATGTTTTTATTCTGCACTTCCTTTCATGTCAGCTGAAGGGTAGCAAGGCTACAGCTATAGAAATAGACTGCCTGCTCTCTTACTGGAAGTAGTGTGTGATACCATAGGATGGAAGAGATGGCAAAAATAATCTTATGAAATGAAAGAAAACATATGTACTTAAAAGTCTTGCACTTAGTGAGCGCCTTTCATGTCAGACTTTTGAAAGGCAACAGACTTAATCGTAACCTCAGAGATATCATACCACAGAAGTCACACATCAGAGTATTTCTTGTCTGTAAGGCAAAAAATATGATTGGACTTCAATAAGCACTTACCTGTTAAGCTACCATCCAATTGACTGTGAACAAATCAAAAAGTTGCAAATATGAACAAATAACCAACAGAAAAATCCCTCACTATTTTTCAAATCTGCCATTGACAAATCAGCAAATATCACAAGAATGACCAACCAAATCACTCAAATAATTTCTTCACATTGTACATGGCTATAATTTTCTTTCTTCATTTCAATTACTGCATACAGCTGGAAATAAGATAACCCATGGTACTTTATATAATAGTAGTAAGGAGGAATTGGCTGTCGAGCAGGGAAAGGGTTTAGTATAGGTTACTGAAGGTTTCAGTGAATTGATGGGCTTTAGGAAGTTTTGTTAAAGGAGAGAGAAGTAGAGAGATGGGCCGATTTAGGGAGGGAGTTCCAGAGAACAGGGTTTAGTTGAATGACAGCTCTGCCACTAATTATGGGGTGGAAGGAGGGGAGCAGAGCAAGAAGACTAAAATCTACAGGCGAGTTAGTAGCTCTGGAGGAGCTAGCAGAGGTAAAGTGGAGCAAGGCTCTGGAAGGATAAGATGAGAATGAGGATTTTAAATTTAACCAGTGAATAAGAATTAGAGTGATGGGTGAATGAGGCTTAGTGCAGGATATGATATTTGCAGCTGTATTTTGGACAAGTTGGAGTTTAAGCCTCAGGATAACGGTATTCGTCTCGGGATAAGGGGTCAGCCATTTAGGACTGAGATGAGGATAAATTTCTTCACTTAGAGGGTTGTGAACCTTTGGAATTTTCTATCCCAGAGGGTTGTGCATGCTCAGTTGTTGAGTATATTCAAGACTGAGATCGATAGATTTTTGGACTCAAGAGGAATCCAGGGATATGGGGATCGGGCGGGAAAGTGGAGTTGGGGTCAAAGATCTTATTGAATCCGGCTCGAGTGGCCATATGGCCTAGTCCTGCTCCTATTTCTTATGTTCTTAAGGAATGTTGACAAAAGAAAGCCAGCAAGGAGAGCATTGGAATAATTGAGTCTGCGGGTGGCCAAACAATGGTAAGTTTTTCCGTGGTGGCTGTGGCTTAGCTAGAGGTGGCAGTGGGCAATGTTACGAAGATGGAAATAAATCAAAGGTTAGTAAAACTTGAAATAGCTGAGCCAAATCTGGCATCTGTTGGCAAGGCCAATTATGCATCAAGGATGCTTGAGTTTATGGCCTTCTGATTTAAGGGAGGAATGATATGGGGTGTGCCTGAGTGGGAGACATTGATAGATTTGTTCAAAATAGGACATTGAAGATAGAAGATTATAAGAGATTGACAGCAGTAGAAATGTCTTGCGAGCGAAGGGGTAAAAGAGAGGATGTTGGGAGTTAGGGAATTCATGAGGAAGTTAGTGGAGAGTTTTTTCCGAGTGTGATTGGTAAGGGTCAACAAACTAGAAGAGGGTGGGGGATGTAAATAGTATGACATATAAAAAATTACATAATTCTGCAAACTTGCCAAACTTACCCTAAATTAGTTACTAGCTAGGGCTAGAAATTCACCACTGTAACGATCGACTTAACTCCATTTTTTGGAGCTGAATGTTTTTTTTTGGAGCTAAATAAATTTAAGGCCATTTTGCTAGTTTCGCCAGTGGTGTAACGCCGCCCTTAAAAAAATAAGGGCTGTTTTTTTGAGAACCGTTTTTGTGACAATACTGGGCATCAAAACCAACGATAACACCGTTTTTGAGAGTTTCGACAATAAGGACATTTTTAAGGACAGTGCCAAACACCGATTAGAAAAAACTTGCCTTACCTGATCGCGTCCCATCGATATCAGCGCTAACGGCGCCATCTTGGGAAATGGAGCTTCTACAGAAATGTACTAAACAAACTCTTGTGCTTTTGAAAATTCATTGTTTAAGGGGATCGAACACCTTGTACAAGCTGCAGTGCCTGTATTGGTATTTCCTTGGGGCAGTCTTGATATGAAGGCAGATCCTGCCGGTGCGCTGACCCTTGCTCGAGTGCCCATGTACCCGTGTACTGAGAGTGGGGCGGAGAGGTACTTGCCCGAGGGGAGGTGGGAGCCGAGCGCCGAGCTCATGTGTCGGGCTGAGGGTACCTGCCAGGAGGCGCGCCAACCCTGTGAGCCTCCACGCTGAGCCCGGTGAGCAGCAGAGATGGGACGTGAACGGTTCGGTGATGGCCGAAATCTCTGCCATCCATAATCGGGTCAGTAGGAATTTTTAAAATCTATCCTTTTCTGCAGTTCCCTAGCTTACACTTGGTTTCCCATATTTATGCTCTCGATCAATACGCTATTGGCTAACCATCAGGTGTTCTGAATGCCTCCTCTTGTTGCCTCTCCGCAGCAATGTGACTGCATTCACCGGGATTGTTCAAACATGTACAGTTCAATAGTTTCACACTTTGCTGCTCCAACTTCCAAAACCACCTTAAGCCGTAACCCTATTTAATGGATGCCATTTTGGTTACAAACCGCAGCAGTGTATAAACTCTTGCATTTAGAACAATTTAACAAGCACAAATATTTGATTTTTACGCCCTGTTTATAGTACATTGATAGAAAAAATAGTGTGAGTGAACTGAGCTGCATTCACCATATCATTACCCAGAGTTGTGCACATGCAGATGGAATTTAACTTTTAAAGAGCCTCAAGTATATGCTTCGAGTGTTGGGCATGTGTAGAACCAGGCAATTTAAAACAAAAAAATTTGCGCATACGCAGAACGGGTATTATTTTTAACGTGAAAAAATTTAGCTCCATCCTTAAAAACAATGGTATTTTAACGCTACGCCAAAATTTTTAAAACTTTCGACGAAACTTAGGCCTTATTTTTTTGGCGCTTTTTTGGCATAAAAAATTGGCTGTTATTCACAACTAGTGCCAAAAAACAGTGCTATTCTTAAATGTGGAATTTCTAGCCCTCGATATTAAAAGTTTCCTGGAGATAGGCCTGTCCTTCTGGTGCCTGAGTTAGCAATTTCATTTGGACCTGGGATTTCCATCGGCAGTGGAGAAAGATGAAAGAGAGAGGGAGAGAGAGACAGATCAAGGAACTTGTAGTTTTCACTTTGTTGTTGTGGAACTACCATACCCAGAGTGTACTATGGCAACCAGCTTTGATGGCCTTTTTAGGCTAACTGCAGATATTGTTGCCTACATCAGCCAGTCAGCCAAGCTCAGACAATAGTGAATGGCAACCTGTTTAGTTGTTAGTCATTGGAGACATGGTAGTGGGAAAAAGTTCACTGGATAGTGCTACACCAACGATAGCCTTAGCAAGAAGTACAAGCCCAGCTGTTTACATTGTACATTAATGATTTAGACGAGGGGATTAAATGTAGTATCTCCAAATTTGCGAATGACACTAAGTTGGGTGGCAGTGTGAGCTGCGAAGAGGATGCTATGAGGCTGCAGAGCGACTTGGATAGGTTAGGTGAGTGGGCAAATGCATGGCAGATGAAGTATAATGTGGATAAATGTGAGGTTATCCACTTTGGTGGTAAAAACAGAGAGACAGACTATTATCTGAATGGTGACAGATTAGGAAAAGGGGAGGTGCAAAGAGACCTGGGTGTCATGGTACATCAGTCATTGAAGGTTGGCATGCAGGTACAGCAGGCGGTTAAAAAAGCAAATGGCATGTTGGCCTTCATAGCGAGAGGATTTGAGTACAGGGGCAGGGAGGTGTTGCTACAGTTGTACAGGGCCTTGGTGAGGCCACACCTGGAGTATTGTGTACAGTTTTGGTCTCCTAACCTGAGGAAGGACATTCTTGCTATTGAGGGAGTGCAGCGAAGGTTCACCAGACTGATTCCCGGGATGGCGGGACTGACCTATCAAGAAAGACTGGATCAACTGGGCTTGTATTCACTGGAGTTCAGAAGAATGAGAGAGGACCTCATAGAAACGTTTAAAATTCTGACGGGGTTAGACAGGTTAGATGCAGGAAGAATGTTCCCAATGTTGGGGAAGTCCAGAACCAGGGGACACAGTCTAAGGATAAGGGGTAAGCCATTTAGGACCGAGATGAGGAGGAATTTCTTCACCCAGAGAGTGGTGAACCTGTGGAATTCTCTACCACAGAAAGTTGTTGAGGCCAATTCACTAAATATATTCAAAAAGAAGTTAGATGAAGTCCTTACTACTAGAGGGATCAAGGGGTATGGCGAGAAAGCAGGAATGGGGTACTGAAGTTGCATGTTCAGCCATGAACTCATTGAATGGCGGTGCAGGCTAGAAGGGCCGAATGGCTTACTCCTGCACCTATTTTTTATGTTTCTATGGGAAGAGAGAGTAAAGAAAATCTTTTATGATCATGCACTGAAAAAAAAAAGGAAAGTTTTGAGTACAGAACAACAAAATGTTTACTTCGAACTGCATTCAGCAAATCTGTTATGGGAGCTGGAGAAAAACAAACTCATAATGGCCCGGCTTTTCCGGGGCCTATGACTGCGTATGCATATGTTTCTGCATGTGACATGCATGCGCAAAAACCCGGAACTTGCAATCTGTCAAGTTTCAGCTTGACAGATCGTACGAATCCAAAGAAAATGGAGATTCACTGATGCAGGGTTGGGCCAACAAATGCCCATGAAACTCTTGCACTTGGTAAAAGCAGGCGTAAGGCATTATTTTACCAGAGTAAGGGTGTAAATAAATATTAAAATACATTTTTTTTAAATCATTTATATTGTGTTCCTAACACAGATGAGACTGTACACAGGGAGGTTACAGTAACAGTGACCTCAGTCTTTATTAAGACACTCCAGAGTGAGCTACAGGCCTTAGGGGCCGGCTTATATACAGTGCTCCCAAGGGATGCTGGGATCCCTTGGGACTTCAGGGAATGCACTCCCTGGTGGCGGAACATGGGAGTGCATGCTTTACAGATAAACAACATCACTCCCCCACAAAGTCAAAGTGAAAACTATTTACAAGGTGAGGCGGTCGGGAGCTTTTCTTTCCCTGGTGGACCGCCTCGGTACAAATGTCTGTTCTGGTGTGTTGGCTGTGTCCTCGCTGGGCTGGCGTGTTGTTGGCCCTGCAGGGTTGCTGGGAGAGCCTGGCCTTGCTGGGCTGTTGGGTGTAATGGGTTCGATTTCCTGGTCCGGGGTGGTGTCGTTGATCCTTTGAGTGTGTATTGTGGGCTCAAAAAAGGTGGTGTCTGCTGGGTGTTGTTCAGGGCAGTCTGTGAACCGCAGCCTCGTTTGGTCCAGGTGCTTTCCGCAAATTTGTCCATTGTCTAGTTTGACTACAAACAAACTATTCCCTTCTTTAGCTATCACCGTGCCCGCGATCCACTTGGGACCATGTCCATAGTTTAGCACATACACAGGGTCATTCAGGTCAATTTCCCATGACACAGTGGTGCAACCATCATTTACATTTTGTTGCTGCCGCCTGCTCTCTACCTGATCATGCAGGTTGGGGTGAACCAGCGAGAGTCTGGTTTTAAGTGTCCTTTTCATGAGTAGCTCAGCCGGGGACACCCCTGTGAGCGAGTGGTGTCTCGTGCAGTAGCTGAGCAGTACTCAGGACAGGTGGGTTTGGAGTGAGCCTTCTGTGACTCGTTTAAGGCTCTGTTTGATTGTTTGTACTACCCGCTCTGCCTGCCCATTGGAGGCTGGTTTAAACGGGGCCGAGGTGACATGTTTGATCCCATTGCGGGTCATGAATTCTTTAAATTCGGCACTGGTGAAACATGGCCCATTGTCACTGACCAGTATGTCAGGCAGGCCGTGGGTGGCAAACATGGCCCTCAGGCTTTCAATGGTGGCGTTGCTGGTGCTTCCCGACATTATTTCACATTCAATCCATTTTGAAAAAGCATCCACCACCACCAGGAACATTTTACCGAGAAACGGGCCCGCATAGTCGACATGGATCCTCAACTATGGTCTGGAGGGCCAGGACCACAAACTTAGTGGTGCCTCTCTGGGTGCGTTGCTCAACTGAGCACACACGCTGCATTGCCGTACACTGGACTTGAAGTCAGAGTCGATACCGGGCCACCACACGTGGGATCTGGCTATCGCTTTCATCATTACTATACCGGGTGTATGCTGTGGAAATCCAAGATGAATGTCTCCCTGCCCTTTTTGAGTAGCACTACGCGGTTACCCCACAAAAGGCAGTCTGCCTGAATGGACAGCTCATCCTTTCGCCGCTGGAACGGCTTAATTGGCTCTTGCATTTCAACGGGGATGCTGGCCCAGCTCCCATGCAGTACACAGTTTTTTTTACTAGGGACAGCAGAGGATCTTGGCTGGTCCAAGTCCTAATCCGGCGGGCCATGACAGGTGATTTATCATTTTCAAATGCTTCCATGACCATCAATAAGTCTGCGGGCTGCGCCACCATCAACAAGTTGGCAGGCTGTGCCATTTCCACCCCCGTGGTGGGCAATGGTAGCCGACTGAGAGCATTCGCACAGTTCTCGGTGCCTGGCCTGTGGTGGATGGTATAGTTATACGCTGATAGTGTGAGTGCCCACCTTTGTTTGCGGGCTGAGGCATTAGTATTTATCCCCATGTTTTCAGCGAACAGGGTTATGAGGGGCTTGTGATCGGTTTCCAGCTCAAATTTGAAGCCAAACAGGTACTAATGCATTTTTTTCCCCCAAACACACATGCTAATGCCTCTTTCTCAATCATGCTGTAGGCCCTCTCGGCCTCAGGCAAGCTCCTGGAGGCATAGGCGGCAGGTTGCAACTTCCCCGCAACATTAGCTTGTTGTAATACACACCCGACTCCATACGAAGATGCATCACATGCTAGCACAAGTCTTTTACACGGGTTATACAATACAAGCAGCTTGTTGAAGCATAAAATGTTTCTGGCTTTGCCAAAGGAATTACTTGTTTTTTTCCCCATACCCAGTTCTCACCTTTATGCAATAACACATGTAGAGGCTCTAAGAGGGTGTGAGGGTGCTTAACCCCGGTAGGAAGTTACCAAAATAGTTGAGGAGTCCCAGGAACCACCACAGCCCCGTGATGTTCTGATGGCCTGGATGCATTTCTGATAGCCTCTGTCTTGGCGTCTGTGGGCCGAATGCCGCCCGCCGCGATCTTTCTCCCCAAAAACTCCACTTCTGTTGCCATGAAGACGCATTTCGACCTCTTCAGCTGCAGCCTTACGCGATCTAGTTACTGGAGGACCTCCTCCAGGTTTTGTAGGTGCCCGACCAAGGAAATAATGGAAGCATGTGAAAACGGAACGGCAGTAATCATGGGGGATTTTAACCTCCATATCGATTGGTCAACTCAAATCGCACGGGGTAGCCTGGAGGAGGAATTCATAGAATGCATACGGGATTGTTTCTTAGAACAGTATGTTACAGAACCTACAAGGAAGCAAGCTATCTTAGATCTGGTCCTGTGTAATGAGACAGGAATAATAAACGATCTCCTAGTAAAAGATCCTCTCGGAATGAGTGATCACAGTATGGTTGAATTTGTAATACAGATTGAGGGTGAGGAAGTAGTGTCTCAAACGAGCGTACTATGCTTAAACAAAGGGGACAAAGGGGACTACAGTGGGATGAGGGCAGAGTTGGCTAAAGTAGACTGGAAACACAGACTAAACGGTGGCACAATTGAGGAACAGTGGAGGACTTTTAAGGAGCTCTTTCATAGTGCTCAACAAAAATATATTCCAATTAAAAAGAAGGGCGGTAAGAGAAGGGATAACCAGCCGTGGATAACCAGGGAAATTAAGGAGAGTATCAAATTCAAAACTAATGCGTATAAAGTGGCCAAGGTTCGTGGAAAAATAGAAGATTGGGAAAATTTTAAATGACAGCAAAGAATGACTAAAAAAGCAATAAAGAAAGGAAAGATAGATTATGAAGGTAAACTTGCGCAAAACATAAAAACGGATAGTAAAAGCTTTTACACATCTATAAAATGGAAAAGAGTGACTAAAGTAAATGTTGGTCCCTTAGAAGATGAGAAAGGGGATTTAATAATGGGAAATGTGGAAATGGCTGAGACCTTTAACAATTATTTTGCTTCGGTCTTCACAGTGGAAGACACAGAAACCATGCCAGAAATTGCTGGTCACAGGAATGTGGGAAGGGAGGACCTGGAGACAATCACTTTCACTAGGTGGGTAGTGCTGGAGAGGCTAATGGAACTCAAGGTAGACAAGTCCCCTGGTCCTGAGGAAATGCATCCCAGGGTATTAAAAGAGATGGTGGAAGTTATAGCAGATGCATTCGTTATAATCTACCAAAATTCTCTGGACTCTGGGGAGGTACCAGCGGATTGGAAAGCAGCTAATGTAACGCCTCTGTTTAAAAAAGGGGGCAGACAAAAGGGAGGTAACTATAGGCTGGTTAGTTTAACATCTGTAGTGGGGAAAATGCTTGAAACTATCATTAAGGAAGAAATAGCGGGACATCTAGATAGGAATAGTGCAATCAAGCAGACGCAGCATGGATTCATGAAGGGGAAATGATGTTTAATGAATTTACTGTAATTCTTTGAGGATATAACGAGCATGGTGGATAGAGGTGTACCGATGGATGTGGTGTATTCAGATTTCCAAAAGGCATCCGATAAGGTGCCACACAAAAGGTTACTGCAGAAGATAAAGGTACGCGGGGTCAGTGGAAATGTATTAGCATGGATCGAGAATTGGCTGGCTAACAGAAAGCAGAGAGTCGGGATAAATGGGTCCTTTTCGTGTTGGAAATCTGTGGTTAGTGGTATGCCACAGGGATTGGTGCTGGGACCACAACTGTTTACAATATACATAGATGACCTGGAAGAGGGGACAGAGTGTAGTGTAACAAAATTTGCAGATGACACAAAGATTAGTGGGAAAGCGGGTTGTGTAGAGGACACAGAGATGCTGCAAAGAGATTTAGATAGGTTAAGCGAATGGGCTAAGGTTTGGCAGATGGAATACAATGTCGGAAAGTGTGAGGTCATCCACCTTGGGAAAAAAAACAAAAAAAGGGAATACGATTTGAATGGGGAAAAATTACAACATGCTGCGGTGCAGAGGGACCTGGGGGTCCTTGTGCATGAAACTCTTTTGAGTTTACCTGAAAATAACCATAAACATTAAAACCATGCCACCCGCCTGGGTGACACAGCAGACATTTTCAAGGCCCCTTTTTTTTTTCCTTTTTTTTTGGTTTTTTTTTGGGGCGCTAAAATCAAATTTTTCCAGTGCCCCCTATAAAAGGGGAGGGGGACACTAAAAGCACCGGCAATGAAAACAAATTAAACTTTAAAACATAAAATCAAATTAAAATTTGGTTGCCGGGCGTGATGATGCACTCCAGTCCCTCCGGTGCCCACCTCTCGCGGAAGGCCGCGAGCGTACCGGTGGACACCGCGTGCTCCATCTCCAAGGACACCCTGGACCGGATGTAAGAGCGGATGAGAGGCAGGCAGTCAGGTTGAACGACCCCCTCGACCGCCCGCTGCCTGGACCGGCTGATGGCACCCTTGGCCGTGCCCAGGAGCAGTCCTACGAGGAGGCCTTCGGACCTACCCGCTCCCCTCCGCACAGGGTGCCCAAAGATCAGGAGAGTGGGACTGAAGTGCAGCCAGAATTTCAGGAGCAGCCCCTTCAAATAATGGAACATGGGCTGCAACCTCGTGCACTCGATAAAAACATGGAACACGGACTCCTCCTTGTGCATGAATCCCAAAAAAAAGTTAGTTTGCAGGTGCAGCAGGTAATCAGGAAGGCGAATGGAAGGTTGGCCTTCATTGCGAGAGGGATGGAGTACAAAAGCAGGGAGGTCCTTCTGCAACTGTAGAGGGTATTGGTGAGGCCGCACCTGGAGTACTGCGTGCAGTTTTGGTCGCCTTACTTCAGGAAGGATATACTGGCTTTGGAGGGGGTATCGAGACGATTCACTAGGTTGATTCCGGAGATGAGGGCTTTAACTTATGATGATAGATTGAGTAGACTGGGTCTTTACTCGTTGGAGTTCAGAAGGATGAGGGATGATCTTATAGAAACATTTAAAATAATGAAAGGGATAGACAAGATAGAGGCAGAGAGGTTGTTTCCACTGGTCGGGGAGACTAGAACTAGGGGGCACAGCCTCAAAATACGGGGGAGCCAATTTAAAACTGAGTTGAGAAGGAATTTCTTCTCCCAGAGTGTTGTGAATCTGTGGAATTCTCTGCCCAAGGAAGCAGTTGAGGCTAGCTCATTGAATGTATTCAAGTCACAGATACATAGATTTTTAACTAATAAGGGAATTAAGGGTTATGGGGAGCGGGCGGGTAAGTGGAGCTGAGTCCACGGCCAGATCAGTCATGATCTTGTTGAATGGCGGACCAGACTCGAGGGGCTAGATGGCCTGTTCCTGTTCCTAATTCTTATGTTCTTATGTTCTTATGTTCTTATGTTCGACGGTGTCCCGACCCGTGATCAATATGTCATCCTGAAAAACCACCGTGTGTGGTACCGACTTGAGTAGGCTCTCCATGTTTCTCTGGAAGATCGCTGCAGCCGACCGAATTCCAAACAGGCATCTGTTGTAGATGAACAGTCCTTTGTGTGTGTTGATGCAGGTGAGGCCCTTCGAAGACTCTTCCAGCTCCTGCGTCATATAGGCCGAAGTCAGGTCGAGCTTGGTGAATGTCTTGCCTCCTGCCAGCTTCGCAAATAGGTCGTCTGCCTTAGGTAGTGGGTATTGGTCCTGTCGCGAGAAACGATTTATAGTTACTTTATAATCACCGCAAATCCTGACCGTGTCATCACTTTTGAGTACTGGAACAATCAGGCTGGCCCACTCGCTGAATTCCACTGGGGAGATGATGCCCTCGCGTTGCAGCCTGTCCAGCTTGATTTCCACTCTCTCCCTCCTCATGTGAGGTACCGATCGCGCCTTGTGGTGAATGGATCATGCCTCTGGGGTCAAGTGGATCTGCACCTTCGCCCGGAAAAGTTTCCAATGCCTGGTTCAAGAAGGGAAGGAAATTTGTTAAGAACCTGGGTACATGAGACCTCATCGACATGTGATAGCGCTCGATGTCATCCCAGTTCCAGCGGATTTTGCCCAGCCAGCTCCTTCCAAGTAGTGTGGGGCCATCGCCCGGGACAATCCAGAGTGGCAGTTCATGCACCGTGCCCTCGTAAGTGACCTTGACCATGGCGCTGCCCAGGTCAGTGATAAGCTCTTTGGTGTACGTTCTCAGTTTTGTGTGGATGGGGCTCAGGACTGGTCTGAGTGCCTCAAATATCTTTTTACTCATGATGGATTGGCTAGCGCCAGTGTCCAGTTCCATGGCTACGGGTAAGCCATTCAATTTTGCATTTAGCATTATAGGTGGACATTTCGTCGAAAATGTGTGCACCCCGTGTACTTCAGCATCTGCCTCCTCTCTCTGCGGCTCGAAATTGCTTTGATCCACCATGGACCAATCTTCCTCTACCACATGGTGGTTAGCAGGTTTTACAGAGCTTGCAGCTCATCTGCAAGCTCGTTGGAGGTACCCCGTTGTTCCACAGCTCTTGCAAACATACCCTTTGAAGCGGCAGGAATAGGCTGAATGGAAGCCTCCACAACGCCAACAAGGTGTGAATTGCCTTGCATTCATTCTTTGTTGCGGAATCTGAGTCGTCTGGGTCACCTGAGGCCTGCTGGCAGTTGCAGACTCGTGGGTTCTGCCCTGTACATTTCTGCTTGCAAACACAGTTCCAGTTAATTTATGAACATTGCTCGCACTTGGGTGCTGAGAGATTTGTTTGGTGTTATCACTGGTGGACATAAACACTTGTGCTTTCGCAATGGCCTTACTGAGGGTCAGTGTTTCTACAGTCAAAAGTTTTCATCGGATGGTCTCGTGGCCAATGCCCAGTACAAAAAAGTCTTTGAACATTTGCTCCAGGTAGCCATCAAACGCACATTGTTCTGCAAGTCGCCTTAGCTCGGCGACATAGCTCGCCACTTCCTGACCTTCAGATCGCTGGCACGTGTAGAACCGATACCTCGCCATCAGCACGCTCTCCCTTCGGTTAAGATGCTCCCAAACCAGTGTACACATCTCCTCATATGACTTATCTGTGGGTTTCACAGGAGCCAGAAGATTTTTCATAAGGCTGTAGGTCGGTGCCCTGCAGACCGTGAGGAGGACCGCTCTCCTTTTTGCAGCGCTTCCTTCTCCATCCAGTTCGTTGGCTACAAAGTACTCATCTAGCCGTTTGATATCGGCTTCCCAGTCCTCACCCTCCGAGAACTTCTCCAGGCTGCCCACAGTTTGCTGCATCTTTGCGTTGGATTCGTATGCTCGTCGCCAGTTATTGTGTTCCTAACATAGATGAGACTGCACACAAGGAGGTTAAAGTTACAGTGACCTCAGTCTTTATTAAGACACTCCAGAGTGAGGAACAGGCCTTCGGGGCCAGCTTATATATAGTGCTCCCAAGCGATGCTGGGATCTCTTGGGACTTCAGGGGATGCACTCCCTGGTGGCGGAACATGGGAGTGCATGCTTTACAGATACACAACAATTTAAACATTCAAAAACTTTAAAATTGATTTAGGTTACTTTTGCTCCCTTTAAAAATATTTACATTTATTTTTCAAAAAATTAAATTTTTGCTTTAACTGTTTAGATTGTATTTTAATTCATTTTAAACATGATTTATTTTAATTTAGCTTGTGTGAAAATGTATTTTTTGGGTGATTCCTATTATGCTTATGGGGATTCCATAAGTAAATAGAAACTCTATAAGCATAATGGAAATCCACCTTTTTGATTGGTTGGGTGGCCTACGTGATCCCAGGGACCCTTGCGAATTGCATGCGCCCCAGGATCCGTGGGCCTTTAGTCAGATCCAGGAGCATGAGTCTTCATCGGTCTGGGACCATCAGATAAGTACGGATTTTAGTTGCGGTTCGGAGGCATTCACCTGCGGAAACCTCTGACCGCAATTTCAGGTCCAATGTAAGTAACTGGGAATAAGAGGTTTTGGAGAATGAAATGCAAACACTACATGTATCTTAACCATGTTTTCTAAAGTGGCAGGTAAATATTACATAAATTACATATATTATATCTATGGGGCCTTTATTTTTCAGTCAGTGTAATATTTTTGGCTGAAGTCAGTCATTTGATATATTGCTTCAGTAATTTTCTGTATTACAGCTATGGGCAAACTGGGGTCAAAATATAGCATCGGGCTCCTGGTTAACATTGAAAACTACATTCCATACCCTGGTCTGCCTGTGAGCAATGCAAGGAAAGACCTGCAGGTTGTTAATCCCTTACAGTGAATGAACTGAAAAAATTTCAGCAGCTAAGAATCAGAGTTCGAAACACCCTAAAGTGCAATTTAACAAGTCAGTTCTTTGAGAAGTCAATGTTCCAACTCAAGTCTTTCTGATCCATGGATTTAATTTTGTATTTTTAACATTCAAAAAGAAGTATTCGATCTTCATTTATATAAAATAGATTACTGAATTCTCATCAACCAAACTCATCTAACTCGTCTTTTAAAACAGAGGGTTTTAATACCATAAAAAAAAACTGCTGAAGATCATTTTTGTTTCTCTACAGAATCAGGCTGTTAAGTATCGAATAACTCCACGAGGCTAAGTACGGTGAGCTAGTTCAGGCATGACCTTACTCCAGTTTATTTATTCTCAAAGTGAGGATTCAACATGGCTACCAACATTATATACACGGCTTCCACGTGTCTGCCAGTGACCATTAGGACTCCGACAGTCGCGCCCTCCGGTGGCAGGTAAAACCCAGTTAACATACATAACATCATTCCCCCCAAAGTCCTTGGTACAGGTTGTATTTACAAGTTGAGACGGTCTGCAGCCTTCCGCTCCCGGGTTGATCTTCTCAGTTCGAACCCAAGCTTGGATGAGTTAGTAGGACCATTGCTGCATTGCGGAGCAGTCGGTCTGACAGGACTGTCGGGGATGGTAGGTTCGTCTTCGTGAATGACACAAGGGTCAACTGATGGTTGGATGTGTGTTGGTTGGTCGATGATGATGTCATCTTCAGTTTGTTCTGGATTGTCTGTGAATCGCAGTTTGGTTTGGTCGATGTGCCTCTTGCACGTTTGGCCATTTTAACAGTTTGACTACAAACACCCTGTTCCCCTCCTTGGCTAAAACCATGCCAGCAACCCACTTTGGACCATGACCATAATTCAGGACAAACACAGGGTCATGAACAGCAATGTCACGTGATACGGCCATGTGATCGTGGTACCATTGCTGCCGTTACCTTCTGGTTTTGACGTGATCATTGAGATCCGGGTGTGCAAGGGAGAGCCTGGTTTTGAGGCCTCTCTTCATTAATAACTCGACAGGAGGGACCCCGGTGAGCGAATGGGGTCTCATCCAGTAATTGAGCAGAATGCGGGACAAGCAGGTCTGTAGGGAGCCGTGAGTCACGCGTTTTAGGCTCTGCTTAATGGTTTGGACAGCCTGCTCCGCTTGACCGTTAGACGCAGGTTTGAAAGGGGCAGACCTGACATGCTTCATGCCATTACGGGTCATAAACTTGTGGAACTCTGAACTGGTGAAACATGGTCCGTTGTCGCTGACAAGGACGTCAGGCAGGCCATGGGTGGCAAACATGGCCCGGAGGCTTTCAATAGTGGCTGTGGACATGCTGGACGACATGATCACGCATTCAATCCATTTGGAATAAGCATCCACTACCACTAAAAACACTTTGCCGAGAAAGGGGCTGGCAAAGTCTATGTGGATCTTTGACCACGGTTTGGATGGCCATGACCACAGACTCAGCGGAGCCTCCACAGGTGCGTTACTCAGTTGCATGCAAGTGTTGCACTGATGCACACATGACTCCAAGTCCGAGTCAATGCCGGGCCACCAAACGTGAGACCTGGCAATGGCCTTCATCATGACAATGCCTGGGTGTGTACTGTGTAAATCTCGCACAAAAGTTTCCCTGCCTTTTTTTGGCATAACAACATGATTACCCCATAATAGACGATCAGACTGAATAGACAATTCATCTTTGCGGCGGCTATAAGGCTTAATTTCATCCTGCATTTCCCTTGGAATGGCAGACCAATTTCCATTTACGACACACCTTTTTACGCTTGACAGTACAGGAACTTGGCTGGTCCAGGTCCTAATTTGGCGAGCCGTGACGGGTGACCCCTCGCTCTCGAAGGCATCCATGACAGCAGCAAATCTGCGGGCTGCGGCATTTCCACCCCAGTTGTGGGCAATGGTAGCCGGCTAAGCGCATCAGCACAGTTTTCGGTGCCTGGTCTGTGTTGGATGACATAATCATAAGCGGATAATGTCAGTGCCCATTTTTGGATGCAGGATGAAGCATTGGTGTTTATGCCTTTGCTCTCAGAAAATAATGAAATGAGCGGCTTGGGGTCTGTTTCAAGCTCAAACCGAAGCCCAAACAGGTATTGGTGCATTTTCCTAACCCCATATACGCATGCTAAAGCCTCTTTCACTACCATACTATAGGCTCTTTCAGCCTTAGACTTCTGGACACGTATGCAACTGGTTGGAGTTTGCCTGATACATTGGCTTGCTGGAGCACACAACCGACCCCATATGATGAGGCATCGCAGGCCAGCACTAACAGCTTACATGGGTCACAGTGTACCAGTAATTTATTGGAACATAGCAGGTTCCTGGCTTTCTCAAAGGCTCTGTCTTGAGATTTGCCCCAAACCCAGTCGTTACCCTTTCTCAGCAACATGTGCAAGGGCTCTAGCAATGTGCTCAAACTAGGTAGAAAGTTACCGAAATAGTTGAGAAGACCCTGGAACGAACGCTGCTCCGTCACACTCTGGGGTCTGGGTGCATTGTTGATGGCCTCTGTCTTTGAGTCCATAGGCCTGATGCCATCTGCTGCAATCTTTCTCCCCAGGAGTTCTACTTCTGGTGCCATGAAAATGCACTTGGAGCGTTTTAGCCTGAGTCCCACTCTGTCCAGATGACATAGAACCTCTTCCTGGTTGTGCAGGTGTTCGGTGGCGTCGCGACCAGTGATCAGGATGTCATCTTGGAACACGACGGTTCTCGGGACGGACTTCAGAAAACTCTTCATATTTCTCTGAAATATGGCTGCTGCTGAGCGAATTCCGAAAGGGCATCTGTGGTATGTAAACAATCCTTTGTGCGTGTTGATGCACGTCAGTTTTTTCGACGGATTCGACCAGCTCCTGTGTCATGTAAGTGAAGGTCAGGTCCAATTTTGTGAACGACTTCCCCCTCGCTAGCATTGCAAACAGGTCGTCAGCCTTGGGTAATGGGTACTAATCCTGTATAGAGACTCGGTTGATCGTTACTTTGTAGTCGCCGCAGATCCTGACCATGCCATCACTTTTCAACACCGGGACAGTTGGACTGGCCCATTCGCTGAACTCGACTGGTGATATGATTCCTTCCTGTTGAAGTCTGTCCAGTTCGATCTCGACTCTCTCCCTCATCATGTATGGAACTGCCCGAGCCTTGTAATGGACGGGTCTTGCATCCGGGCCTAGATGGATCTGCACCTTGGCTCCCTTGAAGTTGCCGATGCCTGGTTCAAACAACGCGGGAAACTTGCTCAGCACTTGAGCACACGAAACATCATCCACTGATGATAAGGCTTTAATATCGTTCCAGTTCCATTTAATTTTCACAAGCCAACTCCTGCCGAACAGCGTTGGGCCATTGCCTGGAACTATCCACAATGATAAATCATGCACAGCTCCATCGTACAATACCTTTACTGCCACATTGTCAATGACTGGTATGAACTCTTTGATGTAGGTATGCAGCTTCGCATTGATTGGGCTCAGTTTAGGTCTTTTTGCCTTTTTGTCCCACAGCTTTTCGAAAGCCCTCTGGCTCATTATTGACTGACTCGTACCCGTGTCCTATTCCATGGATGCTGAAACCCCATTTAATTTAACTTCCAGCATTATTGGAGGACTTTTGGTAAAAGAAGGTACCCTATACACTTCTTCATCCTGTACCTCGGGTTGAGTTGCCTGTGCCGCTTGATCCACGCTGGATCGATCATCCTCAGCCACATGGTGTGTCGCAGCACGCTTGCTCGGTTGCGGACACATTCGCTGAAGGTGCCCCATTGTTGCACAGCCTTTGCACATGTATTGCTTGAATCGTCATTGATGGGCCCGATGATAGCCCCCGTAATGCCAACAAGACGAGATTTGATTTACCCCCGATGGCGGACTTTGAGCAGTTACAGGTCATACGAACGCGGACGAGTAGGCCCTGCCATGTGCAGCTCTGCCTGCCGACGATGTTATTTTATGCACGGTACTTGCTGGTGAGTTTCGATGCTGGGAAGATATCTGTTTCAAGTTTTCGTCCGTGGACATGCATGCCTGGGCGATCGTGATGGCCCTGCTCAGGTCTAGAGATTCAGCAGCCAGCAGCTTTCGAAGGATGACCTTGTGGCCAATGCCAAGCATGAAAAAGTCCCGCATCATTTCCTCCAATGCAGCTCTGAAGTTACACGGCCGAGCGAGACGTCTCAGGTCAGCGACAAATTCTGCCACGTCCTGGCCCTCGGAGCGATTGTGCGTAAAGAAACGATACCTTGCCATGATGATGCTTTCCTTCAGTTTAAAGTGGTTCCAAACCAGCGTACATAATTCATCATAAGTCTTCTCTGTTGGTCGAGTCGGTGAGAGTAGATTGTTGATAAGGCCATAAATTTTTGAGCCACAAAAGGTGAGGAGAATCGCCCTGCGCTTAGTTGCGTTATCTGTTCCTTCCAATCGTTGGCTACGAAGTACTGGTCGAGGCGATCAGTGAAATCCTCCCAGTCTTCCCCTTCCACGACTCTCTCCAAAATTCCAACAGACATGGTTGCGTGAAAGTTCGTATTTTTAACTTGTCACCAATTGTTCAGTATCGAATAACTCCACGAGACTAAGTACGGTAAGCTAGTTCAGGCATGACCTTACTCCAGTTTATTAATTCTCAAAGTGAGGATTCAACATAGCTACCAACATTATATACATGGCTTGCACGTGTCTGCCAGTGACCATTAGGACTCCGACAGTCGCGCCCTCCGGTGCACGTAAAACCCAGTTAACATACATAACACAGGCAATATTTAAGAACATAAGAAATAGGAGCAGGAGTAGGCCACCTAGCTCCTCGAACCTGCTCCGCCATTTAATAAGATCATGGCTGATCTCTTCATGAACTCAGCTCCACTTCCCTGCCTGCTCCCCATAACCTTTTATTCCCTTATCGCTCAAAAATCTGTTTATCTCCGCCTTAAATATATTCAATGACCCAGCCTCCACAGCTCTCTGGGGCAGAGAATTCCATAGATTTACAACCCTCCTGAGAGAAGAAATTCCTCCTCATCTCAGTTTTAAATGGGCGGCCCCTTATTCTGAGACTACGTCCCCTAGTTTTAGATTCCCCCATGAGTGGATGAGGGGTGGGTCTCCACTACCGAGTAGGAAGGTTAACAGTGCATGCAGGCCCCTTGGAGTGGGTCAGGCTACAAATGCGAGCCTTGCATCTGGCCTCACCCACATAGAGCATGGGATCAGACACATTCATATTGAGGAGAGACTGCACATTGAGCTCAGAGCATGGCATGCTCAGGTTAATGTAAAATATACTCATCCTCGGCAACCGAGTCATGTCATTGCACTTCTTACAACATTGGGTCGCTGTCCTGGGCACAGTGTCACTCGCTCACACAATCTCCGCCAGAGCCTGCAAAATGTTTGGGGCTGTGGCCTCCTTCCAACCTCCGTGCTAAGTAATTCTCAATGCCTCTCCAGGGCATCAAGCAGTGCATCTACGACGGCGTCCAAGAAGCGGTGAGCATACTGGCGAGCTATTGCTGCAACTGCCATCTTCACCCTGTCAGTGAGTGCGTAGGAAGCGAATATACGCACAAGGCAGTGCCACACCCAATCAAACTGAATGCAGGTGGCGGCAGTATGTCTGTGGTGCAGTTACAAATGATGATTGCTGCCTGAATGTTGCTGCCTCACTTGCTGCCCTACTTACCACCGCTTACTACTGCCAGAGTAGTGTGCAACGCCTGATTTAACGCTGCAATCCCCTTTTCAGGCGGCAAAACTGAATTTCGCGGTTCGAGGCAGCAACAGCCGCCTGGTGTGAAAATCTCCATTCAGATGGTGACACCGCCTCAAAAACAGCATCACCGAATTTCGACCCCTTAATGATTTGCCTTGTTGTTAAAAGCAAACCAGGAAACACATCCATTTTTTATAATTATTGGCCCTAATGATTAGAATTGTGAAAATAAATTCAAAATCAGTTACATCTTCTGTATCAAATGACAGTAAAATTGAATCCTAAAATAGACAAGGGAAGAATGTGACTCTATTACTAAGTGGCAGATCTCTGGATGTTTTCTATGCAGTGCAATCACACTATGCACTGAAAGGTGAGAGACCCTATGAAAGTAACATAGCAGCATTCTACAGCCTTTACCTATGTGTTATGTATGCATTATTAAAGGGGGAAGGAAAGTTGAATGCACTATCCCTTTAATAGAAGGAAGCAATAGCTACACCAGAAATGTGTTTGACCTTTTAGTAAAAATGTCAGATTTATTGGCACCATGAAGACCCCTGAGTCAGCTCTCTATCCCAGTGATGTTACCAACAAGAGTGGTTTTCTATATCCCCATATGGACCCATACGTAATCAGCCGGGCTGTGGCTTGAATTTGCCTTAGTGCCATTCCAGAGCCAGCCACTGATAGAAATAAAAATCAGGCGCTTTTTATAACAGGCAGCCGATCCACAATACTAATATATACACACACAGGTAAAAAGTTGAAAATCTATCCCAGGAATTTATAATGGTGAAAAAAGTGGACACAATAGTGTGACGAAAAGAATGCCAACCGGGAATAAGGTTTTGTACATAGGAAGTGCATGCAGATAGAAGAGCTGTGAAATTCTGCAGCGCTTCTTCCATTCTCCTGCCGTAACTTTGGTAGGACATCAACAGAGTCTCCAAAGAAATGGCATATACAGCCATTTCTCTGGGAGTTCTGCCGGTCTCCCACTGAAGTTACAGTGGAATTTCCAAGCCAGGATTTTTAATATGATATAACAGAGCAGAGATTTTTAGTTTCCTGGAAACATGCTGATTTTCCAAACAGTCTGGCCATTTGACATCTGGCAATTCTTGGCCTGTCCTTGATGAAACCAACTGTGTGGCTGAAAGATTTTTTTTTTAGCCACGCCTAACTGAAAGCCATGTCTAATTAAAATATTGAGAGTTTTGCAATGCAGAAGACCTGTGCAGAAGGCCAGACACCCAGCTTTGTAACGATAAGTACAAGTGCCTCCCATCCCCGTCATGACATATATTTAATAATGTGCCTTTTCCATACCAGGAATTGTCATCAGCTCTCACATCAGTTAAGACTCAAAATTGTCTCTCTGCCAATGTGTACGTATTTGAGAAACTCATGTACAAAATAAATGGTCCTCCTGGCTGGTCCAAAGAAATGTCTGGGCCATCTTTATAAAGTTAGTGAAAGTCTATGCAAAGTTGTTTCGACAGTTCCAAAACCTAAATGGACCATTTCTAGAGAATAAGTTACTTGAACTGTCTTGATAAAGCTCTGCCTTATGGCTCACTAACTTTACTCACAATGTATCTTTCAAATATATTCATGACATCTTTATCCAAGCTTACCCTGAAGAATAACTGCCTGTACAGGTGAAGGGTTCTCTCCAGGGCCCTAGTAGCCTGCTTCATCTTGGATACCTTTTAATACTTCAAACTTAAGAAATGAAGGCACCATAAACTGGAACCTCATATTCCCCATAGTTCTGTCCTTGCTTGGTTTATATATCATCATGGGCATAAACTTTTTCTTCTGTTTATTCGCAGGATGTGGGTAATTGCTGACAAGGCCACAGTTCTTACCCAATCCTAGTTACCGTGTGAAGGTGGTGGTGGACCCACATCTAGCAATTGTTTTTACTGTGAGTGGTTTGCTCGGCTATGTTGAGATCATTGAGTCAGTTACATAGGCCGCCATTTCGCCGACCGAGGTGGGCTCAGTGTGGCCGAGGTAGGTGGTGGGCTGCAACCCCGCTCCTGGCTCCATGCCGGCTTCCCCCATGACTTTCCCTCATGGGATTGTTAAGCCCGCCCTGTGAGATTAGAACATAAGAACATAAGGGGGTAATATATTAGCATGGATAGACGATTGGTTAACTAACAGAACAGAGAGTAGGGATAAATGGTTCATTCTCGGGTTGGCAACCAGTAACTAGTGGGGTGCCGCAGGGATCAATGCTGGGACCCCAACTATTTACAATCTATATTAACGACTTGAAAGAAGGGACTGAGTGTAACGTAGCCAAGTTTACTGACGATACAAAGAAGGGAGGAAAAGCAATGTGTGAGGAGGACACAAAAAATCTGTAAAAGGACATAGACAGGCTAAGTGAGTGGGCAAAGATTTGGCAGATGGAATATAATGTTGGAAAGTGTGAGGTCATGCACTTTGACAGAAAAAAATCAAAGAGCAAGTTATTATTTAAAAGGAGAAAGATTGCAAAGTACAGCAGGACCTGGGGGTACTTGTGCATGAAACACAAAAGGATAGTATGCAGGTACAGCAAGTGATCAGGAAGGCCAATGGTATGTTGGCCTTTATTGCAAAGGGGATGGAATATAAAAGCAGGGAACTCTTACTACGGCTATATAAGGTATTGGTGAGGACACACCTGGAATACTGCGTGCAGTTTTGGTTTCCATATTTACGAAAGGATGTACTTGCTTTGGAGGCAGTTCAGAGAAGGTTCACTCGATTGATTCCGGGGATGAGGGATTGACTTATGAGGAAAGGTTGAGTAGGTTGGGCCTCTACTCATTGGAATTCAGAAGAATGAGAGGTGATCTTATCGCAACGTATAATATTATGAGGGGGCTTGACAAGGTGGATGCAGAGAGGAAGTTTCCACTGATGGGGGAAGACTAGAACTAGAGGGCACGATCTTAGAATAAGGGGCTGCCCATTTAAAACAGAGATGAGGGTGAATTTCTTCTCTGAGGTTTCTAAATCTGTGGAATTCGCTGCCTTAGAGAGTAATGGAAGCTGGGACATTGAATAAATTTAAGACAGAAATAGACAGTTTCTTAAACGATAAGGGGATAAGGAGTTATGGGGAGCGGGCGGGGAAGTGGAGCTGAGTCCATGATCAGATCAGCTATAATCTTATTGAATGGCGGAGCAGGCTCGAGGGGCCGTATGGCCTACTCCTGTTCCTATTTCTTATGTTCTTATGTTCTTAAAAGAAATAGGAGCAGAGTAGGCCATTTGGCCCCTTGAGCCTGCTCCTCCATTTAACAAGATCATGGCTGATCTGATCATGGACTCAGCTCCACTTCCCTGCCAGCTCCCCCATAACCCTTCAATCCCTTATCGCACAAAAATCTGTCTATCTCCACCTTAAATATATTCAATGACCCAGCCTCCACAGCTCTCTAGGGCAGAGAATTTCACAGATTTATGATCCTCTGAGAGAAGAAATTCCTCCTCATCTCATTTCTAGGTGACACCTTATTCTGAAACTATGCCCCCTAGTTCTAGATTTCCCCATGAGGGGAAACATCCTTTCTGCTTCTACCTTGTCGAGCCCCCTTGGTATCTTATATGTTTCAATAAGATCACCTCTCATTCTTCTAAACTCCAATGAGTATTGGCCCAGCCTGCTCAATCTTTCTTCATAAGTCAACCCCTTCATCTCAGGAATCAACCTTGTGAACCTTTTCTGAACTGCCTCCAATGCAAGTATATCCCTCTTTAAATAAGGAGATCAAAACTGTATGCATGTACTCTAGTGTGGCCTCATCAATATCCTGTACAGTTTTAGCAGGACTTTCCTGCTTTTATACTCCATCCCCTTTGCAATAAAGGCCAACATTCCATTTACCTTCCTAATTACTTGCTGTAACTCCATACTAACTTTTTATGTTTCATGCACAAGGACCCCCAGATCCCTCTGCACTGCAGTATTTTGTAATTTTTCTCCATTTTAAATAATAATTTGCTTTTTATTTTTCCTGCCAGTGGATAATTTCACACTTTCCCACATTATACTCCATCTGCCAAATGTTTGCCCACTCACTTAGCCTGTCTATATCCCTTTACAGATTTTTTGTGTCCTTCTCAAAACTTGCTTTTCCACCCATCTTTGTATCATAAGCAAATTTGGATACATTACACTCGGTCCCTTCATCCTAGTCATTAATATAAATTGTAAATAGTTGAGGCTCCAGCACTGATCCCTGTGGCACACCACTAGTTCCCGTTTGCCAACTGGAAAATAGCCCATTTATTCCGACTCTTTGTTTTTTTTAATTAGCCAATCCTCTATCCATGCTAATATATTACCCCCAACCCCGTGAGCTTTTATCTTGTGCAATAATCTCTTACGTGGCACCTTATCGAATGCCTTCTGGAAATCCAAATACAGGTTGAACCTCCCTTATCCAGAACCCTCGGAACCTGGCCTGTTCCAAATAAGGGATATTTCCGGATAAGGGGAGGTCACATGTTTTCAGTGTGTTTGTGCGCCGATTGGCTGGAACAATCGTCAGTCAGACAGTCAGTCAGTCAGTGTGGTGTCGGCGGGACAGAGGGCCCCGAAGATGTCGGCGAACCAGTGGGCCCTGCTGGCTCCGAAGTTGGGTAAATTTATTTTACATTGATATTTTCGAGAAATTTGGGTAAATTTATTGTGGGTCTGTAAATGTAAATGGGCAAGTTTTTTTCGTTGATATTTTTCGAGGATTTTGACTGGCCGCATTATGCGCATGCGCTACCTGGTGGACGGGAATGGTTCTGAACGAGGGGTGGTTCTGGATAAGGGAGTTCTCAATAAGGGAGGTTCAACCTATACACCACATCCACTGGTTCCCTTTTATGCACCCTGATCGTTACATCTCAAAGAACTCCAGCAAATTTGTCAAACATGATTTCCCTTTCATAAAACCACACTGACTCTGCTTGACTATTATGCTTTTCCAAATGTCCTGCTACTGCTTCCTTAATAATGGACTTCAGCATTTTCCAAAAGTCAGATGTTAGGCTAACTGGTCTATAGTTTCCTGCTTATATTTGCAGTTTTCCAATCCACTGGGACCTCTCCAGAATCCAGGGAGTTTTGGTAGTTTACAACCAATGCATCCACTATCTCTGCAGCCACCTCCTTTAATACCCTAGGATGCAGGCCATCAGGTCCAGGGGACTAGTCCACCTTTGGTCCTCTTATTTTACTGAGTACTTTTTCTTTCGTGATAGTGATTGTATTAAGTTCCTCCCTCCCTTTAGCCCCTTGATTATCTATTATTGGGATGTTTTCAGTGTCTTCTACCGTGAAGACCGATACAAAATATTTGTTCAAAGTCTCTGCCATTTCCCTGTTCCCCATTATTAATTCCCCAGTCTCATCCTCGAAGAGACCAATGTTTACTTTAGCTACTCTCTTCCTTTTTATATACCTGCAGCATCTCTTACTATCTGTTTTTATATTTCTTGCTAGTTTACTTTCATAATCTATCTTCTCTCTATATTATTTTTTTTAGTCATTCTTTGCTGGCTTTTAAAAATTTCCCAATCCTCTGGCCTCCCACTAATATTGGCAACTTTGTATGCCATTGTTTTCAATTTGATACCATCCTTTACTTCCTCAATTAGCCACGGATGGCTCTCACTTCTCTTAAGTCTTTCCTTCTCAGAGGTTCCCGGACAATTAAAAGGAAGCCTCTCTGATGATGTTATTTGATGTCGGATCATCAGCCAGTTTCCTTAAAGAGACCATGTCCACATTGATTTTGACAATTGTGCTGTCAGTGATCTGCAGCATTGAGGTGCTGCAAACACTGACAAACACTGCACAAAGGTGTACGGCTGCACGCAGGCTCTCCCATGACTCCCTCCAAATGCTTATGCAGGGAGTCACAGCATGCAGGTAGGTTCTCTTCCCTTGTAATGTGTGGAAGAGACCTCCCCAGAACACCAACGCAGCCTGGTTGCACATTGCACAGGAGGGCACAAGCAGGGGTGTCATCAGGAGGACCTTGCTGCAGTGGCGTAAACCTTTCAATGATCTCAGTAGATCACGAAATGTTACTGCAAAGCCACACTCAACCTCATCCTGCTGTGCCACTCATCATAACCCCATTACTCTGCCTTCCCTACACTACTCCCCCACATCCTTACTCACACCAACTTACCTTGCACCTCCACCATTCCTCTCTATCTGCTTACATTATCAGATCCCCATCTCACTTGCCACATCTCACACTCACCTGCATCCTTGTCCAATCTTTTAGCCAATGTTCATGCAGAGTTTCTGCTAATGTGTTGTCAAATATTGAAATCTCTACTTTGAACACTTTGCCTTCTTGGACAGATTTGTGTGCACTTTTGGAAGTGGCTTAGTGAGTTGTAGTGAATGGTGAGACATAAGGGTACCCCCCGCTTCCCCCCCCCCCCCCCGTAATTATGATGATTATGAAAGGAATGGCTTGGGCATTTCGGAGATGCTTTATCGTGCTGGTGTGGGGTGGTACCAACCTGGTACAACATGGTGTACAGCATCAACTGAAGTAAATCTGGCCATGGTGGGTCCATCCCTGGCCTCCCGGGCAGCGATGTGGTCGGGTGCTGATGCCATGTCCTGTGCAGCATCAGGTGATTGCGGTGAAGGTTGGTGGTGCTGCTGGTGTGTTTAGTGATGTTGGTTTTGGGGCTGATCGTAGTGGATTCTGAGGACCAAGGTGAGATTTTTTTCAAGGGAACCGATGTTGCTGAAATAGATGGCCGCTGAAGTTGAGATGACAGAAGCGATCTGTCAAAGATGCTCCAAGGAGGTTACACTGGTTAGAGAGTTTACTAGTTTACTCCAAACACTTCCAACCTTCTCAAAGCTGAAAAGTGTATTCCAAGTCCTGATGACTCCATCTCCTAACATTGGAAAATGAACAGCTGTGAAATGGTAGCTTTAGACCACATTTGCAACTGTCACATATTCAGAGGAATGGAGAGTTATTGAAAAGCCGACCTACTTACCTGACGTGATCCCCGAGCGCTGTGAAATTCATCCAAAAGCTGGAAAAATGGTAAGTACATGGTAAAATGCTGTTTAAGTACCTTTTAATTAGCTCTTACCTACTTCAAATGGCTCACCCGCCGCTTGGTGTCGGGTCTGTACAGCACAGGTAGCACCGGCACTTGGGAAACTGACATGGAGGTGGGTTCACAGTGGGATCTCGACCCGCTGTCAATCTTTTATATTTTGACAGCAAACCCGCCTCCAAACCCGCCCTCTGAGCGCCGGCAAAATCCTGGCCATAGTGTGAGACTGGAGTCACATGTAGGGCAGAGCAAGTAGGGGTGGTAGGTTCTCTCCCCTGATGGATATTAGTATTCCAGTTGAGTCGTTTCTAATGCGAGTATTCGATTTAGATTTTTTTCTACAATGATGTGCCTCCTCCTTTGTTAATTATAACATAGCAGTAATCTCCTCTAGTCCAGTTGAACCTGTTCCAGTTGTCATTGGTCCCGTTCTGCATGGGAAATGTCCACCCTGCTGAAACTGCTCCCCTTTTTCCTGCAGAACTATGTGATGGTGAAAAATTGATAGAGTGCATATTGCATCGTGCACCATTCTTTCCTCTATAGTTCCTGCTACAATGCATAGATCTCTGTAGGGCTCACAGATGAGGCTCTTAACTCCTTCACAAATGGCACAGAGCTAAGGCAATTTGGGATTACGCCATCTTCTCATGACAGCTAAGGATAGCCAAAAAATATAGCCCTCGTAGTGTCACACAAATTCCAAGAATAAAATGCATATAAAGGAAGATATCATTCCAGATTGGTTTTAGGCACCTCCTAGTGGCCATATAGAGATAGCATTGCCAGAAACTCCAAGCGTGCTGCAGCCTGTGATTATGGCCAGTGATCTGTGGAGGGTGGGAGATTCCTGAAAGAGGGAAGGATAATGTTGTCTTACCAATAGGCACTACAGCTTTAAACAATGGCAGTAATTAAGAGAATTAAAATGTTACTGGTAGATAATGTTCTGCTCCAGATGGTTGTGAGGTATTCAAATAGATGGGAAAGATTTAATCATAACATTCATCATTAAGTCAGGTGCTGATAATTGTCTGGTGTTTCACACTAAATTAACATTAATGCTCAAGGCATAAAAGTGTATAAGAAACATTAAAAGAAGCTTAGTAGTGCATATGCAAATATAAAACTGGATGAGTAAAGGTTTATTTTAACTATAATCAAAAAAATAGAAAGACTTGGGGGGATAAATTTGCATTGTGGGGCACTAATGGGGCGCCATCGATTTTTCACCTGGGCGGAGGGCGGGTAATGACGCTATTGGCTCCTGCAAAATTGTACAGGAGTTAGCTGAGGCAGCCAAAATGTGCACAGCAAGCTCCCACATACAGCAATGTGATAATGACCAGATAATCTATTTTCGTGAAGAAGAATAAATATTGGCCAGGGCACCGGGAAGAACTCCCCTGCTCTTCTTCACAATCATGCCATGGGATCTTTTACTTCCAGCTAACAGAGCAGATGGGACCTCAGTTTAACATCTCACCTGAAAGATGGCACATCCAACAGTGCAACACTCTCTTAGCACTGCACTGGAGTGTCAGCCTAGATTTATGTGCTCAAGTCTTTGGAATTGCTCTTGAACCCACAACCTTCTGAATCAGAGGCAAGAGTGCTACCCACTGAGCCACGGCTGACACGACTGAAGTACATATGTATGACCAGATCAAAGTATTCCCCACCTTCTATCCGCCCATCACCCAAAGACTATATTTGGCCTTGACTCTCCATGTGCAATACCAAGGGAGATTACGTAGAATTACGTAGAATTTACAGCACAGAAACAGGCCACTTGGCCCAATTGGTCTGTGCCAATGTTTACGCTCTTCTGATCTGCATCTAGCCTCAGCAGCATATCCTTCTATTCCTTATTCCCTCCTGCACTTATCTAGCTTCCCTTTAAATGCATCTAAGCTATTCGCCTCAGCTACTCCTTGTGGCAACGAGTTCCACATTCTAGCCACTCACTGGGTAAAGAGGTTTCTCCTGAATTCTTTATATTTATGACCACTAGTTTTGGACTTCCCCACAGTGGATTGACGAGTATTTCTTATTTATTTACAATTACTACTTCAGGTTCTAATGAAGGTAAATATGTGCATTCATTTTCCAGTGGATCATCTCAATTTATTTTTTGTGGTGGAAGTGAAAGACATGACTTCTCATTTCTGCCTTCAAGTGCTGTTCCCATTTTTCAATCCTATTTCATGTGTAAATGTAACCATATGCTAGTTGCCTGTTCAGCCTCCTGTGTGCAATTGTTTCTGGAATGTTCAGTCACATGTGGCGTTCTTGTCATTAATATATTCACATGGAACATGCCAGTTCAAGAAAAAAAAATTCTTCTGCATAAATGTCCAATCAACTTAATAATGCAGAGTGAATGGAGTTATCTGTACTGTACAAGGCACCCGTGTCACTAGTACTGCATAATATCTCCAGGTACATCAGCATGTGATGCACACTCATTTTATCTGACATATTTTGTCAACTAATAAACAGCTTCCATCAGTCTGACTTTAATTTACTGCTGTTATTTAAGCTTTAAATAATGTTCGGTATGTTATGAGTTTGTGTATCATACAGATGTATGTGGAGATAACATGCACTATTACTCGAAATAAGCAGACACGTTTCTGCCTAGTGCAATATGCATAAGTAACCCTATTTGTATAACCCATGTTTAAAAGAATGAAAACATTATTAGTAGATAATACACTACAGTCCCTGTTATGTATGTACACCTGTAATTACCATGTCGAACCACCAGAGGGTTTATCCCCTGGAGTCCCAAGGGATCCCACAATCCCTTGGGAGCACCTGTATATAAGGAGGCCTCACAGGCTGGAGAGGCACTCTGAGATCTGTAATAAAGGACTACGGTCACACTTACTTTGAGCTTGCAGTATCTACTCTGACTCCTTATCCAAGACATAACAACTGGTGATGAGATACAGACGATGAACCCCAACGCAACAATGCAGAGAACTGTGAGCATCCTAGAGAAATTTTCAGAGGGAGATGATTGGGAAACCTTCGTGAAGCGACTTGACCAATACTTCGTGGCCAACGAGCTGGTAGGAGAAGGGAACGCTACCAAATGCAGAGCGGTCCTCCTTACCATTTGCGGGGCACCAGCGTATGGCTTCATGAAAAACCTGCTCACTGCAGCAAAACCCACAGACAAGTCATACGATGAGTTGTGCACACTGGTCCTGGAGCATTTAAACCCGAAGGAAAGTGTTCTGATGGCGAGATATCGGTTCTACATGTACAAGAGGTCTGAAGGCCGGGAAGTGGCGAGCTACCTCACCGAGCTAAGACACCTTGCAGGACATTGCGAATTTGAAGGACACTTGGAGCATATGCTCAGGGACTTCTTTGTACTTGACATTGGCCATGAAGTAATACTTTGCAAACTTTTGACTGTCGAGACCCCAACCTTCAGTAAAGCCATAGCGGTAGCCCAGGCGTTTATCTCCACCAGTGACAATACCAAAAAAATTTCACAGCACACTAGTGCTGCTGCAAATACTGTGAACAAAGTAACAATGTTTTCAAATCAAAATGTACAGGGCAGGACCTACACACCAGTAGCTGCACGTCCATAGATGACTCAGAGTCCGCCATCAAGGGTGGTGAATACAAGGCAATTAACACCTTGTTGGCGCTGTGGGGGTGATCATCGATTCCATTCATGCCGCTTCAAAGGATACGTTTGCAAGGGCTGTGGAACAATGGGACTCCTTCAACGTATGTGCAGGCGAGCTGCAAACCCTGCTAATCCTGCAAACCACCATGTTGCAGAGGAGGATAGATCCACGGTGGATCATGATGAACCAGGGCCTCAGACCGAGGAGGCAGAGGTATATGGGGTGCACACATTTACCACAAAGTGTCCCCCGATAATGCTGAAGGTTGAATTAAATGGACTCCCGGTGTCCATGGAGCTGGACACGGGCGCAAGCCAGTCCATAATGAGTAAAAAGACTTTCGATAAGTTATGGTGCAACAAGGCTTCAAAGCCAGTCCTGACTCCCATTCGTACCAAACTTAGAATGTATACAAAGGAACTGATTCCCGTAATTGGCAGTGCTACCGTAAAGGTCTCCTACGATGGAGTGGTGCACGATTTACCACTCCGGGTTGTGCCGGGCGATGGCCCCACGCTGTTCAGCAGGAGCTGGCTGGGAAAGATAGGCTGGAACTGGAACGACATCCGACGCTTTCGTTTGTCGATGACACCTCATGTGCCCAGGTCCTAAGCAAGTTGCCCTTGTTGTTCAAAACAGGCATCGGGCAATTCCAAGGAGCAAAAGTGCAGATCCATTTGATTTCGGGGGCATGACCCATCCATCACAAGGCGAGAGCGGTACCTTACATGATGAGAGAGAGGGTGGAGATTGAGCAGGACAAGCTGCAATGAGAGGGCAACATTTCGCCGATCGAATTCAATGAGTGCGCCAGTCCGATTGTTCCAGTCCTCAAGGGAGATGGCACCGTCAGAATTTGTGGTGATTACAAAGTAACTATCAATCATTTCTCACTGCAGGATCATTACTCGCTACCAAAGGCAGATGACCTATCTGTGACGCTGGCGGGAGGGAAAACGTTCATGAAGCTGGACTTGACCTTGGCCTACATGACGCAGGAGCTGGAGGAATCTTCGAAAGGCCTCATCTGCATCAACACGCACAAAGGTCTTTTCGTTTACAACAGATGCCTGTTTGGGATTCGATCGGCCGCGGCGATATTCCAGGGGAACATGGAAAGCTTGCTGAAGAGGGTCCCGTGCACCGTGGTCTCCCAGGACGACATCTTGGTTACAGGTCGGGACACCGGCGAGCACGTGCAGAACCTGGATGAGGTTCTTAGTCGGCTTAATCGTGAGGGGCTCAGGCTAAAACGCTCGAAGTGCGTTTTCCTGGTGCCTGAAGTGGAGTTCCTGGGGAGAAGAATCGCGGCAGACGGCATCAGGCCCACCGATTCAAAGACGGAGGCAATCAAAAACGCACCAAGACCACAGAACGTGACGGAGCTGTGGTCGTTTCTGGGACTTCTTACCGGGTCTTAGCACATTGTTAGAACTCCTGCACTCTTTGCTGCGTAAAGGAGATGGATGGGTATGGGGTAAAAGCCAAGAAAATGCCTTTGAGAAAGTGAGGAAACTGTTATGTTCAAACAAATTGCTTGTGTTGTACGATCCATATAAACGTTTGGTACTAGCATTTGATGCGTTGTTGTACGGGGTCGGGTGTGTATTGCAACAAGCTAATGAATTTGGGAAATTGCAACCGGTTGCTTACGCATCCAGAAGTCTGTCTAAGGCCGAGAGGGCCTACAGTATGATTGAAAAAGAAATGTTAGCGTATGTTTACAGGGGAAAAGAAAATGCATCAATATCTGTTCGAGCTCAAATTTGAATTGGAAACCGACCATAAGCCGCTTATATCCCTCTTTTCTGAAAATAAGGGGATAAATACGAATGCATCGGCCCGCATCCAGAGGTGGGCGCTCACGTCTGCATACAACTACGCCATCCGCCACAGGCCAGGCACAGAAAACTGTGCCGCTGCTCTCAGTAGGCTACCATTACCCATCACTGGGGTGGAGACAGCACAGCCTGCAGATTTAGTCATGGTAATGGAAGCATTCGAGAGTGAGCAATTACCTGTTACTGCCCGACAGATTAGAACCTGGACGAGCCAGGACTCCTTACTGTCCTTAGTAAAAAACTGTGTGCTGCACGGGAGTTGGTCTAGTGTCCCGTTAGAGATGCAGGAAGAAATAAAGCCATACCAATGTCGCAAAGATGAAATGTCTATACAGGCAGACTGCCTTCTATGGGGTAATCGGGTAGCTGTACCTAAAAAGGGCAGGGACACTTTCATTAGTGATCTCCACAGTACCCACCCAGGCATTGTAATGATGAAAGCGATAGCCAGATCCCACGTGTGGTGGCCCGGTATCGATGCAGACTTAGAGTCCTGTGTGCACAAATGTAAATCATGTTCCCAGTTAAGCAATGCACCCAGGGAGGCGCCACGAAGTTTATGGTCTTGGCCCTCCAAACCATGGTCCAGGGTTCATGTCGACTATGCAGGCCTATCCTTGGGAAAAATGTTTTTAGTGGTTGTAGATGCATATTCCAAGTGAATTGAATGTGTGATAATGTCAGCAAGCACGTCCGCTGCCACCATTGAAAGCCTACGGGCCATGTTTGCCACGCACGGCCTGCCTGATATCCTTGTAAGTGACAATGGGCCATGTTATACCAGTGCCAAATTCAAGGAATTCATGATCCGCAATGGGGTCAAACATGTCACATCTGCCCCGTTTCTGCCAGCGTCCAACGGTCAGGCAGAACAAGCAGTTCAAACAATCAAGCAGAGCTTGAAAGAGGTAACTGAAAGCTCACTGCAGACTCGCTTATCCCGAGTCCTGCTTAGCTCTGGCAAAGACCCCACTCACTCACCGGGGTCACTCCCGCTGAACTGCTCATGAAAAGGGCACTTAGTCCACCCTGATCTATGCGAACAGGTAGAGAGCAGGCGGCTTCAACAGAATACATATCTTGATCGCGCAAATGTGTCACACGAAATTGAAATAAATGATCCTGTATTTGTGTTGAACTATGGACAAGGTCCCAAGTGGATTGCCGGCACTGTTTTGGCCAAAGAAGGGAGTAGGGTGTTTGTGGTCAAACTTGCAAATGGACTCACCTGCAGAAAACACTTGGACCAAACCAAACTCAGGTTTACGGACTATCCAGAACAACCCACAATAGTCTCTACCTTTTTCGACCCTCCAACACACACACAAGTGGCAACCGACCCAGCAGAACCCATCACCCGCAGCAGCCCAGCAAGGGCAGCTGCGCAGCAGCCCAGCGAAGGCCCAACAAATGACTTACCAATACCAGCATTTGCACCGAGACGATCAACCAGGGAAAGGAAGGCCCCAGATCGACTCACATTGTAAATAGTTACCCTATTGACTTTGGGAGGGCGGGGGAAGTGTTGTTATGTATGTAAACCTGTAATTACCATGTCTAACTACCAGAGAGCTTATCCCCTGGAGTCCAAAGGGATCCCACAATCCCTTGGGAGCACCTGTATATAAGGAGGCCTCACAGGCTGGAGCGGCACTCTGAGATCTGTAATAATTGCTTCTGAATAATGGATTTAATGGTTAGGTTTTTGCCATGCATTTTCTTTGAAGGGGCATCTCATGTCTAACTAGAATGGGACTGTTATATCTTGGATAAGGAGTCAGACTAGATACTGCAAGCTCAAAGTAAGTGTGACCATAGTCCATTATTCAGAAGCAATATCAACTCAGGTGTTGATGATAATCTTGCTTTTCACACTAAAGTAATATTAATGCTCCCGGCATAATAACATATAAAGAAACATAAAAAGAAGCTTAACAGTACATACATTATAAATATACATGAGCAATCATTTATTTTACCATAATCAAGACCATATGCACATTTAAATAAAAATCGTACAAGTTGTTCGCCAACAGGCAGTCATTAATTTTCACAGACAGTCTTTCCTTTGCCAAGTCTGTGAAAATAGTTGATTCAATAATTACAAATATTTTTAGAGGGCTTGGGTTAGCTGAGCCATCTCAGCCAGGGCGGCAGTGAGGCTGCTACAATTGACCGTAGCTCCCCGATTAGGAAAGAGAATTTTAGCCAAAGTTCATGCTCCTGATCACTATCCTGTAACAAATGTATCAAGGAGGTCACAAATGCTTTGTTCTCAATTTATCACTTTCTGTATTTTATTTTAAATTCGTTCATGGGATGTGGGTGTCGCTGGCAAGGCCAAGATTTATTGCCCATCCCTAATTGCCCTTGAGAAGATGGTGGTGAATCGCTATCTTGAACCGCTGCAGATCAAGCAATGAGAGTGAGCTGTAAACTTTATAGGTTAGCAGGCTTCCCCCAGATAGAGGGTGCCACTAATGGGATCCATGTGGCATCGAAGGCCCTGGATTTTATCAACAGGAAGGGAATTTCTATATTTACGCAGCTAGTATGTGATGCAGGTCACATAATTTAGATGTGAATGTATGCTAACCAAGAAGATGACATGATTAATTTGTACCTTGTCAATCAACAATATCTGCTTTGTTTAGCCAGAATGCTCTATTGGGTTGGTAGATTATAGATTCATCATATTGGCAGCATCCTGGAGAATCTGTGTTATACTCTCTCTAAAGCGTCAATATTCCTCCGAAGTGTGGAGCCCAATACTGCACACAGTACTCTGACTGAGTCTTATTAAGGTTTTATATAAGTTCATCATTATCTCTTTGGTTTTATATTCTATAGCTCTTGTGAAAAAGCTTTGGGGGAGAAATTCAGCCCCAACCCTTTACCATCTGGCAGGGACCCCCTCGCAAAATTGGCCCACCAAAATTGCCCCTTACCTAAAATTGCCCCACAGGAGAGGCCCGGTCACAGGCTGGTGCCCCCGACAGCTTTTTCTATCGGTACACTCTCTGTGAAATGGTGGCGAGGCCGCTCTTCAAGGGAAGGGCACACTGCCGTGACCGTCATGTATTTGTTTTTGTTGGCCGACTGCCAGGTCGTCCTAACAATTATGCCCCTGGGTTCGGCTGGGCTGCCAACAGACAGCTTGGCAGGCCGCTGGCCCGGCCGAAACCCTCCCTGCTCGCTCAGTGAACCTAACTAAAATGAATTTAGAGTTTCGCAGCGGCTCTCCCCTTTAACTGAAGGGGAGAGACGATTCTACATCCCTATCTGGTGTAAAAATAAAACGGGGTAGGTGGCTCAACCGTGGCTAACAAGGGAAATTAGGGATAGTGTTAAATCCAAGGAAGAGGCATATAAATTGGCCAGAAAAAGCAGCAAACCTGAGGACTGGGAGAAATGTAGAATTCAGCAGAGGAGGACAAAGGGTTTAATTAGGAGGGGGAAAATAGAGTATGAGGGTAAGCTTGCAGGGAGCATAAAAACTGACTGCAAAAGCTTCTATAGATATGTGAAGAGAAAAAGATTAGTGAAGACAAATGTAGGTCCCTTGCAGACAGAATCAGGTGAATTTATAATGGGGAACAAATAAATGGCATACCAATTGAGCAAATACTTTTGTTCTGTCTTCACTAAGGAAGACATGAATAACCTTCCGGAAGTACTAGGGGACCGAGGGTCTAGCGAGAAGGAGGAATGGAAGGAAATCTTTATTATTCAGGAAATTGTGTTCGGGAAACTGTTGGGACTGAAGGCCGATAAATCCCCAGGGCCTGATAGTCTGCATCCCAGAGTACTTAAGGAAGTGGCCCTAGAAATAGTGGCTGCATTGTTGGTAATTTTCCAACATTCTATAGACTCTGGATCAGTTCCTATGGATTGGAGGGTAGATAATGTAACCCCACTTTTTAAAAAAGGAGGAAGAGAGAAAACAGGGAATTATAGATCGGTCAGCCTGACATCAGTAGTGGGGAAAATGTTGGAATCAATTATTAAAGATGTAACAGCAGCGCATTTGAAAAGCAGTGACAGGATCGATCCAAGTCAGCATGGATTTAGGAAAGAGAAATCATGCTTGACAAATCTTCTAGAATTTTTTGAAGATGTAACTAGTAGAGTGGACAAGGGAGAACCAGTGGATGTGGTGTATTTGGACTTTCAAAAGGTATTTGACAAGGTCCCACACAAGAGATTAGTGTGCAAAATTAAAGCACATGGTATTGGGGGTAATGTATTGACGTGGATAGAGAACTGGTTGGCAGACAGGAAGCAAAGAGTAGAAATAAACAGATCCTTTTCAGAATGGCAGGCAGTGACTAGTGGGGTACCATAAAGTTCAGTGCTGGGACCCCAGCTATTTACAATATACATTAATGATTTAGATGAAGGAATTGAATGTAATATCTCCAAGTTTGCAGATGACACTAAGCTGGGTGGCAGTGTGAGCTGTGAGAAGGATGCTAAGAGGCTGCAGAGTGACTTAGACAGGTTAGGTGAGTGGGCAAATGCATTGCAGATGCAGTATAATGTAGATAAATGTGAGGTTATCCACTTTGGTGGCAAAAACAGGAAGGCAGAATATTATCTGAATGGTGACAGATTAGGAAAAGGGGAGGTGCAACGAGACCTGGGTGTCATGGTACATCTGTCATTGAACGTTGGCATGCAGGTAGAGCAGGCGGTGAAGAAGGCAAATGGCATGTTGGCCTTCATAGCTCGGGGATTTGATTAATGCAGCAGGGAGGTCTTACTGCAGTTGTACAGGGCCTTGGTGAGGCCACACCGTGAATATTGTCTCCTAACCTGATGAAGGACATTCTTGCTATTGAGGGAGTGCAGCGAAGGTTCGCCAGACTGATTCCCGGGATGGCAGGACTGACATATAAAGAAAGATTGGATCGACTAGGCTTATAGTCACTGGAATTTAGAAGAATGAGAGGGAATCTCATAGAAACATATAAAATTCTGATGGGATTGGACAGGTTAGATGCATGAAGAATGTTCCCGATGTTGGAGAAGTCTAGAACCAGGGGTCACAGTTTAAGGATAAGGGGTAAACCATTTAGGACCGAGATGAAGAGAAACTTCTTCACTCAGAGAATTGTGAACCTGTGGAATTCTCTACCACAGAGAGTTGTTGAGGTCAGTTTGTTAGATATATTCAAAAGGGAGTTAGCTGTGACCCTTACAGCTGAAGGGATCAAGGGGTATGGTGAGAAAGCAGGAATGGGGTACTGAAGTTGCATGATCAGCCATTATGATATTGAATCATGGTGCAGGCTCGAAGGGCCAAATCCCCTACTCCTGCACCTATTTTCTATGTTTCTATGTGACGCGCCAGCGCAATGACATCATCAGTGCAGCGCTGATGACTGACAGTTGCGGCCACTCCGTCCGCCCCCACTTCCGTCCTGCTAGTGATGGCCACTCCACTCCACTCCCACTCCTGCCCCCATGATGATCCACTTACACCCCGCTGGCAAAAAACCCCAAGGAGCTGAATTTCGCCAGATAAGTCGCCGCATCGATTGCGGCAGCCAGAACACTTCAAAAACGGTTGGTGCGCCCCGTTTCCGGCAGATGGCAATTTCTACCCCTCCATCTCTCTACCTCTCTCTCCTTCTTTGGGATGCTCCTTATAACTTACCTCTTTGACCATGCTTTTAGTCATCTGTCCTGATATTTCCTTGTGGCTCAGTGTCAAATTTTGATTGATAATTTTCATGTGAAGCACCATGGGACATTTTGTTACATTAAAGACGCAATATAAATATACATCATGGGCCACCCCGACCTGTGAGAGAACACCACCGCATGCCAGGAGGATAAAAGAGCATACCACTACAACTTCCAGCGCAAGCCGTTCCAAGTGTGTTACGAGTTCGAGGTAGGCGACTGGGTGATGCCATCAAAGCCCAGGTAGCCGTTTGGACCGTGGGCAGGTACAGCAGAGGAGCGGGAAGGTCGGGGCGGATGAACGGTGGGGGATCGTGGCGGAGGTGTGCCGAATGATTGAGGTGGAGGAGTGGTGAGAGATCATGGCAGAAGTGCGGCAAATGATCGGGGTGGAGGAGTGGTGAGAGATCGTGGCTGAGATGTGGCAAGAGCTTGTGGTGGTGGTGCGGCGCATGTTTGGTACGGAGGTACAGCAAGAGATTGTGGTGGAGGTGTGGCGATTGTTTGTGGCGGAGGAGCGGCGAGAGATCATGGCGGAGGTGTGGTAAATGAGCGTATGGGGCCCAGAAGAGCCGAGGGCCCAGGGGCAGTATGGGCCAGCCCACACTGTGATATGTGTGCACTCTAGGTCTTTGCAGTAGAGCAGGTCTCCAGTCGTCCTGGTTAACCCTTGCCACTGGATAAAGGTCTAGCTCTGTCAAGCCCGTGTGGTGGCTGATGTGCAACGGTCACCACACGTTAAAAAACTCCACGCACTGGCATCTTCCATCCCTGGAGTTCAGGACTCGAATATCAGGTCCTTCATTGAAACATCTGTGAACTCATCCCTTTTGGTATGGAAGCAAGTCATCCTTGTTCGAGGGACCGTCTATGATAATGGTAATTAAAATTGTCGTTGTCTTTGGTTACCATACAGTTCAAGTTTTCACTAAAAACCACAAACGTAAAATCTTCCTTTAACTGGCGCAATCAGGCAACGTAATTGTTTATTTTTTTACTCTTTCCATTAAAAAGTATTCACTGATGTATTTAAGAGTCCACTTTTATTAATACAGCTGAAAAAGGGTTTATCACAAAAATGAGAAGAGCCATCCTGAGCCTACAAATCAGCGGGATCTTGCAATTTTGACCTGGGGGCCTGGCCAGCTTTGTGGTCGGGGTCTGACCCAGTTAATTTAATCTTAAACCAGCGTAATAGATCGCGGACAACACAAACGTAAATGGTTTTGGGTGTAACTCATGTTTAAAATTTCCCAATCGTTTGGCTGATTGTGCTGATATTGCTGGCGTAAAGAAATGGAAACTACCCTCGTATGTTTGCTCCAGTGGATGCTGAAAAGGCTTAGCACTATTGAAAAGCAGGGGAGTAGTCATGTTTTCCTATCCAATATTAATTCCTCAGCCAACTCCACCAAAAATGTATTAATTGATTATTTATCTGATTGCTATTTGTGGGACCTTATCATGCACACATTGACTGCTGTGTTTGCCTACAAAACAGTAGCTACACTTCAAAAGTAATTTGTTGGCTGAAAATTGCTTACGGATATCCTGAAGATGTGAAAGGTATTATATAAATGCAATCTTTTCCTTTCCAAACATCTATCTTTGAATTTGGAGGCAATCTTTATGTATGTAACTTCTAAACCCTATATTACTATGCCCCAGTATCTTGTAAGGCAGTAATTCACCATTTATTTTATGGAAAGAAAATGAAATTGATGTTAAACCATGTTTCCTCCCAACATTTAAACCTTTGAAATAACCTGCCAGGCTGCAAGCATTTTGTATCTTTAAACATTAGCTGTATTTTCAAATACTGCATTGACTATTTTATAAAGATCAGGTAACCTTTACAAAAGTAATATTCAAATGTTCAGATTGCGAAGCGACACTCATGTTTTAAGGCTGCCTTTCTGTCCTCCTTTAGATTACGGGAGAAATGAACTCTCACATCATCAGCTGGAAATCTTGTTATTTTCTTGTCTTTTACTCCAGGCAGCCGTTGTAAATAATGTTTGAAAAAATTAAGTGATAAGTTGGTTAGAATTTATGTGTTCCACTAGCACAGCTCGAATTGATGTTCTGATTTCAGGTGATTTTTTTTTCCTTTACTCACCACAAAGAGAACTCATGTCTGCCCTGGAAATACAATTTTAATCACTTCTGTACACAGTCTTGTCAACTAACTTGATGATAATCTCCAGGGTGATTCATTTGCATAATTTAGTAGTTTTCAGTGTCAAATCATAGCTTAATGAAAGTGAATGAAGGAAGGGAAAACTGAGGTTTGCAGCATTGCTTTCAAACAGGGAAAAATGACTAGGAAGCCTATTTCTTGACCATTCAGTAGATTTGACTTTCGAAAAACATTACGTTTTGTGGCATTAAAATGTATGTATGACATTAATTTTATGAATAAATAAGTTGAGTATTCAAGGCTGTCATGTGACCAAAGAGAATTTATATCATTACACGTCTAAACCCATTTTACAGCATACCATCTGGCAGTGCATTTGCTAGAGATTGTGGAATATTTTTGGTGAGAACCACAGGTAATCATTAATTGTACTTTGCTGCCCAAATGTTAGCAGGTTACAGTAAGCCTTTCTGACCTGTCAGAGTAGCCAATTTAGTCTATCATTGTGACTGACACAAATCCTGTCCAGTTGTAACTGAGGTCTGTACTAAAAATCATTCATTCTCAGTGTGTCCCAGCGACTTGTTCTAATCCAATCCACACTCCTTGCCAATGACCAAGTGACATGCAGATGTCAGAGGAACTTTCCGATCTTCTTGATTAGAAATGCATTTGGGGACAGACTAGGGCAGTGCCCTGCTGTCTCCTCTTGGAAAATGGCTTGAATGATCTCTATTGAAGTTAGCATTGCTCCCTGGAGGATTGTGCTTGAATCAGAAAACTGACAGTGACTTGCTACTGAGGTTGGCACCAGTCCCAGAAGGAATAATTCCTCCATGAAATTGAAATCTGTAGAACTAAGCGTATGGGATAGAAAGTGGAACTGTTGCATCCATTTTATGGGGATGAAATGGGCACAATCAGGCACAATTTTGCAGACCAATGTCCCACGCCCCAAGGGCACCTGAAAAACATCCAGCTCATAATTGGGTTGGGCTATTCATCAGACGTCCGGGTACAGCCACATAAAACAGGTGTTAGGCTCTTTGCATCTGCTAATGGGGGGACCATTGCTCGTTTTAGGACCCCTCTGGAATATTGGGCATCGGGCCTGCTCTGCTCAGGTCTTCGAGACATGGAAAAGGCCCCTGCTGGTGCATTCGACCTCCTCCTGCTGTTTCCCCCACCTCCCCTGTCGCTGACCTGAGGGCCACTGCTGGTGAATCAGTTGCCCCAAAATTCAATTCTTCAGTTGGGCGAGCTGCCTGTGCAGGTTCAATAGGTGTCGGCAATTTGCCGCGATTATTGAGACGAGGCCCGAGGAACAATTTCTCAAGATCCTAGGGCCTTCCTCATTGGGTGCCAGGATCGTTCCCTGTACTGAATTGGTGCTTGAAAACTGATTAAATGAATCTCTAGGCCATTTTTTAAAGTGCGCAGTGTATAATATTAACCCGCATGCTTTCTGAGGAATTATCAGTCAATTTTGGCTCAGTGGTAGCATTTTCGTCTCTTGTGTCAGAAGGTTATGGGCTTCAGCCCCACTCCAGAGACTTGAGCTCATTCTAAGCTGATACTTCAGTGCAATACTGAGGAAGTGCTGCACTGTCAAAGGTGTCATCCTTCAGATAAGATGTTAAACTGATGCCCCGTCTACTCTGTCAGGTGGCTGAAAGGATTTCATGGCACTATTTGATAAAGATCAGAAGAGTTTTTTCAGTGTCCTGACAAACCTTTATATCTTAACCAATACTACCAAAAAATAGATTGGTTTTGCATTATCCCATTGCTATTTGTGGGACCTTGCTCTGTGCAAATTGGCTGCCACATTTCCTTACATTATAACAGTGACATCACTTCAAAATTACTTAATTGGCTGTAAAGCGCTTTGAGATGGATATCCTATGGTTGCAAAATACTCTATATAAATGCACGTTCTATCTTTGTGTCTTCGTCATCATATAGGCAGTCCATCGGAATCAAGGAAGACTTGCTTCCACTCTCAACATAAATTCTTAGGTGACTGAACAGTCCAATACAAGAATTACAGTCTCTGTCACAGGTGGGACAGACAGTGGTTGAAGTGGGACTGGTTTGTCGCACACTCCTTCCGCTGCCTGCGCTTGGTCTCCCTATGCTCTTGCCGATGAGATTCGAGGTGCTCAGCGCCCTCTCGGATGCACTTCCTCCACTTAGGGCGGTCTTTGGCCTTTTAATAGGCCTTCTCCTCCGACGCTGCTGCTCTCTCCTCGGTCTCCCACTGACGCCTCCCCAACACATGTGCCTTTTATAGGCCTCCTCCTCCAAGGCTGCTGCTCCTTCCTCGACCCGCGTGTCCTGACGAATATATGTGCGGGAAGTGTATCCTGCTGCAGCTCCTAACAGACTGCATTGTGGCACTGGAGCTGCGGGTGGATTCACTCTGGAGCATCTGCGATGCTGAGGATGCCGTGAATAGCACGTTTAGTGAGTTGATCATACCGCAGGTAAAGGTTACACAGACAGATAGGGGATGGGTGACCAGCAGGAAGAGCAGTGGAAGGAAGGTAATGCAGGGGTCCCCTGCGGTCATCCCCTCCAAAACAGATACACCGTTTTGGGTACTGTTGCGGAGGGCAGCAGCAGCCAACTTCATAGCACCATGGGTGACTCTGCTGCACAGGAGGGCAGGAAAAAGAGTGGGAGAGCTATAGCGGTAGGGGATTCTATTGTAAGGGGATTGGATAGATGTTTCTGCGACTGCAATCGAGACTCCAGGATGGGCTGTTGCCTCCCTGGTGCAAGGGTCAAGGATGTTTCGGAGTGGCTGCAGGACATTTTGGAGGGGGAGGGTGAACAGCCAGTTATCATATAGATACCAATGATATAGGTAAAAAATGGGACGAGGTCTTACAAGCTGAATTTAGGGAGCTAGGAGTTAAATTAAAAAGTAGGACCTCAAAGGTCGTAATCTCAGGATTGCTACCAGTGCCATGGGCTAGTCAAAATAGCAATTACAGGATAGCTAAGATGAATACGTGGCTTGAAGAGTGGTGCAGAAGGGAGGGATTCAAAATCCTGGGACATTGGAACCGGTTCTGAGGGAGGTGGGACCAGTACAAACCGGACGGTCTGTATCTGGGCAGGACCGGAACCAATATCCTAGGGGGAGTGTTTGCTAGTGCTATTGGGGAAGGGTTAAACTAATATGGCAGGGGGATGGGAGCCTATGCAGGGAGACAGAGGGAAGTAGAATGGGGGCAGAAGCAAAAGATAGAAAGAAGAAAAGTAAAAGTGGAGAACAGAGAAACCCAAGGCAAAAATCAAAAAGGGCCACATTACAGCAAAATTCGAAAGGGGCAAAGTGTGTTAAAAAGACAAGCCTGAAGGCTCTGTGACTCAATGTGAGGAGTATTTGTAATAAGGTGGACAAATTAACTGCGCAGGCAGCAATTAACAAATATGATATAATTGGCATCACGGAGACATGGCTCCAGGGTGACCAAGGCTGGGAACTCAACATCCAGGGGTATTCAACATTCAGGAAGGATAGACAGAAAGGAAAAGGAGGTGGGGCAGCGTTGCTGGTTAAAGAGGAAATTAACGCAATAGTAAGGAAGGACATTAGCTTGGATGATGTGGAATCTGTATGGGTGGAGCTGCGGAATACCAAAGGGCAGAAAATGTTAGTGGCAATTGTGCACAGACCACCAAACAGTAGTAGTGAGGTTGGGGACAGCGTCAAACAAGAAATTAGGGATGCGTGCAATATAGGTACAACAGTTATCATGGGTGACTTTAATCTACATAGAGATTGGACTAACCAAACTGGTAGCAATACGGTCGAGGAGGATTTCCTGGAGTGTATTAGGGATGGTTTTCTCGACCAATATGTCGAGGAACCAACTAGAGGGCTGGCCATCCTAGACTGGGTGATGTGTAATGAGAAAGGACTAATTAGCAATCTTGTTATGCGAGGCCCCTTGGGGAAGAGTAACCATAATATGGTAGAATTCTTTATTAAGATGGAGAGTGACACAGTTGATTCAGAGACTAGGGTCTTGAACTTAAGGAAAGAAAACTTCGATGGTATGAGTCGTGAATTGGCTAGAATAGACTGGCGAATGATACTTAAAGGGTTGACGGTGGATAGGCAATGGCAAACATTTAAAGATCACATGGATGAACTTCAACAATTGTACATCCCTGTCTGGAGTAAAAATAAAACGGAGAAGGTGGCTCAACCGTGGCTAACAAGGGAAATTAAGGATAGTGTTAAATCCAAGGAAGAGGCATATAAATCGTCAGAAAAAGCAGCAAACCTGAGGACTGGGAGAAATTTAGAATCCAACAGAGGAGGACAAAGGGTTTAATTAGGAGGGGGGAAATAGAGTATGAGAGGAAGCTTGCTGGGAATATAAAAACTGACTGCAAAAGCTTCTATTGATATGTGAAGAGAAAAAGATTAGTGAAGACAAACATAGGTCCTTTGCAGTCAGATTCATGCGAATTTATAATCGGGAACAAAGAAATGGCACACCAGTAGAACAAATACTTTGGTTCTGTCTTCATGAAGGAAGACACAAATAACCTTCCGGAAATACTAGGGGACTGAGGGTCTAGTGAGAAGGAGGAACTGAAGGAAATGCTTATTAGGCGGGAAATTGTGTTAGGGAAATTGATGGGACTGAAGGCCGATAAATCCCCGGGCCCTGATAGTCTGCATCCCATATTACTTAAGGAAGTGGCCCTCGAAATAGTTGATGCATTGGTGATCATTTTCCAACATTCTATCCACTCTGGATCAGTTCCTATGGACTGGAGGGTAGCTAATGTAACCCCACTTTAAAAAAAAAATGGGAGAGAGAAAACTGGCAATTATAGATCGGTTAGTAGTGGGGAAAATGTTGGAATCAATTATTAAAGATGTAATTGCAGCGCATTTGGAAAGCAGTGACAGGATCGGTCCAAGTCAGCATGGATTTAGGAAAGGGAAATCATGCTTGACAAATCTTCTGGAATTTTTTGAGGATGTAACTAGTAGAGTGGACAAGGGAGAACCAGTGGATGTGGTGTATTTGGACTTTCAAAAGGTTTTTGACAAGGTCCCACAGAAGAGATTGGTGTGCAAAATTAATGCACATTGTATTGGGGGTAATGTACTGATGTGGATAGAGAACTGGTTGGCAGACAGGAAGCAAGGAGTAGGAATAAATCGATCCTTTTCAGAATGGCAGGCAGTGACTCGTGGGGTACTGCAAGGTTCAGTGCTGGGACCCCAGCTATTTACAATATGCATTAATGATTTAGACGAAGGAATAGAGTGTAATATCTCCAAGTTTGCAGATGAGACTAAGCTGGGTGGCAGTGTGAGCTGTGAGGAGGATGCTAAGCGACTGCAGGGTGACTTGGACAGGTTAGGTGAGTGGGCAAATGCGTGGCAGATGCAGTATAATGTGAATAAATGTGAGGTTATCCACTTTGGTGGCAAAAACACAAAGGCAGAATATTATCTGAAAGGCGGTAGATTAGGAATAAGGGGAGGTGCAATGAGACCTGGGTGTCATGGTACATCAGTCATTGAAAGTTGGCATGCAGGTACTGCAGGCGGTGAAGAAGGCAAATGGTATGTTGGCCTTCATAGCTAGGGAATTTGAGTATAGGAGAGCAGGGAGATCTTACTGCAGTTGTACAGGGCCTTGGTGAGGCCTCACCTGCAATATTATGTTCAGTTTTGGTCTCCTAATCTGAGGAAGGAAGTTTTTGCTATTGAGGGAGTGCAGCGCAGGTTCACCAGACTGATTCCTGGGATGGCGGGACTGACATATGAGGAGAGACTGTATTGACTGGGCCTGTATTCACTGGAGTTTAGAAGAAACAATTAAAATTCTGATGGGACTGGACAGGTTAGATGCAGGAAGAATGTTCCCGATGTTGGGGAAGTCCAGAACCAGGGGTCACAGGCTAAGGATAAGGGGTAAGCCATTTAGGACTGAGATGAGGAGAAACTTCTTCAGTCAGAGAGTGGAATTCTCTACTGCAGAGAATTGTTGATGTCAGTTCATTGGATATATTCAAAAGGGAGTTAGATATGGCCCTTATGGCTAAAGGGATCAAGAGGTATGGAGAGAAAGCAGGAATGGAATACTGAGGTGAATGATCAGCCATGATCTTATTGAATGGTGGTTCAGGCTCGAAGGACTGAATGACCTACTCGTGCACCTATTTTCTCGGTGTCGAGGTGGGGATGTTGCATTTTATCAGGGAGGCTTTGAGGGTGTCCTTGAAGCACTTCCTCTGCCCACCTTGGGCTCGTTTGCCATGAAGGAGTACCAAGTAGAGTGCTTGCTTTGGGAGTCTTGTGTCAGGCATGCGACCAATGTGGCCTGCCCAGCGGAGCTGATCAAGTGTGATCATTGCTTCAATGCTGGCGATGTTGGCCTGGCCGAGGACGCTAACGTTGGTGCGTCTGTCCTCCTAGGGGCTTTGCAGGATCTTGTGGAGACATCATTCGTGGTATTTCTCCAGTGATTTGAGGTGTCTACTGTATATGATCCATGTCTCTGAGCCATACAGGAGGGCAGGTATCACTACAGCTCTGTCGACCATGAGCTTGGTGGCAGATTTGAGGGCCTGATCTTCGAACACTCTTTTCTTCAGGCAGCCAATGGCTGCACTGGCGCACTGGAGGCGGAGTTCAATCATATCGTCAATGTCTGCCCTTTTTGATAAGAGGCTCCCGAGGTATGGGAAGCGGTCCACGTTGTCCAAGGCCGCGCCGTGGATCCTGATGACTCGGGGGTAGTGCTGTGTGGCGTGGACAGGCTGGTGGAGGACCTTTGTGTTACGGATATTTAGTATAAGGCCAATGCTTTCGTACACTTCGGTGAAGATGTTGACTATGACTTGGAGTTCAGCCTCTGAATGTGTGCAGACGCAAGCGTCGTCCACGTACTGCAGCTCGACGATAGAGGTTGGGACGGTCTTGGATCTGGCCTGGAGACGATGAAGGTTAAACAGGTTCTCACTGGTTCTGTAGTTTAGTTCCACTCCAGCAGGGAGCTTGTTGAGTGTGAGGTGAAGCATTGCAGCGGGGAAGATTGAGAAGAGGGCTGGCACGATGACACAGCCCTGTTTGACCCCGGTCCGGACGTGGATTTCGTCTGTAATGGATCCATTGGTAAGGATCACGGCTTGCATGTCATCGTGGAGCAGGTAGTGGATGGTGACGAACTTTTGGGGGCAGCCAAAATGGAGGAGGACGCTCCATAGTTCCTCACGGTTAACAGTGTCAAAGGCCTTTGTAAGGTCAAAGAAGGCCATGTACAAGGGTTGGTGCTGTTCCCTGCATTTTTCTCGCAGCTGTCACACTGTTAAAATCATGTCCGCTGTACCCTGTTGGGGACGAAATCCGCACTGTCACTCCAGGAGGAGGTCCTCAGCTACAGGGAGAAGATGGTTGAGGAGGATTCTAGCAACGACTTTCCCAGTGGTTGATAACAGGGAGATTCCTCTGTAGCTGCCGCAGTCGTACTTGTCCCGTTTTTTAAAGCCAGTTACGATTACTGCATCTCTGAGATCTCCCGGCATGCTCTCCTTCCAGATGAGAGAGATGAGGTCATGCATTCGAGCCAATAGTGCCTCTCCGCCATACTTTAGTGCCTCAGTAGGGATTCCATCCGCTCCCGTAGCCTTGTTGTTCTTAAGCTGGCGGATGGCTTTTTCTACCTCGTGCAGGGCTGGGGTTTTGCTGAGGTGGTGGCGGGTCGCATGCTGCGGGATGGAGTCGAGGACACTCGAGTCAAAGGCAGAGTCTTGGTTGAGGAGATCTTCGAAGTTCTCCTTCCAGCGGGCCCTGACTGCCTTGGTGTCCTTGATGAGTGTTTCCCCATTCTTGGCCAGCAGTGGGGTGGGGCATTGGATGTTTGGGCCGTAGGTGGCCTTGACTGCGGTGAAGAATCCTCGCACATCATGGCTGTCGGCCAGCTGCTGGATCTCCTGTGCTTTCTCCACCCACTATCTGTTCTTTAGCTCCTGGGTTTTTTCTTGAACCTCGGCTTTAAGACATCTTTGTGTTTTGATATCAGGTGCTCAGCTTGTATTCTGGAGTCATAGTTGCACAGACATCAGTGCACAACAGTCAACGATTGTCAACAATAGTCTTTTTGTGCCATCTGCTTTCGTTAACATTTCAATCCTCAAAATTGCATTTAATCTTTTACAGATGGGTTCCGTAATATACACAGAAAAACAAAATTTGGTCTTAATTATTACATCACTGTTGGGGATCTAGCAGTCTGTAATGAATTAAAATGTTGTGCACCCCTTTGGAATATATTATTGCCTGAGATTTACGTAGGTGCCAAGGGTGAATCGTGGGACAAAGCACTTCCTATGTAGATGAACCTGAGATTCCAAAGCCAACCCGGAATTTTCAATGAATTTTTCTGCATGAATTAAGGTGAGGGAATGGAGCACTTTTCATTTCAGACACAGAGGTAGATTTTGATCTTCACTACATGGATATTAAACACCATCTGGGTGTAGTGCACAGAGGAAAATTGTGGACTGTTGGAAGGAAAATCAGGCAAAGTCTGCTTACAGCGTGTGATCCTCCCCACCAGACTCTACCCTCTGTGCACCACTCAGGTGATGCGTAATGCCAAGATGGTAAAGATGGAAATCTCTCCTGTAATGTTACCTTCAAGCACTTCCAGGTTAGTTATTGTTTATTCGTTCATTGCCCTTAATTGCCCTTGAGAAGGTGGTGATGAGCCGCTTTCTTGAACTGCTGCAGTCTTAGGGAGGGAGTTCCAGGATTTTGACCCAGCGACGATGAAGGAACACCAATATATTTCCAAGTCAGGATGATGTGTGATCTTGAGGTGAATTTGGAGGTGGTGGTGTTCCCATGAGTTAGAGCACAGTTAAATGCAGAATGAAGCTCCCTCTACTCTGCTGCAACAATGTACCTCAGTCCAAGTTTCAGAAGAGCACCCTCTAATACACTAGTGTTGCATTTTACCATTTCTCACCGCAACTATATCCTGGACTTTCTGAATGCCGATCAGTGCCAAAGCAGAGATAGTTTGTACAGTGGGCCTATGTTCCATAACAACTGGATACAGCCTGTCAAGGTTAATTTCCCATAGGACGCTTACAGCAAACAAGACAAAAAAAGCTTGTGTCACATTAGTCTGGACTAGATTTGAATCCAGGTCTCAGAAGCAAAACCCCAATGTCTAAAGCACTGAACCCTCCTAAGTCTTCTGGTAGTGATGTATTTAGAATGTATCCTGTTGCATACTTTGCACAGGTAAGTGACTTGGGAATTTGTATGTGTTTACTTGGAGCCTTGTTTATTTGTGAGGTGCTTATGACACAGTAGTGGCTCTCCTCAGTACTTTTGCTTTCAAAGTGAATACAACAGAAGCAGCATGTACATGCAAATACCCATCCAAGATACCCTCTTATGTTCTCATTATTTTCTAATGGGGGTGGTACATAGAAACATAGAAACATAGAAAATAGGTGCAGGAGTAGGCTATTCGGCCCTTCGAACCTGCACCACCATTCAATAAGATCATGGCTGATCATTCCTTCAGTACCCCTTTCCTGCTTTCTCTCCATACCCCTTGATCCCCTTAACCATAAGGGCCATATCTAACTCCCTCTTGAATATATTCAATGAACTGGCATCAACAACTCTCTGCAGCAGGGAATTCCACAGGTTAACAACTCTCTGAGTGAAAAGTTTCTCCTCATCTCAGTCTGAAACGGCCTGCCCCTTATCCTAAGACTGTGTTCCCAGGTTCTGGACTTCCCCAACATCAGGAACATTCTTCCTGCATCTAGCCTGTCTAGTCCAGTCAGAATCATATGTTTCTATGAGATCCCCTCTCATCCTTCTAAACTCCAGTGAATAAAGGCCCAGTTGATCCAGTCTCTCCTCATATGACAGTCCAGTACGAGGATAGGTTAGAGGGCCCAAGTTTCGAGCCGCGCCTAGAACGGCGCAGTCCCGACCTGGACGCCCGTTTTTCGCGCCACAAAGTGCGCCTCAAAAAACCCTCCGTATTCTCCACCTCCCTGCAGGTCCTCTGGCCCTCAGCGCAGCGCAGCAGGAGCTGTAGGGGGCGGAGCCAGGTCCCTGCGCTGAAAACAGTGCCGGGACCTCTGCACATGCGCGCTACAGTGGGCACGCAAGTGCAGTAGCTCCAGGCGCCCGAAACTGTGAGGGAGGGGCCCGAAGCACGCAGGCCCTAGCCCTGGCCCAATGGCCTCACTGGGGCTGCGTGGATAAGGCTCCTCCCACGGCCAGCTCCTGCTTCCTCCGGATCCGACTTGACTCCCGCTTCCCCCCGCCCCGGACCAGACGCGACACCTGCTCCCCCCCCGCCTCCGGACCGGACCCGACACCCCCTTCTTCGCCCCCCTGGACCCAACCCGACCCGACTCCCGCTCCCGCTCCCCCCCTCTCCGGACCTGACCCGACTCCTGCTCCCGCTCGCGCTCCCCCCCCCCCCTGACTGGACCCGACCTGACTCCCACTCCCCCCCCCACCCCCGGACCCGACCCGACCCGACTCCCGCTCCCGCTCCCGCTCCCGCTCCCCCCCTCCCCGGACCTGACCCGACTCCTGCTCCCGCTCGCGCTCCCCCCCCCTGACTGGACCCGACCCGACTCCCGCTCCCCCCCCCCCCCACCCCGGACCCGACCCGACCCGACTCCCGCTCCCGCTCCCCCCCACCCCTGGACCGGACCCGACCTGACTCTCGCTCCCCCCCGACCCGACTCCCGCTCCCGCTCCCCCCCCCGACTGGACCCGACCCGACTCCCATTCCCGCTGCCCCACCCCACCCGACTGGACCCGACCCGAACCGACTCCCGGTTCTCCCACCCCGCCCCCCCCCCCGGACCCGACCCGACTCCCGCCCCCCCCCGCCCCCGCCCCCGGACTGGATCCGACCTGACCTCCCTCTCCCCGACCTGACCTCCCTCTCTCCCTCCCTCCCTCCCCCCGAACCGAACCAACCTCCCTCCCACCATCCCCCCGACCCGACCCAATGCCACCTACCTGTAAATCTGGTGCTGGGGACGGACCCTGCCCGAAGTCTCGGGCCCGGCCCGTTCAGCCTTCCTCCCCCCCCCCCCCCAATCTCCTTCCCCCCACCCCAATCTCCTTCCCCCCCCAATCTCCTTCCCCCCCAATCTCCTCCCCCCCCCCAATCTCCTCCCCCCCCATCTCCTCCCTTCCCCCATCTCCTTTCTCCCCCCACTCCTTTCTCCCCCACCCCCCTTCTCCCCCCCTTCTCCCCCCTTCCCCCCCATCCCCCCCATCCTTCCCCCTTCTCCCCCATCCCTCCCCCTTCTCCCCCATCCCTCCCCCTTCCCTCCCTCTGCTCCCCCCTCTCTCTCCCTCTACCCCCCTCCTCCCCCTCCCCTCGCTGTCAGAAACATAGACACTGACAGACAGAGAATGGGAGACACATACAGACAGACAGAGAGATAGAGACACTGACAGAGACACACTGAGGGGGGCATCCCAGCACGCTGTTGGAGGGATCCCGGTGCTGCAGTCGATAAGTAGAAAATGTTTTATTTATTGATTTAAAAAAATATATATTTCTTATTAATTTTTTTTGATTGATTTATTGGTTGATTTATTGATGTATTTATCATTTATTATTAAAGATGGCTCTTTATTTGTAAAACTGAAGTGTTTAATGTTTGTAAACTTCCCTTTAAACACCCCCCCCCCACCATTCCCTGCGCCTGATTTGTAACCTACGCCTGGTTTTCTAACATGTAGACAAGGTTTTTTCGAGCATACAAAAATCTTCACTTACTCCATTCTAAGTTAGTTTGAAGTAAGTTTTCACTCACGAAACTTTGAAATCAGGCGTAAGTGGCCTGAAAAAAAAATTCTGTTCCAAAGTGAAACTGTTCTAACTGACTAGAACTGGAGCAAACTAAATGATGAGAATTCCGATTTCTGAGATACTCCGTTCTACACCAGCTGCTCCTAAAAATCAGGAGCAAATCATGTGGAAACTTGGGGCCATAAATTCTACATTTCTCACTGCAACAGCAATAAAGAAGTCAAGTGTAGTGACGCTACAATGACATTTAGCCATCAAATATTTTGCCAATTTCCTTTTATGTGAAGAATACAAATAAGATTTTGTTTGTGGTTTCACGTAAATGCAGATGTAATAAAATTAAAGTCACCCACCTATGACATTAATGTAGTAGTGCAATAACAAGCGAAGAATACAATTTGTCAGCAGCAGTGTTACGCTGCAGGGCTTTCTTCAGTTTACTAACACCTCTTTGGATCAAATTCTGTGCAGGAGTGAAGACATACATGGAGAGAAATCAATATTTCGCAGACGAGACCAATTTCGTCATTCCATTTGCCAATTTAATTGGGCATTTTTCTTTGTTAAGAACATAACAAAACAGGAGTTAGAGAAAGCCATTCAGCCGATCAAGCCAATTTGTTCTGCAGACATTTTTAAATAAGGTATTAGACAGTATTTTCTGTAGTTTGCCTCTGCTCCCCCTCCTCCATTTATTACTGCTGAAGCCTTCAAGTGTGTTTCACATTTGCTTTGCATTGCTGGCTTGTGATATCAATATCAGATGTCAGTTCTGTTAAGCAATTTGGAACTTGTACCCACAATTTATTAGTATTGGAGTCAATACTATGAACAACAGAAATCAGTGACATGTCCTGATTTCAGGCCGGAATTTTAATCTTGGGGCAGGGTGGGGGAGGAGGGGCTAGAAAGTGGTTCGGCCCTGCTGAATTTAACGACAAAGTCCAATTTGTCGCTCTTTCCCACCCACAGTCAGCCCAATAGAGAGGCTGGCTAGCTGCAGGCAGGTAGGCCTGTGGCACGAGGCCTCAGAGAGGAGGGAAGGAGGGATCGAGGGTGTGGTCGGGCGCCAGAGGATGATTGGGGCAGGGCAATCAAGGACCAGAGGAGCATCGGGGCTGGAGGGGGGCGGCCGCGAAGACAATTGGGGGCCGGATGATTGGGGGCCGGAGGAGTATTGGATGGAGGGTGGTCAGAGGCTGGAGGATGATCGAGGATGGAGGGGCGAAGCCGGAGGAGCATCGGTGGGGCGAGTGGTTGGGGGCCGGAGGGCGGAGGCCAGGAAGGCGATCGGGGGCCAGAGGGTGGAGCTCAGAAGTCTCGTGGGGAAGACTGGAGGCTTCGAGGAGGAAAGGCCAGGGTGATAAGAGGCCTCGTGGGGGTGATCGGAGGCCTCGTTGTGGGGGTGGGGAGGGAAATGGCAGTTGTCCGATCACGGAGGGTGTGGTGAGATGGGGGACACTGGATCCAGCCGGTAAGCGTAAAGGCACTTACCTCCTGAATCCAGCAGTCTTCACCTTACTTTAGCTGGTGGGTTCCCCAAGGCCTGGGAAACCCGACCAGCCAGAGTTAAATTTGTAATGGTGGATTACCATGAGACACACTGGCCTCATTATAATATTTAAATGGCAGACCCGCCTCCTAGCAGCAGGTTGGCTGCCCGCTCCCCCATCCCGACCTCCGTTTTAACTTTTTTAACTCTTTAATCTCCCACTCGACCCTAACCCAGCTGTTTTTGGCACCTCATAATTTTATACATCTCAATAAAGTCTCCCCTCAGCCTCCTTTGTTCCAAAGAAAACAAAGCCAGCCTATCCAATCTTTCCTCATAGCTAAAATGTTCCAGTCCAGGCAACATCCTCGTAAATCTCCTCTGTACCTTCTCGAGTGCAATTACATCATTCCTGTAATGTGGTGACCAGAACTACACGCAGTACTCTAGCTGTGGCCTAACTACAGTTTTATGCAGTTCAAGCATAACCTCCCTGCTCTTGTATTCTATGTCTCGGCTAATAAAGGCAAGCATTCTGTATGCCTTCTTAACCATCTTATCTACCAGGCCTGCTACCTTCAGGTGTCTGTGGACATGCATTCTAAGGTTTCCACTGTTCCTCTACACTTCTCAGTGTCTACCATTTAATGTATATTCCCTTGCCTTGTTAGCCCTCCCCAAATGCATTATCTCACACTTCTCCGGATTGAATTCCATTTGCCACTGTTCTGTCCATTTGACCAGTTCATTGATATATCCTGCAGTCTACAGCTTTCTTCCTCATTACCAACCATACAGCCGACTTTACTATCATCTGCAAATTTATTAATTATACCCCCTACATTCTTCAAGTCTAAAACATTGTTAAATACCACAAAAAGCAAGGGACCTATTACTGAGCCCTGCGGAACCCCAGGTGATAGTGATAGTGTCTATATTCTTCATTTCCATGGTGTAATTGCAGTGCCTGAATTTCTTATTGGCATGGAAACCCTTGAATTGGGTCTACCACATAGTTAGGTTGCTTTGGCAACATGGAATTCCAAGAATATCATTTCGGCCGGAAGATCCAAACTCCAATCTGAAGCACAGTTTTCCAGCTAATAATAGGGCTAGCAGAGAAGGATGGCTTATTTCAAAGTCTGGATGTCAGTAAGAAACTTGACATTTTCTGCTGATGAGACTTTTACTTTTTTCTATAAAATGGAGGGGAAGTCCTTCCCTGAGACTTTGTTTTCCCTTTATCTATAACACTATTTCTTCATCACTGTTTATTTTGAGTAGTTTAATGCCTCACATATTCAGCAACTGAAATGTATGTCACTTAAACAGACAATTTTTCTAAGGGAGTCATTATGCTGTGCTTAAAGGAGAATAGGTTACTTTTAATTTGGGAGAAATTTTAGGTGATAAATCTTCCAAACACATTAATCCCAGTAATGAAATATTGATGGGAACAAAGCACCACCAATGTTTCAAAGCCCTGTCTTTTCTTGTTTTTTTTTCTACATTTGTACTGTGATACTTATTAATTAGTAATCTGCAAAGTGGGAAAGCTCCAATAAATGGAAAGTAGATCCACGAGAAGTAAATACTTGCAGCAATGTGCCAGATTCACAAAATAGCGAAAATCCTTGTAAAACCGTATAACAGATAAGATGCTAAATGCAGACGCAGATTTTGATTCTATTATTGTTAATGGTTTTGAGTTGAAAGCACAAAGAAGATGAATAATTTTTGTACAAACCAGAAGGTAAATTAAAAATTGCACATAATGAACGTGTCAGTACCTTAATGTAAGATACTAAACATTATAATAAACAGTTCAGGCTGAATTTTAACTTTGCATAGTTTGCGAGCAGGTGGGCAGTTAAAACGATGAAATTGACAACGTGTCGAGGAGCCGGTTTCAACCCGGCAACTTCTGCATTTAACTCGGGTGCATTAGTCAGCAGGCAGAGACCCGCTCGGGAGAGGCAGTGACCTAATTAAAGCACTTCAGAGCTCGTTTACAGGCTAGTAACAGCCTTTTTCACCTGATGCTGCAGCTTTTACTGGCCGTCCACAGGGTTCCCAGGCTTGCTGAACCTCGCCAGTGAAAGCAAGGTGAGAGCAGAGCGGCCATTGTGGGAGCTGAACAAATGACAATTAAAAAAAAAATCACATAAATACTCGCACCTCAGACCTGCTTCCTTGCCTTAAGGAAAGGCTCTTGCTGACACCATTTGTGCTGAGAATTTGCTTTCAGGAGCTTGCAGGTGATTTCTACAACTTCAGAAGTTACTCACTACATTGGAAGTCACTCTGGAGAATTGTGCATCTGATCTCCACTTTACCTGGCATATATCAGATCAGCATGGCTGCCGCTTATGTTGTTTCACCTTGGACATCAGATTCGTACGATGATGAACCCCAGTAGCAATAACACCAGCAACAGTAGCCTTCCCCTCACTGACCTGCCGCTCTACAGGAGAGAGGAGTTGAATACAGGAGTGCATCACAGGAGGCGATATCCCCAACACAGGGTATACAGGCAGAGGATCAGCTTCCTGGACATTTCAGGAGGCTCAGGCTATCAGACATTTGTAACCTGCTGGAGGAAGACCTGTTGCTGGTTGGACCTGGTGGACACGCCTAAGTTCCTCACAAACTAACCTTTATAAAGATTGCTATGGCAAGGCATCTAACTGACACATTGTATTGTTGGTTCAGTGCACCGTGCCTGGAGATTTTGGACACGCTATTGAGGGATAGTGCTAAGCTGAGGCTCAGAGGATAAACTGTAGGCAGCTCTAAGGGCCAAGTTCCTGTTGCGGCTTTGTAATAGCGAAAAGCTGAAAGTAGGTAAATCTTCTGGTTGTGGAAAATGCCACAAGAACCTAAAAGGGAGAAGTCAAACATTATAATCGGGGAAAAATAAAATCAAACAATTAATAACAAAATTCTTCTATGGCAGAAAAGCGAATAAATTGGATGCTGCTTGCGCTTTACCCTGACTCGCCCAGTTAGAGATGCTCGTTCTTTGGACTTGCTTTCTTCTGCTGGCCTCAGGTGGTTATTCCAATGATAGCTTCCTTCTCCATATAGAAGGTGGCCATTTGGTCCATCGTGTCTGTGCCAGTCAAACAAGAGCTATCCCACCTCATCAAACTTTCCAGCTCTTGGTCCATAGCCATGTAGGTTACAGTATTTCAAGTGCATATCCAAGTGCTTTTTAAATGTGATGAGGGTTTCTGCCTCTACCGCCCTTTCAGGCAATGGGTTCTAGACCCCCACCACTCTCTGGGTGAAAAACATTCTCCTCAACTCCCCTCTAATCCTTCTACCAATTACTTTAAATCTATGCCCCCTTGTTATTGACCTCTCTGCTAAGGGAAATAGATCCTTCCTATCCACTCTATCTAGGCCCCTCATAATTTTATACACCTCAATTAAGTCTCCCCTCAGCCTCCTCTGTTCCAAAGAAAACAACCCCAGCCTATCCAATCTTTCCTCATAGCTAAAATTCTCCAGTCATGGCCACATCCTTGTAAATCTCCTCTGTACCATCTTTCCTATAATGTGGTGAACAGAACTGCATGTAGTACTTCAGCTGTGGCCTAACTACAGTTTTATACAGTTCAAGCATAACCTCCCTGCTCTTATGTTCTATGCCTCAGCTAATAAAGCAAAGTATCCCGTATGCCTTCTTAACCATCTTATCTATCTGTCCTGCTACCTTCAGGGATCTGTGGTCATGTACTCAAAGGTCCCCTTGTTCCCACTTCCCAGTGTCCTCCCATTTATTGTGTTTTCCCTTGCCTTGTTAGCCCTCGCCAAATGCATTACCTCACACTTCTCCGGATTGAATTCCATTTGCCACTTTCCTGCACATCTGCTCAGTCCATTGATATCTTCCTGCAGTCTACAGCTTGCTTCCTCACGATCAACCACACGGCTAATATTTGTATCATCTGTAAACTTCTTCATCATGTCCCTCTGCATTGAAGTCTAAATCATTGGTATATATAGGGATCTAGTACTGAGCCCTGTGGAACCCTACTGGAAACATCCTTCCAGTCAAAAAAACATCCGTCGACCATTATCTTTTGCTTCCTGCCACTGAGCCAATTTTGGATCCAACTTACCACTTTCCTTTGGATCCCATGGGAATTTACTTTTCTGACCAGTCTGCTGTGTGGGACCTTGTCAAAAGCCTGGCTAAAATCTATATACACAACATCAAATATTTTTGGGGATTTCCTAGTGCTGGAATCTGGCACTGGCATTTGTAGCAGATAACCAATAAGCAATAACCAAGAAGTAAAGCACGCACAACAATCAAATAACACTTGTGCATTCTGCGTTTTGCCTTACAAAAGCAAAATACAGGAAATCTGAAATAAACAAGATGTGGGAAATACTCAGCAGGTCAGGCAGCATCTGTGGAGAGAGAAACAGAGTTAACGTTTCAAGTCGATGACCTTTCATCAGAACCAAAAGTCGTCGTCTTCTTCTTCTTGGCAGTCCGCCGGAGTCGAGGATGACTTGCTTCCACATTAAAATGAGTTTGAGGGTGACTGATGAGACCAATGCGGAGTCCACATTCTCTGTCACAGGTGGGGCAGATGGTGGTTGGAGGGACGGGTGGGTGGGGTGCTTCATTTCTCATACACTCCTTCCGCTGTTTGTACTTGGCTTCCGTGTGCTCCCGATGAAGAGGCTCGAAGTGTGCACAAATGCAAGCGTCATCTGTATACTGTAATTCAATGACAGAGGTTGGAACAAGCTCGGATCTGGACTGGAGGCATCGGAAGTTGAACAATTTCCCACTTGTCCTATAGATTAACTCCACTCCAGCGGGGAGCTTGTTAAAGATGAGATGAAGCATTGCAGCAAGGAAGATTGAGCAGAGCGTTGATGTGATGACACAGCTTTGCTTGACCCCGGTCTGCACTTGCATTGGGTCTGTGGTGGATCCATTGGTAAGAATCACGGCTTGCATGTCATCATGAAGAAGGCGGAGGATAGTGACACACTTTGGAGAAGAACTCTCCATAATCCCTCACAATTGACAGAGTCGAAGGCCTTTGTGAGATCAAAGAAAGCCATGTATAGAGGTTGATGTTGCTCCCTACATTTTTCTTGGATTTGTCACGTGGTGAAGATCATGTCTGTTGTGCCTCTTAGTGGGTGGAATACGCATTGTGACTCTGGGAGGAGCTCTTCAGCCACTGGGAGGAGATGATTGAGGAGGATTCTGTTATGTATTGTCCACTTACATTAAATGTATAGTTACAATGGTGCGCCACAAGGGGCACTGTGGTGGGAGACCCAAAAGTAACTGCGAGACAGAGTATAAAAGGCTGCCCACCACAACTGAGGGGCACTCTGGAGTTACACAATAAAGGACCAAGGTCACAGCAGTTACTACAATACCAGACTGTGTGGAGTCAGTGATTTGAGTGCTACATACATTACAGATTCTTGCAATGATTTTCCCTGCGGCAGACAGCCAGGAAACTCCTCTGTAATTACCACAGTGCAGCGATAAGGAAAGGGGGAGAGGAAGGAAAGAACAAAAGGGAAGGTCTGTGATACGGTGGAAGGCAAGTGAGGTTAAATGTCAAAATGGATGATGGTGCAAGGCAAAAAAGGGTGGTAATGGGACAAGTAAAGAAACAAAAGATGGGTCTAGAGGAGCTGCAAATGGCAAAAGCAGACTAATTACCAGCAACTTCTGTCCAAAAAAATGGTTATGTTCCAAAATTGTTGAACTCAATGTTGAGTCTGGAAGGCTGTAACGAACCTAATCAAAAGATGAGGTGCTGTTCCTTAAGCTTCAGTTGAGCTGCATTAGAACAGTTAGGAGGCCAAGGACAGAGTGGTCAGAGCTCAGGGTCACGCTTGCGGACTGAACAGAGGTGTTCCGCAATGCAATCACCCAATCTGCATGTGGTCCACCAATGTAGAGGAGACCGCATTGTGAGCAGCGAATACAGTATACTAAGTTGAAAGAAGTACAAGTAAATTGCTGTTTCATCTGGAAGGAATGTTTGGGACCCTAGACAGCAGGAAGGGAGGTGGTAAAAGGGCAGATGTTGCATCTCCTGCACTTTTACAATAAGGTGCCTTGGGATAGGGAGGGGGTGATGGGCCAGGGTGTCACAGAGGGAGCGGTCCCTTCGCAATGCTAAAAGAGCATAGGTGGGGTCGATGTGTTTGCTGGTGGCATCATGCTGAACTTGGCAAAAATGGCAGAGGATGATCCGTTGAATGTCAAGGCTGGTGGAATGGAAAGTGAAAATAAGGGGAAGCCTATCGTGTTTCTGGGAGGGAGCAGAAGGGGTGAGAACAGAAATGTGGGAAATGGGATGGACACGATCAAGGGCCCTGTCAACCACGGTGGAGGGGAATCCTTGGTTGAGGAAAAGGAAGACATATTGGAAGTAGGGGTATGGAAGGAGGCATTGTCAGAACAGGCACGACGGAGATGGAGAAAATGTATGAATGGACTAGAGTCCTTACAGGAATCAGGCTGCGAGGAAGGATAATGAAGGTAGCTGTGGGAGTCAGTGGGCTTATAGTGGATGTTGGTCAACAGCCTATCCCCAGAAATGGAGACAGAGAATTCGAGGAAGGAAAGGAAGAGTCGGAGATGGCCATGCGAAGGTGAGGAAGGGGTGGAAATTGGAAGCAAAGTTGATGAAATTTTCCAATTCGGGGCAAGAGCAGGAAGTGGGACTGATACAGTCATCAGGATACCAGAAAAAGTGATGAGGAGGGGACCTGAGTAGGATGGTCTTACCAGTTTACCAACAAAGTTTAAAGTATACATGTGTGACTGTGAGTATTGAGATCACATGCTCAATGACGGTGTCTATTACTCACTTTTTAATTTACTAATCAAAAATGCAATTAGCCACACCTGGATTCCCAATTAGCCACATATGGCTCGTGGCTAATGTATTGGAAAACACTGGTCTTCCATCCAGTCATGCATCAGCTGCAATTTCTTCCAGTTAAAGATTGGGAAGAACAAAGTCATCGTCTAGGATACTATGAGGATTTTATCTTCTGAATGTCCTGCCACTTGCAGGAAGCTTGCCACCATGTGTGTCTGTGAAGTCTGTCAATATTCACCTTGGAATTGCGCAAAGATTATGCCTGCAGCTGTCCCTTTTACAACAAAGCAGCACAACTCAGTGATGCTAGTTTTTTAAGTCCTCTACGTATAGGGATACTTATTGGCCCATGTAATATTACACTAGAGTGATTTATATGACAAGCTCTTAGACAGGGACTGAATTATACAACATTTTTACAGTAGTTGATTTCTATTGCAACTTTTATTATAATTAAATAGCAGACCAATTAAGGATTGCAATAAAATATTTGAACCATATTAAAAGGATCATATTTACCTTTTTTTCAGTTTGTATTGTGGAAGAACTTCCACTCAATGTATGACATGCATAATCGCTAGATTTTGCAACATTTAGCATTGCAATTTTAGAAACTATAGATAACCTGAAGTGGTACCCACGTTCCAAAAGGCTGAACAGAACATGCCGTGGAGTAACATGTTTTCCCATTTATTAAGTTTTGGAAGTACCTTACGAAGAAAATGAAGTGCCACGAAGATAGATCTGAATCAGACAAACACAGCTATTACCTGTACTAGGCTTCCAGAGATAATCAGCCTCTGCAATCTAAAACCATTTTAAGCTGCAATATCAGTATTGGTGTACTCCATGATAATGTCACTTGGTAATGTTATCACGATGTGTTCAGTGCCAAATCTGCTGCTCATCGCATCGTTTTAATGTAGCTTGTAAAAATAACATTGAATACTAATAAAGTTCGATTTGAAATCTGATGCTTAACAAAATGGAAAAACCTTAACCTGAAAAGACACCTTCAAAATATTGACTGGAATAAACTAGCTCTATTAAAAACATGGCACAGCTTGTAAATGCACTGCCGAAGCCATAGAGAGAAGGAAGGTCTTTGTTCTGTGCTGAATCAACTGGGCCTCAGCAAGTGCAATAATAGGAGTGCCACAGTCAATTTCAGCATCCCGAGCTGCACAAAGGAAACATCAGCCAGGCTTTGCACTGCTGATCACTTTGCACTGACTTATATGTGGATGTGAGGTGAAGACAGGGTCAGGATTGGCTATGACGTGCCTACAATCAAACAGCTAAGCTCAAAAATGAAGAATGGACTTGACCGAGATACCAGAAGGCAGCTAGCACCTGTGAACACGTAACCTCAGTGGCTTCCAGTGAGAAGGGAAGAGAATTCAGGAATATAAATATTTTATTAAAACTGCACAGCAGTGCAGTGTCAGAATAACAAGGGAAATCAATAAAAACTTGAACAGTTCTCCTGAGCTAACATCATCTGGCCCTAAAATTCTGTTCTTTGATAGGACATAACCCTAGTGGATCTATCTGGGGAGCAATTGGAATTTGGAACTTAATGAGTAAAAGCCAGTTTTATACCAGTTCCACCCTGAATTCTGCTGGAAGTGAGAAAGCATTTCAGATGGAAGGTGCACCCAAGCAAATGATGACGTCATTGCCAGGATTCTTCTCTTTAGGGTAGTGTCTGCCCTGATCCATTGCCCTGGATCGGGGGCATTTGTGGTGTAAGGTGGGCTACCAGCAGGATTCCCATTGCCAAGGGGAAACTGCCAGAGCAAAGAGAACAATCGCATTGATGCTGAAGCAGGGACAGCGCTGCTACACTAAGTGGCAGCGAAGGACCTTGAAGTCACAGAAGCACCCCAACTGCTTCTGTCTGCAAAGTTAGCTTCTATCTTTACCATCACCATCTGCATGGCAGCTTTTATCTTCTATGAAAAGGAAGCCTTAGAACTGCTGGGGAGGCTGACACACAATGTGTTGGAGAAGGAGAAATGAGAGGACAGCTGCCAATTATAAGTTCATTTTGACATCCTTCTGCCCCTCCAACTCATGCTCTTGGACAGCTCACCACATGCATGCTACACTCACTCAATTACACCTTGTGCTACAGTCTCAAGTGAACTTAGCTAATGTGCAACCCATCCTTGCCTCTCTTCTACTTCTTCCTTAGATTTAGCGAAGCAAGAGAAAGAAGTGCAGGATTCAGAATATGTAAAATGCTCCACTGATCTATGACAATACAGAGGCAGGATCTAATACCAGTGGCATGACAGGAATACATTCACATGATAGTGCTGCCTCTCACAATAGCAGCTCATGCATAGTTTCCAGCCAGCCCCCTCAGATTCCTGCACATTAAGAGAAAGTAGCAGGGCCAGGTTGCAACTGATTCAGGTCAGTGCATTGCTGCTATGAGATGACCATCACCACAGTGTCAAGAGGCTCGTATAAAGAGTCAGCAGCCACTCACCTCATGCACACGAATAGGCTTAAGTCATCAAGCATCACACACTATTCCCAAAGGGAAACATGGTGTTAAGACACCATGTTTCTCTTCCTACTGCTGTTTCTGCTGGTCATCTTAGTACCATTGGTGTCCTAGGGTACCTTCCTCCTCTGTGCTTTCCATCCCTTCTTCTCTTTGCAAAGAAAGGTTGTGCTGCATGTAGCATACTAAACCTGAGCTCAGTGGTGCTACTGATGGTAGATCTCATTGAAGCAGTTGCAAAGATGGCCAGGATTGTAAATAAATATTAGTTATCACTGAAGTACATGTGATAATGTATTTATTAAGGTTTGGAAGTGGCTGGGATGAAGTGGCATAAATGGGAGATGTGTCATTGTTATGCACACAGACGATTCTCGGCAAGGCGGATTATTTGGGATAGGAAGGGGAGAGAATATTGATGGGACTATTCATGCAGTGAGCAGGTGACACAATCAATAGAGCATCCCCAAAATAAAATGGTTGCAAATATCTTTGTTGGCTAGCAATGTGTTGTCCTCAGTTTCTCTTCCTACTGCTGTTTCTGCTGGTCATCTTAGTACCATTGGTGTCCTAGGGCACCTTCCTCCTCTGTGCTTTCCATCCCTTCTTCTCTTTGCAAAGAAAGATTGTGCTGTATGTAGCATACTAAACCTGAGCTCAGTGGTGATGCTGATGGTGGATGTCATTGAAGCAGTTCTCAGCTGGTACCCTGGGAGAGTGCACAGTTGTCACCAACCAACAATGTAGAACATCGTGTCTGACTAACTTGATTGAATTTTTCGAGGAGGTAGCCAGGAGGGTCGATGAGGGCAGTGCATATGATGTAGTGTATATCGATTTTAACAACGCTTTTGATAAGGTCCCACATGACAGACTGGTCATGAAAGTAATAGCCCATGGGATCCAGGGTAAAGTGGCAAGTTGGATCCAAAATTGGCTCAGCCAACAAACAAAGATGGCAGCCCGGGACGCTGCAGGCCTCCCTTTAAGACTGTGCCCCGAGAGTGGATGTCTTCCAGCCTCGCGACTCGCGGGGCAATATCCCCCGCGGGACGTGAGGAGTCGCCGTGCAGGGCGATGACATCATCACCAGTTGCACGGTGGCCCGGGGTGCTAACTGCGGGACACGGCTCTGCCGGGTCATCGCCTCCCAAACCTCCCGGCTATTTCCCAGGAGGCGATAGTGCCCCCCTCCCCAGGGCGAAAACTGCCTTGCGACTCGTTAGCACCCACCGGAGATGCTAACGGGGCTATAAAAAGGGACAATTTCACCCCCACTATTTGGATCACTTACTAATTGATCCAACCATCCCACCTTCCAACATGCAAAAAACTTGTACCTCCAATTCAACATGAGCAACACCACCGATGGTCTTCTAGTATATTATATGGTCACTTCCAAAACATTTACAGATTTCTATCTGGTTACTGGAGCAATTCAGTTAAAATGTGATGCCAGAGCCAATGAACTAATCAGTGTTTTGTAATTACCTTATCATCTATAGATCCTTAATGAGTCTTTTGTGACAAATGAGGCCGATAATTACAGCTACAGAAGTTCCATAGTAATGAAACAGGTCCTTGTTACACTAGAAAGAATAAGCCCTTTTTGTGTGTGGGTCATATGTTATTAAGAACATATCATAATAACATAAGAAATAGGAGCAGGAATAGGCCGTATGACCCTCGAACCTGCTCCGCCATTTAATACGATCATGGCTGATCCGATCATGGACTCGGGTCCACTTCCCTGCCCGCTCCCCATAACTCCTTATCGGTTAAGAAACTATCCATCTCTGTCTTAAATTTATTCAATGTCCCGGCTTCCACAGCTCTCTGAGGCAGTGAATTGCACAGATTTACAAGCCTCTGAGAGAAGAAATTCCTCCTCATCTCAGTTTTAAATGGGCAGCCCCTTACTTATTCTAAGATTATGCCCCCTAGTTCTAGTCTCCCCTATCAGGGGAAACATCCTCTCTGCATCCACCTTGTAAAGCCCCCTCATAATCTTATACGTTTTGATAAGATCACCTCTCGTTCTTCTGAATTCCAATGAATAGAGGCGCAACCGACTCAACCTTTCCTCATAAGTCAACTCCCCTCATCTCCGGAATCAACCGAGTGAACCTTCTCTGAACTGCCTCCAAAGCAAGTATATCCTTTCCTAAATATGGAAACCAAAACTGTACGCAGTATTCCAGGTGTGGCCTCACCAATACCCTGTATAATTGTAGCAAGACTTTCCTGCTTTTATACTCCATCCCCTTTGCAATAAAAGTCAAGATTCCATTGGCCTTCCTGATCACTTGCTGTACCTGCATACTATCCTTTTGTGTTTCATGCACCAGGACCCCCTGGTCCCGCTGTATTGCAGCACTTTGCAATTTTTCTCCATTTAAATAAAAACTTGCTCTTTGATTTTTTTCTGCCAAAGTGATAGGACATAATTCCAGAGTGATCTCAAGTGGTTAAGAACTTCCTAGATGGGAAATAGGGTAAATTGAAAAGTGATTCAACCCAAGCACTGCTCATCTAATTCCGGGCAACCAACTCAACTTTTTAAATGATAATGCTTATGCCCTTGCTCCACCCCCTTCTTGAATTTTCTGCCCTTGCCCCATCATTGTTTTTTATTCATTCACAGGCTGTGGCCATTGCTGGCAAGGCCGTCATTTATTGCCCATTCTTAATTGCCCTCAAGAAGGTGGTGGTGAGTCACCTTCTTGAATCGCTGCAGTCCATGACTTCTTTGTAGCAGTTTTGATACAACTGAGTAAACTGAATTTAAATACCACAGCTGACATGGTGGAATTTGAACTCACATTTCCAGATTATTACTCCAGGCCTCTGGATTACTAGTCCAGGAGATTTATTACTCCAAGCCTCTGGATTACTCTTCCAGTAACATAACCACTACGTTACCGTTCCTATGACTTGTCTCCTGCTAGTGGGACTCACGCTCTTGTCCTGCCAGCATTATAGAAATGAGCTGACCTCGGGATTTTTGAGGTGCTCGGCCTCATTGGTTTCTGCAGGCATTCCACCGCACCTTACTTACATTGCCCAAGAAATTTTCGGGCTTAGGGGCTGATTTATTTGGTACTGAAGACCTGTAGGTCTGACATACAGGACTGGAATTTGGGCTGAGTTAACACCCATTCTAAAATGGACATTGAATTCCAGTAGAATTGTCTGCTGGCAAAAGTTGCACCCGCGCCCCCCTAAAGTGGTACACTTATGTAAATGACAGGCTAATGAGACCAAAGTTACTTTCCCACAAATCCCACCATTTACATCAGCATTGTACCTGACTTATGTTAAGCTTGTAGGAAAGAGGAGTACATTATCTCCATGATGCCAACCAGGAAGTGGTTGACCTACATGCAATTATAAAAATCTTTTTGTGTTACCAAGAAAGGACTTTGCAGAAAGTTTTAAACAAGGAAATCTTTTGCTTACTAGCCCTCTGTCGTGAATCATCATCATCATAGGCAGTCCCTCGAAATGAGGATGACTTGCTTCCACGCCAAAAAGGGATGAGTTCACAGGTGTTTCAATGAAGGACCTAATATTCCAGATCCCAAATTACATCTTGAAGGGTGGAAGATGCCTGTGCATGGATTTTTTTCATGAGTGGTGGCTGTTGTACACCAGCATGAATCTCTTACCATGGGCAGTTCATTATGCCGATTTCTATATATGTCCTTAAAATGGAGGCAGAACAGGAGCAGGATGAAGAGGAAGAGGAAATGATAAAGGTACACAGTATAAGGCTACACCAAAGGAGATTAAGACCAACTAGGGAGTATCCTCCTACCAGTCTACAGACCACACCACATCCTTGATTATGTCTCAGAAGACTTCTGCTTAAGGACGCAATGGTTCAGTAAGGAAGCATAGAACGAACTGTCCCCCATTGTAAACTGTCCTCCAAACATCCTCTCAAACACAAAAAATAAAGGTGAGACTATAATGTATGTACAGAAGGTCTGCCCACCACCAGGGGGCGCTAACTTCAGAGGTCCTACGGTCATAGGTACACTCGTGCTGGGCCCGGTATATAACCTGAACTTCACCTTTGTATCTTCACTTCTGGAAGCCATTAAAGACTGACCAGATTACACCTAGTCACTGGCTCACAGTATGGAGTTCATTGTCTCGCTTCATACAACACAACTGGCGACGAGGCAAATACGAAACCACGCAAAAGTATGGCGAGCACAGCACGATTTAGTACTTTTGGAATTCTCGAGAGATTCAATGAGGGAGAGGATTGGGGAGATTTCACGGATCGCCTTGACCAGTATTTCGTGGTAAACGACCTAAACAAAGATGAGGATGCAGAGAAGCACAGGGCAGTTCCTCTTTAAGGTCTGTGGCCCCACGATCTATGCACTCATCAAGAATCTGCTCTCACCCACTCTTCCGACAGAAAAGGATTACAAAGAACTGTGTGCTCTAGTTTGGGAACACAGTAAACCCTCGGAAGGAATTCTCATTTCCAGATAGTGCTTCTATACGCACGTTCGTCCAGAAGGCCAGGACGTAGCGGCATTTGTTGCCGACCTGAGACGTCTTGCAGGGCCTTGCAAATTTGGGCCTGCATTGGAAGACATGCTGCATGACTTTTTCGTGATCAGGGTCAACCACGAGGCGATCTTAAGTAAGCTGCTGGCTGCGGAGATGCCGGACCTCAGCAAGGTCATCACTATCGCCCAGGCTTGCATGTCCACACAGAAAACAACGAAGCAGATATCGCGACAAAACAGGAACTCCACGGCAAGTACTGTGTACAAAATTGTATCGACAACCGGCAGAGCTGCACATGGCAGAGCCTACTCGACTGCATCTGCAAGACCGGGAGCTGCTCAAAGTTCGCCATCGAGGGCCTACTCGACTGTGTATGCAAGACCGGGAGCTGCTCAAAGTTCACCATCGAGGGCCTACTCGACTGTGTATGCAAGACCGGGAGCTGCTCAAAGTTCACCATCGAGGGCCTACTCGACTGTGTATGCAAGAACGGGAGCTGCTCAAAGCCCGCCATTGGGTGCAAATCCGAGCTCAATGTGTTGGCGTTGCGGGACCAATCACCGACCCCATCAGTGCCGCTTCAGGCAGCATATATGAAGATGGGGCATCTTCAGCGGACGTGTCCGCAGTGGAGCAAGCGAGCTGCGACACACCACGTGGATGATGATCAATTCAGCGTGGATCTGGCGATGCAGCCCAAGGCATTTGAGAGCTCCGAGGAGGAAGTTTATAGCGTACATGTGTTTCTAACAAAGAGCCAACCGATAGTGATGGAGGTAAAATTAAACGGCGTGCCGGTATCCATGGAATTAGACATGGGTGCGAGTCAATCGATAATGAGCCAGAGGACTTTCAAAAAGCTGTCGGAGACCAAGGCAGAGAGACCCAAGCTGAGTCCGATAAGTGCGAAGTTGCGTACCTACACCAAAAAACCCATACCAGTGTTCGGTAGTGCAGCAGTAAGAGTATCGTACGAGGGAGCAGTTCATGATCTACCGTTATGGATTATCCCGGGCAACGGCTCATCATTATTCGCTCGCAGGAATTGGCTCGAAAAAATAAAATGGAAATGGTACGATATCAGCGGATGATGATTTGTGTGCTCAAGTGCTGAACAAATTTCCCTCACTGTTTGAACCGGGAATTGGCAGCTTCAAGGGAGCCAAGGTGCAGATTCAACTAGGCCCAGACGCAAGGCCCATCCATCACAAAGCCAGGAGTCCCGCACACGATGAGAGAAAAGGTCGAGCTCGAATTGGACAGGCTACAATGTGAGAGGGTCATCTCGCCGGTCGAATTTAACGAATGGGCCAGCCCCATTGTTCTGGTGTTAAAGAGCGATGGCACGGTCAGGATTTGTGGAGACTACAAGGTCACAATCAACCGACTTTCGAAACAAGATCAGTACCCGCTACTGAAAGCTGATGACCTATTTGCAACGCTAGCCGGGGGAAAATCGTTCACCAAATTGGATCTAATGTTGGCCTACATGATAAAGGAACTGGTTGAATCATCAAAGGAACTTATGTGCATCAACACGCACAAAGGACTGTTTATTTACAAGAGGTGCCCTTTTGGCATTCGTTCTGCAGCAGCCATATTTCAGAGAAACATGGAGAGCGTATTGAAATCCGTTCCCAGGACCGTGGTATTCCAAGACGACATCCTAGTCACAGGTCGTGACACCACCGAGCACCTGCACAATCTGGAAGAGGTTCCGTGTCGTCTGGACAAAGTGGGACTCAGGCTGAAATGTTCGAAGTGCGTTTGCATGGCACCAGAAGTCGAATTCCTTGGACGAAAGATTGCTGCAGATAGAATCAGGCCTACAGACGCGAAAACAGAGGCCATCAAAAATGCACCCAAGTCCCAGAATGTGACGGTGCTGCGTTCATTCCTGAGTCTTCTCAACTACTTCGGTAACTTCTTACCCAAATTGAGCACAGTATTAGAGCCTTTGCACAAGCTGCTCAGGAAAGGAGATGACTGGGTGTGGGGTGAACTTCAAGACAGAGCCTTTGAGAAGGCTAGAAATCTGTTGTATTCCCACAAGCGACTGGTACTGTATGACCCATGCAAGCGTCTAGTTTTGACCTGTTATGCATCATCCTATGGGGTCGGCTGCATACTCCAGCAAGCCAATGAGTCAGGCAAACTACAACCAGTTGCATACGTGTCTCAAAGTCTGTCCAAGGTGGAAAGAGCCTATGGCACAGTAGAGAAAGAGGCTTTCGCATGTATTTATGGGGTAAAAAAAATGCACCAGTACCTGTTTGGGCTTCGTTTCGAGCTGGAAACCGATCACAAGCCGCTTATATTGTTGTTCTCGGAACATATAGGCACCAACGCATCGTCCCGCATCCAGAGGTGGGCGCTGACATTATCTGCCTATGATTATGTCATTCGCCATAGACCAGGCACCGACAACTGTGCTGATGCATTGAGCCGGTACCGTTGCCCACACCGAAGATGGAAACACCAACACCCGCAGGGCTACTCATGGTCATGGATGCCTTTGAGAGTGAAGGGTCGCCTGTCACTGCTCAACAAGTAAGATCTGGACCAGTCAGGATCCAACCCTATTGGTTGTAAAATGTTGTGTTCTTAACGGGGACTGGTCGACCATCCCCAAGGAAATGGGTGCTGAAACCAAACCATACAGCCATCACAAAGATGAGCTTTCCATCCAGTCCGATTGTTTACTGTGGGGTAATCATTTTGTAATGCCCAAGAAAGGCAGGGCGAGATTTGTACGGGAGTTACATGGAATGCATCCCGGTATTGTCATGATGAAAGCCATCACCAGGTCCCATGTTTAGTAGCCTGGCATTGACTAGGACTTAGAGTCATGTCTGCATCAGCGCAGCACTTGCACGCAGTTAAGCAATGCCCCAAAGGAAGCTCCGCTCAGTCTGTGGTCATGGCCATCCAAACCATGGTCTAGAATCCACATCGACTTTGTGGGCCCCTTCCTCAGTAAAATGTTTTTTGTGGTGGTGGATGCATACTCCAAATGGATAGAATGTATGATCATGTCATCCAGCACTTCCACTGCCACCATTGAGAACCCTGAGAGTCATGTTTGCCACACACAGTCTGCCAGACATCGTTGTCAGCGACAACGGACCATGTTTCACGAGCCTGGAGTTTCAAGAGTTCATGAAACGCAACGGCATAAAATGTGTGAGGTCAGCCCCGTTCAAACCCGCGTCCAATGGTCAAGCGGAGCGGGCAGTTCAAACCATCAAGCAGAGCCTGAAACGCGTAACTCACGGTTCCTTGCAGACACGCCTGTAACGCATACTACTCAGTTACAGGACAAGACCACACATGCTCACCGGGGACCCGCCTGCGGAATTATTGATGAAGAGAGGCTTCAAAACCAGGCTCTCTGTACTCCATTCTGACCTTAACGATCATGTCGCAACCCAATCTCAACGCCAGCAGTGGTATCACGACCGTGCCGAAGTGACACTTGACATATCTGTAAACGACCCAGTGTATGTACTTAAGCATGGTCAAGGGCCCAAGTGGTTCCCGGGCAATGTTACGGATAAAGAGGGTAACCAGGTGTATATGGTTAAGCTCAAGAATGACAGATGTGCAGGAACTACATTGATCAATTCAAGCTAAGACACACTGACGAACCGGAACAGTTGGAAGAAGACACCGCGAGCTTAGACAACCAACCAACTCATCCAGGCATCAGAAGAACCCACTATGGTCAATGCCCAGACCCAAGTCACGAGAGACTCAGAAAGCACTGGGATTGTACTGAGACGGTCAACCAGAGAGCGAAGGGCTCTGGACCGTCTGAACTTGTAATATGGACTTTTGCCAAGAACTGGGGGGGGGGTGGGGGGGGCGGAGGGGGGGGGGGGTGAAGAATGATGTAATGTATGTACATAAGGTCTGCCCACCACCAGGGGGCACTACCGTAGGAGGTCGTAGGGTCATAGGTACACTCGTGCTGGGCCCGGTATATAACCTGAACTTCATCTTTGTAGCTTCACTTCTGGAAGCCATTAAAGACTGACCAGGTTACACCTAGTCACTGGCTCACAGTACGGAGTTCATTGTATCATTTCATATACCACAGAGACTACCTTCAGAATGCAGGACTTCATATCACAAAGTAGTTTTACAGTACACATATATATTTACAGTAGTTAATCTTACTCTTACCGTGCCTACCCCGGCACCTTGATCTGCTATTGTTCAACCTATCCTGGTTCTGCATTGAGGTGATACCAGATGCCAGGCATACCAGTAATGCTTGTTATCATGAGCCTCTTGAGACGAAGGTGGCAATGGGTCCCAGGGTTTCTGAGAGCAAGGAAGATTCTTCAGCAGGCTACCTTGTCATTGCTGGTTCCTGGTCAGCCTGGTCCTGCATCCTGGCATGTACATGAGCAGACATCTGAGGGATGACTAGAACAGTAATGAGAGCCAGCACTGGGAGAGGGTATGGCATCTTGAAGACCGACTCTAGCCATATCACTTATGCTAGATCCTGGATCTGAGTGCACACTGATCAGTAGGAGGTCAGATCTGGGAGATGTCACCCTGGTTTTCATTGTTCTCTCCAAATGGTCAACTAAAGCCTGAAGATCAGTGGTCAAAGTATTTTCTTTGAATTAACTGACTGGTCTAGATGCCTCTCTGCCAGGAGATGGATGTAGATGTTTCTGTTGCCACCACTCTCCCCCGATCCCACATACCACTCTTCATTCACTCCTCCCTACCCCCTACTTCCCCTCCCCATGGCCTATTTGGCACCTGTAGTATTTTCTGCCCTCCCACCCTCATAGTATGATCATTGCACAGCCTGCACCCCATTGCTAATGTATCTTCTGCTGGCCTTCAATAGTGTGGCAGGTCCTGAAAGTTACAGTGAGATCAGCACTACTACCTGAAGTGGGCAGATGTTCTCCTCATCCTCAGTTCCAATGGTGCCATTATGGGCTCTAGGTTCCTGTCCCCTGTTATCAGACAAGTAATCCTGGTGAATCCAGATGTATCTGCATCAACTCCTAACTGAGGACCTAGTGCTGGCACAGGCACAATGGGCTGAATGGCCTCCTTCTATGTTGTATCAATCTATGATTCTATGAAGTGGAAACTGGTGATTTAAGGGCCTCTGTGTGGCGGGACAGGAGGGGAGATTTAGCGGCCAGAAAACATGGAAGTACGGGTTTCTAAGAGGTCCTGTCGAATTCTTTGCATGGGTTTCCCAGCCACAGATTGAGAGGCTGGCTAACTGTTGGGTGGGAAGGCAGTGGAGGTGAGGTAAATCAGACATGGGGCATAGCGGTGTGGGGAGAGGGGGTGGTGGTCAGACATTGGGGGGTGGTTCAGCCATTCGGGGGGAGTTGGACATCATTGGGGTTGTGGTTGAAAATCGGGGGATGGGTGGGGGGAGGGGGCGGGTTCTGATATCAGGGGAGGTCAGGGATGGAGCTGGAGATTGGAGAGGAAGTTGCAGATCAGACATTGCAGGGAGGTGAGTCGGATGTTGGGGGTGGGTCCAATCTTCGGAAGAGTCCAATCGTGGGGTTCCGATCGTGGAAGAAGAATCTTGGTGAGCCGGGGGGAAGCACTCCTGCTCCTCCTGGCCCACAAGCAGTGCTGGAAAGGCCCTTCTCGCCACAGGTGATAAAAGTCATACACGTTAAATTGAAGGCACGCAGCCTCATTAAAACATTTTATTGACGGGCCCGCCTCTGTTAAAACTGGAAGTGGGCCTGTTGGAGGTGGGTTGGGGTCGGTTGCAGATTTTACATTTTTAACTCACCCCCCTTTCAGGAGCTTCCCTTGTATTCAAATCACTTGAACTGGGTGTGCTTAATTATAACACTTGGTTTAAAAACTGGAAAATAACTAATTTCCAGAATCTAAATCCTACTTCAGTACAAAAATTTACCCAAAAATATTAATAAGGAAAAACCTGAGCGTTAACCAACAGGTTCCGGGACTGAGAGTGTTTGTCCTTACTATACAGTATAAATGCACACGAGGTCCATACTTGAGAGAAGGTCACTCTGTGACCAGTTACCTTTATTACCAAGACCTCAAGTGATGAAGGTGGGTAGAACTTCCTCTTTTATACCTGAAAGTCCAGGTTAGGAGTGTCTCCCACAAGTTCACTCCCTTGTGGTCAGTGTTCTCAAGGTGTACAACTTAGGTCAGCTTATACATGGGTTACAATGATAGTTGAATACATGACAGGGAGGACTATTGTGTCCACTGTGAGCACTTCATTAATCTTGTCTTTGAGTCATATCTTCAAAGTAAACTGTAAAATGGCTTAATTTCACTTCTTTATTGTTATTGCAAAGACTCAATTTTTTTCATCGTGCTGAGATAAACAAATTCCTTTTTTCGATTGCCTCTGCTCTGCCTGATATTGCATTGCTTGTCCCAAATTATTCATTCTATCTCGTCCTTCCTTTCACAATTTTAACCTTTCTCTGGAATTACTTTTTCCCTCATTGTGCAGAAATAATATTCTTTCAGCTTCAGTTTAACCAGGTTTCTGTTTACCCGATAGTGCAGACCAGCCTCTGCAGTGCCCAGTAATTGTGGGATGATTAGATTTCTGTTTGCATTTCTAGTTTCTGCGCTGAATTAGTATTGTTCCATTTGGCTGCATCACTTCAGACTCAACTATTGTACTGTAATTCCATCTCCCTAGCCTCAGAAATCTGTGCAATATTAAGGACATTCAGATTTAAAAGCAGGTTATAGAGATGCAGTTTAGAATTCAGACTGCATTTTGTAAATCTATGGATTCTATTCTAATGCGCATTTTTCAGTTTCAAATTCATATTGGTATAACTCCCAATTTTTCAGCTGCTGTCATACTGTTCAGTTGATCAAGGGAGTAATTTCAGCAAAGAAAACTAGACAATGTGGGATTCTTTAATTAACATTATTTAGGAATAGTCTTCTTCACTGAAGTCTGCTAAGAGCATTTTTCACATAGGAACAACAAAAACAACAACCTGCATTTATATAGCACATTAAATGTCCGAAGGCGACACACAGAGATATAAGGAAAAAAATGGACATTGGGTCAAATAAGGAGATGGTAGAAGGGGACCTTGACCAACGAAAGTGTTTTAAGAAAGGCCTTAAAGGAGAGAAAACAGTGGAGCAATGGAATGCATTAGGGAGGAATGAAAGAAGGGGGCTACACAAGAGCCCAGAGTTAGAGGAACAGCGAATTTGGGTGGGGGAAGTAGTAAGACTGAGGGAGGTTACAAAGCTGGAAGGGTCGAGGCCATGGAGGAAATTAAACACAAGGACAGGAATTTTCAACTTGAGGTGTTGGGGCAGGAGACCATAAGCTCCTGTAGATCATAGAAAACAAGGGAGATGGGTGAATGGGACATAGTGTGGGATAGGAAAGGGAACATAAGGTACCAGAGGAGGAGAGGGAAGATGTGACTTGATGATAAGGGTGACACTGCCACTGCAACAGTTTAGGAGGACTCTGAATGGACAGTATAGCCAGGCAGGGAGGCGTTCCCTTTCATGGTTTTATGAAAGGGAAATCATGTTTGACAAATTTGCTGGAGCTCTTTGAGGATGTAACGGGTAGGGTGGATAAGGGGGAACCAGTGGAGGTGGTGTATTTGGATTTCCAGAAGGCATTCAATAAGGTGCCACATAAAAGGTTACTGCACAAGATAAAAGTTCACGGGGTTGGGGGTAATATATTAGAATGGATAGAGGATTGGCTAACTAACAGAAAACTGAGAGTTGGGATAAATGGGTCAGTTGGTGAACAGTGACTAGTGGGGTGCCGCAGGGATCGGTGCTGGATCCTCAACTATTTACAATCTATATTAATGACTTGGATGAGGGACCGAATGTAATGTAGCCAAGTTTGTTGACAATACAAAAATGGGTGGGAAAGCAAATTGTTAGGAGGACACAAAAAATCTGCAAAGGATTCAAGGGCTAGAACCTCCACTTTTTTTGCATGCTTAACACTCACTTAACGCCTCTTTTACCGCTGAAATTAAGTATAACGCCCATTTTGGCACAAAATGGAAACTGACGGCTTTTTCGGAGCATTATCGCTGAGCGTTATTTTCCCAATGTGCTTAACGGCGAGAAAAAATATTGCCGCCCGCCCACTTTTTTGGGGGGGGGAAATCAGCAGAATGGGTGAAATTAACGCCCATAATATCGCCCAGCGTTACTTTCCGCACGGAATTAACGCCAAGATTCAATATGATCGTCCGGCCACTGTTTTTTGTCGTAAAGAGCATATTTACCCAAACTAGCGGCCATGGAGATCGGCCATCGTCAATTTCACCACCTCGCACACATATTGCCCAGAATATCGCTCGCTCAAAAATCCGCCCACAAAAAGTGGAACTAACCGGAATGAACGCCAGCGGTGTGGCTGGCATTTGTTAAATCCCACTCTAACGTGAGGAGCTGATATCGGAAAGGTTTGCCTGAAAGAGCCCTGATGTGAGTGACAACGCTGACACACTGCTGTGTGTGTGCAGCTCAAACATCAAAGGTGCCCATCATCATGGTGCCAGTTAAAGTTTACATTGATTGATGTTAAGTTGTATTTAACCCTTTCATGGTAAGAAATCACCAATATGTAATGGTCCAGCTATTTGAGACAATGCGCAGCAAGGTTATGTTCAATAACAAAAGTTTAATACCAACATTGGTCTAAAATCATAAGTATCACAGCCAATAACACTCAATCCATGCCCACACCCCACTTTTTCCACCATTGACATAAATTACATGGTCAACATGGCCAGCAACACAGAATATAAAGGCAAAGCAGGAGCGTGGTCCCCAGCCCCCATACATTGCAACAAATTGCATACACCCAGATGGAGATATAACACAGCCATCACCTGCGCACATGCACCTCACTTTCCTTCCCCCCTCTCCTTCTCCCCACCTCTATCCCTTCCCCTCCTCGCTCCACGGCACCTGGCCAAGGAGTTCCTCCGGCAGTGCTTCATTTAGGGGGGGATGAAGGCAGATGTGGTGGTTGCACGGGTACGGGAGTGGGAGGTGCCACAGGGGCAACATTCTCTGATGCAGAAGCAGGATCTTGGTCCTTGCTCTCATCTGTCGTTCGCAGTGGTGGTGCATAACCTAGGGGTGGAATGCTGCAATCGGGGACCATTGGGAGGTCTGTTGCAGCAGTGTTCCTGGCTATCGTATAGGGAAAAAGTTGGGCCTATAAAGGACCCAAAGGGAAATCATCATGTAGAGGCAAGTGGCAAAAGTATTAAATGAGTCATTTGCATCTGTCTTCACAAAGGAAGCGATGATGTGAAAGTTACACTCAAAAAAGAGAGGGAATTTATGGACAGGATAATAAAAGATAAAGATGTGTGGGTGGTTTGCCTTGCTGGTTTTGAATCACCCCAGCCTCCGGTTCTCGACACGGGAATTATTTGGGGGAACAAAAAATTGAACCAGAGACAGGTCTTTTGGCCTCAGCTGTACAATACTTTATTCAGTTCCACACACGCGCACACACATACCAGTAAAAGTAACACCTGGTGGCGTAAACGAAACAGTACAAAAACTGGCCCGTTCTAACAGGCCCCTGTCGCAAATTAAGTAGACTAAGAAAACAACACACTGCGGTAATGTACAGAGTATAACTGGATACGTCCAACAAGTCCCACCTTACACAAACTATAATCACACGCATCACATCCCCACTAAACCCCTAAGGCTTTGTTTGGGACACACAACACCCCTCACACTCGATTCAGTGGTCTTAATGGTGCACGGGCTTGGACAATGCTCACCCAGATTATCCGTTGGCTGACTCGCTGCTTCTTCCTTGGGGAAAGCTTTCTCTTCCGATTCTGTGCTGCCGTTGCAGTATTCAGGTCCTGGTCTCGAGGGTTCTTCCAAAGGTGGAGTAGCGAGGTTCTTGGTCCCACATTGGTGGGTTTCCTCCGTCCCGGTTGGATTGCACAGTTCTTGAAGCGAAGAGAGAAGAGAGAGAAATGGCAGCAAACTGCCTTCTCCTTTTCCTTTGTCTGGGGTGATTGTCTGAATGGCCCATCATCCCAGATCTTACATTTATGTATTCTGTTGATGGCTCCTGATGCCTTCTGCTTCCACTGGGTCTGGGACTTAATGGCAGTTCTTTGTTCAGTTTTCCACCTTTCAGGGCTGTCTCATCCAGGTAATGGCATAAATGGCCGTTGATGGGTTTCTGCTTCGAACCCGATCTTGGGCTAAGTGGTTTTTCATTACTGAACAATCCTGCCAATCGCCTGGGATGAATTTTCTTTCCTGGCCATTTAAAGATCACATGGATGAACTTCAACAATTGTACATCCCTGTCTGGCGTAAAAATAAAACGGGGAAGGTGGCTCAACCGTGGCTAACAAGGGAAATTAGGGATAGTGTTAAATCCAAGGAAGAGGCATATACATTGGCCAAAAAAAGCAGCAAACTTGAGGACTGGGAGAAATTTAGAATTCATCAGAGGAGTACAAAGCATTTAATTAGGAGGGGGAAAATAGAATATGAGAGTAAGCTTACAGGGAACATAAAAACTGACTGCAAAAGCTTCTATAGATATGTGAAGAGAAAAAGATTAGTGAAGACAAATGTAGGTCCCTTGCAGTCAGAATCAGGTGAATTTATAATGGGAAACAAAGAAATGGCAGACCAATTGAACAAATACTTTGGTTCTGTCTTCACTAAGGAAGACACAAATAACCTTCTGGAAATACTAGGGGACCGAGGGTCTAGCAAGAAAGAGGAACTGAAGGAAATCCTTATTAGTCAGGAAATTGTGTTAGCGAAATTGATGGGATTGAAGGCCGATAAATCCCCAGGGCCTGAGAGTCAGAATCCCAGAGTACTTAAGGAAGTGGCCCTAGAAATAGTGGATGCATTGGTGGTCATTTTCCAACATTCTGTAGATTCTGGATCAGTTCCAATGGATTGGAGGGTAGCAAATGTAACTCCACTTTTTAAAAAAGGAGGGAGACAGAAAACAGGAATTATAGACTGGTTAGCCTGACATCGATAGTGAGGAAAATGTTGGAATCAATTATTAAAGATTAAATAGCAGGGTATTTGAAAAGCAGTGACTGGATCGGTCCAAGTCAACATGGATTTATGAAAGGGAAATCATGCTTGACAAATCTTCTAGAATTTTTTGAGGATGTAACTAGTAGAGTGGACAAGGGAGAACCCATGGATGTGGTGTATTTGGACTTTCAAAAGGCTTTTGACAAGGTCCTACACAAGAGATTAGTGTGCAAAATTAAAGCACATGGTATTGGGGGTAATGTATTGACGTGGATAGAGGACTGGTTGGCAGGAAGCAAAGAGTAGGAATAAACGGTTCCTTTTCAGAATGGCAGGCGATGACTAATGGGATAACGCATGGTTCAGTGCTGGGACCCCAGCTATTTACAATATACATCAATGATTTAGATGAAGGAATTGAGTGTAATATCTCCAAGTTTGCAGATGACACTAAGCTGGGTGGCAGTGTGAGCTGTGAGGAGGATGCTAAGAGGCTGCAGGGTGACTTAGACAGGTTAGGTGAGTGGGCAAATGCATGGCAGATGCAGTATCGTGTAGGCAAAACAGGAAGGCAGAATATTATCTGAATGGTGACAGATTAGGAAAAAGGGAGGTGCAACGAGACCTGGGTGTCATGGTACACCTGTCATTGAAAGTTGGCATGCAGGTACAGCAGGCGGTGAAGAAGGCAAATGGCATGTTGGCCTTCATAGCGAGGGGATTTGAGTACAGGAGCAGAGAGAACTTACTGCAGTTGTACAGGGCCTTGGTGAGGCCACACCTTGAATATTGTGTACAGTTTTGGTCTCCTAACATGAGGAAGGACATTCTTGCTATTGAGGGAATGCAGCGAAGGTTCACCAGACTGATTCCCAGGATGGATTTAGAAGAATGAGAGGGGATCTCATAGAAATATATAAAATTCTGACAGGATTGGACAGGTTAGATGCTGAAAGAATGTTCCCGATGTTGGGGAAGTCCAGAATCAGGGGTCACAGTCTAAGGATAAGGGGTAAGCCATTTAGGACCTAGAGGAGGAGAAACTTCTTCACCCAGAGAATTGTGAACCTGTGGAATTCTCTACCACAGAAATTTGTTGAGGCCAGTTTGTTAGATATATTCAAAAGGGAGTTAGATCTGGCCCTTACGACTAAGGGGATCAAGGTGTATGGAGAGAAAGCAGGAATGGGGTACTAAAGTTGCATGATCAGCCATGATCATATTGAATGGTGGTGCAGGCTCGAGGAGCCGAATGGCCTACTCCTACACCTATTTTCTATGTTTCTATGTTGCCCAGAGACCTCGGTCTCCCCCAGACATTTTAAGCAAACAATGAAACACAATATGTCCAACACTCCCAATCTTTGGGAAACGGTACTGTGTCCAGCATGTTCTTTAATAAAAGCCTTTTGGCGTAAGCACTTTGTCCAATATCCTTTAATATCTTCCTGGGGCCTGTGCCGATGCTTACAGTCCCCCCCCCCCTTTGATATTTCAAAAAGTCCCCACTGGAATATCAAATGTCTTCACTGTGGAGAAGCATCGTGGATCTCAAACCAAACTGAATTCTTTACCTTTAAACAACCCCAAATTCTGCTCTTTTAAAAACAAACATACATTCGACAACATATTTACACAGAACAAACTCGTGGTCACCCTTTAACCAAAGATTCCCAATGACTTTGGAGTGCCTTGCTTCTCTTTTTACAGGACAGCTGTAACAAATACTATATGAGCAGACTTTGTACAACTACAAGAGCATGTGAGCGTATCCGGATCCACGGAGGGATCTCTCCATTAAAACCGACGTCCCACCAGGGCTGGGAATTTATCCCTTTAATTTCCTCCCCTGTGTCCCGATTTCGTTGCTCAAGCATATAAAAATGTTTCTGTGAGAGCTCGACAGCTTTTATTACCTTGGTGAGGTGTTCGGGCAGAGAAGGTATCTCACACCCGAACTATGTAACATACTGCTGCGGGTTTTGTACCGTGAGGTGTACTGTGGATGGCTCGGCAATGGGAAGGATGCGCTCTTGTGCCACCTGAACTTCTGTGTGGGGTTTGAAGCAGAAAGTCGTAATGGTGACTGAGCACCAAGTGTCATTGTGTACCAGTACTGGTCCACGCTTGTCGTGACGCAGTATGTCCCGTTGCCCGCATATACTGCCTGAGGTGGAACGTAGCTCTGGGCTATCACCTCCATGGTACAATTAATGGGCTCTGCACTCTGTGATTCAAACCTGCACACTGGCTGAGCGAACGCGTTCAGGCACTGGGGACACACAGGTCAGTGCCGGTCATGGCGTGCTCCCACTTTATTACAAATGATGGAGCCCCATGATACCGCACATGCACCCCGTCCTGTAAGACGCAAATGTTCCCCATCCGGTATACAGGTGCTGGCTGTGGTGGCCCACCCATTACCGGCATACGTAATACAATCCCCATTACTGTATAATTAGACTGGCCGCAATCAACTGGGACTGGGTCGGCTTCGGAAGCTAATCGGAGCTGACACGGATTCATTGAATTATCATACGGGCTGAGCGCTGTGAGGTGCCGGTTGCTAGCCCACGACGGGACGCAACCTTGCTGTAAGTCCTCCAGATTACTGCACCCCTTGTTTAGCAACCAGGCTCCATATAACACACACAAATCATTCCTGGCTGCCTGTGCCAAGGCATTCCTGTCCTCCCGTACTAACTCATTAACTGTTTTTGCATCTGTCTCCAGCTCAGCAATGACCTCCTTTACATGACTGGTCATTGCTATTATGTTTGTCCTGTGCCTATGAATGACTCCACGAGGCAATGTGTTGTACTCAAACTGTAGTGACCTTGGTCCTTTATTCCTAACTCCAGAGAGAGGTAGCCGCATGGTGGCTCCTCTTTTATACAGCCCCTGCCACCAAGGCAGGACAAGAAACCCCGGTCTCCACCAGTTGCACCCTCTACTGGTGACAGCATGTATATACACAGTGTAAACCTTATTGCTAGTACATCAGGTAACAAGTCTCCATTTTATGCAACTATACAGTGACTACACAGAGAGTATATCTATAGTCTGCGTATATAACATCACTCTCCCCCAAGTCCTTTGTGCCAATTACCTTTACACAATGTGCTCTGGCTTAACTCTCCCCAGACTTAAGTGCCAACAGCCCTTGCACCTTGGCTGTGCTTTAGCTTGGCTCTCTCCCTGTTAACTCTCAAGTCCTTTTGCCACAACATTGGGTAGTGGTTACCAGTTTGGATGGTTCGATGATGCAATGGAGATTCCAAAGGTTCTGGGTGTGATCCATGTGTGTGTCCATGACTACATACATCCATTCCGCCCCCTCCCCCCGCCCCCCCCACAGTGAGATCATGCAGTTCGCCCGTAACATTAACATACAGGATCAGACACAGTGCAAGTACAAAGAAAGGAAGAAAAATATATATTTTTTTACAGTTTGTATCGTGACACCTTGGTTCAGTGACTTACATTCGTTACGTTTTACGGTCTTGCGTCAGGATTGGATAGATTGCATAATTAGTTCAGTCATGGTCAGTACTGAGGTAGCAGTACAGGTATGCGAGGACGCTAGTTCTAGAGCAACCGGACGGGGTCCTAGTCGTCTGATAGCAGCGCTGTGTCCCCCGCTGGCAGGGTGGGCTTGGTTCACTCACTGAGCCAGGACTCAGGGCCTTTGCCGTTGCCTAATGGTGGGCAGAGCCACTGATGTGTGTGGCCTCCCTGTCCTTCTTTGAGGGCTGCAGGATCTTCTGCCTGCTCTCTAACGGTGTTGGGAACCTGGCTGTTCCAGGTCCCGTTTGGGGAACTCGTTGGTTCTGACCTTTCGCTCCCGGACATGGCCAAGATAGCGACTGGGTCTGGGGGCTGCGCCGTTTCCACCCAGGAGGTGGGCAACGGCGGCCGACTGCGCATATTGGCGCTGTTTTTGTTTCCAGGTCAGTGGCGAATAGTGCCATCAGGTGCCTGCAGCGTGGGATAGGTCTGGGGCAGGGTATCAGGACCAGTGCCTTCACCCTCCTGAGGTCACTGGCCTATAACTTGTGGGGACACCTGGGGCAGGGCATCTTTACCCTCCCGAATTCGCTCGCTTGCTACTTTTGGGGACACTCGGTTCCCGATATCTCACAACATTTTGTTCTTTACATTCTTAATCAGTTCGTTACATTGGTTACCATGCATACAATGTCTCTTTAAGTTCAGTTGGTTGCAGGTCTCCTTTAAGAGAACTCTGCCATGTCATGCTGGTCCTTGCTGTAGCAGGGATGCCATTTTGCCTCTGTCCTCGAGGTGGACTGCCCTGATCCTTCTCTCCTGCGATTCTGCCACAAAAGCTGGAAGAGTGCCTGTGAATTCGATCTTCCTCCCAGAAGTCCTGCCACTGGAGCCGGGAAGGTACTTTTAGGTCATTCCAGTCGGATCATTTCCATGCAGTCGTGATGGATGGTCTGTGCCTCAGGTGCTGCACTGGTCTGTTCTCTGGTGCCTGGTCCAAGCAAAGGTGAGGTTTTGCTCTGCTTCTGCGCACGGGGGACATCGATTGCTGGAGTGAAGATGTCTTCCCATTTCCACTGGATCTTCTCCATCCGCCTTCTTCCGAGTAGCGTTGGACCATCACCTGTAACGATCCACAGTGGTAACTTGTGCACCACGCCATTATGGATTACACCTACATCCGCACTGTCGAGGACTGGGATCAGCTCCTTGGTGTAGGCGTGCAACTTTTCCTGTACTGGAACCAGCTTGGGTCATTTTCAGTTCCATAGCCTCTCAAAGGCATCCTGGCTCATCACTGATTGACTCACTCCCGTGTCCACTTCCATGAAGACTGGAATGCTGTTTATCTCGACTTCCATCTTCACTGGAGGACAATCGGTGGTGCAGGTATACACTCCATCCACATCTTGGGGCTGAGCTGCCTCTCTGGCCAAATCATCATACTCCCCGCTGGATTCAAAGTCATCTACCGATTCTTCTGCTAGACAGTGAGTTGTATTTCTTTTGCACATACACTGGAGGTGGCCCTTCATGTTACAGGCTTTGCATACATACTCAGCAAACTGATACTGGTGAGCCCTATGGTTTTCTCCACAACGCCAGCATGGTTCTGCTCAGTTAGCACCCCTCGGCGGACTCTGAGTGCTGGAACCCTGAGGTCTGTGCTCTCCTCCCTGGGCAGAGCCACGTTCTACAATCTTGCCTGTGAAAGGCACCATTCTGTGTACAGTACTTGCTGGGTTTGAGTCCACAAGATGAATAATTTGCTTGGTGCTGCAGGTCGAGCTCATGAACGCCTTACTGATGCTGATGGCTTTCTGCAGGTTGACTGTGGTGTCGGCAGATAATAGCTTGTGAAGGAGGCACTCGTGGCCAATTCCGATAATGAAGATGTTTCGCAATGCTTCGTTGAGGTGCGTGCCGAAATCACACGGTGTCGCAAGTCTCCTGAGGTCGGCAGCATATTTTGCAATCTCCTGGCCCTCAGGTCTGTGAGTGTAGAATCTGTGTCTGGCCATGAGGATGCTCTCTTTTTGTTTAAGTTGGTCACAAATTAGTTCAGTCAGCTCATCGTATGTCTTATCCTTGGCCTTCGTGGGTGCCAGCAAGTCCCTGACGAGGTGCTAGACCTCGGACCCACAACTGGTCAGCAGTATAGCCTTGTGCTTCTCCACCAATGTGTCCGTCTCCCCTGCCAGGTCGTTTGCCACAAAATATAGCTCGAGCCTTTCCATGAAGGCATCCCAATCATCATCTTCTGCAAAGTCTTTTAGTGTGCCCAAGGTAGCCATAATATCACGTGAAAGTCCTTATTCTCGTCGCCAGTTATTATGTTTGTACTGTAGCTATGAATGACTTCACAAGACAATGTGTTGGACTCAAACTGCAGTGACCTTGGTCCTTTATTCCTAACTCCAGAAAGAGGCAGCCGCATGGTGGCTCCCCCTTTATACAGCCCCGGTCACCAGGGAAGGATAGGAAATCCCGGTCTCCACCAGTTGCACCCTCTAGTGGTGCCAGCATGTATATACACAGTGTAAACCTTATTGATAGTACATCAGGTAAACAAGTCTCCATCTGATGCAACTATACAGTGACTACACAGAGAGTATATCTATAGTCTGCATATATAACAATTGTCTGGTCCTCTTTTAGCTCTGAACCTTCACTTCGTTCCCTTCCCCCAGGATCTTTCACAGCTGGTCCGTTAAACTATTAACCTGCATCTGCATCTGGCAATCATCCAAACTATTGACAAGGGACGTGCCCGTGCTAAAAGCTGTGGCCATGTCATTAAATGTCCCTCGCCTCTGCTTACCTGGATTACTTCTATCGTACACCTCCATGTCATACAGCTTCTCCCGACTCACATTCCCATAATTGTGTTCGAAAAACTGTCGGAAAATCTCTTTTAATTAAAGCTTCATACAGCTGCTCAGTCTCCTTCGAACACCATTCGGGCAGCTGCACCCGGGTTAAATTCAAAATGACCGAAGCCACCGCGTAATGCACCTCCTGGAATAAAACCTTCCCGGTTGGGACTAAAACCAAACCATTCCCTGAGCCTGATGTGGTGGTAGGACACTTAATCTCTTTCTCCTATACTGATGGGGCTGTGGGCAGGGGTTTCCTCTTGTGTGCGACAAGCTCCGTGGAATTTATTGTGTTGGGAGAGTCTGGGATCACGCAGGAGTCCATACTCCGTTCCCATCTGATCCCAGCCCTGGAATCCTGTCATTGCTGCAAAAAGGCAATCGACATACTTGCTGGGCAGATCCATTCTGATCCCCCCACACACACACACATTCCCTGCTCTTCCTTCCACCACTTGTCTCAGCACACTTCCACTCCACCTTTTGTCCCCGTGATCCGTCGGTACATGTCATTCCCCAGTCTCTCCCAGGCCGCTGACCTGTTCCCCTTGTCTTGACTCAACTTCGTAAGCCACCACCACCGTCCCAGGGGAATGTGTCCCTTACATGTCAGGCACATGCGCTTGCCCTCGGTCAATCCAACCCATGTGGCTGTGATCTTCAGCTGAGGACATGGTATGGAAGCCTCCCCATATGTGAACCCTGCGTGGCTGGAGTATTTAATCGAATTCGACCCCAGCCACCCTGGCCACCTTCCCTCGTGGAAGTAGGCTGCTGTCCCGTCCATGCCCTCACTGCTACCCCCCTTAGTCACTGTGGGTTCGTTCCCCCGAGTACAGCCATAAAGAAAGGACAACTCGATATCCCTTCTCCTGCCGTATGGTGCTCCAGCCAACACCAACATCATGCTCAACTTCAGGGCTGCCTCCATGCTTTCCTTGGCTTCCTGTAAAACAAAAATTAACAAGCACCTTGCTGTGAGATGGTCTGCCTCCACAGGTCTGGCTTCATTAACAACAATCCAAGACACTTTAAAAGAAAACTACGTACAATGCCACCTGTGTTGCTGAGTGCTTTCGTTAAGTATTCGTAATAAGGTGGACGAATTAACTGCGCAGGCAGCTATTAACGAATATGATATAATTGGGATTACAGAAACATGGCTCCAGGATGATCAAGGCTGGGAACTCAACATCCAGGGGTATTCAATGTTCAGGAAGGATAGACAGAAAGGAAAAGGAGGTGGGGTAGCGTTGCTGGTTAAAGAGGAAATTAACACAATAGTAAGGAAGGACATTAGCTTGGATAATGTGGAATCTGTATGTGTCGAGCTGCAAAATACCAAAGGGCAGAAAACGCCAGTGGGAGTTACGTACAGACCACCAAACAGTAGTATTGAGGTTGGGGACAGCATCAAACAAGAAATTAGGGATGCGTGCAATAAAGGTATAGCAGTTATCATGGGCAACTTTAATCTACATAGAGATTGGGCAAACCAAACTGGTAGCTATACAGTGGAGGAGGATTTCCTGGAGTGTATTAGGGATGGTTTTCCAGACCACTATGTCGAGGAACCAACTAGAGGGCTGGCCATCCTAGACTGGGTGATGTGTAATGAGAAAGGACTAATTAGCAATCATGTTGTGTGAGGCCTCTTGGGGAAGAGTGACCATAATATGGTAGAATTTTTTATTAAGATGGAGAGTGACACAGTTAATTCAGAGACTAGGGTCCTGAACTTAAGGAAAGGTAACTGCGATGGTATGAGACGTGAATTGGCTGGAATAGACTGGCGAATGATACTTAAAGGGTTGATGGTGGATAGGCAATGGCAGACATTTAAAGATCACATGGATGAACTTCAACAATTGTACATCCCTGTCTGGAGTAAAAATAAAATGGGGAAGGTGGCTCAACCGTGGCTAACAAGGGAAATTAGGGATAGTGTTAAATCCAAGGAAGAGGCATATAAATTGACCAGAAAAAGCAGCAAACCTGAGGACTGGAAGAAATTGAGAATTCAGCAGAGGAGGACTAAGAATTTAATTAAGAGGGGGGAAATAGGATATGAGAGGAAGCTTGCTGGGAACATAAAAACTGACTGCAAAAGCTTCTACAGATATGTGAAGAGAAAAAGATTAGTGAAGACAAACGTAGATCCTTTGCAGTCAGAATCACGTGAATTTATAATGGGGAACAAAGAAATGGCAGACCAATTGAACAAATACTTTGGTTCTGTCTTCACGAAGGAAGACACAAATAACCTTCCAGAAATACTAGGGACCGAGGGTCTAGCAAGAAGGAGGAACTGAAGGAAATCCTTATTGGTCAGGAAATTGATGGGATTGAAGGCCGTTAAATCCCCGGGGTCTGATAGTCTGCATCCCAGAATACATAAGGAAGTGGCCCTAGAAACAGTGGATGCATTGGTGATCATTTTCCAACAGTCTATCAACTCTGTAACGCCACTTTTTAAAAATGGAGGGAGAGAGAAAACGGTGAATTATAGACTGGTTAGCCTGACATCGGTAGTGGGGAAAATGTTGGAATCAATTATTAAAGATGAAATAGCAGCGCATTTGGAAAGCAGTGATAGGATCGGTCCAAGTCAGCATGGATTTATGAAAGGGAAATCATGCTTGACAAATCTGGAATTTTTTGAGGATGTAACTAGAGTGGACAAGGGAGAACCAGTGGATGTGGTGTATTTGGACTTTCAAAAGGCTTTTGACAAGGTCCCACACAAGAGATTAGTGTGCAAAATTAAACCACAAGGTATTGGGGGTAATGTACTGACGTGGATAAAGAACTGGTTGGCAGACAGGAAACAAAGAGTAGGAATAAACGGATCCTTTTCAGAATGGCAGGCAGTGGGGTACCACAAGGTTCAGTGCTGGGACCCCAGCTATTTACAATTTAAATTAATGATTTGGATGAAGGAATTGAGTGTAATATCTCCAAGTTTTCAGATGACACTAAGCTGGGTGGCAGTGCGAGCTGCGAGGAGGATGCTAGGAGGCTGCAGGGTGACTTGGACAGGTTAGGCGAGTGGGCAAATGCATGGCAGATGCAGTATAATGTGGATAAATGTGAGGTTATCCACTTTGGTGGCAAAAACAGGAAGGCAGAATATTATCTGAATGGCGACAGATTAGGAAAAGGGGAGGTACAACGAGACCTGGGTGTCATGGTACATCAGTCATTGAAAGTTGGCATGCAGGTACAGCGGGCGGTGAAGAAAGCAAATGGCATGCTGGCCTTCATAGCTAGGGGATTTGAGTATAGGAGCAGGGAGGTCTTACTGCAGTTGTACAGGGCCTTAGTGAGGCCTCACCTGGAATATTGTGTCAGTTTTGGTCTCCTCATCTGAGGAAGGACGTTCTTGCTATTCAGGGAGTGCAGTGAAGGTTCACCAGATGATTCCCGGGATGGCAGGACTGACATATGAGAAGAGATTGGATTGACTGGGCCTGTATTCACTGGAGTTTAGAAGAATGAGAGGGGATCTTATAGAAACATATAAAATTCTGACGGGATTGGACAGGTTAGAGGCAGGAAGAATGTTCCTGATACGGGGGGAGTCCAGAACCAGGGTTCACAGTCTAATGATAAGGGGTAAGCCATTTAGGACCGAGATGAGGAGAAACTTCTTCACTCAGAGATTTGTTAACCTGTGGAATTCTCTACCGCAGAAAGTTGTTGAGGCCAGTTCGTTAGATAAATTCAAGAGGGAGTTAGATATGGCCCATACTGCTAAAGGGATCAAGAAGTATGGAGAGAAAGCAGGAAAGCACTGAGGTGAATGATCAGCCATGATCTTATTGAATGGTGGTGCAGGCTCGAAGGGCCGAATGGCCTACACCTGCACCTATTTTCTATGTTTCTAAGACTCCTCTTGCTGAGGCCTTTTGCGGCTCATGGTCGGCATGTAAGGAGGCATGCACGGTGTTCGCGGCCGTGGGACCTTACTGCTCCTCCTTACTGCCCTGACCACTGGGTCATCGTCGTCCCAAATCATGGGAGTAAGACCCGCGTCCATCATAGTCATGACGGTCCCTTGGCATTTCTTTGCCTTCTTGTTTCTTTCCTCCAGGTTAAACAGCTTGCACTGGTTTATGTGAAACCACTTTGTGTGCCTTAGAAGTCTAACCACGTGCACCATGAGGCTTGCATTGTTCACTATGCTATTCCGCCCCATGTGCAGTGGCTCAAAAACTCCTACCCGAGCATAGTTTCGAACCATCACCTGGTCCTCCACCTTCCAGTCTGGTGACCTCTGGGGCTCGAGCTTCACCGATTTCTCTGGTGCTGCTTCCCCATGTTACTTTACTGACTGCCTGCCAGTGAATCTGTTTCAACCGTTCATACAGATTCTGAACAAACTTATCCCTAGTCACTTTCCTGACTTGGTCTTCTGTGAGTACTGGTGCCAAAACGTGGGTGGGAGTGCACACGACCCTCCCGGTCATGAGCTCATACAGGAAATATCCTGTGCTCCTGGAGAGGCTGGCCTGGACACCTATTAAAACTAATGGCAGGACCTCCTCCCCCTTCTTCGGGGAAGGCCCCGTCTCCGCAGCCTTTCTTTAATGGTCCGATTAAGTGCCTCCACATCCCCCGATGTCTGTGGTTTGTAAGCCACATGCCATTTCCCCTTTATTCCCAGAATCTTCAAGATGGCCTGCATTACCTGCCCTGTGAAGTAGCTCCCCTGATCAGACTCCACGATCTGTGGCAGTCCCCACCTGGAGAACACTTCCCTTACTAAAATCGTCGCCGTCGCCAACGCCGTGGTTGCTCGGCAAGGAAAGGCTTCCACCCACTTTGAAAACACATTCACGAGGACCAGGCAGTAATTGTGACCCCCTTTTGTGGTGGGCAGTGGCCCAATGTAATCTACCTGAACGGACTGCCATGGTCCCTCTACCCTCCTCGTGTGACCTATGGGGACCTTCCTTCGTTGAGGATCGGGGTTATTCGTCGCACACACCAGACAGTATGCACAAAAGTCACGGATACCCTCCCTCAGTTGCGGCCACCACCCTGCTTGTTCTACCTTCTGCCAGGTGGTTTCCGACCCTGGGTGTCCCGCTCCTGGGCCCCCGTGGGCCAACTGGAGGAATTCCCTCTGGTGCAACTCGGGAACTACCCACCGATCCCCTTTAAACAACATCTCTTTTACGGTAATGTCTGCTGCCCCGAACAGACCCTCTACCTGCTCGCCTTTCTCTTTCTTCCCCAGGATGTCCTTAAGGATAGTATCCTGGGTTTGGACTTGCCTTAAATCCGGGGCCAAAGCTACCCCTAGTACCCCTGGTCCCTTGTCCCGGATCGCCGAGACTGGGCCTGACCCGTATGGGTCACAGAACTCTCCTGCCCTGGCCCCCTCTTTTGCCAATTCATCTGCCCTTTGGTTGCCATCCCCACTGGGCTCTGTATTAGAGTGGGCCTTAACCTTGTGAATGTAGTAGTACCCCTGTGTGCCCGTGACCTCCAGGATTTTTCTTAGCAATGGTGCTGTTGATAGGGGCTTCCCGCCTGCGGATTTGAAACCGCTCCGGGCCCAGATGGCCAAGTATTCGGTACACGAATTGCAAGTAAACATGGAATCTGAGCAGATGGTATATGGGGTGGGAAACTCGCTGGGGTGGGTAACCACGTACATCACCGCCGACAATTCGGCGTGCTGAGCGCTCAGGGGCTGGGGAGTTTAATGGTCCTCGCTATACTAGCCGTAGGGTCATAAATTCCACACCCGGTGAGACGTTCCCCTTTCACGACTGAACTGGACCCGTCTACATAAATCTCCCGGCCTGTTGGATGTATCCCGGCCCGGAATCCTACGTCTACGTCCCATACCCCTTCCACCGTACACTTGTGGGCCATCCCTGGGTAGATCCTGTTGGTGGCCAACTTGGGCTCGGTCAGGCCCTGCACTCTCAGATTCATCTGCGAGAGTAATAAAGTCCAGCGAGCAATGCGGGCACTGCTCACTGTGCCGTCCTTTATTCTCCCATCTAACAACAGTGCGGGTATGATTAGTCAGTAGAACTACCAGGAATAATCCTGTAAAAAACTGGGAGCGTTTCACGGCCCAATGCATGGCCAAGAGATGCCTCTCGCAATTGGAGTATCCCCGTTCTACATCCGTGAGAACCCTTGAGGAGCAGACCACAGGTCACAGCTTGCTGTGCCGCTCCTGGAGCAGCACCGCGTTCAAGCTGTCCCCGCTGGCTGCTACCTCTAAAAAGAATTCTTCCCCACCATTTATCGCCCCTAGTGCAAGTGCCTTCTGCAGATCTTCTTTGAGGTGGATAAACGCTGCCTCGCAGTTCTCATCCCACTCCCTTGCGGAGCAGCCGAAGCAAAGGGGCTGCCATGACTGCGTAATCCTCACTGAAATCCCTGCAATACCCTGTGAGCCCCAAAAAGGATCTCACCCCGGTCACACTTGTGGAGGCTGGTAACTCCTGTTCCGCCTTCCTCTTGGCCTCGTCTACAGCCCTTTCTCCAGCCCTCACGGTCAGCCCGAGGAATTTGACTTCCTCGCATCCAATCTGAGCTTTCTTTGGGTTCACCTTGAATCCTGTCTCTTTCAGCAACTCCAACAGCTCAACCAGCAGTGGCCCATGCTCCTCCCCCTCGTTGGAGAACAAAAGCAAATCGTCCACATACTGGACTAGCTGCTGAGGTCTGCTAAACCCTTTTAAAGCGTCTGCCATGTTTACATGATTACTCCTTGTATTATTACAAGCTCTGCCACCAGGGGGCACCTCAGTGGGAGACTTGTAGGTTACCTGTACAGGTGTGCCAGACCTAGTATAAAAGGCAAGCCACCAGGTGTGATCCTCACTCTGGAGTTATCAATAAAGGACTAAGATGACTACAGTTCAAGTACAACACATTGCCTCATGGAGTCATTATCAATCTAAAGACATAACAATTGGCGACGAGATTACAGACCTTCACACGAAAATGGCTACCCTTGGTACATTGCAGCAGTTCGCCAATGGTGATGATTGGGACGCCTTTGTGGAGAGGCTCGACTATTTTTTCACAGCAAACGACCTGGCAGGCTACAATCCGGCCACACTGGCTGATAAGCGCAGAACTATCCTGCTAACCAGTTGTGGGCCCACTGTCTATGGCCTCGTCAGGGATTTGCTGGCACCAGCGAAGACAACGACCAAGACGTACGAGGAGCTTGTAATGCTGATCCAAGAATAACTCAAGACCAAAGAGAGAATCCTCACAGCCAGACACTGGTTTTACACCCACCGACGGCCCGAAGGCCAGGAAATCGCGAAATATGCTGCAGACCTCAGGAGGCTGGCAGCACCGTGTGATTTCGGCGAACACCTCACCGAAACGCTGCGGGATATCTTCGTCATTGGAATCGGCCATGAGGGCCTTCTTCACAGGCAACTATCTGCGGATACCACAGTCACACTGCAGAAGGCCATCTCCGTGAGCCAGGCATTCATGACCTCGATCTGCGGCTCTAGGCGGATGACTCATCCGCAGGACTTAAACCCGGCAAGTACGGTACACAGAATGCTGCCTTTTAGAGGCTGGACTGTAGAATGTGAACCTTCTCAGGGGAGAGAGAACAGGCCCCCGAGTCCCTTAACTCAGAGTCCGCCGAGGGGGGCTAATCGAGTAGCTCCATGCTGGCGTTGCAGAGGGAATCGCAGGGCTCACCAGTGCCATTTTAAGGACTATGTGTGTAAAGGCTGCAGCACAAAGGGCCACCTCCAACGAATGTGTAAAAGAAATATGACTCACTGTGTTGATGAAAAGTCTGCAGATGGCCATGAATCCAGCGCGGATTATGAAACGATAATCAGAGAGGCAGCTCAGCCCCATGATGAGGTATATAGCATGCTTACCTTCACCACTGAGTGTTCCCCGTTGAGGATGGAAGTCGAGATAAATGGCGTTCCAGTCTTCATGGAAGTGTACACGGGGACGAGCCAGTCAGTAATGAATCAAGAAGCCCTAGAGAGGCTATGGGACAAACAGGCTGAACGACCCAAGTTGGTCCCGGTTCAGGCAAAGCTGCCCACCTACACCGATGAACTTATCCCAGTCGTTGGTAGTGCGAATATAAAGGTACTCCATGATGGCGCGGTGCACAAGTTACCTCTGTGGATTGTTACAGGTGACAGACCAAAGCTACTCGGAAGAAGGTGGATGGAGAAGATCCATTGGAGCTGGGAAGATTTCATCCCTCCAGCGATCGACGTCCCCTGCGCTCAGAGGCAAAGCAAGCCCCCACCTGAGGTTGGATCTGGCATCAGAGAGCAGTCCAGCACAGCACCCGAGGCACAGAACGACCAGCTCGATTGCGTGGAGATGATCCAGCTGAGACGACCCGAACACACCTTCCAGACTCCAGTGGCAGGACTTCGGAGGAAGAAAATCAGATCCAAAGGTGACTTCCCAGCTTCGGTGGCAGAACCCGGGGAGAAGAGGATCACCGCAGCCGACCTCATGGATGGAGGAAAGATGGCGCCCAAACCACGAGGTGCAGCACTGATGGAGCAACACGTGGCATCAAACGAAGAAGAGGATTGGGGTAAAGTTATCAAGGCTCTCTTAAAGGAGGCCTGCAGGCCACCACACTTAAAGGGACAGTTCCACACTCTCAATTAATACAAGATCAACTGTGAATTAGATGTAAGATGTGCAATTGATGATCAGAATTGTGTACATGCAATAAGCAAAGAAAAGTCGTGCGATTGCGATCGGAGCTACAGGTTATTTACTATGCGTAATGAACCGTTGTGCGATGTAGGATTTCAACTACATACAGTCTATGCAGCGGGCAGACACCCATCGGGAGCACACAGGTCTAGCGAGCTACCCAATGTAGTAGCCTGCGTCCCTGGGACCAGAGTTATGCACCACAAGCCGCCAATACATGCAAGCCACAGAGCAAGCGATCTCAGGAGAGCAACGGCATCGGTATCAATACCCTGTCCCCGATCGGCTCCACCTCTCAGGCACCCGATGGCACCAACCGCCACGAGCCTGAAGGAGCAAACTGCGCTAAGGCACAGCCCCAGACCCCATCACCACCAAGGCTATACCCGGGAACGAAAAGTCACCCGCAACGGTTCTCCCAAATGGGACTGGGACCAGCCAGGATCCCAAACTAAATAACGCCCAGGTAAGCGAGTCAGCAGTTCCCTGTGCACTGCTAGACGACTGCTCCTCAGGGAGCAGCAGTGACCCGGGGCACAAGGAGAGGACAGGGAGGTCACAGGCATCTGTGAATCTGCCCAACGCTAGTAGCAACGGCAAAGGCCCCGAGAGCAGGCAACATGAGCCAACCGGGTTCCCACTGCCAGCGCTGGGCGTCGCACCGCCACCAGTCTATCTGGACACCATCAGCAGTTCTGGTACTAGTTTGTCCTCACGCACCGGTGCTGATACCAGTACTGATTCCAAGCATATATCAAGTATATACCTCACCATTCAAATGTACTTGTCTCACAACTGTACCACTAAGGTAATGATGTAAATGCAATTTTGTTTCTGGACTTGAATGTATATGAATGTAATGAGTCACCGACATAATCTATATGTGGCGGGGGAGAGAATGGCGTGGTCATGGACACACAAACAGAAACCACCAGCACCTCTACTGCCAACGAAACACTGCCAACGAAACACCACCTACTCACCCAAGATGGAAACGACCCTCCAAGGGTCAACCAGATAGAGCTAAGCCCTGAGCAAAGTCAATGCATGAAGGCGATTTGCACTAAAGGCTTGGGGGAGAGTGATGTCATGTATCCTACATGGTTACTGCTTGTAGTATTACAAGGTGTGCCACCAGGGGGCACCTCATTGGGAGACTTGTAGGTTACCTGTACAGGTGTGCCAGGCCGAGTATAAAAGGCAGGCCACCAGGTGTGATCCTTACCAAGGCAGTTACAATAAAGAGACTAAGGTCACAGCAGTTCAAGCACAGCACTAGGCCTCACAGAATTATTCTGCAGATAAGTAGAGACATATTACAATGCCCTGGTGGAATTTAGAGGGGCTATTATGGAATCCCTGGGGAAGGCATGTCCATGTGTATTGCTGTCTTTAGAATGTAAAAGTAAATTTACATTGGTCTTCCCTTTTTAGCAGAATCAACCAAAACCCATTGGAGATATCCAGCACCGTAAAAGTAGTTGTGGATGCTGGAATGCTTCCTATCAGACCAGCAACAGCCGCAATTGTGGGCACGCAGGCTGGGATGTTTTTATTGAGCACCCGATAGTCCACCGTGGCTCTCCACGACTGGTCGGGTTTGTTTACCGGCCAAAGTGGTGAGTTCACGTGTATGGCTATCAGCCTCAATACCTCCTGTTGTACCAGGGATACCAGTGCCGTCTCCAAGTCGGCTTCTGCCTCTCTGGGGAAACTGTACTGCTTCTGAGGCCGTGACATGGGGTTCCCAGGTTTGACTTCAACCCCAGTCACCCGGCCACAGTCGTGCTTGTGCATGGCGAACGATGCGAGATTGTCCCGCAGGCCCTCTTGGTACTTTACTGGGGTGTTATTGACCAATTGCTCCAGGTCGTAACTCCCCTTGGGTTTCATCATACAAATGCAACCCTTTCCTTCCTCGTTCTTAGGAATTACAATAACTTCTCCCTCCTTATCGGAACCCACTGCTCCCCAAAGGCAGTGATTCATTAAATCCACAATCATTCTGTGACCTAGCATAAAGTCTGCCCCAGGACTCCTGACTCTGGCTGTTCCCACTTCATTAGGACGCATTCCCACCTCATGAGGAGGGATCCTAATTCTATGGCCAAAGGTCTGGACCTTGCTCCCACCTGCTCATTCCCTGTGAACCCCACGAGACTGAATGGGACCTTACTGGACCAGGATGAATTGGCCGGATCCCTTGCATGGATTACCGTGCTCAAAGCTCCGGTGTCCACCAAGTACTTCCCATGTACCGTCTCCACCCCCATCCTCACAGAAGGTCTGCCCCACTTATCGTACGTGAGCGGACACAAGAACTCAGGCTGGGCGCATGCTAGTCAAGGTGATGGGCTTTCGGGAGCGGTCGGGATCACACTGCTCATGGCAGTGTCTACCGTTCCCTTCTCCTGCCCAAAAACTGTCTGAAGGGCGGCCACCAGAATGTGAAGCGTTTCCCCGGTTGGCCCTTTCGCCGTGACAAGTCTTGCCGTGGGCACTGGAGCACTCCCTTTGCCTTGGCACTTTTTCTGGGTTCGGGCACTCTTGCCTCCAGTGTCCTGTCTTCCCACACCCAAAGCATGTCCTTGCCTTCTCTGCACTACCCCCTTCCTGATGCCATTCCTTCTTGCTACCCTCGCTAGCCTTCATCTCATGCACTCAGCCTTTACTTGGTTTGACCTCCTCCTCTGAACCGGTTTTGAAAGCCAGGTTCATCCTACGGTGCACGCCGGCCTCTGTATTTGCGAGATCCTCGGAGTCAAACCAGGCCTCCGCCTTTACCCTGATTCGTGGCAAACTGTTTGCCATGAGGATCCTGAGCCAGTGGTTCCTTGGTTCCGCTAGCAACTGAAATCTGTCGATCACCCCACCCGTGGCCTTTTCGTAGACAGGCCATAGTCTGTCTGCAAATGCCTGGGGTGTTTCGCCAGCCAGTTGCACTGTTCTCTCCACACGGACTGCCCTGAGAATGCCCCATGGCCCTCAAGATCTCTTCTTTCAACCCCGCGGTTGTCCCCTGTCCCAACTTGGTGGCTGCGGACAAGGTCTGATAATGTTTTCCCTCCAGAGAAAACAGTAGCAGCTTATGAGCTTCACCCTCACTACACCCATGAGCCCCCCCCTATCTGTTTTCGTGGACGGAGGGGTCTCCTTCCTTTCTGAGCTTGGGCAAGTTTGCTAACATCACCTGCAATTGTGGGGTCGTAAAAGGGACCACATAATCGCTCTGCAGTGGGCCCGGCGCATCGTTGGGTGCCGGCGGACCGAACTTCCTTGCCGCAGAGGACACATGGGTCCCGGTAGAGCTTCCAGTGCCGGTCGGGCTTCCCTATCCTGGACCCAATCCCCAGTCTCCTGCCTTTCCTTTTTCCAGTCCACCCGAGCTTCCCCCGGGGCGATTAAATGAACCACCCCTCTGGCTTTGGACAGAGCCTGTGTTAGGCTCTGGATTCTTTCCTCACAAGGTCCGTGGTGCAAATCCTCATACCCCCTGCTCCTAGCTACGCTGTATGCTATCTTGATGTCTTTTAACTATCTTGATGCCCTTCCAACCCATCAACCTTCCCCGTTAATCGGGCATTCCCCTCCTGTGCAGCCTGCTCACTGAGCTTGGCCTCGGTGACCTGGCTCTGCAGATACTCCCCGGTAATGCGGTAGATTTCTTCCGGAGCATGCTTCTCCTGCCTTGCTTCGCGCAACTCCTCGACTAGTCTGTTACCCCCCTCGCGGCTGACTGCTCTTCCGATTCTTTGAGCTCGGCCTGCAGTTTTCCAACCTGCTCCTGAAACAGCTGGACCTGTTTCTGCAGGCACAGGAGCCAAATCGCCTTTTCCTTAGACTTTTTATGCTCCCTTCTCCCTGCCCATTCTGCAGCCCTATCCTGAGGACTATCATCCCGTAACAGATCTAACACACATTGCTGGATTACATTGAATTTCCCGATTATGTATGAGGAAATCCTATCCCCCATTGCCGATCTCTTGGCTTCTAGACCTTCCATGCTCTTCTGTTCCCTTAACCCGTGTCCTGCCGTGGTCGCCAGATTCTGTAGGTGGTTTGCCTCGGTGGTTTTGAATCACCCCAACCTATGGTTCTAGACACGGGAATTATTTGGGGGAACAGAAAACCAGAGACAGGTCTTTCAGCCTCAACCGTACAATACTTTATTCAGTTCCCCACACACACACACTCACACACACAACCAGTAAAAGTAACACCTGGTGGCGTAAATGAAACCGTACAACAGTAAAAAAACTGGCCAGTCCTAACAGGCCACTGTCGCAAATTAAGACGACTAAGAAAACAACACACTGTGGTAACGTACAGGTTATAACTGGATTTGTCCAACAATTCCCACCTTACACACACTATAATCACACGCAGCACCTCCCCACTAAACCCCTAAGGCTTGGTTTGTGACACACAACACCCCGTCACACTTGATTCGGTGATCTTAATGGTGCATGGGCTTGGACAATGTTCACCCAGATTATCCGTTGGCTGACCCGCTGCTTCTTCCTTGGGGAAAGCTTTCTCTTCCGATTCTGTGCCGCCGTTGCAGCATTCAGGTCCTGGTCTCAAGGATCCTTCCAAAGGTCGAGTAGTGAGGTTCTTGGTCCCTCATTGGTGGGTTTCCTCTCTGTCCTGGATGGAGTGCACAGTTCTTGAAGCAAAGAGAGAAGAGAGAGAAATGGCAGCAAACTGCCTTCTCTTATATGTTACAATCCATGCTTCTTCCTGCCAAAATAGTGTATTTCCTTTGTCTGGGATGATTGTCTGAATGGCCCATCATCCCAGATCTTGAATTCATGTATTCCGTTGATTGCTCCTGATGGCTTCTGCTTCCACTGGGTCTGGGACTTAATGGCAGTTCTTTGTTCGGTTTCCCGCCTTTCGGGGCTATCTCATCCAGGTAATGTCGTAAGTGGCCGTTGATGGGTTTCTGCTTTGCATCCGATCTTGGGCTAAGTGGTTTCCCATTACTGAACAATCCTGCCAATCACCTGGGATGAGTTTTCTCTCCTGGCCATTGTTGTCCAGAGACCTCGGTCTGCCCCAGACATTTTCAACAAACAATGAAACACAATATTTCCTAAACTCCCAATCTTTGAGAAACAGTATAGTGTCCAGCATGTTCTTGAACAAAAACCTTCTGGCGTAAGCATTTTGTCCAATATCCTTTAATATCTTCCTGGGGCCTGCGCCAATGCTTACAGACGTACAGAAAAGATTAGCATGACTGAAAGTTGGTAAGTCACCTGGTTCAGATGGAATGCAACCTAGGTTGCTAAAATAAGCAATGGTAGAAATAGCAGAGGCAATGGTCACAATCTTTCAATCCTCTTTGGATACCGGAGCAGTGCCAGAGGACTGGAAGGTTGCTAATGTTACACTAATATTCAAAAAAGGAGAGGGATAAGCTGAGAAACTACAGGCCAGACAGCCTAACATCGGTGGTGCGGAAGTTATTGGAATCCATTATCAGGTACAAAATAAACTTTCATTTTGAAAGGCATCGGTTAATCAAGGAGAGCCAGCATGGATTTGGTAAAGGTAAATTGTGTCCAACTAAATTAATTTAATTATTTAATGAGGTAACAGAGAAGCTTGATCAAGGTAGTGCAGTAGATGTTGCATATATGGGTTTTCGGAAGGCTTTTGACAAAGTACCATACACGAGGCTTATTAAGAAGATGGAAACCCATGGAATTAAGGGGAAAGAAACAGTATGTATACAAAATTGGCTCAGTGATAGGAAGCAAAGAATGGCGGTGGTTTGATGTTTTTCAGACTAAGAAGTAGTTTGCAATGTTGTTCCCCAAGGGTCAGTATTGAGTCAATTACTCTTTGCAATTTTTATAAACAACTTTGTCTCAGGTGTAGGGAGCAGCATTATAAAATTTGCAGCTGATACAAAACTTGGCAAAGTAGTAGATCATGATGAGGATAGTTATAGGGTTCAGGGGATGACATAGACAGGATGGTGAAATGGGCAGAAGCGTGGCAGATGGAGTTCAATGCAGAAAAGTTTGAAGTAATGCACTTTGGGAAGACTAATATGGAAAGACAGCATAATATAAATGACACAATTTTGAAAAGTGTAGCTGAGCAGAGAGATCTGGATGTCCATATACACAAATCCTTAAAGGTAGCATGGCAAGTTGTTAAGGTGATTAAAAAAGTATATGGGTTACTTGGGTTTATAAATATAGGAATAGAATATAAAAACGAAGATATCATCCTAAAACTTTATAAATCACTTGCTAGGCCTCAGCTGGAGTATTGTGTACAATTCTGGGCACCACACTTCAAGAAAGATGTAAAGACCTTTGTAAAGATGTAAAGAGGAGGTTTACTAGGATGTTACCAGTGATGAGGAACTTCCGTTATGAGAAGAGGTTGGAAAAGTTAGAGCTGATCTCCTTGGAACAGAGAAGATTAAAATGGGACCTAATAGAGGATTTAAAGATGATGAGAGCTTTTTATAGAGTAAATAGGGAAAAAAAACATTCTCTCTGGCGAGTGGGTCAATAACTAGAGGTTATAGATTCAAAATCATTGGAAAAAGATCTACAGGGGCGATGAGGAGAATTGTTTTTCCACTCAGAGAGTTGTCAGGATCGGGAATGCTTTATCTGAAAAGGTGGTGGAAGCTGATTCCATAAATAATTTTAAAAGAGATTTAGTCAGGTACTTGAGGATGAGGAAAAAACAGTGATGTGGGACTAAGCATGACTGCTCTTTCAAAGAGCCAGCATGGGCACGACAAGCCAAATGGCATCCTTCTGTGTTAGAAATATCTGATTCTATGACCTATATCAGTCAGTTTTTTATCACAGGATGGACAAACTTTAAAAAAAAATTGTATAAGTACTTTTCCTGTCAGCTTAATGAACATTTGCTGGAAGAGTGTGCTAGAGAGAGCTAACAGCATTGCAGCCTCATAAAATATGTGATTCATCGATGTTCCTCAGTAGCTTTGACATTTTGCTTGGGAATGAAGGGCTGAAATATCAGTGATGCCAGAGCCTTAATGCAATGAGACAAACCAGCAGTCACAAAGGTTCAGCTTCAAGGCCTGGCTGAGGGCCAGCAATAATGTACCTGGAGAAAGTTGGGGTGGGAGGCGAATGGAGCCCTTGCAGTTGAGGCCCAAGATTTCACCCCCCACCCCCCACCCACCAGGCTTCATAGTTCTCTCCGGAGGGTCAGGTGGCTTCCTGTCTGCCTTTGCCCCTGCCAGAGTGACTCCCATCAGGAATTATAATTGGGGCTTTAGCATCTTAGTGCAGAAATAAAGGACACGAATGTAAAATTTTCAAGCATTCAACAGATCTTACAATTAGAATGGCCCAATGCGTAGGAAGTGTGCGCAGTAAAAATGTGTTCATCCTGTGATACAACTGACTCATTTTTTTGTTGAAAGCAGCAATAGGAAAATCGAGACAGCAGAAACCTTCACAAAATACATTGGGGTGGATTGCCACTCCCCGCCTCCTCACCCCCACATGCCTCAAAGCATTGTTTGCACAACTTTAGCACTTTGTTTATAGAGTGAACATATTCCAGGGCTGGCTCAAGCCCATGTGCGGGGGTTACACAGTTTCTGAATGTAACAATTTAGATTTAAATTAAATGATTTCTTTTTAATATCTTACTGCTTTGTGATGCAACTAATGGCAAGCAGCAGGGGTTTCGGTGCCCTCTTCACATAGCGGCTCAGTTCAATGCATTGGCCTGAGGCAGTGCCACAGTTTAGTTGGGCTTGGTTTTTAATTTTCATTATTAAAATGCGTTCCTTTTCCCCATCATTTCTTCAGTTACTAACAGTTACTGCATGAATTTAAAGAGATTCTGCTCCGACTTTTAAAAATGTGTATAAAATAAACTTGAAGGAGATGTGTGGTGTAATTGTATCAATGAAATATGCCATTAAATCCAAGATTAACGGAGATTAAAATGTTTATTCGCGAGATTAATCGTTGTTTTTTTTTTAGATCGCATGGCAGCCCTAGTACAGATAGAAATAATCAAAGGCTCTGTTGAACATGATAGTTCCTGAGCTGCTGGGACCTTGGATATGTCATGTCAAGGAAGGCATGATGCAGGGCATAACATTAAAGATTAGATAGGTCTTCTGGAGTTTTGCTTGATTCGCCAGGGTTAAGGCAGGGAGAAACTTTGCAAATCCTTTATTCATAAGATTGGATAAGTTGAAAGAGCAGATTCTACATGGATGATGGAATAATGGGTCTGATGGGATGAATAAACTTATCCTTATTCCATGCTTACTTATCTTCTTATGATGTACAGTAGAACTAGATCTGAGAGAGGGGAGGAAAACAGTAAAAAAATATAATCAGATCTTGGGTTGAATGCATGCTTAACTTTGACACATTTTGAATTAGAGTAAATGTGATGGTCAGAGATATAGCTTGACAAAAATCTGTAAGCTTTCAGAGATATTTAATAGCTTTTGTGGCTCTGCTGAATATAAAAAAAGAAATAATGAAGGATTCTGAAATCTCAGATAGGCAATCGGAGGACGTGTCACTGGGGAAAGTCACTAATGGACTGGCTTGCTTTACATTTGTTTTCTGCATGAAATGATGATAAAATTCTATTGCAAATACGGACTGAAGGGAAATGCCAAAAGTATATTACAGCTTTAACTTACTGAGCAGCTTTAACTAATGACTTTACCATGTACTGAAGTGTGAAGGGAGAATATATGTAAATGGAAAAGAACAGAGTATGTAAAATGAATGAGAACGATGCTGACACTTTGATATGCTCAGCCTTTGGATAAAGTTTAATGCTCTTTCATACTTGAAAAAAATGTAATCTAAATACACAAAGGCGGCAGCTGTTGTCTCTCTTTCTGCAGACAGTGTCTTACTATAAAATATATATTTAATTCATTCATAACTCTGTAGCTTACATTATACTCTTCTCACCTAAAACTCCTGTGCTCACCAACCTCTACTGACTCTCTGTCACCCAGCTCACTGTTTTCAAAATCCTTATCCCCATTTGCAGATCTCTCCGTGGCCTTGCTCCACTCTACCCCTGCTATCTCCTCTAGTCCCAAGTCTCAGCTTGTGTCTTCTAGTCTTCTGACTGTGGTCTGCTATTGGAGGATGTATATCACTCCTATCATAGAGTTTCTTGTGCCTTTGTCCCACCTGGTAATATTTAAACATGTTGACCCCACAATGTCTGGTGGGGTCAGCATTGGTGACATTGGGAGGGTGGAAGTCCCAATCCACCATGGTTCTGGAGACAGATCGTACACTTGCAAATTCAAGCCTTAGAATCTAACTGCTAAATTGTACACTTTTAATCTTATAGATCATCTTACAGCAGTTGTCATCACTGGCAGAAACCTATTTTGCATTTCATATACTTTGAAATTTTAAAACGTTCAGTTTTCCATTCTTTCATCTTGGTCTGGTTTCACAACAAACATAAGAGTCCCTCACCAAATTTCCAGCAACAGTTCACTGTGAGAGTTTTTTTTTTAAACAATGAGTTTGTCCTTGGAACAGAACAATAAGATTGTAGTTCAAGGGGTAATGGTGACTTAAACTGTTCACTGTTTTCATTCCTGACTCAGAAAGTGTGATTTTTGTCAATTCAAAACTTCAGTGTTGCATTTGTTATAGGAATAAGAATAATATTAAATAAGCTATGTAAATTAGACCTGATTAGCAGCAGAAATTTAGAATTCAGCAGAGGAGGACACAGGGTTTAATTAAGAGGGGGAAAATAGAGTCCAAGAAGAAGCTTGCCGGGAACATAAAAAGCGACTGAAAAAGCTTCTATAGATATGTGAAGAGAAAAAGATGAGTGAAAACAAACGTAGGTCCCTTGCAGTCGGATTCAGGTGAATTTATGATGGGGAACAAAGAAATGGCTGACCAACTGAACAAATACTTTGGTTCTGTCTTCACAAAGGAAGACACAAATAACCTTCCGGAAGTACTAGGGTACCAAGGGTCTAGTGAGAAGGAGGAACTGAAGGATATCCTTATTAGGTGGGAAATTGTGTTCAGGAAATTGATGGGATTGAAGGCCGATAAATCTCCGGGGCCTGATAGTCTGCATCCCAGAGTACTTAAGGAAGTGGCCCTAGAAATAGTGGATGCATTGGTGATCATTTTCCAATAGTCTATCGACTCTGGATCAGTTCCTATGGACTGGAGGGTAGCTAATGTAACACCACTTTTAGAAAAGGGAGGGAGAGAGAAAGCGGGTAATTATAGACTGGTTAGCCTGACATCAGTAGTGTGGAAAATGTTGGAATCAATTATTAAGGATGAAATAGCAGCGCATTTGGAAAGCAGTGACAGGATCAGTCCAAGTAAGCATGGATTTATGAAAGGGAAATCATGCTTGACAAATCTTCTGAAATTTTTTGAGAATGTAACGAGTAGAGTGGTCAAGGGAGAACCAGTGAATGTGGTCTATTTGGACTTTCAAAAGGTTTTTGACAAGGTCCCACACAAGAGATTGGTGTGCAAAATCAAAACACATGGTATTGGGAGTAATATACTGACGTGGATAGAGAACTGGTTGGCAAACAGGAAGCAGAGTCGAGATAAACAGCTCCTTTTCAGAATGGCAGGCAGTGACTAGTGGAGTGCCGCAGGGCTCAGTGCTGGGACCCCAGCTCTTTACAATATACATCAATGATTTAGATGCAGGAATTGAGTGTATATATCAATAATATCACCAAGTTTGCAGATGACTCTAAACTGGGTGCCGGTGTGAGCTGTGAGGGGGACGCTAAGAGGCTGCAGGGTGATTTGGACAGGTTAGGTGAGTGGGCAAATGCATGGCCACTCCCCCAGGGGAAGTGTTTGCTAGTGCTGTTGGGGAGGAGTTAAACTAATGTGGCAGGGGGATGGGAACCAATGCAGGGAGACAGAGGAAAACAAAAAGGAGACAAAAGCAAAAGACAGAAAGGAGATGAGTAAAAGTGGAGGGCAGAGAAACCCAAGGCAAAAAACAAAAAGGGCCACTGAATGTAAAGGGGTTGCAGGAGGGTCAAAACTAAAAATCATGGATTAAAAACTAGTATTAAAACACACTACCTAAACGTACGCAGCATTCGAAATAAAGTAAATGAGTTGACGGCACAAATCATTACAAATGGGTATGATTTGGTGGCCATTACAGAAACGTGGTTGCAGGGTGGCCAAGACTGGGAATTAAACATACAGGGGTATCTGACGATTTAGAAAGATAGACAAGAAGGGAAAGGAGGTGGGGTAGCTCTGTTAATAAAGGATGATATCAGGGCAGTTGTGAGAGACAATATTGGCTCGAATGAACAAAATGTTGAATCATTGTGGCTGGAGATTAGAGATAGTAAGGGGAAAAAGTCACTGGTGGGTGTAGTTTATAGGCCCCCAAATAATAACTTCACGGTGGGGCGGGCAATAATCAAGGAAATAATGGAGGCATGTGAAAAAGGAATGGCAGTAATCATGGGGGATTTTAACCTACATATCGATTGGTCGAATCAAATCGCACGGGGTAGCCTGGAGGAGGAATTCATAGAATGCATACGGGATTGTTTCTTAGAACAGTATGTTACAGAACCTACAAGGGAGCAAGCTATCTTAGATCTGGTCCTGTGTAATGAGGCAGGAATAATAAACGATCTCCTAGTAAAAGATCCTCTCGGAATGAGTGATCACAGTATGGTTGAATTTGTAATACAGATTGAGGATGAGGAAGTAGTGTCTCAAACAAGCATACTATGCTTAAAAAAAGAGGACTACAGTGGGATGAGAGCAGAGTTGGCTAAAGTAGACTGGAAACACAGACTAAACGGTGGCACAATTGAGGAACAGTGGAGGACTTTTAAGGAGCTCTTTCATAGTGCTCAACAAAAATATATTCCAATTAAAAAGTAGGCCGGTAAGAGAAGGGATAACCAGCCGTGGATAACCAGGTAAATTAAGGAGAGTATCAAATTAAAAGCCAATGTGTATAAGGTGGCCAAGGTTAGTGGGAAACTAGAAGATTGGGAAAATGTTAAACGACAGCAAAGAATGACTAAGAAAGCAATAAAGAAAGGAAAGATAGATTACGAAAGTAAACTTGCGCAAAACATAAAAACAGATAGTAAAAGCTTTTACCGATATATAAAACGGAAGAGAGTGACTAAAGTAAATGTTGGTCCCTTAGAAGATGAGAAGGGGGATTTAATAATGGGAAATGTGGAAATGGCTGAGACCTTAAACAATTATTTTGCTTCGGTCTTCACAGTGGAAGACACAGAAACCATGCCAAAAATTGCTGGTCACAGGAATGTGGGAAGGGAGGACCTGGAGACAATCACTATCACTAGGGGGGTAGTGCTGGACAGGCTAATGGGACTCAAGGTAGACAAGTCCCCTGGTCCTGATGAAATGCATCCCAGGGTATTAAAAGAGATGGCGGAAGTTATAGCAGATGCATTCGTTATAATCTACCAAAATTCTCTGGACTCTGGGGAGGTACCAGTGGATTGGAAAGCAGCTAATGTAACGCCTCTGTTTAAAAAAGGGGGCAGACAAAAGGCAGGTAACTATAGGCCGGTTAGTTTAACATCTGTAGTGGGGAAAATGCTTGAAACTATCATTAATGAAGAAATAGCGGGACATCTGGATAGGAATAGTGCAATCAAGCAGACGCTGCATGGATTCATGAAGGGGAAATCATGTTTAACTAATTTACTGGAATTCTTTGAGGATATAATGAGCATGGTGGATCGAAGTATTTAGATTTTCAAAAGGCATTCAATAAGGTGCCACACAAAAGGTTACTGCAGAAGATAAAGGTACGCGGGGTCAGTGGAAATGTATTAGCATGGATAGAGAATTGGCTGGCTAACAGAAAGCAGAGAGTCGGGATAAATGGGTCCTTTTCGTGTTGGAAATCGGTGGTTAGTGGTGTGCCACAGGGATCGGTGCTGGGACCACAACTGTTTACAATATACATAGATGACCTGGAATAGGGGACAGAGTGTAATGTAACAAAATTTGCAGATGACACAAAGATTAGTGGGAAAGCGGGTTGTGTAGAGGACACAGAGAGGCTGCAAAGAGATTTAGATAGGTTAAGCGAATGGGCTAAGATTTGGCAGATGGAATACAATGTCGGAAAGTGTGAGGTCATCCACCTTGGGAAAAAAAACAAAAAAAGGGAATACTATTTGAATGGGGAGAAATTACAACATGCTGCGGTGCAGAGGGACCTGGGGGTCCTTGTGCATGAATCCCAAAAAGTTAGTTTGCAGGTGCAGCAGGTAATCAGGAAGGCGAATGGAATGTTGGCCTTCATTGCGAGAGGGATGGAGTACAAAAGCAGGGAAGTCCTTCTGCAACTGTATAGGGTATTGGTGAGGCCGCACCTGGAGTACTGCGTGCAGTTTTGGTCGCCTTACTTAAGGAAGGATATACTGGCTTTGGAAGGGGTACAGAGATGATTCACTAGGCTGATTCCGGTGATGAGGGGGTTAACTTATGATGATAGATTGAGTAGACTGGGTCTTTACTCGTTGGAGTTCAGAAGGATGAGGGGTGATCTGATAGAAACATTTAAAATAATGAAAGGGATAGACAAGATAGAGGCAGAGAGGTTGTTTCCACTGGTCGGGGAGACTAGAACTAGGGGGCACAGCCTCAAAATACGGGGGAGCCAATTTAAAACAGAGTTCAGAAGGAATTTCTTCTCCCAGAGGGTTGTGAATCTGTGGAATTCTCTGCCCAAGGAAGCAGTTGAGGCTAGCTCATTGAATATTTTCAAGTCACAGATAGATAGATTTTTAACTAATAAGGGAATTAAGGGTTATGGGGAGTGGGTGGGTAAGTGGAGCTGAGTCCACGGCCAGATCAGCCATGATCTTGTTGAATGGCGGAGCAGGCTCGAGGGGCTAGATGGCCTACTCCTGTTCCTAATTCTTATGTTCTTATGTTCTTAGTATAATGTGGATAAATGTGAGGTTATCCACTTTGGGGGCAAAACGCGAAGACAGAATATTATCTGAATGGTGGCAGATTAGGAAAAGGGGAGGTGCAACGAGACCTGGGTGTCATGGTTCATCAGTCATTGAAAGTTGGCATACAGGTACAGCAGGCGGTGAAGAAGGCAAATGGTATATTGGCCTTCATAGCTAGGGGATTTGAGTATAGGAGCAGGGAGTTCTTACTGCAGTTGAACAGGGCCTTGGTGAGGCCTCACCTGGAATATTGTATTCAGTTTTGGTCTCCTAATCTGAGGAAGGACGCTCTTGCTATTGAGGGAGTGCAGCGAAGGTTCACCAGACTGATTCCCAGGATGGCTGGACTGACATATGAGAGACTGGATCAACTGGGCCTTTATACATAGGAGTTTAGAAGGATGAGAGGGGATCTCATAGAAACAGAAAATATTCTGACGGAAAGGGACAGGTTAGATGCGGGTAGAATGTTCCCGATGTTGGGGAAGTCCAGAACCAGGGAACACAGTCTTAGGATAAGGGGTAGGCCATTTAGGACTGAGATGAGGAGAAACTTCTTCACTCAGAGAGTTGTTAACCTGTGGAATTCCCTGCCGCAGAGAGTTGTTGATGCCAGTTCATTGGATATATTCAAGAGGGAGTTAGATATGGCCCTTACAGCCAAGGGGATCAAGGGGTATGGAGGGAAAGCAGGAAAGGGGTACTGAGGGAATGATCAGCCATGATCTTATCGAATGGTGGTGCAGGCTCGAAGGGCCGAATGGCCTACTCTTGCACCTATTTTCTATGTTTCTATGGTTACAGTTGTAAAAACTAGATTAATTGCAAAATAGATTTTCCTCACATTTAGCCGAACATCTGTGGTTGGGAAAATGTTGGAGTCCATTATTAAAGAAGCAGTAGCAGGACATTTAGAAAAGCAAAATTCGGTCAGGCAGAGTCAGCATGGATTTATGAAGGGGAAGTCATGTTTGACAAATTTGCTTGAATTCTTTGAGGATGTTACGAACAGGGTGGATAAAGGGGAACCAGTGGATGTGGTGTATTTGGACGTTCCAAAATGCATTTGACATGCTGCCACATAAAAGGTGACTGCACAAGATAAAAGTTCACAGGGTTGGGGGTAATATATTAGCATAGATAGAGGATTGGCTAACTAAAGGAGAACAGAGAGTCGGGATAAATGGTTCATTCTCTGGTTGGCAACCAGTAACTAATGGGTGCCACAGGGATCAGTGCTGGGACCCCAACTATTTATAATCTATATTAACGACTTGGAAGAAGGGACTGAGTGTAACGTAGCCAAGTTTGCTGATGATACAAAGACGGGAGGAAAAGCAATGTGTGAGGAGGACACAAAATATCTCCAAAATGACATAGACAGGCTAAGTGAGTGGGCAAAGATTTGGCAGATGGAGTATAATGTTGGAAAGTGTGAGGTCATGCACTTTGGCAGAAAAAAAATCAAAGAGCAAGTTATTATTTAAATGGCGAAAGTTTGCAAAATGCTGCAGTACAGCAGGACCTGGGGATACTTGTGCATGAAGCACAAAAGGTTAGTATGCAGGTACTGCAAGTGATCAGGAAGGCCAATGGAATCTTGGCCTTTATTGCAAAGAGGATGGAGTATAAAAGCAGGGAAGTCTTGCTACAGCTATATAAGGTATTGGTGCGGCCACAGCTGGAATACTGTGTGCAGTTTTGGTTTCCATATTTATGAAAGGATACACTTGCTTTGGAGGCAGTTCAGAGAAGATTCACTAGGTTGATTCCGGGGATGAGGGGGTTGACATGAGGAAAGGTTGCGTAGGTTGGGCCTCTACTCATTGGAATTCAGAAGAATGGGAGGTGATCTTATCGAAACGTATAAGATTATGTGGGGGTTTGACACTAATGGGGGAGACTAGATCTAGAGGGCATGATCTTAGAATAAGGGACCGCCCATTTAAAACAGAGATGAGGAGAAATATCTTCTCTCAGAGTGTTGCAAATTTATGGAATTCGCTGCCTCAGAGAGCTGTGGAAGCTGAGACATTGAATAAATTTAAAACAGAAATAGACAGTTTCTTAAACGATGAGGGGATAAGTAGTTATGGGGAGCGGGCAGGGAAGTGGAGGTGAGTCCATGATCAGATCAGCCATGATCTCATTGAATGGCGGAGCAGGCTCGAGAGGCCGTATGGCCTACTCCTGTTCCTATTTCGTATGTTCTTATGTTCTTATTTTTAAAATAATGAGAATTATCCTTAAGAAACAGGGCAGTTCTAGTAATTATGCTAAATAGTATATACATGAGCCCTGAGTTAATTATAAAAAGTCCAGATCCAGGGGTCACAGTCTAAGGATAAGGGGTAAGCCATTTAGGACCGAGATGAGGAGAAACTTCTTCACCCAGAGAGTGGTGAACCTGTGGAATTCTCTACCACAGAAAGTTGTTGAGGCCAATTCACTAAATATATTCAAAGAGGAGTTAGATGAAGTCCTTACTACCAGGGGGAATCAAGGGGTATGGCGAGAAAGCAGGAATGGGGTACTGAAGTTGCATGTTCAGCCATGAACTCATTGAATGGCGGTGCAGGCTAGAAGGGCCGAATGGCCTACTCCTGCACCTATTTTCTATATTTCTATGTTTCTATGTTTCTATGAATAAATAATGGACTGTGGTGCTACTCAGGCAAAGTTCTATGATATTATTCTGTCCTGTTACTATAAAAAGACTGAAAGGGCACTTCACCACAAATGAAAATCATTGCATTTAGAGCACACTCTTATATCATGTCTTTGAAATGTTTGTGATTGTAAATTTTGTGACAGTATTTTTTACATTCAAATCACTCTCCATATGATCCTCTCTTCAAATAGTCAGTCTTGCTAAATCTCACTGCAAGGAGTTTCAGGTTTACATTATTAGTACACCAGTTTTTCAGTGATGTGACTCGGGCTATGGTCAGTATTTAATTTTCTGCTGAGTACTGAGAACAACAGTAACGGTTTACTACCAGGGTAGGGATATTACTGCAGGACTGATGGTGATTCATGCTGACTACTGATTTCCCAGTTTAAAAATTGACGCAGTGGTAAGACCCCAAAAGCAGCTCTCATTGTTATGTATTTTTATGTAAATTTCCACACGTGCAGTGGATGGAGTCATGTGTTGAGGAGGGCAGTTAAGTTAGTAGAGCCTAAATTTTATGATTGGGAAATGTAATTGTATGCACTTGTGAGCATGCTCCCAGGTTTGCGGATTGGTTGCACTGTGAGTGGCTTGCCCAGTCACGTGATGTACATAAGATGCAATAAAACTATGGTTAATTGAGTTCAGGTTCTCCACGATGAGGTGGGCTGCTGTGAGCCTGGTGGATGAACTGCTAATAAACCAGCTAGTTCTTTAAAACAAATGTGTAGCCATGAATTCTTAAACAAAGATCCCATGAAGCAAATACACTAAAGGCAAGGTCACCGACCCCACCTAATCTTGAATATTAATGTAGCTTCTCCCTCAACCACTAACCCGAGTGAGTTCTACCACTTCATAACACTCTGTATAAAGAAATCTCTCCTGCCCTCTGTTCTACAATGAGGTGCCCAAGATTGCATAATATTTCAACTACAGTCTAACTAAGGTCTTGCACAAGTTCAACAATGGCCTGGATTTTGTGCTAAGACTAACAGCGAAGCTATCAGTGCTCACCGTTATGATGGAATAAATTGGACAGCAGCCTCCGACGTCCGCACATGTCCAGTTAAATTCAGAAATCAGGTAGTTGCTGTCCGATTTGCCCTGCTCCTCAACAAGCTTCGCTCTAACATGGACACGCATGAAGGGCATGAAGTTGCAGTACTTATACACTAGCTACCCACTAAACACGCCAGAAAATGTTAGGCATTGTCCATTCAAGTATAAGTGAATTCTTAATGGTGTGGTTAGTCTTAATTATTGGCAATCAACCTCTCTGGCCCTGAAAATTAACTTTTACAACTCTGGAGTCTCATTCCTTCAGATTTTAATTATTGTTGGAGATTTTTTTTTTAATTAAAAATTAATCTAAAAAGGTTTTTTTTTACTTTTTCTTTGTCTATTTTCCCTCTCTCTCTCAATCCCATCTTTCTTTCCCTCTCTTTATTTCATTTTCTATACATGACGACACACTGAATTAAATATTCTAACTTACACTTCCTGGTTTAAAATCTGCGTGCCTCAGTAAGGATTCTTCCATCTGATTGGTTGAGGAGACATGCTGTTGTTTTCCCTGTTCACACAGGTCCCAGATCCCTTGTAGAGGGCACCGCATAATATCCGACTCCCGATGACCTTAAGTTGCAGTGCAAAATCCCACGAAAAGTCTGTGGGCAGCTGTAAGCACAATGAATAACTATTCATTCACTGCTGACTGCAAAATCCATGCCACTATGTTCTTACTTTTGTCTTCTATGTCACTCAATACAAAACCAAGGATTCAGCTTGTCTTTATTGCCTTAACTACTTGCACTGCCACATTTAAGGTCCCTTTGCTCCTTAACTTCATGCAAAATCATATAATTTAAGATGCACTTCCTGTACTTTTACTTCCAAATGTATTACATTGAATTACATCTGCCAAATATTTGTCCATCTGCTGATCTATATATGTCCTCTTGAAGTATTTCATAATCTTCAACATAATTTTCATACCCAATTTGCTGTTATCAGCAAAGTTCAATATTGTTCTCTCAATTCCTAACTCCAAATCATTTATGTATTTCATGAAGAATAGCAGCCCCATCACATCTTTACAGTCCAAGAAACGTCCCTTTACCTTTGCTTTCTGTCATTTGGATACATAAAAATACACAAAAGTTACAATACAGCAACAGGCCACACTGCCCAATCAGTCTTTGTTGACATTTAGCCTCCATGAAAGCAAATAGTTTGAATCACATTTACATGTTCCTACAACCCTTCGATCTCCTTTCTTTCAACCACCACACTACTCCCAAGTGATTTATTAAGTGAACGAGTAGACATACTGGCCAGCTACAGTTTCCCTCTGAGCCTCTTGGCATGGGACCTCCATGTGCTGCGGACCTTGAGGGTCTGCAGTTACATGCAGTGTTATTCAATCTGCCTCTGGTCTGCTGCCTGGCAAAAGCTGTTGCCACTTGTGCAGAGGTATTTGATGACCCAGATTTTGCATCATCATGAGTCAACCGCCTAATCCTTGACGAATGTACACACACCACTGCTGTAGGTATGTGACCACTGGTCTGTCCAAGCAGAGAACAGTGAGCATCAATGATTAACCTTCATGGCTGCACTGCACTTCCTAATCATGTTTTTCATGGACTAACAGTTCAAGATGACATGTTTGTTAGGGCTGACTTCATGCACATTTATCATAGATAGATGTCACCCACATAAATGATAAATACTTATCTTTGTGGATTTCTTCAGGTGTGAAATCTTCTTGTGAGCACACCCCCGCCCACCCCGACCTCTGACACATTCATGGTCTACTGCTCGTTCACTCGGCTATCTCCTACAATGGCTAATAAACCCGACACTTAAGGGAGACAGGGGCATCCCCTACCTTCCTTACATGTGTTGTGTCTCTGTAAAGCATGCACTCCCATTTTCCACCACCAGGGAGCTCATCCCCTGAAGTCCGAAGGGATCCCAGCATCCTTTGGGAGCACTGTATATAAGCCGGCCCCTAAGGCCTGTTCTTCACTCTGGACTGAGGCCACTGTTACTTTAACCTCCCTGTGTGCAGCCTCATCTGTGTTCGGAACACAATAACTGGCGACGACAATACGAATCCAACGCAAAGATGCAGCAAACTGTGGGAATCCTGGAGAAGTTCTCGGAGGGTGAGGACTGGGAAGCCTACGTCAAACGGCTAGACCAGTACTTTGCCGCCAACGAGCTGGACGAGAAGGAAGCGCTGCAAAAAGGAGAGCGGTCCTCCTCACAGTCTGGGGGGCACCAACCTACAGCCTCATGAAGAATCTTTTGGCTCCAGTGAAACCCACAGATAAGTCATATGAGGAGCTGTGTACACTGGTTCGGGAGCATCTTAACCCGAGGGAGAGCATGCTGATGGCGAGGTATCGGTTCTACATGTGCCAGCGATCTGAAGGTCAGGAAGTGGCGAGTTACATCGCCAAGCTAAGGCGACTTGCAGGACAATGTGAGTTTGATGGCTACGTGGAGCAAATGCTCAGAGAATTTTTTGTACTGGGCATTGGCCACGAGACCATCCTATGAAAACTTTTGACTGTAGAAACACCGACCCTTAGTAAGGCCATTACGATAGCACAGGCGTTTATGTCCACCAGTGATAACACCAAACAAATCTCTCAGCACACTAGTGCTAACAATGTTCATAAATTAACTTGAACTGTGTTTGCGAGCAGAAATGTACAGGGCAGAAACCATGAGTCTGCAACTGCCAGCAGACCTCAGGTGACCCAGATGACTCAGAGTTCCCAACAAAGGATGAATGCAAGGCAATTCACACCTTGTTGGCGTTGTGGAGGCTTCCATTCAGCCTATTCATGCCACTTCAAAGGGTATGTTTGCAAGAGCTGTGGAACAATGGAGCACCTCCAACGAGCTTGTAAATGAGCTGCAAACTCTGCAAAACCTGCTTACCACCACGTGGCAGAGGAAGATCGGTCCATGGTGGATCAAAGCAATTTTGAGCCTCAGAAAGAGGAGGCAGATGCTGAAGTACACGGGGTGCACACATTTTCGACGAAATGTCCACCTGTAATGCAAAACGTAAAATTGAATAGCTTACCCATAGCCGTGGAACTGGACACTGGTGCTAGCCAATCCATCATGAGTAAAAAGATGTTTGAGAGACTGTCGTGCTACTAGGCATTCAGACCAGCCCTGAGCCCCATCCACACGAAACTGAAAACGTACACCAAAGAGTTTATCACTGTCCTGGGCAGCGCCATGGTCAAGGTCACCTACGAGGGCACGGTGCATGGACTGCCACTCTGGATTGTCCCGGGCGATGGCCCCACCCTGCTTGGAAGGAGCTGGCTGGTTAAAATCCGCTGGAACTGAGATGACATCCGAGCACTATCACATGTCGATGAGGCCTCATGTACCCAGGTTCTTAACAAATTTCCTTCCCTTTTTGAGTCAGGCATTGGAAACTTTTCCAGGGCGAAGTTGCGGATCCACTTGGTCCCAGAGGCACAACCCATTCACCACAAGGCGCAAGCGGTCACATGATGAGGGAGAGAGTGGAAATCGAGCAGGACAGGCTGCAATGTAAGGGCATCCTCTCCCCAGTGGAATTCAGCGAGTGGGCCAGCCCCATTGTTCCAGTACTCAAAAGTGATGGCATGGTCAGGATTTGCGGCGATTATAAAGTAACTATTAATCGTTTCTCGCGACAGGACCGATACCCGCTACCTAAGGTAGACAACCTATTTGCGATGCTGGTAGGAGGCAAGACGTTCACCAAGCTCGACCTGACTTCGGCCTACATGATGCAGGAGCTGGAGAAGTCTTCGAAGGGCCTCACCTGCATCAACACGCACAAGGGACTGTTCATCTACAACAGATGCCCGTTTGGAATTCGGTCGGCTGCAGCGATCTTCCAGAGAAATATGGAGAGCCTACTCAAGTCGGTACCGCACACGGTGGTCTTTCAGGACGACATATTGGTCACGGGTCGGGACACCGCCGAGCACCTACAAAACCTGGAGGATGTCCTCCAGCGACTGGATCGCGTAGGGCTGCAGCTGAAGAGGTCAAAATGCGTCTTCATGGCAACAGAAGTGGAGTTTTTGGGGAGAAATATCATGGCGGATGGCATTCGACCCACAGATGCCAAGACAGAGGTTATCAGGAAAACGCCCAGGCCACAGAACGTCACAGAGCTGCGGTCATTCCTGGGACTCCTCAACTGTTTTGGTAACTTCCTACCGGGGTTAAGCACCCTATTAGAGCCCCTACATGTGTTATTGCGTAAAGGTGAGAACTGGGTATGGGGAAAAAAACAAGTAATTGCTTTTGAGAAAGCCAGAAATATTTTATGCTCCAACAAGCTGCTTGTATTGTATAACCCGTGTAAAAGACTTGTGCTAGCATGTGATGCGTCGTCGTACGGAGTCGGGTGTGTATTACAACAAGCTAACGTTGCGGTGAAGTTGCAACCTGTCGCCTATGCTTCCAGGAGCTTGACTAAAGCCGAGAGGGCCGACAGCATGATTGAGAAAGAGGCGTTAGAGTGTGTGTTCGGGGTAAAGAAAATGCATTAGTACCTGTTTGGCCTCAAATTTGAGCTGGAAACCAATCACAAGCCCCTCACATCCCTGTTCACTGAAAACAAGGGGATAAATACTAATGCCTCAGCCCGCATACAAAGATGGGCACTCGCGCTATCAGCGTATAACTATACCATCCGCCACAGGCCAGGCACCGAGAACTGTGCGGATGCTCTCAGTCGGCTACCATTGCCCACCACGGGGATGGAACTGGCGCAACCTACAAACTTGTTGATGGTGGCACAGCCCACGGACTTGTTGATGGTTATGGAAGCGTTTAAAAATGATAAATCACCTGTCATGGCCCGCCAGATTAGGACTTGGACCAGCCAAGATCCTCTGCTGTCCCTAGTAAAAAACTGTGTACTGCATGGGAGCTGGGCCAGCATCCCCGTTGAAATGCAAGAGCTAATCAAGCCATTCCAGCGATGAAAGGACGAGCTGTCCATTCAGGCAGACTGCCTTTTGTGGGGTAACCGCGTAGTGCTACTCAAAAAGGGCAGGGAGACGTTCATCTTGGATTTCCACAGCTTACACCCGGTATAGTAATGATGAAAGCGATAGCCAGATCCCACGTGTGGTGGCCCAGTATCGACTCTGACTTAGAGTCCTATGTACGGCAATGCAGCGTATGTGCTCAATTGAGCAACCACCCAGAGAGGCACCACTAAGTTTGTGGTCCTGGCCCTCCAGACCATGGTCGAGGATCCATGTTGACTATGCGGGCCCGTTTCTCGGTAAAATGTTCCTGGTGGTCGTGGATGCTTTTCAAAATGGATTGAATGTGAAATAATGTCGGGAAGCACCCCCACCGCCACCATTGAAAGCCTGAGGGCCATGTTTGCCACCCACGGCCTGCCTGACATACTGGTCAGTGACAACGGGCCATGTTTCACAGTGCCGAATTTAAAGAATTCATGACCAGCAATGGGATCAAACATGTCACCTCGGCCCCGTTTAAACCAGCCTTCAATGGGCAGGCAGAGCGGGCAGTACAAACCATCCAACAGAACCTTAAACGAGTCACAGAAGGCTCACTCCAAATCCGCCTGTCCTGAGTACTGCTCAGCTACTGCAGGAGGCCCCACTCGCTCACGGGGGTGCTCCTGGCTGAGCTACTCATGAAAAGGACACTTAAAACCAGACTCTCGCTGGTTCACCCCAACCTGCATGATCAGGTAGAGAGCAGGTGGCAGCAACAAAATGTAAACGATGGTCGCGCCATTGTGTCATGGGAAATTGATCTGAATGACCCTGTGTACGTGCTAAACTATGGACATGGTCCCAAGTGGATCGCGGGCACGGTGATAGCTAAAGAAGGGAGTCGGATGTTTGTAGTCAAACTAGACAATGGACAAATTTGCAGAAAGCACCTGGACCAAACGAGGCTGCGGTTCACAGACTGCCCTGAACAACCCACAGCAGACACTACCTTTTTCGAGCCCACAACACACACCCAAAGGATCAACGACACCACGCCGGACCAGAAAATCAAACCCATCACGCCCAACAGCCCAGTAAGGCCAGGCTCACCTCGCACCCCTGCAGGGCCAACAACATGCCAGCCCAGCGAGGGCACAGCCAACACACCAGAACAGGCATTTGTACCGAGGCGGTCCACCAGGGAAAGAAAGGCTCCCGACTGCCTCACCTTGTAAATAGTTTTCACTTTGACTTTTGCGGGGAGTGATGTTGTGTATCTGTAACGCATGCACTCCCATCTTCCGCCACCAGGGAGCTCATCCCCTGAAGTCCCATGGGATCCCAGCATCCGTTGGGAGCTCTGTATATAAGCCAGCCCCTAAGGCCTGTTCCTCACTCTGGAGTGTCTTATTAAAGACTGAGGTCACTGTTACTTTAACTTCCCTGTGTGCAGTCTCATCTGTGTTTGGAACACAATAACATGCTATTACCTCACTTCCTCCAGTGCAGCATCAAGTGCTTGATTGTTATAGTGATGATTATTGACAGACCTAAGATAGCTGCAAGCTATAACACTTTGGTGGCTACCTGGGCATCCTGGCCCTGCACACCTCCTGGCAGGCATTGGTTAAGAGGGCACAAGTGTTCGGAGGTGTGGACAGCCAGACAGATGGCAACATCCATACCCATTCGATGCCTGTTCCTGTTTGTGGTCTCTGTATCAACACACACACTAATCTTGGGATAGCAGACTTCAACAGAGCATTGTGCTGTCTGAAGTGCTTTACCATACAACCTCCTAATCTGTCCAAGAAAGAGGAGATCGTAGAGCCTAGGGTCTGCATGGAAACAGTTTGACCATTCCTGAGAAATCTTATCATTTAGTGTTACTGTCAATGGGGACTTTTCTACAGGTGGGCGTGGCATCACCAAATGCTCCACTGTGAACTGCAGAGTTTCAGTCATGTGCATTCGAACCCCACACGTGCAGGTTGTGAAATACATCATTGAAGTCAGTGGAAATTAAAATTGGAAAGATATGTAATGGGTGGCTGATTCAATATCACCCGCTTTACACTGTCGCCCAAAGTCAAAAATACCCTCAGAGTGTTCAGTAAGGGACAGTGAACCAGGCAGCTTAATTAATTGTTCCTCATTGTATACCCTCCACTAAATGGTGGTCCAACAATATATTACTCTAATATGCTGTGAGACAGACTGGAGGCCTTGGTTTGAATCATGGCATCCTTTTGGTACATTGCCCATGCTGGAAATCCGGCGGTCCTGTCGCAAAAATGTATTAATGCACTTTATCCCAGACTGGACACCAACAACAACACCAACAACATGCATTTATATAAGACCTTTAACGTAGTAAAACATCCCAAAGCACTTCACAGGAGTGTTATCAAACAAATTTGACACCGAACCACATGAGGAGATATTTGGACAGATGACCAAAAGCGCAGTCAAAGAGGTAGGTTTTAATAAGCATCTTAAAGGAGGAGAGAGAGGTAGTGAGGCAAAGGGAGGGAAGTCCAGAGTCTAGGGTCCAGTCAGATGAAAACACGTCCTTAATAGTTAAGCGATTAAAATAGGGGATGCGCAAGAGGCTGGAATTGGAGGAGCGCAGATATACCGTGAGGGTTGTAGGGCTGGATGAGGTTGCAGAGATAGGGAAGGGCGAAGCCATGAAGCATTTGAAAATAAGGATGAGAATTTTAAAATTAAGGCGTTGCCGGACCGGGATCCAATGTAGATCACCGAGCACTGGGGTGATGGGTGAATGGGACTTGATGCGAGTTAGGACATGGGCAGCTGAGCTTTGGATGACCTCAAATTTATGGAAGATGAGAGGCCAGTCAAGAGAGCATTGGAATAGTATAGCCTAGAGGTAACAAAAAGGCAAGATTCGAACAGGAGACCAATAATGCTGCATGCGCTGCCCTGTGCTGGAATGGAATACTAGTAACATAATGGCCTGGAATTTCCTAAGAGCTGTTCCCGCTCTGCAACCGGAGCTTTACCGGAAATGTAGTAGAAAGCCCGTTAGTTTCCATCACACTTTTGGCGAAGTTATGGTAGAAGAGTGGCAACAGCTACAAGGAAATTCTGGGACATTGTGTTAATGTATTGTGCCACAAATTAAAAACTTTGGTCTGGTGGTAATTATGTTGATTATCCATCCCACGCCATATATTTTGAAAATATATTTGTTGTTAATATTTTCCTATATATTTTGGGCAGAGGAAACATTGATGTATAATTACTTCATATTAATAGCTTAAAAGGAAACTGAAGGCACCACAGCGATGCCCTCATTCTCATCGGATACATTTTAATGATTTAAAAAAAAAACTTTAGCTAGGTTTGTGTGGTGAAAGACCGAGGAATTCAATCACCGCTCAGCCATGCTGTCATTGAGTCGCAGGCAGTCCATCTCCTCTGCAACGTAATTTATTGGAAAAAGAACAAAAAATGAATCATTAGCATTTGCATGAATGATTCCATGTTGATGGACTGATATATGGGATTGTGTTCTCCATTGCCTTTGCCAGAATCATTAATGGAAATGCCAATATACTGCCACTCCCAAGTACTAGGTGATTGATGTAAATTGCTATATAAATGATAGTTATTTTTGGATAAGCATTTGGCATTATAAATTATAATACCTGTCTGGATATAACATTAATAAACTATTCACTCAATGTTCAGTTGAAAAGCATGTGGTCAAATAAACATTCGCTCAGTGTAGAATCAATAGCTGTGCTATGATTGGCTATCAGAGTGTTGTAAAATATCTGACATACTCAATTTTAATTGTATCCTCAGTGCACCTTTATGTGAGGACTGTGCCAATGCTGGTGCCAGTAACTACTCAATTCCAAAACCGTTTATCTCTATGTTTAGAGGTTTGAAACGTTTTTAAAAATGTGAAGGCAAATTGATTTTTGCTTCCAGATGAATGAACAGAATATAAAATCCAAATACACCACAGGTCAGCAGCATTAGAAAGGAAGACAGGTTAATGTTTAGGATGCGATCTATGGGACTTGGTGTCAGTAGTGAACTTGAAGGCTTGCCTATTTCTGGCATGTCACACTGCCAGTATTTGTTTTAGCACACAGCTACACTTAAAGCCAAATGATCACTAATCTGGCAACTTTCCTCTTCCCTGTTCCTTGGACAAAGGCATCTTTTCCCATTCGTTACTCTTTAAACCTGATATGTTGATAAAACTCACAGCCAAATTATTTCTAACCATTTAAAAAAAATCCAATGTGCAGTGTAAAGCTACAACTACTATGTTAAGAATTAATTATATCTTGTATAAATTGAATAATCTTTGTTCCACACAAGTGTTATAAGTATTTTTTAATATATACCATGAGATATCCAGCAAGAACAGATATGTCTTGCCTTTTAATTGAGCAACAAATAATAGTAATAGAGGTCGATCTAACTTTGACCCAGAAACAACTGCCTACTGATGGAAAATTTAAACATTTCAGGATTACTGTACAAGGATTAATTACTTGACTGTTATGCTATCACAGTTCATTCCCGATCATGCTCAAGCAAAAAGTAGTATTAAGAGAACTCATCACGACATGCCTAATATGCAATTAACCTTTTACTTTTGTTGAGCTACTAACTGGGTGCCTGCTGTATCAGATTTTATTTTGACTTGAAATTAATTATAAGACAACTTCCACATTTTGAAAATAGATTACTGAGACTGAATGTGTCCAGAGAGGGAGAGACAGCTTTGATTCTTCACTCCAAATAAGCAAAACTCTGATTTTGCAGTTTTAAACAACGAGCAGAAAACACTGCACAAGGCCAATATATTGTCAGCTGCGATAAATAACTAGTCAATAGAGTATTAAAGACCAGCTGAAAGTCAACAGAAGATTTCTGTAAAATCTTTTCACACTCTGGAGCTCGAAGAATACCCTGCCTTTGATCTGATGGGACAGTGTTCTCCAACAGAAATCATTGACTATTCACAGCTGTGGTTACCAGGATACGGTTTTCGACACATGCACTAATTTTAGTTGAAGCTGCCCTGCATACATTCACACAATACAGATAAATGTACTTCACAGGTGTATATTTACTTAACAAAAATCGACCAACATTCAGTAGTCAAGGAAGTAAGGCACTCACAGCAATCAAAAAAACACTCGCACACTCTGCTTTTCACCTTACCATTTTACCAACAAACACACAAAAAGATTAAAATACACATGAAAACGCCGTGCGAATATGAGCGTTGAGTCAAATGCTCAACAACGGTGTATGTTACTCATTTTTTATTTATTAATTCAGAAATGCAGTTAAACACATCTGATTCCTATTTCGCCACATGTGGCTAGTAGCTAATGTATTGGACAACACTGCGAAAGACTGTGTCAAAATAAATGGTAGCAAAACAATCTATGATCATAGTCAATACTAAGATCTGCGGCACACTTAATTTCAATTTAGTAACTCTGCTGGGGTGTGAATATAACAATTACCACTTAATCTTCCAAGATTTCTCAGTTGGCCCAGTAGTTTCTGACAATTGCTTTTGTTGCCTTGTTGACAGTGTACAAAGAAGTGATTATTAACCAAGTCATATCGATAACAACTGCAACATAATGTAAAGATATTTTTTTATTGTAAAGTTTTTCTAACATGTTGACGAAGCCAGTTATATTCAAGACTATGGGCTAGAACCTCCACTTTTTTTGCTTGCTTAATGCCCACTTAACACCCATTTAACCGCTGAAATGACATATAACGCCCAGATATTGCCCATTTTGGCACAAAATGGAAACTGACAGGCTTTTTTAGGAGATTTATCGGCGAGCATTATTTTCCCCATGTGCTTAACGACGAGAAAAAATATTACTGCCCGCCCACTTTTTGGGGGCGGAATCAGCAGAATGGGTGATTTCAACGCCCATATTATCGCCCAGCATTACTTTCCTCGCGGAATTAACACCGAGATTCAATAATAACGCCCGCCGACTGTTTTTTGTCGTAAAGAGCATATTTACCCAAACTAGTGGTCATGGAGATCGCCCGCCGTCAATTTCACCACCTCGCACACATATCGCCCAGAATATTGCCTGCTCAAAAAAACGCCCACAAAAAGTGGAACCAACTGGGACGGATGCCAGCGGTATGGCGGGCATTTGTTAAATCCCACTCTTACATGTGGAGCTGATATCGGAAAGATTTGCCTGAAAGGGCGCTGATGTGAGTGACAACGCTGACACACTGCTGTGTGTGTGCAGTTCAGACATCAATGGTGCCCATCATCTTGGTGCCAGTTAAAGTTTACATTGATGTTAAGTTGTAGTTAACCCTTTCAAGGTAAGTAATCACCCGTGTGCAACAGTTCAGCTATCTGAGACAATGCACAACAAGGTTATGTTCAGTAACAAAAGTTTAATACCAACATTGGTCTGAAATCATAAGTAACAGAGGCAATAACACCCAACCCCCGCCCGCATTCCACTTTTTCCACCATTGACATAAATCACATGTTCAACATGTCCAGCAACACAGAATACAAAGGCAAAGCATAAGCATTGGCCCCAGCCCCCATACATTGCAACAAATTGCATACACCCAGATGGAGATATAACATATCCATCACCTGCGCACATGCACCTCACTTTCCTTCCTCCCCCACTTTCTTTTCCCCATCTTTATCCCTTCCCCTTCTTGCTCCACGGCGCCTGGCCGAGGAGCTCCTCAGGCGGTGCCTCACTGGGGGGGATGAAGGCAGATGCATTGGTTGCACGGGTGTGGGAGCGGGGGGTGCCGAGGAGGCAACATTCTCTGATGCAGAAGCAGAATCTTGGTCCTTGCTCGCACCTGTCATTCGCAGTGGTGGTGCGGAACCTAGGGGCGGAGTGCCGCGCTCTGGGACCACTGGGAGGGCTGTGGCAGCAGTGTTCCTGGCTATCACATCCAGGGACTCCGCCATGCGCGGAATGTACTCGGACATGGTGGCCAGGTGTCGGGATATGTCCCCCAAAGCTTCGATGAGTTGGTCACCAATGTCTACAGTCCTTCTGGACAAATGAACCATCTCTCCGCTGTCATGTCACGCTCGTGGGACAGACCTGTTGCGTCCACGAGGCCTCCACGGGGTCGGCGCCATCCTGGGGACAATTGGGGTGCCCTGTGGAGAGGTGCTTGGGACCGGCACCTCCAGAGTGGAGGCGGGAACGACCGGAGGAACAATAGATAGCCTTAGGGTGGAATGTGTTCTGGAGCGTGGCAATGCCGGTTCTTCGAAGTCCGCACTCTCATCTGTTGAGAACAGACCCAGCGGATTGACGGACGACAATCGGAGCTCCTCAGCACCAGATGTAGTAGGATCGTCCGCCGACTCCTGCCCCGCGCCCCCACCTTCTGGCCTCTGTGGCCTTGCCTTCGGCCGTGCTGCTGGCTGAGCTGCAAGACACAAATGAGATTGTTAGAGGAGAAGGGAGTGCTGGGGTGACAAGGTGAGTCCAGCGCTACACACAGCATATGCATGACAAAAGCACCATCGCTCTCAAAATCATTGCAGATATCACATTTCATGATCATCAACACATTGTCCATTGCAGTGATTTTCATTAGGCCAGCATTATTTCTATGACTCTTTTAGAAATCATCTATCACAGATGATTGGTCGGATATGAGTTGGTGTGGCATCTATTGACTTTACATCACGCAATAGTGTAAGCTTTACTCACGTGGCATCACTTCAGGGTCTGCAGATACGTCTGTGGCTGTCCGGGGGTGCGTCCCCACGAGTGCTAGCACTAGCTCCTCCATGTCAGTGATGTCGCTGGGGACTGGTGGCCCCCCATCTGTTCGCCTCTGCATGGACCTCATCATCGATAGCTTCTTCTGTAAAAGGTGACAGGACGACATGGCATGAGATCATTGCGTGATATCATTGCTAGGATTGCTACCAGTGCCACATGCTAGTCAGAGTAGAAAAAGCAGGATAGTTAAGATGAATATGTGGCTTGAGGAATGGTGCAAAAGGGAGGGATTCAAATTCCTCCGACATTGGAACCGGTTCTGGGGGAGGTGGGACCAGTACAAACCAGACAGTCTGCACCTGGGCAGGACCAGAACCGATGTCCTAAGGGGGAGTGTTTGCTCGTGCTGTTGGGGAGGGTTTAATCTAATATGGCAGGAGGATGGGAATCTATGCAGGGACACAGAGGGAATTAAAATGGAGGCAGAAGCAAAAGGTTGAAAGGAGATAAGGAAAAGTGGAGGGCAGAGAAATCAAGGGCAACAATCAAAAAGGACCACATTATAACATAATTATAAAATGACAAAGAGTGTTAAAAAAAACAAGCCTGAAGGCTCTGAGTCTCAATGCAAGGAGCATTCATAATAAGGCGGATGAATTAACTGCGCAGATAGCTGATAACGAATATGATGTAATTGGGATTACGGAGATATGGCTCCAGGGTGACCAAGGCTGGGAACTCAACATCCAGGAGTATTCAATATTCAGGAAGGATAGACAGAAAGGAAAAGAAGATAGGATAGCGTTGCTGGTTAAAGAGGAGATTAACACAATAGTAAGGTATTGTATTCCTAACACAGATGAGACTGCACACAGGGAGGTTAAAGTAACAGTGACCTCAGTCTTTATTAAGACACTCCAGAGTGAGGAACAGGCCTTAGGGGCCGGCTTATATACAGTACTTCTTGGGATGCGCTCCCTGGTGGCGGAACATTGGAGTGCATGCTTTACAGATACACAACATCACTCCCCTCCAAAGTCAAAGTGAAAATTATTTACAAGGTGAGGCGGTCGGGAGCCTTTCTTTCCCTGGTGGACCGCCTCGGTACAAATGTCTGTTCTGGTGTGTTGGCTGTGCCCTCGCTGGGCTGGCGTGTTGTTGGCCCTGCAGAGCTGCTGGGTGAGCCTGGCCTTGCTGGGCTGTTGGGCGTGATGGGTTCAATTTCCTGGTCCGGCGTGGTGTCGTTGACCCTTTGGGTGCGTGTTGTGGGCTCGAAAAAGGTGGTGTCTGTTGTGGGTTGTTCAGAACCACAGCCTCGTTTGGTCCAGGTGCTTTCTGCAAATTTGTCCATTGTCTAGTTTGACTACAAACACCCTACTCCCTTCTTTAGTTATCACCGTGCGCGCAATCCACTTGGGACCATGTCCATAGTTTAGCACATACACAGGGTCATTCAGGTCAATTTCCCGTGACACAGTGGCGCAATCATCGTTTACATTTTGTTGCTGCCGCCTGCTCTCTACCTGATCATGCAGGTTGGGGTGAACCAGCGAGAGTCTGGTTTTAAGTGTCCTTTTCATGAGTAGCTCAGCCAGGAGCACCCCCCGTGAGCGAGTGGGGCGTCGTGCGGTAGCTGAGCAGTACTCGGGACAGGCGGGTTTGGAGTGAGCCTTCTGTGACTCGTTTAAGGCTCTGTTTGATTGTTTGTACTGCCCGCTCTGTCTGCCCATTTAAACGGGGGTTTAAACGGGGCTGAGGTGACATGTTTGATACCATTGCAGGTTATGAATTCTTTAAATTCGACACTGGTGAAACATGGCCCGTTGTCACTGACCAGTATGTCAGGCAGGCCGTGGGTGGCAAACATGGCCCTCAGGCTTTCAATGGTGGCGGTGGCGGTGCTTCCCGACATTATTTCACATTCAATCCATTTTGAAAAAGCATCTACCACCACCAGGAACATTTTACCGAGAAACAGGCCCGCATAGTCGACATGGATCCTCGACCATGGTCTGGAGGGCCAGGACCACAAACTTAGTGGTGCCTCTCTGTGCACATTGCTCAACTGAGCACATACTCTGCATTGCCGTACACAGGACTCTAAGTCAGAGTCGATACGGTCCACCAAACGTGGGATCTGGCTATCGCTTTCATCATTACTAACCCGGGTGTGTGCTATGGAGATCTGAGATGAACACCTCCCTTCACTTTTTGGGTAACACTACGCGGTTACCCCACAACAGGCAGTCTGCCTAAATGGACAGCTTGTCTTTACACCACTGGAACGGCTTGATTAGCTCTTGCATTTCAACGGGGATGCTGGCCCAGCTCCCATGCAGTACACAGTTTTTTGCTAAGGACAGCAGAGGATCTTGGCTGGTCCAAGTCCTAATCTGGCAGGCCGTGACAGGTGATTTATCATTTTCAAACGCTTCCATGACCATCAACATGTCTGCGGGCTGTGCCACCATCAACAAGTTTGCAGGCTGCACTATTTCCACCCCCGTGTAGCCGACTGAGAGCATCTGTACAGTTCTCGGTGTCTGGCCTGTGTCGGATGGTATAGTTATACGCTGATAGTGTGAGTGCCCACCTTTGTATGCGGGCTGAGGCATTTGTACTTATCCCCTTGTTTTCAGCGAACAGGGATATGACGGGCTTGTGATCAGTTTCCAGCTCAGATTTGAGGCCAAACAGATACTGATACATTTTCTTTACCCCAAACACACACGCTAATGCCTCTTTCTCAATCCTGCTGTAGGCCCTCTCGGCCTTAGACAAGCTCCTAGAGGCATAGGCGACAGGTTGCAACTTCCCCGCAACGTTAGCTTGTTGTAATACATATCCGACTCCGTACGACGATGCATCACATGCTAGCACAAGTCTTTTACACGGGTTATACAATACAAGCAGCTTGTTGGAACACAAAATGTTTCTGGCTTTCTCAAAAGCAATTACTTGTTTTTTTCCCCATACCCAGTTCTCACCTTTAAGCAATAATACATGTAGGGGCTCTAAGAGGGTACTTAACCCCGGTAGGAAGTTACCAAAATAGTTGAGGAGTCCCAGGAATGACCGCAGCTCCGTGACGTTCTGTGGCCTAGGCGCGTTCCTGATAAACTCTGTCTTGGCATCTGTGGGCCGAATACCGTCCGCCGCGATCTTTCTCCCCAAAAACTCCACTTCTTTTGCCATGAAGATGCATTTCGACCTCTTCAGCTGCAGCCCTACGCGATCCAGTCACTGGAGGACCTCTTCCAGGTTTTCTAGGTGCTCGACGGTGTCCCGACCCGTGACCAATATGTCGTCCTGAAAAACCACCATGCATGTTACCGACTTGAGTAGGCTCTCCATGTTTCTCTGGAAGTTCGCTGCAGCCGACCGAATTCCAAATGGGCATCTGTTGCAGATGAACAGTCCCTTGTGCGTGTTGATGCAGGTGAGGCCCTTCGAAGACTCCTCCAGCTCCTGCGTCATGTAGGCTGAAGTCAGGTTGAGCTTGGTGAATGTCTTGCCTCCTGCCACATCGCAAATAGGTCGTCTGTCTTAGGTAGCGGGCATTGGTCCTGTAGCGAGAAATGATTAATAGTTACTTTATAATCGCCGCAAATCCTGACCGTGCCATCATTTTTGAACACTGGAACAATCGGGCTGGCCCACTCGCTGAATTCCACTGGGGAGATGATGTCCTCCCGTTGCAGCCTGTCCAGCTCGATTTCCACTCTCTCCCTCATCATGTGAGGTACCGCTCACGCCTTGTGGTGAATGGGTCGTGCCTTTGGGACCAAGTGGATCCACACCTTCGCCGTGGAAAAGTTTCCACTGCTTGGCTCAAAAAGGGAAGACATTTGTTCAGAACCCGGGTACATGAGGCCTCATCGACATGTGATAGCGCTCGGATGTAATCCCAGTTCCAACGGATTTTGCCCAGCCAGCTCCTTCCAAGCAGTTTGGGGCCATTGCCCGGGATAATCCTGAGTGGCAGTTCATGCACCGTGCCCTCGTAGGTGACCTTGACCATGGCGCTGCCCAGGACAGTGATGAGCTCTTTGGTGTACGTTCTGAGTTTCGTGTGGATGGGGCTCAGGGCTGGCCTGAGTGCCTTGTTGCACCACAGTCTCTCAAACATTTTTTTACTCATGATGGATTGGCTAGCGCCAGTGTCCAGTTCCATGGCTACTGGGAAGCCATTCAATTTTACATTTAGCATTATAGGTGGGCATTTCGTCGAAAATGTGTGCACCCCGTGTACTTCAGCATCTGCTTCCTCTCTCTGAAGCTTGAAATTGCTTTGATCCACCATGGACCGATCTTCCTCTGCCACGTGGTGGTGAGCAGATTTTTCAGAGCTTGCAGCTCGTCTGCAAGCTCGTTGGAGGTGCCCCATTGTTCCACAGCTCTTGCATACATACCCTTTGAAGCGGCATGAATAGGCTGAATGGAAACCTCCATAACGCCAACAAGGTGTGAATTGCCTTGCATTCATCCTTTGTTGCAGACTCTGAGTCATCTGGGTCACCTGAGGCCTGCTGGCAGTTGAAGATTCATGGTTTCTGCCCTGTACATTTCTGCTCGCCAACCCAATTCCAGTTAATTTATGAACATTGCTCGCACTTGTGTGCTGAGAAGTATGTTTGGTGTTATTACTGGTGGACATAAATGCCTGTACTATCGCAATGGCCTTACTGAGGGTTGGTGTCTCTACAGTCAATAGTTTTCGTAGGATGGTCTCGTGGCCAATGCCCAGTATAGAAAAGTCTCTGAGCATTTGCTCCAGGTAGCCATCAAACTCCCATTGTCCTACAAGACACCTTAGCTCGGCGATGTAGCTCGCCACTTCCTGATCTTCAGATCGCTGGTACGTATAGAACCGATACCTCACCATCAGCACGCTCTCCCTCGGGTTAAGATGCTCCTGAACCAATGTACACAGCTCCTCATGCGACTTATCTGTGGGTTTCATCGGAGCCAGAAGATTCTTCCTGAGGCTGTAGGTCGGTGCCCCGCAGACTGTGAGGAGAACCGCTCTCCTTTTTGCAGCGCTTCCTTCTCCGTCCAGCTGGTTGGCTACAAAGTACTGGTCTAGCCATTCGACATAGGCTTCCCAGTCCTCACCCTCCGAGAACTTCTCCAGGATGCCCACGGTTTGCTGCATCTTTGCGTTGGATTCGTATTGTCGTCACCAGTTATTGTGTTCCTAACACAGATGAGACTGCACACAGGGAGGTTAAAGTAACTGTGACCTCAGTCTTTATACTCCAGAGTGAGAAACAGGCCTTCGGGGCCGGCTTATATACAGTGCTCCCAAGGGATGCTGGGATCCCTTGGGGCTTCAGGGGATGCGCTCCCTGGTGGTGGAACATTGGAGTGCATGGTTTACAGATATACAACATAAGGAAGAACATTAGCTTGGATAATGTGGAATCTGTATGGGTAGAGCTGCAGAACACAAAGGGCAGAAAACGCTAGTGGGCATTGTGTGCAGACCACCCAACAATAGTAGTGAGGTTGGGGATGGTATCAAACAGGAAATTAGGGATGCGTGCAATAAAGGTACAGCAGTTATCATGGGCGACTTTTATCTACATATAGATTGGGCTAACCAAACTGGTAGGAATATGGTGGAGGAGGATTTCCTGGAGTGTATAAGGGATGGTTTTCTCGACCAATATGTCGAGGAACCAACTGGAGAGTTGGCCATCCTAGACTGGGTTTTGTGTAATGAATGAGGATTAATTAGCAATCTTGTTGTGCCCCTTGGGGAAGAGTGACCATAATATGGTAGAATTCTTCATTAAAATGGAGAGTTACACAGTTAATTCAGAGACTAGGGTCCTGAACTTAAAGAAAGGTAACTTCGATGGTATGAGACGTGAATTGGCGAGGATTGACTGGCGAATGATACTTAAAGTGATGACGATGGATAGGCAATGGCAGACATTTAACGATCACATGGATGAACTTCAACAATTGTACATCCCTGTCTGGCTTAAAAATAAAACGGGGAAGATGGCTCAACCGTGGAACAATGTTAACAAGGGAAATTAGGGATCGTGTTAAATCCAAGGAAGAGATATAAATTGCAGCAAACCTGAGGAGTGGGAGAAATTTAGAATTCAGCAGAGGAGGACAAAGGGTTTAATTAGGAGGGGGAAAATAGAGTATGAGAGGAAGCTTGCTGGGAACATAAAAACTGACTTCAAAAGCTTCTATAGACATGTGAAGAGAAAAAGATTAGTGAAGACAAATGTAGGTCCCTTGCAGTCAGAATCAGTTGAATTTATAATGGGGAACAAAGAAATGGCAGACCAATTGAACAAATACTTTGGTTCTGTCTTCACGAAGGAAGACTCAAAATAACCTTCCAGAAATACTAGGGGACTGAGGGTCGAGCAAGAAGGAGGAACTGAAGGAAATCCTTATTCGTCAGGAAATTGTGTTTGGGAAATTGAATGGATTGAAGACCGATAAATCCCAATAGCCTGATAGTCTGCAGCCCAGAGTACTTCAGGAAGTGGCCCTAGAAATTTTCCAACATTCTATAGACTCTGGATCAGTTCCTATGGATTGGAGAGTAGCTAATGTAACCCCACTTTTTAAAAAAGGAGGGAGAGAGAAAACAGGGAATTATAGACTGGTTAACCTGATATCGGTAGTGGGCAAAATGTTGGAATCAATTATTAAAGATGTAATAGCAGCGCATTTGGAAAGCAGTGACAGGATCGGTCTAAGTCAGCATGGATTTATGAAAGGGAAATCATGCTTGACAAGTCTTCTCGAATTTTTTGAGGATGTAACAAGTAGAGTGGACAAGGGAGAACCAGTAGATGTGGTGTACTTTGACTTTCAAAAGGCTTTTGACAAGGTACCACACAAGAGATTGGTATGCAAAATTAAAGCACATGTATTGATGTGGATAGAGAACTGGTTGGCAGACAGAAAGCAAAGAATAGGAACAAACGGGTCCTTTTCAGAATGGCAGGCAGTAACTAGTGGGGTACTGCAAGGTTCAGTGTTGGGACCCCAGCTATTTACAATATACATTAATGATTTAGATGAAGGAATTGAATGTAATATCTCCAAGTTTGTAGATGGCATTAAGCTGGGTGGCAGTGTGAGCTGTGAGGAGGATGCTAAGAGGCTGCAGGGTGACTTGGACAGGTTAGGTGAGTGGGCAAACGCATGGCAGATGCAATCAAAGGATAACATAGAAACATAGAAATTAGGTGCAGGAGTAGGCCATTCGGCCCTTCGAGTCTGCACCACCAATCAATATGATCATTGCTGATCATTTTTGCAACTTTAATACCCCATTCCTGCTTTCTCTCCATACCCCTTGATCTCTTTAGCCGTAAGGGCCACATCTAACTCCCTTTTGAATATATCTAACGAACTGGCCTCAACAATTTTCTGTGGTAGAGAATTCCACAGGTTCACAATTCTCTGAGTGAAAAAGTTTCTCCTCGTCTCGGTCCTAAATGTCTTAGCCCTTACCCTTAGACTGTGACCTCTGGTTCTGGACTTCCCCAACATCGGGAACATTCTTCCTGCATCTAACCTGTCCAATCCCGTCAGAATTTTGTATGTTTCTGTGAGATCCCCTCTCATTCTTCTAAATTCCAGTGAATATAAGCCTAGTCAATCCAGGCTTTCTTCACATGTCAGTCCTGCCATCCCGGGAATCAGTCTGGTGAACTTCGCTGCACTCCCTCAATAGCAAGAATGTCCTTCCTTAGATTAGGAGCCCAAAACTGTACACAATATTCAAGGTGTGGCCTCACCAAGGCCCTGTACAACTGCAGTAAGACCTCCCTGCTTCTATACTCAAATCCTCTCGCTATGAAGGTCAACATGCCATTTGCCTTCTTCACCGCCTGCTGTACCTGCATGCCAACTTTCAATGACTGATGTACCATGACACCCAGGTCTCGTTTCACCTCCCCTTTTCCTAATCTGTCACCATTCAGATAATATTCTGCCTTCCTGTTCTTGCAACAAAGTGGATAACCTCACATTTATCCACATTATACTGCATCTGCCATGAATTTGCCTACTCACCTAATGGGTAAGCCATTTAGGACCGAGATGAGGAGAAACTTCTTCACTCAGAGAATTGTGAACCTGTGGAATTCTCTACCACAGAAAGTTGTTGAGGCCAGTTCGTTAGATATATTCAAAAGGGAGTTAGATGCGGCTCTTACGTCTAAAGGGATCAAGGGGTATGGAGAGAAAGTAGGAATGGGGTACTGAAGTTGCATGATCAGCCATGATCATATTGAATGGTGGTACAGACTCGAAGTGCGGAATAGCCTACTCCTGCACCTATTTTCTATGTTTCTATGTTTCTTTGTACTGTCACAGAAACTGATACAACACATAACCAACAGATGTAATCATGATTATTATGATTATTATCATTCTTTACCTGAAGACGTTCACCGTGACCGCAGGCTTTGAGTAAAATATTCCCGGTAAAAGTGGAAGACCTCACATCTGCTGATTGTCACTCATGACTGTTGCAAATCAAATTATATAAATACATAAGTACATGTAAATCAATGTAAAACTTACTCTTGCAGATCTCACAAGATCGTTCCATAGTTTGCGGCATTGGTTGCCCTCACGCACCTCGTTCGTCACCAATGAGACCACCTCTGCTATCTCGGTCCATATCCTCTGGTATGCCTTTGGGGTGGGCTTCCCACGCCCTCCCTGTGTCAAATCACCCCAACGTGACTCGACTCTGCAGGAAGAAGGCATTTGCCTCATCCAAGGACCTCCTGGCTCTTTTGCGGCCTCCAGTATGCTCCTCTCCCACCTCACTGCTCTCTCCAGCATCAGTCTCCACAGTGTGCTGTGATGCCTCCTCCTCTCCCTCCATTATAGGGCAAATTCGGTCAAATATGTGGCTGTTAACAGCTACTTTTTGTTTGCCTACTTGCTATGAAGCTCTAAAGTCTCTCTCCTTCCTCCCAAAGCAACCATACCACACCCAGCCATGCCTTCAGTCCCTCTGAGCTCCCTCTCTCTCTGTCTCCTCTTCTGCGCATGTCATGGTGACCCTTGACCTTCTGAATCGCGGGAATCGAGCGTTGCCATGCCATTGCTAAGGACGCCAACACTTTATGGCAGAAGGTCAAAAAAATGTAACCCTACCACCCATTTGATATTGCTCATGGTAACGCCCATTTTCAAAGAGGTAAACTAGGTGTTTTGAGAATGGGCGAGAAGCCGGCAATCTGAAAACCCTTTTTTACTGCCCATGCCGAAAATAACGCCCATTTTTGGGCGATAAGCTCAAAAGTGGAGGTTCTAGCCCTATATAGAGGAAGTGATGGGTGGGTTGTATGGTGCTACGACATATTTTAGGGCAAACGAGCTTTGCCTGCCCAGTAGGGCATGGGCTTGCGTTGTGACTCCTGGTGTGGCAAGTTCCTACACCTGCTCGCAACTATTAGCGACAACAAGAACTTATGTTCATAGAACAGGGTGAATGGAGATGTGGTACTGCTTACCAGAGTGAGATGAAATGTTAGGGTGCTGAGTAAGATGCTGAGCTAGTCCTGAAGCAATACCTGCAGAAAAAAGGAAAAGTGTTTGTAGCATGTCTTCAAAGTAACTTCTTGGACAGCAGCCTTTGTCAGGTCGCTGGCATAGAGCTGCTGATATTTGCAAGCTTGTTTGCTGGTGCTTGTCTGTTAATAGGATTGAGTGAGAAAGGAAAGATAAGTGTTCCACAAACCCTCCACTACTTCCGTCTGGCAGGAATGCTGACCTTCCCCCCTCCATCTCCCCCCCACCCTTCCACCCTCTCCTCCGTTTGTGGCTATCTGCCTCCTGTTGTAAGCTGTCTGCTCTGATTAAAACAGAAGTATATATTGATCATTTGACAATGGCTGCATAGAATGTGCATGGCCCAGTATGTGAAGCTGCACTTAGTTAGATATTGAGAAGAAAGAAATGTGAAGTATGCAAGTATTGGTCATAGAAGGGATGTCCTCGGCATCCTTGTGCTGAAGGATGTGGTACTAGGCAAGGGCAGTCTGCAAAATACACAGTACAGTGTCATAGGCACTGAGTGTGGGATGGAAGTGAAGGAATGCATAGATAGGATGGAGAGATCATTGCTAATCAGTGTATAATATGAAGTGATGACCTTGCCTGTCCTGGTGATGTTAACAACTGCAACAACTTACATTTATATAACATACTTAACATAAAATCTCTCCCAAAGTTGAGAGATGGACAGCGATCTAGGAAAGGAGAGATGGAGAGGATGACCAAAAACTTGAAGAGATTAGTTTATGAGATTTTTAAAGGGTGTGAGAGGTGTAGAGGCAGCAGGGGGGGGGGGGGGTGGGAGCATGGGGCGGGGGTGGGGGTTAGGGACAGAATATCAGAATGTTGGACCCAGACAACTGTGGTGAAGAGACAGTGGATGCACAAGAGGCTATAGAAATAGGCACTGGGAATTCAGAGGGATATAAAGCTGAAGGTGGGTGTGGAGTTAGGGTGGGGTAAAGCCATGGAGGTGAGGATGAGGAGGCTAAACTTGAGGCATTGGAGGATGGGAAGTCAATGTAGCTCAGCGAGGACCAAGGTCATGGGGATACAGGACAGGATTTGTGCAGCAGAGTTTTGGACATGTTGAAGCTTATGGAGAATGGGAGGCAACGTGGAGAGCATTGAAGTCATTAAATCTGGAGGTGATGGAGGCACATATAAGGCCTGCAACTAAGTTTGCTCCCCTCATGAACAATTGCAGATACTCAGTGTATCAGGTGCTTTCCGAAGATATTTACATTTCCTGAACCCAGAAATATTTCACATCCTCACCCTCTACTGTTATACTTAAATCTGATTCCAATGGACCCACCTCCTCCTTTACCATTCTCTTTTTCTGATGGACTTGTAAGAACCTTTACTATTTGATAAATGCTGCGTGTAACATATGCTAGCTATTTAAGATATTTGGATGAGGCAGTTTAGCTATTGCCCAATTTAGGAGAAAAGGGGTTAAAGGAAGCCAGAGATGGGTTAAGCTGCAATGGTAATTAAATGCATGCGGCAATGACTCAAAATTTCTAAACCAATTCTTCGCAACATTTGTGATGAATGTGGAGAAAACATGATTTTCAGTTAATCTGTACTGTTCTCCACATGGAAATGCTTGCTTCTGTCACTGGGCGCAAAAAGTGGACAAATGACCCATTTACCATTGCTGACGTCCCCTGTTTTGATGAGCACATAGTTCACAAAATACCCAGTTAGAAAATAACATAAATTGTTTCAAATGGATTCATGGCAAGAAAAAAAATAAACAGGGAACGGTGCATCTGGAACAAACATAGCTCTGGTGTTACTTGTTGTTATTTGGCCTCACCATCCTCGGGCGATGGAAGGGAAAAGATCAGCTGGGACCTTTGCAGGAATGTGCATGCACTTGTAGATCCTGGGTACAAACGGGATCAGGCTCAGTTTGCACTCAGATTGTCTGCCACAAATCATTACCTGCACTCATCACAAAATTAATATCCACTCCAGTGAGGTAACAGACAAGAGCCTGTGGAACTATACCCTTGCATGAGTTAGCACCGACAAGAAAGGAGGGGAGAAAATTGGAAGAAAAGAATTAGACTGCTGTTTGCTATCTGAGCTGATGGTCAGATAGATGCCAAGAATTGAAAGAAATCATGGCGGGAGTTATTCAATGACTGACATGGAGTGGAGGCCCTGATTTTACTCACACGGGATGAATTGACCATGATTTATTAATGTATTTCTGATATGGGCCATGGCTTAAGACACAAATGGTACATTGACATCATAATTTGCAATTTGCATACTCACTTATTAATCTGATGAGATTCCTGTAACAATGTCCAACTGTTTGAATGGACTTGAAATTAACTTTTTAATCAATGCCAAATTAGTTTGTGTTTAACTGTTTGATTTGTGGAGTAATTGGAACCCACAGAGGGGAACAGTGGGATGCTGATTTTATCCCTTTCATGAGTAAGAACTTCATAATTCACTTGCGACTTTGTAACTGTTGAGTTATAAAGTCTTCCTGACCTGTGAGATAAATTCAATTTATGCAATGTCTATTTCTGTAAGAGATATCTGTGATTTGCAGTGGATTCCCCCAAGAGTCCTAATGTAACAGAAGTAAATCTGCTGAGGTGTGTGGAGACTGCTAAAAGCTCAGGCCATCCATGTGCGAAACCTAGCAGACAAGATAAAATAGATAACTTGCTTGCAAACAAATTTTTAGCAACCTCATACTGTAAACAGAATCCTTTGCAGGAAATCATTATTAAAATAGTTTAAAGACACACACTTGCCCATTCTCTTCAAGGTAGATCAAATCACCGAATAAGCCCTACAGAGGAATTTCACCAACGTTAACTTGCCAGGCAGGAAACCCACAGAATCATGTGGAATACCGATTTTTGACTCTGCCCACTATTACTCTACATTGAGTTCAGGACAGCTTCAGGCAAGGACAGGGCGGGGCCTGGCGTTAAAATCTCTCGAGCCTCACACTCCAGAAACTGGACACTTCGCCACTCGCTTTGGCCCCCACACCCCAAGTTCAAATTGGCCCTAAAATTTCTAACATGATAGTTGCTAAGTGTTAGATTAAGGAGGGATTGATATGTGTAACTAAAATGTTTGGTAAATCTTTATATGTTGATTGCTTCTTGTGTTGGGGTTCCATGCAAGATTTTCACTATTGTGATATATACTGGTTCAGAACTGTAACTGCAGTGTTCAGTAATTTAAACAGCCACAGCACCACAGGGCCTTAAGCTACATTCAGAATATATAATGGCATGCGTCTGCTACCTCGACTCTCAGATGCAATTTGGAAATTACTGATCAGTTACTGGAGCATGGTCCAGCTATTTGATTTGTGTTTCATTTTATTTTCCTGTAGGATGGAATGGGACATCTGAGAGTCACGGAAAATGGGATTCGGCTAGAAGGAGAGTCAGAGTTTCTGTTCCCATTGTATGCCAAAGAAATTCGCTCCAGAATGGTATGTAGTGAGTATAAAGAAACTTGTGTTGAATTCCAGTGAAGCAAAAGTACTTAGTATTATGAATTATTGAGGGATGTGAACTTGTGAAATGTCAAGCGTTTCAACAACTTGCGAATAATTATTGCTGTTTACTGTCAGAGCAAAACAATAACAACTTGTCTTTATATGAGTAAATTTAATGATTTAATGCTCCCCTTGCAGAGATTCCTAGGACGGGAGAGCACATTGGAACTCTGGTACGCAGGCAGCATACCTGATTTTCTGTCTATTAATAGAGCGGTAATTGGAGAGGATGGAGAGGTTGAAGGTGACCTTTGTAATGCTCCGTGAAATGTAATAATGAGTTTATAAGCCTGGAAATTACAGTTGATGATCTTAGCATACAAAAGCTGAACAGACTTGAATCAAATCCCTCTCTCTGCTATTTCACTGGGGGCATTAAGTGGGTTTGCCGTCTACATTCAAATAGTAGAGGGAGGAATTGATGAAGGAACATCGGAATAGAAGTCGGCCATTCAGACCCTTGTGCCTGTTCTGCGATTCAATTAGATCATGGCTGATTTGTATCTTAACTCCTTGGTTCCGTAACTCTTAATATCCTTGCCTAACAAAAGCCTCTCAGTTTTCAAATTTTCAATTGACTGAACCTCAACAGCTTTTAAAGGGAGAGAGTTCCAGATATGTAAGTTAAGTATTCAGACAGTAATGTTGATGATAGTAATTTCTAGTCTGTAGTTGTAAAGTTCATGGGGATTAAGGGAGGGAGTCATACTCAAACCCCAAAAAACAGTTTCAGAGGGGTGCCTTATTTCCGAACAAGTCTAGGGGCAGGATTTTGGTTCTGGTCATTTTGGGGCGGTAATAGCCGTGGGGCGGTAAACTTTCTGCCTGGGAACAGTTTGCGCTCAGTCAGAAAAATTCATCAGCTGGGCCCTGAGTGTGGGGCGGAGTGCTAAAGGAGGCGTTACACACCTCTTTTAGGGTGCAAGGCCGGCTGAGTAACTGAAAATCCGTTGCTAAAGAGTCGGCCTTGGAGTGTCCAATGCCTTAAACACCGGCTGGACACTCCCGAGCAGTACTGCTCTGCACCCCTACAAAACCGGCAACAAATTTCCCGGCGAGGCACAGGGAGCTGGCCGCCCACCGAGAAACCATCCCTGCTGCCATTGCCGCCCTTCCGGGCGTGAACAGAGGCGGCAACATAGGGAAAATCCAGCCCAAAGTGTACAAATACACAATATAGGGAAAATCCAGCCCAAAGTGTACAAATACACAACATAGGGAAAATCCAGCCCAAAGTGTACAAATACACAACACAATGGCTAAAATCATATTCAGACAAATTATTAACTCACTTACATACATGGAATACTGCAGTGGATTTATACCCAGAACAGTATCTAGCAGACTGTACGCATCCTAAGCCACAGCCAGTGGTGGTTAGGCCACTTCAATGGGCATCACATATTGTTCTCTTCCCTGAAGAATATTATTGAGAGCTGAGCTTTTACAACAATCCATCATTTTGATGGACATTTTTATTTCTTGGTTTCAACCTATAAATTACCAGATATATTGAGTTCAATTCCACAACTTTCCATGGTGGGATTTGAACTCATGTCTTCTAGCCTGCTAGTCTATATTACCATTAGTACAACACTACTGGACCCTTAGATTAGCCATTAGCTTGCAAAGTTTTATGGAGCTGAGTGGTAAGAATCACAGCCCCATTGACAGGCCCCCAGGTTCATTAAGGGAGCTGGGCTGGCAGTTCAATCATCAGCAGTGCCTATCGAGTATTGCAGACCTGCCTGGCTCAGGGCTAGATTTAGCCAAAGGTGAAAGACTTTGCAATTGAGCTAGCATAGTGTTTCTGCAGGCAAGTACTCTACACAAGCAGAATTTGGAACGTCAGTGTGCAAGGTGTAAGTGTGCCCCACTGACCTACACCCTCTATTGTATGCTGGAGTCCAGCAAAAAGGATAAGTGTTTACAGAATGCTCTCTTCCTGAGGCACGGATCAGAAACATTCCCATTGGGGCTGCACCTTCTAGGAACAGAGCAACATGCACAAAAAGAAGACTACACTTACCATGGCATTTCTATGGATACCAGAAGCCTCACTTACTCCATGGCACAATAGATTTAAAATGGAGCATGCGATCTTACTGGCCCATTCCCAGTGGTCACCATTTTAACTGCTCACTGTAGTTAGGTGGCTGGGGTGTCCACTGGAAGCAGGCAGAGGCCTCTTAAGTTTATCCAAATAGGGGTATTATTACATCAATAGAACCCCCATTGGACTCCAATAAGACACCCTCCTGTATGGCTCAGAGAATTGGACCATGTACAGTAGACACCTCAAGTTGCTGGAGAAATACCATCAACGATGTCTCTGCAAGATCCTGCAAATCCCCTGGGAGGACAGGCGCACCAACATAAGCGTCCTCGTCCAGACCAACATATCCAGCATCGAAGCACTGACCACACTTGATCAGCTCCGCTGGGCAGGCCATATAGTTCGCATGCCAGACATGAGACACCCAAAGCAAGTGCTCTACGTGGAGTTCCTTCATGGTAAACGAGCCAAAGGTGGGCAGCGGAAACGTTACAAGGACACCCTCAAAGCCTCCCTGAAAAAGTGCGACATCCCCACTGACACCTGGGAGTCCCTGGCCAAAGACCGCCCTAAATGGAGGAAGTGCATCCAGGAGGGCGCTGAGCAACTCGAGTCTCGTTGCCGAGAGCATGCAGAAAACAAGCGCAGGCTGTGGAAGGAGCGTCCGGCAAACCAGACTCCCCACCCACCCTTTCCTTCAACGAATATCTGTCCCACCTGTGACAGAGACTGTGGTTCTCGTATTGGACTGTACAGCCACTTAAGAACTCATGCTAAGAGTGGAAGCAAGTCTTTATCGATTCCGAGGGACGGCCTATGATGATGATGATGATGAGAAGGAGGAGGACCCCGATTAGATTTTAACTTGGACCTGAGCAGTGAAATTGCCGTGACTTTTCTGCCAGGTGAAGACAGGTCAGAAGTTGCCAGGAGGACGAACAAACCCTCCAAGGTAAGAAGAATTCTTTTCTTTGTGGGACCAGAAGAAGCAGGAATGCTCCTCCGGGCCCACAAGGAAAGTCGCAGCCTCCCCTGCTCCAGACTCCCTCTCTCCTCTGCCCCCCCACAACACCATTTTCCATCCCGCGAGAAACTTCTTAATTCCCTTTTCTGTGACTTACCTTCTTGCTGTTGAGCAATTCTTTGGTGTTGGAAGGTAACATCTAGTCGCCAGAACCTCCACTCATGCCTGCCAGCCAGCTGATGTTTCCCACCTGTTTCGAGCGGACAGCTGACCGGTGGCATGGTGAGTTAAAAGTACCCTGGGCCTGAAATCTGGGCTTGCAAATGCATTTTACACTCACCCCACCCCCTGCCTGCCTGAATCTTGCTCACGGCTAAAATCAACCCCATAGATCCAGATGAAGCAGACAGTTAAAGGGCAATTTTTCAACCTCAAGCTCCCCCAAAAGCGCATATCAAAATTTTGGATGCACACTGCCCATGACTTTCTGACCATTTTTACACATTTACTGTTCACCCATGCCAAGCCTTCACACAAAACTGCAGCTTTTTCATTGCATCCTGTGCATACCCATCAATAGGGTATGACCTACATCTTCAAGCTGCAATGCAGCTTGCTATATTCACATTTTCAATTATATTACCTCAAGTCATTATGTAATGCATAATCACTGATTAAATCACTGACTTAAGCCCAGTTTGGCCTGCAGGTTGCAAATACGTCTGTAAATTTGCACGCACTCCTTTATCGTCCAAGGCTACTTTTCTACTTCTAAAACAAGATGACACATTGAAGGCACAGTCCTGACCTGTAGAGCGGCCTCCCTGGTGAAGGATAGATGGTGAAGGCACATCTCTGATATGCCCAAGTCACCCAGCAAGATTTGTGGAGCACACTTGGTAACCATGGCACTGTGGCAGCCACCTCAGGTGCAGGCAAATATCTTCTTTCCTGACTTAATGGTGCTGAAAATGAATTTTAATCTCAATTAAATGTTACAGTGTGAAAACAAAAAAGTCACACAAAAAAAATGTTCCCAACAAAATGCAAAAAGACCTCCAAAAAGTCACAAACTGCAATTATCTGTGAAACAATCCTAAACCAGCATCAGCTCTAAGAAAAAAACACCTCAAATGACAGGAAAGGCCTTTGATTGTGACCAATTGTTGACCTAGAGCACACCTGGGGAAATTGTGGGTCAGTTAAGTGAGCTTTATGAGCTTCTCATGAATCATCAGTGCGTGCCTCCAACAATCCCAGCACATACCGGCAGGAAAAATCCAGCCTGTGCAATCCCAGCGCTGATTGTCTGAACACCCTCCCCCGTGCCGGTTAAATGCCTGCGTTCAATTGTAAAATTACTCCATGGTTATTTTGTGTTTTCCGCACTGAAGTATACTGGTATGACTTTGTCTTCTTAGGAAACCAGTCAGGTCATGACTTCCATTTTTCAGGATCCTTTTTAGGGTCACAACCTCAGTCTTGGCAGTTGTTTCACTGGCTATGTATTATTCAAGTGCCAAAAACTTGTTTTATGCTCTCATATTTTTCCTCTTTTTATGGCAATGTTTTTTTTCCATCAGTTCAACTGCGAGCCTGTGAAAGGAATGCTTTGATGAAAGCTTCCTTGAGCTCACTCTGAGCAGTTACTTGGCAGCATTCCACCTATCCATCATTGCAAAGTATTGCTTAAAACTGCCGGAACTTTGATAAACTGGAAGCTCGAAATCCAAATAAATCTGCATTTTCTGTAGATAAGTGGGCAGAGCTGCTTAATCTTCGGGTCATCTATACTTGGAAGCAATTTGAATGGGTGGCGTGCCAGTTCTTAAGCACAGCCACCCTGAAATTATACTGTGAAGTACGAGCATTCAAATGCTTAATACATCTGCCAGACGATCCTCTCGCCAGCATTTCAGCAGATGGATTAACTTCTTTAAAATAAATCAACTAAAACAGTGAGGACAGGACTTTCAAATGAAAATATTGAAACTGCGTGTTGATGTGCCCACAGTTTCCATCCTGTTTCTATCGGGCTGGATTTTTCTCGCTTTTACTGCTCATTGTTAGATGGTCCCAGAATGAGGAGGCCTACTGCCCAATTCCCACTTGAACACAAGGCTGCTGCAATTTTGCTTCAATCACCATGTGATCGTTCTGCATTGCCTGTCGCCATCTTGCCTACCGTATTATAATGCTTTGAAAAGGAACCTCCATCAAATTCCTTTCCCTGAGAGCTGTGACCAGCCTGTGTAACAAGCAATACCTACATATAAGAAGCTTTGTTGGTTTCTAGGCAGTATTGGATAGGGGAAGGACTATTAAAGGACTTTTTATGGATTTTTAACTTGCTAAAACTTTGATGCAGAAATAGCATTTTTAGTTTGAATTTTTGGTGGTTTTTCTTTGTCCACTTTGCTAAAGGCTCCAGCATTATTGCTGGCGTTGTGAATGATCATTTTTGTACAGTAAAGCACAGAACACAATGGCCTACCATTGTGTGTGCTCTTTCAATCCTAAACTCTTATTTCTCCTCGATGCTCTCTCAGTGACAGGAGACTCTGAGGTATCTGGCTGATGTATTCCAGCAAGTTGTGAGCCATTTCCTCTTCAAGAAGAAAGTAGAGATTGTGATGGCACTCCGCTCGCGATCAAGTGGAATACAACCTATATATGAGAAAGCATTAAATAAAAACAGAAAATGCTGGAAATCTCAGCGGGTCAGGCAGCATCTGCGGAGAAAAAAACAGAGTTAATGTTTCGGGTCAACGACCCTTCGTCAGAACTGGTGAATGTTCGAAGGTATTGTTTAGAAAGTATCGTTTAATATAGGTGAGAACCGATGCAGGAAACAAGCACATAACAACAGTGACGACACTCTTAAAGTACTTCATTGGCTATAAAGCGCTTCGAAACATCCAGTGGTCAGGAAAGGCGCTATATAAATCCAAGTCTTTCTTTCTTTCTATGCTTACTTTCACATTAGGCTGAGTGAGGGAACAGTTGCAGGGAAAGGAAGGGTTTTCATGTCCTTTGTGTATATTTCAGCAAAATAGCGCATAGTATTTAAGATGGAGGGAAAGGCAGATGGAATTGTAAGACATGCTTTAATATTAGATTAGTTCAAATTCAAAGTGAAAGAACATGCAGGATATAGCTGGGTATTGGAGAAGTATTTAATGGCTCAATCCACCATTTGTGAAAGGAAGAGGAAAGGTGTGTCATGCATGATTATGACGAGGTTCCAGCAAAAGGTAGGTGGGGGCCTAACTATCATTCCAAAGTCGCAGCCTGATGACATCATTGGTGCTGCAAATTAAATGTAATTGCACGTGAGAGGGAGGCCCAAGCTGTGCTGATCCAAGGAGGGAGTTGCCAACTCCCAAAGGTAAGTGCTGAAGGGCCAGGAGGAGCAGGCATGCTGCCCCCCCAGGCCTCACAAGAAAGCCTTCAGCCTCCACCAGACGCGATCACTACCTGGAGCCTTTCCCCCTGCACCCGACCCAGATCTCTGCTCAAAGCCTTCTGCTCCCCATCCCCCAGCCCCGATCTCCAGCCTCTCCCCAACCCAAATTCCAGCCTCCCCTCCCCTTCCAATCGCGAGTTTGGAGCTGATACTCCCTTCTGAGTACTGGGGCCGGACCCCTCGGCCTCCTGCCACTAGTTTTCCCTCCCACCTACCGCCCGGGCTGTCCGTTTGGTCGGTTGCCAGGTGGAAGGCGGCCCAAAAATATTCTAATGAGGCCTTGCCATTACAATCGGTGGGGCTTCTACATTCCAGGCTTTGCCGGATTCTTCAGTTGATTATGTGTTTCCCCCACACCCTCCTCGGTTCCCCGTTAATATCGGGACGTGTGTGTGTGTGTGTGTGTGTGTGTTGCCGGCATGCCATTACAGAACACAGTTAAGAGGTAAGTGCAGGACACACTTATCTTGGGGAAGTACATTAAGAATTTATTCCTCATGGGGATAGTGCAGGAAAGTGGAGTTGAGGTTGAAGATCAGCCATGATCTTAGTGAATAGCTGAGCAGGCTTGAGGGGCCGAATGGCCTACTCCTACTTCTATTTCTTATATTCTTATGTTATCTGGGAAGGTGGCCTCTTTACTGCAGACACTGTATTATTCTGTTTAGGCCACCTCTTCCGCTTGTTGAGGAGGGTGGCCATCACACCCACAAATTACGTATGCGTGCCATCATTTCCCTCAGCATAAGCTGCAGGATGCTCTCAGAAAACCAAAATGTCTTCCCTGTCCCCAGTGTACTGAATTTTATGTTGAGTTTGAAAGTGATTTAGTTAAATCCGAAACTGGGGTCTTAAATCTAAACATAAGAACATAAGAACATAAGAAATAGGAGCAGGAGTAGGCCATACGGCCCCTCGAGCCTGCTCTACCATTTAATACGATCATGGCTGATCCGATCATGGACTCAGGTCCACTTCCCTGCCCGCTCCCCAAAACCCCTTATTCCCTTATTGGTTAAGAAACTGTCTATCTCTGTCTTAAATGTATTCAATGTCCCAGCTACCACAGCTGTCTGAGGCAGCAAAACAAAGCAAACTATGTCAGTATGAGGGGAGAGATGGCTAAGGTAGATTGGGAAACTACATTAAAAAGTATGACGGTAGACAAGCAATGGCTAGCATTTAAAGAATTAATACATAATTTACAACAAACATACATTCATTCAAGGCACAAAAACTCTACAGTAAAAGTGATCCAACCGTGGCTAACAAGAGGAGTTAAGGACAGTGTTAGATCAAAGGAAGAGACTTATAATGTTGCCAAAACGAGCACTAAGCTTGAAGATTGGAAGGATTTTAGAATTTAGCAAAGTACGACCAAGAAATTGATGATAAAAAAGGGAAAATAGAATATGAGTGTAAACTAGTGAGAGGCATAAAAAGACTGGAAAAGCTTCTATAGGTATGTAAAAAAGAAAAGATTAACTAAAGTAAATGTGGGTCCCCTACAGGCTGAGACAGGAGAAATTATAATGGGGAATAAAGAAATGGCAGAGAAATTAAACAAATACTTTGGGGTCGAAATTCAATTGTGGACGCCGCCCATTACCCCGACGGTAAGCGGCAAATAGGCAGCAAAGGCCTATCGTCATCGTTAAACAGCGTCCACGCCCTGGCTGAAATTGAGTAGGCTCTTTGGCAGAGGCGCCAAGAGGCAGCACTGTGCCGGCTAACGCCACCCGCGTGGTGACATCATCCAGCATACAACGTCTCTTTGATGCCTCTGTCGCGATATTTGTTTGGTACGGCTGCCATACCAGCAGGCGGCCATACATCCTGAAAAAAGTGGTGGTTAAAGAGCGGTCTCGGGCGGAATCGCCCAGAAAGGAAGGCAAATTTTTCTCTTTATTTATTTCTGCATGTTTTCATTAGTTTTAAGAGTGGGCAAGTTTGTGTGTGGATCGGAGAAGTTTTAGTTATTTTTTTTCTTCCCTTTTCTTCCTGTTTTTTTTCCTAGCATGGCAGCAGCCTCCCGTTGGGAAATTGAGTTGACCTCCTGAGCTTCTGCCCCGTTGGTGCCGAGGATGAGTGTGCAACGCCACTTTTTACCATTGCTCTCTCACCTTTGGGCGTTAAAACTGAATTTAGCAATTTGATGCTGCTCCTAACGCCCACTTTTGACCCCTTTGTGTCTGTCTTCAGGGAAGACATCACAAAAAACCTCCCGGAAATAGAGAACCAAGGGTTTAGCGAGAATAAGCAACTGAAAGAAATTAGTATTAGTAAAAAAATAACACTGGAGAAATTAATGGGACCGAAAGCTGATAAATCCCCTGGACCTGATGACTTACATCCGAGGGTTTTGAAAGAGGTGACTATTGAGATAGTGGATGCATTGGTTGTCATCTTCCAAAATTCCATAGATTCTAGAACAGCTCCTGCAGATTGGAAGGTAGCTCATGTAACCGCGCTATTTAAGAAAGGAGGGAGAGAGAAGACGGGGAACTACAGACCAGTTAGCCTGACATCAGTAGCAGGAAAAATGCTATATCTATTATTAAGGATGTGGTAACATGGCACTTAGAAAATAATAGTAGGATTGGGCAGGGTCAACACAGACTTATGAAAGGGAAATCATGTTTAACTAGTAACTAGTTGAATAGATAAGGGGGACCAGTGAATGTGGTGTATTTGGATTTTCAGAAGGCGTTCGATAAGGTGCCAAACAAGAGGTTATTTACCAAAATTGGGGTTCATGGGATTGGAGGTAATATACTAGCATGGATTGAGGATTGATTAAAGGACAGGGTCATTTTTGGGTTGGCAGACTGTAACTAGCCGCAAGGATCAGTGCTTGGGCCTCAGCTATTCACAATCTATATCAATGATTTGGATGAGGGGACCAAATGTAATATATCCAAGTTTGCTGATGATACAAAGCAGGGTGGGAATGCAAGTTGTGAGGAGGATGCAAAGAGACTTCAAGGGATATCGACAGGCTAAGTAAGTGGGCAAGAAATGGAAAGTTGAATATAATGTGGAGAAATGTGAAGTTATCCAATTTGGTAGGAAAAATAAAAAAGCAGAGTATTTTTTAAATGGGTGAGAGATTGGGAAATGTTGGTATTCAGAGGGACCGAGGTGTCCTTGTACATGAATCATTGAAAGTTAACATGCAGGTACAGCAAACAATTAAGAAAGCAAATGGTATATTGGCCTTTATTACAAGAGGATTTGAGTATAAGAGTAAGGACATCTTACTGCAATTATATAGAGCCCTGGTGAGACCGCACCTGGAGTATTGTGTACAGTTTTGGTCTCCTTACTTAATGAAGGATATACCAGGGATAGAGGGAGTGCAACAAAGGTTCACCAGACTGATTCATAGAAATATAGAAAATAGTTGCAGGAGCAGGCCATTCAGCCCTTCAAGTCTGCACCACCATTCAATATGATCATGGTTGATCATTCAACTTCAGTACCCCACTCCTGCCTTCTCTCCATACCCTCCGATCCCTTTAGCCGTAAGGGCCACATCTAACACCCTTTTGAATACATCCAACGAACTGGACTCAACAACTTTCTGTGGTAGAGAATTCCATAGGTTCATAATTCTCTGGGTGAAAAAGTTTCTCTTCATCTTGGTCCTAATTGGCATACCCCTTATCCTTAGACTGTGACCCCTGGTTCGGGACTTTCCCAACATCGTGAACATTCTTCCTGCATCTAACCTGTCCAATCCCGTCAGAATTTTCTATGCTTCTATGAGCTCCCCTCTCATTCTTCTAAATTCCAGTCAATATAAGCCTAGTCGATTCAGTCTTTCTTCATATGTCAGTCCTGCCATCCCGGGAATCAGTCTGGTGAACCTTCGCTGCACTCCCTCAATAGCAAGAATGTCCTTCCTCAGATTAGGAGACCAAACCTGTACACAATATTCAAGGTGTGGTCTCACCAAGGCCCTGTATAACTGCAGCAAGACCTCCCTGCTCTTATACTCAGATCCTCTCGCTATGAAGGCCAACATGCCATTTGCTTTCTTAACTGCCTGCTGTACCTGCATGCCTACTTTCAATGACTGATGTACCATGACACCCAGGTCTCGTTGCACCTCCCCTTTTACTAATCTGTCACCATTCAGATAGTAATCTGCCTTCATGTTTTTGCCACCAAAGTGGATAACCTCACACTTATCCACCTTATACTGCATCTGCCATGCATTTGCCCACTCACCTAACCTGTCCAAATCACCCTGCAGTCTCTTAGCATCCTGCTCACAGCTCACACTGCCACCCAGCTTAGTGTCATCTGTAAACTTGGAGATATTACATTCAATTCCTTGGTCTAAATCATTAATATATATTGTAACTAGCTGGAGTCCCAGCACTGAACCTTGTGGTACCCCACTAGTCACTGCCTGCCATTCTGAAAAGGACCAGTTTATTCCCACTCTTTGCTTCCTGTTTGCCAACCAGTTCTCCAGCCACGTCAATACATTACCCCCAATCTCTTGTGCCTTAATTTTGCACACTAATCTCTTGTGTGGGACCTTGTCAAAAGCCTTTTGAAAGTCCAAATACACTTCATCCACTGGTTCTCCCTTATCCACTCTACTAGTTACATCCTCAACAAATTCGAGAAGATTTGTCAAGCATGATTTCCCTTTCATAAATCCATTCTGACTTGGACCGATCCTGTCACTGCTTTCCAAATGCGCTGCTATTACTTTAATAATTGATTCCAGCATTTTCCCCACTACCGATGTCAGGCTAACCAGTCTATAATTCCCTGTTTTCTCTCCCTCCTTTTTTAAAAAGTGGGGTTACATTAGCTACCCTCCATAGGAACTGATCCAGAGTCCATGGAATGTTGGTAAATGATCACCAATGCATCTACTATTTCTACGGCCACTTCCTTAAGTATTCTGGGATGCAGACTATCAGGCCCTGAGGATTATCGGCCTTCAATCCCATCAATTTCCCTAACACAATTTCGTGACTAATAAGGATTTCCTTCAGTTCCTCCTTCTCGCTCGACCCTCTGTCCCCTATTATTTCCGGAAGGTTATTTGAGTCTTCCTTAGTGAAGACAGAACCAAAGTATTTGTTCAGTTGGTCTGCCATTTCTTTGTTCCCCATTATAAATTCACCTGATTCTGACTGCAAGGACCTACATTTGTCTTCACTAATCTTTTTCTCTTCACATATATATAGAAGCTTTTGCAGTCAGTTTTTATGTTCCCTGCAAGCTTACTCTCATACTCTATTTTCCTCCTTCTAATTAAGCCCTTTGTCCTCCTCTGCTGAATTCTAAATTTCTCCCAGTGCTCAGGTTTGCTTCTTTTTCTGGCCAATTTATATGCCTCGTCCTTGGATTTAACACTATCACTAATTTCCCTTGTTAGCCACGGTTGAGCCATCTTCCCCGTTTTATTGTAATGCCAGACAGGGATGTACAATTGTTGTAGTTCATCCATGTGATTTTTAAATGTCTGCCATTGCCTATCTACCATCAACCCTTTAAGTATCCTTTGCCAGTCTATTCTAGCCAATTCACGTCTCATACCATCAAGGTTACCTTTCCTTAAGTTCAGGACCCTAGTCTCTGAATTAACTGTGTGACTCTCCATCTTAAAGAAGAATTCTACCATATTATGGTCACTCTTCCCTAAGGGGCCTCGCACGACAAGATTGCTAATTAATCCTCTCTCATTACACAAGACCCAGTCTAGGATGGTCTGCTCTCTAGTTGGTTCCTTGACATATTGGTCGAAAAAACCATCCCTTATACACTCTAGGAAATCCTCCTCCACAGTATTTCTACCAGTTTGGTTAGCCCAATCTATATGTAGATTAACGTCACCTATGATAACTGCTGTATCTTTATTGCACGCATTCCTAATTTCCTGTTTGATGCCATCCCCAACCTCACTACTACTGTTTGGTGGTCTGTACACAACTCCTACTGACATTTTCTGCCGTTTGGTGTTTCGCAGCTCTACCCATATAGATTCCACATCATCCAAGCTAATGTCCTTCTTTACTATTGTGTTAATCTCCTCTTTAACCAGTAACGCTACCCCACCTCCTTTTCCTTTCTGTCTATCCTTCCAGAATATTGAATACCCCTGGATGTTGAGTTCCCAGCCTTGGTCACCCTGGAGCCATGTCTCTGTAATCCCAATTACATCATATCCATTAACAGCTGTCTGCACAGTTAATTCATCCACCTTATTACGAATGCTCCTCGCATTGAGACACAGAGCCTTCAGGCTTGTTTTTTCAGCACTCTTTGTCGTTTTCGAATTATGTTGTAATGTGGCCTTTTTGATTTTTGCCCTTGATTTCTCTGCCCTCCACTTTTACTTTTCTCCTTTTGTTTTCTGCCACCTTTTTACTTCCCTCTGCCTTCCTGCATAGTTTCCCATCCCCCTGCCATATTAGTTTAAAACCTCCCCAACAGCACTGGCAAACACTCCACCTAGGATATCGGTTCTGGTCCTGCTCAGGTGCAGACCGTCCAGTTTGTACTGGTCCCACCTCCCCCAGAACCGGTTCCAATGTCCCAGGAATTTGAATCCCTCCCCCTGCACCATTCCTCAAGCCACATATTCATCTGAACTATCAAGCTATTCCAACTCTGACCAGCATGTGGCACTGGTAGCAATCCTGAGATTACTATCTTTGAGGTCCTACTTTTTAATTTAACTCCTAGCTCCCTAAATTCAGCTTGTAGGACTTCATCCCTTTTTTACCTATATCGTTGGTACCTATATGCACCACAACAGCTGGCTGTTCATGCTCCCCCTCCAGAATGCCCTTCAGCTGCTCCGAGACATCCTTGACCCTTGCACCGGGGAGGCAACATACCATCTTGGAGTCTTGTTTGCGGCTGCAGAAATGCCTATCTATTCCCATTACAATAGAATCCCCTATCACTATAGCGCTCCCACTCTTTTTGCTGCCCTCCTGTGCAGCAGAGTCACCCCTGGTGCCATGAACTTGGCTGCTGCTGCCTTCCCCTGATGAGCCACTTCCCTCAACAGTATCCAAAACGGCATATCTGTTTTGGAGGGAGGTGACAACAGGGGACTTCTGCACTACCTTCCTTCCCTTGCCCTTCGTGATGGTCACCCATTCCTTATTTGCCTGTACAACCTTTACCTGCGGTGTGACCAGCTGACTAAATGTGCTATCCATGACATCCTCAGCATCGCAGATGCTCCAGAGTGAATCCATGCGCAGCTCCAGTGCCGCAATGCGGTCTGACAGGAGCTGCAGCTGGACACACTTCCCGCACACATAATAAGCCAGGGACACTTCCCACAATACACAGGAGGAGCATGACAAGGCTCTGGGCTCTCCTGTCATGACTTAACCTTTAGATTAACTTAATTTAGCAACAATGCCAAAAGTTTCCTACTGATAAGAAAAGAAAAAGAAAAAGAAAAAAATACTCACCAATCAACCAGCCAATCACTTACCCGCTTGGCTGTGACGTCACACTTCGATTTCTTTTTACTTCTATTTTGCCTTTTGTCCCGGCACCAGCTAGCTGCTCCCGACTGCTGCTCCTCCGACTGCCGCTGGCCTTTTATAGGCCTCGTGCTTTCCGCTCCCTCTGGCTGCTCCCAACTGGGATGTGGGGATTGACCTAAGAGGAGAGATTGAGTAAACTAGATCTATATTCTCCAGAGTTGAGAAGAATGAGAGGTGATCTCATTGAAACATACAAAATTCTTACAGGGCTTGACAGGGTAGATGCAGGGAGGAAATTTCCTCTGGCTGGGGAGTCTAGAACCAGGGCTCACAGCCATTAAGGACTGAGATGAGGAGAAACTTCTTCACTCAAGGGTGGTGAATCTTTCGAATTCTCTACCCCCAGCGGGCTGTGAAGACTCAGTCGTTGAATATATTCAAGATGGCGATCTCTAGACTTTTGGATATTAAGGGAATCAAGGGATATGGGGATAGTGCAGGAAAGTGGAGTTGAGGTAGAAGATCAGCCATGATCTTATTGAATGGCAGAGCAGGCTCGAGGGGCTGAATGGCCTACTCCTGCTCCTAATTCTTATACTCTTATGAACTGGCAGACACCTGGCTCCTCTCAGCACAAACAGATGAAGAAAACAGAATCAGTAATTTGCAAACAACAGGAAACAGAGACGCGATCTTAACGAGCTGTGTTTGCACATTGATGCTTCTGCTCTAACTATCCCATTTACCTAAATTGCACTGGGACCAAGCTATCGGTATGTGAATTAGGGAACAGTGGAAAGTTCAGGGAAATTCTGTACAATGCAAAATCCACTGGATAAAATGCAGAATATCAACACCTCGAAGCCCTGCCTAATCTTTCTCCATTCCTAGTCCTGGAATGCAAGTGCAATTGTAGCTCCCTCTATTCCACGGATCGCTCAGCTTCATTCAGCACAGGCCAGGGGAAAAATCTGTGATTTTGTATTCTGCATGGTTCAATACAACATTACATGTAACCACCAGCACATGACATAATTTTCCAGGCCGTAACATTTTAACTTCACGGTTATTCAATGAGATATATTCATATTTTAGCAGTTTTTATACATAGGAATTTCCAAGAGAAGATACAGTATGCGGCACAATAATAAATAACATATTTGAGATATGTTCTTCCACAATTCATTAGTTGCGGTCATGAATAAATATGATTTGTAGTTGATAGACAGTAAAGCTTTTTTCTTCTAGTTGTTTAACAAAATAGTCATTGACTGGGTATTCATGCAAGTTGAATATTTTAGCTTTTTTTATCTTGCCATTGTATATAGTTAACTGCAAGGAATATCTTTTCATGTATACTAGTATCTGAACACTAATTCTAGAAAAAGAGGTTGAACAACGACAAACTAATGTGTGTAGTCTTTAGATCGAAGAGAGGTGGCTCTGAAATGTATTTAATGTATTCATGAAACAATTAAAATCCATTTTGTATTTAGGGTTTTGCAATTATAATTAGAGTTAATAGACCTCAGGGGTGATTTATATTGATGGATTAAATGTCAGCTTGGAAAGGTTGCCGCGTTAATCGTATAGCACTTCCCAAGTAAATCAGCCCCAATTTAAACTCTGGCTTTTCAAACATGGCATTTAATCCATTAATGCACACAGCACTGTAGTCACTCATTCCAAACATACTTTAATACTAGTAGATCTCCCATGCTAATACTCACAGTAAGTCACACAATACAATGTTGTACAAGGACAGGGACTTAATTCCATGTAGTGCAAAATCTATTGCTTTGCTGCAAAGATGGAGCTATTCCCTGCTAATGCCATAAAGTCTAATTGCTGGTAAGTAGACAAAGGGTGAGGTCAATCGTTCTAAGCTGCCACAGGATCACCAGTAACATCAACCAGTCAGCATTCCATGCAAGTATCAAGCAGGTGACTGATACCTTGGTTTCGATATTAACCCCTCCCCCACGACGGTTAGGCACATGCCTGTTATTGTTTTAATGAGGGTGGGTTGCTAGCCGTCCCAGTGTCCCACAGTGCAATTGGGAACAAGAGTTAAATTTTACAGTTGCTGCATGAGTTTCGCAAGGGTCGGCAAACCTGACAGTGAAAGGGAGGCATGAGCTGCCAGCTCAAACAAGGTAAGTGCCTTTTACAGCACTCCTTGTGGGCCAGAAGGAGCAGGAACGCTCCCCCCGCCCCTCAAGTAAGCCTTTGGCCTCCCTTCTGCCGATCGCAGCCTCTCTCTCCCTCCGGCCACAAGGGCCTCCCTCACCAAGCCCCAATCACAGCTGACCTCCCCAAACTCCCGAACCCTGACAATCTCCACTCCCAAATGCTAAGCACCGCTTCCAAGAGTCAATTTGCCGGCTGGCGGGCAGGAAACGGAAGAAAAAATTGTTAACAAGATCCTGCCGTTAAGTCCAGCCGCACCTCCGCGTCCCTGGCCCTGCCATGTTCTTCGGCCATCTTTGGCTTGCCCCGCTGCCTCCCTGTAAGTATCGGGGGCCGTGTCTCCCCACAATGCTACCATCTTCATGAATTGCAAGAGTTTCCATTGCATCCAACAAGTTTTTTTCCTTTTTGGAGCCATGTGTGAGGGACCGACTTGACAGCGTCCCTCTGTGCCTGTACTTTTACTGGTAGGTGGCCTTCAGCCTCAAATCGACACACTCTCCTTCAGAGTAGCTTTAGATTTTAAGCAGTAAAGAGAGCAGTGTTGCCTACATGTTTCCAGTTTGCAATTGTGAGCAATTAGTTCACTTTTCTGCCTCCACCACAATGTTGTCTTTAATGGTGAACTGCAGCCCTTTATAGGCTTTGGAAAGTGGTAGATTAAACACTCCATAAGATCATGCTTCAGACCATAAATTACTAAACAGATTTATTGAACATTAAACGGGTAAATGAATCAAATTTAATAAAACAAGAGATTTACAATAATTACGTCCTACTCTTCTCAGCACCTCTCCTGCAGCAACATTTGAGACACAAATTTCCTCGGTTTAACACCCAAATAGTTCTGGGAAAATGGTGCTACACAGAGAAAAAATGAGCGGAAATCCTTCCCTTCCCCCCCCCCCCGTGCCCACCCTCCCCGTCTACCCCCGCCACATTCTGTGCCTCGATAGCACTGAATCTGAACTTCCTGCGTGGCTATTATGGTAGCTATCCCTGTTTGTACCTGAAGAAGCACAGCAATGTGAATGGAATGCAAATAAAAGCTTATGTTGGGCTGGATTTTCGGTTGTCTATAGCCTCAGTTAGCAGCCAGAGGGGGCGTTAATACGAGCGTCAGAGATTAGTGACCAGGCACGGAGCTTTTAGCGCCCCTATTTGCTCTTCGACTGATTCTGACAAATTTTTAGGTGGGAGGCGAAAACTTTTTCAAGGCGCTAAATGTATCGCTCCACCTGGACTAACGCCGCAACAGAGGCGCGACCAAATTTCTCCCCCATAGTTTCCAAAGCTGCCATTTAGGATTTCACCATCATCCCTATTGTCTTTTAATCTCTCCTGCGTTCTACCCTATCACAGACGTTCCCTCTTGTTCTTTTCTCCCCTCCCTCTTTTTCCTGCCTCTGCACTTACTTAAATTCTGTTGCATCTCTAACTTTTCCCAGTTCCGATGAAAGGTCATTGAGCTGAAACGTTAACTCTGTTTCCCTCTCCACGGACGGTCTGCACCTGGGCAGGACTGGAACCAATGTCCGAGGGGGAGTGTTTGCAAGTGCTGTTGGGGAGGAGTTAAATTAATATGGCAGGGGGATGGGAACCAATGCAGGGAGACAGAGGGAAACAAAAAGGAGACAAAAGCAAAAGACAGAAAGGAGATGAGTAAAAGTGGAGGTCAGAGAAACCCAAGGCAAAAAAGAAAAAGGGCCACTGAAAGGGGCTGCAGGAGGGGTCAAAACTAAAAATCATGGTTTAAAAACTAGGATTAAAACACTCTACCTAAATGTACGCAGCATTCGAAATAAAGTAAATGAGTTGACGGCACAATTCATTACAAATGGGTATGATTTGGTGGCCATTACAGAAACGTGGTTGCAGGTTGGCCAAGACTGGGAATTAAACATACAGGGGTATCTGACGATTCGGAAAGATAGACAAGAAGGGAAAGGAGGTGGGGTAGCTCTGTTAATAAAGGATGATATCAGGGCAGTTGTGAGAGACGATATTGGCTCTAATGAACAAAATGTTGAATCATTGTGGGTGGAGATTAGAGATAGTAAGGGGAAAAAGTCACTGGTGGGCGTAGTTTATAGGCCCCCAAATAATAATTTCATGGTGGGGCGGGCAATAATCAAGGGAATAATGGAGGCATGTGAAAAAGGAACGGCAGTAGTCATGGGGGATTTTAACCTACATATCGATTGGTCAAATCAAATCGCACAGGGTAGCCTTGAGGAGGAATTCATAGAATGCATACGGGATTGTTTCTTAGAACAGTATGTAACAGAACCTACAAGGGAGCAAGCTATCTTAGAACAGGTCCTGTGTAATGAGACAGGAAAAATAAACGATTTTCTAGTAAAAGATCCTCTCGGAATGAGTGATCACAGTATGGTTGAATTTGTAATACAGATTGAGGGTAAGGAAGTTGTGTCAGAAACGAGCGTACTATGCTTAAACAAAGGGGACTACAGTGGGATGAGGGCAGAGTTGGCTAAAGTAAACTGGAAACACAGACTAAACGGTGGCACAATTGAGGAACAGTGGAGGACTTTTAGGGAGCTCTTTCATAGTGCGCAACAAAAATATATTCCAGTGAAAAAGAAGGGCGGTAAGAGAAGGGATAACCAGCCGTGGATAACCAAGGAAATAAAGGAGAGTATCAAATCAAAGACCAATGCGTATAAGGTAGCCACGGTTAGTGGGAAACTGGAGGATTGGGAACATTTTAAACAACAGCAAAGAATGACTAAAAAAGCAATAAAGAAAGGAAAGATAGATTTCGAAGGTGAACTTGCGCAAAACATAAAAACAGATCGTAAAAGCTTTTACAGATATATAAAACGGAAAAGAGTGACTAAAGTAAATGTTGGTCCCTTAGAAGATGAGAAGGGGGATTTAATAATGGGAAATGTGGAAATGGCTGAGACCTTAAACAATTATTTTGCTTCGGTCTTCACAGTGGAAGACACCAAAAATTGCTGGTCAGGGGAATGTGGGAAGGGAGGACCTTGAGACAATCACTATCACTCGGGGGGTAGTGCTGGAAAGGCTAATGGGACTCAAGGTAGACAAGTCCCCTGGTCCTGATGAAATGCATCCCAGGGTATTAAAAGAGATGGCGGAAGTTATAGCAGATGCATTCGTTATAATCGACCAAAATTCTCTGGATTCTAGGGAGGTACCAGCGGATTGGAAAGCAGCTAATGTAACGCCTCTGTTTAAAAAAGGGGGCAGACAAAAGGCAGGTAACTATAGGCTGGTTAGTTTAACATCTGCAGTGGGGAAAATGCTTGAAACTATCATTAAGGAAGAAATAGCGGGACATCTAGATAGAAATAGTGCAATCAAGCAGACGCAGCATGGATTCATGAAGGGGAAATCATGTTTAACAAATTTACTGGAATTCTTTGAGGAAATAACGAGCATGGTGGATAGAGGTGTACCGATGGATGTGGTGTATTTAGATTTCCAAAAGGCATTCGATAAGGTGCCACACAAAAGGTTACTGCAGAAGATAGAGGTACGCGGAGTCAGAGGAAATGTATTAGCATGGATAGAGAATTGGCTGGTGAACAGAAAGCAGAGAGTCGGGATAAATGGGTCCTTTTCGTGTTGGAAATCGGTGGTTAGTAGTGTGCCACAGGGATCGGTGCTGGGACCACAACTGTTTACAATATACATAGATGACCTGGAAGAGGGGACAGAGTGTAGTGTAACAAAATTTGCAGATGACACTAAGATTAATGGGAAAGCGGGTTATGTAGAGGACACAGAGAGGCTGCAAAGAGATTTGGATAGGCTAAGCGAATGGGCGAAGGTTTGGCAGATGGAATACAATGTCGGAAAGTGTGAGGTCATCCACCTTGGGAAAAAAAACAGTAAAAGGGAATATTATTTGAATGGGGAGAAATTACAATTTGCTGAGATGCAGAGGGACCTGGTGGTCCTTGTGCATGAATCCCAAAAAGTTAGTTTGCATGTGCAGCAGGTAATCAGGAAGGCGAATGGTATGTTGGCCTTCATTGCGAGAGGGATGGAGTACAAAAGCAGGGAGGTCCTGCTGCAACTGTATAGGGTATTGGTGAGGCCGCACCTGGAGTACTGCGTGCAGTTTTGGTCACCTTACTTAAGGAAGGATATACTAGCCTTGGAGGGGGTACAGAGATGATTCACTAGGCTGATTCCGGAGATGAGGGGGTTACCTTATGATGATAGATTGAGTAGACTGGGTCTTTACTCATCGGAGTTAGAAGGATGAGGGGTGATCTTATTGAAACATTTAAAATCATGAAATGAATAGACAAGATAGAGGCAGAGAGGTTGTTTCCACTGGTAGGGGAGGCTAGAACTAGGGGGCACAGCCTCAAAATACGGGGGAACCAATTTAAAACCGAGTTGAGAAGGAATTTCTTCTCCCAGAGGGTTGTGAATCTGTGGAATTCTCTGCCCAAGGAAGCAGTTGAGGCTAGCTCATTGAATGTATTCAAATCACAGATAGATAGATTTTTAACCAATAAGGGAATTAAGGGTTACGGGGAGCGGGCGGGTAAGTGGAGCTGAGTCCACGGCCAGATCAGCCATGATCTTATTGAATGGCGGAGCAGGCTCGAGGGGCTAGATGACCTACTCCTGTTCCTAATTCTTTTGTTCTTATGTTCTTATACATGGGATACAATGATAGTTGAATACATGACAGTTTATTTGGAGGCAGAACAGGAGCAGCCACCGCAGACACCCTTGATAACTGCTGAAAATATTCACCTGACCCTTTCCAGAGTCACCATGAACTGCTCCTCTAGCAAAGGGACGGAATTTCTGTTCCACGTTTCCATACAATAGCTCCATCCCATATTCAATACAAAGAGAATCCTTCCAGTCAAATCTACAGGATCCTCCTATTCCCACATCTTGAGTGTACAGATCCATTCTTATTTTTCCCAGTAAAAAGTCACAAATAGATTGAGTACCAACAACTTGTATTCATATCACGCCTTTCACATAGTAAAACGTTCCAAGGCGCTTCTCAGAAGTATTATAAAACAAAATTTGACACTAAGCCACAAAAGGAAGTATTAGGGCAGATGACCAAAAGCTTGGTCAAAGAGGTAGGTTTTAAAGAGCATCTTCAAGGAGGAGAAAGGTAGTGAGGCAGAGATGTTGAGGGGGAGAAATCCAGAGCTTCAGACCTCGGCAGCTAAAGGCATATCTACTATTGATGGAGCGATTAAAATCAGAAATGTTCATAGGACTAGAATTAGAGGAGTGCAGATATCTTGGAGGGTTGTAGGGTTGGAGGAGGTGACAGAGATAAGGAGGGGCGAGGCCATGGAGGGATTTGAAAACAAGAATGAGAATTATAAAATCGAGGAGTTGTTTAACCGGGAGCCAATATAGGTCAGTGAGCACAGGGGTGATGGGAGAACGGAGCTTGGTTTGAGTTAGGACACAGGCAGCAGAGTTTTGGATGATCTTAAGCTTATGGAGGGTAGAACATGGAAGACCAGCCAGGAGTGCCTTGGAATAATTAAGGCTGGAGGTAACAAAGGCATGGATGAGTGATTTATGAAAATATGGTCCTTGTGTGACTGTTTACTCCTTATCACCACTTATCATGGTGGTGTAGTGGGTGCATGGTTACCTATCCTAGTGCATCTTCGAAGTGAAGTACCTACTGAAAGGAGAGTGGAAGAAGGGGCTAAGCTGTGTTTTTAGAACATGGTATTGGGAACGAGGTGGGGGCTGTCATCACGTGAGTCCCTGGAAAGGTCGCCTCTGGAAGCCTGAGGAGATCCTGCAAAGACAAAAAAAAGTGGCAAAAAGGAACTTAGAATGGTCATACTTCGAACTTAGAATGGTCATACCAGGCAAGCGTTTCTCATATTTCAAGTGCTCCTGGAAACATTATCTGAGAGTCTTTCTGACAGGATGTCAGTCGCTCTCTTCTGGAAGAGCCTTAGGAATCTTATCCCTTGCTGGGAGTTGCACTCCTGCTTCTCCAGTTCCTGCAAAATCATGGATTTGGTTCCCTTGGGTGGGGACAGCCTATTCCTCTCGCAAGTGGTGAGGTGCCTTATGGAGGCTGCCCCTCCTCTTATTGATAAGTGTGACCTTCTGTTGTGGCTTGCTTTCTCCTGTAAGAAATTAAGCAGGGGTTAGGGTTATAACATCGTGAGAAGTAACTTCAAAGAAGCCCATGTCAGAAGAGGGCAGGAGTGTGGTAAGAGAGAAAAGTTTTTCATGCAGGTGAGGAGGCATTCATTCAAGCTTGGGAGCATTTAGCAGTGGAAATTAGTGATGGTGAAAGGAGTTTTAGAAGAATGAAGACCTTAGGCTTTCAGGACGCATACAAAAGCGATTGTGAGGGGCAGAATGTATTGAGATGGACTCCACAATCCATCTTTTCCTTGGTGAGAAGCATAGTTAAAAAGTGCCCTCACTTGCTCTTTCTGACCAAATCGGTGAACTTCTTCTGGCACTGCAATCATATGCATTGGAGGGTGCAGCCTGAGTTCAGTTCTTTCATGGTGTGCAGCCACGCATTCCATAAATCTGCCTGATGCAGGGTCCACCACTGCACTTCACCTCTCCAGAGCCTGCAGCAGCACTTCTGTACTCACCTCGTCACGTTGTGGAGGCCTTTTCCTTCCGTCTCAAGCTGCTGCCGTCCTAACCTGTCAGAAATACTGAACAACATCATCAGGCAGTGTAATTTCAAAAACAGCATGAGTAAATTCATTGCAGGGAAGTCATGAATATAATGGAAGCATTTTAACAGAAACTTCAACAAACTTACATTTTTTACACTCTTAAATTATCAAAAGCAGATTACAGGCACTCCCCTTCCAACAAGAAACTCAAGGCCAATCAAAACCAAATATTCTGCAGTTGCCTCCTGTTGTGCCATGCCCCTTTCATCAACCTCAGGCCTTGAAGACCTTTTATTGTACTCGAACTTCCTGTCAACGCCACCTACCTGCACCCATACATGCGTCCACAACCAGCCTGAGGGACAGCAGGTACTTATTCATATTCCCGGATGCAGCGCATTTCTGGTGTGCTGCACTCACATTACCCCTGAACAGTGCACACCCAGGAAAACTGTCCCTATAGTCACTTAGGTCTTACATGGCACTTTGTTACCATGGAGTCTCTGGATTGTTGTATCATTGTCAGCTTCAGAATGACTTGTCATTTTGTGCAATACATCCCTGGATATAGTTTCAAATTTCTTTGTTGATAACCCAGAGCGAAGGGAATTAAAACATGTATTTCCAACTCAGATAGAGCTGCCAATCAAACTTAGACTTCAAAGCAATCCACAGGCTGTCAAAACAAAGAACCATCGTTTGAAGTTAAAAACCTATAATTAATAAGAACATAAGAATTAGGAACAGGAGTAGGCCATCTAGCCCCTCGAGCCTGCTCCGCCATTCAATAAGATCATGGATTAATTGCAGGGCATTCCAATTTATCCGGACAGTTAGCAGTGATGCTGCTGTGTCATGCTAAAGACTTGGACATTAGCATTTTAAACTACTTTTAGTTCCATGGAATCAACCTATAGATACCCATCAATAAAGTACTTTTAACACAAAAAATACAGAAAGCACATAAACAGCCATATATCTGTGCCTTTGAAATGGTGTGTTGCATACTGGACCATATGTTACATAGGGATTACATGAGTTTACTACGGAGTTATGGTGGGGGAATGATACATACCTCTGGGAAGTACAAGTCCATAGGACTGATAAGTGGCAAATAATATTCACACCATGCAAGTATCAGGCAATGACCATCTCCAACGAGAGAGAGTCTTAACAACCTCCCCTTGATATTCAATGGCATTACCACCGCAGAATCCCCCATCAACATCATGGTGTCACCATTGACCAGACACTTAACTGGACCAGCTACATAAATACCTTGGCTACAAGAGCAGATCAGAGGCTGGCTATTCTGCGGTGAGTGTCTCACCACCTGACTCCCCAAAGCCTTTCCATCATCTACAAGGCACAATACTCTCCACTTGCCTGGATGATTGCAGCTCCAACAACACTCAAGAAGCTCAACACCATACAAGACAAAGCAGGACACTTGATTGGCACCCCATCCACTGTCTTAAACATTTACTCCCACCACCATCGGCGCACCTTGGCTGCAGTGCTGGTCATCTACAAGATGCACTGCAGCAACTCGCCACGGCTTCTTCGACAGGACTTCCCAAACCTGCAGCTTCTACCACCTAGAAGGACAAGGGCAGCAGGTGCATGGGAACACCAAATTCCCCTCCAGTCACACACCATCCTGACTTAGAAATATATTGCTGTCTATTCATCGTCGCTGTGTCAAAATCCTGGAACTCCCTAGTAACAGTACTATGGAAGTACCTTCATCACATGGACTGCAATGGTTCAAGAAGGTGGCTCATCACCACCTGCTCAAGGGCAATTAGGGATGGGCAATAAATGCTGGCCTTGCCAGTGACACCCACATCCCAGGAATAAATATTTAAAAAAGGCTTGTTGCTATTAGAAATGTGATGGAAACTTCCTATTCATCAAACTCACTTGTACTTATATAATATATGTTGTTCATTGTGTTGTTCATTATAAATCAGGCATTTCAGAGTGATACTAAAGGGCTGGTATGGGAAAGAGGGGTTCCTTTTCATGGGACACTGGCACAAGTACTGGGACAGAAAGGAAAAGTGCCGATGGGATGGGCTCCATCTGAACCGGGATGAGACTCATGTCCTAGCAGAAAGAATAAATAGGGAAGTGGAAAAGGCTTTAAACTAGTAAAACAGGGAGAGGGATTGACAAGAAATGAAACCAGCCTAAATATAAACAAAGCAGGAAAGGAGAGCATAGGAAAGAAATAAAGTACATTTATGGACACAGAATAAATAGAATTATAGAGTAGGAATGTAAAAAAATGGTTAACAATAAAGTGAGTGGAACTGCTATGAAAAATGAGTTAAACTGTCTGTACAGCAATGCACACAGTGTCCATAATAAAACAGGGGAACTGGAAGCAATAATATGTTGTGGGCATCCAGACATAGTAGGGATTTCTGAGACATGGCTATGGAAAAATCAGGACTAGGAATTAAACATTGCAGGGTATAACATATTTAGAAAAGATAGAGAGAGAAAAATGGGAGGTAGAGTAGCTGTACTTTTTAGGGATAACATAATGGCAGTAGAAAAAGTGATGCAGCTATCAGCAAGATAAAAATAGAATCCATGTGGATAGAGATAAAAATAATAAAGGATCAATCACACTAATAGGTATAGTCTAGAGACCACCTAATAGGGGAAGGGAGGTGGAGGAAGAAATATGCAGACAAATTAGGGAAATAGGTAAAAACATAGAATAATAATCATAGGGGATTTCAATTACCCCAATATTAATTGGCCAGAAGAGGTAGGTAAAGAGGATAAGGGAATGGAGTGACTACAAAGTATACAGGACTCCCTAAACCAATATGTAAGCAGTCCAACAAGGGAGAATTTGCTATTGGCTCTAGCAATGGGGAATGAACCAGAGCGGATAAAAGAAGCAAAAGTAGGGGAACATTGAGGCAATAGTGATCATCATATAATACGATTCAAGATAATAATTGAGAAGGAAATAAGTATGACAAACACCAGGATAAAAGCCAATTTTGAGGGCCGAGAATAGAACTTGGGAAAATAACATGGACAACAATATTGGCATTCAATGATGTAGAACAGCAGTGGAAAATATTTTAAAACCTGTACAACAGTGTCCAGGAAAAATATATTCCTCTTAAAAAAAAAAGAACAAGCTAAACATTAATGAGACACCGTGGATGAATAAAGACATAAGGGAAAAATTGATAATCAGAAAAGAGGCATACACAGTAAATGGACAGCAGGGGAGAGCAGGACAAGAGACAATACAAAGAAATTAGGAAAGAAGTAAAAAAAAAAACAATTAAAAATGCAAAAAGGAACTATGAAATTAATTATCAAGGAACATTAAACAAAATAAAATATTTTACAGACACATAGATTAAAAAAAAGGAAAGTCAGGGTGGGAATAGGGCAGAGATATTAAATAATGACTTTGCTTCAGTATTTACCAGGGAGACCGACAGGTGGGCATGACATTGGCTGATGAGATTAGAAATAAGATAACTGCATTTAAAATAAAAAGAGGAGAAATATTTTTAAAAACTAATCAAACTCAAAGGGGATAAATCCACCGGCTTAATAGATTACATGCATGCATTTTAGAAGAATCTAGGGAATAGATAGCAGAGGCATTACTACACATATTTAATCATTCGTTAGAACATGGTGTAATGCCAGAGGATTGGTGGATAGCTAATATAATACATATATTTAAGAAGGGAGATATAACATGTCCAGAGAACTATAAACCAGTCAGCTTAACATTGATGGTAGGAAAAATAATGGAATCCTACTAAACGAGAAAATAAAAGATCTAGAAACCAAAAATATAATAATGAATAGTCAGCATGGATTTTAAAAGGGAAAGTCTTGCTTGACCTCATTGAATCTTTGAAGAGGTAACAGAGAGAGTAGACACAGGTAATGCAGTAGATGTAATTTATCTAGATTTTCAAAAGGCCTTTGATAAGGTACCACATAATAGATTAATGAATAAGGAGACAAGTAGCAGAATGGGTAACAAGCTGGCTTCAAGACAGAAAGCAGAGAGTAGGGGTAAAGGGTATCTATTCAGAGTGGCAGTAGGTGGGAAGTGGTGTTCCACAAGGATCAGTGCTGGGATCACTGTTCACAGTTTATATTAATGATTTTGACTTTTGAATCGTAAACACAATTTCTAAATTTGCTGATGACACCAAATTGGGGGAGATAATCAATATTGAGAAGGACTGCAACAAATTACATGAAGACATTAATAAACTTTCAAAATGGGCATATAATTGTCAAATGAAATTCTACACAGATAAGTGTATTACATTTTGGTATTACATGAGGTATTACATTTTGGTGAGAAAAATAGGGAGGTCACACATTACTTATAAAATACGAATCTAAGTGGATTAGAAGAGCAAAAGGAGCTGGGAGTACAAACACACAAATCGCTGAAAGAAGCGACAAAGGTTAACAAGGCCATAAAAAAAGCAAACCAAGCACTATGGTTTATTTTTAGAGGGATTGAATTGAGAGATAGAGAAGTTATGCTCGAACCTTGGTTAGACCACACTTGGAGGACTACATACAATTCTGGTTGTTGTATTATAAAAAAGATATGGAGGCACTGGAGAGAGTGTAAAAAAGATTTACAAGGATGAAACTAGAAATGCGAGGGTATACCTTCAGGAAGGGATGAACAGGCTGGGTCTCTTTTCTCTTGAAAAGAGAAGGCTGAGAGGTGACCTAATAGAGGTCTTTAAAATTATGGAAGGTTTCGATGAAGTAGATACAGAGAAAGTGGTGGCAAAATTGCCCCTTTTTAATAGCCCTGTTAGCGCCTCCGAGGGGCATTAATGGGGCACAAAGCAGTTTTTGCCCAGGGAAGGGGGCGCTACCGCCTCCCGAGAAATTGCCCAGGAAGTTGCGGAGGTGCTGTCCTGGTCGTCCATTGGCGGCCATCACCGGCCGTGCAGAGTGTGCAGCGGCCTTCCCCTTTAATCAAAGAGGAGGGGCATTGAAGCATGTCAGCGCTACATGGAGCATCCACATAGCGCTTGATTCATCCCCCCAATATCGTCCCGGGACCCGCCCCCAAAGGAAGTGGAATGCCGGAGATTGTGCTCTGCTTCCTTTGAGGGATGGTATTCCCAATTCAACTTCGGGGCGAGACATCAGCGCCGGGCGCTAAAAGTCCCACTCGTGGGGAAGAGCAAAACTAGAGACTATCAATATAAGATAGTCATCAAGAAATGAAATAGGGAATTCAGAAGGAATTTCTTTACCAAGAGAGTGACGGGAATATGTAATTTGCTACCACAGGGAATGGTTGAAGTGAATAATATAGATGCATTTAAAGGGAGGCTAGATAAGCATATCAGGGAGATGGGAATAAAGGGTTATGCTGATAGAGTTAGATGAGGAAAGATGAGAGGAGGCTCGAGTGGAGCATAAACGCTGGCATGGACTTGTTGGGCCGAATGGCCTGTTTCTGTGCCATATATTGTAAGTAGTCCCATGCAAACTTTGTGATTTTAGACATTTCTTGAGTATATATTGAACAACACAGGGAAAATGAATTGACGCTATTGTGAATTCCTGTGCATACAGCGGCAGAGTCTGGCAATCTGGCACATGGTGATTGAAGTGCTTCAGACACTGGGGCTCCACATTATTGGGTGCAGAGGCCTGAGATCTACTCTGCGCCCAATGCGTTGAGCACACAAAATGCAGGTGGGAAGTTAACAGCCTGCAAGCCAAGTGAGTGCAAGGCTCATTGAGGCTCTACTGCAAGTTAGGAAGCCTCTCCATAACAAGGTCTGAACAGCAGCACTCCAGATGCTAAGTGCCCATTAAAAAGAGACTTGCATAAAAATATTAAATTTTGCTCCTTGTTTGACCAATTAGTTAAAAGGGACAAAGTTCCCATTGTATTTGTTTTTAAAAAAAGGCAGCACTTTATTGACAGCCAGCAATCCTTCACTGACTTCTACTGCTTACAATCCAGCCTCCGACCTCCCAACAGGTCATGTGCTGAGCACTGAGAGTGCTGCAAAAATATTTACATGACCTAACCTTACATCATTTTAAGCAAGATCATCTTATTGGGGCATAGGTGCACGTAGCGCCTGAGGGACGGCGCTGTGGGCAGCTCTGTGCTAGGATCATATTATCTGCCCCATTTTATCAGTTGTATCACTCTCTGACATCAGCTTTTGTTGCCATGGTTTCTCTGACGGAATGTGATCCCTTGCCAAATGCTCTGCTAATGCTTTGAGATAACACTGTATTTCACAGTGAGAATAACACTACTTATTGCTATAGTTTCGACAAGAAAATCAATTGCTCCACATGCTGTATAGTATTAGTTTGTACAGAAACAATCTGCGCTATACATGTGTTGCATTGGCATAGCTACCACTGGAGCGACTGCACTAATACTGTTATTAATACAACAATTTCACACCAAATTTACATTTGTTGTGCTATATGTTCTGTATGAAAATCATTGTGTAGAGCAGAAATATCTCAGTCCAATTCAACTGTCCCAGTTACATTGGGCCCAATTTTGGCCATGACTTTTTTGGAGTAAGTTGGTTTTTCTGGCGTAAGTTGAAAAATGCCATTTTCCCCAATAAACTTGCTCCAGAGTAACTTAGTTAGGTACGATATTTTTTAGTTCAGTATTTTTTTCAAAAGGGGTGTTCCCAGCCACTTATGCCAGTTTTGGCCATTTATGCCACTTTGGCCAGCAAACACTTACTCCAAATAGACTTAGGTCAGCGTATGTGGCCAGCTCTGAAAAACAGTGCGGGCAGTGAAGAAAGCAGCACACATTATTACATCGGCGGACATTAGGGCAGGGATAGGGGAGGGAAGGGAACTGAAGAGGACCTGAAACAATACAACCAAGCACCAAACATTGCTAGGAAAAGCACAAACAAGTAACATGCTAATAGAAATCAAGTAAATCCTATCTTAATCTTTAAAGTCGGCTCGGGAAGGCAGCGGGCCGGCCTGTGCGTGAGGCCATTCAGCCTGGTATAGGGAAGGCAAGACGTGCACCGGGAGTCCAGTCGTCCAGGGCCAGGGGTGGCTGCAAATGAACAGGGGGGTGATGCTGAAGCAGAGCGACGGAACGCGGCATCGGTGGGGTGGGGGTGGGGGGGTGGGGGTAGCGAGATGCTGGCCTCAATATCACCGGGTTGGGGGGTTGGGGGAAGGCCACGAAACAAAGCAATACATTTTCCCTGCAACTAAAGCACCAAGACCAAAGTAATAAGCAGTCAATCAATCAGTAAATAACAAATAAAAAATATAAGTCCTACCTTAGGGAACGCAGTGGGTCACCAATGAGGGAGCCCATTCAGCCAGGGCTAGGGACGGGTGTGTTTCAGGCCCCTCCCACACAGCCTGCAGCGCACACTCACAGATTCGGCCTGCCAGGAGCTACTGCACATGCGTGTAGACTCTAGTGCGCATGTGCAGAAGTCCCGGCACTGTTTTCAGCGCCGGGACCTGGCTCCGACCCCAATCCACCGGCCCACGCTAAGCCACCACCGAGGAGAGGCTGCAGAGCGGCCAGAATCGGGAGGAAGATTTTCAGTGCGCTTGGAGGCGGACAAAAGCGGCGCACTGCAGGTGAGGGTTGCCAGAAAAAGACGTTGGGGAAATTTGAGCCCATTGAAACCCATCCAAATAGTTTGGGGTGTAGAGACACATTGGGAATCATGAAATCACTGTATCACAATATCTCACAATTTACTTAGAAGGGTGAATTCAATCTCCCTTCTCAGTCTTGCAACTTCCCATTGATAAGTAGGTGTATAAAATGAGGCAGTTTCCTCCAAAACTTGAAGTACCATTCCACATGTTGCGAGAAAGCCATGTAATGAATTATGCATTGTCCGTACGCAAGTTTTGTGGCAAGCAGTGTCATTGTGGTCATTTTAGCGGTGAGTTTACTGTACCATGCATCAGAGTTGTTGTCATTTGGGTTAGGGTTGGGTTAGGGATAGGGGTATACATGTCATGAACCAGATTTATTTTAATGGGTGTTCTGAAGTCATAATTCCCTGGAAAATTTTGAATTTAACAATTTATTTAACACTTAATTTCTGTGTGGGGGAGAAGGGGATGAGGAGTGTAGGCACTGTCTCTCTGGTGCTGAGGTTTCTCCGAAATGGCCCACCTGGTAATGGACATTTGGAACCAAAACAAATATCTATCTAACTGTGGAAGGCTCACTATATGCCAGGTTAAACCTCCGTCACCTTCAGTCCTGATACACGGTCGTTACAACCTCTGTCATTGAATTGCAGTAATCAGACGACATTTGCGTTTGTGCACACTCGGAGGTCGAACTACAAACCATCGTCGATACCTTCACCAAAGCGTATGAGAGTCTGGGCCTTACATTAAACCTCCGTAAGACAAAGGTTCTCTGCCAACCTACCCCAGCCACACACTACTGATCCCGATTATCAAGATCCATGATGAAACCTTGACCTTGGACAATGTGGACCTTTTTCCATACCTTGGGAGCCTACTTTCAATGAAGACAGACATCGATGACGAATTCCAACACCACCTTCAGTGTGCTAGTGCAGCCTTTGGTCGCCTGAGGAAGAGAGCGTTCGAATACCAGGATCTCAAATCCGGCACGAAGCTCATGCTCTACAGAGCAGTAGTGGTACCCGCCCTCCTATATGCTTCAGAGACATAGACTATATACTGTAGGTACCTCAAAGCACTGGAGAAGTACCATCAACACTGCCTCCGCAAGATCCTGCAAATCTATTGGCAGGATAGGCGCACCAACGTCAGTGTCCTCGCTCAGATCAACATCCGCAGCATCAAAGCACTGACCACACTCAATCAGCTCCGATGGACGGTCCACATTGTCCGCATGCCCGACACTAGACTCCCAAAGTAAGCACTCTACTCAGAGCTCCGACAAGGCAAGTGAGTCCCATGACAGCAGAGACAATGCTTCAAGGACACCCTCAATTCCTCCTTGAAAAAGTGCAACATCCCTGCTGACATTTGGGAATCTCTGGCGCAAGACCGCTCAAAGTGGAGGAGATTCAACACTTCGAGTCTCTTCGTCGGGAGCACATGGAAGCCAAGCACAAACAACGTAAGGAGCGCACGACAACCCAAGCAGCCCATCCACCCGTCCCTTCAACAATCACCTGCCCCATCTGTGACAGAGACTGTAGATCCTGCATTGGTCTCATCAGTCACCTTAGAACCCATATTAGTGTGGAAGCAAGTCATGGTCGACTCCGGGAGACTGCCTAAGAAGAAAATACTCCAGGGCAGTTGTGGTGGTTGATCAGCCAGCCTGGTCACTAATGAAACCCTGGAGGGTAGGCTTGTCATTAAGGGCTATGATTCTTCCCACTCTGCTCCAGATAACCTAATGCGTAGGATGCTCCTAAACAAGCAGTAGGAAGTCGATCAGTACCAGTTGCCAGTATCTCACCCAGTGACAAACCCTCAAATTAACTATGTAGATCCCCTTGGGTGGGTTTCACTGGGCTGGTCTGTGAGAGAGAAAGGGTGAATGACCGCAAGGGTGATGGGATTGAAAGGACAAAAGTGAAAGGCACCATCCTCTTTGACTCCCTCCTTTTCCCCTCCTCCATAGCAACTTGTTGGGAATCATCTAGAATATAAACAAAGGAAAAGATTGGAGAAGTGTTAGCTGGTTACTGGATATCTCAGCAACTGCATTTGAAGGAGACCATTTGAAGGAAGCTTTCCTTTAAAGATGCCCATGTCCACAAGCCATGATACTGACATGCTCCTGAAGACTCTGACAAACCTGCAGCTGCCACTGGCCCTCCATCTCTCTCAGTTTGCCTCCCCAGATTCTGCCAGGCTTTGTCTTCCTGTGGCGTTAATGTTCTCTTATCTAGGGGTCCTCCTCCAGCAGCCTATGGCTCTCTGATGTAGGTAAGGTGTACCTTGTGATGAAGAGTAAAAGAGAAAAGGATATTAGCTGTTCATTGACAATGACAGGGGCTGAGATTCACAAACTCAAGTTCTGGTATTTATATATAAAGAAATGTATCCCAGGTTGTTAAGAGATGCAAGGGAGGAAATAGCAGAGGTTCTGACTAACATTTTCAAATCCTCTCTGTCTACAGGTCTGGTGCTGGAGGACTGGAGGGCATTGTTTAAAAAGGGAGTAAGGGACAGTTGGAGTAATTACAAGCCAGTCAACCTAACCTCAGTGGTGGGCAAATTATTGGAAAAAATTATGAGGAACAGTATTAATTGTCATTTAGAAAGGCACGGATTAATAAAGGACAGTCAACATGGATTTGTTATGGGAAGGTCTGATTAACTTGATTGAATTTTTTGAGAAGGTAACAAAGAGGATCAATGAGGGTTGCGTGTTTGATGTAGTGTATATGGATTTTAGCAAGACTTTTGACAAGTTCCCACATGGCACACTGGTCAGAAAAGTAAACGCCCATGGGATCCAAGGGAAAGTGGAAGTTGGATCCAAAATTGTCTCAGTGGCAGGAAAAAAAAGGGTAATGGACGACCGGTGTTTTTGTGACTGGAAGACTGTTTCCAGTGGGGTTTCACATGGCTCAGTACTAGGTCCCTTGCTCTTTGTGGCATATCTAAATGATTTAGACTTCAATGTACGGGGCATGATTCAGAAATTTACAGATAATTCAAAAATTGACCATGTGGTTGATAGTGAGGAACAAAGCTGCAGGAAGATATCAATGGACTGGTCAAGTGGGCAGAAAAGTAACAAAAGTAGAAGGTCAGGTAGATAAAGTGGTTAAAAAGGCATACGAGATACTTTTCTATATTAGCTGAGGCATAGAATATAAGAGCAGGGAGGTTATGCTTGAACTATATAAAACACTAGTTAGGCCACAGCTAGAGTACTGCATGCAGTTCTCTACAGTCCTGTATTACAGGAATGATGTGATGGCACTAGAGAGGGTACAGAAGAGATTTACGAGGATGTTGCCAGAACTGGAGAATTTTAGCTGTGAGGAAAAATTTGATAGGCTGGGGTTGTTTTCTTTGGAACAGAGGAAGCTGAGGGGAGACTTAATTTAGGTTTTTAAAATTATGAGGGGGCTAGATAGAGTGGATAGGAAGGATCTATTTCCCCTAGCAGAGAAGTCAATAACCAGGTGGCATAGATTTAAAGTAATTGGTAGAAGAATTAGAGGGCATTTGAGGAGAACTTTTTTCACCCAGAGGGTTGTGGAACTCACTGACTGAAAGGATGGTAGAGGCAGAAACTCTCATCATATTTAAAAAGTACTTGAATATGCAATTGATGTGCCATAACCTACAGGGCTACGGACCAAGCGCTGGAAAGTGGGATTAGGCTGGATAGCGTTTTTTTGGCCGACACAGACACGATGGGCTGAATGGCCTCCTTCTGGCTGAAAATTTCTATGTTTTGATGATTTAGGGATGTCTACTAATGCGTGTAAGGGAGTGAATTTTAATGCTGTTATTTCTGCTGGGTGCTGATAATTATGGTTTTGTGACATTCATAACCGAGGCTAGTTGACACTTATATACTGTTCACTTAACACATTGAGTACAGGGAGAGTTAGATAAGTCACAGTCATCTTACCTTTGCTTTCTTGGTGCAATCACTCAATTTTTTATGACACTGTAGCGGTGTCGTGAGGGTTAAAAGGTGGGGCACTGACTTTCACTGCTATTTTCCTCTACATTGTTTTCATTCCTGCCCCAGATGTCTTCCATCCCAACCCCAAACAACCAGTCCTTCCTGGTTAGTACCTCCGCCATGTCAGACTTTCTCAAAGTGAAGACTCCTTTTTAGCCTGCTGATCCCAGGTTTGTTTCTTCCTCCAGTTTTACCATTGGCCCTTTAAACAGCATTAGCCTGCTGCTCCAGGCTTCTTCCTCTCTTTCACAATTTTCTTCAACCCCCGTGCCCCCACCCCATCTCAATGGCTTCCAGTCAGGGTGCTACTGGCATATAACTGCATCCCTAGGCTCAAATGTTTTATGTAGAAAGGTGGCCTCTTAATCTGGTGGTAAGAATGGTTGCTTTACAATCCTAGGGTCATGGGCTATTGTCTCCAGTTCCTTGATATTCAAATCTGCCAGTCTCAATTTGTTATGCTTCCGTTGGGCTGCTCACTGAGAATGTGCATTGCTACTTCAGGGAAAGTGAAAACTGACATTTGCTGCCTCACTCAATTATGAAGTGGTGTCTGTCATAAGTTCACAGTCAATCATCATCATCATAGGCAGTCCCTCGAAACGAGGATGACTTGCTTCTACATCAAAAAGGGATGAGTTCACAAGTGCTTCAATGAAGGACCGAATATTCCAGATCCCGAACTACATCTTGAAGGGATGGAAGATGCCTGTGCGTGGAGTTTTTTAATGTGTGGGGACCGTTGCACACCAGCCACCACACGGGCTTGACAGAGCTAGGTCTTGGTCCAGTGGCAAGGGCAGTATATAGTAAGCTCGTGATTGTCCTGATGCCTAGCCCGAAGGAGGAAACTTAAGGGTCGATTTTCATCAAGGCCTCTGCCCGCCCAAGTGCCGCGCAAAGTACCGCTGATGGCCACCGAGGTACTGGACGGTACTTTGGGTGGGATGTTCATCGCCAAGGTCCCTCAAAGGTCGGCGGGCGGCAAATGGACGATGTACGCTGCCAATCTGGGCGGCAGTGGACGGGAGGTCTCATTTTCGGCAGCAGAGGCGCTTGCCGCCCAAGTGCCGCCGAGGATGGAATCAGGCCCACGGAGGTCCGAAGACCTGAAAAAAAGGTCATCAGTAAAAAATAAAAAAACTATCAGAAGACCTTCGGGGACCCCATCCAGGTAAGTTGCTGTGGGAATTTTTAAAAAAGGTTCACTAACCTTTTTTTCAGGTTCTTTGTACTTACTGTCGAGGACAGACCAGCCTCCTCGTAGCGGTCCACCCCCGTTCTGGCGCCGACTCTCGCCACATCAATATGGGAGCTCGGCGGGCGCTACTCGGCCGTCCGCTGACGTTAGCGGGCGGTTCCCGGCTGCACACCCCTCCTGCCCGCTCCAGGCCACCTCGAAAGTGGCACTGGGCGGATCTTCAAGAGCAGTGTCGGCGGCAGTCGGCGGCAGCGGGCGGTGAGTTCATGAATTTCGGCCCCTGAGAGACAAGTGGTCATTTTATCGTTCAAAAAACATTTAAAAATTCAAACTTATAACAAATAAAAACACCATTAAAACCCAGGGACAGGTGCAGTGGGACTGACAACATCAATAATTAGCTCCATACGATTGCAACAGTTTGGTCACACTACACATTCCTTAAGGAATAAAGTCAGCATCTACAGACTGTGTAAGTTCCTCTGTTCCATTCTTCATCCATAGAAGATGACTATATCTCAGCACCTTGAATAACCCCTGCCTGGAAAAATTTATGTATGAAAAGCATGGGCACCCCATGGGACTTTTGAGCCTACTCTCTCAGATCAACAGATTGACTCGAAGAGCCACAAAAGTGAAAGAAGAAACAAAGCAGGGACCGATTTTTAAATTAAAAAATAAGAAAAATTGTGAAAACACTGGGGCTGAATTTGTGTTTGGAGGCTTCCCGCAGGCGGATGCCACCGACCAGCAAAAAATCTACGAACTTACCTGCTGCCTCGGGATCCATGGAGACTGATGCTTCTGGGCCTCGATGTGCAGACAATGCGAAGAGGCCCACGTATCTGAGGCGCATGTCGTTCGCAAGCGCCCCTGGGATCACATGGGCCAGCCCAACCAATCAAAGAAGGAGATCCCCATTCATGCTTATGGGGATTCCATGGAAACCGTGGGATCACATAAAAAATACATTTAACAGAACAATTAAATTTAGCAAAAATACGGGGGCGAAATTGCTCCACGCCCCTATTGGGGCTGGTAACCTCCCAGGGCTGGGACTTTTAGGACTCGGCGCGGACTTGACTTACCATCCTGAAAGGAAGCGGAGCGCCATCTCCGAAGCTCCGCTTCCTGTAGAGGCGGGTGCCGGGGGCTACTGGGGTGCTGAGGGTAGCGTTGCGCGGATGCTCCACATAACGCTAACACACTTTAACGTCCCTCCCTTTCGATCAAAGGGGAGGACTGCTAAACACTCTGCAAGGCCTCTGATGGCCTCCATTGGGCCACCAGGCCAGCGTGCGACCGGGCTAGCAGCCCCGCACCTAAGACGGAGTGTCGGGCTGCACGATGGCAGACAGGAAGCAAAGAGTAGGAGTAAATGGGTACTTTTCAGAATGGCAGGCAGTGACTAGTGGGGTACCGCAAGGTTCTGTGCTGGGGCCCCAGCTGTTTACACTGTACATTAATGATTTAGACGAGGGGATTAAATGTAGTATCTCCAAATTTGCAGATGAAACTAAGTTGGGTGGCAGTGTGAGCTGCGAGGAGGATGCTATGAGGCTGCAGAGTGACTTGGATAGGTTAGGTGAGTGGGCAAATGCATGGCAGATGAAGTATAATATGGATAAATGTGAGGTTATCCACTTCGGTGGTAAAAATAGAGAGACAGACTATTATCTGAATGGTGACAGATTAGGAAAAGGGGAGGTGCAACGAGACCTGGATGTCATGGTACATCAGTCATTGAAGGTTAGCATGCAGGGACAGCAGGCAGTTAAGAAAGCAAATGGCATGTTGGCCTTCATAGCTAGGGGATTTGAGTACAGGGGCAGGGAGGTGTTATTACAGTTGTACAGGGCCTTGGTGAGGCCACACCTGGAGTATTGTGTACAGTTTTGGTCTCCTAACTTGAGGAAGGACATTCTTGCTATTGAGGGAGTGCAGCGAAGGTTCACCAGACTGATTCCCGGGATGGCGGGACTGACAGATCAAGAAAGACTGGATCAACTGGGCTTGTATTCACTGGAGTTCAGAAGAATGAGAGGGGATCTCATAGAAACGTTTAAAATTCTGACGGGTTTAGACAGGTTAGATGCAGGAAGAATGTTCCCAATGTTGGGGAAGTCCAGAATCAGGGGTCACAGTCTAAGGATAAGGGGTAAGCCATTTAGGACCGAGATGAGGAGAAACTTCTTCACCCAGAGAGTGGTGAACCTGTGGAATTCTCTACCACAGAAAGTTGTTGAGGCCAATTCACTAAATATATTCAAAAAGGAGTTAGATGTAGTCCTTACTACTAGGGGGATCAAGGGGTATGGCGAGAAAGCAGGAATGGGGTACTGAAGTTGCATGTTCAGCCATGAACTCATTGAATGGCGGTGCAGGCTCGAAGGGCCGAATGGCCTACTCCTGCACCTATTTTCTATGTTTCTATGGTGGCTCGGATCACGCTAGGGCCACCATGGTCGAGCCGACCCAAAAGACGGCTGACAAAAAAAGACGGCTGCCTAGGGCGCTGGCGCCCTGCCCTTTAACTACCGCCCCAAGAGCGGATGTCGGCCCGCTTCAAGACCTTGCTGAAAGACCTTCACTGAGAAGCCCAATGGCAAAGGCAAAATAATTATGACTAAGTGAATCGTCACATTTTGTCCATCCAAGCTGAACATCAGTTCACGCCAGCCTCGTGGTCCGCGGAGCAATTTCCCCTGTGGGGTGTTAAGTGGTTGGTGCGGGCTGGTGAGGGGCGCTGCGCATGGTGATAAAGTCATCGCCCATTGCACGGCAGCTCGACACGTTAGCCACAAACCGCCCCAGCGCCTCCGCAACCTCCCGCGCAATTTCCCTTGTGGCGGCAGAGCCCCCCCCCTCCCCCGGGCAAAAATTGCCCCCCGGAGGTGCAAACGGGGCGATAAAAAGGGGCAATTTCACCCATTACATATTTCAAATAAATTAACATACAATATAATTAAACATTTAAAACAAAAATTTTGTTTTTGCTGGGAACATTAAAACTGACTGCAAAAGCTTCTATCAATATGTGAAGAGAAAAAGATTACTGAAGACAAACGTAGGTCCCTTGTAGTCAGAATCAGGTGAATTTATAATGGGGAACAAAGAAATGGCAGACCAGTTGACCAAATATGTTGGTTCTGTCTTCACGAAGGAAGACACAAATAACCTTCCGGAAATACTAGGGGACCGAGGGTCTAGTGAGAAGGAGGAACTGAAGGAAATCCTTATTAGGCGGGAAATTGTGTAAGGGAAATTGATGGGATTGAAGGCCGGTAAATCCCCAGGGCCTGATAATCTACATCCCAGAGTACTTAAGGAAGTGGCCATAGAAATAGTGGATGCATTGGTGATCATTTTCCAACAGTCTATCGACTCTGGATCAGTTTCTATGGACTGGAGGGTAGCTAATGTAACAACACTTTTAAAAAAAGGAGGGAGAGAGAAAACAGGTAATTATAGACTGGTTAGCCTGACATCAGTAGTGGAGAAAATGTTGGAATCAATTTTTAAAGATGAAATAGCAGCGCATTTGGAAAGCAGTGACAGGATCGGTCCAAGTCAGCATGGATTTATGAAAGGGAAATCATGCTTGACGAATCTTCTGGAATTTTTTGAGGATGTAACTAGTAGAGTGAACAAGGGAGAACCAGTGGATGTGGTGTATTTGGACTTTCAAAAGGCTTTTGACAAGGTCCCACACAAGAGATTGGTGTGCAAAATTAAAGCACATGGCATTGGGGGTAATGTACTGACTTGGATAGAGAAATGGTTGACAGACAGGAAGCAGAGAGTCGGGATAAACAGGTCCTTTTCAGAATGGCAGGCAGTGACTAGTGGGGTGCCGCAGGGCTTAGTGCTGGGACCCCAGCTATTTACAATATACATCAATGATTTAGATGAAGGAATTGAGTGTAATATCTCCAAGTTTGCAGATGACACTAAGCTGGGTGGCAGTGTGAGCTGGTAGGAGGATGCTAAGAGGCTGCAGGGTGACTTGGACAGGTTAGATGAGTGGGCAAATGCATGGCAGATGCAGTATAATGTGGATAAATGTGAGGTTATCCACTTTGGTGGCAAAAACACGAAAGCAGAATATTATCTGAAAGGCGGTAGATTAGGAATAAGGGGAGGTGCAATGAGACCTGGGTGTCATGGTACATCAGTCATTGAAAGTTGGCATGCAGGTACAAATGCAAATGGCATGTTGGCCTTCCTAGCTAAGTGATTCTAGCATCGGAGCAGGGAAGTCTTACTGCAGTTGTACAGGGCCTTGGTGAGGCTTCACCTGGAATATTGTGTTCAATTTTGGTCTCCTATTCTTAGGAAGGACGTTCTTGCTATTGAAGGAGTGCAGCGAAGGTTCACCAGACTGATTCCCGGGATGGCGGGACTGACATATGAGGAGAGACTGGATCGACTGGGCCTGTATTCACTGGAGTTTAGAAGGATGAGAGGGAATCTCACAGAAACATATAAAATTCTGACGGGACTGGACAGGTTAGATGCAGGAAGAATGTTCCTGATCTTGGGGAAGTCCAGAAACAGGGGACACAGTCTAAGGATAAGGGGTAAGCCATTTAGGACTGAGATGAGGGGAAACTTCTTCACTCAGAGTTGTTAACCTATGGAATTCTCTACCACAGAGAGTTGTTGATGCCAGTTCGTTGGATATATTCAAGAGGGAGTTAGATATGATCCTTACGGCTAAAGGGATCAAGGGGTATGGAGGGAAAGCAGGAAATGGGTACTGAGGTGAATGATCCGCCATGATCTTATTGAATGGGGGTGCAGGCTCGAAGGGCCGAATGGCCTACTCCTGCACCTGTATTCTCTGTTTCCATGTTTCTAAATGTGTGAAAGGGGCGAAAAATAACCTTACATTCTTGAAGATGTTTAAATGAATGAAAATAAATTATTTTTATGTTTTTTAAAACTCTTATGGTGGCTTTTACCGGGAGTAAGAATTTCACGGGCACTCACTGGGCAGAACTTGGCCAAATCTCCCAACTCTCCGCCCATGGATGCCCTTTTCCCGGGATGCGGATGATCTGTCAAGAGAATTCTTGACAGATTGCAAGTTCTAGGTTTTCGCGCATGCACAGAGCCTGCCTAAACGTGGAGGTTGTGCGGCCCCTATGGGCGCGTGCGCACCTCGTACCATGCCCGTGGGGGCCGCAAATTAAGGTCCATTATGACTAAAAATGGAACCAAATTTTCCTTATAATCCTACAGCTAATCTGAGAATGAAACCTGTTTGAATTGCCTTGAACATCACAGTACTGATATTCTATAATTGACCGACCCTGTCCACTTCAGACTTTCTCATGCTCATGTAATATGAAATGGCATGTCTACCATACAATACTGATTTTCAGAAGTACTTTTTCAGGCACATTATATCTAGTATAATCTACATAATTAAAAGTTTTGCACCTGGCATGTTGGCATGTATCAAATTATAGCTGAAGGGTATGAGAAAATATTTGGTGTCTATGGGGCAGCGTGCATGCAGATTAGCTTGAATTTCAAATCTTCTAAAAAGCAAGCAATCAAAAAATAATTAAAGATCTTTGGGGCCGAATTTGGTACAGGTGGCGCCCGCAGCCGACGAGGATCCGCTGGAAATGTAGTTTTCTGGGCGATTCCTCCGGAACTGCCCATCTGCCGTCCAGGATCCTCCCAGCGCGAGATTGGTCGTGGAGGGATCCGCTGGCGTGATGTCATGCCGCCCATCCATGCCGGATGTGTCAAATCGGCCATTTTGGTGAGAGATGCTGGCCTCAGATCGACCTGCTGCCCACCAGAAGGACCGCTCGCAAAAAGCAGGTCTGACCTGGCCGTGAGTCGGGCGGCAGGGAGAAGGGCTCCGAGTGCTGCAGCACTGCACATCGTGGCTATGGTGCAGGTGCTGGACCTTCATCACTGGGACTGCTGGGAAAAAGTTCGGTGGATGTCGCTTTACTTTATTGCTGATGGTCATGTTTAATTTGGATGTGATAAAAGCGACTGTAATGTGTGTCAGCTGATGGAAACATTTTTCTTTGACCTTGCTGAAAGACCTTCGCTGAGAAGCCCAATGGCAAAGGCAAAATAATTATGAATAAGTGAATAGTCACATTTTGTCCATCCAAGCTGATTAATTAATTCTGTGACACAGTCCTTCAAGAAGTTCTCAGGGAAGCACTACATATCACATAGAGGGTGAGAGGGTTAGGGTTAGAATGATCCATTGTAAGCCTGAGACAGCTGCAGACTCTGACAACATTTGTATGGGAGGAAAAGGGTATAAAGTTACAGCTATTCGACTTTAGGGGCAGCATGATTGCAGAGCAAACTGAGGAAGGACTACGGTCAATCGTACACAGCAAGAGACAAGCTCAGTGCCTACAGTTGAGGTTTCAATGACTAGACTATCACTATTGCCATGTTAAGGTGTCTTTCTTTGTACTGCAAGGAAACTACTTAATAAAATCTGTTCTGATTCATCACAAAAGACCTGTACCCAGCATGCCTTGTTGTGGTGACGGACATAAGTCTATTCTGAGAGATGTAATAAATCTGACACATCGAATAACCCTCACAGCACATAAGGCGTGTTGCGATGGCCTGATGACCGTATCCATTATACAGTGCAGTCATATGTGGATGGGAAGATATTTCTGATAAAGCAGATGACCTGAGGGACAGATGTGTGTTTCTCACAAGGCACCACACATGACGTTAAAATCAAACATTCACCAAGAGAGGGTCAACAATGTGAGTGGTATTTACAAGTGCACAATAACAAAGGTTACATAACATAATTACATTTACAAACATTTACACCACCAACACCCATCCCTCTACCCGGTACCACCACCTCTCTTTCCCCCCCTTTGAAGCGATGCCCAAGCGCCTCTTCCTCGCCCTGTGTACACCATGGCGTGCCGCTCCCCTGCCCCTCACTGTCTCTGATTGACGAGGTTGTGCAGGAGGACAGCGGGATGTCTGCAGACGTGTGCCTCTTGGTGAGAAGGCAGGGGGCGTGAACGAAGGCACCGGGATCTCCTGCTCCTCCGGACCTGTCTGCTTTGAGGGTGTGGGCTCGGGGGCTTGCACTACGCGTCCAGAAGCCATCTCTTGCCTCATCGCCTCAAAGGTCTCGGTTGTGCGCTCCAACACAGTAATGAGCCGGTCCATCCTGTCATCATGCTGCTGGGTGAAGATGCTGCCAGCGATCCCAGCCATGGTCTGGAGCATATCGCAACCTATCTGCACGCTCGTCCGTGATAGCTGGACCATCTCCTGAATTGCAGAGAGCGGTGCTGCATCCTCAGATGTTGCTCGCTCCTGGTGGGTTCTGGCGCCTTGCTTGCCTTCACGCCACGGCCTCTGCTCTTGGTAGAGCTTGCCAGTGTGGAGTCCGTTCCAAACCCCAGGAACTCTGAGCCCGACGCCGAGGTCCTGCGGACATACGGCTCACATGGCAGGAGGCTGATGTCATCCTGTTCCGACTCCTCGAGCTCAAGGGCCACAAAGTTGGGTCCTTCTCCCTCCCTCTCCTCTTCTTCGTGGCTCTGGGTGACAGTGGGAGCAGTGGAAATGGGTGATCTGGGGGGAGGGGTGGAGGAAGGATCTGCTGCATTCGGCTGGGGGCAACATCGGGATGGGAGACGTTGGGATCTGATGGCTTCTCTGAAGGTCAGAGGTCGATGGTGTGCCTTGGTCCGTTCTGTCCGAGTCATCATCTGCAAGTAGAGGACAACATTTCAATCTGTGGGGTGGCAGTGGTGGTGCTGGCCAAGCTGAGATGTGAGCCGTGCCATCTCACATTTTGCCAGCAAGTAGTTACATTTCTACATAGGTACACCTATATTGGGCAACAAAGTGTGCGGTAAACCGCGAGCGCCTTAACATTGCAGGTCCTTTCATGCCATGAGTGTGGCTCAGACCGCAGATTAGTATAACCTTACCATGCTGTAGCATCGGATCTGCATCAACCATTGTGGTTGCACGGCGATGGTCACTCACCAATGCCAATGCATGCTCCTCCAGCCTGTTCAATTCAACCACCTCTGCTGGCCCCCCTCCCATCACACGCAGGCTTGCTGCCTTGGATGCGTTTTTCTTCTGCACAAAGAAACGTTGCAGCCTTTAGCCCCTTTGCTGATGCCCTCCACACACACTCCCACATACACACACATCTGGCGCACACTCTTTTAGCGTTGGACAGGAGGGGACGAATACATTTTTACTCACTCTTACTGCTGCCACCAAGTCATTCCAACATTTCCGACATTGGTCCCCATCCCGCTCAACATTGCCCATTGCGCTCACAATCTCAGCAATCTCCCTCCAAATGTGTCGGTATTGGGCTGGTGGAGGCTTGCCACGACCATTCCAGGTGAGATCTTTGTACCTGTGCGCCACTCCGTTACTCGCTCTTCCAATTCTTCCTCATTAAACCAGGGAGCTCTGGGCCTGGCTTTGCCGGTCTTCATTGCTGATTTTTGGCCACTCATCGTCAATGATGAAACGATTGGCTGCGCAGGAGTTTGTGTGTCTCAATTTCTCCGACTGCCCCCTCTCCAACTCAGACTGCCCCCTCTCCAACCTCCAACTCTGTCTTCTCCAACCTCCAACTCTGTCCTCTCAAATTCCAACTCTCTCCTGTCCCCTCTCTCACTCACAGGTGGAATAAAGTGGTGTGCCTTTATGCACATGCAGAGTACAGCAATCAGCCTCAAACGGTCATGAACTGATGACGTTGGAAGACAAAAGACACAACAAAAAAAAAAATTGCGAAGTCTCGCACCTGCGCATTGGAGGCCCTCTGAAGATTCCCGAGTGGAGAGGCCTCCAACTGCCGCAAATTGATGACATCGGCTGCTCACCCCCTCTCCCACCCGGCGACTGCCTCTGCCTGCCGCTGACGCTGCCACCCACACAACGGAGCCCAAAGTGGCTCCCGACGAGACCCGGCGACAGCAGGCAGCAAAAAGATAGATGCTGCCCGGGGGCCGTCGAGAAATGGGGGGCGACCAAATTTGGACCCATACACTCACACTTCACCTCAGTACCTCGCAAGAAAATGGAAATAATCACATCCCTGAAAAAAATTGTCAAAGTCCTTTGCATGGCCCTGTTGTTTCCTCACCTGTCTCATAATAAAATTTAAAGCATAATAAACACGTCGGGCTAAAAATTCAGTTGTGTAGTGTCCGTTGTTTTTTTTTTTATTTTTATTTTTTTTTTATAAATTCGTAGCCAATCGTTTCCAATTCTTTGTCAAGTCACAAACGCCAGAGGTCACCCTGCACCAGTCAAGGATCACTCTGCGCCAATGCTCTTAGCCAAAAGGCCTAGAGCCACTGCACCGTTCCTGGAAGTACTGCAATACCAGGTTCGTGCCATGGAGGTGGATGGGTCAGGTCCCCCACACACCTCCGTGGAGGTGGATGGGTCAAGCCATCCCACCCACCTCCTGTTTACAAAAATGTAAGCATATACCTTCCTGACCAGGGAGAAACCACCCGGAGGTCATGGTGGCTGGTCAGGTTAGTTATGCAGATCTTAGCCAAAAGGCCGAGAATCCGTTGTTTGGACACTACGGGTGCCAATTTGGCACGAAAATAGCGTCTGAGCAGCATGGGCACACTTCTCGTGTGGTCTGCGCCAGGCACCATTTTGGTGAGGGCGTTAGCATCGTTTGCAGAATATGCAGAGCGTGACGTCAATCAGAGTGTAATGCTGATTTGACTCCAGCGCTGCCATTTTTTACTTCAACGTTGGAGCTAACATCCTCTCTTAACCTTGCACAGCTGAACATGTGTTCAGCAGCAGAAGGACCCCCTATTTAAAAGAATCATCACCTACTTGCTGGTTAGTTGCTGCTTGATTTCTACTAGCTGTTGCTGAGTTTGGAGAAATGTTTGTTGCTTTCTAGACTTCTTTAAAGTTGCCCAAAGTCTATAAGGAGTGGAGCAGCACATGCTCAAATACGTGGTACTGACTTCAAGGGGTCTGCTCACACCAGTTGCTCCCAGAGATGCAGTAGTTTGTATCCCCCTTGGCCAGGGAGAATGAGCAGAGACAACAAAGAGCAGGACAAGCTGTTAGAAGAGGCAGGAGGAGGGGAAGAAGGGCAAGAAGCCATATCCACCCAGGATGCTCAGGGAGTAATTCTCCGACCTCAACCTCTGCAAGGAACAATTCATGCAACATCTCCATTTTACTAAGGAGGTTCACTTTGGACTGTTCAGCCACCAAAGAACTCACTTTGGGAGTGGAAGCAAATCTTCCTCGATTCCGATGGACTGCCTATGATGATGATGATGACTAAAGAGGTGCTCACTGAAATCTGTCACCTGCTGTAGGCAGACCTGCAGCCTCAGGCCAGGGTGAGAGTGGCATTACCACTGGCTGTAAAGGTGACCGTGCCTTTCAACTTCTTCGCGTCCGGCTCCTTCGAGGCTGGAGCAAGCGACATCTGTAACATCTACCAGTTCGACATCCACTCCTGTATAAGGGAGGTGAGCGATGCTCTGTAAGCAAAGATAGCTGAATACATTTCATTCTCTCTTGCCAGAGAGAAGCAGGAGAAGCGAACACACGACTTCGCCAGGATAACAGGCTTCCCCATGGTGCAGGAAGGCAAATGGAATGTTGGCCTTTATTGCAAGGGGGATAGAGTATAAAAGCACAGAAGTCCTGCCACAACTGTACAGGGTATTTTTGAGGCCACACTTAGAGTATTGCATCCAGTTTTGGTCTCCATATATAAGGAAGAATATACTTGCATTGGAGGCTGTTCAGAGAAGGTTCACTAGGTTGATTCCGGAGATGACGGGGTTGACTTATGAGGATAGTTTGAGTAGGTTGGGCCAATACACATTGGAGTACAGAAGAATGAGAGGTGATCTTATTGAAACTTATAAGATAATGAGGGGGTTCGACAGGGTGGATGCAGCGAGGATATTTCCACTCATAGGGGAAACTAAAACTAGGGACTTTGGGTCCAAAGCTTTTTTTTGGCATACTTGAAGAGTTATGCCCATTTTTTTCGGGGCCCAAGTACGCAAAAAAAAAATGTTCTAAGTTTCCCTGTTGGAATTCTTCATTTTGGCGTGGCTTAACCTGTCCTTTAGTTTTGGGGGTGTAGCCTTGATCTGTGCCAAAAAGATCGGGCTGCCATGGTAACCAGGGACACAATGCGAGCTAAGGCTGCAAAGTGAAACACACAGCCAGCTCCCAACATGTTAAAAAACATTGCATCAACTTAAAAACACATTGAAATATATTGCAGCAACTTACCTCCAATGCCCCAGCTGAAGGGCTTGCAGGTCCAGTCCGGTCGGGAATGGCCTCCTTGGTGCACTGCCCGAATCCTCTCTCTCTCTCTCTCTCTCTCTCTCTCTCTTTCTCTTGCTCTTTCTCTCTCTCTCTCTCTCTCTCTCTCTCTCTCTCTCCCTCTCTCTCTTGGTATCTGCTGCGCTGATTTCCTTACCTGCGCCGATTTTCTTAACTCTCCAGAAGGTTTTTCTGCAGAGGCCATATACGTTGGCCTAAGCAGAGCTGGAGAAACTCTCAGCTGGCCAAAATTGCCTAAATGGCCAGAATTGGCATGGGTGGCATTTGACTGAAAAAAAACTAACCTAAAAAAATCGTAACGAACTGAGTTACGTTGGTGCAAATTGATTGGGTAAACTGTGGTTTTTTAACAGGCCAAAAAAAGCAGCCTGCTCAAAAAAAACAGCGCAAATCACTGGGGAAAATTGAGCCCCCAGTCTCAGAATAAGGGGTCGCCCATTTAAAATTGAGATGAGAAAGAATTTCTTCTCTCAGAGGGTTGTAAATCTATGGAATTCTCTGCCCCAGAGAGTTGTGGAGGCTGGGTCTTTGAATATATTTAGGGCAGAGATAGACAGATTTTTGAGCAATAAGGGATTAAAGGATTATGGGTTACGGGCAGGGAAGTGGAGCTGAGTCCATGATCAGATCAGTCATGATCTTATTGAATGGCGGAGCAGGCTCGATGGGCCAAATGATCTAATCCTGCTCCTATTTCTTATGTTCTTATGTTCTTATGATTGAATCATCTACCAGCAGTATCAGTGAATGCAGCTCCCTCCCCAAAAAAGGATGGGGCTAACAAATCTACAGCCCCCCTGGATGTCAAGGGACATACAGGGTAAGATAAAGAAAAAAAAAGGAAGCTTATAACAGGTACTGAGAACTCAACAGTGCAGAAACCCCAGAGGAGCATAAGAAGTGCAGGGGTGCAATTAAAAAGGATATCAGGAAAGCAGAGAGAGAGCATGAAAGAATGTTGGCAAGATGTTTTATAAATATATTAAGAGCAAGAGGCTAACTAGAGAAAGAGTGGGGCCTATGAGAGACCATAAAGGAAATCTGTGTGTGGAGGCAAATGAATACTTTGCATCTGCTTTCACAAAAGAGAGGGGCGATGCAGACTTTGCAACAAAGGAGGAGGAGTGTGAAATATTAGACGAGATAAACATAGTGAGAGAGGAAGTATTAAAGGGCTTAGCAGCTTTGAAAGCGGATAAATCCCGAGGGTCAGATGAAATGTATCCCACGCTGTTAAGAGAAGCGAAAGAGGAAATAGCAGAGGCTCTGACCATCATTTTCCAATCCTCTCTGGCTACAGGTGTGGTGCCAGCAGACTGGAAGACTGCTAATGTTGTACCTTTGTTTAAAAGGGAGAAAGGGATAGACCGAGTAATTACAGGCCTGTCAGCCTAACCTCGGTGGTGGGAAAATTATTTGAAAAAATCTTGAGGAACAGGATAAATCTTCATTTGGAAAGACATGGATTAATCAAGGAAAGTCAGCATGGATTTGTTAAGGGAAGGCCGTGTCTGACTAACTTGATTGAATTTTTCGAGGAGGCAATCAGGAGGGTCGATGAGGGCAGTGAATATGATGCAGTGTATATGGATTTTAGTAAAGCTTTTGATAAGGTTCCAAATGGCAGACTGGTCACAAAAGTAATAGCCCATGGGAGCCAGGGCAAAGTTGGATTCAAAATTGGCTTGGAGGCAGGAAGAAAAGGGTAATGGTTGATGGGTGTTTTTGTGACTGGAAGGCTGTATCCAGTGGGGTTCCACAGGGCTCAGTGCTGGGTCTCTTGCTTTTTGTGGTATATATCAATGACTTGGGGGTATGATTAAGAAGTTTGCTGATGACACTAAAATAGGCTGTGTGGTTGATAATGAAGAATAAAGCTGTGGACTGCAGGAAGATATCAATGGACTGGTCAGGTGGGCAGAACAGTGGCAAATGGAATTCAATCCAGCTAAGTGTGAGGTAATGCATTTGGGGAGGTCTAACAAGGCAAGGGAAGGCAAGGCAAGAGAACACAAATTAAGTGATATGACACTGAAAAGTTTAGAGGAACAAAGGGACCTTGGAATGCAGGTCCACAGATCCCTGAAGGTAGAAGGCTAGGTAGATAAGATGGTTAAGAAGGCATATGGAATACTCGCCGTTATTCGTCGAGGCATGGAATACAAGAGCAAGGAGGTTATGCATGAACTGTATAAAACACTGGTTAGGCCGCAGCTGGAGTACTGTGTGCAGTTCTGGTCACAGCATTACTGGAAAGATGTGATTGCATTGGAAAGGTTGCAGAGGAGATTTACAAGAAAGTTGCCTGGAGAATTTTGCTCTGAGGAAAGATTGGAGATATTGGGTCGGTTTTCTTTGGAACAGAAGAGGCCAAGGGGCGACCTGATTGATATGTATAAAATTATGAGGAGTGTGGATAGAGTGGGGATAGGAAGGACCTGTTTCCCTTGGCAGAGTGGCCAACAACCAGGGGGCATAGATTTAGAGTAATTGGGAGGAGGTTTAGAGGAGATTTCAGGGGAACTTTCTTCACCCAGAGTGTGGTGGGGGTCCTGGAATTCACTGCCTTAAAGGGTGGTAGAGGCAGAAACCCTCGCCACATTTAAAAGATACTTGGATGTGCACTTAAAGTGCCATAACCTACAGGGCTACGGACCAAGAGCTGAAAAGTGGGATTAGGCTGGATAGCTCGGTCGGCCGGCGTGGACATGATGGACTGAAATGGCCTCCTTCCATACTGTAAATTTCTATGATTCTATAATTCCCACACCTTACCTTCCCTCTGTTACCAACCATTACAGCGTCCTCTTGGCAACAGTGCTACGATAACAGCCACCACAAAACAAACATTCCAAACCAATTTTATGAATCAAACCAATAAAATATTTTATTCAAAAGTCAACTAATCACCCTTGTGCATTCCCTTAGTGCCTGTCTTTTGCATGCCTCTGCCTGTCCTAATGCTACAGCAGTGGCTGCAACATGGCTGGTGGAAGACTGTTAACTTCCAGTGGAGGAGACTGCAGATGGCCTTGCTGGATGACCTCAAGTAGCTTGGGCCCTAGAAGGCCCAGCTTCAGGCTGCACCACCTCGGCATGGGCGGTAGCAGTCTGGATTGGCTATCCTAGTTATCTACTGGAGGACAGAATGCTGGACTGCTGTGTCACCCTGCAAGCCCTGTTCGACACTGGTAAACCCAGCCATGGTGGCAGCAGTCTGAGCTTGCATGACTTCAGTCTAAGCTTCCATTGCAGCACTCATACTTTTGGTGAATTCTGCTTGTGCTGCAACAGAAGCTGAGACATCGGCCATCAGACGTTACATGATCGTTGGGTCTACAATTGCGCTGGAATGGGCTCCAAGCTCTGAGCAAAGCTCTATGCAAGGTTGGAGCTGAACTCCTCCTGGCTCCTTGACATTGTATTCAGGCTTTCTGGCAGGCCTGCCAATGCACCAAGCATTTCATTGTGCATATCTATCAGCTTTGTTCTGTAGGCCACCCCATCGAAGTCTTCATCCGAGTCCTCTGCAGTAGAACCCATGTGCGACCTCGCCCTCTGGGGAGTTGACACCTGCGCTACCCTTTCCCCCTGCCCTGGCTTCAGCCCACTCGTGCCCAGTGACTCACCCTGTTCAGATCCCATCTCTAAGTTACCCTCCAAAGTCCGCATAGTGCCAGTATCTGAGCGGGTGGCTGCGTGTGTCAAATTGAGTGACAGTGTTTCTTCATCATCACTCTCCTCTTCCTCTTCCTCTTGCACCACTGGCTGGCCAGGTTGGATTTCTTGAATATCTGAAAAGGGTAGGGTTGTGGTGAAGGGTGGGTAGAAAGCAAGAGGTGCATGCTTACACCATCGGCAGCTTGTAAGTCAGGTGATTTTATAGGATGAGGGGGAAGTGGGATGTGAGAAGGAGGATTAGGTATGAACATACTGTCATGTTCAATGATTCCGGCACCACCGTTGGCCATGGCCTCAGTCAAAGCCACTCCAATTATGCCGAGCACTGTCTCCTCGAGCACCTGTCCCCTTCCGGTTAGCTGCCACTGCCTACAGTTGTGCACCACCTTGTCCTGCAAGAGAGCGGGAAGTGTGTCAGTGAGTTTGGTTCAATATGTTTGGCTGATGTTGCTGTCATGCTTAAATAGCTGGAAGTTTGTGCAAGCTGTGAGATGTGGGTGTGAGCCTTTCAGCAGTGGTAAGTGTGATAGAGCATATGAATGTGAAGTATGAGTTGTGATTGATAGAGATCGTTGGTAGGTGAGTAATGGGGGTGTGGTGAATTGAGCAGTGTGTGAGGTTAGTGGTGCAATTTGTGGCATGTGGCATTTAAAGATGCATTCAATGACCTTGACCACTCATGTGAGGTCTTTGAACTTCATCCGAAATTGCATCCAGGTCCTCGCAGCAACACTGCTGACATTAATCTCTGTGGCTATCTGCTCCCACTGCCTTTGCAGTGTCTGTCTTGAGGGACACACAAAAGGTTACTTCACAAGATAAAAGATAAAAGTTCACGGGGTTGGGGGTAATATATTAACATGGAGAGAAGATTGGCTGACAAACAGAAAACAGAGAGTCGGGATAGATGGTTCATTCTCTGGTTGGCAATCAGTAATGAGTGGGTTGCTGCAGGGATCAGTGTTGGGACCCCAACTATTTACAACTATATTAACAACTAAGGAGGCGGTGCTCAGTAAGATAATGGGACTAAAGGCAGATAAATCCTGATGGGCTTGCATCCTAGGGTCTTAAGAGAAGTAGCGGCAGGGATTGTGGATGCATTGGTTGTAATTTACCAAAATTCCCTGGATTCTGGGGAGGTCCCAGCAGATTGGAAAACTGCAAATGTAACGCCCCTATTCAAAAAAGGAGGCAGAGAAAAAGCAGGAAACTATAGACCAGTTAGCCTAACATCTGTGATTGGGAAAATGTTGGAGTCCATTATTAAAGAAGCAGTAACAGGACATTTGGAAAAGCAAAATTTGGTCAAGCAAAGTCAGCATGGATTTATGAAGGGGAAGTCATGTTTGACAAATTTGCTGGAATTCTTTGAGGATGTAACGAACAGGCTGGATAAAGGGGAACCAGTGGATGTGGTGTATTTGGACTTCCAGAAGGCATTTGACAAGGTGCCACACAAAAGGTTACTGAACAAAATAAAAGTTCGCTGGGTTGGGGGTAATATATTAGCATGGATAGAAGATTGGCTGACAAACAGAGAACAAAGAGTCAGGATAAATGGTTCATTCTCGGGTTGGCAATCAGTAACTAGTGGGATGCCGCAGGGATCAGTGCTGGGACCACAACTATTTACAATCTATATTACCGACTTGGAAGAAGGGACCGAGTGTAATGTAGCCAAGTTTGCTGACGATACAAAGATGGGAGGAAAAGCAATGTGTGAGGAGGACATAAAGAGGCTGCAGGAGGACATAGACAGCCTAAGTGAGTGGGAAAGAATTTCTCAGATGAAGTATAATGTTGGAAAGTGTGAGGTCATGCATTTTGGCAGAAATAATCAAAGAGCAAGTTATTATTTAAATGGAGAAAGATTGCAAAGTGCTGCAGTACAGCGGGACCTGGGGGTACTTGTGCATGAAACACAAAAGGATAGTATGCAGATACAGCAAGTGATCAGGAAGGCCAATGGAATCTTGGCCTTTATTGCAAAGGGGATGGAGTATAAAAGCAGGGAAGTCTTGTTTCAGCTGTACAGGGTATTGGTGAGGCCACACCTGGAATACTGCGTGCAGTTTTGGTTTCCATATTTATGAAAGGATATACTTGCTTTGGAGGCGGTTCAGAGAAGGTTCACTAGGTTGATCCCGGGGATGAGGGGGTTGACTTATGAGGAAAAGTTGAGTAGGTTGGGCCTCTACTCATTGGAATTCAGAAGAATGAGAGGTGATTTTATAGAAATGTATAAGATTATGAGGGGGCTTGGCAAGGTGGATGCAGAGAGGATGTTTCCACTGGTGGGGGAATCTAGAACTAGAGGGCATGATCTTAGAATAAGGGGCTGTCCATTTAGAACTGAGATGAGGAAAAATTTCTTCTCTCAGAGGGTTGTAAATCTGTGGAATTCACTGCCTGAGAGCTGTGGAAGCTGGGACATTAAATAAATTGAATACAGAAATAGACAGTTTCTTAAATGATAAGGGGTTATGGGGAGTGGGCAGGGAAGTGGAACTGAGTCCATGATCAGATCAGCCATGATCTTATTGAATGGCGGAGCAGGCTCGAGGGGCCGTATGGCCTACTCCTGTTCCTATTTCTTATGTTCTTATTGTTGTGTATTGCTCTGGTGCATTAAATGTATGATAAGTACAATGGTGCACCACAGAGGGTGCTGTGGTGGAAGACCTGAAAGTACCTGCACGAGGCAGTATAAAAGGCTGCCCACCATACCTGTGGAGCACTCTGGAGCTGTTCAATAAAGGACTAAGGTCACAGCAGTTAGACTTACACCAGACTGTGTGGAGTCAGTGATTTGTGTGCTACATACATCACATTGGAGACGAGGAAACGGACAAACTCCACGCAACCATGGCTACTCTGGGCTCGCTAAAGGATTTTACCGTGGGCAATGATTCGGAGGCCTTTATGGAAAGGCTCGAGTACTACTTCACAGCAAACGACCTGACGGGGAGCACGGATGCAATGAGAGATAAGCGTAATGCGATATTGCTTTCCAGTTGTGGCGATGAGGTTTACTGTCTCGTCAGGGATTTGCTGCCACCTGCGAGCGCCATGGACAAGTCATATGAGGAGCTGGTCGCACTCATTCATGATCAGTTGAAACCGAAGGAGAGCATCCTCGCAGCCAGATACAAATTTTACCATCACTGCAGACCCGAGGGCCAGGATGTCACCAAATATGCTGCAGACCTCAGGAAACTCGCGGCGCCATGTGATTTTGGCGCACACCTTGACGAGGCATTGCGGGACGTTTTCATCATGAGGATTGGCCATGAGTGACTCCTTCACAAGCTACTAGCCACGGAACCCACAGTCACGCTGACAAAGGCCATCACCATCAGCCGGGCATATATGACCTCGACTTGTCGCACCAAGTAAAACGGCCCAGATCAATCCCTCTTGCAGCAGTGGCTCCCTGGACTCGATCAGTCACAGTGAGTCTCTCCGTGCTTGCTGCCGCATCCGCCGCTCTGCCTCACATCCCTCCGAGTCGCGCCCGCCACCGCTGCAGCCTCCGCTCCCGCCATAGCCGCCCCTCCTGCAGCCACCGTGACCGCCTCACCTGCGGTATCTCACGGGGGCGAGACGCACGGCTTACCTTTGTGGGTCATTGCAGGCGATGGGCCAATGCTTCTCGGCAGAAGATGGAATGGAAAGATCCGTGGGAGCTGGGAAGACTTCTTCACTCCTCCACAGACTGCTGTTCCCCGGGTTCCCAAAGAGCAGCGCCAACCAAGCTGGAGCTGCAGCCTAAATCCACACACAAGCGACAGCAGCCCAGAACTCCTGACCCCAAGCAATCCTGCAGTCTCAGCCTCCACAGATGAGCAGACCCTGGAAGAACAAAGTTACAGATCAGCCTCCACCCTGGAAGAACAGGTATTGCTGAGGTGCGGGCCCATTGCTGGGGTGCGGGCCGGCGGGGCGCTGCGGGCGAGAAACGGGAGGCCCATCGATGGCCGGCAGATCCGGGGAGCCCACGCGAAACAGTCGGGCGGTGGCAGCGGCTGCGATGGTGGCGGCCATGGTGGCCGCAGGAGAGGCGGCCACGGAAGCCGCAGGAGAGGCGGTCACGGCGGCCGCAGGGGAGGCGGTCACGGCGGCCGCAGGGGAGGCGGTCACGGCGGCCGCAGGGGAGGCGGTCACGGCGGCCGCAGGAGGGGCAGCCACAGCGGGAGCGGAGGCTGCGGCGGCGGAGAGCGCGACTCGGAGGGACGTGAGGCAGAGCGCCGGATGCGGCAGCAAGCACGGAGCGACTCACTGTGACTGATCAAGTCCAGGCAGCCACTGCTGCAAGAGGGATTGATCTGGGCCATTTTGCTTTTTCCCTTTCCCTCCTTCCTGGTTTCTTCTTCTTTCTTCGCTAGTGAGCTCAAGATGGTGGGGAGCCTCGTGGCAACGGAGACAAAGGCCAGCAGAACACCTAAGATGGCGGCGCCCAAAGGAAGCCTCGTGGTTGCCACAAGATGGTGCCTTAAAAGGGCCTCACACCGCTGCGGTCCCCACATAAAGACTTTTGGACTTTTGTTAGACTGGAGCGAGTCTAAGTGTGCTATGTGAATGTAGAATGATGGATTTATGACAAGAATTAATATTTTAATGCTGGGTGGTCACTGTGTTTAAAATAATGGACATGAATTGCGAATTACGACCAGAGTTAATATTTCAATGCTGAATGGTCACTGTGATTAAATTCAGGGACGTGGATGCGTGACCAACATTACCAATGGGCTAATGCGTTTTTCAATTTAGGGGATTCAAGCACCGGCTTTTTGAACTGGCGGGGGGGGAAGTGATGTTTGTTGCTCTGTTACATTAAATGAATGATAAGTACAATGGTGCACCACAGAGGGCACTGTGGTGGGAGACCTGAAAGTACCTGCACAAGGCAGTATAAAAGGCTGCCCACCACAGCTATGGAGCACTCTGGAGCTGTTCAATAAAGGACTAAGGTCACAGCAGTTAGATCAACACCAGACCGTGTGGAATCAGTGATTTGTGTGCTACATACATGACACTTATATTCTTATGGACTCCCGGCCCCCTGTGGAAACAGGATCTCCTTCCTCCTCTCCTCCTCCTGTACTAAGGCCTCTAGTGCTGCATCTGAGAACCTTGAAGTCCTTTCTCTGGCATGTTGTGTCATTCCTGTATATTTCCCAGGTGAAACTCCCTTCTGCAATGACTTCCAGCACCTGGTGTCATCCAACTGCAGCGCCCCTTTAAGAGGTGCAGAGTGGCTTTAAAACTGCAGGCTAGTTTTAATTGGTGCTAGCCTCGCACGTACTTGGGCCCCCTGCTGAGCGTGCAGCCATTTCAGCAGTGTGCTTAGCGCTGGGCTGAACATCACTATCATGTAAATTAGCAGGCAACATGAAGTTTGCATGCTGCCTGTATTACTTTGAATGGGCGCAGGTTCATCGCGCCTCTCGATCCCCGTGCCTGTTTTTGGGGGCTATTGTATTTTTAGCCTATAAGGTATTCAACAATTCTGGTGGGGAGGAAATCACAAAACTGACCCAGCATCAAGTCAGGAGTCATGGGCTTGCTCCTGGGTCAAATCCCAATGCCGCGATCCTTGAACTGAACCTTGAGCTGCATTGCTTTCTGTAGCCTCTGTCAGGGATGACCTGAGAACTCCTGGCTTCCGCACGTTGTGTGGTTGTAATCGTTCCCGGCTTTCTGTGCATGCATGTCCTCTGGCCGCAGGAAATCCACGACTGTTTATTAGTGAATTCGATTGTTCACCAAAGTGTTGAAACGCAATAACTGCTTAAATGCAGCTACTTCCACGCTTGATTTGTGAGTTAGGATCAGAATACTAAAGAGGAACTGTTCACCAACACAAAGCTGATCAGGCGATGGCCAGATTAATGTATTAACAGGGCCATTTTAAAGCACTTGGGAGTGAGTGGCATTGAAAAAATTGACATGTTTTTGACATTGAGGAAACCGTTGGTGAATAAATTGGTATAGCAGGATTGGTATTGTGTTTCTAAAGTCCTTGACAAAAGAAAGAAAAATAAGAGAGCAAATTTGATGATGAAACATTGGAAAAGGCACATTAAATCTCAGATGCGCAGTGGATACTGCATACCATTGACTGTTCTCCCCTGCCATTAATCGCGCTGTTTTTGCAAGCAACATCTTCAGAAGTCACAAGAACTGCTGTGGTATTCTGTTAAATAATGGTGACACACAGGCCTGCTAAATAGCAACAGCTTACCTCAATATTTTTGTCACTTTTCAAGATGCATGTGTAGAAGTTATGAAATGTCAAGTTTTATCCTTTTTATTACTTTGTATCTTTTGACTTTTTATTCTTTTTAAATAATTATTTAAGTGTGTACCTTGCCCTTGATGCCTTGTTTGAACAAGAATCCCCACTGTTATACTGTACAAATCTAATGGCAAATTGTGTTTTTCAATGATAGCTGAATTACTGAACATTAGCACTGTGATTACTGCCAGTTCTTTACACTATCTGCGAGGTTTCCCTTCTTCCTCTATAAAAATAGTGTTTTTCTGTTTCTTCAAGGAGCTACATAATTTTCCAGAAGTGTCATGCAAGACTTAAAATTGCATAAAACAACATTTGGAGTAGTGAACATGATGGCTGTGTTTGACTCCATTGTAATTTTCATAATTATCGTACATTTTAAAAGATGGAATTGAGGTCACAGCTTCAAAGATGTTCAACATTCTAATGGGAGAGCTTTATATATTTTTAATGGAATATTTAAAAGCTTTTCATATGTATTCCCATCAACAGCCCTGCGAGAAGAGAATAAGTGAAATCATTAGCAACCAGCATCAACGTTAAATGATTGCTCCATCTCCTTTTTGAAATCCATGTAATTTTTTGTCATGAGCAAGTAGCAAGCCTTTCTTTGGGGGAGCCTTTATCCCAGGCTCCATTGTTCTCTCAAAACATGTGTCAGCCTTGACTCATTGGTAGCACTCTTCTCTCTCAATCAGAAGGTCATGGGTTCAAGCATTCAGCACATAATCTAGGCTGATGTAACAGTGCAGTACTGAGGGAGTGCTGCACTGGAAGAAGTGCTGCCTTTTGGATGCGACATTAAACCGAGGCCCCATCTACTCTCTCAGATGGACAATTTTAAAACACATTCAGTCTATTCTGATGCTGGGTGCACATCCAAAAATTTCCTAACCTGCCTTTTCTCTTCACAGATATTGACTGAAGCAATTCCAACATTTTCGGTTTTTATTTTTACCAGTCTATCCCAATTTGTTAATGTCTCTAATTACCTGAAAATACTTTTAAAATTTGACAGCTAATAAATCACTTATTAAAACTCAATGTTCGAAACTGATAGCCAGAACACACAACCAAATTGGCCCAGGAGTTGCTCCGTTCTTTTTGGAGCAACTTGATTTTTCTGGAGTATCTTAAAAATCCCCATTCTGCACATTTAATTTGCGCCAGTGTAAGTGAATTAGTTAGGATTTTTTTTAGTTTCGTTTTTTTTCAAAAGGGGGCAGGTTACCAGCCACCTACACCTGTTTTAGCCATATAAGCCAGTTTGGACAGCTAATAGTTGCTCCAAACTAACTTAGGCCAGCGTATGTGGCCATAAGAAAACCCTTGCGGAGAGTTAAGAAATTAGCGCAGGTAGACAGAGATGGGGGGGGAAGGGAAGCGGAGAGGACCTTGCAAAGCAGTAAACACCTTCACAACAACATTCAAGAAGCGTAAAAACCATCAATAATAAATAAAAAATAAAACTTAAGTCCTACCTTCCTAACTCGGCCTAGCAAGTCAGCGGGCTGACTCTGACTCCTCTCCGACTGTCTCCGAATCCGACTCTCTCTCCGACTCCAACTCTCTTGAGGACTCTCCGACAACTTCTCTCCGATGACTTCCAGGACTTCTCTCCGAGGACTGACTGCTCTCTCCGAGGACTGACTGCTCTCTCCGAGGACTGACTGCTCTCTCCGTGGACTGACTGCTCTCTCCGTGGACTGACTGCTCTCTCCGAGGACGGACTTCTCTCCGAGGACTCTTCGGCTGGGGACAGGAGCTATTGCGCAAGCGCGAAACCTCCAGTGTGCATGCGTTGAGCTGCTGGCACTGTTTTTCGTGCAGGGCCCTAGCTCCGCCCCCTAATGGACAGACCACGCCACGCCAAGCCATGGGAGAGGCCACAAAGCGGTCAGAATCCGGGGCCATTTTCACCCTAGGAAGTCAGCGCATCTCCGGTGAGTGCACTGAAAAAACGGGTGGGCCAAATTTGGGCCCATTATTTTTCCCTTCTCTTCAAATTATTCCATTATATAATGTCATCAGTGCAACAATCCATTGAGTAATACAGCACAGTAAAATTTGACACAAAAGAGATATAGGACTTAAAATTTTAAAATATTATAGTTTTGACAAGGAGCATTATCTAGTCATGACTTTTTCATTTATTTTTCCTATTCTTTTTAACCTGGTGATATCCTGCATCAACATCTTTCAATTTAACGTAAAAGTTAGAAATAATAAAAGTAGTTCGGGGTAATTTTCACATTCACTGCTTTGTGATAAACTGGCTGAACGGATTGCCCGACCATTATAGAAATCTCTCGATATCCATTTCCATTGGTTTCAGTAATATTGCAAATTGGGCAAGTTGTATAAGTCCGCCAGCTACTGATCCAGTCCGCCAGCTACTGTCCAAGCGGTGAAGATGAAAATGACCTCCTATTATTACTTTGACGATTTACTTCCATTTGCCAGAACAATATCTGTAACATGCACCATTCAATTAATAATCCTTTAGTAACGTCTATGCCTAATATTTTAGTTGAAGCGGTTTTGGTCAGTTTTTTTCCAAATACTTACTTACTCAAAGAAAATTCCTTTTATTTTAACCCTCTGCAGGATTCCCCCCTGCTCGTGGATTCTTCCCAAAATGTGACTGTTAATGCTCGTAACTCTGAAGGACAGGTGACAGGCAGATTAACAGTGGGTGAGTACTGTTTTGTGATCTGCTTTCTTATCTGCTCTATTAAATGGACAATGCAATTTTAAAGAACAGAGAAACATAGACATAGAAACATAGAAAATAGGTGAAGGAGTAGGCCATTCGGCTCTTCGAGGCTGCACCGCCATTCAATGAGTTCATGGCTGAACATGCAACTTCAGTATCCCTGCTTTCTCGCCATACCCCTTGATCCCCCTAGTAGTAAGGACTTCATCTAATTCCTTTTTGAATATATTTAGTGAATTGGCCTCAACAACTTTCTGTGATAGAGAATTCCACAGGTTCACCACTCTCTGGGTGAAGAAGTTTCTCCTCATCTCGGTCCTAAATGGCTTACCCCTTATCCTTAGACTGTGACCCCTAGTTCTGGACTTCCCCAACATTGGGAACATTCTTCCTGCATCTAACCTGTCTAAACCCGTCAGAATTTTAAACGTTTCTATGAGATCCCCTCTCATTCTTCTGAACTCCAGTGAATACAAGCCCAGTTGATCCAGTCTTTCTTGATATGTCAGTCCCGCCATCCCGGGAATCAGTCTGGTGAATCTTCGCTGCACTTCCTCAGGTTAGGAGACCAAAACTGTACACAATACTCCAGGTGTGGCCTCACCAAGGCCCTGTACAACTGTAGCAACACCTCCCTGCCCCTGTACTCAAATCCCCTCGCTATGAAGGCCAACATGCCATTTACTTTCTTAACTGCCTGCTGTACCTGCATGCCAAACTTCAATGACTGATGTACCATGACACCCAGGTCTCGTTGCACCTCCCCTTTTCACAATCTGTCACCATTCAGATAATAGTCTGCCTCTCTGTTTTTACCACCAAAGTGGATAACCTCACATTTATCCACATTATACTTCATCTGCCATGCATTTGCCCACTCACCTAACCCATCCAAGTCACTCTGCAGCCTCATAGCATCCTCCTCGCAGCTCACACTGCCACCCAACTGAGTGTCATCTGCAAATTTGGAGATACTACATTTAATCCCCTCGTCTAAATCATTAATGTACAATGTAAACAGCTGGGGCCCCAGCACAGAACCTTGGGGTACTCCACTAGTCACTGCCTGCCATTCTGAAAAGGACCCATTCACTCCTACTCTTTGCTTCCTGTCTGCCAACCAGTTCTCAATCCACGTCAGCACACTACCCCCAATCCCATGTGCTTTAACTTTGCACATTAATCTCTTGTGTGGGACCTTGTCAAAAGCCTTCTGAAAGTCCAAATACACCACATCAACTGGTTCTCCCTTGTCCACTCGACTGGAAACATCCTCAAAAAATTCCAGAAGATTTGTCAAGCATGATTTCCCTTTCACAAATCCACGCTGACTTGGACCTATCATGTCACCTCTTTTACCCACTACCGATATCAGGCTGACCGGTCTATAATTCCCTGTTTTCTCTCTCCCTCCTTTTTTAAAATGTGGGGTTATATTGGCTAACCTCCACTCCAGAGGAACTGATCCAGAATCTATGGAATTTTGGAAAATGACTGTCAATGCATCTGCTATTTCCAAGGCCACCTCCTTAAGTACTCTGGGATGCAGACCATCAGGCCCTGGGGATTTATCGGCCTTCAATCCCATCAATTTCCCCAACACAATTTCCCAACTAATAAGGATTTCCCTCAGTTCCTCCTTCTTACTAGACCCTCTGACCCCTTTTATATCCGGAAGATCGTTTGTGTCCTCCTTCGTGATTACCGAACCAAAATACTTGTTCAATTGGTCCGCCATTTCTTTGTTCCCCGTTATGACTCCTCCTGATTCTGACTGCAGGGGACCTACGTTTGTCTTTACTAACCTTTTTCTCTTTACATATCTATAGAAGCTTTTGCAGTCCGTTTTAATGTTCCCTGCAAGCTTTCTCTCGTACTCTATTTTCCCTGCCCTAATCAAACCCTTTGTCCTCCTCTGCTGAGTTCTAAATTTCTCCTAGTCCCCGGGTTCGCTGCTATTTCTGGCCAATTTGTATGCCACTTCCTTGGCTTTAATACTATCCCTGATTTCCCTTAATAGCCACAGTTGAGCCACCTTCCCTTTTTTATTTTTACGCCAGACAGGGATGTACAATTGTTGTAGTTCATCCATGCGGTCTCTAAATATCTGCCATTGCCCATCCACTGTCAACCCCTTAAGTATCATTCGCCAATCTATCCTAGCCAATTCACGCCACATACCTTCAAAGTTACCCTTCTTTAAGTTCTGGACCATGGTCTCTGAATTAACTGTTTCATTCTCCATCCAAATGTAGAATTCCACCATATTATGGTCATTCTTCCCCAAGGGGCCTCGCACAACGAGATTGCTAATTAATCCTCTCTCATTACACAACACCCAGTCTAAGATGGCCTCCCCCCTAGTTGGTTCCTCGCCATATTGGTGTGGAAAACCATCCTTTATGCACTCCAGGAAATCCTCCTCCACCGTATTGCTTCCAGTTTGGTTAGCCCAATCTATATGCATATTAAAGTCACCCATGATAACTGCTGCACCTTTATTGTATGCACCCCTAATTTCCTGTTTGATGCCCTCCCCAACATCACTACTACTGTTTGGAGATCTGTACACAACTCCCACTAACGTTTTTTGCCTTTTGGTGTTCTGCAGCTCTACCCATATAGATTCCACATCATCCAAGCTAATGTCCTTCCTAACTATTGCATTAATCTCCTCTTTAACCAGCAATGCTACCCCACCTCCTTTTCCTTTTATTCTATCCTTCCTGAATGTTGAATACCCTTGGATGTTGAGTTCCCAGCCCTGATCATCCTGGAGCCACGTCTCTGTAATCCCAATCACATCATATCTGTTAACATCTATTTGCACAGTTAATTCATCCACCTTATTACGGATACTCCTTGCATTAAGGCACAAAGCCTTCAGGCTTGTTTTTTTAACACCCTTTGTTCTTTTAGAATTATGATGTAGTGTGGCCCTTTTTGTTTCTTGCCTTTGTTTACTCGGCCTTCCACTATTGCTTTTTACCTTTCTGTTTCTGACTCCATATTACTTCGCCCTGTCTCACTGCATAGGTTCCCATCCACCTGCCATATTAGTTCAAACACTCCTGAACTGCATTAGCAAATGTACCCCCAGGACATCAGTTCCAGTCCTGCCCAAGTGCAGACCGTCCCTTTTATACAGGTCGCACTTCCCCCAGAACTGGTTCCAATGTCCCAGGCATTTGAATCCCTCCCTCTTGCACCACTGCTCAAGCCACGTATTTATTCTAACTATCCTGCTCCCTCTACTCTGATTAGCACGTGGCACTGGTAGCAATCCAGAGATTACTACCTTTGAGGTCCTACTTTTTAATTTAACTCCTCGCTCCCTAAATTCAGCTTGTAGGACCTCTTCCCGCTTCTTACCTATATTGTTGGTACCTACATGTACCACGACAACTGGCTGTTCACCCTCCCTCCCCAGAATGCTCTGCAGCCGCTCCGAGACATCCTTGACCCTTGCACCAGGGAGGCAACATACCATCCTGGAATCTATATGCGGCCGCAGAAACTCCTATCTATTCCCCTTACAATAGAATCCCTTATCACTATAGCTCTCCCATTCTTTTTCCCACCCTTCTCTGCAGCAGAGCCACCCATGGTACCATGAACCTTCCTGCTGGTGACTTCCCCTGGTAAGTAATCTCCCCCAACAGTATCCAAAACGGTATATCTGTTTTGGAGGGAGATGACCGCAGGGGACTTCTGCACTACCTTCCCGCTCTTGCCTTGTCTCTTGGTCACCCATTCACTATCTGTCCTAACCTTTACCGGCGGTTTGACCAACTCACTAAATGTGCTATCCACAACATTCTCAGCATCGCGCACGCTCCAGAGTGAGTCCATCCGCAGCTCCAGTGCCGTCATGCGGTCTGTCAGGAGCTGCAGCTGGACACACTTCCTGCACACATAGTAGTCAGGGATACTGGAAGTGTCCCTGATTTCCCACATAGCACAGGAGGAGCATGACATGGGTCCGAGCTCTCCTGCCATGACTTAACCCTTAAATTAATTTACTTACTAAAATTTACTTAAACACCAAACAGCTACTTAGTAGTTCGCTGCCAATTAAAACAATCTAAAAGTCAGTCTAAAAGAGAGTTATACTTACCAGTCGAACAGCCAACCACTTACCAGCTTGGCTGTGACATCACCTCTCGATTTCGCACCCCTCTATCTTTGTCTGCAGCTGGTTGGGCTGGTCTCTGGGCCTCCGTCTCCTACTCTCAAAATCAGTCCAGCTGTAATTGTCACAAAGTTACCAGTGTCGCACAGAAAGGCCAAATATTTGGCTGGGATGAGAAGTGAAAGTATCGCTCTGCTGTAATAGGGGTTTGCTCATCAGAGTCTGGGATTAAAGTGCATTATTAGTGCCATGTAAAGGAAGCTTTTACCTGCTTTTACATTGGGTGATGGGCCACTCGAAAATGCTGCAGACTCCCAGGTCACGTGCAATGTAAAGTAGCTTCTACTTGATTTGTATCTGAGTTGTATGTGGTAATGTGAGTGCTTGATGTTGATAGTGGATGCAAAATGGTAAAAATCAAATCTGTAGCTTTCATACCTCTGAAATCCTCTTGCAGTTGTTGCACAGAGGGTTGAGGTTGCATTAGACCTTAAAGATGTGTTCTAAAATTGTTATTTTATTGTATGAACATTTATGACCTTTGGGCTATCTATAAGGACCCCTGACTTCTATGCAGTCCTTCAACTTTGTAATATATTAAACTTATTTAGAAGAGGAAGTCTCATGGTTACACATGAAGACCCTAACTTTATAGAGTTAAGAAAGCTGGTCAGGTTGTATCGCTTGCCTTTGTACAATATTAAATTGTTTGTAAATCATCGATATGGGATTGTCCGAGTCCCTTAATGTGAACTTGAAAGCTTCATACTGTAGCATGAATATATATGTGGTTTAACTGTATCTCCAATTTTTTTTGAAAAATTCTGTTGACCTGCCTTCCTGATGCTTCAGTGTGTAAATACATCATGTAGTACTGAGGCATTCTGTTGTGGAATGAGTTCTGAACAAAACTGAAGAGAAACCACAGTTCTTATAAGATCCCTTTCCCTGTTTTTACTTCTTTATTTTCTTCTTTAGTTGTCAACAGGAGGTTACCCAATGAATGACAAAATTATCTCCATGATTATTGCTGGATACATGCACAATTACACAAATGTCATGTCAAACACTAAACATAAAGGCCAAGGAGGTCTTGGATTTTATCCATGGTACGTGCAGAGTTAATTGAATTCAGCTGAAATGGCGATGGGGAACTGCAATTGACCTCAGTGTTCACAGGCTAAGGAGGTGAAAGGAACTCCCAGCTGATTGTTATCTAGTGATCTCAACTGAGTGTGTGTGTGTACACATCAGGTGATGTCAGGATCAGGCTCCATTATGAAGGCTTCCCCACTGTCCAATACTCATTGTTTAGGCACATACATGGAAGCAGTAATATGCTCATTCGCCCTGCCTTAGTTAATCAAACAGGAATCCAACATCAGTAGCCGCGATGAACTTTCTAACAGGGACTAAAATTCCAGTCGGAGGCTTCGTTCGGACGAATGCCTCCGACCCAAGATTTTTTGTGAAAGTACGTGGTGGTCCCGGAGGTGTCCTCGATTCCGGTCGGAGGCCTTCATTCGATGCGTGGCATACGGAGAGAGGACTTCCCCGTACCTGCGTAAAAGCTGGAGTCACATGGGTCTGGACCAGCAATCACTCTGCAGTATCCTCATTGATAATAATGGGAACTCCGTTTTTACAAGTTCCCATTATTATCAATGAGAATAAATCCCTAAAACAAGAAACCAACATAATAAATAAAAAAAACACTTCACATATTTAAAATAAATTGAAATTAAAGTTAATTAAATGTTTTAGAAAAAACAAATTGGGGAAATTTTTTTTAATGTTATTTAATAGGGTTTAAAATAAACTTACCTTAATGAACAGGGTTTTTAACATAAAAATGTGCATTTAAATTACATTTTTATATGTTTTAAAACTTTTACGCTGGTAAAAGTAGGCTATGCGCCTGCTTTCACCAGGCATTAGAGTTTGAAGGACATTCGCTGGGCAAGAAACATAGGCCCCAAGTTTCCACATGATTTGCTCCTGATTTTTAGGAGCAACTGGTGTAGAACAGAGTATCTTAGAAATCGGAATTCTCGTCATTTAGTTTGCTCCAGTTCTCGTCAGTTAGAACAGTTTCACTTTGGAACAGAATTTTTTTTCAAAAGGGGGCGTGTCCGGCCACTTACGCCTGTTTTCAAAGTTTCGTGAGTGAAAACTTACTCCAAACTAATTTAGAATGGAGTAAGTGAAGATTTTTGTACGCTCGAAAAAACCTTGTCTACACTTTAGAAAATCAGGCGTAGGTTACAAATTAGGCGTAGGGAACGAGGTGGGGGGGGGGGAGGGGGGGAGGGGGGAAGGAAAAGGGGGAGGGAGGCTGAACGGGCCGGGCCTGAGACTTCAGGCAGGGCCTGTCCCCAGCACCAGATTTACAGGTAGGTGGCGTTGGGTCGGGTCGGTGGGGTGATGGGAGGGAGGTCGGTTCGGTTCGGGTCAGGGGGAGGGAGGGAGGGAGGGAGAGGGAGGTCAGGTCGGGGGGAGGGATGTCAGGTCGGATCCAGTCCGGAGGCGGGGGCGGGGAGCGGGTGTCAGGTCCGGTCCGGGGGCGGGGGGGGCGGGGAGGGGGAGCGGGTGTCGGGTCCGGTCCGGGGGCGGGGGGGGCGGGGAGGGGGAGCGGGTGTCGGGTCCGGTCCGGGGGCGGGGGGTGGGGGGGAGCGGGTGTTGGGTCGGGTCAGGAGGTAGCAGGAGCTGGCTGTGGGAGGAGCCTTATTCACGCAGTTCCAGTGAGGCCATTCGGCCAGGGCTAGGGGCTGCGTGGTTTGGCCCCTCCCACACAGTTTCGGGCGCCTGGAGCTACTGCACTTGCGTGCCACTGTAGCACGCATGTGCACAGGTCCCGGCACTGTTTTCAGCGCAGGGACCTGGCTCCGCCCCCTACAGCTCCTGCTGCGCTGCGCCGAGGGCCAGAGGACCTGCAGGGAGGTAGAGAATATGGAAGATTTTTTTAGGCGCACTTTGTGGCGCGAAAAACGGGCGTCCAGGTCGGGACTGCACCGTTCTAGGCGCGGCTCGAAACTTGGGCCCATAGAAACATAGAAAGTAGGTGCAGGAGTAGGCCATTCGGCTCTTCGAGCCTGCACCATTATTCAATATCATCATGGCTGATCATGCAACTTCAGTACCCCATTCCTGCTTTCTCTCCATACCCCTTGCTCCCTTTAGCCATAAGGGCCACATCTAACTCCCTTTTGAATATATCCAACCAAACTGGCCTCAATAACTTTCTGTGGTAGAGAATTCCACAGGTTCACAATTCTCTGAGTGAAGACGTTTCTCCTCATCCCGATCCTAAATGGCTTACCCCTTATCCTTAGACTGTGACCCCTGGTTCTAGACTTCCCCAACATCGGAAACATTCTTCCTGCATCTAACCTGTCCAATCCCGTCAGAATTTTATATGTTTCTATGAGATCTCCTCTCATTCTTCTAAATTCCAGTGAATATAAGCCTAGTCGATCCAGTCTTTCTTCATATGTCAGTCCTGCCATCCCGGGAATCAGTCTGGTAAACCTTCGCTGCACTCCCTCAATAGGAGACCAAAACTGCACACAATACTCAAGGTGTGGTTTCACCAAGGCCCTGTACAACTGCAGTAAGACCTCCCTGCTCCTGTACTCAAATCCCCTCACTATGAAGGCCAGCATGCCATTTGCTTTCTTTACTGCCTGCTGTATCTGCATGACTACCTTCAATGACTGATGTACCATGACACCCAGGTCTCGTTGCACCTCCCTTTTTACTAATCTGTCACCATTCAGATTATATTCTGTCTTCCTGTTTTTGCCCCCAAAGTGGATAACCTCACACTTATCCACATTATACTGCATCTGCCATGCATTTGCCCATTCACCTAACCAGTCCAAGTCCCCCTTCAGCCTCCTAGCATCCTCCTTGCAGCTCGCACTGCCACCCAGCTTAGTGTCATCTGCAAACTTGGAGATATTACATTTAATTCCTTCGTCTAAATCATTAATGTATCGTGTAAATAGCTGGGGTCCCAGCACTGAACCCTGCAACACCCCACTAGTCACTGCATGCCATTCTGAAAAGGACCCGTTTATTCCCACTCTTTGCTTCCTGTCTGCCAACCAGTTCTCTATCCACATCAATACATTATCCCCAATACCATGTGCCTTAATTTTGCACACTAATCTCTTGTGTGGGACCTTGTCAAAAGCCTTTTGAAAGTCCAAATACATCACATCCACTGGTTCTCCCTTATCCATCCACTCTACTAGTTACATCCTCAAAAAATTCTAGAAGATTTGTCAAGCATGATTTCCCTTTCATAAATCCATGCTGACTTGGACCGATCCTGTCGCTGCTTTTCAAATGCCCTGCTATTACATCTGTAATAATTGATTCCAGCATTTTCCCCACCAATGATGTCAGGCTAACTGGTCTATAATTCCCTGTTATCTCTCCCTCCTTTTTTAAAAAGTGGGGTTGCATTAGCTACGCTCCAATCTATAGGAACTGATCCAGAGTCCATGGAATATTGGAAAATGACCACCAATGCATCTACTATTTCTAGGGCCACTTCCTTAATACTCTGGGATGTAGACTATCAGGCCCTAGGGATTTATCGGCCTTCAATCCCTTCAATTTCCCAAACACCATTTCCTGACTAATAAGGATTTCCCTCAGTTCCCCCTTCTCGCTAGACCCTCGGTCCCCTAGTATTTTCAGGAGGTTATTTGTGTCTTCCTTAGTGAAGGCAGAACCAAAGTATTTGTTCAATTGGTCTGCTATTTCCTTGTTCCCCCATTATGAATTCCCCTGATTCTGACTGCAAGGGACCTACATTAGTTTTCACTAATCTTTTTCTCTTCACATAATTATAGAAGCTTTTGCAGTCAGTTTTTATGTTCCCTGCAAGCTTACTCTCATACTCTATTTTCTTGCTCCTAATTAAACCCTTTGTCCTCCTCTGCTGAATTCTAAATTTCTCCCAGTCCTCAGGTTTGCTGCTTTTTCTGGCCAATTTATATACCACTTCCTTGGATTTAACACTTTCCCTAATTTCCCTTGTTAGCCATGGTTGAGCCAGCTTCCCGGTTTTATTTTTACACCAGACAGGGATGTTAAATTGTTGTAGTTCATCCATGTGATCTTTAAATGTTTGCCATTGCATATCCACCGTCAACCCTTTAAGTATTATTCTCCAGTCTATCCTAGCCAATTCACATCTCATACCGTCGAAGTTTCCTTTCTTTAAGTTCAGGATCCTAGTCTCTGAATTAACTGTGTCACTCTCCACCTTAATGAAGAATTCTACCATATTATGGTCACTCTTCCCCAAGGGGCCCCGCACGACCAGATTGCTAATTAATCCTCTCTCATTACACAACACCCAGTCTAGGATGGACTGCTTTCTAGTTGGTTCCTCGACATATTGGTCTGGAAAACCATCACTTATACACTCCAGGAAATCCTCCTCCACAGTATTGCTACCAGTTTGGTTAGCCCAATCAATATGTAGATAAAAGTTACCCATGATAACTGCTGTACCATTATTGCACGCATTCCTAATTTCCTGTTTGATGCCATCCCCAACCTCTCTACTACTGTTTGGTGGTCTGTACACAACTCCCACTAACATTTTCTGTCCTTTGGTGTTTCGCAGCTCTACCCATATAGATTCAACATCATCCAAGCTAATGTCCTTCCTTACTAATGTCCTTCCTTACTAAAGCCCTCTTTAACCAGTAACACTACCCCATCTCCTTTTGCTTCCCGTCTGTCCTTCCTGAATATTGAATACCCCTGGATGTTGAGTTCCCAGCCTTGGGTAAATAGCTCAACCTCACCCGTGCGAAGGTCCTTCCTGCTGGGATGCGGAGGATACATAAGAACATAAGAAATAGAAGCAAGAGTAGGCCATACGGCCCCTCGAGTCTGCCCCACCATTCAAAAAGATTATGGCTGATCTGATCATGGACACAGATCCACTTCCCTGCCTGCTCCTCATAACCCCTTATTCCCTTATCAGTTAAGAAACTGTCAATCTCTGTCTTAAATATATTCAATGACCCAGCTTCCACAGCTCTTGGAGGCAGCAAATTCCACAGATTTACAAGCCTTTGAGAGAAGAAATTCCTCCTCATCTCAGTTTTGAATGGGTGGACCCTTATTCTAAGATCATGCCCTCTAGTTCTAGTCTCCCCCATCAATGGAAACATCCTCTCTGCATCCACCTTGTCAAGCCCCCTCATAATCTTATACAGTTTCGATAAGATCACCTCTCACTCTTCTGAATTCCAATGAGTAGAGGCCTAACCTCCTCAACCTTTCCTCATAAGTCAACCCCCTCATCTCCAGAATCAACCTAGTGAACCTTCACTGAACTGCCTCCAAAGCAAGTATATCTTTCTTAAATATGGCAACCAAAACTGTATGCAGTATTCCAGGTGTGGCCTCACCAATACCCTCTATAACTGTAGCAAGACTTCCCTGCTACATTCCCTTTGCAATAAAGGCCAAGATTCCATTGGCCTTCCTGATCACTTGCTGTACCTGCATACTAACCTTTTGTGTTTCATGCACCAGGACCCCCAGGTCCCGCTGTACTGCAGCACCTTGCGATTTTTCTCCATTTAAATAATAACTTGCTCCTCGATTTTATCTGTCAAAGTGCATAACCTCACACTTTCCAACATTATACTCTATCTGCCAAATTTTTGCCCACTCACCTAGCCAGTCTCTGTCCTTTTGCAGGTTTTTTGTGTCCTCCTCACACATTGCTTTTCCTCCGATCTTTGTATTGTCAGCAAACTTGGCTAAATTACACTAGGTCCCTTCATCCAAGTTGTTAATATAGATTGTAAATAGTTGGGGTCCCAGCACTGATCCCTGTGGCACCCCACTAGTTACTGATTGCCAACCCGAGAATTTAATCCGACTCTCTGTTTTCTGTTAGTTAGCCAACCCTCTATCCATGCTATTATATTATCCCCAACCCCGTGAACTTTTATCTTGTGCAGTAACCTTTCATGTGGCACCTTGTCAAATGCCTTCTGGAAGTCCAAATACACCACATCCACTGGTTCCTCTTTATCCACCCTCAAAGAATTCCAGCAAATTTGTCAAACAAGACTTCCTCTTCATAAATCCATGCTGACTGTGCCTGACCGAATTTTGCTTTTCCAAATGTCCTGTTACAGCTTATTTAATAATGGATTCCAACCACAGATGTTAGGCTAACTGGTCTATAGTTTCCTGCTTTTTGTCTGCCTTGTTTTTTAACTAGGGGCGTTACATTTGCAGTTTTCCAATCTGCTGGGATCTCCTCAGAATCCAGGGAATTTTGGTAAATTACAACCAATGCATCCACTATCCCTGCTGCTACTTCTCTTAAGACCTAGGATGCAAGCCATCAGGTCCAGGGGATTTATCCGCCTTTAATCCCATTATCTTACTGAGTACCGCCTCCTTAGTTATTGTGATTGTGTTAAGTTCCTCCCCCCCCATAGCCCCTTGACTATCCACTGTTGGGATATTTTTAGTATCCTCTACCGCAAGGATCTGTCAAGAGAAATCTTGACAGATTGGAAAAGCCGGTTTTCAGCGCATGCGCATCGCACCCTGAAAATCGGCTTTTGCGAGGCCTTGCCTGGTCCGTCTGCACTTCGTACAGACCAGGTGAGGCCGGAATTTTAGCCCCATTATAGATTATAAGCATTTAGAGATGTATCTGATAATCAAGGAGAGCCAGCATTGATTTGTTTAAGGCAAGTAATATTTGAAAAATTTTAATAGTGTTTTTTGAAGAAGTATCTGCATAAATAAAAGTAACCTGAGGAAGGACATTCTTGCTATTGAGGGAGTGCAGCGAAGGTTCGCCAGACTGATTCCCGGGATGGTGGGACTGACCTATCAAGAAAGACTGGATCAATTGGGTTTGTATTCATTGGAGTTCAGAAGAATGAGAGGGGACCTCAAAGAAATGTTTAAAATTCTGATGGGTTTCGACAGGTTAGATGCAGGAAGAATGTTCCCGATGTTGGGGAAGTCCAGAACCAGGGGTCACAGTCTAAGGATAAGGGGTAAGCCATTTAGGACCGAGATGAGGAGAAACTTCTTCAGCCAGAGAGTGGTGAACCTGTGGAATTCTCTACCACAGAAAGTTGTTGAGGCCAATTCACTAATATATTCAAAAAGGAGTTAGATGAAGTCCTTACTACTAGGGGGATCAAGGGGTATGGCGAGAAAGCAGGAATGGGGTACTGAAGTTGCATGTTCAGCCATGAACTCATTGAATGGCGGTGCAGGCTCGAAGGGCCGAATGGCCTACTCCTGCACCTAGTTTCTATGTTTCTATGTGTTTACATGGATTTTCAGCAAGATAAGGGTGGAGAAATTGTGGTTGGAGGCTTCTCGTAGGCGGATGCCTCCGAACTGAAAAAAATCTATGAATTTACCTGGTGGTCTGGGAAGTTTGGAGATTTGCGGTCCTGCGCCTCTACGCGAAGGCCTGCGTAGAGGCCTGGTCTCTCTCTCTCTCTCTCTCTCCCAGTCTCCCTCTCGCCCAGTCTCCCTCTCTCCCAGTCTCCCTCTCACAGTCTCCCTCTCTGTCAGTCTCCCTCTCCTAGTCTCTCTCTCCCAGTCTCCCTCTCTCCCAGTCTTCCTCTCTCCGAGATCAAGTTGGCATATTCCCCTTCATACTTGTGGTGAGTTCCGTATGTACGGAATCATCATAAATATGAATGGGAATACCCCCAAAAATACAAAAACACTTAAAATAAAAAAATTGAATCACATATTTAAAATTAATCAGAATAGAATTTAATTAATTATTTAAAACAAAAATTACATTTTTGGAAAAATAAATTTACATATTTTAAAGGGTCTAAAAATAAAATTACCTTATTTCACAGGTTTTTAAATGTTTAAATTATTGAACAAAATTTATTTTTCTGTCCTTTAAAAGTCTTATTGATAAAAGCAGGCGAAGGCTTGCTTTTATTAGCGTAAGAATTTCACGGGCATTCGCTGGGCAGAGTTTGGGCAAATAGCCAAATTCTCCACCCGTGGAGGCCCTTTACTTTCGATTGTGTGCGATCTGTCAAGAGGAGTCTTGACGAATTGCAAGTTCTAGGTTGAGGCGTATGCGCAGTGCATGCCTAAACCCAGAACTTACGGGGCCCCTATGGGCACATGCACACCTCGCACGAATCCATATGGGCCGCGAATTCAGCCCCGCGGTGTTACAGCTCTAACTCTCCAGCACTTCCCTTGATTCTTCCATTGTCTCTGTCCATTAAATTGCTTATCTGATATCCAGTCAATTTTCTTCACACCTTGCCACATGTACCACTCCTTCGTCACTAACTCTGTCTACATCCCCGGCCACTTTCTTAGCCTTAACCAAATGGTTCACAACCTCAAAGCTCTGTTCAACTCTGAGCTGAGTTTCAGCCCCATACTCTCCCTTTATGAAAGAAAGCCTGCTTCCATCTCTGTAACATTGCCCCGACCTCTGCCCCTACCTCACCCCATCTGCTGCTGAAACCTTCATTCATACCTTTGTCACCTGCAGACTTGACTATTGCACTGCTCTCCTGGGTTCCTCCCATCCTCCATAAACTGCAACTCATCCAAAACTCTGCTGCTCATATCCTATTCAATGCCAAATCCCACTGCCCCATTACCTCCATCATTGCAGACCTGTATTGGCTCCAAATCCACCATTGTCTCAAATTTAAAATTCTTGTGTTTGTCCTTCAGTCCCTCCATGACCTTCCCCTCATTACTGCCATGTACTTCTCCAGCCTTACATACCCTTCTAAACTCTCTCTTCCTTTGACTCAGGCCTCTTGTTCATCCTCTCCTTCCTTCAACCCACTCTTAGCAGCCATGCCTTCATTTACCTCGGTCCCACTCATTACTTTAAGTCCTTCTTTAAAACCCATCTTTTTACCAAGCCTTTGGTTACTCACTGCTTGTAATTTCTTCCACTTTGGTTTGACATCCATTTCTTACTGCGCCTCTTTGAAGAGCCTTGGGATATTTTTCCACAGTAAAAGCATTATATAAATCTAAATTATTGTTTTGTTAATGGTGCTGATTTTGAGCACCTACTTAAAGAAAGTACATTAAAGTCACCGAGCGTGTATAGCATAGATTTACCAAGATGAGGAGAGACTTGAGATTGTGATAGTCTTTTCACAGCAGCAGAGAAGGCTATCAGGAAACCTAATGGATGATTTTGACAGGCTGAATAGGAGAAGCCTATTTCCTCAGGTTGGAGAATCAATGATGAGTGGTCATCAAGAAGAGAGCGAGGAGCGAGGAGCGAGGACTGGACAAATTCTTTTATACAGAGAGTTGTTACAGTAGGTAATGCTTTGCCACAGGGAGTAGTTGTGGGAGAGACCATTGCATCTTTTTAAAGGAAGCATGCATAAATAATTGAAGCAAAAGGTAACAGGCCTACGGGGAGAGGTAGGACAGAGGGATTAGAGTTTGATTGCTCGAGCAAAGAGACTTGATGGGCTAAATTATCTCCCATTGTGCTATAAAATCCAGGTGCTTCAGCATTGATTCAAAAATTCAGCATAATTTGTTCCTTTTTCCAAAAAGAAAGGCTCACACCAACAATAACTTCTACCAATTGCAGGAACATACAGCAGAAATCATTACCAGACTTTGATTAAGTTGCCAGGCTTGTCTATTGCTTTGTACACTACGGAGATTTATGCTGAAATGTCGTGTTTTCAAGCCTTGTGAACATTCTACTTGAGTGTCCAAATAAATCTGTTGCAGTATTAGCATCCGGGGAAATGGCACATGCGTAAAACTGTACGTCATGTCACAATGTGACAGAAGGCTACATCCACCCACTTTGTCATTGCAAGTATCTAATTGATAAATTTTAGATTAGCAAGGCAGATATGTGTAAAGCCTGGGACCATCTAATTTCAGTTTCTGAAGTAGTACTGTCTCTGTTGTGTTGTATATGTGAGACTAACAGTGTATTCAAAATGTTAACATTCTTATAATGAACATTATAAATAGATTCAGGGGACCATTGGATGTGTGTGATATAGGGAGTTTTGGTCACATTTCTAATAATAAGATAATCAATATATTTTAATATCTTCGTATAAGAGGCTGGCAGTCGCATTAAATGTGAGTTACTGCTAGCTACTTCCTCAGGCCACAGAGTTACTTTCTGGAATGCAAAAGATAATTTCATAGGAGTTCCTTATACCTCACTTGCCTGGGTTGGGAGATGCCTTTCTTTCTACGTTATACAACCATTTGGGCACGTTTTGTCACACTACTGAAAGCCCTTGCTTATCCTTGGTATCACGTGTGACCAACCCTGGTCATCAATCCTGTGCAGTCGTATAACCTATACCACAACTCACTTCCATGTAATATATTGAGATATGCTCATTTATGAGGTGCAGTTAATCATAATTCTGGAGGTAAAAGCATTATGGCATCTCTAAATGTCACCTGAATTTAGGAGAAGATAAATCAATGATTGGACCGCTCACCAGGTTCCTGTAAACTAAAGGTCAGTTGGCAAGATCATCAGTGTCCTCTTTAAAATATGTTTTCATACACATTTTCTCAACTGCACTTCAGGCCTGTCACTCACCTTTCCTACCACTGCAGATAACTTTTGTAGCTGCTCTTAACAGAATAACATACTTCACAATTTATTAGTAGTTGTTTCAAATTGGAAATCAGACGTGTAAAGAATTTGTCATAGGATTTATTCAAGTGGATAAAGTAAATCATTATTTATGGCTGGAATCATAGCTATTTTGGAGGAAATAATGAGGTTGGGATTTAATCAAGGGATTCTGATCACATAATTAACTATGTGGATAAAATCCAGGTCACTTGCCGATTCAATCTGAACTCCAAGATTAAACAACAGTCTTTAACTCAATCCCGATCAGCGGTCTACTAAATAATACTATATTAGTAGAACTCCTGTTATATTACTCACAGGTAGTCTGGGGTCTGAAGCGTAGTTTCTGACCTAGAAATTGGATAGCGTACATCTGTTTTTCAGGTGTAAAACAGATGCCTAAGGATCCAATATGGTGGGCATCATGCACCCATCCTTACCACACCAGGAGGGTACCTCCTGCTGTATTGGATCGGGCTGCGACATAGGCATTCATGGTGTGCACCTCAAGTATTAAAAATGCTCATTATAATATTTAAATAAGGGTTGTTGTAAGATCCTTTTGTGAAATTGGTCTGCCCAGCACCTGTCCTGCCACATGATTGACTCATCCAACATGGCGCTAGCAATCAGCAAGGACCCTGAAAGAGCACTGTTTAAAGGGCTCATCACCTGCATAATGCTTAGTTGCAGGAGGCTGCTCCTTAACCTCTGGCTCTTTTTTTTGGCCATATTTCTGTGTTCCATTAATTAATTTTTACTTCTGCTAACAACTTTGTGCTGGTGACTGGACTGTTTTTGTCTGCTTTGGAAGCCGTTTATTCCAATCATGGGTGGTCTGGTGGATCTGCCTTTGGGGCTGGGGCAGGAAGGGGAGCAGTGAAGAATGGTAAGGGAGCAGGAACAGCTGGGTAAAGAGAATGGAGGAAGGCTCTGTGATGGAAGGCCATACTCACAGCACATCTCCATGGAGCACTTTTCCTGCCTCAACTTCACCAAGCAGGCTGTTGATGAGCTGAGTCACCGACTCAATTGGAGCTGAAAACCAGGGCATGGACACCATGGCTGTGGCTGTTGAGATCACCAAGGAGACATGAGTCCAAATCCCACCACGACAGCTAGGGAATTTAAATTCAATTCTGGAATTTAAAAAAAAACACCGGTATCAGTAATGGTTGACAAAGAAACTACTGAACTGTCGTAAAAACTCATCTAGTTGACTAATGTCCTTTAGGGAAGGAAATCTGCCATCCTTACTCGGTCTGGCCTATATGTGACTCCAGACAGCAATGTGGTTGACTCTTAACTGCCCTCTGAAATGGTGGCTCACCACCACCTTCGCAAGGCCAATTAGGGATGGGCAATAAATGCCGGCATTTCCAGTGACACCTACATCATGTGAATGAATAAAATTTTCTTGTGAGGCTTTGAAGTATCCAATCTTATAGTTTATAATGTGAAAACAAGTTAGCAATAATTATTTATTGACTGCACCACAAAATATTGATATTTTGTGAACTTTTTATATTCAAACAAACGTCTGCTTAATGACTGGGGAAACAGGTACACATGATTTAAAGTACCATAATGCATTTTTGTAGATCTGCATGAAACACATTTTCATTGAGATTCATACAAATGCTTCAAAAACATTACCTCCTAACTACTAATTGATTAATCATTAAGCTTGCAGTAAGATATGAAAGTTTTCACTTTTCTCTCCTTTTAATTACTCCGCTCTTATACTTCACGCATCATACCACTTTGTGCATGTTCGTTTGGGCCATTTAGATTGCCATGATACTGTGTACCAAACATTCTAAGTAAATGATATGATAACGGAATCAATCGTCTAAAGAGTGCAATATCATTCTCATTTCAGTAATGAATCAAAGTCCTGGTTCAAAGACTTTGTGAATCCTCAGTGATATAATTTACCTACAGTTCTTGGTATGAAAATGTCATGGCAACCAAGTTGCCTTAAATAAGTGAGCACGGTGTCCTCCAATTAAAGATATCATCATCATCATATGCAGTCCCTCGGAATCGAGGAAGACTTGCTTCCAGTCTTAAAATGAGTCCTTAGGTGGCTGAACAGTTCAAATGGGAACCACAGTCTCTGTCACAGGTGGGACAGATAGTCGTTGAGGGAAGGGGTGGGTGGGACTGGTTTGCCGCACGCTCTTTCCACTGCCTGCGCTTGATTTCTGCATATTCTCGGCATTGAGACTCGAGGTGCTCAGCGCCCTCCCGGATGCACTTCCTCCACTTAGGGCGGTCTTTGGCCAGGGACTCCCAGGTGTCAGTGGGGATGTTGCACTTTATCAGGGAGGCTTTGAGGGTGTCCTTGTAATGTTTCTGCTGCCCACCTTTGGCTCGTTTGCTGTGAAGGAGTTCCGAGTAGAGCACTTGCTTTAAAGATATAAGAAATAGGTGAGAAGCATTTGAAGTAATTAAATGGTCAGGAGAAATTAAAGTGTAACAATTTGTATTTACAAAGCATCCATCATCTAAAAAAGATCTTAGAGTGATTTAATGCTGGATACTGAGGTAAAGTAGTTTGGAGGAAGGGGAGATAAAAGACAGATCAATAAATGGAAGTCTTTTGAAAACAGGCACAGAGGAGCCAAGGAAAGAAGGAGGAGCAAGAGAAGGGAGTAAACAGAGCTTCAACTGGAGGTTGAAAGAGGTGTGTTTCGAAGAATTTTTACCCTCCTAACAGAGTTTATAGTCATAGAAGAGCATACCCGCATTAGTAAGCTTTGATTCTCCAGGGATGCAGTGATAGATGCAAGAATATCTTCAGCCATTGCAGCAGCTGCTAAGGTCACTGCAGCCCTGAACTTGTCTGCCTCTGGCTTGTTCCAGGTTGCCACAGTACATATCTGCAATATCTGTCTGTTCGCAGTCCATACTTACATTAACCTAATGGCTGATGCCTTGTTTGCTAGAACAAACGCATTCATCACTTTCCCCATGGACATCTGGAAGCAGCAGAATAGGGCTCTGATGTTTGCACAGATAGCAGGAATCCCCCAAGCCCAAGACATCATTACCTGATCCTACAAATGCCTTCAAGAATTGGAAAAGGTTCCACTCCATTAATGTGTAACTGGTGTGTGATCACCAGCAATGCATCATGCAAGTCTCTATCCACTTTCCTGGCAGCTGCTATGATGCTTTTACATTGCATCAGTCATTCATCCACTCGCTTGACTGTTTACCACGCACAGCAAGTTATAAGCTGGTTGTTTGGAAACAATGTCAATTCCCCACACACATAACTTATAACACCTCTTAGAAACCCAAGTTTGGCTGCGCAACTCCACTGCTATCAGATCTATGGGAGATGAGGAGGAATTTCTTCTCTCAGATGGTCGTGAATATTTGGAATTCTCTACCCCAGATAGCTGTGGAGGCTGAGTCATTGAATATATTCAAGGCGGAGATGGACAGATTTTTGAACTACAGGGGAGTTGAGGGTTATGAGGAACAGGCAGGAAAGTGGAGTTGAGGCCAAGATCAGATCAGCCATGATATTGAATGGCGGAGCAGGCTTGAGGGGCCAAATGGCCTACTCCGGCTTCGATTTCTTATGTTCTTATCTTCAACTAGAACCCTCATTGAACAGACTATTAGTGTCCACACATGTCGATTCAGATGTCTGGACAGGTCTTTTGGCTTTCTAGAATACAGCCCGGAAAGATTTTCCCATTTAATTATGGTTTGCTATACGCTGTGTAACTTTGCTCTGCAGCAGGGACAAAACATGAGCCACCATTGGAGGAAAGCCATCAGCAAGATGAGAAGATACTGATGATGGTGAGAGAATGGAAGGCCCAACCATCGCTTGCAGTCAGCAATGTTACAGAAAGAAAGACCTGCATTTATATGGTGTTTTTCACTACCACCAAATGTCCTAAAACTCTTTACAGCCAATGAAGTATAGTCACTTTTGTAATGTAGGAAACACAGCATCCAACTTGCGGACAGCTCCCACAGACAACAACATGATAATGACCAGATAATCCGTTTTAATGATGTTGATTGAGAGATGGATATTAGAAACATAGAAACATAGAAAATAGGTGCAGGAGTAGGCCATTCGGCCCTTCTAGCCTGCACCGCCATTCAATGAGTTCATGGCTGAACATGCAACTTCAGTACCCCATTCCTGCTTTCTTGCCATACCCCTTGATCCCCCTAGTAATAAGGACTTCATCTAACTCCTTTTTGAATATATTTAGTGAATTGGCCTCAACAACTTTCTGTGGTGGAGAATTCCACAGCTTTACCACTCTCTGGGTGAAGAAGTTTCTCCTCATCTCGATCCTAAATGGCTTACCCCTTATCCTTAGACTGTGACCCCTGGTTCTGGACTTCCCCAACATTGGGAACATTCTTCCTGCATCTAACCTGTCTAAACCCGTCAGAATTTTAAACGTTTCTATGAGGTCCCCTCTCATTCTTCTGAACTCCAGTGAATACAAGCCCAGTTGATCCAGTCTTTCTTGATAGGTCAGTCCCGCCATCCCGGGAATCAGTCTGGTGAACCTTCGCTGCACTCCCTCAATAGCAAGAATGTCCTTCCTCAAGTTAGGAGACCAAAACTGTACACAATACTCCAGGTGTGGCCTCACCAAGGCCCTGTACAACTGTAGCAACACCTCCCTGCCCCTGTACTCAAATCCCCTCGCTATGAAGGCCAACATGCCATTTGCTTTCTTAACCGCCTGCTGTACCTGCATGCCAACCTTCAATAACTGATGTACCATGACACCCAGGTCTCGTTGCACCTCCCCTTTTCCTAATCTGTCACCATTCAGATAATAGTCTGTCTCTCTGTTTTTACCACCAAAGTGGATAACCTCACATTTATCCACATTATACTTCATCTGCCATGCATTTGCCCACTCACCTAACCTATCCAAGTCACTCTGCAGCCTCATAGCATTCTCCTCGCAGCTCACACTGCCACCCAACTTAGTGTCATCCGCAAATTTGGAGATACTACATTTAATCCCCTCGTCTAAATCATTAATGTACAATGTAAACAGCTGGGGCCCCAGCACAGAACCTTGCGGTACCCCACTAGTCACTGCCTGCCATTCTGAAAAGTATCCATTTACTCCTACTCTTTGCTTCCTGTCTGACAACCAGTTCTCAATCCATGTCAGCACACTACCCCCAATCTCATGTGCTTTAACTTTGCACATTAATCTCTTGTGTGGGACATTGTCAAAAGCCTTCTGAAAGTCCAAATATACCACATCAACTGGTTCTCCCTTGTCCACTCTACTGGAAATATCCTCAAAAAATTCTAGAAGATTTGTCAAGCATGATTTCCCTTTCACAAATCCATGCTGACTTGGACCTATCATGTCACCTCTTTCCAAATGCGCTGCTATGACATCCTTAATAATTGATTCCATCATTTTACTCACTACTGAGGTCAGGCTGACCAGTCTATAATTCCCTGTTTTCTCTCTCCCTCCTTTTTTAAAAAGTGGGGTTACATTGGCTACCCTCCACTCCATAGGAACTGATCCAGAGTCAATGGAATGTTGGAAAATGACTGTCAATGCATCCGCTATTGCCAAGGCCACCTCCTTAAGTACTCTGGGATGCAGTCCATCAGGCCCTGGGGATTTATCGGCCTTCAATCCCATCAATTTCCCCAACACAATTTCCCGACTAATAAGGATTTCCCTCAGTTCCTCCTCCTTACTAGACCCTCTGACCCCCTACACCGTATTGAGCAGTACACCGGGGATAACTCCCTGCTCTTCCTCGAAACAGTGCCATGGCATCTTCCATGTTTACCTGAGAGGGCAGCCGGGGCTCAGTTTAATGTCTCATTCAAAAGACGGAACCTCTGAAAATGCCACGCTCCCTCAGTACTGGACTGGAGTGTTAGAGAGATTTTCATGCTCAAGTCTCTGGAGTGGGACTTGAACCCACAACCTTCTGACTCACAGGCGAGGGTGCTACCAACTGAGTCATGACTGACACTGTTCGGGAGCAGCTCATTGAAGAGAACTTCAGTGAAACAATCTGTGCTCCCTACATTAACAGTTATGTCAACATCTGTCCCAATCCTTCCACACTACAATGAACAGCATCTGCCCAGAAACCCAAAATTGATATTCATGTCACCCAACTTTGCAACATCACCAGCCACTACAGGAACACTCCCTACACACAAAGAATTCAAACAGCACTGTGGTGTACTAGCTTACAGAAAGGGCGGCAAACTATTTGCTGTGAACATCTAGTGCCGATCATCAGTGCATTTCTACTTACTCTGTGGCTTCTGTAAGGTTCTCCTCCAATAGCTGCAAAATCAGAGGAGGGAGCCTGCTGTGGCTCAGTCAAGAGCTCATGTGATGCTCATGTTCAGCGACCTCAGGGCTGACTGCAACAACTCGACATCTGCTAGGACAGTCTGGCCCAGCTTAATTCCAGCACCGAGGCCGAGGTTGGTTCAAAGAGTTGTGCACATACACCTACAGGTCTCTCTGTTCCTGCACTCCCTTTAAAATTGTACCATTTAGTTCAGGTTGCCTCTCCTCATTCTTCTTTCCTGAATTGTATCACTTGTCGCTTCTCTGCATTAAATTTCATCTGCCATGTGTCTGCCCATTTTACCAGTCTATCTGTGTCCTCCTAAAGTCTGTTACTATCCTCCTCATTGTTTACTACATTTTCCAAGTTTTGTATCATCTGCAAACTTTGAAATTATGCCCTGTATACTCACATCCAGGTCATTAATATGTATCAGAAAGAGCAGTGGTCGTAACACCAAACGCCTGGGGTATATCACTGTGATATATCCTTATGGCCTCACTAAGGAGCACACTACACAAGATGGCTCGCAACAGAAAATCATGTGACTTTGCCATATGACCCTTTTATTATTTACATCAGTACTTACAGTCCATCAGTAGTCCACGAGGTGGAGCTCTCTATTACAACCACTGTCTGGAAAACAACTGTTCACCACTACTCTCTGCTTTCTGTTCCTTAGCCAATTTTGTATTCATGCTGCCCCTGTCCCTTTAATCCTATGGGCTTTAATTTTTCTACCAAGTCTATCATGTGGTACTTTGTCGAATATCTTTTGAAAGTCCATATACACAACATCAACTGGGTTACCCTCATCAATCCTCTCCGTTACTTCATCAAAGAACTCGATCAAGTTAGTAACGATTTGCCTTTAACAAGCCCATACTGACTTTCATTTATTAGCCCATAATTTTCCAAATGCCAATTAATTTTGTCCTGGATTATTGTCTCTGAAAGTTTCTCCACCACCAATATTAGGCTGACTGACTTATAGTTGCTGGGTTTATCCCTCTCCCCATTTTTAAGCAAGGGTGTAACATTTGAAATCCTCCAGTCCTCTGTACCACCCCAAAGAGGATTTTAAGATTGTGGCCAGAGCCTCTGCAATTTCCAACAGTGGTGGCTGGTGTGCAACTGCCACCCCACGTTAAAAGAATTCACGCACAGGCATCTTCCACCATTTAAAATGAGTTCATCAATCACCTGAGTACTCATTTTTAGTGTGGAAGCAAGTCATCCTTGAACCCGAGGGACTGCCTATGATGATGAAGAATTTCCAACCTTACGTACCTCAGTAACCTAGGATGCATCCTATCTGGACATGGTGACTTTTCTACTTTGAAGACTGCCAATCTTTTAAGTACAGCTTCTTTATCTATTTTATCCTCTCTAATATCGCTACTGCCTCCTTTACTGTTACATTAGGAAGCATCCTCTTCTCTAGTGAAAGCAGATGCAAAGTATTCATTTCAGCCATGACCTCTGCCTCCACAAGAAGAACTCCTTTTTGGTTCCTAATTGGCCCCACCCTCACTTTGATTAAACTTTTATTATTTATGTGTTTATAAAAGACTTTTGGGTTCCATTTTCTGTTAGCTGCTAATCTATTCTCATACTCTCTCTTTGCCCCTCGATTCCCTTTTTTAGATCGCCTCTGTAGTTTTGATATTCAGCTTGGTTCTCTCCTGTTTTATTAACTGCACAATTGTCCAAATGCCTTCTTTTAATGTCTCATTTTAACCTCTATATTTTTAGTCATCCAGGGAGCTCTAGCTTTCCCCTTCATGGGAATGGGTCTATTCTGTACCCAAACCATCTTCTCTTTGAAGGCCTCCCATTGTTCAATTACTGTTTTGCCCACACATTTTTGAATTCTAATCCATCTGGGGCAGAGCCCTTTTCAATTTCCTGAGTTGTTATCCCTCCTCCAGTTTTGTATTCTTACGCTTGATTGTATCTTGTCCTTTTCCATAACTATTCTACAGCTGATAATATTATGATCACTATACCCCAAATGCTCTCCCACTGAAACATGCTCCACATCATTCCTCAGAACCAGATACAGCACTTCCTCGTTGGGTTGGGAACACATGAGTAAGAAAGTTCTCTTGTACACATTTCATGAATTACTTCCCCTCTTTCCTCTTTACCCTGTACTATCCCAGCCTATATTGGGATAGTTGAAGTCCCGCATTATTATTACTCTGTAGTTCTTGCACCTTTCTGTAATTTGCCTGCAAATTTGCTCTTCTATCTCCTTCCCACTATTTAGTGGCCTTTGTATATATCTCTGTCTTTGGCCCCTCAACTACATCACCCCTCTCCAGTGCTATAATTGCTTCTTTGATCAGTACTACCTCCCCCTCCTTTTTTTCTTTATCTATCTTTCCTGAATACCTTATAGCTAGGGATATTAAGTTCCCAATCCTTCCCTTCTTTGAGCCAGATCTGTGTTATTGCCGCTATATCATAATCTCATGTGGTGACTTGTGCCTGCAGCTCATCAACCTTATTTACCACACTCTGTGCATTTATGTACATGCACTTCAAACCCACCTTAGATGACTTTGTATTTGCCCCCGGCCTGATCCCTTCTATGTCTGAACTATTCTTTACTCTAGTGCTGTTTGCCTCTCCCAGTCCTCTGTGCACTTTGTTTCTCCTCTTTAATATTTCATCGTGGTGCCCATGCTCCTGCCAATTAATTTAAACCCCCTCCTACAGCATTAGTTAACCTTCCCATGAGGACATTGGTCTGAGCTCTGTTGAAGTGCAACCCGTCCCAACTACCCCTGAACTGGTCCTGATGCCTCAGGAATCAGAAGCCCTTCCTTCTGCACCGTTTCTCCAGCCACACATTAATCTGTTTTATTCTACTTTTCCTATACACACGGCGCGCACTGGGAGTTACACAGAGATTGCCACATTTAAGATCCTGCATTTTAACTTCCCCCGTGGCTCCTGAAACTTTGACTGCAGGACCACTACCCTTTTCCTTCCAATGTCATTGGTCCCCACATGGACCACAACTTCTGGCTGGTCCCCTTCCTCCCTCAAAATGTTCTGCACTCTTTCAAAACAGCCTCTCCATGTTATTTCAAGGTCAGAAAAACAGCAACTGTATTTCTTTCTCTTTTTGTATATTTTTTAAGATCATTCAGTTGTGATTTTTTGGTGTTCATAAAATTGTGACATCCAGAATATGTGGGGAGCTTTGAAAGCTTTTAACTAAATAGATGGTGGAGCTGATTGTTCATGGTCAGAATAAGTCTGACAGCCTTTTATGGTATTATTACACTTTAATATGAGGTCATATTCAGGCTAAAATAAGGGACTAGAGTTGGATTTCTAAAGTTAAATTACAAGTAAATAAAGCACTTCATATATCATATGAAGGACAGCATCACACCAGCTAACCATCAATGTGTGCTTGTCTGCATTTACTGCTAAAAGTCAGTGTGACTCCTGGGTCCAACCTCCTGTTTCTGCCCTGAGAGACTGAACATCGGGGAATAAGGGGGAATTCTCCTAAGATCATGCAGTGCCATTTCATGTTCTGGAATAGCAAAAAGAGGTAGGAGCCAAGAGTGGTGCTGAGGGTGAGGGGAGGAGGGTGCTAGTGTGAACTAGCGAGGGGGAGTGGCATACAAGAGTTTCAATCTGAACTGTGGGAGAGGGAAAGAGAGTACCATCAGAAACTAAGAGAGGAGTGGGAGGATGAAAAAGGATCAGTATGAACTCGGGAGGGATGAACAGTGTCACAATAAATTAAGGGTAGAGGGGAAAGGAAGGTGGCAGCATGAACTGGGGAATGGGATGAGTGCCATCTTGAATTGAGGGGAGAATGCAAAAGGGATAAGAATGTGTGTGTGAACTAAGGAGAGAGAGAGTGCCAGCCTGAGCTGGGTGGAATAGATAAAGAAAAGTACTAGCATCAACTGGTTGGAAAAAGTGCCAGTGGCAACTGAGAGAGGAGAAAGAAAAATAGACAGAACTTGCATTTATATAGCATCTAATCATATCTTCCTGAAACATCTCAAAACATTTCACATTCAATGAAGAAAATCTGGGGAAAAATTGACACATGCTGACATACTTCAATTAAAAACCTTCGAAACAAGAAAAAAGGGTAGATAAATATGCTGACACTATTCACACAAAGACAGCAATATTGCTTAAATTGGATCCAGTTAACTATTACATTATTCATCAATATAGCCTCTAGACAGGTTTTGTCTAGTTTATTAGCTAATTTTTAAGCCTAGAAATTACTTTTTCAATATTAGCACACAAACACGGCACGTTTCTGGAAGATTCCTCTGTCGACTATTTTAACAGAGACTTTAATGCATTTTAAACTAAACAGGTTAGCACCTTTATTAAAATAGAAGATAAAGAAATGTCATAGGAATACGTTAAGTGTTCATATGCTAATGCAAACAGTAATGTTTAGGCTCAAATCATCTGTGTATTTATTATAAAATATGAATGAAACTTGGAAAGTTACATTCGAGTGACAGTCATGAATCCAGAAATCTCAAGTATCCAAATCAGTCCAAGATCAAATAACAATTTTATAATTAAATGATTTGATGTATAAGAGATTCCACTATTTTTCCAGAGTTTTTTGGTCTACCTCGAATCCTGTGATATCTGTGAGAGCAGAGGAAAGGTTCGTACTTGAACCAGTAACGACTGCTCTCGAGGGAGAAGCTACCTAATTTACTGAGTGTTTCCAACAGTTTTCTATTTTTGTTTCAATTACTCAAGAGTTGTGTTTCATTGGTGCCAAGAGTTTACAACAAGTAGCAGTACTGGTGTTTGGAGCCAACTACCCGGCTATAGTTTGCAATACCCTATTTAGACAAACATTTCTTTTTGGCAATTTCACGTATACTGCAATATTCATTTTGTAGCAACCGATACAGATGCCTAGTTTTACTGGGCCCAAGTTTCGAGCCGTGCCTAGAACGGCGCAGCCCCGACCTGGACGCCCGTTTTTCGCGCCACAAAGTGCGCCTGAAAAAAAATAGCTCCAGGCGCCCAAACCTGTGTGGGAGGGGCCCGAAGCACGCAGCCCCTAGCCCTGGCCGAATGGCCTCACATGGGCTGCATGGATAAGGCTGCCTCCTGCGCCCAGCTCCTGCTTCCTCCCGACCCGACTCGTCTCCCGCTCCCCCGCTCCCCCCCCCTCCCCCGGACTGGACCCGATCCCCGCTCCCAACCCCCCCTCCCCCGGACCTGACCCCCCCCCACCACCGGACCGGACCCTCCCCCCTCCTCCCCAGACCGGACCGGATCCTCACCCCCATCCTCCCCCCCTCCCCCCCCGCAGACCCGACCCGACCTCCGCTCCGCCCCCCCCCCAAGGACCCCGGACCCGACGCCACCTACTTGTAAATCCGGTGCTGGGCCGAAGTCTTGGGCCCAGCCGGGCCCGGCCCATTCAGCCTCCCTCTCCTTTCACTCCTTTCTCCCTTCTCTCCCTCCCTCCCTTCTTCCTCTCCCTCCCTCCCTTCTTCCTTTGCCTCCCCTCCCCCCCTTCCCCCCTCCCCTCCCCCCTCCTCTCCCTCCCTCCCTCCTTTCTCTCCTTCCCTCCCTCCTTTCTCTCCCTCCCTCCTCTCCCTCACTTCTCTCCCTCCCTCCCTCCTCTCCCTCCCTTCTCTCCCTCCCTCCTCTCCCTCCCTCCCTTCTTTCTCTCCCTCCCTCCTCCTCTCCCTCCCTTCTTCCTCTCCCTCCCTCCCCCCTCCCTCCCCTCCTCCCCCTCCCTCCCCTCCCTTCCTCCCCTCCTCCCCACTCCCCTCCCCCTCCCTTCCTCCCCCCTCCCCCTTCCTCTCCCCTCTCCTCCCCCCCCTCCCCCCTGCCCCCCCTCTCTCCCCCCTGCTCCTCCTCTCTCCCCCCCTCTTCCCCCTCTCTCCCTCCACCCCGCTCCACACCCTCCTCCCCCCTCCACCCCCTCATCCCCCTCCCATTCCACCGCCCTCCCCTCGCTGTCAGAAACACAGACACTGACAGACAGAAAGTGAGAGACACACACACAGACAGACAGAGAGATAGAGACACTGACAGAGACACACTGGGGTTGGGGGGGCCCGTCCCATCACGCTGTTGGAGGACTCCCAGTGCTGCAGTCGGTAAGTAGAAAATGTTTTATTTATTGATTTTTAATTTTTTTTTATATTTTATTAATTTTTTTGATTGATTTATTGGTTGATTTATTGATGTATTTATCATTTATTATTGATGATGGCTCTTTATTTGTAAAACTGACGTGTTCAATGTTTGTAAACTTCCCTTTAACCCCCCCCCCCCCCTTCCCTACACCTGATTTGTAACCTACGCCTGATTTTCTAAGCGTAGACAAGGTTTTTCTGAGCATACAAAAATCTACACTTACTCCATTCTAAGTTAGTTTGGAGTATGTTTTCACTGCCTAAACTTTCAAAACAGACGTAAGTGGCCAGACACGCCCCCTTTTGAAAAAAAAATCTGTTCCAAACTGAAACTGTTCTAACTGACTAGAACTGGAGCAAACTAAATGCCGAGAATTGCAATTTCTAAGATATTCCATTCTAAATCAGTTGCTCCAAAAAAACAGGAGCAACTCAGGCTGAAACTTGGCCCCACAGTGTTGCATTAGTTTGAGATCCTACCAGTTCCAAATTACCTTGTTATACTATTGAAAACATTGAGTTTTTTAAGTGCCAGTACGGATGAATTAGGGTGCTCAATCCCAGGCATCTTCATATTGATAAAATCCTTCATTTTTTCCATTGATATTCAGCAATGTCTTGTAAATCGTCTTTAAATGAGAGTCATGGAGGTTTTCACTCCATTTTGGATATAACTTAGCCACAGAGAAAAAAAATTGAACCACTTTGCAGGAAAGTCACTCCAATGTAAGTAAATCCAGTGACTGCTATTGCAGTTTCATGGGGATCTGATTATATGGAGGAAACTGGGAATACTTAGTTCTGACTGCCCGGCTGCAGTGGAGCTAAGCAACACAACTCATACAGGGTTGTGTAGGAATTCATGACGCAATGGCATTAAAATGATGAAATAAGGCAAAAATTGCTTGCTTCTGATTAGCTGTGTTATTTTATTTGTGTAATTTGTATGCCATCACTTCGCTTTCTAAATTGGGCTTTCTCACAAGCCTTGCAAGTCAACAAATTGCAATAATGTTTAAATAATAGTCAAAATTAATAGATTGGAAAAACAAACTCCCTTTCAAGTGTTATTTCATATCATTCACTTTAACTGCACGTTGAGGGACATGAAATGATAATAAAGTGCCTACATTCATGAAATAGTTGTGCAAATGTGGCAATAGGTAGGAAGACAGAATGAAAATATGAAATGATTAGATCAGATATGCTTCATTGAAATGAGCTGCAACTATCAATGGCAATAAATAGACAGCAATAAGTGGGCTATTATAACAATAATAAAATGCCAGCATTTCCATTTGAGTTAAGTGCACTTATATTTTCACTCAGCATAACCATGTTCTTTTTTCTCTCCAAAAGTAAGCGAGTGCTGCCTGATTATTTGCCACTCAGTCTTATTCCTAGTCATCCCTTCATATTTCCTTGCACATAGCTGAGTTGAGAAGATTATCGTCAGAATTTTATGAAGTCAAAAGGATTAAATATTATAGTATTCCTGTCGGCCACGATGTAACTGGAGGTAATTTTAATTCCGCAAAGCAGGGAGGTTTGGGTCGGGAGGGAAGTAAAAATGTTCAAAATTTCAAACAGAAACCCAACCTGCCTCAAATTCGGCCACTTCTAGTTTTAATGAGGGGCAGGGGACCAATTCTCTCTCAGGACGTGAATCAAATGATTAGACCTTTTCAGGAGGCTGTGTGCCTCCATTTTAACAAGGTTTGTATTTTTTATTGCTGTCATCCGGGTTTCCCTGGCCTTGGGAAACCTTGGGTTGTAGGACTGCTTTTGGTCAGGGGGGTGGGGGGAGGGGCTGGGGCAGGGGCGGAGGAGGGGAGAGGGAGGAGTTGCAGTTGCATTTACTGATGACATGGGTCCACTGCTGGAACCTAAATGAACCTTGCATTAATCAGGGCGCCCCTGGTATCCTGGGCAGCAAAGTGAGCAGCTGGGGGTGCATTGCCCTCATCACCCTCCTCCTCATCCGAATCGTCTGAGGAGGATCTGAGCTCTTTGCCTTGTTCCTCCTGCAGGTCCAAGCCTCGCTGTTGTGCAACGTTGTAACCACGACCATTCTGGAGACCCTGGCTGGTGTGTACTAAAGGGCATCTCCAGATCTGTCCAGGCATCTGAAGCGCATTTCAACATACCGATGGCCTGTTCAATCACACATCTCGTGGTGATATGGCATTCATTGTAGCGCTCCTGGATTTTATGGCCCCGACCTGCGAGAGAACATCAGCGGCAGGTCGGGGCCATAAAAGGAGCAGCGGCCTGGAGCAGCATGGCAGCCCTGACCTGCGAGAGACAATCAGCGGCAGGTTGGGGCCATGAAAAGGAGCAGCACTGTGGGCCCTAGAGTGGCCCCTAGAGCGGCCATGCCACTGCAAGGTGCAGCGTGAGCTGGTGCAAGAGGACGACGGCAGCGAAGAGGGCAACTGGATTGGACATCATCAAGGTCCAGGTCGGTGATTGGAGCATGGGCAGGTACAGCAGGAGCGCCGAGGTCGGGGCGAAGGAGCGGCGAGAGATCGTGGACCGACGTGATCAGAGTCCAAGCGAGGCATGAGTTCGGAGCCCAAAAGAGGCATGGGCCCAGGGGCAGCATGGTGTTATACTAGGTCCGTGCAGCAGAAGAGGTCTCCACTCGACCTGGTTAATCCTTGCCACTGGACCAAGCTCTGTCAAGACCGTATGGTGGCTGGAGTGCAACGGCCATGACACATTAAAAAAATCCACGCACAGGCATCTTCCACCCTTCAACATGTAGTTCAGGACCTGGAATATTAGGTTCTTCATTGAAACACCTGTGAACTCATCCTTTTTTGGTGTGGCAGCAAGTCATCCTCATTTTGAGGGACTGCCTATGATGATGATATTGGGTTTCAGTGGTCGGTTTCTGATGCATATCATGAGCCAACTTTTCAGTGGGCATCCCTTCATAGAATCATAGAATCATAGAAATTTACAGCACGGAAGGAGGCCATTTCAGCCCATCATGTCCACGCTGGTCGAGAAAGAGCTATCCAGCCTAATTCTACTTTCCAGCTCTTGGTGCGTAGCCTTGTAGGTTTTGGTATTTCTAGTCCATATCCAAGTACTTTTTAAAAGTGGTGAGGGTTTCTACCTCTATCATCCTTTCAGGCAGTGAGTTCCAGACCCCCACCACCCAGTGGGTGAAACAATTTCCCCTCAATCCCCTTTAAACCTCCTACCAATTACTTAAAATCTATGCGCCCTGGTTTTAGATCCCTCTACTAAAGGAAATAGGTCCTTCATATCCACTCTATTTAGGCCCATCATAATTTTATGTACCTCAATAAGGTCTGCCTTCAGCCTCCTTTGTTTCAAAGCAAACAAACCCAGCCTATCCAATCATTCCTCATCGCTGAAATTCTCCTGTCCAGGCAACATCCTCATAAATCTTCTCTGTATCTTTGTCGCCTGGAAGTCTACTTCCATGCCCGAAAAGATCAAGAAGCTTGAACTGCCGCAGGACGAAAGCATCGTGGCACTGCCCAGGAATCTTGCACACATCTGCATAAACAACTTTTTGTGGTTGCACACAAGCTGCACATTGATGGAGTGGAATCCCTTGTGATTGACGAATACTCCTGGTTGTTCTGGGGATGCCCAGATTGCCACGCGCGTGCAGCCGATGACCCCCCCTACACCCGTGGGAAGCCAGCCAGAGCTCCATAGCTGAGCACCCCCTCATTCTAACTGGCATCATCGCAAGCAAAGTTGACATATTCAATGACCGGTTTAATGCATTTGTGGGTGGCTGATGAGAAGATCCTAGATATGTCTGCAGCAGAGCCCTAGAGAGAACCCGTGGCTACCAGCCTTCTTGGAGGCTGCAGATGTCTGCCACCACCTAATGCCTCCTGAGACACTGCTGTTCAGACTTGTCAAGTAAACTGAGCCTCTGCCTATAGACCATATTTCATGGGTAGTGCCTCCAAAGTGTTCACCTCTCTGTTGATCCCCTATCTGCTGGTCACCTCTCTGCTTGTGGCCTCTCTCCTGTGCAGCTCCAGGTCTGTGACCAGCAGGCTGCAGGTGCTATTGCTGGTGCGGATCATCTTGGTTCTCATCGGAAGTCCATTCTAAGGCAGCATAAGTGGCACCCATCCTGATGTGATGGAGCACACCTTCAAAGTGTAGAATGTAACCTCTAAATTGTACAATGTAACCTCTCAAAAAAACCTTTTCAACTAGCAGATAAGAAAGCAGCTGTGAGTACTGAGTATTTATTGGCATATCTCCCTGAGATTGATTCAGCCCCTTCGATTGCTGCTGTGTACTCGTCATGCTTTCACTGGCGAGTTTCAGGAAGCCCGGGAAACCCATGGACCCAACATTAAACTTAAAAGTGTGTTGAAATATCGCTTTAATTGAGCGATTAATATATGGTAATTGACAACCTGCCTCTCCTGAGTGAAATGTGAAAGTCGGCAAGGGGTTGGAGCCGGTTTTCTAACATGCTGTCGATTTCGCAGGTTTTAAGCCCTCAGTTGTACCCAAATCCATGCGCTCCTGCAGATTAAAATTCAGCCCATTGTCTCAAAGTGCAAAGCACCAAATATCGTGACCATTGCGAAAAAGTGATCAAAGTCACATTCAATAACTGCAAAAAAAATGTAGAATACTGGAAATACAAAACAGGTCAGTCAGCACCTGCAAAGAGAAAAGACAAGTTATGAAGTTTTTGAGCTGAAGTGTGCAGGAGAAAGTCTATATAACGGTGCACACGGCGAGATGCCACGTTCCAGCAAGGTTTGGTCCATCATTGTTTTGCCAAACTGAAACATGAAAGTAATTATGATTTTACTGATATAACTTTTTAATATAAAACAGAAATAGTAATTCAAATTGTATAGGGCCAATTTTAAACTCAGCCTACACCGCAAAAATGGGCTGTAATGGCCCCAAAAGAGCTGTGCTGCGTTTATTCCAACTGCTGCCATATTTACGCTGGGCGGCCCAGGCCACCTGAATCAACCCAATTTGCATCGTAAAGAAGCCAACCGCCTGAAACAAATGGCAGTGCCTGGAGATTCGGCATTAGCAGAGCAGAAAGTCCATCAACCCTATTTTGAGGCCATTACCACCCGTTAGCACCAGTTAACTAGTGAAAAATCAGCCCCATTGTCATTGAAAAGTGAAACAGGGTGCACCTTAAGAGCAATTTCCGCTACCACAAAGCCAACTGAATTTGCGTAAATGACAAGGATGTGGTAATATTAACCAGTGTCACATGTCCTAACTTTTACTTTTAGAAGCTGCTTTCTGCTGGCTTGCCCAGGTTATTTAAAAATATGTCACAACAAGAAATCAAATATCATTATCATCTTTCTCCCGACTGAAAATAATACATTTCTGCTCAATGCTCTCTCTGTTTTACTGGAAATATATTTTTTAAAGCTATTGTTATTACCATGCTGATATTCACTTCTGAAGTAAGGCTGTTCATTAAAAATGTAACAGACAGAGTGTAATGCTAATGAAGCATGGTGCAGAAGTGTGCAAAGGTTTAACAGTGTCAGTGCAGGGAAACCCTGAAGCAAATTTCATGAAGTTGAGTTAATTAATAATGTCATAAAAATCATTAGCATCTTCTTTTCAGTTGTCTGAGAACACAGCCATTAAAAAATTCATTTAGAGAAATATCCCTTTCTTTGATAAGGTTGAAAGTGTGTATTTATTCCTGCTCGTTCGTAATGCTGAGAGAGAAAATTATTTGTGCAGCTTTAATCAATGTCCAGCTGGGTTGTAAAACTAATCATAACAATTAGTGGGAGAACGAATTGCAAAGGTGAATAAATTATTCTGTGACCCATAAAATGCGTTCAGTGGTTCAGTGTGTGTAATGACCAGAACACACCAAAGAAATATAAAATGGCATTCTATAAACAACTAGTATTTATATAGTGCCTTTAACGTAGTAAAACATCACATGACGATTCACAGGAGCATTATCACACAAAATTTGACACACTTTGTTAAATGAGTTCTTTTGCTGCTATAATTCCAAATCTTAAATTTATTCATTGAGTGCAGAATTTGTGATGTTTAATGCCGATCAAGCAGATGAAAGTAGGCCTTCCAGGTAACAGGTTCCTCTCCTCTGCTGCTAACACTTACTCCTCCTTGCCAATACTGATCCTTTCTGAACATATGTTAGTGTTATATATGTAAACTTGTATTTACTCTGTACAGCCACCAGAGGGCTCATCCCCTGGAGTCCCATAATCCCTTGGGAGCACAGGTATTTAAGGAGGCTTCACAGGTTGGAGAGGCACTCTGGAAACTTGCAATAAAAGACTAAGGTCACACTTTACTTTGAGCTCACAGTGTTCAGTCTCACTCCTTCTCCATACACAACAACTGGCGAAGAGATACAGATAGCGAACCCAAAGATGCAGAGAACAGTGGGCATCCTGGAGAAATTTTCGGAGGAAGATGATTAGGAAACTTTTGTGGGGCGACTCGACCAATACTTCGTGGCCAACGAGCTATATGGGGAAGAGAGCGCTGCCAAACGAAGGGCGATCCTCATCACCGTCTGTGGGGCATCAACGTATGGCCTCATGAAGAATCTGCTCACTCCAGCGAAACCCAGACAAATCATATGACGATTTGTGCACACTGGTCCGAGAGCATTTGAACTCGAAGGAAAACGTCCTGATGGTGAGGTACCGGTTCTACACCTACAAAAGGTCTGAAGGCCAGGAAGTGGCGAGTTATGTTGCCGAGCTAAAAAGCCTTGAAGGACATTGCGATTTTGAAGCACATGCTCAGAGACTTTTTCGTACTTGGCATTGGCCAGGTAACCATACTTCGCAAACTTTTGACTGTAGAGACCCCAACCTTGAGTAAGCCAAGAGCGATAGCCCAGGCGTTCATTGCCACCAGTGACAATATGAAGCAAATCTTTCAGCACACAAGTGCTGCTACAAGTATTGTGAACAAAGTGATGTTGTTTTCGAATCGTAACATACAGGTCACACATACCTGCAGCTACACGTCCATAGATGTCTCAGAGTCCACCATCAAGGGTGATGAATGCAAGGTCATTAACTCCTTGTTGGCGCTGCGGGGTGATCATTGAGTCCATTCATGTCGATTCAAAGAGTACGCTTGCAAGGGCTGTGGAACAATGGGACACCACCAACGAGTGTGCGGGCGAGCTGCAAACCTGTTAAACCTGCAAACCACCATGTTGCAGAGGAGGACAGATCCACATAGAAACATAGCAAATAGGTGCAGGAGTAGGCCATTCTGCTCTTCGAGCTTGCACCACAATTCAATAAGATCATGGCTGATCATTCCCTCAGTACCCCTTTTCTGCTTTCTCTCCATACCCCTTGATCCCCTTAGTCATAAGGGCCATATCTAACTCCCTCTTGAATATATCCAATGAACTGGCATCAACAACTCTCTGCGGCAGGGAATTCCACAGGTTAACAACTCTCTGAGTGAAGAAGTTTCTCCTCATCTCAGTCCTAAATGGCCTACCCCTTATCCTAAGACTGTGTCCCCTGGTTCTGGACTTCCCCAACATCGGGAACACTCTACCCGCATCTAACCTGTCCCATCCCGTCAGAATTTTATACGTTTCTATGAGATCCCCTCTCATCCTTCTAAACTCCAATGTGTAAATGCCTAGTTGATCCAGTCTCTCCTCATATGTCAGTCCTGCCATCCCGGGAATCAGTCTGGTGAACCTTCGCTGCACTCTCTCAATAGCAAGACCGTCCTTCCTCAGATTAGGAGACCAAAACTGAAACAATATTCCAGTACAATTACAGTAAGACCTCCCTGCTCCTATACTCAAATCCCCTAGCTATAAAGGCCAACATACCATTTGCCTTCTTCACCGCCTGCTGTACCTGTATGCCAACTTTCAATGACTGATGAATCATGACATCCAGGTCTTGTTGCAACTCCCTTTTTCCTAATCTGCCGCCATTCAGATAATATTCTGTCTTCACGTTTTTTCCCCCAAAGTGGGTAACCTCACATTTATCCACATTATACTGTATCTGCCATGCATTTGCCCACTCACCTAACCTGTCCATGTCACCCTGCAGCCTCTTAGCGTCCCCCTCACAGCTCACACCGCCATCCAGTCTAGTGTCATCTGCAAACTTGGAGATATTACACTCAATTCCTTCATCCAAATCATTGATGTATATTGTAAAGAGCTGGGGCCCCAGCACTGAGCCCTGAGGCACTCCACTAGTCACTGCCTGCCATTCTGAAAAGGACCCGTTTATCCCGACTCTCTGCTTCCTGTATGCCAACCCGTTCTCTATCTACGTCAGTATATTATCCCCAATACCATGTGCTTTAATTTTACACACCAATCTCTTCTGTGGGACCTTGTCAAAAGCCTTTTGAAAGTCCAAATACACCACATCCACTGGTTCTCTCTTGACCACTCTACTAGTTACATCCCCCAAAAATTCCAGAAGATTTGTCAAGCATGATTTCCCCTTCATAAATCCATGCTGACTTGGACCGATCCTGTCACTGCTTTCCAAATGCGCTGCTATTTCATCCTTAATAATTGATTCCAACATTTTCCCCACTACTGATGTCAGGCTAACCGGTCTATAATTACCCGCTTTCTCTCTCCCTCCCTTTTTAAAAAGTTGCGTTACATTAGCTACCCTCCAGTCCATAGGAACTGATCCAGAGTCGATAGACTGTTGGAAAATGATCACCAATGCATCCACTATTTCTAGGACCACTTTCTTAAGTACTCTGGGATGCAGACTATCAGGCCCCAGGGATTTATCAGCCTTCAATCCCATCAATCTTCCGAACACAATTTCCCACCTAATAAGGATATCCTTTAGTTCCTCCTTCTCACTAGACCCTCGGTCCCCTAGTACTTCCGGAAGGTTATTTGTGTCTTCCTTCGTGAAGATAGAACCAAAGTATTTGTTCAATTGGTCTGCCATTTCTTTGTTCATTATAAATTCACCTGAATCCGACTGCAAGGGACCTACGTTTGTCTTCACTAATCTTTTTCTCTTCACATATCGATAGAATCTTTTTCTCTTCACATATCTAAAGAATCTTTTTGTCTTCACATATCTATAGAGGTGGATCACGATGAACCAGAGCCTCAGATCGAGGAGGCAGCGGTACATGGGGTGCATACATTCACCTCGAATTGTCCCCCGATAATGCTGAATGTTGAACTAAATGGATTTCCGGTGTCAATGGAGCTGGACATGGGCGTGAGCTAGTCTATCATGGGCAAAAAGACTTTTGAAAGGTTGTGGTGCAACAAGACCTCAAGGTCAGTCTTAATTCCAGTTGGCACGAAACTAAGAACTTACACGAAAGAACTAATTCCAGTAATCGGCAGTGCTACCGTAAAGGTCTCCTACGACAGAGCGGTGCACAAGCTACCACTCTGGGTGATACCGGGTAATGGTCCCACGCTGTTCGGCAGGAGCTGGCTGGGAAAGATATGCTGGAACTGGGGCGATGTCCGAGCGCTATCGCCCGCTGACGACATTTCGTGTGCCCAAATTTCCTTCGCTGTTCGAACCAGGCATCGGGAAATTCCAAGGAGCAAAAGTGCAGATCCACCTAATTCCGGGAGTGCGACCCATCCATCACAAAGCGAGAGCAGTACCGTACATGATGAGAGAAAGGGTAGAGATCGAGCTAGACCGGCTGCAAAGAGAGGGCATCATTTCCTCGATCGAGTTCCACGAGTGGGCCAGTCCTATCGTCCCAGTCCTCAAGGGAGACTAAGGGAATCTGTGGCGATTACAAATTTAACTATCAATCGTTTCTCCCTGCAGGACCAATACCCACTACCAAAAGCCAACGACCTCTTTGCAACACTGGTGGGAGGAAAGACTTTCACGAAGCTGGATCTGACTTCAGCATACATGACGCAGGAACTGGAGGAATCATTGAAGACCCTCACCTGCATCAACACGCACAAAGGTCTTTTTGTTTATAACACGTACCCGTTTGGAATCCGATCGGCAGCAGCGATATTCCAGAGAAACATGGAAAGCTTACTAAAGTTGGTCCCGCACAACATGGTCTTCCAGGACGACATCTTGGTCACAGGTCGGAACACAGTCGAGCATCTGCAGAACCTGGAGGAGCTTTTAGTCGACTCAACCGTATGAGGCTCAGGTTAAAATGCTCGAAGTGCGTTTTCCTGGTGCCTGAAGTGGAGTTCCTGGGAAAGAGGATTGCGGCGGATGGCAGCAGGCCCACCAACGCAAAGATGGAGGCAATCGAGAATGCATCGAGGCCACAGAAGATGCGGTCATTTCTGGGACTCCTAAACTACTTTGGAAACTTCTTACCAGGTCTCAGCACATTGTTAGAACCACTGCATGTCTTACTACGAAAAGGGGAAGAATGGGTTTGGGGCAAAAGCCAAGAAAATGCCTTTGTAAAAGCGAGAAAATTGTTCTGCTCAAATAAATTGCTTGTGTTGCATGATCCATGTAAGCGTTTGGTACTAGCATGTGATGCATTGTCATATGACGTCGGGTGTGTATTGCATCAAGCTAGTGATTTCGCGAAACTGCAACCAGTTGCTTATGCATCCAAAAATCTGTCTAAGGCTGAGAGAACCTACAGCATGATTGAGAAAGAAGCGTTAGCGTGTGTCTATGGGGTAAAGAAAATGTATCAATACCTGTTCGGGCTAAAATTCGAATTGGAAACTGACCATAAGCCACTTATAGTCCTCTTTTCCGAGAGTAAATGGATAAATACCAACGCATCGGCCTACATACAACTACATCATCAGCCACAGACCAGGCACAGAAAACTGCGCCGATGCTCTCAGTAGGCTGCCATTGCCCACCACAAGGGTGGAAATGGCGCAGCCTGCAGATCTAGCCATGGTTATGGAAGCATTTGAGAGTGAGCAATCACCCGTCACTTCCCGGCAGATCAACACCTGGACAAGCTAGGACCCCTGATTATCTCTAGTCAAAAGCTGTGTGCTTCACGGGAGCTGGTCCAGAGTCCCAGTGGAAATGCAGGAAGAGATAAAGCAGTTTCAGCGGCGCAAAGGTGAAATGTCTATACAGGCAGACTGCCTTCTATGGGGCAATCGAGTAGTCCCCAAAAAGGGCAGAGACACCTCCACAATACCCACCCAGGCATCGTAATGATGAAAGCGATAGCCAGATCCCACATGTGGTGGCCCAGTATCAATGCGGACTTAGAGTCCTGCATTCACAGATGTAATACATGCTCGCAGTTAAGCAATGCACCCAGGGAGGCGCCGCTAAGTTAATGGTCTTGGCCCTCCAAACCGTGGTCAAGGGTACATGTCGACTATGCAGGCCCGTTTTTGGGTAAAATGTTCCTTGTGGTTGTAGACGCGTACTCCAAGTGGATTGAATGTGAAATAAATAATGTCGGCTAGCAAGTCCGCTGCCACTACTGAAAGCCTGCGGGCCATGTTTGCCACACACGGCTTACCCGATGTCCTGGTGAGCGAAACAGGCCATGTTTTACTCGTGCTGAATTCAAAGAATTCATGACCCATAACGGGATCAAACATGTCACGTCTGCCCCGTTTAACCCTGCGTCCAATGGTCAGGCAGAGAGAGCAGTGCAAACCATCAAGCAAGGCTTGAAGAGGCTCACTGCAGACTCGCCTATCCCAAGTCCTGCTTAGCTAGTGCACAAGGACCAACTCACTGGGATCCCACCAGCTGAACTGCTCATGAAAAGAGCACTTAAGACAAGGCTCTCTGATCTACATGAACAGGTAGAGAGCAGGCGGCTTCAACAAAGTGCATACCATGATGGCGCAAATGTGTCATGCGAGATTGAAATCAATGATCCTGTATTTGTATTGAATTATGGACAAGGTCCCAAGTGGCTTCCCAGCACTGTCGTGGCCAAAGAGCAGAGCAGGGTGTTTCGGGTCAAACTTTCAAATGGACTCATTCACCGGAAACACTTGGACCAAATCAAACTCAGATTCACGGACTATCCTGAGCAACCCACCTTGGACCCTACCTTTTTTGATCCCCCAAGATACACACCAGTGGTAACTGGCACCATTGTTGACCACAAAGCAAAACCCATCATCCACAGCAGCCCTGCAGGGCCCAACACACCAGGCAGCCCAGCAAGGCCAGCTGTACAGCAGCCCAACGAGGGCCCAACAAATGATTCAACAACACCAGCTTTCACACCGAGATGATCAACCAGGGCAAGAAGGGCCCTAGATCGACTCACATTATAAATATTTACACTATTGACTTTGCGGGGAGAGTGCTGTTATATATGTAAACTTGTACTTACTTTGTACAGCCACCAGAGGGCTCATCCCCTGGAGTCCTAAGGGATTCCATAATCCCTTGGGAGCACAGGTATTTAAAGAGGCTTCACAGGTTGGAGAAGCACTCTGGAGACCTGCAATAAAAGACTAAGGTCATACTTTACTTTGAGCTCACAGTGTTCAGTCTGACTCTTTCTCCATACACAACAGTTGGACTGCTAGCCGCAGGACACCCCTTCAAATAAAATAAAATGGGCAACAATATTGGCAAAAAACGATGTAGAGCAGTAATGGGAAACATTATTGACGATCGCCCCCAATTTGGTGTCATCCGCAAATTTAGAAATTCTTTTTTTGATTCCGAAGTCTAAAACATTAATGTAAGTTGTAAACAACAATGGTCTCAGCACAGATCCTTGTGGAACACCATTACCCACCTTCTGCCACTGTGAATAGCTACCTCTTACCCCTACTCTCTGCTTTCTGTCTTGAAGCCAACTAGCTATCCATTCTGCTACTTGTCCCCTGACTCCGCATTCTCTGACCTTGTTCATCAGTCTATTATGGGGTACCTTATCGAAAGCCTTTTGAAAATCTAGATAAATTACAGCGACTGCATTACCATTGTCTACAATCTCTGTAGCACAGCAACAATATATTCCGCTAAAAGGAAATAACAAACTAAACACTAATGAGACTCCATGGATGAATAAAGCCATAAGGGAACAATTGAGGGTAAGGAAAGAGGCATACAATAAGTACATAAACAGCTGGGGAGTGCATGATAAGGGAGAATACAAAAAGATTAGGAGAGAAGTCAAAAAAACAATTCGGAAGTCAAAGAGGAACTATGAAATTAAAGTATCAAGGAACATAAAACAAAATAGTAAAATATTTTACAGGTACATCAATAAAAAAAGGAAGGTTGCGATGGGAATAGGGCCATTAAGGGATAGACAAGATAATACCACAGGGAACAATAGAGAGATGGCAGAAATATTAAATAATTATTTTACTTCAGTATTTACCAGGGAGATAGAACAGGTGGACATGACATTGGATGATGAGATTAGTAATGAGATAAGTACATTTAAAATAAAATGAGGGGATATATTAAATAAACTAATCAAATTCAAAGAGGATAAAACGCCTGATAGATTGCATCCATGCATTTTAAATGAAGCTAGGGAAGAGATAGCAGAGGTATTACTGCACATACTTAATCATTCATTAGAAATTGGTGTAGTGCCAGAGGACTGATGGATAGCTAACATAATACCTATATTTAAGAAGGGGGATAGAATATGTCCAGGGAATTATAGACCAGTCAGCTTAACACCGGTGGTAATAAAAATAATGGAATCCCTACTAAAGGAGAAAATAGAAGAACATCCAGAAACCAAAAATATAACAATGAATAGTTAGCTTGGATTTTAAAAGGGAAAGTCTTGCTTGACCAACCTCATTGAATTTTTTGAAGAGGTAACACAGAGATTGTAGACAATGGTAATGCAGTCGCTGTAATTTATCTAGATTTTCAAAAGGCCTTGATAAGGTACCCCATAATAGACTGATGAACAAGGTCAGAGAATGCGGAGTCAGGGGGCAAGTAACAGAATGGATAGCTAGTTGGCTTCAAGACAGAAAGCAGAGAGTAGGGGTAAGAGGTAGCTATTCACAGTGGCAGAAGGTGGGTAATGGTGTTCCACATGGATCTGTGCTGAGACCATTGTTGTTTACAACTTACATTAATGTTTTAGACTTTGGAATCAAAAAAACAATTTCTACATTTGCGGATGACACCAAATTGGGGGCGATCGTCAATAATGAGGAGGACTGCAACAAATTACAGGAGAACATTAATAAACTTACATAATGGGCATATAATTAGCAAATGAAGTTCAGCATAGATAAATTACATTTTGGTAGGAAGAATAGGGAGGTCACTTATTAGTTGGAGGGTGCGAGTCTAGGTGGGGTAGAGGAACAAAGTGATCTCAGAGTACAAATACACAAATCATTAAAAGTTGTGACACAGGTTAGCAAATCCATAAAAAAAAAGCAAACCAAGCACTAGGGTTTATTTCTAGAGGTATGGAATTGAAAAGCAGGGAAATTATGCTAAGCCTGTATCGAACTTTGGTTAGAACACACTTAGAGTACTGCGTAAAGTTCTGGTCGCCATATTATAAAAAGGATATTGAGGCACTGTAGAACGTGCAGAGAAGATTTACAAGATGATACCAGAAATACGAGGGTATACCTATCAGGAAAGGATGAAGAGGCTGGGTCTCTTGAAAAGAGAAGGCTGAGGGGTGACCTAATAGAGGTTTTTTAAATTATGAAAGGTTTTGATAGAGTGGATACAGAGAATGTTTCCACTTGTGGGGAAGAGCATAATTAGAGGCCATCAATATAAGATAGTCACCAAGAAATCCAATAGGGAATTCAGAAGAAAATTCTTTACCCAGAGTGGTGAGAATGTGGAACTCGCTATCACGGGGAGTAGTTGAAGCGAATAGTATAAATGAATTTAAGGGGAGGCTAGACAAGCATATGAGGGAGAAGGGAATAGAGGGTTATGCGGATAGATTTAGCTGAGGAAAGACGGGAGGAGGCTCGAGTGGAGCATTAACACTGGCATGGACTGGTTGGGCCAAATGGCTTGTTAGTGTACCGTATATTATATGTAAACCTATGCAAAATACTGACATACATTACATTATGCTGCATACCATATTGATGTGCTTGAGTGTATGCCTATGCCAGAGTGAGTAAATGCACGAGTGAGTAGGGGAAGATGGAAAAATGGCAGTAGGTTGGTGCTAGCTCTCAGCTTGGGGCAGACCTCCAGTTTCATCCTCTCACTTCTTCGACGCTCTCCATTCTTAGAATTGTGAATGTGGCTTCCTTGAATGATGTCAATGGCCAGAAATTTCTGGGGCCTTCTCATTTCTGCTTCCATTCTCTTCTGTTATGAGCCACATTGTCCTGCAAGCAGCGAAATAGGACCAAGGCCCCTATTTTCGCCACGATTGGGTGCCTTATTTTTGGCGTGAAATTCTCCTTTTGCAACTTTGGCAAATGTTTATGCACAGGTGCCCACTGACAGCACCAGGTTTATTTATTTTTTGGTACCTGATGACATCATAACTGGATCGGGCGGCGGTTTTGGTCGTTTTTTCACGGTTAAGTGATTTTCCCCGTGTGCGATTTTTTTTTTTGAGCGCGTCGCACAGTGGCCAAAAGCACCGCAAAAAAAAACCTTCTGTTAACTTAAGGAAATCAGCGTGGTGCACAAGATAACATTGGAGCGAGGTAAAAGAAGACAAATTAAAATAAAAATACATTATTATTTTTTCACAGAGAACTCTGAAATTGGAGCAAGGGAAGAAGATTTTTCAGAGAGAACTATTTCATGGATTTTCATCTGTTGGCCCTCCTGCTGTAATCTTGGCCAAAAGGACTGCTCCCCCTGCTGTAATCCTGGCCGAAAGGACTGCTCCCCCTGCTGTAACCCCAGGCCAAAAGGACTACTCCCCCTGCTGTAATCCTGGCCGAAAGGACTACTCCCCCTGCTGTAATCCTGGCCGAAAGGACTACTCCCTCTGCTGTAATCCTGGCCGAAAGGACTGCTCCCCCTGCTGTAACCCCAGGCCGAAAGGACTACTCCTCTGCTGTAACCCCAGGCCGAAAGGACTGCTCCCCCTGCTGTAATCCCAGGCCGAAAGGACTGCTCCCCCTGCTGTAATCCCAGGCCGAAAGGACTACTCCCCCTGCTGTAATCCTGGCCGAAAGGACTGCTCCCCCTGCTGTAACCCCAAGCCGAAAGGACTACTCCCCCTGCTGTTACCCTGGCCGAAAGGACTGCTCCCCCTGCTGTAATCCTGGCCGAAAGGACTGCTCCCCCTGCTGTAATCCTGGCCGAAAGGACTGTTCCCCCTGCTGTAACCCCAGGCCGAAAGGACTGCTCCCCCTGCTGTAATCCTGGCCGAAAGGACTGCTCCCCCTGCTGTAATCCCAGGCCGAAAGGACTACTCCCCCTGCTGTAACCCCAGGCCGAAAGGACTGCTCCCCCTGCTGTAACCCCAGGCCGAAAGGACTGCTCCCCCTGCTGTAACCCCAGGCCGAAAGGACTGCTCCCCCTGCTGTAACCCCAGGCCGAAAGGACTGCTCCCCCTGCTGTAACCCCAGGCCGAAAGGACTGCTCCCCCTGCTGTAACCCCAGGCCGAAAGGACTGCTCCCCCTGCTGTAACCCCAGGCCGAAAGGACTGCTCCCCCTGCTGTAACCCCAGGCCGAAAGGACTACTCCCCCTGCTGTAATCCTGGCCGAAAGGACTGCTCCCCCTGCTGTAACCCTGACCAAAAGGACTGCGTCCCCGTCCCCCCGGCTGTAACCCTGGCCAAAAGGACTGCGCGCCCCCCCACCCCGCGCTGTACCCGCTGCAACTCCGAGCCGAATAGCCCTCCCGCTCCTGGCCCTGCTGCAACCCCGGGCCATGGAACTTCAACTCGCAGGAGGAGCGGGACTGGGAGCAGGGGGTGGGGGGTGCCATTCAGCCCGGGACTATAGCGGGGGAAGCAGTCCTTTCTGGCCGGGATTACATCAGGGGAGTGGGCTTCAGCTGTCAGCGTGTCTCTGGTTGCCTGGCAACCTCAGCTTTTCGCAAATGACCACAGAGTTTTTGACGAACACTTGAAGCTCCCCCCCCAGAATTAACTTCGGGTAGCGTGGTACCAAAATTACATTTTACTTTGGGGAAAGTTGCAATTTATTTTTTTGGTGCCATCAGGCTAACAAAATCGTACGTTATTGTACGCGGCGCCAAAAACCAGGTAAGTGGAAAGGGCCCAAGTTTCCCTCCCTGACTGCCCCACAGGTATAGCATACTGGAGGTACATTGTGCTTGAAGGAGGAGGAGTGCACCCAATATTCCTGCCCCAGGCGATTTGTCTGGCCCAGGCACATCTTGGCTCAGGCCCGTCTGCTGGTCGACCTTTGTGCTGGGATTATGATGCTTTTCCTCATCCACACAATACTTTCACAGAGCTTTCATTAAAATCTTTCAGCGAATGATCAATAATCACTCCCTGTGAAGTCCAGTTTATAAACCTATGGCTTGGCAAGATGGAGAAATCAAGTGTACTGGTTGCAGAGGATCAATGTTGTCATGTCTGAGAAAAAAGCTGATAGGCTGGAGAGAATGCTGTCAGTAAGTTATGCCAACAGTACAATTGGCTGTGACATAGGAACTGCGAGACAAAAAAGACCAAAGTCCATCTAGTTCACCTTCTACCTTTCTGGTAGTCACATGATGCAACAATAATGATGTTTATTGTGTTCCTAACACAGATGAGCTGCACACAGGGAGGTTAAAGTAACAGTGACCTCAGTCTTTAATAAGACACTCCAGAGTAAGGAACAGGCCTTAGGGACCGACTTATATACAGTGCTCCCCCGCCAAAGTCAAAGTGAAAACTATTTACAAGGTGAGGCGGTCGGGAGCCTTTCTTTCCCTGGTGGACCGCCTCGGTACAAATGTCTATTCTGGTGTGTTGGCTGTGCCCTCGCTGGGCTGGCGTGTTGTTGGCCCTGCAGGGCTGCTAGGTGAGCCTGGCCTTGCTGGGCTGTTGGGCGTGATGGGTTCGATTTCCTGGTCTGGCATGGTGTCATTGATCCTTTGGGTGTGTGTTGTGGGCTCGAAAAAGGTGGTGTCTGCTGTGGGTTGTTCAGGGCAGTCTGTGAACTCGTTTGGTCCAGGTGCTTTCTGCAAATTTGTCCATTGTCTAGTTTGACTACAAACACTCTATTCCCGATCCACTTGGGACTATGTCCATAGTTTAGCACATACAGAGGACCATTCCGATCAATTTCCCATGACACAGTGGCGCGACCATAGTTTACATTTTGTTGCTGCCGCCTACTCTCTACCTGATCATGCAGGTTGGGGTGAACCAGCGAGAGTCTGGTTTTAAGTGTCCTTTTCATTAGCTCAGCCGGGTGCACCCCTGTGAGCAAGTGGGGTCTCGTGCGGTAGCTGAGCTGCACTCGGGGCAGGCGGGTTTGGAGTGAGCCTTCTGTGACTCGTTTAAGGCTCTGTTTGATGGTTTGTACTGCCCACTCTGCCTGCCCATTGGAGGCTGGTTTAAACGGGGCCGAGGTGACATGTTTGATCCCATTGCGGGTCATGAATTATTTAAATTCAGCACTGGTGAAACATGGCTCGTTGTCACTGACCAGTGCGTCAGGCAGGCCATGGATGGCAAACATGGCCCTCAGGCTTTCAATGGTGGCGGTGGCGGTGCTTCCCGACATTATTTCACATTCAATCCATTTTGACAAAGCATCCACCACCACCAGGAACATTTTACTGAGAAACGGGCCTGCATAGTCGACATGGATCCTCGACCATGGTCTGGAGGGCCAGGACCACAAACTTACTGGTGCCTCTCTGGGCGCGTTGCTCAACTGAGCACATACGCTGCATTGCCATACACAGGACTCTAAGTCAGAGTCGATACCGGGCCACCACACGTGGGATCTGGCTATCGCTTTCATCATTACTATACCCGGGTGTGTGCTATGGAGATCTGAGATGAACGTCTCCCTGCCCTTTTTGGGTAGCACTACGCGGTTACCCCACAACAGGCAGTCTGCCTGAATGGACAGCTCGTCCTTTCGCCACTGGAACGGCTTGATTGGCTCTTGCATTTCAACGGGGATGCTGGCCCAGCCCCCATGCAGTACACAATTTTTTTACTAGGGACAGCAGAGGATCTTGGCTGGTCCAAGTCCTAATCTGGCGGGCCGGTGACAGGTAATTTATCATTTTCAAACGCTTCCATGACCATCAACAAGCCTGCGGGCTGCGCCACCATCAACAAGTTTGCAGGCTGCGCCATTTCCACCTCCGTGGTGGGCAATGATAGCCGACTGAGAGCATCCGCACAGTTCTCGGTGCCTACCCTGTGGCGGATGGTATAGTTATATGCTGATAGCGCGAGTGTCCACATTTGTATGCGGGCTGACGCATTAGTATTTATCCCTTTGTTTTCAGCGAACAGGGATGTGAGGGGCTTATGATCGGTTTCCAACTCAAATTTGAGGCCAAACAGGTACTGATGCATTTTCTTTACCCCGAACACACACGCTAATGCCTCTTTCTCAATCATGCTGTAGGCCTTCTCGGCCTTAGACAAGCTCCTGGAGGCATAGGCGACAGGTTGCAACTTCCCCGCAACGTTAGCTTGTTGTAATACACACCCGACTCCGTACGACGACACGTCACATGCTGGCACAAGTTTTTTACACGGGTTATACAATACAAGCAGCTTGTTGGAGCATTGAAATGTTTCTGGCTTTCTCAAAAGCAATTACTTGGTTTTTTCCACATACACAGTTCTCTCCTTTGCGCAATAACACATGTAGGGGCTCTAAAAGGGTGTTAACCCCCATAGGAAGTTAGCAAAATAGTTAAGGAGTCCCAGGAACGACCGCAGCTCCATGACGTTCTGTGGCCTGGGCGTTTTCCTGTGGGCCGAATGCTGACCACCACGATCTTTCTCCCCAAAAGCTCCACTTCTGTTGCCATGAAGCATTTCGACCTCTTCAACCGAAGCCCTACGTGATCCAGTCGCTGGAGGACCTCCTCCAGGTTTTGTAGGTGCTCGGCGGTGTCCTGACCCGTGACCAATATGTCGTCCTGAAAGACCACCGTGTGTGGTACCGACTTGAGTAGGCTCTCCATGTTTCTGCGGAAGATCGCTGCAGCGGACCGAATTCCAAACAGGCATCTGTTGGAGATGAACAGTCCCTTGTGTGTGTTGATGCAGATGAGGCCCTTCGAAGACTCCTCCAGCTCCTGCATCATGTAGGCCGAAGTCAGGTCGAGCTTGGTGAATGTCTTGCCTCCTGCCAGCGTCGCAAATAGGTCGTCTGCCTTAGGCAGCGGGTATTGGTCCTGTAGCGAGAAACGATTAATAGTTACTTTATAATCGCCGCAAATCCTGACCATGCCATCATTTTTGAGTACTGGAATAATCGGGCTGGCCCACTCGCTGAATTCCACTGGGGAGATGATGCCCTCGCGTTGCAGCCTGTCCAGCTCGATTTCCACTCTCTCCCTCATCATGTGAGGTACCGCTTGCGCCTTGTGGTGAATGGATCGTGCCTCTGGGGCCAAGTGGATCCACACCTTCACCCCGGAAAAGTTTCCAATGCCTGGCTCAAAAAGGGAAGGAAATTTGTTAAGAACCTGGGTACATGAGGCCTCATCGACATGTGATAGCGCTCGGATGTCATCCCAGTTCCAGCGGATTTTGCCCAGCCAGCTCCTTCCAAGTAGTGTGGAGCGATCGCCCAGGACAATCCAGAGTGGTAGTTCGTGCACCGTGCCCTCGTAGGTGACCTTGATCATGACGCTGCCCAGGACAGTGATAAGCTCTTTGGTGTACGTTCTCAGTTTCGTGTGGATGGCGCTCAATGCCTTATTGCACCACAGTCTCTCAAACATCTTTTTACTCATGATGGATTGGCTAGCGCCAGTGTCCAGTTCCATGGCTATGGGTAAGCCATTCAATTTTACGTTTAGCATTACAGGTCGACCTTTCGTCAAAAATGTGTGCACCCCGTGTACTTCAGCATCTGCCTCCTCTCTCTGAGGCTCAAAATTGCTTTGATCCACCATAGGCCGATCTTCCTCTGCCACGTGGTGGTTAGCAGGTTTTGCAGAGCTTGCAGCTTGTTTGCAAGCTCGTTGGAGGTGCCCCATTGTTCCACAGCTCTTGCAAACATATCCTTTGAAGCGGCATGAATAGGCTGAATGGAAGCCTATACAATGCCAACAAGGTGTGAATTGCCTTGCATTCATCCTTTGTTGGGGACTCTGAGTCATCTGGGTCACCTGAGGCCTGCTGGCAGTTGCAGACTCGTGGGTTCTGCCCTTATATTTGTGCTCGCAAACACAGTTCCAGTTAATTTATGAACATTGCTAACACTTGTGTGCTGAGAGATTTGTTTGGTGTTATCACTGGTGGACATAAACGCCTGTGCTATCGCAATGGCCTTACTGAGGGTCGGTGTCTCGACAGTCAAAAGTTTTCGTAGGATGGTCTCGTGGCCAATGCCCAGTATAAAAAAGGCTCTGAGCATTTGCTCCAGGTAGCCATCAAACTCACATTGTCATGCAAGTCGCCTTAGCTCGGCGATGTAGCTCGCCACTTCCTGACCTTCAGATCGCTGGTACGTGTAGAACCGATACCTCGCCATCAGCACGCTCTCCCTCGGGTTAAGAAGCTCCCGAACCAGTGTACACAGCTCCTCATACGACTTATCTGTGGGTTTCACCGGAGCCAGAAGATTCTTCATGAGGCTGTAGGTCGGTGCCCCGCAGACTGTGAGGAGAACCGCTCTCCTTTTTGCAGCGCTTCCTTCTCCGTCCAGCTCGTTGGCTACAAAGTACTGGTCTAACCGTTCAACATTGGCTTCCCAATCCTCACCCTCCGAGAACTTCTCCAGGATGCCCACAGTTTGCTGCATCTTTGCGTTGGATTCGTATTCTCGGCGCCAGTTATTGTGTTCCTAACACAGATGAGACTGCACACAGGGAGGTTAAAGTAACAGTGACCTCAGTCTTTAATAAGATGCTTCAGAGTGAGGAGCAAGCCTTAGGGGCCAGCTTATATACAGTGCTCCCAAGGGATGCTGGGATCCCTTGGGACTTCAGGGGATGAGCTCGCTGGTGGCGGAACATGGGAGTGCATGCTTTACAAATACACAACAATGTTGTTGACTAATCAATAGCAATCAATCTCTATTAATTAGTCTGCAACAAACCCAGAAATGGCACTTTGGAAACCATAGGTCCAATATCACCTGTTCCTCCCAAAGCATGTTACACTTACTGTTATATATGTAACTTGTATTTACTCTGTACAGCCACCAAAGGGCTCATCCCCTGGAGTCCAAGGGATCCCATAATCCCTTGAGAGACAGCTATTTAAGGAGACTTCACAGATTGGAGAGGCACTCTGGAGACCTGCAATAAAAAACTAAGGTCACACTTTATTTTGAGCTCACAGTGTTCAGTCTGACTCTTTGTCCATACACAACAACTGGCGACAAGATACAGATAGTGAACCCAAAGATGCAGAGAACAGTGGGCATCCTGGAGAAATTTTTGAAGGGAGATGAATGGGAAACTTTTGTGGAGCGACTCGACCAATACTTTGTGGCCAATGAGCGAGATGGGAGCTAGAAGGGCGATCCTTCTCACCCTCTGTGGGGCACCAACGTATGGCCGCATGAAGAATCTGCTCACTCCAGTGAAATCCACGGAGAAATCGTATGACGGTTTGTGTACAATGGTCCAAGAGCATTTGAACTCGAAGGAAAGTGTTCTGATGGCGAGGTACTGGTTCTGCACCTAAAAAAGATCTGAAGGCCAGGAAGTGGCAAGTTATGTCGCCGAGCTGAGACGCCTTGCAGGACATTGCGAATTTGAAGGACATTTGGAGCACATGCTCAGAGACTTTTTCGTACTTGGTATTGGCCAGGAAACCATACTTCACAAACCTTTGACTGTGGAGACCCCAACCTTGAGTAAGGCCATAGCGATAGCCCAGGCGTTCATTGCCACCAGTGACAATACGAAGCAAATCTCTCAGTACACAAGTGCTGTTACAAGTACTGTGAACAAAGTGATGTTGTTTTCGAATCGTAATGTACAGGGCAGGTCACACATACCTGCAGCTGCATATCCGCAGATGACTTAGAGTCCACCATCAAGGGTTATGAATGCAAGGCCATTAACACCTTGTTGGTGCTGCGGGGGTGATCATCATTTCCATTCATGCCAATTCAAAGAGTACGTTTGCAAGGGCTGTGGAACAATGGGATACCTCCATGAGTGTGCAGGTGAGCTGCAAAGTCTCTTAAACCTGCAAACCATTATGTTGCAGTGGAGGATAGATCTACAGAGTATCACGATGAACCAGAGCCTCAGATAGAGGAGGCAGAGCTACATGGGGTGCACACATTCACCACGAATTGTCCCCGATAATGCTGAATGTTGAAATAAATGGACTCCCGGTGTCAATGGAGCTGGACACGGGCACGATCCAGTCCATCATGGGCAAAAAGACTTTCGAAAGGTTGTGGTGCAACAAGACCTCAAGGCCAGTCTTAACTCCAGTTCGCACGAAACTAAGAACATACACGAAAGAACTAATTCCTGTAATTGGCAGTGCTACCATAAAGGTCTCCTACGATTGAGCGGTGCACAAGCTACCACTCTGGGTGGTACCGGGCGATGGTCCCACGCTGCTCGGCAAGAGGTGGCTGGGAAAGATACGCTGGAACTGGGATGACGTCTGAGCGCTATCGCTCGCTGACGACACTTCGTGTGTCCAGCTCTTAAACAAATTTCCTTCACTGTTCAAACCAGGCATCGGGAAATTCCAAGGAGCAAAAGTGCAGATCCACCTAATTGAGGGGGCCCGACCCATCCATCACATGGCGAGAGCAGTACCGTACATAATGAGAGAAAGAGTAGAGATCGAGCTAGACCGGCAACAAAGAGAGGGCTTCATTTCACCGATCGAATTCAGCAAATGGGCCAGTTCTATTGTCCCAGTCCTCAAGGGAGATGGCACCGTCAGAATCTGTGGCGATTACAAAGTAACTATCAATCGTTTCTCCCTGCAGGACCAATACCCACTACCAAAGACCGATGAGCTCTTTGCAACGCTGGCGGGAGGAAAGATGTTCAAGAAGCTGGATGTGACTTCAGCCTACATGACACAGGAACTAGAGGAATCATCGAAGGCCCTCACCTGCATCAACATGCACAAAGGTCTTTTTGTTTATAACAGATGCCCGTTTGGAATCCGATCAGCGGTGGCGATATTACAGAGAAACATGAAAAGTTTACTGAAGTCAGTCCCGCACAACATGGTCTTCCAGGACAACATCTTGGTCACAGGTCGGAATACAGTCGTGCACCTGCAGAACCTGGAGGAGCTTTTTAGTCGACTCAACCGTGTGGGGCTCAGGTTAAAATGCTCGAAGTGCGTTTTCCTGGCGCCTGAAGTGGAGTTCCTGGGAAGGAGGATTGCGGCGGATGGCAGCAGGCCCACCAACGCAAAGACAGAGGCAATCGAGAACACACCGAGGCAATCGAGAACGCACCGAGGCCACAGAATGTGACGGAGCTCGATCGTTTCTGGGACTCTTGAACTACTTTGGTAATTTCTTACCGGGTCTCAGCATACTACTAGAACCACTATATGTCTTACTATGAAAAGGGGGCGAATGGGTTTGGAGCTAAAGCCAAGAAAATGCCTTTGTAAAAGTGAGAAAATTGTTATGCTCAAACAAATTGCTTGTGTTGTATGACCCATGTAAGCGTTTGGTACGAGCATGTGATGCGTCGTCATATGGCGTCGGGTGTGTATTGCAACAAGCTAATGATTTCAGGAAACTGCAACCAGTTGCTTATGCATCCAGGAGTCTGTCTAAGGCTGAGAGAGCCTACAGCATGATTGCAAAAGAAGCGTTAGCGTGTGTCTGTGGGGTAAAGAAAATGCATCAATATCTGTTTGGGCTAAAATTCGAATTGGAAACTGATCATAAGCCACTTATATCCATGTTTTCCGAGAGCAAAGGGATAAATACCAACGCATCGGCCCGCATCCAGAGATGGGTGCTCATGTTGTCCGCATACAACTACGCTATCCGCCACAGGCCAAGCACAGAAAACTGCGCCGATGCTCTCAGTAGGCTGCCATTGCCCACCACGGGGATGGAACTGGCGCAGCCCGCAGATCTAGCCATGGTTATGGAAGCATTTGAAAGTGAGAAATCACCCGTCACTGCCCGGCAAATCAAAACCTGGACAAGTCACGACCCCTTATTATCTCCAGTCAAAAGCTGTGTGCTTCACGGGGGCTGGTCCAGTGTCCCAATGGAAATGCAGGAAGAGGTTGCTGCGGCGCAAAGATGAAATGTCTATACAGGCAGACTGCCTTCTGTGGGGCAATCGAGTAGTGGTCCCCAAGAAGGGCAGAGACACCTTCATCAATGACCTCCACAGTACCCACCCAGGCATCGTAATGATGAAAGCGATAGCCAGATCCCACGTGTGGTGGCCCGGTATTGATGCGGTCCTAAAGTCCTGTGTTCACAGATGTAATACATGCTCGCAGGGAGGCGCCGCTAAGTTTATGGTCTTGGCCCGCCAAACCGTGGTCTTGGGTACACGTCGACTATGCAGGCCTGTTTTTGGGTAAAATGTTCCTTGTGGTTGTAGACGCGTACTCCAAGTGGATTGAATGCGAGATAATGTCGGCTAGCACATCCGCTGCCACTACTGAAAGCCCGCGGGACATGTTTGCCACTCACGGCTTACCCGATGTCCTGTTGAGTGACAACGGGCCATGTTTTACCAGTGCTGAGTTCAAAGAATTCATGACCTGTATCGGGATCAAACATGTCACATCTGCCCCGTTTAAACCAGCGTCCGATGGTCAGGCAGAGAGAGCAGTGCAAACCATCAAGCAAGGCTTGAAGAGGGTAACTGAAGGCTCACTGCAGACTCGCCTATCCCGAGTCCTGCTTAACTACCACACGAAACCCCACTCACTCACTGGGATCCCACCTGATGAACTGCTCATGAAAAGAACACTTAAGACAAGACTCTCGTTAGTTCACCCTGATCTACATGAACAGGTAGAGAGCAGGCGGCTTCAACAAAGTGCATACCATGATAGCGCAAATGTGTCACATGAGATTGAAATCAATGATCCTGTATTTGTATTGAATTATGGACAAGGTCCCAAGTGGCTTCCTGGCACTGTCGTGGCCAAAGAGGGGAGCAGGGTGTTTCGGTCAAACTTTCAAATGGACTCATTCACCGGAAACACTTGGACCAAATCAAACTCAGATTCACGGACTATCCTGAGCAACCCAACTTGGACCCTACCTTTTTTGATCCCCCAACATACACACCAGTGGCAACCGGCACCACGGTTGACCACGAAGCAGAACCCATCAGCCACAGCCGCCCTGCAGGGCCCAACACACCAGGCAGCCCAGCAAGGCCAGCTGCACAGCAGCCCAGCGAGGGCCCAACAAATGATTGAACAACACCAGCTTTCACACTGAGACGATCAACCAGGGCAAGAAGGGTCCCAGATCGACTCACATTGTAAATAGTTACACTATTGACTTTGAGGAGGGGGGGAGGCGGTGGGGAGTGTTGCAGCAATAGCAAGAATGTCCTTCCTCAGATTAGGATACCAAAACTGTACACAATATTCAAGGTGTGGCCTCACCAAGGCCCTGTACAACTGCAGTAAGACCTCGCTGCTCCTATACTCAAATTCTCTCGCTATGAAGGCCAAAATGCCATTTCCTTCTTCACCGCCTGCTGTACCTGTATGCTAACTTTCGATGACTGATGTACCATGACACCCAGGTCTCATTGCACCTCCCCTTTTCCTAATCTGTCACCATTCAGATAATATTCAGCCTTTCTGTTTTTGCCACCAAAAAGAATAACCTCACATTTATCTACATTATACTGCATCTGTCATCCATTTGCCCACTCACCTTGTTATATATGTGAACTTGTATTTACTCTGTACAGTCACCAGAGGGCTCATTCCCTGGAGTCCCAAGGGATCCCATAATCCCTTGGGAGCACAGGTATTTAAGGAGGCTTCAAAGGTTGGCGAGGCACTCTGGAGACCGGCAATAAAAGACTAAGGTCACACTTTATTTTGAGCTCACAGTGATCAGTCTGACTCTTTCTCCATACACAACATTTACCACATGTCGTATCTCAAATTATTCATACTGTATCCCAAAATATTATTTTCTAAAAGAAATCTAGCTAATTTGCATTTCAATTAATCAATACTAATTGCTTCCACCACCTCCCTAGGGAGCCTTTTCCACAGATTGAAAACTCGCTCGCTGAAACATTGGCCCCGAATTTAGCTCCCATCTGGCAGAAATCAGGCAGGGATTACCCACTGTGATTCCACTGTCTTCCCACCATGCCCTGATATTAACTTGCTCTTTTGAGCAACGAGCAGGACACCCGCAGGAAGGTAATGAGGTCCTTCTTTAAATATGCATCTCAGGTCGCGATGATGTCATCCAGACTCGACTGCAATTTAAGTCGGAGGCCTGAACAGGGAAGTAGTGATGGCTTCCCCATCAGTCCACACACTGTGTCCCAAAACGTTATTTTCTGAAAGAAATCTAGCTAATTTGCATTTCAATTAATCAATACTAATTGTTTCCACCATCTCCCTAGGGAGCCTTTTCCATAGATTCAACACTCGCTCACTGAAACATTGGCCCCGAATTTAGCTCCCGTCTGGCAGAAATCAACTGTCAGGAGGGGGATTGTGGCTCAGACCAGGCTCAGATAGTTAAGTTTCTTTTTGAAATGTAGGTTCTTTGTGAGCCAGAAGGAGTAGCAGTGCTCCTGTAGGCCTCACAAGAAAGCCTTGGGCCTTCCTTACACCGGGCCTTTCCCCCTTCCCCTCGATCGCCTTCAAGCTCCCCCCCCACCACCCCCACAACTCCTCCCATCTACCACTTGCCTGACTGCCGGGACCAATCCCACAGATCCCCAGCTCAGGCCTCCTGCCTGGGATCTTCCGCTCCCACCTGCCAGCCAGCTATGCATCTGGCCAGGTTCAGGCGGGACTCAGATGAAAATTATTGTAACGAGGCCCGGCTGTTTACATCAGCCAGACATCCACGTCCCTGGACTCCTTGGGTGCACCGCACGCTTTGGGGATCGCATGCACCATATCCTCCACCCCTCATTAAAAATCAGAGCAATTGGGATGAATTTTAGCCCCCAAAAAAATGGGTGGGTTGAAAGAAGAAAGAAAGACTTGCATTTTTATTGTGCCTTTCATGGCCACCGGATGTCTCAAAGCGCTTTACAGCCAATGAAGTACTTTTAGAGTGTAGTCACTGGTGTAATGTGGGAACAGTTGATGGGGCGGGGCGGGGGGGGGAGTTAAAATGTTAAAAACCTGAATTCCAACCCTAGGGTCAGGGATTGGACCCCCCCACCCACCCCCCGGCCCCCGCCAGGATTGTCTTGTAAAGGATTAAGCCTTTCATGGGAAATGAGTCACTTTCCTGATTGACAGTTGTAACTCATAAAAGTATCGATGGAGCAGATCTAGGAAGTTAACCGTTGACTAATTTTGTGTTTTATTCAGTGTATATAAATATATATATAAAACAAAGTTGTTTTTGAAGTTCTTGCTGTGCAGTGTACTTATAGATTATTCCAAAACATTAGAATTCCATCTGTGTGCAGCGTGCCAATTGCATAAGATATTCCAGGTTCTTCATCACCCATAATTGAACTTTTGTGTAAGTGAATTCAATCAAACAGAGCACATAGTTCATCTCTACTTAATTTAAAAGTCCATCTCTGCAAATATAAATATAATGCATATTTGAAGGCCTACTCTACAGTTTATATATCTTTATACCAAGGGACACTTCTTCACCATGTGAAGAATTATTCACCTTTACAACATACAGGCAATTTTCCAGGTTTGCACCGCTGGCAGAAAGCACGTTTCAGAAAATTGCAGGCACACTGCCGACCACTTTCTTCTCAATTGATTGGAATGGGCACAAACCTGGGACCAGCATGGCCACAGTTCCCAACATGTGCAGTTGGTGAAGAATGCTCCTCAATTATAGCGTCAACTTGAAAATTCCATCCCCCCCTCCCCCCCCATAATTCTGTTTAAAAGCTTGCGTTCTATGTAAGAAGTCACTTCTTTGAATCCTACTCTTAGAAAAATTATTTACATCTTAGTAAAGAATTGATACCTTTAATTAGGAACAAAGTGACAACCGATATCCAGCTGGCTACATGGCCTGCCCTGGATTATTATCCACTCACTGTAAGTGAGGATAAGTCATTTGATTTTAAATAGACAGCTGTCTATGCTACAATGTATTGAGAAGAGCAGTCACTAGTGATTAGAAGAGCTCAACTAAAAACATGCTGCTGTGTGAAAGTACCGTTGGAAAGGGATTCTAAAGTGAAGTGGAGGCAAAAGGAACACAGGATGGAATGAATGAGAGTGATGCTGATTAAAAGGCAAATCCATCCAAACATGGCAGTTCACTCTGACCAGCATGTAGCTACTTGTTCAATTTTCATTTTGCTGTTCCTTGGGAATTCAGATCCAGAACTGATTATTTAGAGTCAACACTAACTGCAGACTGAACAGTTGTGTCTTGCTTTGAGTCAGGCCATTCTAATGTCATAGATATAAGAACATAAGAACATAAGAAATAGGAGCAGGAGTAGGCCATGTGGCCCCGCGAACCTGCTCCATTTAATACGATTATGGCTGATCCGATCATGGACTCAGGTCCACTTCCCTGCCCATTCTCCATAACCCCTTATCCCCTTATCATTTAAGAAACTGTCCATTTTTGTCTTCAATTTATTCAATGTCCCAGCTTCCACAGCTCTCTGAGGCAGCGAATTATATAGATTTACAACCCTCCGAGAGAAGAAATTTCTCCTCATCTCAGTTTTGAATGGGTGGCCCCTTATTCTAAGATTATACCCTCTAGTTCTAGTCTCCCATATCAGTGGAAACATCCTCTCTGCATCCATCTTGTCAAGCCTCCTCATAATCTTATGCATTTCGATAAGATCACCTCTCATTCTTCTGAATTCCAATGAGTAGAGGTCCAACCTACTCAACCTTTCCTCATGAGTCAACCCCCTCATCTCCGAAATCAACATAGTGAACCTTCTCTGAATTGCCACCAAAGCAAGTATATCCTTTCGTAAATATGGAAACCAAAACTGCACGCAGTATTCCAGGTGTGGCCTCACCAACACCCTGTATAAGTGTAGCAAGACTTCCCTGCTTTTATACTCCATCCCCTTTGCAATAAAGGCCAAGATTCCATTGGCCTTCCTGAACACTTGCTGTACCTGCATACTATCCTTTTGTGTTTCATGCACAAGTACTCCCAGGTCCCGCTGTACTACAGCACTTTGCAATCTTTCTCCATTTAAATAATGACTTGCTCTTTGATTTTTTTTCTGCCAAAGTACATGACCTCACACTTTCCAACATTGTACTTCATTTGCAAAATTTTTGCCCACTCACTTGGCCTGTTTATGTCCTTTTGCAGATTTTTTGTGTCCTCCTCACACATTACTTTTCCTCCCATCTTTGTATCGTCAACAAACTTGGCTACGTTACACTCGGTCCCTTCTTCCAAGTCGTTAATATAGATTGTAAATAATTGGGGTCCTAGCACTGATCCCTGCGGCACCCCACTAGTTACTGAAGGCCAACCAGAGAATGAACCATTTATCCCGACTCTCTTTTCTATAGTTAGCCAATCCTCTATCCATGCTAATATATTACCCCCAACCCCGTGAACTTTTATCTTGTGCAGTAACCTTTTATGTGGCACCTTGTCAAATGCCTTCTGGAAGTCCAAATACACCACATCCACTGGTTCCTCTTTATCCACCCTGTTCATTACATCCACAAAGAATTCCAGCAAATTTATCAAACATGAATTCCCCTTCATAAATCCATGCTGACTCTGCCTGACCGAATTTTGCTTTTCCAAATGTCCTGCTACTGGTTCTTTAATGATGGACTCCAACATTTTCCCAACCACAGATGTTAGGCTAACTGGTCTATAGTTTCCTGCTTTTTGTCTGCCCCCTTTTTTAAATAGGGGTGTTACATTTGCAGTTTTCCAATCTGCTGGGACCTCCCCAGAATCCAGGGAATTTTGGTAAATTACAACCAATGCATCCACTATCCGTGCCGCTAATTCTCTTAAGACCCTATAAATCATTAATGGGGAGGGAGAAGAGAGTACAGTGGGGGGTTCCTCCCTTTTTATTTCACATGCCGTGCATTTGACACAGTAGGTGAGCTGACACCTCTCCCTTGGGGAGTTTTACTCATTCCGTTGTGACTAAAACAAGCCGAAGAGGTTTCGCTTTGTTTTTTCTGGGATGCCTGAGATCATGAACTCACAATGTGGAGTTTCAGGAACTCAAGTCCACGTCCCACTATCCATAGTGTACCATATGGACTCCCATCACCTCGACCATCAGGCACCATTAACTACCATAAAATGAAGGCAACATGGCAGAGGGATAATTTAACAAACAGCTGGTGTGGACAAAGAATAATGGACACAGTAAAGTTCCAAATTTACAATAAAGTGGAGCTGGAAAATTGTTTTAAATTGCACAGATTAATTACTATTTTAGGAGAAATGTCATGTTTTGTTAAGCAATTGTGCTTGTCTTTTGTCGATATTTACTGAAGATTTCCCAGTCTCCATTTCTGAAGTTCCATCCAACCTGCCTATTTTTCTCAGTGTATGCTGCAATAGGAGCAGTTTTTAGATGACTGCAAAATTGTGTTGCAGATCATTTCAAGGCCATTTTTTGTCGACTCTGTTCCCAAGAATTCTTTTGTGTTCACCATTGGAAATGGTAGCTTTTTGTACATTTGTCTGGAAAACCCTAGAAACAAGAAGAGAATAAAAACTTTTCAAACACATCTACCACCTCTGTTGTTAAAACTACCTTTGTTTCACAATACATCAATAACATTCTTGAAGAGCTCTCACAAGGTGATTTAATATTGATTTTTTTTTCTCCATTTAGGAATGCTTCATGTGTCACGACCTCCTTTTATTTTGATATTGTTTGTCTTTTGACTCAAGGACCCAGCACAGTGCAAGCCAACGGAAAACACTTTGAAGTCAACTCAAACACAGGCAAAATGCTGTTTTCTGCGGATGCGAACGAGGTGGTGGTCGGCGCCGATAGACTTCGAGTCACAGGTATACAAACTGCACACATCAAGAAGGCAAGGAAGTAGACATGCAACTTATATTACTGACTTAAAACTCTGAACTATTTACACCATGATGTCAGGATAGTGAGCACTATGAAAATCCATTGGAAACATCTGTATGATAGTTAGGCCAATCCAATCCATGTGTGTGTGTGTGTGTGTGTGTGTGTGTGAGCTTGTGTGTGTACTTTCGGGCTCAGGGTATCTGCAACCCTCTCCTCCCAAGCAGAATGATGCTCGAATTGTACAGTTTCAGTGACACAATTTAAGATTGGTTTTGGACAATAATTTCAGGGTTAAAGAATTCACTTTCCGGGCGCGTGGTTGAGGCAGAAAATGGCCTAGAATCCCCTTTGAGCTGTTGGTTCTCCTGGCACTGTAACTTCACTGAAAGCGCAGCGGAAACCTGGTTTACACACGTAAACAACATTGCCCAACATTATATTTTAAAAATGAAAGCGAGGGTCTTACCATATTGCTTCACAAAAGTCAAATGTATGTCAGCTTCAAAGACTTGCTGATTTTTGTACTTTCACAAGTGACAGTGGAGATTAAACGAATTACAAATAATGTGGATATGCTCCAGTCCTGTTAAACATTGCCTTGAACTCAAATCACTCGAGAAGAATATGAAAATACGCGATGGCTCCGTGGATATGTGCACTAAATGGTGTACTGCTGAACCATATAGAACAAGAGATCACAGGTTACATCCATAGGCTGTGTTGTGTTAGCTGGCTTCATCTAGGGCAACGATAATGGCACAAGATCATGCGTAACTGACCTGACAGGGGAGTAACCACCATAACCCCAAGGTGGTTCTCCCTGGATCAGGAAGGTATATGCTTGCTTTTTTGGAAATAGGAGGTGGGTGGGGTGGCTTGACCCATCCACCTCCACGGAGGTGTGTGGGGGACCTGACCCATCCACCTCCATGGCACGAACCTGGTATTGCAGTACTTCCAGGAACGGTGCAGTGGCTCTAGGCCTTTTGGCTAAGAGCATTGGCGCAGAGTGATCCTTGAATGGGCCCAAGGTGACCTCTGGCGTTTGTGATTTGACAAAGAATTGGAACGATTGGCTACGAATTTAAAAAAAAAACGATAATGGCACAACAATTGGGATCAGTGCCCAAGCTAGGGAAAGGAAAATATCAGCCAAGATTCATACTCTTGATATGATACACTCATAATAAAAGATGAAACTGAGTACTGTGTACAATTAGCAAGAGTGACCTTAGCAGCTTTAATACGACTCTAGAGTGCAGGTACCTCGTGGGTGGTGTGCTTATATACAGTGCTCCCAAGGGATGTTGGGATCCCTTGGGACTCCAACAGGTAGGCTCTCTGGTGGTGGTATGATACAGGTTACCAAGGGTTAAATACATAACATCACTCCCCCGTGAAGTCAACAGTACACTTATTTACAGGGTGAGATGATCTGGGGCTTTTCGTTCCGTTGTCGATTGTCTCGGTACAAATGCGGGTTTGGGTGAGTTGGTTAGTTCTTCACTGGGCTGCTGGGCAGCCGGCCTTGCCGGGCTGCTGGGGATGGTGAGTTCGGCTTTGTGGTCAACCATGATGTTGGTTGCCAGTTGTGTGTGTGTTGGAGGGACAAAGTTGGTGGTGTCTTCTTCGGGTTGTTCATAGCTGTTGGTGAACCGCAATTTGATTTGGTCCAAATGTTTTCTGCACGTTAGTCCATTGGTCAGTTTGACCTGAAACACCCTACTCTCTTCTTTGGGACCATGTCCATAATTGAGTACAAACACAGGATCATTGACCTCAATATCACATGACAAGTTTGCACAGTCATGGTACATAACCTTTTTCATGCTGCCTGCCCTCCACGTGATCATGGAGATCAGGGTGGACAAGAGATAGCCTTGTTTTGAGCTCCCTTTTCATGAGCAGCTCAGCTGGGGGAACCCCAGTGAGTGAGTGGGGTCTGGTGCGGTAGCTGAGCAGCACTCGGGATAGCCGGGTCTGCAGGGAGCTTTCCGACTCGCGTTTCAAACTTTACTTGATGGTCTGAACAGCCCGTTCTGCCTGGCCATTGGATGCAGGCTTGAACGGGGCAGATGTGATGTGCTTGATCCCATTGCGAGTCACGAATTCCTTGAATTCAGCACTGGTGAAACACGGGCCATTGTCGCTGACTAGGATATCAGTCAGGCCGTGTGTGGCAAACATGGCTCATAGGTTTTCGATAGTGGCTGTGGACGTGCTTACAGACATTATTACACATTCAATCCATTTTGAATAAGCATCCACGACAACCAAGAACATTTTGCTAAGAAATGGGCCCGCATAGTCCATGTGGACCCTTGACCATGGATTGGAGGGCCACGACCACAAACTGAGCGGTGCCTCTTTGGGTGCATTGCTCAGTTGAGAGCAAGTGTTGCACTGGCGCACGTATGACTCTAAATCTGAGTCGATGCTGGGCCACCACACATGGGATCTGGCTATGGCTTTCATCATTACAATGCCTGGGTGGGTGCTGTGTAGGTCACAAATGAACGTTTCTCTGTCCTTCTTGGGCAAGACCATGCGATTACCCCACAACAGACAGTCCGCCTGCAAGGACAATTCGTCTTTGCGCCTGTGGAATGGCTTAATCGCTTCCTGCATCTCCGCTGGGACGCTGGACCAGCTCCCATGGAGGACACAGTTTTTTACCAAGGACAGTAAATGATCCTGGCTGGTCCAGGTCCTGATCTGACAGGCCATAACGGGTGACATTCTTGTTTTCGAATGCATCCATTACCATGAGCAAGTCCGCAGGCTGTGCCATTTCCACCCCGGTGGTGAAAGCATCAGCGCAGTTCTCTGTGCCCGGTCTGTGGCGGATTACATAGTTGTATGCCGACAGCGTGAGCGCCCATCTTGGCAGAGGCATTGGTGTTAATCCCTTTGCTCTCAGAGAATAGTGATATGAGCGGCTTGTGGTCAGTTTCAAGCTCAAATTTGAGGCCAAACAAGTACTGGTGTATTTTTTTCACCCCGTAAACGCACGCTAGAGTCTCTTTTTCAATCATGTTTTAGGCCCTTTCAGCTTTGGACAAACTCCTGGACGCATAAGCAACCGGTTGCAAAATCCCCGATTCGTTAGCCTGTTTGTAACACACACCCGACCCTGTATGACGACGCATCGCAAGCTCGCACTAATCGTTTACAAGGGTTATAAAGGACGAGCAGTTTGTTAGAACACAACAGATTCCTGGCTTTCTTAAAGGCAGACTCTTGTGAATTCCCCCATACCCAGTCGTCTCCCTTGCGCAGTAGCACATGTAATGGTTCTAGCAAGGTGCTTAACCCGGGTAGGAAATTACCGAAATAGTTGAGGAGTCCCAGGAACGACCACAGCTCCGTCACGTTCTGTGGTCTCGGCGCGTTCTTGATGGCCTTGGTCTTGGCGTCGGTGGGTCTGATGCCGCCTGCTGTGATTCTTCTTCCCAAGAACTCGACCTCCGGCACCAGGAAAACACACTTCGAGCGTTTCAACCTGAGTCCCACACGATCCAACTGACTAAGAACCTCTTCCAGACTCTTTAAGTGCTCAATGGTATCCCGACCTGTGACCAGTATGTCGTCCTGGAAAACCACGGTGCGAGGGACTGACTTTAGCAGACTCTCCATGTTTAGTTGGAAGATTGCCGCGGCCGACTGAATCCCGAATGGGCATCTGTTATAGATGAACAGACCTTTGTTGAAGCAGGTGAGGCCTTTTGAAGATTCCGCCAGCTCCTGTGTCATGTAGGCCGAGGTCAGGTCCAACTTGGTGAACGTCTTCCCTCTAGCCAGGGTCGCAAATAGGTCGTCTGCCTTGGGTAGCAGGGACTGGTCCTGTAGCGAAAAACGGTTAATTGTTACTTTAATAGTCCCCGCAAATTCTCACCGTGCCGTCACCTTTGAGTACCGGGATAATCGGACTGGCCCACTCATTGAATTCCACCGGTGCGATGATGCCTTCTTGATGCAGCCTGTCCCGCTCAATTTCCACTTTCTGACGCATCATATATCGTGCCTTGTGATGGATGGGTCGTGTACCGGGAACCAAGTGGATCTGCACTTTCACCCCTGAGAAGCTTCCAATGCCTGAGTCAAACAACGATGGAAATCTGCTCAGATCCTGGGCACATGAGGCGTTGTCGATAGACGAAAGCGCTCAGATGTCGTCCCAGTTCCAGCGGATTTTTTTCAGCCAGCTTCTGCCAAACAGTATGGGACCATCCCATGGCACAATCCACAGTGGGAGGTTGTGCACTGCTCCATCATAGGAGGCTTTGACTTCTACACTGCCAATTACAGGGATCAGTTCCTTGGTGTAAGTTCTTAGCTTGGTGTGAACGGGGCTGAGCTTGGGCCTGTGTGCCTTGTTGCACCACAGCCTGTCGAAGGTCTTTTTGCTCAATATCGACTGACTCGCACCCATGTCCAGTTCCATGGATACTGGAATTCTGTTCAGTTCAACTTTCAACATTATTGGTGGACATTTCATGGTGAAGGTGTGTACCCCGTACACCTCTGCCTCCTCGATTCGAGTCTCCAATTCAGCCTGATCCACAGTGGATTGATCTTCCTCTGTAACGTGGTGGTTTGCAGGGTTTGCAGGGTTTGAAACTCGCCTGCATACTTGTTGGTCCCATTGTTCTGCAGCCGTTGCCGCACAGTGCTTCAAGTGGCATTGATGGGCCCGATGATCACCTCCACAACGCCAACAGGGTATTAACTGTCTCGCATTAACGATTGATGGCGGACTCTGGGTCATCTGAGATCGTGCAGATGCCGGCGTGTATGTTCTGCCATGTATATTCCTGCTCGAAAATAACGTTACTTTATGCACAGTACTGGCCAAAACCTCTTTATGCTGCAAAATTTGTTTGGTGTTGTCGCTGCTGGATATAAGTACCTGGGCTATCGTTATGGCTTTGCTCAGATTCGGAGTTTCAACAGTCAATAGTTTGCGAAGGATTACCTCATGGCCATTGCCAAGCACAAAAAAGTCTCTCAGCATTTGTTCTCGGAATCCATCAAATTCGCAATGTCCTGCGAGGCGCCTTAGTTCGGCGACGTAGCTCGCCACTTCCTGGCCCTCCGACCATTGACACGTGTAGAACCGATACCTTGCCATCAAAACGCTTTAGGATTTAGGTGCTCCCGGACCAGCGTACACAATTCTTCATAGGATTTAGTGGTTGGTTTTACCGGAGCCACAAGATTCTTCATGGAGGCCAAAGGTTGTTGCGCCACAGACGGTAAACATAGAAACATAGAAAAATACGTGCAGGAGTAGGCCATTCGGCCCTTTGAGTCTGCACCACCATTCAATAAGATCATGGTTGATCATTCACCTCAGTACCCCTTTCCTACTTTCTCTCCATACCCCTTGATCCCTTTAGCCGTAAGGGCCACATCCAACTCCCTCTTGAATATATCTAACGAACTGGCATCAACAACTCTCTGCGGAAGAGAATTCCACAGGTTAACAACTCTCTGAGTGAAGAAGTTTCTCCTCATCTCAGTCCTAAATGGCTTACCCCTTATCCTTAGACTGTGACCCCTGGTTCTGGACTCCCCCAACATCAGGAACATTCTTCCTGCATCTAACCTGTCCAGTCCCGTCAGAATTTTATATGTTTCGATGAGATCCCCTCTCATTTTTCTAAACTCCAGTGAACACAGGCCCAGTTGATCCAGTCTCTCCTCATATGTCAGTCCTGCCATCCCGGGAATCAGTCTGGTGAACCTTCGCTAAGGAGGATCGCCCTTCGTTTGGCAGCGTTCTCATCTCCTTCCAGCTCGTTGGCCATGAAGTATTGGTCGAATCTCTCAACGAAGGCCTTACAATTGTCCCCTTCTGAGAACTTCTCCAGGCGACCAACTGTTTTTTGCATTTTCGCGCGGTTGTTCGTTATCTCGTCGCCAATTGATATGCTCATAATAAAAGATGAAACTGAATACTGTGAGCAATGAGTAAGTGATTAAGTGTGAACTTAGCTCCTTTAATAAGACTCCAGAGTGCAGGTACCTTGTGGGTGGTCTGCTTATATACAGTGCTCCCAAGTGATGCTGGAATCCCTTGGTACTCCAACAGGCCCTCTGGTGGTGGTGTGATACAGGTTACCAAGGGTTAAATACATAACATGATCAATATCCAATCACTGCTGCTGGAATGTGCATATCCAAGTGGGATCAGGCTTAGTCCCATGATCCCAGAAAGCCTGCCAACATTCATTATCTAGGTTCATGCATGAAGCATAGTGCTTGAGTGAAGTACTGCAGTTGACACCATACCCCATCCAAGTAACTGTCATAAGGAAGCCCCTTACAAAGGGCACCAACTTTATCTTCCCTGAGGGGCTTTAATATAGCCCATCCCAGACGCAGCACAATATGCCACAACCTGCCCTCAATGCAGGTGGACTGACAGACACTACGAACAGGAGAGAAAAAATTGCAGATAATGTAAAGGTTTTTTCAATTTTCTAACATTTAATATTTAATGTAATTTAAGATTATTACAGTAATGAAGCTATTTCTGTTATTTTAATGGTTTCATTTCTGCAATATGGAATTTTTATTTCAGCATCATGATGAGCGAGATGAAAACAAATCTGACAAGCCTAGGGAAATAGAAGGTTTCCTGAACCCACAGGCACTTTTAAAGTAAAGAGACAAAGGAGAATTGCAACAGTGAATTTGAGCAAAACCACATATGTTGGTTACATGGTCTGCATTCTATTTTTTTAATTAGACCTTCAATAAATAAATGAGCTGGATGCTTCATAACATTAACAAAGAGATCAGTAAAATTGCAGATCAATTACCAATTTTGTTGAAACATGCACTAAAATAATCAGACAACAAGAAAATAAACATGATTGCTAAATTTCAAAAGTGCAAGTTAAAGTCAGCAATACATGACCTCAGGCTATATTAATCATACGGTGCATTTCTCAAAATGATTAGTAAAATAGTATGTGTGCAACATTTCCTTGCAAATCACCTTGGGCATAATTCTATACAGTTATTCACAACTGAATACAAAGTGAAGTGGCTGATGTATGCTGCCCAAGGTGACCCAGTAAAGGTCTGGATTCACAATACATGCTCCAAGAAAACTTTATGAAAAAAGGCACATCAAAAGTCTGCAGTTTTAGCTAATTATTTTCATTTTGTATTATCAGCCCTATTGGTTTGAACAAATATTAGTGTGGTCAGTGTTTGGCCTAGAAAGCCGATTATGCGTTGAACTTTACCAAATACTATATATCAGCCAAAAAATCTTCTTCCAATGCCAAGTTGCCGTTGTCACATGATGAACAGAAGCTGCACAGGTCGTGGTGTATTTATATGTAACAGTTTTTGAGACTATCTGGTCAACAATGACCTGATTTTAACCTTGCCTGCCCTACGGGAACAGGTTGGGCAAGGTTAAAATAGAGATTGTGCACTTAGTGTGGCATTCCCGACACACTCCTGCCTGCTCCCATTTTAACTACGTTGCTTTTTTAACTTGGGACAGGTACCCACTGCAGGTAGGCAGGTGGCCTCATGAATACATTCAAATAAGGGGCTTATGATGCAATTAGGATCCTGGTTAACTAAACATTATGGAAGTCCCACCCAGAGTCTGGCCCACTAGTAAAACTTGGCGGGATTGGTGGCCAGAATTTTCTCGCTGCCGTGCGTGTGGGTTTGGAGGCGGGTCAGCAGTAAAAGTTGCAGAAAATGTGAGTGCGTCGGGACCCCACCGTCATCCCGCCTCCTCGCACCTTTAACTCGGCACGTTTGGCAGCACGCCACGGACCTGAACGGCAGAGTCAGGCGAACTAATTAAGTCATTTAATCCTTGTTGTGAGACCCTTAAAGGGATTTTAACCAGACCTTTAGATTTTCATTGGATCACCACGGGAATCACCCAGCTCGGAAAACACGTTGGTCAACTTGAGGTGGAAGCTCAGTGGTCATTGAGCAAGGTCATTAATGCAGAGCATGGAAATCCCAATAAATACTCCCACGTGACACCTGCTTCCTTGCCGATGGGAAAGACTCTTGCTGACTCCATTTTGAGCACAGATTTAGGTGTCTAAAGTTTGCAAGTCTTTTTTGCAACCTCGGAAGTCACTCTAACCACTTTGCCAGTATGTGTCACAACATTGACAGATTGCTCCTCTACTTGACCTGCCACTATTACATCACCTTGGTCCTCACAATCGGACCAGGATGAGCCCCACCACCAGCATCACCAGGCACACCAGCAGCAGCAGCAACACCACCAACCTTCTCCTCAATTACCTGATGTTCCACAGGACAAAGGGCACCAGTGCAGGGCTGGAGTGAGAGTGATGGAGTGAGTGTAAGTAATGGACGGGTTACACCTGTAGAGGGTGACTATGAGGGAGTGGGGTGACAATGCAAATTGGCCTCCTTCTGTGGTGTTACTTGCTATGATTGCATTAGGATGAGGGTGAGTGTGAGGGGTGATTAGTCAGATGGGGATGTGACTATGTACATAGAGTGAGGGATGGGTGGATGTGGACAGTATGTTGGTGTGAGGAATGATGTGCAGGAGTAGGCTTGGGAAGGCAGAGTGATGGGGATGTGGTGATAGGCACAGCAGGATGAAGGTGAGTGTGTCTCTGCACTCACTTTTCCTGATCGCACCAGATCATTGAGATGCTTCCTGCACTGTACCAATGTCCTCCTGACGTCATCCCTGCTGTTGACCTCAGCAATTTGGAACCATGCCCTTTTGGTCTCTTGCGGTGGTCCCTTCCGTCCATCAGCAGGGAAGAGGACCTCCCTGCGTGCTCTGACTCCCTCCACAAGAATATGTAAGGATTCATCAGAAAAGCAGGGTGCAGTCCTTGGTCTTTGTGAACACATTTTTACAATTCTCAGCAACAAGACACTCCTCTCCAATCCTTCCTGACACTCCTACATGAACCTTCAAATGCGATGTGGCCAAAGCTGCTTTAAATATCACCGCTAGAAATGAGTCCTCGATGACGTCATCAGACCCGCACCATTTAATAGGGCCGGGAAACGCGCATGTCTACTTTAATAGGGGCCATTACGCTAAAGTCGCTCTGAAGAGTGGGCTGTTCAATACTTCGTGACACCGACTTGCCACACGGCCCGCACCAACCCAACCCAGCTCGGTCGGAAAAATTCCAGCCGTTGTCTCAGATGTACTGTTACCTCAGATGTAACACAAACTGGGTGGCATTTTGAGTTAGAAGTTGACCCTTGATCTCTGAAACCTGGTTCAAATCTAGCCAAGATTCAAGTGTGGGATGGTTGATGAGCAGTGGCAGACATTTAAGGAGATATTTCATAACTCTCATCAAAAATATATTACAATGAAAAGGAAAGACTGTAAGAGAAGGGATAACTACCCATTGCTAACTAAGGAAATAAGGGGTGGTATTAAATTGAAAACAAGGGCATACAAAGTGGCCAAGACTAGTGGGAGGCCAGAGAATTGGGAAATTTTTAAAAGCCAGCAAAGAACGACTAAAAAAATAATAAAGAGAGGGAAGATAGATTTGAAAGCAAACTAGCACAAAATATAAAAACAGAGAGTAAGAGTCTCTACAGGTACATAAGAGTGGCTAAAGAAAAATGTTGGTCTCTTAGAGGATGAGACTGGGGAATTAATAATGGGGACAGGGAAATGGCAGAGACTTTGAACAAATATTTTTGTATCGGTCTTCACGGCAGAAGACACTAAAAACATCCCAATAGTGGATAATCAAGGGACTATAGGGAGGGAGGAACTTAATACAATCACTACCACTAAAGAAGTAGTATTCGGTAAAATAATGGGATTAAAGGTGGACAAGCCCCCTGGACCTGATGCCTTACATCCTAGAGTCTTAAAAGAAGTGGCTGCAGAGATAGTGGATGCATTGGTTGTAATCTATCAAAATTTCCTGGATTCTGGAGCGGTCCCAGCGGATTGGAAAACTGAAAATGTAACGCCCCTATTTAAAAAAGAAGGCAGATAGAAAGCAGAAAACTACAAGACCAGTTAGTCCATTATTAAGGAAGCAGTAACAGGACATTTGGAAAAGCATATTTCAATCAAGCAGAGTCAGCATGGGTTTATGAAAAGGAACTCATGTTTGACAAATTTGCTGGAGTTCTTTGAGGATGTAACGAGCAGGGTGGATAAGGGGAAACACTGGATGTGGTGTATTTGGATTTTCAAAAGGCATTTGATAAGGTGCCACATTAAAGGTTACTGCACAAGATTAAAGTTCACGGGGTAAGGGGGAAATATTTTAGCATGGATAAAGGATTGGCTAACTAACAGAAAACAGAGAGTCGGGATAAATGGGTCATTTTCCGGTTGGCAAACGATAACTAGCGTGGTGCCACTATAGTGCTGGGGCCTCAAATATTTACAATTGAAGGGACCAAGTGTAATGTAGCCAAATTTGCTGATGATACAAAGATGGGAGGGAGAGCAAATTGTGAGGAGGACACAAGAAATCTACAAAGGGATACAGACAGGCTAAGTGAGTGGGCAAAAATGTGGCAGATGGGGTATAATGTGGGAAAATGTGAGGTTATCCAGTTTGGCAGAAAAATAGAAAAGCAAATTATAATTTAATGGAGAGAAATTGCAAAGTGCTGCAGTACAGAGGGACTTGGGGGTCCTTGTGCATGAAACACAAAATGTTAGTATGCAGGTACATCAAGTAATCAGGAAGGCAAATGGAATGTTGGCCTTTTTTGCAAGAAGCATGGAGTATAAAAACCGAGAAGTCCTGATACAACTGTACAGGGTATTGGTGAGGCCACACCTAGAGTATGGTGTACAGTTTTGGTCTCCGTATTTAAGGAAGGATATACTTTCATTGGAGGCTGTTCAGAGAAGGTTCACGAGGTTGATTCTGGAGATGAGGGGGTTGACTTTAAAAGATAGGTTGAGTAGGTTGGGCTTATACTCATTGGAGTTCAGAAGAATGAGAGGTGATTTTATCGACACATGTAAGATAATGAGGGGGCTCGAGAAGGTGGATGCAGAGAGGATATTTCCACTCAGGGGAAACTAAAACTAGGGGGCATAGTCTCAGAATAAGGGGTCGCCTAGTTAAAACTGAGATGAAGAGGAATTTCTTCTCTCAGAGGGTTGTAAATCTATGGAATTCTCTGCCCCAGAGAGCTGTGGAGGCTAGGTCATTGAATATATTTAAGACGGAAATAGACAGATTTTTGAGCGATAAGGGAATAAAGGGTTATGGGGAGTAGGCAGGGAAGTGGAGCTTAGTCCATGACCAGATCAGTCATGATATTAAATGGCGGAGCAGGCTTGAGGGGCCAAATGGCCTACTACTGTTCCTATTTCTTATGTAAGATTAATAGGATGAAAGTTTCCTCTGTTTAGCTGATAGAGTTAGCGTCAAATAATTAGGACACAGTTTCAACCTTGTTCTCATGGGCACAGGGCACAGTTTGGCATCAATTGTTATAGAGGTATCAAGAGTGGATGGTATTGAACATTTATATTGGGATACCAGGGAGGACTCTGAGGTGCTTTTCCCTGCATTATATTCAATCTCAAAGTGCTTTCTGTTGACAGTGGATGAAATAGTTTAAATGTTCCATTCCCAAACACACAAAATAAAACAAATTTCAATTTCATAATTGGATCTTATTTTGTGACTGCTGACACTAAGATAATGCTAACATGATGTAATTGTATTATAGCAATAAATTATTTATTGTTCTACTTTTGATGTTCTGGTCAACACTAGTTAGGTTAAATTTAGTATCGATAACGATGGCCAAATAAACACATTTTTAGGGCCATCTTAAGATAATTTTGGATAAGCATGAACTTACTGAAATGTTAAAAATATTTATATAGGTCACTGAGTCCTTTGTTATCAGGAAATATTTTCCAAAAGTGGTGCTGTCTGAAAATAATCCTTCCTCCAGTGTAAATCACGGCCCAGTACCTTCCATCAAGAAAAGTCAGTCACTGCAGCATTTTACTGAACATGGCACTTTAGACCTCGTGATTATTAGGTCTACTTTATAATTTAAAAAGTACTTTTACATTCCCCAGCACTGCAGCAACAGATAAAAAATTGTACATTCACAAATTTGTACAGTTGTTCAACTACTTTGAAAGTCCCATAGAGTCCCGTGAATGAAAACCACATTGCTGGCTTCTCTTGCATGTTGAGCAATCAACCCAGCCATGGCCAGTAAAGACGGTGGCCTCACCCTCTGGAAGCAGCATTTCTGTTTGCTGCTATGGCACTGCTGTCTCCAGAGGTACAGGCAAAAAGCACCTCATCATGTTGGTACTTTGCAGGCAGCAACACCACTTCATTTACTTTACAGCGCTGCTGCTGAAGCTGTAAATTAAGGGGGCATAAAATAGAGTCTATTGTTTATGACTTTGTCAGGAAGTCTGTAGTAAGCCTAAAAATGTCAGAGTAAGTTTCTAGAAAAAGTATTACGCAGCGCAGAGAAGCTCATCAGCGTGGTGCTTGGTTCACCGCTTTTTATAGCCTCCTAAGGAAACATTATAATGAGAGGTTACTATGCTGAGTGTGTACAATGATATCACTGGTCTGCTCCAGATGGACCCTGTTGGATGAAAAATATGCTCCGTGACTACATCAAGAAAGGGCAATGTTTAGTAGAAGTAAACAGTACAAGCTGCTTTTCATGGAATTACTATACTTAATCCACTTTGGGTAACCAAAACATCACATGTCATTATAACGGATCAGATGCACCATTTTGTCTCCTGACAAACACAGGTTTTCAGATTATGTATTACACATTGGTGTGCTGAATTTTCCATTGCAGCTTTGGCCTCAAATCGACATATAATATGCATAATTGTAAATTGCTCATTTATGTAGCTGCAGTCCTTATTAAAAGGTTAAATACAAAATATCAATCACTTCATTTAACTCAGTGTTTTGTGATGGGGAAATTAAAATGACAATGAGGAAAAATGCACCAGATCAGCATTTATTTCAGCTTCAGTGATCCGAGAATGGAGTAAAAATTAAATTCATTATTGTTACCTGATTAAATTAGCTCACTCCACATGTATCAAAAGTTATGTTTTCACTATTTTCCATTGATGTGAAAAATATGTATAAAAAAGTTAACAGACACTATCGTCCCTATTAAAATGGCTTCACATGTATCAAACATTATCACATGTCATATACAGCACAGAAACAGGCCATTCGGCCCAACAAGTCCATGCCGACTTTTATGCTCCACTTGCGCTTCTTCCCATCCTTCCTCATCTAAATCTATCAGCATAACCCTCTGTTCACTTCTCTCTCATATGCTTATCTAGTTTCCTTTAAATACATAGGAACATAGGAACAGGAGTAGGCCAATTAGCCCCTCTAGCCTGTTCTGTCATTCAGTGAGATTGTTATGGCCTAAATAAAGTAATGTGATTGAGTACTGTAGACGTGAGTAAGTGTGACCTTAGTCTCTTTATTCTAACTCCAGAGTGCTGATACAGCATGGGAGGCCTGCTTATATACAGTGCTCCCAAGGGATGCTGGAATCCCTTGGGACTCCAACAGATACCCCCTCTGGTGGCGGTAGAATGCTGGTTACATAGGGTTGCATACATAACAGAGATCATGGCTGATCTGTGACCTAACTCCATATACCGTTTGCCCCACATCACTTAATACCTTTAGTTAACAAAAAGCTATCAATCTCAGATTTAAAATTAACAATTGATTTAGCATCAATTGCTGCTTTTGGAAGAGTTCCAAACCTTTACCACACTTTGTGTGCAGAAGTGTTTCCTAATTTCACTAGTGAAAGGCCTGGCTCCAATTTTTAGACTATGCCCCCTAGTCCTAGATGCCACAACCTGTAGAAATAGTTTCTCTCTAACAGTTCCCCTTAATATCTTCAAAACCTCGATCAAATCACCTCTTAACCTTCTAAATTCCAGGGAATACAACTCTAGTTTGTAAAATCTCTCTTTGTAATTTACCCTTGCTGTCCTGGTATCATTCTGGTAAACCTACGCTGCACTCCCTCCAAGGCCAATATATTCTTCCAAAGCTGTGGTGCCCAGAACTGCTCACAGTACTCCAGGTGTGGTCTAACCAGGACTTTGGACAGCTGCAGCATAACTTTTACCCCCTTGTATTCGAGACCTCTAGATATAAAGGCCAGAATTCCATTAGCCTTTTTGATTATTTTCTGTACCTGTTCATGACATTTTAATCATCTATGCACACGGACCCCTAAGTCTCTTTGGAACTCCACTGTTTCTAGCTTTTCACCATTTAGAAAGTATCCTGTTCTATCTTTTAAGTGAATGACCTCACAGTTGCCTACATTGAAATCCATTTGCCATGGTTTTGCCTATTCACATAATCTATTAATATCCCTTTGTAATGTTTGCTTCCTCTACACTGTCGCCTATCTTTGTGCCATCGGCAAACTTGGATATGTGGCTTTCTATCCCATCATCTAAGTCATTAATAAATACAGTGAACAGATCTTTGTGATACACCACTGGTCACATCTTGCCAATTGGAGTACCTGCCCATTATCCCTACTCTCTGTCTTCTCCACTCAGCCAATTTCCTAACCATATCAATAATTTGCCTTCTATTCCATGGGCTTCAACTTTAATTAGTCTCTTATGAGGAACTTTATCAAATCCCTTCTGGAAGTCCAAATAAATAATGTCCATAGACATCCCCTGTCCACTACTTTAATCACCACTTCAAAAGGCATAAACTACCTTTTACAAATCCATATTGGTTCTCTCTGATCAACTGAAAATTTTCAAAGTGTTCTGTCACTCTATCCTTTATCACAGACTCATCTATCCTATTCACCTCAACCACTCTCTGTGGGAACGAGTTCCACATTCTCACCACTCTCTGGATAAAGAGGTGGTTTCTTCTGAACTCTCTATTTGATTTCTTGGTGAATATCTTATATTGATGGCCTCTAGTTTTGTTCTTCCCCACAAGTGGAAACACTCTCTCTGTATCTACTGTATCAAAACTTTTCATAATTTTAAAGACTTATATTAGGTCACCACTCAGCCTTCTCTTTTCAAGAGAAAAGAGACCCAGCCTGTTCATCCTTTCCTAATAGGTATAATCTCACAGTTCTGGTATCATCCATTTAAATCTTTTTTGCTGTGCCTTCATATCCTTTTTATAATATGGTGACCAGAACTATACACAGTACTCCAAAGCCCCGATATTGGTTGCCTTACCGCCCACTGCCGTCGAGTTTTGTCTCTGGTCTCTCCTCTGTGCCAGTTTCCACTTGGGCTGGAGCGGGCGGGAGGGGAGCACCACCGGGAACTGCCCGCTGATGTCAGTGGGCAGCCAAGTGGCGCTAGTGACCTCCCGTCCGCTGGGATGCCAGATTGGTGCGGACGGGAATCGGCGGGAGTCTGTACCAGCAGCGGGAAGGACCGTTGCGTGAAGGCAGGTCTAACCCCGACAATTAGTACGAAGAACTGCAAAAAAAGGTTAGTGAACATATTTTTTTAATGTTTTTTTACAGCGACTTACCTGGATGGGGTCCCCTGAAGGTGTTCCGATGATTTTTTTTGTAATGATTTTTATTTTCAGCTCTTCCACCCTCCCTGGGCCCGACTCCATCCTCGGCAGCACTTTGCCTTTGCCGCCGGGGTTGAGAGCTTCCACCCGTTGCCGCCCAGATTGACGGCGTAAGCTGTTTTTTTGCCGCTGGCTGGTACTGCCCCCACTTTTAGTGGAATCTTCCTGGCAAGGTACCACCCAGTCTCTCGGCGGTCCTTTGGGCGAGCCTTGGCCTTCATCAATTTCGGGCCCCAAGTGTGGTCTAATAAAGGTTCGATACAAGTTTGGCATAACTTCTCTACTTTTCAATTCTACCCCTCTAGAAATAAACCCGAGTGCTTGGTTTGCTTATTTTTTAATGGCCTTATTAAACCTGCATCGCTACCTTTAGTGATTCCTTTGAAGACAAAACTTCGCCCATTGGATCACAAATTCCTTTTTGTATTGTTGAGCCAATTTTCTACCAAGGTGACTAATTTGCCATTCAAATCTTTATATTTTTCTTTGTCTTCTTTCGAAGCCTTAGATATTGCATCCTGTCAGATGCCATTTAAAAATCCGAGGGTCCGAACTTGGTGGCCTTACCGTTGGCTGCCGCCGAATTTTTTCAGCGGGTCTCCCCTCGGTGTCAGTTTCCACTAGGCCTCCCACCGGCAGGAGGGGAGGACCACTGGGAACCGCCCGCTGATGGCCACTAGTGCACAAGGCGCGTGAGTGTCCTCCCGCCCACCGAGCTGGCAGATTCCTCTGGGCGGGAGTCGGCAGCAGCAGGGGGAAGGACCGCTGCATGGAGGCAGGTCTAACCCCAACAGTAAGTATGAAGAGCTTCAAAAACAGGTTCGTGAACTTCTTTAATTTTTTTTCCAGCAATCTGTGTGGATGGGGTCCCCTGAAGGTCTTCCAGTGGTTTTTTTTGTGCAAATTTTTATTTTTATGTGCTCCCCCCAACCCCCCCACCCCCCACGCCCGGCTCAATCTTCAGTGGCACTTTGGCGAGGATTGCATTTGCCGCCGAGATTAGGATCTTCCGCCCGCTGCCGCCAGATTCACGGCATAAGTCCCTCTTTTGCCGCCGGATGATCTTTCAAGAACTTTTTTACGAAACTCCCACCCAAAGTACCATCAGATATCTCGGTGGCATTTGGGCAGAACTTTACTTCCACCAAGTTCGGACCCCTTGTGTATTATATAAACTTACTATCACTTATCCACCAATTTACTTAATAACTCAAATGATTCATGAGTCTTGACACATCACTCCTAAAATAATACTGACTGTCCATTATGTCATTCTTCAGATGAAAATTGAAATGTCCAGTAAAATGATATTCCCTGGATCTGTCACTAGACAAACTTGCCTCTCATTCCCAACTTTTCTCCAGTCTTTGCAGCCCTCGCATTGAGGATGCTTCTGAAAATATTAGCCAGATATTTGCCTCTTTCCTCATTTATTTCCTTGAGACTTCTATGGGGTATTCTATCTGGTTCAGGTACACTGGAGACTTTGGCCCTGAAATTCTGCTGGGCTTCTGCCACTCTCCTGCCATAACTCTGGTGGGAGTCTGGCGGAACTCTCAGGGAAACGTCAAGAGACCCAGTTGGATGATGTCCCCATTATTTCTGGGAGTTTCCTTGCTGCCTTGGAAGGGGTGGAAGTAACCACTTCATCATGGGACACCCTCATCATGGGACTTTTCATGGGTATGGGACACGCAGGTGCCAGAGATGCATGTCACTTGCATGTGTCTGTTCCATGATGTCCCACTCCCACAAAGTCCAGTGGGGTCCACTTGGAGGCCACCATCGAGCTTGATCAAAGCATAACCACTGGGATTGTGGGGCCATTTACCTATAAGCCTCACCATTTGAGAATTACAACAGCATTTCTGGATTGAAGTGAAAATAGTAATCTAGTTCAATTACTGCAGAGTGGAACTCATCAAACCTGCCGCCAATGGAACTGCTCAAATGTAGTGAACTTAGTGGGCTCAAAATGAGAAGATTGCACTTGATCTCCAGAATGCCCTCAGTATATGTAAAATTTATGACTATTGTAACAATGCAGCATATCTATTTAAAAAATGAAGCAAGCTTGCATAAAATAAAATCATACACATTTCACAATTTGTATTAAGTATCATAGCATAAAAGATAATTAAGAGTTAATAATGTGTTACCTTGGTTTCTTTTGTCTAGAATATTTTTATGTATTTGAGCCAATTCTGTTCACAAGTACGAACTGCTCTGGACATTGGCCGAAGTTCATTAGACCATCAGCATATGTCCTAGCACAAGTATTGGAGTTGGCTTCTTCCTATCCTTTCTCATCATCTTCCTTAACATCAGTAGTTGAGGTATCACCAGTTTCACCACCCCAATGCATTTCTGTGACTTGTTGCTACCATCCATCATCAAGCAACTTACTGGTTGGCACATTAACATCCATGTTGATAAATATGAACATACGAATTAGGAACAGGAGTAGGCCATACAGCCCCTCGCGCATGCTCCGTGATTCAACAAGATCATGGCTGATCTTCAACCTCAATTCCACTTTCCCACCTGATCTCTATTTCCTTTGATGGCCCTAGCATCCAAAAATCTATCTATCTCAGCTTTGAATATATTCAATGATTCAGCATCCACAGCCCATTGTGGTAGAGTATTCCAAAGATTCAAAACCCTCTGAGTAAGGAAATTCCTCCTCATCTCAGTCTTAAATGGCCGACCCCATATCCTAAGACTATGCCCTCTAGTTCTAGACCCTCCAGTCAGGGGAAACAACCTCACAGCACTTACCCATTCAGGCCCCCTCAGAATCATAGAATCATCGAAGTTTACAGCATGGAAGGAGGCCATTTCGGCCCATCGTGTCCGTGCCGGCCAACAAGTGCCTATCCAGCCTAATCTCACTTTGCAGCTCTAGGTCCGTAACCCTGCAGGTTACGGCACCAATTGCACATCCAAGTACTTTTTAAATGTGATGGGGGTTTCTGCCTCTACCAGCTGTTAGGCAATCAGTTCCAGACCCCCACAACCATCTGCGTGAAGAAATTTCCCCTCAAATTCCCTCTAAACCTTCCACCAATTAATTTAAATTTATGCCCCCTGGTTGTTGACCCCTCTGAGAAGGGAAATAGGCCCTTTCTATCCACTATATCTAGGCCCCTCATAATTTTATACACTTGAATGAGGTCTCTCCTCAGCCTCCTCTGTTCCAAGGAAAACAAGCCTAGCCTATCCAATCTGTCCTCATAACTAACATTCTCCACTGCCGACAACATCCTTGTAAATCTCCTCTGTACCTTCTCCAGTGCAATCACGTCCTTCCTGTAATGCGGTGAGCAGAACTGCACGCAATACTCCAGCTGTGGCCGAACCAGTATTTTATACAGTTCCAGCATAACCCACCTGCTCTTATATTCTATGCCTTGACTAATAAAGGCAAGCATTCCGTATGCCTCTTAACCACCTTATCCACCTGGCCTGCTACCTTCAGGGATCTGTGGGCATGCACTCCCAGGTTCCTTTGTTCCTCTACACTTCTCAATGTCCTACCATTTAATGTGTATTCCCTTTCCTTGTTAGCCCTCCCCAAATGCATTACCTCACATTTCTCTGGATTGAATTCCATTTGCCACTGTTCTGCCCACCTGACCAGTTGATTGATATCTTCCTGCAGTCCGCATCTTTCTTCTACATCATCAACCACAAAGCCTAATTTTGAATCATCTGCAAACTTCTTAATCATATATTCAAGTCTAGATTATTCATGTATATCACAAAAAGCAAGGGACCGAGCACTGAGCCCTGCGGAAACGTCCTTCCAGTCACAAAAACACCCATCAACCCTTTGCTTCCTGCCTCTGAGCCAATTTTGGATCCAACTTGGTACTTTGCCCTGGATCCCATGGGCATTTACTTTCTGCCATGTGGGATCTTATTGAAAGCTTTGCTAAAATCCATATACACTACATCATACGCACTGCCCTCATGTAGGAGACACTGCATATCTGTTCCACACAGGTATATAAAGACAGGTCTCAGGCAAGTGTGGCATTCGAGAGATGTGAAATAAAGGTACAGGTCCAGAGTGACCTTGACTTCAGCATATGCCTCGTGTGAGTCTGTACTGCAGGGTCAGGACTTTACAGTGGCGACGAGTTACGGGATCACAGAATCCATAGAATGGCGACCAACGGCTCAGATGAAAAACAATGCTGGAGATAATTGGGAGGACTTCATAGAAAGACTCCAGCAAAGCTTTGTAACCAAAGACTGGTTAGGCGACGATAAGGCAGACAAGAGAAGAGCCCATCTCTTCACCAGCTGTGGCTCGAAAACATACGCCTTAATGAAGGACCTGCTGGCACCCGAGAAACCAGCAAGCAAGTCGTTTGAAGAGTTGAGCACACTGGTAAGAGACCACCTGAAGCCAGCGAGCAGCCTATACATGGCCAGACACAGGTTCTACAACTACAGATATTGTGTGGGCCAGAGCATACCTGACTTTGTGGCGGAACTTCGGAGGCTGGCTAGTTTATGTGCATTCTCCGATGAACTAAGGAGAGAAGTACTGAGAGATTTTTTTATTTAAGGAATAGGCCATACAGGCATATTCCGAAAGCTCATAGAAACCAAGAACTTGACCCTAGAGGCAGCAGCACTGGTTGCACAGACATTCTTGGCAGGAGAGGAAGAAACGAGGTTGATCTACACTGCGGGTACGACAACTAACGAAACATCGGAACAAGGGGTTCACAGCGTGAAAAAAGCCGCTACCCCTACACAGCAGGCAGTGGCGCCAGAAGCCATCAAGGGCCACATGAACGGCCATTCACACCTCATCAACCCACAATGCGAGCAATCAAATACAAACTGAGAGAAGCTCAAGAGAGATCAGCCAGACGCAGCTCATCCTTCAGAAACAATGGAAGCGGTCTGTGCTGGAGATGTGAGGGAAGACACTCATCAAGGGGGTGTCGATTTCAGCATGCCGTTTGCAGAAACTGCAACTATACAGGGCATCTGGCCCGCATGTGCAGAAAAACAGCAGCTAGGCTGGTATACGAATCAGAAGGGTCGGAAAGCGGACCAGAAAACGGTGGGGACAGTGCCCGGGACACCGAGGTACAGCGGGTCAACACGATCAATGTCCACTCTTCTTACAACAAGATGCCTCCAATAATGATGAGGGTCCTACTCAACGGGATACCCGTCAACATGGAACTGGATATGGGAGAGACCAACTGGATGTGGTCAAAAGCAACAGACCAAAACTCACAAGGGTCGACACCAAACTAAGGAACTATACCAAAGAAATCGTCCCAGTCCTTGGCAGCGCCATGCTCTCAGTCACACACAAAGGGACGGTGAACCGACTTCCCCTGTAGATTGTCCCCGGAGATCTCCCAGCACTGCTGGGGAGAAGCTGGCTGGCGAAACTAAATTGGAAATTGGATGATGTTCATGCCATGTCGTCAGAGGAACGGACCTCCTGCTCACAGTTCTAAGTCGATTTGAACATCTCTTTCAGCCAGGTGTGGGCACCTTCAAAGGGGCTAAAGTAAAAATCTACATCACACAGGATGCTAGACCGGTCCATCACAAGGCCAGAGCTGTGCCCTATGTGATGAGGGAAAAGATTGAACATGAACTGGACAGGCTTCTGCGGGAAGGCATTATCTCACCCGTGGAATTTAGCGACTGGGCAAGTCCCATCGTCCCAGTCATGAAGCCTGATGGAATCCGCCCAACAGAATCCAAAACCGAAGAAGTCGTCTGGCACCCAGGCCCCAAAATGTCTCGGAACTGCGCGCCTTTCTCGGGCTACTCAATTACTTTGGGAACTTTATGCAGAACTTAAGCACGCTGCTGGAACCTCTCTACGTGCTACTCAGAAATGGGTGCGATTGTTTTTGGGGGGACGCCCAGGAACGCGCCTTCAATAAGGCACGCAACCTTCTATGTTCCAACAGTGTTTTGGCTTTTTTTGATCCAGGTAAAAAGCTAGTTCTTACATGTGATGCATCAGCTTACGGGGTCAGGTGTGTTTTACAGCATGTCAATGGTGCGGGTAAATTACAACCCATAGCTTATGCCTACAGGTCACTTTCGCGGGCGGAGCGCGGGTACGGTATGGTGGAGAAGGAAGCGCTCGCGTGCGTGTACAGTGTATAAAAGATGCACCAATACCTTTTCGGGGCCAAGTTCGCGTTAGAAACTGACCACAAGCCCCTCACGTCCCTCCTATCTGAGAGCAAGGCAATAAACGCCAACGCCTCGGCGCGCATTCAACGGTGGACACGCATGCTGGCGTCTTACGTCTACACAATAAGGCACAGACCAGGCACAGACAACTGTGCCGATGCGCTTAGCAGGCTACCCTTGGCGACCACAGAATGGTCTGATGAACAGGACTGTCAGATAGTCATGGCAATCAATGCCTTTGAGTCCACAGGTTTGCCCATGACGGCTCGCCAAATCAGAGCCTGGATGACCAGCGACCCCACGTTATCCTTAGTCAAACGATGTGTCTTAACTGGTGACTGGGCAGAGGCTCGCGATGCCTGCCCCGAGGAGATCAAACCTTTCCACAGGCGCATACATGAACTATCACTACAGGCAGACTGCCTGATGTGGGGCAGCCAAGTAGTTATGCCTCTGCGAGGCAGAGAGGCATTTGTCCGGGAGCTCCACCGCGAGCACCCGGGGATCGTTCTCATGAAGGCCATAGCCCGATCCCATGTCTGGTAGCCTGGCATTGATGCGGACTTGGAGCTCTGCGTCCGACGGTGCACCATTTGTGCCCAACTCAGTAATGCCCCCAGGGAGGCCCCCCTGAACCCCTGGCCCTGGCCCACCAAACCGTGGTCGCGGGTGCACGTAGACTATGCGGGCCCATTCATGGACTAAATGTTCCTCGTATTCATCGATGCATTTTCAAAGTGGATCGAATGCACCATTTTAAACTCGAGCACTACCTCCACCACTGTGGAGAGCCTTGGAACCATATTTGCAATGCACGGAATTCCTGACATATTGGTCAGTGATAATGGTCCGTGTTTCACCAGCGCAGAATTCCAAGATTTTATAGTTGACCACGGCATAAATCACGTTAAGGCTGCACCATTCAAGCCGGCCTCCAATGGCCAGGTGGAGTGAGCAGTGCAAATCATTAAACAAGGCATGTTTAAAATCCAAGGTCCCACGCTGCAGGGCCGCCTGTCGCGACTGCTGCTGGCATACAGATCTCGTCCGCATTCATTGACTGGGGTTCCCCATGCGGAACTATTGATGAAACGGACCTTAAAGACAAGGCTCTCATTAATCCTCCCAGACGTGCATGAAATCGTTGAGGCAAAGTGCCGTAAGCTAACTGAGTACCATGACCGAAATTCGAGGGGGAGGTGGAATGAGATAGGGGACAAAGTGTGTGTGCTAAACTATGGCAGGGGTCCAAAATGGCTTGCAGGGACAGTAACAAGCAAGGAAGGAAACAGGCTACTGGTGGTACAAATGGACAATGGCCAAACCTGCCGGAGGCATGTAGACCAAGTCAAAAGTAGATTCACCAACAACACTGCAGAACCAGAGGCAGACTACAATGTGGAACTCACACCGCACCTGGTGGACAGACAGAGGGAACAACGTTAGGAAAGGGCAGTCTCAACAGACAGCCCAGGCGAGATACCAACAATCATACTGAATGAAACAGACAGCCCAGGCGAGATACCAACAATCACACCGAAAGAAAAACAGGCACCCAAGGCAAACAACTGAACCACAACTAAGACGCTCCACGCGAGAGCGTAGACCACCTGAGAGATGAATCTATAAAGACAATAAGACCTTGGGGGAGGATGATGTCATGTATCTCACATTACTGTACATTACTGTATCTTACCATGCTATACATGACTGTAACTAATTATGACCTGTAACCACAAGCATACCTTACCACTAGGGGTGCACACACAGGAGACACTGCATACCTGTTCCACACAGGTATATAAAGACAGGTCTCAGGCAAGTGTGGCATTCGAGAGCTGTGAAATAAAGGTGCAGGTCTAGAGTGACCTTAACTTCAGCATGTGGCTCGTGTGAGTCTGTACTGCAGGGTCAGGACTTTACACAGATTACCCTCATGGTCTCTAATAAGCCCTACCATTTCTTTAATTATCCTCTTGCTCTTAATATATTTATAAAACATCTTTGGGTTTTCCTTAATTTTACTTGCCAAGAATTTTTCATGCTCTCTCTTTGCTTTCCTAATATCCCTTTTGATCTCAACCTTGGACTTTCTATACTCCTCTAGATTCCACAGTATTTAGCCCTTGGTATCTGTCATAAGCTTCCCTTTTTTTCTTTATCCTACCCTGTATGTCCTTAGACATCTACGGGGCTCTAGATTTGTTAGTCCCACCCTTTTGCTTTTAGGGTACATTTTTGGCTTGAACCCTACGGATCTCCTCCTTGAATGCCTCCCACTGCTCTGACACTGATTTACTTTCAAGTAGCTGTTTCCAGTCCACTTTGGTTAAATCACCTTTCACCTTAGTAAAGTTGACTTTTCCCCAATTTAGAACTTTTTATTCCTGGTCTAACCTTGTCCTTTTCCATAACTACCTTAAATCTAACTGAATTATGGTCACTCGCACCTAAATGCTCTCCCACCCCTTCCACCTGCCCAGCTTCATTCCTGAAAACTAAATCCAGAACCGCTCCCTCCCGTGTTGGGCTTGCTACATGCTGGCTAAAAAAGTTCTCTTGGATGCATTTTAGGAATTCCCCACCCTCTATATCCTTCACACTAATGTTGTCCCAGTTAATATCAGGATAGTTGAAATCCCCTACTATTACTGCCCTATAGTTTTTGCACTTCTCAGAAATTTGCCTACATATTTTCTCTTTTATCTCCCTCTCATTGTTTGGGGGTCTATAGTACACTCCCAACAGTGCGATCGGTCCTTTTTTGTTTTTCAGTTCGACCCATAAGGCCTCGTTTGATGATCCCTCCAAGATATCATCCCTCCTCATAGATGTAATAGTTTCTTTAATCAATACCGCAACCCCCCCTCCCTTTTTACCCCCTTTTCTATCCCGTCTGAAAATCTTGTAACCATGAATGTTAAGCTGCCATACCTGCCCCTCTTTTAGCCATGTCTCTATACGTTTCAATAAGATCACCTCTTATTCTTCTAAACTTCAATAAGTATAGGTCCAACCTGCTCAACCTTTCTTCACATGACAACCCCTTCATCTCAGGATTCAACCTCATGAACTTTCTCTGAACTGCCTCCAATGCAAGTATATTCCTCCCTAAATAAGGAGACCAAAACTGTACACTGTATTCCAGATGTGGTCTCACCAATGCCCTGTACCGTTGAAGCAGGACTTCCCTACTTTTATACTTCATCCCTCTTGCAATAAAGGCCAACATTCCATTTGCCTTCCTAATTGCTTGCTGTACCTGCATGCTAACCTTTTGTGTTTCATGTACAAGGACCCCCAGATCCCTCTGTACCTCAGCATTTTGTAACCTCTCCCAATTTAAATAATAATTTGCTTTTTTATTTTTTCTACCAAAGTGGATAACCTCACATTTTCCCAAATTATACTCCATCTGCCAAATTTTTGCCCACTCACTTAGCGTATCTATATCCGTTTGCAGATTATTTGCATCCTCCTCATAACTTGCTTTCCCACCTATCTTTGTATCATCAACAAATTTGGCTACATTACACTCGGTCCCTTCATCCAAGTCATTAATATAGATTGTAAATAGTTGAGGTCCCAGCACTGATATCTGTGGCATCCCGCTAGTTACAGTTTAACAACCTGAAAATTATCCATTTATCCCGACTCTCTGTTTTCTGTTCATTAGCCAATCCTCTAACCATGCTAATGTATTATCCCCAACCCCGTGAGCTCTTATCTTGTACAGTAACCTTTTATGTGGCACCTTATCGAATGCCTTCTGGAAATCCAAATACACGACATCTACTGGTTCCCCTTTATCCACCCTGCTTGTTACTATTTCTAGTTTCTATTCATCCCACCAAAGTGAATAACCCCACATTTCCCCACATTATGGCCCCAAGTTTCGTCCCGCGGCAAAAACGGCGCACCTCCGAGCTGGGCGCCTGTTTATCGCGCCGAAAACTGCGCTTAACAAAAAGTCCGATATTCTCGAGCTCTTCGCAGCAGGAGGCAGAGCCTAACACTCGCGCCAATTTTCTAAGTAGCAGGGGATGGGTACAATTTAAATTAGCCTTCGTGGTGCCGGCAACCCTGCGCATGTGCGTTGGAGCGTGTGCGCAGTCTCACACAAACATTGGCACTCGGCCATTTTTAAAAGGACTGCAGAAAAAGTGAAGATTTGTTTCTTGGACCCCTGCAAAGGCTTGTAATTTAATTTTTTTTGATATTTCTGTGTGTGAGGGAATGCTTTTAGCAGCACTGCTGAATAAATCACCTGCTGAAATCAGTGAGTTCAGCTTTTCACTGCTAAACTTGCAGAACCGGTGCTGCATTGGTGCATGCAAATTAAGGACTGTGTGTTTGGAGAAATAAGAGTGCCAATTCAACTTTGCAAATTTAAATATAAAACTGTCGATGTGGCTGCCTCTCCCTGTCCAAATGGCCTCAGTCCCCCTCACAGCTCGAAGGCTGCTGCTGTATCTTCGGCTGCCGTCGAGCCACTGACGCCGCCCCTAAAGCGTGGCCGAATGGCCTCAAGCACCATAAAGAGCTGCGTGTGTCAGGTGTTGATTCTTTGGCTGCCGGCCAGCCACTGACGCCGCTGATATCCTATGGCCGAATGGCCTCACGCGGTCCGCTGCTGATTCTTCGGCTGCCGGCCAGCCACTGACGCCGCTGCTATCTCATGGCCGAATGGCCTCGGGTCCGTCCGGTGTTGCTTCTTCGTGGCCAGCCACGAAGAGAATGAAGGCCTGCCTCAAGCACTGCAGCTCAACTCGAAGCTTGCTGCCACTGCCGTCGAGACACTGACGCCACACCGCTGCCTGTCTCCAACATGAAAGGCCTGCCTGAAGCACAGCAGCTCGAAGGCTGATGCTATTTCACACAGGTAGGAACATGGTTTATTTAATCTTTTCTTTGCTTGTAAATTTTTATTCAGGTTGCATTTATTTGTATAATATTTGTATAAGTATAACTAAGGATTGATTGTCAAATTTAATGACTTCCCTTCCCCCCTCCCCCCCCCCACCTCGTTCCCTACGCCTAATTTGCAACCTACGCCTGATTTTCTAAAGTGTAGACAAGGTTTTTCCGAGCGTACAAACATCTTCACTTACTCCATTCTAAGTTAGTTTGGAGTAAGTTTTCACTGACGAAACTTTGAAAACAGGCGTAAGTGGCCGGACACGCCCCCTTTTGAAAAAAAAATTCTGTTCCAAAGTGAAACTGTTCCAACTGACTAGAACTGGAGCAAACTAAATGTCGAGAATTCCGATTTCTAAGATACCCCGTTCTACACCAGTTGCTCCTAAAAATCAGGAGCAAATCATGTCGAAACTTGGGGCCTATATTCCATCTGCCACCTTATTGCCCACTCACTTAATCTGTCTATATCCCTTTGCAGGCTCTTTGTGTCCATGTCACAGCTTACTGTCCTGCCAAGCTTTGTATTGCCAGCAAACTTGAATACAAATGCCAGATAAGTCATTGTGGAATTTTCAGCCTATATCAATACATGCTACAATTCAGCCAGAATAATGTTTCTGTGCAGGACCACAATACCAAAGCCAGCCCTGGCACAGTTCATCTGCACTGTGCTGGGCTTTATCAGAGAGTCAGAAAGCCTGTAGTTGGCATGCAAAATACCAGTGTACTTTGCCACTTCATTAACACAGATCTTTTCATCCATCTTACTGTGTGCTTGATGTAGCCATTTCCACTAATTCACATTGACAGTATGGATTATCCCTTGGTCAGGAAAAAAGACCAGCCTCACATGGGTCCTGCGAATGTGTTTGCCACCTGTCAAGAGCAAGACAACTTTCCTGTGTTTTAATTGGATGTTTTGCACATTGTCCTATTGTACACAGTACTGTGCAACTAAGGCCAGATTGCAAATTTATGCCACCGTATATATCACTGATAATTTACCCTTAGGAATCATACATTGCATTCAGATTGTTGAATCAAAATCCCCAAACGGTCTGGGGAAATTATGATGTTATCTTCAGATTTTTCTCATAAACACATCACTTCACTGCCATAGATAGTCTTATCTGGCAACATGTGGATTAAGAGATGGATTTGTCCATATTACAATAATTCTTCAGTGAGTATTCAAAGAGGTTGTCAGGAAGTTGGTTCTTTTTAATTTTTGATAACAGTAGCATCACACTATCACCACACGCACTGTAAAACACAATATTACGTAATCTCTTGGAATCTGATAGCCAGCCATTGGAGGCATTAAGGCCTTTTTTCCCACCAATCAATTCAGTGAACATCCTAGCCTTCTCCTGAACTCATCATCAACATAGGCAGTCCCTCAGAGTCGAGGATGACTTGCTTCCACATTAAAAATGAGTTCTCAGGTGACTGATAAGTCCGATGCGTGAACTACATTCTCTGTCGCAGGTACGACACATGGTGGTTGAAAGGACTTTGGTTGAAGTGCTGATTTGTTGATGTACTTGGGTTATCATGCGCTCCTTCCGCCATTTGCGCTTGGTCTCCGCTTGCTCCCGGCAAAGATACTCGATGTGTTCGGTGCATTCCCGCATTATTCTCTTCCACTTTGGGCGGTCTTGCGTCAGGGATTCCCAGGTGTCGGTAGGGATGTTGAACTTCTTCAAGGAGGCCTTGAGGGTGTCTTTGAAGCGTTTCCTCTGCCCACATGGGGCTCGTTTGCCGTGTCGTAGCTCTGAGTAGAGCCCTTGCTTTGGGAGTCTCGTATCGGGCATACGGACGATGTGGCCCATCCATCGGAGCTGATTGAGCATTGTCAATGCTGCGATGCTGAAGATGTTGGCCTGGGTGAGAACACTGATGTTGGTGCGCCTATCCTGCCAATGGATTTGCAGGATCTTCTGGAGGCAGCATTGGTGGTGCTTCTCCAGTGCTTTGATGTGCCAGCTGTATATAGTCCATGTCTCAGAAGCCTATATGAGGGCAGGTATCACTACTGCTCTGTAGATCATGAGCTTTGTGCCGGTTTTAAGGTTCTGGTCTTCAATCACTCTCTTCCTTAGGCGACCAAAGGCTGCACTGGCACACTGAAGGCGGTGTTGGACCTCGTCATCGATGTCTACCCTTGTTGGCAGTAGGCTCCCGAGGTATGGAAAATAGTTCACGTTGTCCAAGGCCTCATCATGGATTTTGATAATCGAGGGCAGTGCTGTGTGGCAGGGGCAGGTTGATAGAGTACCTTTGTTTTATGGATGTTTAGTGTAAAGCCCATGCTCTCGTACGCTACAGTGAACATGTCGACGATGATTTCAAGTTCATCCTCCGAGTAAGCGCAGACGCATCATCTGCATATTGTAATTCGATGACAGAGGGTGGCACAACCTTGGATCTGGTCTGAAAATGACGGAGGTTGAACAGATTATCTCCACCCCAGCGGAAAGCTTACTGACGGTGAGGTGTAGCATTACAGCAAGGAAGATCGAGAAGAGCGTTGGTGTATTGACACAGCCTTGCTTCACCCTGCTTCGTACATGAATTGCATCTGTGGTGGATCCGTTGGTCAGAATCATGGCTTGCATGTCATCATGAAGCAATTGAGGATGGTGGCAAATTTTTGACGATAGCAGAATTTGAAGAGTAAGCTCCATAATCCCTACCGGTTGACAGTGTCAAATGCCTTTGTCAGGTCAAAGAAGGCCACGTACAGAGTTTGGTGTTGTTCCCTGCATTTCACTTGAATTTGTCGCATGGTGAAGATTATGTCCATTGCGCCCCTTATTGGGCAGAATCCGCATTGTGACTCTGAGAAGAGCTCTTCTGCCACAATGAGAAGGCGGTTGAGGAGGATTCTTGCGGTAACTTTCCCTGTGGTAAACAGCAGAGAAATTCCTGTGTCGTTACAGCAATCAAACTTATCCCCTTATAAGAAGACTTAAAACATAGAAACATAGAAATTTACAATGCAGAAGGAGGCCATTTCGGCCCATCGTGTCCGCACCGGCCAACAAAGAGCCACACGGCCCTCGGTCAGCATCCCTGAAGGTTACATATAAACCTATGAACAATGAACAATGGCGGACTTATCTTCTTCTCCTCAACTGTACACCCACTGACTGGCAAACTGATCCCACAGGATCATTAAAGCCATTGGCATCACAGCTTGTCATTGTCGTTGAAGTTTGAGGACACACGCAGACATTGAACCTCCAAGTTATACTCACTTCTCATAAGATGACATGTACTTGGCTTTACATTTCATTGTAGCCTGAACAGTTGATTTTGCGATGTTAAATCCTTTGACTAATTGTCGGCGACTTTTATCATCTCCACTCTTCCGCATTTTAACTCTATCCATTATGTTCAAACAATTCTACTGTTTTGTGAATTTAAATGTCAGAAGACATTTTATAGTAGTTTAGAATGAAATGTTCAAATGTTAAAATGCATTGTATCAAATTCTTGGAGTGGTTTATAGTAGAGGTCATAAGGACAGTGATTGATTATTTAATAGATGGATTGTTTAACTGATGGATTGTTCAAAATAAACAAGCAATCCATGAGTTGGTGTCAATGCAGCTGTGAAACAATATGAGCCTGTACATCAATCAAGGTGGCAAATTCGACATGCAATCAACTTGGTGGACAACAATGGAGAGTGAGGTGAAAATAAGCAGTTGACTTCCTGAGTAGCAGTGTGGTCAAATTAATGGGACAAAATTTCCAATAACATTAACTCATTTTTCGAATGTGACTTTCAAAAAGTGGTCAAATTTGGGCAGTGGTCAGATTGGAGATGTGCTTGACAGATGGCATTCTGCTGTAGTTTCCTTACTGCATCCAGTTAATAAAGAAATAATGTGCTTTGAGGGCACATTTATACTTTTGGTCTGACCCTCATGGCCAGCAATACGGGAAAGGGGGGGAATGTTAACATGGGTGAATGAGTAGGCGTGGGTATAGGTGGGTGGATAAATGGGTGGGAGTGGGTATAGGTGGGTGGTTAAATGGGCAAAAAAAAATCATATGTCAGGAAGCCAGCTCCACCCCACGGATTTACGGGTTTTACTGAGGCGGGACAAGGTGGGCAACCAACCCGCTCCCAGGAGGCAGGTTGGCATTTTAACGATGTTATATAGCTTACAGGCTGGTAGCCTCTGATTTAACTTGCTTTGCCAGCCGGGTTTTCCGTGCCTTGGGAAACGCGGCAGTTGCAGCAAGGCGAGGACAGCCTTGGGGTGCACGCTTTGTGGGGCATGAGGAGCAGGAGTGCTTCCTCCTGGCACCCCAAGCTTGCCTACCATAAGACCCCCTCCATACAACCCCCCCCCCCTCCTCCCCCCCCAACAGGGATCGGACCCCCCGGGGTCAGGAATCCAACTCCCCTTGGGATTGGACCTTCTCTGGAGTCAGGGATTGGGCGTTCCCCCCCCACCCCACCCTTGGGTTGGGGATTGGACCTAGTAGGTCCTGGCTACCTCCTCCAGAGCTTGTCAATCGGGCTGACTTCTGGTCGGAGAACCTGTTATTGACAGAAGACGCTTGCTGTGGAGATAAATATATAGAAGCCCAGACCTCCCAGGTTCCCTGAGCATTACCGGAGACCCCCCCATGCCCCCCCACCACATCGGGAAGTAAAAATTCCCCCTATGGTTTCCGGATTCCTGGTCTGTATCAACCTGCTCCGTCAATACTGGGGGGACTCGGTGGGAAACTCAAGATCACAATTGTAACTTTTGGCAAACTATAGTTGCTTCTGTGTAAATGGGGTGAAGTCAGAGTGCCAGGAACCTCACCACATTACAAAACCATTTCTAGCACTATAATGTAAACAGAAGATTCAGGAGCTCCGATATCACTACTTCCAGTAGATTAGTAATGCATCCATTTTATTATGGACAGGGTGATTCTCCATCTAATTTGCAAGGTTTTTTTCCACTGATCTTTTGTGCGGGTGTTGAGGCAAAAATATGCAAATAAAAAGTTGTGAGGTTTATCTGCACATGTTTGAAGAACTGCTCTTTATCCTCCAAATCCAAGAATACCTTCGGACCCCCAAAGGAATGACTTCAGCCAGTCCAAAACAATTGTGATCATTTTACCTCAGGAGTTTTTCACTCCCCATTCCAATAAGAATTCTGGACCATTTTCTCAGTAGGATAGCAAATATTCACAGAAACTAGGTCTGATGTTTTATTGCAGGTGTTAACTCCTTTTTGAGCCATGTCATGTGATTAACTAATCAACTTTATTTTATAAGAAAATTTATCATACTGCGACTTGTATTTTCCACTGAAGTGAAGTCCTGAGCAGAAAGATGGCAAAGCACATAGGATTACATAGGATATACGGCACAGAAACAGGCCATTTCGCCCAACCAGTCCATGCTGGCGTTTATGCGCCACTCGAGCTGCCTCCCATCTTCCCTCATCTAAATCTATCAGCATAACTCTCTATTTCCTTCTCCCCCATATGCTTGTGTAGCCTCCCCTTAAATGCATCTATACTATTCGCTTCAACCACTCCCCACATTTGGGTAAAGAAGTTTCTGTGAATTTCCTATTGGATTTCTTGGTCACTATTTTACATTGAGGGCCTCCAGTTATGCTCTTCCCCACAAGTGGAAACATTCTCTCTGTATCCACGCTATCAAAACCTTTCATAATTTTAAAGACCTCTATTAGGTCACCCCTCAGCCTTCTCTTTTCAAGAGAAAAGAGGCTCAGCCTGTTCATCCTTTCCTGATATGTATACCCTCACATTTCTGGTATCATCCTTACACACAACCCTCCATTGGAAAGCGGTTGTTGCCCGGGATCAGTCTAAAAGATAATATTCACCTGAGCACCTGATATTAGGAACACCTCTGATTGGAAGCCTCCTGTTTTGCTGGCAAAAAGCACTGTGCTGCTGCACAGTGTAAAGCCCGACAGCGGTTTGGAGTAGATCTATTTTCTTCTTTTCTGAGAACATCTGTGAGGTCTGAAAAAAGGCAGAAGGTCCAGAGATAACAGATTGCAACTTTACAAGTGGTTCTGGATGAAATAAGTAGAGGGAGACACTTTTTAAATAAAAAAAGCTTAAATGTTGGTAATAATCTACAACACTTCCAATGCTAAATATTGCTCGGTTACTTTGTTCTCAGGGCTAACATTGTCTGGTCAACCTTTCTGTTGCAGATGACAAAGGAAACATAAAGCTGCAAGATTTATTGGGAGTTAAACTAATATGGCAGGGGGATGGGAACTAATGCAGGGAGACAGAGGGAAACAAAAAGGAGACAAAAGCAAAATACAGAAAGGAGATGAGTAAAAGTGGAGGGCAGAGAAGCCCAAGGCAAAAAACAAAAAGGGCCACTGAATATAAAGGGGCTGCAGGAGGGGTCAAAACTAGAAATCATGGTTTAAAAACTAGGATTAAAACATTCTCCCTAAACGCACGCAGCATTCAAAATAAAGCAAATGAATTGACGGCACAAATCATTACAAATGGGTATGATTTGGTGGCCATTACAGAAACGTGGTTGCAGGGTAGCCAAGACTGGGAATTAAACATACAGGTGTATCTGACGATTCGGAAAGATAGACAAGAAGGGAAAGGAGGTGGGGTAGCTCTGTTAATAAAGGATGATATCAGGGCAGTTGTGAGAGACGATATTGGCTCTAATGAACAAAACGTTGAATCATTGTGGGTGGAGATTAGAGATAGTAAGGGGAAAAAGTCACTGGTGGGCGTAGTTTATAGGCCCCCAAATAATAACTTCATGGTGGGGCGGACAATAATCAAGGGAATAATGGAGGCATGTGAAAAAGGAACGGCAGTAGTCATGGGGGATTTTAACCTACATATCGATTGGTCAACTCAAATCGCCGCACAGGGTAGCCTTGAGGAGGAATTCATAGAATGCATACGGGATTGTTTCTTAGAACAGTATGTTACAGAACCTACAAGGGAGCAAGCTATCTTAGATCTGGTTCTGTGTAATGAGACAGGAAAAATAAACGATCTCCTAGTAAAAGATCCTCTCAGAATGAGTGATCACAGTATGGTTGAATTTGTAATACAGATTGAGGGTGAGGAGGTTGTGTCAGAAACGAGCGTATTATGCTTAAACAAAGGGGACTACAGTGGGATGAGGGCAGAGTTGGCTAAAGTAGACTGGAAACACAGACTAAACGGTGGCACAATTGAGGAACAGTGGAGGTCTTTTAAGGAGCTCTTTCATAGTGCGCAACAAAAATATATTCCAGTGAAAAAGAAGGGCGGTAAGAGAAGGGATAACCAGCCGTGGATAACCAAGGAAATAAAGGAGAGTATCAAATCAAAGACCAATGCGTATAAGGTGGCCAAGGTTAGTGGGAAACTAGAAGATTGGGAAAATTTTAAACAACAGCAAAGAGTGACTAAAAAAGCAATAAAGAAAGGAAAGATAGATTTCGAAGGTAAACTTGCGCAAAACATAAAAACAGATAGTAAAAGCTTTTACAGATATATAAAATGGAAAAGAGTGACTAAAGTAAATGTTGGTCCCTTAGAAGAAGAGAAGGGGGATTTAATAATGGGAAATGTGGAAATGGCTGAGACCTTAAACAATTATTTTGCTTCGGTCTTCACAGTGGAAGACACAAAAACGATGCCAAAAATTGCTGGTCACAGGAATGTGGGAAGGGAGGACCTTGAGACAATCACTATCACTAGGGGGGTAGTGCTGGACAGGCTAATGGGACTCAAGGTAGACAAGTCCCCTGGTCCTGATGAAATGCATCCCAGGGTATTAAAAGAGATGGCGGAAGTTATAGCAGATGCATTCGTTATAATCTACCAAAATTCTCTGGACTCTGGGGAGGTACCAGCGGATTGGAAAGCAGCTAATGTAACGCCTCTGTTTAAAAAAGGGGGCAGACAAAAGGCAGGTATCTATAGGCCGGTTAGTTTAACATCTGTAGTGGGGAAAATGCTTGAAGCTATCATTAAGGAAGAAATAGCGGGACATCTAGATAGGAATATTGCAATCAAGCGGACGTAGCATGGATTCATGAAGGGGAAATCATGTTTAACTAATTTACTGGAATTCTTTGAGGATATAACGAGCATGGTGGATAGAGGAGTACCGATGGATGTGGTGTATTTAGATTTCCAAAAGGCATTCGATAAGGTGCCACACAAAAGGTTACTGCAGAAGATAGAGGTACGCGGAGTCAAAGGAAATGTATTAGCATGGATAAAGAATTGGCTGGCGAACAGAAAGCAGAGAGTCGGGATAAATGGGTCCTTTTCGGGTTGGAAATCGGTGGTTAGTGGTGTGACACAGGGATCGGTGCTGGGACCACAACTGTTTACAATAAACATAGATGACCTGGAAGAGGGGACAGAGTGTAGTGTAACAAAATTTGCAGATGACACAAAGATTAGTGGGAAAGCGGGTTATGTAGAGGACACAGAGAGGCTGCAAAGAGATTTGGATAGGTTAAGCGAATGGGCAAAGGTTTGGCTGTTGGAATACAATGTCGGAAAGTGTGAGGTCATCCACCTTGGGAAAAAAAACAGTAAAAGGGAATATTATTTGAATGGGGAGAAATTACAACATGCTGCGGTGCAGAGGAACCTGGGGGTCCTTGTGCATGAATCCCAAAAAGTTAGTTTGCAGGTGCAGCAGGTAATCAGGAAGGCGAATGGAATGTTGGCCTTCATTGCGAGAGGGATGGAGTACAAAAGCAGGGAGGTCCTGCTGCAACTGTATAGGGTATTGGTAAGGCCGCACCTGGAGTACTGCGTGCAGTTTTGTCACCTTACTTAAGGAAGGATATACTGGCTTTGGAGGGGGTACAGAGACGATTCACTAGGTTGATTCCGGAGATGAGGGGGTTACCTTATGATGATAGATTGAGTAGATTGGGTCTTTACTCATTGGAGTTCAGAAGGATGAGGGGTGATCTTATAGAAACATTTGAAATAATGAAAGGGATAGACAAGATAGAGGAGGAGAGGTTGTTTCCACTGGTCGGGAGACTAGAACTAGGGGGCACAGCCTCAAAATACGGGGGAGCCAATTTAAAACCGAGTTGAGAAGGAATTTCTTCTGCCAAAGGGTTGTGAATCTGTAGAATTCTCTGCCCAAGGAAGCAGATGAGGTTATCTCATTGAATGTATTCAAGTCACAGATAGATAGATTTTTAACCAATAAGGGAATTAAGGGTTACGGGGAGCGGGCGGGTAAGTGGAGCTGAGTCCACGCCAGATCAGCCATGATCTTATTGAATGGCGGAGCAGGCTCGAGGGGCTAGATGGCCTACTCCTATTCCTAATTCTTATGTTCTTATGTTCTTATGTGGTTTGTCTGATGGAGGTTGAATGTAGCTGGGGTTTTTTAAAACTCCTTTACTGTAATGATTTAATTTAAAAATGACTGCTACCAATTTAAAGCCTAAACAAATATGCTTAATTTCTATTGCAGTAACACAAAGTGTTATGAGGTGGTTAATCCTAGAGATTAATGAGCTAATGACAATACAAGAAAAAATGAGGTAATCAGGTCCACATAAGTCATCATCATCATAGGCAGTCCCTCGGAATCGAGGAAGACTTGCTTTCACTCCTAAAGTGAGTTCTTTGGTGGCTGAACAGTCCAATACGAGAGCCACAGATTCTGTCACAGGTGGGACAGATAGTCGTTGAGGGAAGGGGTGGGTGGGACTGGTTTGCCGCATGCTCTTTCCTATGCCAGCGCTTGATTTCTGCTCGTTCTCAGCATTGAGACTCGAGGTGCTCAGCGCCCTCTTGGATGTACTTCCTCCACTTAGGGCCAGGGACTCCCAGGTGTCAGTGGTGATGTCGCACTTTATCAGGGTGGCTTTGAGGGTGTCCTTGTAGCGTTTCCGCTGCCCACCTTTGGCTCATTTGCCGTGAAGGAGCTCCGGGTCGAGCACTTGCTTTGGGAGTCTCGTGTCTGGCATGCGAACTATGTGGCCTGCCCAGTGGAGCTGATCAAGTGTGGTCAGTGCTTCAATGCTGGGGATGTTGGCCTGGACAAGGACGCTGGTGGTGGTTTTCAGGATCTTAAAGCTACCATTATGCTAGCTAGCCTGATGATCAATGGACACGAGATTCAAACCCCAGTGGAATAGAGATAGCAGGAGCAAACCTACAGGATGCGGCCATTTCTCAGGACAGCAATACATGCCATGCACCTGACCTTCCCAGAGATCAACACGCATGTGATACCAGACTGCCCAGGTACAAGGTCCAGAAATAATGCCAGCAGCTTTTCTCGCCCAGGGGCAAGCCGGCTTGAGATGAGGGTCACCTCAGTGCCATTAGCCTTGGTACCACAGAAGCAGATAATCACTTCTCACAATATGGTCCCTCAAGTTGCACTTCTGAGAAAAGGAGAAAAAAAAGCATGTTTAGACACCCAGGAGTGGTAAGATGGCTTATATTCACTTTTGTAATAAGACAGAAGGTGTAATTACTTCATGCTCAGTTATTTTTAGAGATTATAAAGCTGGTATGTTAATGTAGGGACGAAGGGTTTGAAGTTGTGATGTTCTAGGATGGCTTCTGGTTTGAAGGATTTGTAATTTATATGAAGGTAAGGGAGAGGAATAATGACAGTGGTGACAAAGCTCGATTGTTAAACATAAAAGAGAACACTTCTTCGATAAAGAAACAATTTGCATTATATAGCCCCTTTCATGTACTCAGAACATCATAAAGTACCACAGCCAATGAATTACCTCTGAAGTGCAGTCTGTTATCATGTCGGCAAAAGTTGATTCTGACGACCCTTGGAGCAGTCACTGATGAGTTTGCCGAATGACAGTCCTCTTGATGCTCCACGCCATACTCTTCTGCCTCCAAATTATCCAGGCCTACCTCCTATAAATCTCCATGTCCATGTCTTTTTAGATAGCAAAGTTGTGGCAGGCACAGCAAGTTACAACTGTGCAGGCTAAATGCTCTGGAACATATTGCAGAGCACCCTTTTGATCTATCAAGGCAGCAAAAAAAAAATGTTTAAATCCTCTGTTTTTTTTAATGACAACTCTGGCAGAGGCATGTGCCTCACTGTAACTCTACTCAGCTGTTGTTCTTATCAGATAGCACCCACGTAGTACTGCAAGCTCCTTCATGCTTTTAATAGAACGAGAAACATTCATTGGGCCCAAATTTCCCCAGCCGCCTAGAGCGACGTAGTTAGGGATGGGACGCTGACTTTTTGGGGCAAAATAAGCGCCAAAAATGTACCAGTTAATTTGGCTCGTTTAGTTTGTTCTCTCCAAAAGGAGGCGTGACAAGCCACTTACGCCTCTTCTGGCCATAGAAGCAAATTTAGCCAGCTGAAAGTTACTCCAAACTAACTTAGGCCAGTGTATGTGGCCACTTTTGTAGGCACAGAAAAACCTTATCTACATTTAAGAAATCAGCACAGGTAGCCAGCGATAGGGGGGTGGGGGAAGGTGAGTTAGAGGATTCTAAAGCACTAAAGACCTTCACAACATCAGCACATTACAACATCTTCAGCACAACAGCTGCACAACATCATCAAAATAAATGAAAGATAAATCAGCTACCTTGCCGACTGCAGAACGCACCGGCTAGCCGTCCCGCCAGGAGAGAACAAACTAAACAGGACATGACTGCAGGGGTGAGGGATTTTTACTTTTTACAGTTGTCCCTAAATGTTGTGTGGTCCTAATGGAGCATGACTCAGTTTTAATGCAAAATATCTTTTATTGGATATTTTACAGTGCACTTCAACAACAACAGCAACAACAGCAAAGAAAGGCTGCACCCATCCCTCACCCACATCTCAGGGAAAGTGCACTTCCTCATAGGGTCGGTGATGGCAGTGGGGGGGCGACTGGGGGCCCAGCTTGGGTCTGACCGGCGGCTGATGCGTGGATTGAAGTGGGAGTGGCATTTGAGTATCCGGCCTTTGTGCCCTTATTGCAGAAGCTAGCTCCTTCATGGCATCTGCCATCGTACCCTCTGAAATGCTCGCCCTCACTTCCTGTCTCAATGCTGAGATTTCACCCGACAGTGTTGCTACCTCAACACGTACCCCAATGACGGCTGCCACAAGTGATCTTGTGAGGCCATTGGTCTCCTCTCCCAATTAACCTCTGCTGAGGACTGCAGGCTTCTCCTTCCCCTCGCCGTGGGTCTGCCTAGTGGCACCCCTCCAGTGCGAGGCGCAGGCTGGGATGGTGGGGGACTGGGTGTCCCAAGATGCATTTCACGACCGCCACTGGGACTCGCGACCTCGAAAGGTGTGAACCCATGGAATGTTGCTGAGGAGCTCATGGACGTTTCTGGCAGTGTGATGCCCTGTACTATGGACTGATCCATATCGCGGTCAGCATTCTCCCGTGCACACATTTCCATGGACCCCTCCTCCCGCCACCCGCCTTGGTCTGGAGCATAAGCGTCTGGATCTACCGGTGGATCTTCAGGATGTTGAGGAGTGTCGTCTTCTTCTGCAAAGTATAACAGAACAGTCAAATGGTTAGCAGCACAGGAGGGGGAAGGATGGGTGGCATGAGTAGTCTAATGCGTATCAGGCCAGTCAGCAGGTTGATTTGAAGGGCGACTATGCATTTTAATGACTCACCCTCACCCTCGCTTGTGGGTCCAGTTTGTGCAGAGCTGACTCAGCAAGGCAGCGACCCTCTGTTCCAGTGGTGACAGGTGGTGCAGATTTGGCGGACCTCCTCCTGTTCCCTTTTGTTGCGGAGCGCGGCCGAAGTTCCACCCCACCAAGCTCTGCAGCGCCACGCCAATGGATCCGGACGACAAGGGAGCGGCCAAATTAACTGGTACATTTTTGGCGCTTATTTTGCCCCAAAAAGTCAGCGTCCCATCCCTAACTACGTCGCTCTAGGCGGCTGGGGAAATTTGGGCCCAATGAATGTTTCTCGTTCTATTAAAAGCATGAAGGAGCTTGCAGTACTACGTGGGTGCTATCTGATAAATCTTGCATGTTGGAAAACTGAGGAATATGATAAAACTAGCTTTATCACCCTGCTGTCATGCCAAACTGAATAAACTCCCCTGCTCTCCTAAAAAGTTTGTCAGCTACCTGAATACATGCTTGGTTGGCACCCAGGGTGATATTACACGGATTGCTCATGGCTGCTGGAAATTGGTCTGTTGCATTAAAGTAGAGTGCCGATGCCATTTTCACAGCTACACTCAGCTGTCCAAGCAAATGATCTTGGCTGCAGGCCTTCAGTTAGTAGTTGGCATAGCTCCCTTATTGTCTCTTTGGTAGAGTGCATTCTTCTCATGCAGAGCTCCTCACTAAGAACTTCATATGATCTATGTAGCCTGTAAATTCTTTGAAGGAGGGGCAATATTTTGTAGCTTGCTTCCTCCTCATATGCTGCCTCATTCTCCTTTCCTTCATCCTAACCTGCTCCTCCTCCTGCATTCAAATTCAAAACAAAGGACTATTCACTGAGAATCCCATATGTGGTACTAAGAATCTCTTGCTGTGGGTGGTCTCACAGGCCCTCAGGTTGGTACAGACATGTTCAGCCTTATCCAGGTGCATTGCAAGAAAAAACACTTTGCAAAATCTGTACGTTTAACAATCTCCCTTGTAAGCTTTGTCAGCTGCAGGCTCCTAAGGAAAGCAATTCTCAGCTAATGCTAGCATCAGGTACAATTCATTCATACCATTCCAACTTATATCTGGTACAAGTATAATTCCAGGATTTTGACACACCAAAGACAAACCATCTAATTTATTTGAAGTAGTTACCTGCAAAATCAGGAGGTGGATCGCAGAGAGGCCTGATCAGAAAAAATGCTCCTACTATTACAGGACAGAAACCCAGCACAAACAGATCCCACCCCAGAAACACCATAACAAAATAAGCAAATTCCGCACCAATATGTTTGTCCGGTCTATGGGGAGCATCTTCAATCTAAAGTACTCTCTTCTCCCCTTTAAGTCCATCACAAAAGATTTTTTTTTTTAAAACCTTCATTGTTGGAGAGTGTTGTTTTAATCTCTATCTGCAACGAGCAGTTGCTAGTTGGGTGACTGCCAGGGTAACACTCAAGAGACAAAGGCTTTGTCAGTGGGCAACTCTATTAACAGGTTAACAGCGGAGGAGAAAGGGACAGCAGTAAAGGATCGAAAGAAAATTTAGTAGTAACATAAAACACTAATATTAAAGTCTAGGTTAGTCTTTGAAGGTAGAAATATTAAAAAGGAGAAATCAGGAATTGGCAGATATTTTAAATGGATTCTTCACTTTGGTTTTCAGAAAAGATTCTGAACAAACCCAGGCCCATTTTCACTCGGGTGTCTATGGGCCAATAATGTGCTATTCAGGGGAGGGACACTAATTATGCAGCACCATAGCATGAAGCCTAAAGAGTACCTGATGTGCACTGAGCTTGATGAAGCACCACAGAAGCACTCCAAGAATACGCATATGTTGGGCACTAGGTTCATTAAGATCTCCCAGAAAAATAATTGGTGCAAAGCTTTATAAACTGCTGGCCAAGAGCATTAAATTGTGAAACTTACCCCTATATAATCTTCAAGGAAATAAGCAAGAAAATAGGTTAATCACAGAATCAGGCCATTCAGCCCATCGTGCCTGTGGCGACTCTTTGAAAGAGTTATCTAATTGGCCTCACTCTTTCCCCATTATCCTGCAAATGTTTCCTTTTTAAGTATTTATCCAATTCCCTTTAGAAAGTTACTGTTGAACCTTTTTCCACCACCCTTTCAGGCAGTGCATTCCAGATCACAACTCGCTGCGTAAAAGTAACGTCTCATTTTCCCTCTGGTCCTTTTGCCAATATCTTAAAGATCTGGTTAATATTTATATGAGCTCCATAAATATAGGGGTTTACCTGAAGATCAAAGAATAAAGAAAGAACTTACACTTTTAAACAACCTCAGGACAACTCAAATGCTTTACAGCCAATTAAGTGCTTTTGAGGTATAGTTACTGCTGTAATGTAGGAACAAATGTAGTCTTGACATTAAAAACAAAACAAGAATTGCAGATCAATTAGTTTAGCAACAGTAAGGAAAATGCTCAAGAGAATCAGTGTTTATCTAAAAAAGCATTCAAGGCAGAAGGAGTGTAGAGTGTAGCTTTAGAAAGAGCAGATTGAGGGGGTGAAAATGGACGTGGGTGGGGACAGGCGGCATCACACTGATTGCCCATTACACACCCTACCCAATATCAGTGCCATTGACTTCAGTACATCTGAATATCGGGTGTCTTGTATAATGGTTGTAAAATGCAATTCCGCCTGTATTGCGTCACCTCTCAAGTCCAATTTTACCCTCTTGTTTCTTAAAACTACTGGAATCCTTTGAAAGAGATATTTAATTAGTGAAAGGAAGCAATATAGTTATAATTTATCTGGGTCAACACCATCTCAAGACTGAGCTCCTGCTACTCAGCTCAAATTCATACTGTTATAGATGTGGACTTGTATTTACTCTGTACAGCCACCAGAGGGCTCATTCCCCGGAGTCCCAAGGGATCCCATAATTCCTTGGGAGCACAGGTATTTAAGAAGGCTTCACAAGTTGGAGAGACACTCTGGAGACCTGCAATAAAAGACTAAGGTCGCACCTTACTTTGAGCTCACAGTGTTCAGTCTGACTTTTTCTCCATACACTACAACTGGCGACGAGATACAGATAGCAAACCCAAAGATGCAGAGAACAGTGGGCATCCTGGAGAAATTTTTGGAGGGCAATGATTGGGAAACCTTTGTGGAGCAACTCGACCAATACTTCTTGGCCAACGAGCTAGATGGGGAAGAGAGCACTGCCAAACATAGAGCGATCCTCCTCACCATCTGTGGGGCACCAACGTATGGCGTTATGAAGAATCTGCTCACTCCAGCGAAACCCACGGAGAAATCATACGACAATTTGTGCACACTGGTCCGAGAGCATTTGAACCCGAAGGAAAGCGTTCTGATGGCGAGGTACCGGTTCTACACCTACAAAAGGTCTGAAGGCCAGGAAGTGGCGAGTTATGTCGCCGAGCTAAGGCGCCTTGCAGGACATTGCGAATTTGAAGGACATTTGGAGCACATGCTCAGAGACTTTTTCGTACTTGGCATTGGCCGCGAAACCATACTTTGCAAACTTTTGACTGTAGAGACCCCAACCTTGAGCAAGGCCATAGCGCTAGCCCAGGCGTTCATTGCCACCAGTGACAATACGAAGCAAATCTCTCAGCACACAAGTGCTGCTACAAGTACTGTGAACAAAGTGATTTGTTTTCGAATCGTAACGTTCAGGGCGGGTCACACATACCTGCAGCTACACGTTCGCAGATGTCTCAGAGACCACCATCAAGGGTGATGAATGCAAGGCCATTAACACCTTGTTAGCGCTGTGGGGGTGATCATCGTTTCCATTCATGCCGATTCAAAGGATACGTTTGCAAGGGCTGTGGAACAATGGGACACCTCCAATGAGTCTCCCCGATAATGCTGAATGTTGAACTAAATGGACTCCCGGTGTCAATGGTGCTGGACATGGGCGCGAGCCAGTCCATCATGGGCAAAAAGACTTTTGAAAGGTTGTGGTGCAACAAAGCCTCAAGGCCAGTCTTAACTCCAGTTCACACGAGACTAAGAACTTACACAAAAGAACTGATTCCTGTAATCGGCAATGCTACCGTAAAGGTCTCCTACGATGGAGTGGTGCACAAGCTGCCACTCTGGGTGGTACCGAGCGATGGTCCCATGCTGTACCGGGCGATGGTCCCATGCTGCTCGTCAGGAGCTGGCTAGGAAAGATACGCTGGAACTGGGATGACGTCCGAGCGCTATCGTCCGCTGACGACACTCCGTGTGCCCAGTTTCTAAGCAAATTTGCTTCGCTGTTCGAACCAGGCACGGGAAATTTCAAGGAGCAAAGTGCAGATCCAACTAATTCCGGATGCGCGACCCATCCATCACAAGCCGAGAGCAGTACCGTACATAATGAGAGAAAGGATCGAGATCGAGCTAGACCGGCTGCAACGAGAGGGCATCATTTCACTGATCGAGTTCAGCGAGTGGGCCAGTCCTATTGTCCCAGTATTCAAGGGAGATGGCACTGTCAGAATCTGTGGTGATTACAAAGTAACTAGCAATTATTTCTCCCTGCAGGACCAATATCCACTACCAAAAGCTGACAACCTCTTTGCAACGCTGGCGGGAGGAAAGACGTTCACGAAGCTGGATCTGACTTCAGCCTACATGACACAGGAACTGGAGGAATCATCGAAGGCCCTCACTTGCATCAACACGCACAAAGGTCTTTTTGTTTATAACAGATGCCCATTTGGAATCCGATCAGCGGCACCGATATTCCAGAGAAACATGAAAAGTTTACTGAAGTCGGTCCCACACACCGTGGTCGTCCAGGACGACATCTTGGTCACAGGTCGGAACACAGTCGAGCACCTGCAGAACCTGGAGGAGATTCTTAGTCGACTCAACCTCGTGGGGCTCAGGTTAAAACGCTCGAAGTGCGTTTTCCTAGTGCCTGAAGTGGAGTTCCTGGGAAGGAGGATTGCGGTGGACGGCATCAGGCCCACCAACGCGTAGACAGAGGCAATCGAGAACACACCGAGGCCACAGAACGTGATGGAGCTGCGGTCGTTCCTGGGACTCTTGAACTACTTTGATAACTTCTTACCAGGTCTAAGCACCCTGCTAGACCATTACATGTCTTACGACGAAAAGGAGCGAATGGGTTTGGTGCAAAAGCCAAGAAAATGCCTTTGTAAAAGCGAGAAAATTGTTATGCTCAAACAAATTGCTTGTGTTGTATGATCCATGTAAGCATTTGGTACTAGCATGTGATGCGTCGTCATACGGCGTCGGGTGTGTATTGCAACAAGCTAATGATTTCGGGAAACTGCAACCGGTTGCTTATGCATCCAGGAGTCTGTCTAAGGCTGAGAGAGCCTACAGCATGATTGAAAAAGAAGCGTTAGCGTGTGTCTATGGGGTAAAGAAAATGCATCAATACCTGTTTGGGCTAAAATTCGAATTGGAAACTGACCATAAGCCACTTCTAGCCCTGTATTCTGAGAGTAAAGGGATAAATACCAACGCATCGGCCCGCATACAACTACGTCATCAGCCACAGGCCAGGCACAGAAAACTGCGCTGATGCTCTCAGTAGGCTGCCATTGTCCACCACAGGGGTGGAAATGGCGCAACCCGCAGATCTAGCCATGGTTATGGAAGCATTTGAGAGTGAGCAATCACCCATCACTGCCCAGCAGATCAAAACCTGGACAAGCCAGGACCCCTTATTATCTCTAGTCAAAAGTTGTGTGCTTCATGGGAGTTGGCCCAGTGTCCCACTAGAAATGCAGGAAGAGATAAAGCCATTCCAGCGGTGCAAAGATGAAATGTCTATATAGACAGACTGCCTTCCGTGGGGCAATTGAGTACTGGTCCCCAAGAAGGGCAGAGATACCTTCATCAATGACTTCCACATTACCCACTCAGGCATCGTAATGATGAAAGCGATAGCTAAATCCCTTGTGTGGTGACCCGGTATCGATGCGGACTTAGAGTCCTGCGTTCACAGATGTAATACATGCTCGCAGTTAAGCAATGTACCCAGGGAGGCGCTGCTAAGTTTATGGTCTTGGCCCTCCAAACCGTGGTCTAGGGTGTACGTGTCAACTATGCAAGCCTGTTCTTGGGTAAAAGGTTCCTTGTGGTTGTAGACGCGAACTCCAAGTTGATTGAATGTGAGATAATGTCGGCTAGCACGTCCGCTGCCACCACTCAAAGTCTGTGGGCCATGTTTGCCACACACAGCTTACCCGATGTTCTGGTGAGCGACAACGGGCTATGTTTTACCAGTGCTGAGTTCAAAGAATTCATGACCCGTAACGGGATCAAACATGTCACATCTGCCCCGTTTAAACCAGCGTCTAATGGTCAGGCAGCGAGAGCAGTGCAAACCATCAAGCAAGGCTTGAAGAGGGTAACTGAAGGCTCGCTGCAGACTCGCCGATCCTGAATCCTGCTTAGCTACCGCACGAGAGCACACTCACTCACTGGGATCCTACCTGCTGAACTGTTCATGAAAAGAGCACTTAAGACAAGGCTCTCATTAGTTCACCCCAATCTACATGAATAGTTAGAGAGCAGGAGGCTTCAACAAAGTGCATACCATGATAGCGCAAATGTGTCACGCGAGATTGAACTCAATGAGTTCTTTGTATTAAATTATGGACAAGATCCCAAGTGGCTTCCCGGCACTGTCGTGGCCAAAGAGGGGAGCAGGGTGTTTCGGGTCAAACTTTCAAATGGACTCATTCACCGGAAACAAACTCAAATTCACGGACTAGCCTGAGCAATCCACCTTGGACCCTACCTTTTTTGATCCCCCAACACACACACCAGTGGCAACCGGCACCACGGTTGACCACGAAGCAGAACCCATCATCCACAGCAGCGCTGCAGGGCCCAACACAACAGGCAGCCCAGCGAGGGCCCAACAAATGATTCAACAACACCAGCTTTCACACTGAGACGATCAACTAGGGCAAGGAGGGCCCCAGATTGACTCACATTGTAAATAGTTACACTACTGACTTTGGGAGAGGGAAGAAATGTTGTTTTATATGTGGACTTGTATTTACTCTGTACAGCCACCAGAGGGCTCATTCCCCGGAGTCCCAAGGGATCCCATGATCCCTTGGGAGCACAGGTATTTAAGAAGGCTTCACAGGTTGGAGAGGCACTCCGAAGATCTGCAATAAAAGACTAAGGTCACACTTTACTTTGAGATCGCAGTGTTCAGTCTGACTCTTTCTCCATACACGACACATACCATTTTAGTTAACATTATAACCCAGTAAGAAAACACCAAAACCCACCTATTTTATAACCATTTAATCATCGATTACTGCATCAAACCAATTAATAATTAAGGTATCAGATAAACACCTTTAAGCAGCCCCTAATACTGAACAGCTAAAATTAAGTAAATGAATGTAAATGTAAACTCAAAACATAACAAAATATATAATTGAAATATCAGTATATATATTTATCCTAATCACACTTCCCGGGGCAAAATTCCACACTCTGCTGACTTTTCATACTTTACTAGTCTCTTGCAGCTCAGGATTTTAGAATAAATTTGATTAGGTTGGAAGTATTTAAAAAATATTAAGCCGTAAGGATTAAGTTTATGAAGAATGTGGTCCTTGTAACACAAAATGGTAGTCACTACATTCAAATGTCCATAACTGAGTACTATCATATCTGCGATTGATGCCATGCTATGTGCCTAGGTGACCAGTGAAGGGCAGAGTATGAGCATAGAAACATAGAAAATAGGTGCAGGAGTAGGCCATTTGGCCCTTCAAGACTGCACCACCATTCAAAAAGATCATGGCTGATCATTCATCTCAGTACCCCTTTCCTGCTTTCTCTCCATACCTCTTGATCCCTTTAGCCGTAAGGGCAATATCTAACTCTCTCTTGAATATAGCCAATGAACTGGCCTCAACAACTTTCTGTGTTGGAGAATTCGCCCTCTGCCTGAAACGTAAGACACTTTGGAAGGGGCAGAATTCTGATACAATCAGGTTCCACCACAAATTCCTGGCCCACTCCCCAGGCAGAAGTTTCTTTCCCATCCTCCAAACAAAGGATTTTGATTCCTGTGGTTCTATGGTTTTGTGCACATATGATAACAGGCCTGCTGTGTATATCCAAATTCCATCTGCTATGCTTTTAAAACTATCTTTGGACATCTGGAATGCCTTCTGGAAGTCCAAATACACCACATCCACTGGTTCCCCTTTATCCACCCTGTTCGTTACATCCTCAAAGAATTCCAGCAAATTTGTCAAACATGACTTCCCCTTCATAAAGCCATGCTGACTCTGCCTGACCGAATTTTGCTTTTCCAAATGTCCTGCTACTGCTTCTTTAACAATGGACTCCAACATTTTCCCAACCACAGATGTTAGGCTAACTGGTCTATAGTTTCATGCTTTTTGTCTGCCTCTTTTTTTAAATAGGGGTGTTACATTTGCAGTTTTCCAATCTGCTGGGACCTCACAGAATCCAGGGAATTTTGATAAATTATAACCAAAGCATCCACAATCCCGACCGTTACTTCTCTTAAAACCCTAGGATGCAAGCCATCAGGTTCAGGGGATTTATCTGCCTTTAGTTCCATTAACTTCCTGAGTACCACCTCCTTAGTGATTGTGATTGTGTTAAGTTCCTCCCCCCCATAGCCCCTTGACTATCTACTGTCGGAATATTGTTAGTGTCCTCTACCATAAAGACTGATACAAAATATTTGTTCAGAGTTTCTGCCATTTCCATGTTCCCCATTACTAATTCCCTGGTTTTGTCCTCGAAGGGACCAACATTTACTTTAGCCACTCTTTTCCTTTTTTATACCTGTAGAAACTCTTGCTATCTATTTTTATATTTTATGCTAGTTTACTTTCATAGTCTATCTTTACTTTCTTAATCATTTTTTTAGTTGTTCTTTGCTGGCTTTTAAAAGCTTCCCGATCTTCTATCCTCCCACTAGTTTTGGCCACTTTGTATGCCCTTGTTTTTAATTGGATACCGTCCTTTATTTCTTTAGTTAGCCACAGTTGGCTATCTTTTCTCTTACACACTTTCCTCCTCACTGGAATATTTTTTTTTTGAGTTGTGAAATATCTCTTCAAATGTATTCTTGCTATTGAGGGAGTGCAGCGAAGGTTCACCAGACTGATTCCTGGGATGGCAGGACTGACATATGAAGAAAGACTGGATCGACTCGGCTTATATTCACTGGAATTTCAAAGAATGAGAGGGGATCTCATAGAAACATATAAAATTCTGATGGGATTGGACAGGTTAGATGCAGGAAGAATGTTCCTGATGTTGGGGAAGTCCAGAACCAGGGGTCACAGTCTAAGGATAAGGTATAAGCCATTTAGGACCGAGATGAGGAAAAACTTCTTCACTCAGAGTTGTGAACCTATGGAATTCTCTACCACAGAAAGTTGTTGAGGCCAATTCGTTAGATATATTCAAAAGGGAGTTAGATGTAGCCCTTACGGCTAAATGGATCAAGGGGTATGGAGAGAAAGCAGGAATGGGGTACTGAAGTTGCATGATCAGCCATGATCATATTGAATGGTGGTGCAGGTTCAAAGGGCCGAATGGCCTACTCCTACACCTATTTTCTATGTTTCTATGTACAGCACTGTTCATCAACTGTCCTGCACTTTAATCTATTTTCCCAGTCCACTTTATCCAACTCTGCCCTCATACCTTCATAGTCTCCTTTATTTAAGCTTAGTACGCTGGTTAGAGATCCAACTTTCTCACCCTCCATCTGAATTTGAAATTCAATCATGCCATGATCATTCATTCTGAGGGGATCCTTTACGAGGAGATTGTTTATTAATCCTGTCTTATTACACAGAACCAAATCTAAGATAGCTTGCCCCCTGGTTGGTTCCATTATATACTGCTCAAGGAACCCATCCCTGACGCACTCTATGAACTCCTCCTCAAGGCTACCCTTAACCCCTAATCAATATGGAGGTTAAAATCACTCATGATTATTGCTGTTCCCTTTTTACAAGCCCCCACTATTTCCTGGTTTATGCTCCGACCAGCAGATTTGTTACTGTTAGGAGGCCTATAGACTACGCCCACCAGTGACTTTTTCCCGTTATTGTTCCTTATCTCCACCCAAACTGTTTCAACACCCTTATCATTTGAGCCAATATCGTTTCTTACTATTGCAGTGATTCCATCCTTTATCAATAGAGCTACCCCACCTCTTTTTCCTTTCGGTCTGTCCTTCTGGATTGTCAAGTTCCCCTGAATATTTAATTCCCAGTCCTGGTCACCTTGCAACCACGTCTCTGTAATGGCTATCAGATCATACCCATTTGTCTCAATTTGTGCAATCAACTCATCTATTTTAGAAACATAGAAACATAGAAAATAGGTGCAAGAGTAGGCCATTCAGCCCTTCGAGCCTGCACTGCCATTCAATGAGTTCATGGCTGAACATGCACTTCAGTACCCCATTCCTGCTTTCTCGCCATATCCCTTAATCCCCCTAGTAGTAAGGACTATATCTAACTCTTTTTTGAATATATTTAGTGAATTGGCCTCAACAACTTCCTGTGGTAGAGAATTCCACAGGTTCACCACTCTCTGGGTGAAGAAGTTTCTCCTCATCTCGGTCCTAAATGGCTTACCCCTAATCCTTAGACTGTGACCCCTGGTTCTGGACTTCCCCAACATTGGGAACATTCTTCCTGCATCTAACCTGTCTAAACCCGTCAGAATTTTAAACGTTTCTATGAGATCCCCTCTCATTCTTCTGAACTCCAGTTAATACAATCCCAGTTGATCCAGTCTTTCTTGATATGCCAGTCCCGCCATCCTGGGAATCAGTCTGGTGAACCTTCACTGCACTCCCTCAATAGCAAGAATGTCCTTCCTCAAGTTAGGAGACCAAAACTGTACACAATACTCCAGGTGTGGCCTCACCAAGTCCCTGTACAACTGTAGTAACACCTCCCTGCCCCTGTACTCAAATCCCCTCGCTATGAAGGCCAACATGCCATTTGCTTTCTTAACCGCCTGCTGTACCTGCATGCCAAACTTCAATGACTGATGTACCATGACACCCAGGTCTCGTTGCACCTCCCCTTTTCCTAATCTGTCACCATTCAGATAATAGTCTGTCTCTCTGTTTTTATCACCAAAGTGGATAACCTCACATTTATCCACATTATACTTCATCTGCCATGCATTTGCCCACTCACCTAACCTATCCAAGTCACTCTGCAGCCTCATAGCATCCTCCTCGCAGCTCACACTGCCACCCAACTTAGTGTCATCCGCAAATTTGGAGATACTACATTTAATCCCCTCGTCTAAATCATTAATGTACAATGTAAACAGCTGGGGCCCCAGCACAGAACCTTGCGGTACCCCACTAGTCACTGCCTGCCATTCTGAAAAGTCCCCATTTACTCCTACTCTTTGCTTCCTGTCTGCCAACCAGTTCTCAATCCACATCAGCATACTACCCCCAATCCCATGTGCTTTAACTTTGCACATTAATCACTTGTGTGGGACCTTGTCGTAAGCCATCTGAAAGTCCAAATACAGCACATCAACTGGTTCTCCCTTGTCCACTCTACTGGAAACATCCTCAAAAAATTCTAGAAGATTTGTCAAGCATGATTTCCCTTTCACAAATCCATGCTGACTTGGACCTATCATGTCACCTCTTACATAGAAACATAGAAACATAGAAACATAGAAAATAGGTGCAGGAGCAGGCCATTCAGCCCTTCTAGCCTGCACCGCCATTCAATGAGTTCATGGCTGAACATGAAACTTCAATACCCCCTTCCTGCTTTCTCGCCATAACCCTTGATCCCCCGAGTAGTAAGGACTTCATCTAACTCCCTTTTGAATATATTTAGTGAATTGGCCTCAACTACTTTCTGTGGTAGAGAATTCCACAGGTTCACCACTCTCTGGGTGAAGAAGTTTCTCCTCATCTCGGTCCTAAATGGCTTACCCCTTATCCTCAGACTGTGACCCCTGGTTCTGGACTTCCCCAACATTGGGAACATTCTTTCTGCATCTAACCTGTCTAAACCCGTCAGAATTTTAAACGTTTCTATGAGGTCCCCTCTCATTCTTCTGAACTCCAGTGAATACAAGCCCAGTTGATCCAGTCTTTCTTGATAGGTCAGTCCCGCCATCCCGGGAATCAGTCTGGTGAACCTTCGCTGCACTCCCTCAATAGCAAGAATGTCCTTCCTCAAGTTAGGAGACCAAAACTGTACACAATACTCCAGGTGTGGCCTCACCAAGGCCCTGTACAACTGTAGCAACACCTCCCTGCCCCTGTATTCAAATCCCCTCGCTATGAAGGCCAACATGCCATTTGCTTTCTTAACCGCCTGCTGTACCTGCATGCCAACCTTCAATGACTGATGTACCATGACACCCAGGTCTCGTTGCACCTTCCCTTTTCCTAATCTGTCACCATTCAGATAATAGTCTGTCTCTCTGTTTTTACCACCAAAGTGGATAACCTCACATTTATCCACATTATACTTCATCTGCCATGCATTTGCCCACTCACCTAACCTATCCAAGTCACTCTGCAGCCTAATAGCATCCTCCTCGCAGCTCACACTGCCACCCAACTTAGTATCATCCGCAAATTTGGAGATACTGCATTTAATCCCCTCGTCTACATCATTAATGTACAATGTAAACAGCTGGGGCCCCAGCACAGAACCTTGCGGCACTCCACTAGTCACTGCCTGCCATTCTGAAAAGTACCCGTTTACTCCTACTCTTTGCTTCCTGTCTGACAACCAGTTCTCAATCCACGTCAGCACACTACCCCCAATCCCATGTGCTTTAACTTTGCACATTAATCTCTTGTGTGGGACCTTGTCGAAAGCCTTCTGAAAGTCCAAATATACCACATCAACTGGTTCTCCCTTGTCCACTTTACTGGAAACATCCTCAAAAAATTCCAGAAGATTTGTCAAGCATGATTTCCCTTTCACAAATCCATGCTGACTTGGACCTATCATGTCACCATTTTCCAGATGCACTGCTATGACATCCTTAATAATTGATTCCATCACTTTACCCACTACTGAGGTCAGGCTGACCGGTCTATAATTCCCTGTTTTCTCTCTCCCTCCTTTTTTAAAAAGTGGGGTTACATTGGCTACCCTCCACTCCATAGGAACTGATCCAGAGTCAATGGAATGTTGGAAAATGACTGTCAATGCATCCGCTATTTCCAAGGCCACCTCCTTAAGTACTCTAGGATGCAGTCCATCAGGCCCTGGGGATTTATCGGCCTTCAATCCCATCAATTTCCCCAACACAATTTCCCGACTAATAAAGATTTCCCTCAGTTCCTCTTCCTTACTAGACCCTCTGACCCCTTTTATATCCGGAAGGTTGTTTGTATCCTCCTTAGTGAATACCGAACCAAAGTACTTGTTCAATTGATCCGCCATTTCTTTGTTCCCCGTTATGACTTCCCCTGATTCTGACTGCAGGGGACCTACGTTTGTCTTCACCAACCTTTTTCTCTTTACATACCTATAGAAACTTTTGCAATCCGCCTTAATGTTCCCTGCAAGCTTCTTCTCGTACTCCATTTTCCCTGTCCTAATCAAACCCTTTGTCCTCCTCTGCTGAGTTCTAAATTTCTCCCAGTCCCCAGGTTCGCTGCTATTTCTGGCCAATTTGTATGCCACTTCCTTGGCTTTAATACTATCCCTGATTTCCCTAGATAGCCACGGTTGAGCCACCTTCCCCTTTTTATTTTTACGCCAGACAGGAATGTACAATTGTTGTACTTCATCCATGCGGTCTCTAAATGTCTGCCATTGCCCATCCACAGTCAACCCCCTAAGTATCATTCGCCAATCTATCCTAGCCAATTCACGCCTCATACCTTCAAAGTTACCCTTCTTTAAGTTCTGGACCATGGTCTCTGAAATTACTGTTTCATTCTCCATCCTAATGCAGAATTCCACCATATTATGGTCACTCTTCCCCAAGGGGCCTCGCACAATGAGATTGCTAATTAATCCTCTCTCATTACACAACACCCAGTCTAAGATGGCCTCCCCCCTAGTTGGTTCCTCAACATATTGGTCTAGAAAACCATCCCTTATGCACTCCAGGAAATCCTCCTCCACCGTATTGCTTCCAGTTTGGCTAGCCCAATCTATGTGCATATTAAAGTCACCCATTATAACTGCTGCACCTTTATTGCATGCACCCCTAATTTCCTGTTTGATGCCCTCCCCAACATCCCTATTACTGTTTGGAGGTCTGTACACAACTCCTACTAACGTTTTTTGCCCTTTGGTGTTCTGCAGCTCTACCCATATAGATTCCACATCATCCAAGCTAATGTCTTTCCTAACTATTGCATTAATCTCCTCTTTAACCAGCAATGCTACCCCACCTCCTTTTCCTTTTATTCTATCCTTCCTGAATGTTGAATACCCCTGAATGTTGAGTTCCCAGCCCTGATCATCCTGGAGCCACGTCTCCGTAATCCCAATCACATCATATTTGTTAACATCTATTTGCACAATTAATTCATCCACCTTATTGCGGATACTCCTTGCATTAAGACACAAAGCCTTCAGGCTTGTTTTATTAACACCCTTTGTCCTTTTAGAATTTTGCTGTACAGTGGCCCTTTTTGTTCTTTGCCTTGGGTTTCTCTGCCCTCCACTTTTCCTCATCTCCTTTCTGTCTTTTGCTTTTGGCTCCTTTTTGTTTCCCTCTGTCTCCCTGCATTGGTTCCCATCCCCCTGCCATATTAGTTTAAATCCTCCCCAACAGCACTAGCAAACACTCCCCCTAGGACATTGGTTCCAGTCCTGCCCAGGTGCAGACCGTCCGGTTTGTACTGGTCCCACCTCCCCCAGAACCGGTCCCAATGCCCCAGGAATTTGAATCCCTCCCTGCTGCACCACTGCTCAAGCCACGTATTCATCTGCGCTATCCTGCGATTCCTACTCTGACTATCACGTGGCACTGGTAGCAATCCCGAGATTACTACTTTTGAGGTCCTACTTTTTAATTTAGCTCCTAGCTCCTTAAATTCGTTTCGTAGGACCTCATCCCTTTTTTTGCCTATGTCGTTGGTACCAATGTGCACCACGACAACTGGCTGTTCTCCCTCCCATTTCAGAATGTCCTGCACCCGCTCCGAGACATCCTTGACCCTTGCACCAGGGAGGCAACATACCATCCTGGAGTCTCGGTTGCGGCCGCAGAAACGCCTATCTATTCCCCTCACAATTGAATCCCCTATCACTATCGCTCTCCCACTCTTTTTCTTGCCCTCCTGTGCAGCAGAGCCAGCCACGGTGCCATGAACTTGGCTGCTGCTGCCCTCCCCTGATGAGTCATTCCCCTCAACAGTACCCAAAGCGGTGTATCTGTTTTGCAGGGGGATGACCGCAGGGGACCCCTGCACTACCTTCCTTGCTCTACTCTTCCTGCTGGTCTTCCATTCCCTATCTGGCTGTGGACCCTTTCCCTGCGGTAAGACCAACTCACTACACGTGATACTCACGTCATTCTCAGCATCGTGGATGCTCCAGAGTAAATCCACCCTCAGCTCCAATTCCGTAACGCGGACCGTCAGGAGCTGGAGGCGGATACACTTCCCGCACACGTAGTCGTCAGGGACACCGGAAGTGTCCCTGAGTTCCCACATGGTACAGGAGGAGCATAACACCCGACCGAGCTCTCCTGCCATGTCTTAACCCTTAGATACACTTAAACTGGTAATAACAATGTTAAAAGTTACTGACCAATATAAGAAGAAAAAGAAAAACTACTCACCAATCACCAGCCAATCACTTACCCCCTAGGCTGTGACGTCACCTTTGTTTTTTTGCCTTCTCCCTGCAGCTGCACCGGTACGCCTCTCGCCGACCCCAGACTCACGCTGCTCCGAGCTCCCGCCTCCTCGACTGACTGCTCGAACTGCTCGACTCCCGCTGGCCTTTATAGGCCTCTCGCCGACCCCGGACTCGCGCTGCTCCGAGCTCCCGCCTCCTCGACTGACTGCTCGAACTGCTCGACTCCCGCTGGCCTTTATAGGCCTCTCGCCGACCCCGGACTCACGCTGCTCCGAGCTCCCGCCTCCTCGACTGACTGCTCCAAATGTGCTGCTATGACATCCTTAATACCGTATATACTCGCGTATCCTACGATCTCACGTATCATGCGACCCCTAAATTTTCGTCCCCAAAACATGATTTTATCATATATCTCATGTATCATGCGAGTCACTTTTTTGACATACCAGATGACACTAGGCTAGGCTTTCAAACAAGTTTAACAAGTACCCAACACGTAACAAGCGGAACAAAGCAACAACGTTAAAGCTGCAAAGCTGTTTGGTGTCGGAGAAAGCTGTGTCCGAAACTGGAGAAAACAAAAAGAAAAATTGAAGGAAACTCCTTCCTATAAATGCGCAAATCGCGGGTCACGATCTAAAATAAGACTTTATGCTTTACGAGAAGCAAGAAGTGTTAAGAAGAAAAACAAAAATTGCACAGAAACTCCCAAAAGAATTAGAAGAAAAAGTGACTAGTTTTCAAACATTTGTAATCAAACATCGCAAAGCTAACAGCTATAAGTTATCGTGCATTGGAAACATGGATGAGACACCCGTGAATTTTGATATGCCATCAAACTCAACCGTTAATAAAGTCGGCGAGAAAAGTATTTTTATCAAAACTACAGGGCATGAAAAGACACATTTTACGGTTGTTTGGAAAGCTGATTTGGAAAGCGTAAACATTACGTGTGTATCAGCAAGTAAAACAGCAGTTTTATCAAAATCATCTTTACTTGATATACATATGTACTATTTGACTTACCGTAAATGGATACGGTCTGCTTAACAGCCTAACAGCCTAATCTTGGCCAGCACTTCACACCCGCAAATTTTGTATCTCGCGTATCATGCTACCCCCCAAATTTAGGTTACAATTTAGGTCTTCAAAAGTCGCATGATACGCAAGTATATACGGTAATTGATTCCATCATTTTACCCACTACCGATGTCAGGCTGACCGGTCTATAATTCCCTGTTTTCTCTCTCCCTCCTTTTTTAAAAAGTGGGGTTACATTAGCTACCCTCCACTCCATAGGAACTGATCCAGAGTCTATGGAATGTTGGAAAATGACTGTCAATGCATCCACTATTTCCAAGGCCACCTCCTTAAGTACTCCCAGATGCAGTCCATCAGGCCCTGGGGATTTATCGGCTTTCAATCCCATCAATTTCCCCAACACAATTTCCCGATTAATAAGGATTTCCCTCAGTTCCTCCTTACTAGACCCTCTGACCCCTTTTATATCAGGAAGGTTGTTTGTGACCTCCTTAGTGAATATCGAACCAAAGTACTTGTTCAATTGGTCCGCCATTTCTTTGTTGCCCGTTATGACTTCCCTGATTCTGACTGCAGGGGACCAGCGTTTGTCTTTACTAACCTTTTTCTCTTTACATATCTATAGAAGCTTTTGCAGTCCGTTTTAATGTTCCCTGCAAGCTTCCTCTCATACTCTATTTTGCCTGCCCTAATCAAACCCTTTGTCCTCCTCTGCTGAGTTCTAAATTTCTCCCAGTCCCCTGGTTCGCTGCTATTTCTGGCCAATTTGTATGCCACTTCCTTGGCTTTAATACTATCCCTGATTTCCCTTGATAGCCACGGTTGAGCCACCTTCCCTTTTTTATTTTTACGCCAGACAGGGATGTACAATTGTTGTAGTTCATCCATGCGGTCTCTAAATATCTGCCATTGCCCATACACTGTCAATCCCTTAAGTATCATTCACCAATCTCTCCTAGCCAATTCACACCTCATACCTTCAAAGTTACTCTTCTTTAAGTTCTGGACCGTGATCTCTGAATTAACTGTTTCATTCTCCATCCTAATGTAGAATTCCACCATATTATGGTCACTCTTCCCCAAGGGGCCTCGCACAATGAGATTGCTAATTAATCCTTTCTCATTACACAACACCCAGTCTAAGATGGCCTCCCCCCTAGTTGGTTCCTTGACATATTGGTCTAGAAAACCATCCCTTATGCACTCCAGGAAATCCTCCTCCACCGTATTGCTTCCAGTTTGGTTAGCCCAATCTGTATGCATATTAAAGTCACCCATGATAACTGCTGCACCTTGTTACAAATGCTACATTTTGTTACAAATGCTACGTGCATTTAAACAAAGTGCCTTTAAGTTTATCTTTTTACTCTTTTTTTTCCTGCTTGTTTCCTCTCTCCTTCAAACTCACTTTCTTTATTTTTGCTTTCTAATTCCAGCTTTACTCCCCTCCCTGCTGAATCTATTTCGATTCCCATCCCCCTGCCAAGCTAGTTTAAACCCTCCCCAACAGCACTAGCAAACCCCACTGCGAGGATATTGGTCCCGGTTCTGTTGAGGTGCAACCCGTCCGGCTTGTACAGGTCCCACCTTCCCCAGAAGTGGTCTCAATACCTCAGGAAACGAAAGCCCTCCCATCTGCACCATCTCTCCAGCCACATATTCATCTGCTCTATCCTCCTATTTTTGTACTCACTAGCTCGTGGCACTGGGAGCAATCCGGAGATTACTACCTTTGAGGTCCTGCTTTTTAATCTCTCTCCTAGCTCCCTAAACTCTGCCTGCAGGACCTCATCCCTCTTCCTACCTATGTCATTGGTACCACCCTCTTCCCCTCAGAATTCCTTGCAGCCGCTCAGTGACCTCCTTGACCCTGGCACCAGGGAGGCAACATACCATCCTGGAGTCACGTCTGCGGCCGCAGAAACGCCTGCCTGCTCCCCTAACTATTCAATCCCCTACCACTATAGCTCTTCCATTCTTCTTCTTCCTCCCCCCCCCCCCCTGTGCAGTTGAGCCACCCATGGTGCCGTGGACTTGGCTCTGGCTACACTCCCCAGAGCCACCATCGCCCCCACTGGTTCTCAGAACAGATTACCGGTTGGAGAATGAGGTGGACTCAAGGGACTGCTGCACTCGCTGCCTAGTCCTCCTCTTCTGTCTGGCGGTCACCCACTCCCTCTCTGCCTGCACACTCTTGAGCTGCGGGGTGACCGCCTCCAGAAACGTGCTATCCACGTTGCTCTCAGTCGCGCGGATGCACCGCCGTGAACCCAGCTGCTGCTCAAGCTCCAAAACACGGAGCTCAAGTTGGTGCAGCTGGAGACGTGATCGCCCCGGCTGTGCGAAGCATCCGGGACTTACCACATGCCACAGGATGTGCAATTCACGGAACTGAGCTGCCCTGCCATCCCTCTAGTTACACTTGCAAGTATCGAGTTCCTGATTGGGCTTGTTAAGCCCACCCAGCGGGTTTCCCAGCCAATTGAAAGAAGCAGGTCTGATGATGTCATCTAATGACATGTCATCAGCCAGTTTCTTTAAAGGGACCATGCGCAAATTTACTTTGCCATTTTTGTTGTCAGTGTTCTGCACAGAGTTGCACGACTGCACCCAGGCTCTCCCATGACACCCTCCATATGGAGGGAGTCTCTGCACGCAGAGAGGTTTTCTTCCCTTCCAATGGGCGGGAGTGCCCTCCCCAGGACATAAATGCAGCCTGGTTGCACATTGCACAGGAGGACACAAGCAGGGATGTCATCAGGAAGACCAGACTGCAGTGGCACAAACCTTTCAATGATCTCAGTAAATTACGAAACATTACTGCAAAGCCACACTCAACCTCATCCTGCTGTGCCACTCATAACATCCCCATCATTCTGTCTTCCCTACCCTACTCCTGCACATCCTTATTCACACCAACTTACCTTGCACCTCCACCAATCCCTCTCAATCTACATTATCACTTCCCCATCTCACTAGCCATCCCTCACACTTACCCTCATCCTAGTCCAATCATAACAACTAACACGAAGGGACGCACTTGAGTGTTTTATGCAATGTTCATGTAAAGTTTCTGTTAATGTGTTGTCAACATTGAACCCTCTATTTTGAACAATTTGGAAGTGGCTTAGTGAGTTGTAGTGAATGGTGAGACATCACAATGCTGATTAGTGTGAAAGGAATGGATTGGGCATTTTAGGGATGCTTTATGTTGTTGGTATGGGATGGTGCCAACCTGGCGCATCTTGTGGCAGCCGGGGTGTACAGCATCAAGTGAAGTAAATGTGGCCATGGGAAGGCCATCCCTGGCGTCCCTGGCAACAATGTGATCGGGTGCTGATGCCCTCTGTCCTGTGCAGCATTAGGTGATTGTGGAGAAGGTTGGTATTGTTGTTGGTGCTGCTGGTGTGCCTGGTGATGCTGCTGTTGGGGCTTATCATGATCAGATTCTGAGTACGAAGGTGAGAGAGTGTAAACCGTGCCCATTCTAATGGAATAGATGGCAGGTGAACTGGAGATGACTCAAGCAATCTGTCAGTGGTATGAAAGGTTGTTCCAATGAGATGACATTGGATAGAGTTTGCTCCAAACACTTGCTGTCATGTATGTATGCTTGGGGTTACTAGCCATCAGGTGGCACCACTGTCGGAGGTCATTGGGCTGTACGCACGTGTATGCGGCCCAGGTATAAAAGGCAAGCCATCATGTAATGTAATCACTTTGGGCCCCAATAATGCAGAACCAGGGTTATACCTGTGCCAGTTTACAGTATTCAGTCTATCGAGTTATTACATACATAACATTTGGCGACGAGGTAACTTAAGAACCTTCGCATGCAAAAATGAGCACAATTGGAATTCTGGAGAGATTCGTGGAGTTAGAGGACTGGGCAGATTTTGGAGCTTGCCTGGACCAGTACTTTGTGGCCAACAAAATGGAGGAACCCACTGATGCAGGGCAGTCTTCCTCACGGTTTGTGGTCCGAAAATCTATGGACTCCTAAAGATTCTTCTCTCGCCTGCAAGTCCAACGGACAAGGACTATGAGGAACTGTGCTCTGATACATGACCATCTCAAACCAGAAGAAGGCATCTCATCTCACGATATCGATTCTATACGCATGTTCATTGTGAGGGCCAGGATTTGTCGGAATTCATTACCGACCTAAGACGTCTAGCTGGACCGTGTAAGTTCAAAAACGCATTGGGAGACATTCTGCGGGACTTCTTTATAATAGGCATCAACCACGAGGTGATCCTGCATAAACTACTGGCGGTGCTGGATTTGAGCAAGGCCATCACAATTGCCCAAGCATGCATGACGACGGACAAGAAATTAAAGCAGCTATCATCGAAAAATCGGAATTCGGCAAGGACTGTAAACCAGATTGTATCGTTGTTTGGCAGAGCTACATATGGCAGGGCCTATTTGACTGCATATGCGAAATCTGTGGCTGCCCAAAGTCTACCAATGGGAATTAATCCAATTTCACCATGTTGGCATTGTGGGGGCAGTCATTGGCCTCATCAGTGTCAGTTTAAACAGTACATTTGTAAAGGCTGTTCGAAACTGGGGCATCTCCAGCGCATGTGTCCGCAACTGAGCAAGTGTGCTGCAACACACCATGTGGAGGATGATGACCAGTATAGCACGGATACGGATATGCAATCCGAGATACCAGAGGAGGAAGTGTATGGACTGCATTCGTTCCTAACAAAGAGCGAACCGATAATGATGAATGTGAAACTTAATGGTATGCCGGTACCGATGGAATTGGACACGGGTGCGAGTCAATCAATAATGAGCCAGAGGACATTCGACAAGCTGTGGGTTATTAAGGCTGTGAGGCCTAAGCTGATTCCAGTCAATGCCAAGTTGCATAAGTACACTAAAGAACTCATAACAGCGATTGGCAGTGCAGCAGTCAAGGTGTCGTATGATGGTGCGGTTCATGATTTACTCTTAGGGATTGTTCCAGGCAATGGTCCAACACTGCTCAGCAGGAATTGGCTAGAAAAAAATCAAATGGAATTGGAACGATATCAAAGCATTGTCGGAGGAGGATGATACTGTAGACATAGAAACATAGAAACATAGAAAATAGGTGCAGGAGTAGGCCATTCGGCCCTTCTAGCCTGCACCGACATCCAATGAGTTCATGGCTCAACATGCAACTTCAGTACCCCATTTCTGCTTTCTCGCCATACCCCTTGATCCCCCTAGTAGTAAGGACTTCATCTAACTCCTTTTTGAATAAGTCCTGTCCCCTCAGTACAGTTTCACACGAGGCATGTAGTGAAGTCAAGGTCACTCTGGACCTGCACCTTTATTTCACAGCTCTGGAATGCTGCACTTGCCTGAGACCTGTCCTTATATACCTGTCTCTTGCAAGTACACCCCTGGTGGTAAGATATGCTGGTGGTTACAGGTCATATCTTATTACAGTCATGTATAGCATGTTAGGATACAGTTATATATAATAATGTAAGATACATGACATCACCCTCCCCCAAGGTCTTATTGTCTTTATAGGTTCAGTCTCTCAGGTGGTCTACACTCTCGCGTGGAGCGTCTGAGTTGTGGTTCAGTTGTTTGCCTTGGTGTCTGTTTTTCTTTGGGTGTGGTTGCTGGTATCTCGCCTGGGCTGTCTGTTTCAATTGGTGTGATTGTTGTTGACTCGCCTGGGCTGTCTGTTGGGATTGCCCTTTCTTCAGGTTGTTCCCTCTGTCTGTCCACCAGGTGTGGTGCGAGTTCCACGTTGTAGTCTGCCTCTGATTCCGCAGTGTTGTTGGTAAATCTGCTTTTGACTTGGTCTACATGCCTCCGGCAGGTTTTGCCATTATCCATTTGTACTACCAGTAGCCTGTTTCATTCCTTGCCCGTTACTGTCCCTGCAAGCCATTTGGGACTCCTGCCATAGTTTAGTACAAACACTTTGTCCCCTATCTCATTCCATCTCCCCCTCAAATTTCTGTCATGGTACTCAGTCAGCTTATGGCGCTTTGCCTCAACGATTTCGTGCATGTCTGGGAGGATTAATGAGAGCCTTGTTTTTAAAGTCCTTTTCATCAACAGTTGCACGCTGGGGATCCCAGTCAGTGAGTGCGGACGAGATCTGTATGCCAGTAGCATCGCGACAGGCGACCCTGCAGCGTGGGACCTTGGATTTTAAGCATGCCTTGTTTAATGATTTGCACTGCTCTCTCCACCTGGCCGTTGGAGGCCGGCTTGAACGGTGCCGTCTTGACGTGATTTATGCCGTGGTCAATTATAAAGTCTTGGAATTCTGCGTTGGTGAAGCACGGACCATTGTCACTGACCAATATGTCAGGGATTCCGTGCATTGCAAACATGGTTGCGAGGCTGTCCACAGTGGTGGAGGTTGTGCTCGAGTTTAAAATGGTGCATTCGATCCACTTTGAAAATGCATCTGCAACTACGAGGAACATTTTGCCCATGAATGGGCCCGCATAGTCTACGTGCACTCGCGACCACGGTTTAGTAGGCCAGGGCCAGGGGCTCAGTGGAGCCTCCCTGGGGGCATTGCTGAGTTGGGCACAAATGGTGCACCTTCGGACGCAGAGGTCCAAGTCCCGTCAATACCAGGCCACCAGACGTGGGATCTGGCTATGGCCTTCATGAGAACGATCCCCGGGTGCTCGCGGTGGAGCTCCTGGACAAATGCCTCTCTGCCTCGCAGAGGCATGACTACTCGGCTGCCCCACATCAGGCAATCAGCTTGTAGTGATAGCTCATGCATGCGCCTGTGAAAGGGTTTTAATTCCTCGGGGCAGGCATCGCGAGCCTCTGCCCAGTCACCGCTTAGGACACATCTTTTTACTAAGGATAACATGGGATCGCTGGCCGTCCAGGCTCTGATTTGGCGAGCCATCATGGGTGAACCTGTGGACTGAAAGGCATTGATTGCCATGACTATCTCACAGTCCTGTTCGTCAGACCCTTCCGTGGTCGCCAGGGGTAGCCTGCTGAGCACGTCAGCACAGTTGTCTGTGCCTGGTCTGTGCCTTATGGTATAGTCGTAGGACGCCAGCATGAGTGCCCACCGTTGAATGCGCGCCGAGGCGTTGGCGTTTATTGCCTTGCTCTCGGATAGGAGTGACGTGAGGGGCTTGTGGTCGGTTTCTAATGCGAACTTGGCCCCGAAAAGGTATTGGTGCATCTTTTTTACACCGTACACGCACCCGAGCGCCTCCTTCTCTACCATTCCGTACCCGCGCTCCGCCCGCGAAAGTGACCTGGAGCCATAAGCTATGGGTTGTAATTTGCCCGCACTATTGACATGTTGCAAAACGCACCCGACCCCATACGCTGACGTATCGCATGTGAGAACTAGCTTTCTACCTGGGTCAAAGAAAGTCAAAACACTGTTGGAACACAGAAGGTTGCGTGCCTTATTGAAGGCACGTTCCTGGGCGTCCCCCCATAACCAATCGCACCCCTTCCTGAGTAGCACGTGGAGAGGCTCCAGCAGCGTGCTTAAGTTCTGCATAAAGTTCCCAAAGTAATCGAGTAGCCCAAGAAAGGCGCGCAGTTCCGAGACATTCCGGGACCTGGGTGCCAGGCGAATTGCTTCTATTTTGGACTCTGTTGGGTGGATTCCATCAGCGGCAATCCTTCTGCCCAAAAATTCAACCTCGGGTGCGAGAAACAGGCACTTGGATTTCTTGACTCGTAGGCCTACCCGATCCAACCGCTTTAGTACTTCCTCCAAATTATGGAGATGGGAGTTGGTGTCCCTGCCCGTGATAAGTATGTCGTCTTGCAATACAACCGTCCCCGGGATGGACTTGAGCAGACTCTCCATGTTGCGCTGGAATATAGCAGCTGCCGACTTGATGCCGAATGGGCATCGATTGTACATGAAAAGGCCTCGATGTGTGTTGATGGTGGTGAGTAGCTTGGATTCCTCGGTCAATTCTTGCGTCATATACGCAGATGTGTCTAATTTTGAGAAAAGTTTACCTCCAGTCAATGTGGCAAATAAGTCCTCCGCTCTGGGCAGCGGGTACTGGTCCTGTAGGGAGACTCTGTTTATGGTAGATTTGTAGTCCCCACGGATTCGTACGGATCCATCAGGCTTCATGACTGGGACGATGAGACTTGCCCAGTCGCTAAATTCCACAGGTGATATAATGCCTTCCCGCAGAAGCCTGTCTAGTTCATGTTCAATCTTTTCCCTCATTACATAGGGTACAGCTCTGGCCTTGTGATGGACCGGTCTAGCATCCTGTGTGATGTAGATTTTGACTTTGGCCCCTTTGAAAGTGCCCACACCTGGCTGAAAGAGATGTTCAAATCGCTTTATAACTGTTGAGCAGGAGGTCCGTTCCTCTAATGACATGGCATGGACATCATCCCATTTCCAGTTTAGTTTTGCCAGCCAGCTTCTCCCCAGCAGTGCTGGGTGGTCTCCGGGGACAATCCACAGGGGAAGTCGTTTCACTGTCCCTTTGTGTGTGACAGAGAGCATGGCGCTGCCGAGGACTCGTATGATTTCTTTGGCATAGGTCCTTAGTTTGGTGTCGAAACCCTTGTGAGTTTTGGTCTGTCTCTTTTATGCGGCCACAGTTGTTCAAATTGTTGAGCGCCCACGAGAGATTGACTCGCTCCCGTATCCAGCTCCATGTTGACAGATATCCCGTTGAGTCGGACCCTCATCATTATAGGAGGCGTCCTGTTGTAGGAGCAGCGGCCATTTATCGTGTTGACCCGCTGTACACCGGTGTCCCGGGTACTGTCCCCACCATCTTCTGGTCTGCTTTCTGACCCATCTGATTCGTATACCAGCCGAGCTGCTGTTTTTTTGCACATGCGGGCCAAATGTCCTGTATATTCACAATTTCTGCAAACAGCCTGCTGAAATCGACATCCCCTTGACGAGTGCCCACCTCCACACCTCCAGCACAGACCTGTTCCATTGTTCAAAGAGTTCCCAAAGAATGAGCTGCAACTGGCTGATCTCTCTTGAGCTTCTCTCAGTTTGTAGTTGATTGCTCGCATTATGGGTCGATGAGGTGTGAACGGCCATTCCTGTGGCCCTTGATGGCCTCTGCCTGCTATCGAGAGCTTGTTCTCCCGGTTTTGTCTGTGTGTGGGGGTAGCAGCTTGATGGATTCTGCCTGCTGCCGAAAGCCTGTTCTCCCAGTTTTGTCTGTGTGTGGGGGTAGCAGCTTGTTTAGTGCTGTGAACTTCTTCTTCCAATATTTCATTAGTTGTCATACCTGCATTGTAAATCAACCTCGTTTCTTCTTCCCCTACCAAGAATGTCTGTGCAACCAGTGCTGCTGCCTCGAAGGTCAGGTTCTTGGTCTCTATGAGCTTTCAGAATATGCCTGCGTGGCCTATTCCTTCAATGAAAAAGTCTCTCAGTATTTCTCTCCTCAGTTCATCGGAGAACTCACATAAACTAGCCAACCTCCGAAGTTCCGCCACGAAGTCGGGTATGCTCTGGCCCACACAGCGTTTGTAGTTGTAGAACCTGTGTCTGGCCATGTGTAGGCTGCTCACTGGCTTCAGGTGGTCTCTTACCAGTGTGCTCAATTCTTCAAACGACTTGCTTGCTGGTTTCTCGGGTGCCAACAGATCCTTCATTTTCGAGCCACAGCTGGTCAAGAGATGTGCTCTTCTCTTGTCTGCCTTATCTTCGCCTAACCAGTCTTTGGTTACAAAGCTTTGCTGGAGCCTTTCTATAAAGTCCTCTCAATTGTCTCCCGCATTATACTTTTCATCTGATCCGTTTGTTCGCCATTCTGTGGATTCTGTAATCCCGTAACCTGTCGCCACTGTAAAGTCCTGTCCCCTCAGTACAGATTCACACGAGGCATGTAGTGAAGTCAAGGTCACTCTGGACCTGCACCTTTGTTTCACAGCTCTGGAATGCTGCACTTGCCTGAGACCTGTCCTTATATACCTGTCTCTTGCAAGTGCACCCCTGGTGGTAAGGTATGCTGGTGGTTGCAGGTCATATCTTATTGCAGTCATGTATAGCATGCTAGGATACAGTTATGTACAATAATGTAAGATACATGACAGATACTCCATGTGCTCAAGTGCTGAGCAAGTTTCCCTCGCTGTTTGGACCAGGCATCGGCAATTTCACGGGAGCAAAGGTGCAGATCCACGTGGACACGAATGCAAGTCTCGTCCATCATAAAGCTTGAGCGGTTCTGTACATGATGAGGGAGAAGGTCAAAATCGAACTGGATAGACTCCAGGGTGAAGGGGTCATATCACCAGTCGAATTTAACAAATGGGCCAGCCCCATTGTCCTGTGTTGAAGAGTGATGGCACTGTCAGGATTTGTGGAGACTGCAAGGTTATGATCAACTGAGTTTTGAAACAGGACCAATACCCGTTACCGAAGGCTGATGACCTGTTTGCAACACTAGCCGGGGGGAAGTCGTTCACAAAACTGGAACTGATGTCAGCCTACATGACACAGGAGCTGGTCGGGACGTCGAAGAAACTTACGTGCATCAACACTCATAAAGGACTGTTTATCTACAACAGGTGTCCTTTTGGAATTCGCTCGGCTGCAGCCATATTTCAAAGGAACATGGAGAGTCTACTGAAGTCCGTCCCTAGAACCGTCGTGTTCCAAGATGACATCCTGGTCACAGGTCATGACACCGTCGAACATCTGAACAACCTGGAAGAGGTTCTACATCATCTGGACTAAGTGGGACTCAGACGGAAACGTTCGACTCAAAAACCTAGGCCATCGAAAATGCACCCAAGCCTCAGAATGTGATGGAGCTGTGTTCGTTCCTTGGTCTACTCAACTACTTCGGTAATTTCCTACCGAGATTGAGCGCTTCATTAGAACCACTGCACATGCTGCTAAGAAAAGGCGACAACTGGGTTTGGGGTACGTATCAGAGAAAGCTACTAATTTGCTTTGCTCTAACAAGCTGCTGGTACATTATGATCTGTGTAAGCGTCTAGTATTGGCCTGTGATGTTTCATCATGTGGAGTTGGTTGCATACTCCAACAAGCTAATGAGTCGGGTAAACTACAACCTGTTGCATATGCTTCTAAAAATTTGTCAAAGGCGGAAAGAGCCTACAGCATGGTAGAAAAAGAAGCATTAGCCTGTGTGTATGGGGTTAAAAAGATGCATCAGTACCTGTTTAGTTTTCGGTTTGAACTGGAAACAGATCACAAGCCACTCATTTCATTGTTTTCGGAAAACAAAGATATAAATACCAATGCATCGTCCGGCATCCAGAGGTGGGCGCTGACATTATCTGCCTATGATTATGTCATTCGCCATTGACCTGGCACCGAGAATTGTGCTGATGCACTGAGCGTCTGCCATTGCCCACACAGGAGGTGGAGACGCTACAAGCTGCAGACCTACTGTTAGTTATGGACGCTTTTGAAAGTGAAGGAACCCCTGTCACGGCTCAACAAGTTAAGACATGGACCAGCCAGGACCCGATATTACCGGTTGTGAAACGTTGTGTCCTTAGTGGTGATTGGTCTGCCATACCCAAGCAAATGGGTGATGAGACAAACCTTACAACCATCACAAAGACGAACTATCCATTCAGTCAGATTGTTTACTTTTTAAAGGAAAATCTTAAAGGAGGAGGGAGAGGTGGAGAGGCGGTGAGGTTTAGGGGCTAGACGGTTGAAGGCACGGCCACCAGTGGTTGGGTGAAATACGTCAGGATACACAAGAGGCCAGAGTTGGAGGAATGCAGAGTTCTTGGATGGCTGGAGGATTACAGAGATAAGGAGGGATGAGGACGAAAGGATTTGAATATGAGGGGAAAGGGATGAAATCGAGGGTGAGGGAACATCATTTGTTGTGGGGGCCAAAGACAATAGCTTTGATTTCCCAATGTTTAAATGGAGGAGATTGCGGCTCATCTGGGACCGGATGTCATGGGTCGAGAAAGGTGCTGGTGAGGTAGAGCTGGGTGTCGTCAGCATACATGTGGAACCAGATGCCGTGTCTTTGGATGATATCACCGAGGGACAGCATGTAGATGCAAAATAGGAGAGAACCAAGGATAGATTCTTGTGGGGACTCCAGATAATGGTGCAAAAGTGGGAAGAAAAGCCATTGCAGAAGATTTTCTGACCACGACTGTATAGGTAAGAATGGAACCAGGCATGGGCAGCCCACTGAGCTGGTCTTCAGAGGAGAGATGTTGGAGGAGGATGGTGTAATCAACCGTGTCAAGGCTGTAAAGAGATGCAGAAGGATGAGGAGGGATAAGGCACCATGGTCATAGTAACAGAGGATGTCATTTGTAACTTTGACCAAGCTTTTAGTCACCCATCTTAACAACTCCTTCTTTGGCTTGGAGTCACTTTTTGTCTGATAACGCTCCTGTGAAGCGCCTTGCGATGTTTTCCTACGTTAATGGTGCTATATAAATATGAGTTGTTGTTGTACATTGCATGCTTTTAATACATCGTGGTGGAGGTGCGGCGAATGAGGGTACGGGGCCCAGAAGAGCCGAGGGCCCAGGGACAGCACGGGCCAGCCCACACAGCGATATGTGTGCGCACTAGGTCCGTGCAGCAGAGCTGGTCTCCAGTCGTCCTGGTTAACCCTTGCCACTGGATAAAGGCTTAGCTCTGTCAAGCCCGTGTGGTGGATGATGTGCAACGGTCACCACACGTTAAAAAAATTCATGCACAGGCATCTTCTACCCCCTCAAATGGAATTCAGGACTGGAACATTGGGTCCTTCATTGAAACATCTGTGAACTCTTGTGGAAGCAAGTCATCCTCGTTCAAGGGATCGCCTATGATTACTGTGGGGTAATCATGTTGTTATGCCTAAGAAAGGCAGAGAGAAATTTGTACATGATCTACATAGCACTCATCCTGGTATTGTCATGATGAAAGCCATTGCCAGGTCTCATGTATGGTGGCCTGGAATTGACTCTGATCTGGAATCATGTGTACATCAGTGCAACACTTGCATGCAGCTAATTAAAGCACCAGCGGAATCGCCGCTGAGTCTGAGGTCATGGCCATCTAAACCATGGTCCAGGATCCACATCGACTTTGCAGGTCCCTTCCTGGGAAAGGTATTTTTAGTTGAGGTGGATGCATATTCCAAGTGGATAGAGTGTATAATCATGTCATCCAGTACATCCACAGCTACCATTGAGAGCCTTCGCGTCATGTTTGCCACTCATGGTCTGCCTGACATCATTGTAGGCGACAACGGACCTTGCTTCACTAGTCTGCAGTTTCAAGAGATCATGAAACTCAATGGTATCAAACATGTGAGGTCAGCACCATTCAAACCCACATCTAATGGACAAGGGGAGCGTGCTGTCCAAACCATCAAGCAGAGTATGGAATGTGTAACTCAAGGTTCACTGCAGACTCGCTTGCGATGCATATTGCTTAGTTACAGGACAAGATCCCACACGCTTACCGGGGTCCCACCTGCTAAACTATTGATGAAGAGAGGTCTCAAGACCAAGCTCTCCCTTGTCCACCCTGACTTGAACAATCATGTTGAATACAGACGTCAAAGTCAGCAGTGGTATCATGATTGCGCTGCTGTGTCACACGACATTTCTGTTAACGACCCTGTGTATGTACTAAATTATGGCCAAGGACCCAAGTGGATCGCCGGTACTGTTACAGCCAAGGAGGGTATCAGAGTGCTTATCGTCAAGCTCAAGAATGGGCAAACATGCAGGAAACATGTTGATCAGATAAAGCTGCGGCACACGGATGAACCGGAATTGTCTGAGGAAGACAGAATCAGTGACCAACCAACCTACCCTCAGTCATCAGAGGACTCTGCTGTCATCAATGAATCTGGACTTTCAATCCCTGGCATGGTCATTGCCACTCCCATCAGATCAGCTACCCAGCCCCCAGTCATAACAGACTCAGAACGCTCACCCAAGGCTGGAGTTGAACTGAGACGATCAACTCGGGAGTGGAAAGCCCCGGACTGCCTCAGTGTTTAAAAAGACTGTTACTCATATCTTAAAGGGGGATATTGTCATGTATGTATGCTTGGGGTTACTAGCCACCAGGTGGCGCCACTGTCGGAGGTCATTGGGCTGTACGCACGTGTGTGCAGCCCAGGTATAAACGTGAGCCATCATGCAATGTAATCACCTTGGGCCCTAATAAAGCAGAGCCAAGTTTTGTACCTGTGTTAGTTTGCAGTATTCAGTCTATCGATTTATTACATACCTAACACTTGCAATCTGCATAAAGCTCAATCTGTCTTCCAAGTGAACAGCTTGGAAAGTGAACAGCTGTGAGATGGGAGCTTTTATAGCACATTTGCAGCTGTCAAGTAATGAAATGATTCCATGATCATTCAACTTCCACCCTGCTTACCTGACATGATCCCCGAGCAGCGTGGACCCCATGGGCGACCTAGTATAAACTCTGAAGGTGAGCTCAAAATAGTTCTTAATCCTCTGTTAACAAGGTCATAATGACCTGAATTGCCTCCTCCGCAACTGCATGTCGGGTCTGCTCAGCGCTGACAGACCCGACATTTGGTAAAGGCAAGTGGCAGCAGGGTCCCAACCCGCTGTCAAAAAAAAACGTTCACACCCGAACCGCCACCGATCGTGCACGATGACACCCCGGAAAACTCCTCCCTCACTATCTCCTCCTTGAATTCCTCCCATTGCTCTGACACTGATTTCCCTTCAGTCCACTTTTGCTAAATCATATGCTAGTTCCACCTTTCCATTGTAATTGCATCTAAATACGGCAGCACAATGGGAAGGCTCAGAGGGATTTCCATTCTCAACACTTTGGGGAGTAATGAAGAAGCAGAAATGAAAAAGACTGCAGAAAATCTTAGATGCAGAAATTTAAAAAATTTGCAAAAGGCACATGTAAAAAACAATGCTAAGTACCAAATACTCAAATGTAACAGCGCTCACATACCATATCAGAAAAATAAGTAACTTTCAAGTTCATCTTACCTTTAAGAACACAACAAAAGCAGGTGAACCCTGTGGCCCAGACATGCAGCCATTTTATTTGGGTAAATGCCAAGGTCAGAGATTAGGTGAACATTGAGTTTCGGCTTGGGCCTTAATTGAATAATTATTACATGGAAATTAATTTTGTGCTCATTAGTATGCAGCCTCCTCTTGCCTAATAGGCAAAGTCCAGCTTGCTGCAAATCCGCTGGGAGTCCAATTTTACAAGCTTCATACATCCAGAGCCTTATAACAGTTGGATCACTAAGTCAGAACATTATTTTATCCTGCATAGCCTACCAGTAAAAACAAATGTATTTTGAAGTTTAAGTGGAGTATTTGTTTTCTATTTTCACCGAAAGTAAGGTGGTTTAGTAAAATGACACATAGCAAACTGTATTGACAAGCAGAGGGTTATCTGTCAATCAGATAGTATGCTCGAAAAGTACTCAAACATCGATGAAAATTGAATGCTGTCCACACTCTCACAGCCCCAAATTACAAATGCTCATCACATACTTAAAACTTGCTTGCAGTTATTTTCATGGAAAATGAATAAATAATCCGAAAGATTGAGTTTATTTTAAAATATTCCTTGAATTTAAATTTTGAACACATCTGTAGTGCAGAAACTCATATTTCTGTTGATTTGACATCACAATTAGAATTGATCTCCATGTTTTTCAAACCCAGACTTGCTATCGCCCAACCATCAATTCTCGATTGATCACTTCTCTATTTACACTTGATGGCGCCTTTGTTATGGGCCTGTCTTTTCACCGAGTTTCTCAATAAAAATAAATATCACAGATCAGCTTCAGCTAATATTCTTGGGTTATAAAAATTATACGTCTTAAATGTTCTGTTTTCAATGGAACATGTACTACAAGTGTGATGAATATAATACATCAGACAAGCTGCCACTTCCCCACAAATATTACACAGATGACATGTCACAGCCAGCAATTGTATATGATACATTTCTCAAGTGATATTGACCAGATAACTCATGAATGATGAGGTACAATTCCTGACAAATGGAGTATTTATAATACATCATGCCTAGCCAGGATCTACCTCCTTAACTCATATTTATGAGCTGGGAGACTTTGTGTATGAAAACCTAAGTTGCTTGTAAAAAGATTCAAGGAGACAGAAACTGGAGATATTTCAAGTGGTAAATGAAAAATGGTGGAATTTCTTGACTATATAAGTTTTAACCTTGATATTGTTGGCAGACTGGAGGATTTCGTTTTTCTTTATGATTCATTTTGTTTACATGATTATTACAAACCCGCCATGATTTGATTCAATTATAACACTTTCTGACTTAAAAGACTAGAAACTTGGAACAAAATTTCACACAGCACATGCAAAATTTATCAGATTTCGTGCTCCAACTGCATTTATAGCTCAGCCATTACAAAGAATGGAAATGAATGTTAATTATTTTAAATTTCAGTAAATATTTTTGTTTAAATTTGAAGTGGTTATAATATTGGTGAGGCTAGTAGCTTGGAGGATTTACAGTATGATTAAGCTGAATTCACGTACAGTCGAAATGACAAGATTGCTGAAGCATCATAAGTTAATGACTGTATTTCTACCGATGTTAATTGAGCTCAGCTCCCTCACTCTGTCAAATTCAATTAATTCTCCAAAGAGTGACAGGGCCAGTTTAAGCATGGAAGAACATTCTACTCAGTGGATGTTTACATATTTCAAATTCGGGAATTGCCACATCCAGGGAAGCATACCCATTTGAAGCATCCGATGGTACTTCTGCTCATATCTATTAATAGCCACTCCAGGGAAAATAAATCCCTATTATGTATTTTTCAGGGTTCACCTGTATCAAATAAGTTGCAGCAATTAGTCACCACTCAGACATCTTCATTGGATTTGGTACAGGGAAGCCGAAGGATAAGGTACATTTCCAGCAGTAGACAAAATAGTTGCCATTACATATACTTAAAATTACTAAATTAACAGAGCCATAAAAAGTAACAGAAACTGATGCCAGTGAGTTTTCTGAACATATTGGACCTGAAATTAATGCTCTAACTGCCCACTGCTACCAATATTCCTCCTTGGGTTCCACCCAGTGCCAGTTTTGATCAGTGGGCGGGAGGGGAGAGCCGCCGGGAACCACCCACTGATGTCAGTGGACGGCCGAGTGGTGTTAGTGGACTCCCGCCCGCTGAGATGCCAGATTGGTGCGGGCGTGAGTCGGTGTCATAACGGGGATGGACCACTGTGAGGAGGCTGGTCTGTCCCCGACGGTAGGTATGAAGAGCTGAAAAAAAAGGTAAGTAAACATTTTTTTCTTTTTTTCTTTATAGAGACTCATCTGTATGGGGTCCCCTGAAGGTGATCCGATGTTTTTTTTCATGTTTTTTCTTTGCAGGTCTTCGACCCTCCGTGGGCCCGACTCCATCCTTGGCAGCACTTGGGCGGCAAGTGCCTTTGCCGCTGAGATTGGGAGCTCCCGCCAGCTGCTGCCCAGATTGGCAGCGCAAGTCCCTCATTTGCCGCCTGCCGCCCTTTGAAAGACCTTTTTAATGAAAACCCCGCCCAAAGTACCATCAGATACCTCGGCGGCCATCGGCGGTCCTTTGGGCGGCACTTGGGTGGGCGGGGCCCTTCACCAAATTCGGGCCCGATTCATATGCTTTCTGTAACCTAGACATATTAATGCTCATTAGTTTATTATTTCCATACCTCATATAGATGCACATTATAGAAAGAAAGGAATAGCATCGGTCTAAAACTTTTGTGGTTTTGTTGCAGAAGTGATTCACAACTCAGGTTGGATGAGGAAATTGAAACTCAAAATACAACAATTACGAGCAAAATATACACTTACCGGCAAAATATAACACCAGTAAAATACAACAATTATCAGCAAAATACAACACTTACCAGCAAAATATACAATAGTTACTAGCAAAACACAACACTTATTAGCAAAAGCTACAACACTTACTAGCATTACGCCACTGTGGCCTCAGTCCCTAAAAATATTTGTTGCACCCAAATTGCCAGTGGAAATGCAAAGCAAAGTAGTTGCTCACAAAGGTAGAAAGCTTTTTAAACTCCCATTTTCTGTACCTTAGTATATCGGCTTCAGAGGCCACACTTTCACATTGTACTACAACTGTTAGGTGCTGGGTTATAATACAACTTGCTGCTCCCAGCTCCACAAAGGTTGCCTTAGGTTGAAGGTTTATATGTTATTTCCTATCAGCAAAAGGTTTGACATTTTTGAAGGAGAACCTACCCACCATCACAAAGGGAGACCTGGCAAATTGTCACTGAAAAGAAACTCATTGGCTCAAGGAGATCATTGGATAACATCCAAGCAGTGCTAAATGTCTGCATAAAAGAGAATCAAATCAGCTGAGAAATAACTATATTTTTCCGATTTGACAACAAACCTACTTAAGATTCAGAAGCTCAGAGAGATTGAGCCTGCTGAAAGCAGGCCTGACCTTCCAATAAAATTGACATTCTTACAGGGATCAAACTGTACCCTTAAAAGTGGTCACTGCTTATTACTGTATAAATGATTATTTCTGCTAGGAATAAACTTTATTTTGTGGAACATTATTTTGCGAATCAAATCAATCCCACCTCTGGAACTTAAATATACACTATGACACAGATTCACTTGACAGAAATATAATAATTGAAAGTATGTTTGATTTGGCTGGCTGTGCCATTGTTTGTAGGAGTGATAACTCTACGATTATGCTGGCCATGTTGCACCAAATACCTGATGATGCAGCAGATAAGGGAGCATCTCAAACCATTGCCTTGGAGGGCTTGACATCTTCTTGAGAGACTTGAGTGGATTTGGTATCTCCAACATCATAGGTCGCTGCTTCTCCTGCCTTAAACTCTAGTTATGTGCAAGTGGAAATGCTGAATCTTCAGTTTGGAAGACACGGAGGGAATTTTAACCTAAAAAAATAGGTGGGTTGGGGACATGTGGATAGTTATTTAAAAATCTGAATCCCAACCAGAGCCTGCCTCCAATCCACCCACTTCCGGTTTTAACGGAACTGGAATGGGAGCGGGTCACCTATTTAAATATTATAATGAGGTTGGAAGCCTCTGCTTTAACCTCCATTTTGATTTTAACTTTAGCTGGTTGGGTTTTGCAGGCCACGCAAAACCCGGCAACTAATGCAAGGCGAGGACTGCTGGATCCAGGAGGCAAGTGCCTTTACATTTATCTCCTGGATCCAGGATCCCTACTTAACCGATACCCTGCAATCGGAGACTCCCTACAGGACCTCCGATTCTCCCCCCCACTCCCTCCCCAATCCTTCCTCCCAGGCCTCCGATGCCCCCATGAGGCCTCCCCCCTCCTTCGCTCCTCCAATCAACCCCCAGCCACCAATCCTGTTTTTATTTCTGGAGGTAACAGAAGTGTGTTTAAGGGTTTCAGCAGTGGTAAGGATGAGGTGAAGGCTTGATCAAGATGATGTTATGCAGCTGAACATAAACAATATTTATGATGGAGAGGTTCTGGGATTCAAAGCTCAACTCAGGATTTTTCATGGGAGCCAAATTAAATAGATTTGATTTTCCCAATATTCAATTGGAAAACGAGTATGGCACATCCATGACCAGATGTCGGATATGTCACCTGATAACACAGCAGTGGTCTTATAGTCAAGCATACTGCTCGAAGGTTAGAGCTGGATGTTACCAGCATACATAGGGAATCTGAGCCCATACCCATATATAAGAGGTTGGCATTTCCTCTTTGATGCAACAGGTGTCCCATGGGTGATTTCTCAAAATGTTTTCCATTAAACAATAAGGAAGCTACTAGTATTTTTAGGATGCATGGATATAAAAAGAGTTTAGAAACCAATTAAAATTGAAGAAGAAGGCCTATAACGACTATAATAATAATGATGATGTAAAAACTAATGGAGAATATGAGAAAATAAGAAAAGAGTATAAGGAAAACCAAGAGGAAGAATGAGGGAAATAATTCAAATCATCAAAAGGAATATTAAATATTTTATAAGTATATCAATAAAAGGAGAATTGCTAAAAACAAGGTGGGACCCTGAGAGGAGAGGATTATTAATGTATAAATGATGATCACTTTAATAAGCATTTTGCTAACACTGAAGTCTTTACTAAGGAGGAGAATATCGGAGGTGAATTCTGAAGAGGATGAGAGCAAGCTGAGCGATATTCATTGCACATATCAATGATTTACATGCAGGCCTAGAGTGATTGATGTCAAAACAGATAATACCAAAATAGGAGATATGGTTAATTCTTTAAAAGATGAAAGGGATATTGATAAGATGGGAGAATGAGCTAAAAGGTGTCAGCTGCAATTCAATGTCAGTAAATGTGCGATAATGCATTTTGATTAAAACAAACAGCAGCAATTATACTGTGATTGGATATAGGCTCAGCGTTGTGGAAGGGCAGACGGATTTAAGGTGTACAGGTTAACATTAAAGGAAGCACCTTTGGCTGATAAGACCATAAAATAATCGAATGGAATTCTAGGGTTTATCTCGAGGTGTAGAATATAGAAGCCAAGACGTAACAATGAACCTATATTAACCCTTAAAAACCCTCAGTTAGAATACTGTGTGCAGCATTGGTCTCACACTATATGAAGGATGTTGAGGCTTTTCAGAGTATGGTGCGGATTCACTATGATGCTGCTATGGAAAAATGATTATAGGGAGTCCCTCGGAGTCAAGGATGACTTGCTTCCACACTAGAAATGAGTTCTCAGGTGACTGAAGAGTCCAATGTGGGACCTACAGTCTCTGTCACAGGTGGGGCAAACGGTGGTTGGAGGAACGGGTGGGTGGGGGGCCTGGGTTGCTGCGCGCTCCTTCCGCTGTCGACGCTTGGCTTCAGCTTGCTCTCGGCGAAGAGACTCGAGGTGTTCAGCGCCTTCCCAGATGCTTTTCCTCCACTTTGGGCAGTCTTGGGCCAGGGATTCCCAGGTATCGTTGGGGATGTTACAGTTTTTCAAGGAGGCTTTGAGGGTGTCCTTGAAGCATTTCCTCTGCCCACCTGGGGCTCACTTGCCGTGTTGGAGCTCCGAGTAGAGCGCTTGTTTTGGAGTCTCGTGTCAAGCATGCAGGCGATGTGGCCCTTCCAGTGGAGCTGACCGAGCGTGGTCAGTACTTCGATGTTGGGAATGTTGGTCTGAGCGAGAATATTGATGTTGGTGTGCCTATCCTGCCAATGGATTTGCAGGATCTTGGGGAGGCAGCATTGGTGGTACTTCTCCAGTGTTTTGAGGTGCCTGCTGTACATAGTCTATGTATCTGAGCCATATAGGAGGGCGGATATCACTACTGCTCTGTAGATCATGAGTTTGGTGCTGGGTTTTAGATCCTGGTCTTCAAACACTCTCTTCCTCAGGTGACCGAAGGCTGCACTGGCACATTGAAGGCGGTGTTGGACCTCGTCGTCGATGTCAGCCCTTGTTGACAGTAGGCACCCGAGGTATGGAAAATGGTCCACGTTGTCCAAGGCCTCGTCGTGAATTTTGATAACCGGGGGGGCAGTGCTGTGTATCAGGGGCAGGTTGGTAGAGGATCTTTGTCTTACGGATGTTTAGTGTAAGGTCCATGCTCTCGTATGCCTCAGTGAAGGTGTTGATGATGGCTTGGAGTTTAGCCTCTGAGTGTGCGCAGGTGCAGGCATCGCATGCGTACTATAGTTCAATGACAGAGGATGGGATGACCTTGGCTCTAGCCTGGAGGCTTGTTGAGAGTGAGATGAAGCATTGCAGCGAGGAAGATCGAGAAAAGGTTTGGTGCGATGACGCAGCCCTGCTTGAACCCGGTCCGGACGTGGATTGGGCTTGTGAATCTATTGGTCAGGATCGCGGCTTGCATGTCATCGTGGAGCAGGTGGAGGATGGTGACAAACTTTTGGGGGCAGTCTAAACGGAGGAGGACACTCCATAGTCCCTCACGGTTGGCAGTGTCAAAGGCCTTTGTGAGGTCAAACAAGGCCATGTACAATGATTGGTGCTGTTCCCTACATCCGTTGTACCCCTTCGTGGACGGAATCCGCATTGTGACTCTGGGAGGAGATCTTCAGCCACAGGAAGAAAACGATTGAGGAGGATTCTTGCGATGACATTCCCTGTGGCCGACAACAGGGAGATTCCTCCGTAGTTACCGCAGTCAGATTTGTCCCCTTTTTTGAAGATGGTCACAATTACGGCTTCTCTGAGATCTCCTGGCATGCTCTCCTCCTTCCAGATAAGAGAGATGAGGTCATGCATTCGCACCAATAATGCCTCCCCACTATACTTTAGTGCCTCGGCGGGGATTCCATTTGCTCCTGTTGCCTTGTTGTTCTTGAGCTGACGGATGGCCTTTTCTATCTAGTGCAGGGCTGTGGTTGTGCTGAGGTGGTGGCGGGTAGCATGCTGCGTGATGGAGTCGAGGACACTTGAGTCAAAGGCAGAGTCTCGGTTAAGGAGATCTTTGAAGTGCTCCTTCCAGCGGGCACTGACTGCCTCAGTGTCCTTCATGAGTGCATCTCCATTCTTGGCCCGCAGTGGGGTGGGGCCTTGGGTGCTTGGGCTGTAGGTGCTCTTGACTGTGCTGAAGAATCCTCGCATGTCATGTCGGCCAGCTGCTGGATCTCCTCTGCTTTCTCCACCCACCATTTATTCTTTAGGTCGTGGTTTTTTTTATTGGACCTTGGCCTTCAGCCACCTGTAGAGCTGCTTTGATGCTCCCGAATTGGGTTGCTGCTTTAAGTTCAGAAATGTCTTGCACTTGCAGCTCTTGGATCTCCTGGTCATCCTCGTCAAACCAGTCCTGGTGTTTCCTGGTTGAGTGACCGAGCGTCTCTTCGCAGGTGCTGGTTATGGAGGCCTTGAGAGCAGACGAGGCACTGTGGGCACTCTGCATCTCAGGGTCATCGAGGGTCGCCAGGTTGGCAGTGAGGCGCTGGGTGTATAGGGCTCTCTTAACAGGGTCTTTGAATATCCTGGCGTTGATTTTCCTGTGGCATTGTTCCTGATGCCGTCATTGTTTTGGGGCTATGTTGATGTTGATGACGGAGCGGATTAGGCGGTGGTCCACTCCTGTCATGGCGCGGGTGACGCGCACGTCCTTTTGATCCCTCGCTCAGACGATGATGTAGTGGAGCAGATGCCAGTGCTTGGAGCGAGGGTGTTTCCATGATTCCTTTGTTCTTGTTCCTCTGATGGAACAAGGTGTTGGTGATGACAAGGTCATGTTCTAGGCATTTTGTCAGGAACAGGGTACCGCTGGAGTTGGTTTTTTCTATCCCCTCTCTGCCAATCATGCCTCCCCAGAGGTCTGTGTCCTTACCGACTCTGGCATTGAAGTCGCCGATGAGGATCAGTTTGTCAATCGCAGGGACTCGGGACAGGGATTGTTTGAGGCTGGAGTAGAATTCCTCTTTGGTCTCATCTGTTGCATCGAGTGTTGGGGCGTATGCACTGATAACTGTAGTGCACTGGTTCCGGGCTAGGATGAGCTGAAGCGTCATGAGACGTTCACTTATCCTGCAGGGGGAGTCTCTGAGGCGGCTCACCAGCTCATTCTTGATGGCGAAGCCAACTCCGTGGAGGCAACATTCTTCTGGTTTGCCTTTCCAGAAGAAGGTGTAACTATCACCTTGTTCTTTGAGCTGGCTCACACGAATGTTCAACATCCATGCGGAGGGATGCATTGGAGAAACTTGACACAGGAATCTGCACTGGGACCTCAGGGGCAGGCCAAAGATCAAAGAGCCGAACCAGATACAACCAACCTCAGTTTTGAAGTTCACCGCCCTCCCTCTCTCTCCCCTCCCACCCTCAGGCAGCTGCTCTGCAGGCACTGACGCCCCTGTGCTTGGAGCACAGCTGCTTGAGACCCTGTTTCTATGCTCCTGTTTCACCCCTGATTTTCAGACTCAAGGCCTATCCAGGGCATGGGCCTGTTCCTGGAGTGTGCGCCAGTCATTAAAATCGCTTTCATCCTCTGAGAGGTACAGTTCCCACTGAAGAAAAATCAGCCCAGTGTTTCCAAGGGACAACATTCTCAATACTTCTCAGGTAATTATTTAGAAACATAGAAACATAGAAACATAGAAAATAGGTGCAGGAGTAGGCCATTCAGCCCTTCGATCCTGCACCGCCATTCAATGAGTTCATGGCTGAACATGCAACTTAAGTACCCCCTTCCTGCTTTCTCGCCATACCCCTTGATCCCCCGAGTAGTAAGGACTTCATCTAACTCCCTTTTGAATATATTTAGTGAATTGGCCTCAACAACTTTCTGTGGTAGAGAATTCCACAGGTTCACCACTCACTGGGTGAAGAAGTTTCTCCTCATCTCGGTCCTAAATGGCTTACCCCTTATCCTTAGACTGTGACCCCTGGTTCTGGACTTCCCCAACATTGGGAACATTCTTCCTGCATCTAACCTGTCCAAACCCGTCAGAATTTTAAACATTTCTATGAGGTCCCCTCTCATTCTTCTGAACTCCAGTGAATACAAGCCCAGTTGATCCAGTCTTTCTTGATAGGTCAGTCCCACCATCCCGGGAATCAGTCTGGTGAATCTTCGCTGCACTCCCTCAATAGCAAGAATGTCCTTCCTCAAGTTAGGAGACCAAAACTGTACACAATACTCCAGGTGTGGCCTCACAAGGCCCTGTACAACTGTAGCAACACCTCCCTGCCCCTGTACTCAAATCCCCTCGCTATGAAGGGCAACATGCCATTTGCTTTCTTAACCGCCTGCTGTACCTGCATGCCAACCTTCAATGACTGATGTACCATGACACCCAGGTCTCATTGCACCTCCCCTTTTCCTAATCTGTCACCATTCAGATAATAGTCTGTCTCTCTGTTTTTACCACCAAAGTGGATAACCTCATATTTATCTGCATTATACTTCATCTGCCATGCATTTGCCCACTCACCTAACCTATCCAAGTCCCTCTGCAGCCTCATAGCATCCTCCTCGCAGCTCACACTGCCACCCAACTTAGTGTCATCTGCAAATTTGGAGATACTACATTTAATCCCCTCGTCTAAATCATTAATGTACAATGTAAACAGCTGGGGCCCCAGCACAGAACCTTGCGGTACCCCACTAGTCACTGTTTGCCATTCTGAAAAGTACTCATTTACTCCTACTCTTTGCTTCCTGTCTGACAACCAGTTCTCAATCTACGTCAGCACACTACCCCCAATCCCATGTGCTTTAACTTTGCACATTAATCTCTTGTGTGGGACCTTGTCGAAAGCCTTCTGAAAGTACAAATATACCACATCAACTGGTTCTCCCTTGTCCACTTTACTGGAAACATCCTCAAACAATTCCAGAAGATTTGTCAAGCATGATTTCCCTTTCACAAATCCATGCTGACTTGGACCTATCATGTCACCATTTTCCAAATGCACTGCTATGACATCCTTAATAATTGATTCCATCATTTTACCCACTACTGAGGTCAGGCTGACCGGTCTATAATTCCCTGTTTTCTCTCTCCCTCCTTTTTTAAAAAATGGGGTTACATTGGCTACCCTCCACTCGATAGGAACTGATCCAGAGTCAATGGAATGTTGGAAAATGACTGTCAATGCATCCGCTATTTCCAAGGCCACCTCCTTAAGTACTCTGGGATGCAGTCCATCAGGCCCTGGGGATTTATCGGCTTTCAATCCCATCAATTTCCCCAACACAATTTCCCGACTAATAAGGATTTCCCTCAGTTCCTCCTCCTTACTAGACCCTCTGACCCCTTTTATATCCGGAAGGTTGTTGGTGTCCTCCTTAGTGAATACCGAACCAATGTACTTGTTCAATTGGTCTGCCATTTCTTTGTTCCCTGTTATGACTTCCCCTGATTCTGACTGCAGGGGACCAGCGTTTGTCTTTACTAAGCTTTTTCTCTTTACATAACTATAGAAACTTTTGCAATCCGCCTTAATGTTCCCTGCAAGCTTCTTCTCATACTCCATTTTCCCTGCCCTAATCAAACCCTTTGTCCTCCTCTGCTGAGTTCTAAATTTCTCCCAGTCCCCGGGTTCGCTGCTATTTCTGACCAATTTGTATGCCACTTCCTTGGCTTTAATACTATCCCTGATTTCCCTTGATAGCTACGGTTGAGCCACCTTCCCTTTTTTATTTTTACACCATACAGGAATGTACAATTGTTGTAGTTCATCCATGCGGTCTCTAAATGTCTGCCATTGCCCATCCACAGTCAACCCCTTAAGTATCATTTGCCAATCTATCCTAGCCAATTCACGCCTCATACCTTCAAAGTTACCCTTCTTTAAGTTCTGGACCATGGTCTTTGAATTAACTGTTTCATTCTCCATCCTAATGCAGAATTCCACCATATTATGGTCACTCTTCCCCAAGGGGCCTCGCACAATGAGATTGCTAATTAATCCTCTCTCATTACACAACACCCAGTCTAAGATGGCCTCCCCCCTAGTTGGTTCCTCGACATATTGGTCTAGAAAACCATCCCTTATGCACTCCAGGAAATCCTCCTCCACCATATTGCTTCCAGTTTGGCTCACCCAATCTATGTGCATATTAAAGTCACCCATTATAACTGCTGCACCTTTATTACATGCACTCCTAATTTCCTGTTTGATATCCTCCCCAACATCATGACTACTGTTTGGAGGTCTGTACACAACTCCCACTAACGTTTTTAGCCTGAACCAAAATATTTCTCCTCTTTGCATGCTCCACTTCAAAGTTAATCCAACAAGTATTAAAGCTTATTTCTTAGAATTTTTTAGTTAATCTTCACACTAATTTTAGAGTACCTTCTTTCAAAACTATCATGCTGCAGTGTTGTGCAAGTTGATGTCAGAGGTGGTCCTGGTAGCTACTTGATTGATTGTCTTCGCCGTGAAAAATGAGTTGGTCAACCACCTCAAAAACTCCCCCTGTGGGGTTAACGATTGCCTCATGACTCACCAACTCAACCTATCCCGGAACCAATACACCACAGTCATCAGTGCGTACGCCCCGACACTTGATGCAACAATGAGACCAAAGAGGGTTTTTATTCCAATCTCGAAACATCCCTGTCCTGCGTCCCCGCGGGCAACAAACAAATCTTCCTAGGTGACTTCAACACCAGGGTTGGCAAAGACACAGTCCTGTGGGGAGGCATGATTGGCAGAGAGGCGTTGGGAAAAGCCAACTCCAGCAGTACCCTACTCCTGACAAAATGTCTAGAACATGAACCCCTCATCACCAACACCCTGTTCCACCAGAGGGACAAATACAAGGCATCATGGCAACACCCTTGCTCCAAACACTGGCACCTGCTTAACTATGTCATTGTCCGAGCCAGGGATCGCAAGGATGTGCGCATCACCCGCACCATGACAGGAGCTGACAACTGCTGGACGGACCACCGCCTAATCCGATCGAGTATCGACATTAACATAGCCCCAAAGCAGAGGGGACAGCAGAAATAGTGCCGCAAAAAAATCAATGCCGGGACCCAGCTAAGCGAGCCCTATACAGTAAGCGCCTCACAGCTAACCTAGCGTGCCTTGATGACTCTAGATGCTGAATGCCCACAGCGCTTGGCCTGCCCTCCAGGCCTCCATAACCCAGTGCCTGTGAAGAGACACTTGGTCACTCAACCAGAAAACACCTGGACTGGTTTGATGAAAATGATCACGAGGTCCAAGAACTAATAGATCGCAAGCGCAGAGCATTTCTGAGCCTCAAGCAACAACCCAACTTGGGAGCAGCAAAGCAACATTACAGACGGCTCAAGATTGAGGTCCAACAAAAAACCCGGGACCTAAAGAACAGGTGGTGGACGGAGAAAACACAGGAGATACAACAACTGGCCAACAGCCACGATATGCGAGGATTCTTCATCGCAGTCAAGGCCACCTATGGACCAAACTCCCAAGGCCCCACCCTAGTGCTGGCCAAGAACGGGGAAACACTCATCAAGGACACCGAGGCTGTCAGGGGCCGCTCGAAGGAGCACTTCGAAGATTTCCTCAATCGAGACTCTGCCTTTGACTCGAGTGTTCTTGACTCCATCCCGCAGCATGTGACCCGCCACCACCTCAGTGAAACCCCAACGTTGCACGAGGTAGGCAAAGCCATAAAACAGCTCAAGAACAACAAGGCTACGGGAGCGGATGGAATCCCTGCTGAGGCACTAAAATATGGTGGAGAGGCGCTGTTGCTGCGGATACATGACCTCATCTCTCTCATCTGGAGGGAGGTGAGCATGCCGGGAGATCTCAGAGATGCAGTGATCGTGACCATCTTTAACAAAGGGGACAAGTCCGACTGCGGCAACTACAGGGGAATCTCCCTGCTATCAGCCACTGGGAAAGTTGTCGCTCGAGTTCTCTTCAACCACCTTCTCCCTATGACCGAGGAACTCCTCCCGGAGTCACAGTGCGGATTTCGTCCCCTACGGGGCACAACAGACATGATTTTTGCAGCGCGACAGCTGCAGGAAAAATGCAGGGAACAGCGCCAGCCCTTATACATGGCCTTCTTCGACCTTACAAAGGCCTTTGACACTGTCAACCGGGAAGGCCTATGGAGCGTCCTCCTCTGTTTTGGATGCCCCTCAAAAGTTTGTCAACATCCTTCGCCTGCTCCATGACGACATGCAGGGGGTGATCCTCACCAACGGATTCATTACAGACCCAATCCATGTCCGGACCGGGGTCAAACAGGGCTACGTCATCGCTCCAACCCTCTTCTCAATCTTCCTCGCCGCCATGCTCCACCTCACAGTCAACAAGCTCCCTACTGGAGTGGAAGTAAACTACAGAACTAGTGGGAAGCTGTTTAACCTACGCCGCCTTCAGGCCAGGTCCAAGATCACCCCAACCTCTGTCGTTGAGCTGCAGTACACGGACGACGCCTGCGTTTGCGCACATTCTGAGGCTGATATAGTCGATGTCATTACTGAGGCATATGAAAGCATGGGCCTTACGCTAAACATCCATAAGACAAAGATACTCCACCAGCCTGATCTCGCCGCACAATACTGCCCCCCAGTCATCAAGATCCATGGCGCGGCCCTCGACACCGTGGACCATTTCCCATACCTCGGGAGCCTCTTGTCAACAAAGGAGACATTGATGCAGAGATTCAACACCGCCTCCAGTGCGCCAGTGCAGCCTTCGGCCGCCTGAGGAAAAGAGTGTTCGAAGACCAGGCCCTCAAACCTACCATCAAGCTCATGGTCTACAGGGCTATAGTAATACCCGCCCTCCTGTATGGCTCAGAGGCATGGATGATGTACAGAAGACGCCTCAAGATATATCACCAACGATGTCTCTGCAAGATCCTGCAAATCCCCTGGGAGGACAGGCGCACCAACATCAGTGTCCTCGGTCCAGGCTAACATCCCCAGTATTGAAGCACTGACCACACTCGATCAGCTTCGCTGGGCAGGCCACATAGTTCGCATGCCAGACACGAGACACCCAAAGCAAATGCTCTATGCGGAGCTCCTTCACAGCAAACGAGCCAAAGGTGGGCAGCGGAACCACTACAAGGACACCCTCAAAGCCTCCCTAATAAAGTGCGACATCACCACTGACACCTGGGAGTCCCTGGCCAAAGACCACCCTAAGTGGAGAAAGTGCATCCGGGAGGGCGTTGAGCACCTCGAGTCTCAATGCTGAGAGCATGCGGAGGTCAAGCACAGGCAGCAGAAGGAGCGTGCTGCAAACTAGTCCCACCCACCCCTTCCCTCAACAACTATCTGTCCCACCTGTAACAGAGTCTGTGGCTCTTGTATTGGACTGCTCAGCCACCAAAGAACTCACTTCAGGAGTGGAAGCAAGTCTTCCTCGATTCCGAGGGACTGCCTATGATGATGATGTCTTACCAAAGAGTTAAGAATATGTGCATCATTATTGCTATCTGTGTACAAGCTAAATATCTGTTTCTTCAATGTTTGTTAAATCAAAGGAGATTTTCAGTATCAGCTTTATAAATGTTATGCTAATCAACAATTATATTTTCATGTACACCAGTGGGCTGATGATCTCCAGCTGGATGTTACCGACTGGGTGCATATCGTTTAAAGTCCAAACCAGGCAAAATCCTCTACCTGCCTAATATTCTCAGCTGCAACTCATTAAAACTTAAACTGTAAACATTTTGAAAAATGGCTGAACTCTACCTGTAATTCCCAGTGGGGAGTTGCATTGGCATTGAGCGCAGGTCGGAAAATCAGGGCTGCGCTGTTGTAGCCCTATCACTAATCCTCGCTCCCTGCAAGCATGGCTTCGCACTGGGAGCATAGGATTTCAGAATTACTCTGTCCTCTTTGAGTCGGTAGCATTTATCATGGAATATCTTGTGCTTGTCACAAGCCCATACACCTTACTCTGCAGTTTCCTTCTTGTTATGAAACATATTTATACGATGGGAAGGTGAGGAATATCAGAGCAGATATAGCCAAAAGCAATGTAACGTTTGTAAACTACTTTAAGCAGCTATGCAAGAGAAATGAAATGATGGGGGAGAAATTGATAGACTTACCGCCCCCCGTTACCACCAGTTAGTCTCAGAGAAATGGCAGTCACTGCTCTTGCGCCAGCGGGAGGCGATCCCCACAGCGGCCGCCATATTTGTGGGCCCCTTTGCACTGCTGGTAACCGGCAGCGCCCTGTAAAGAAACTGACGGCGCGGTGACGTCCAGTTGACGTGCAATGCCGACTGAATGTCACCTATGCGAACTTTGACCCTAGTGCTCAATTCAGCACTGGGTTCTAAGGTTAACCTGGCGTGCAAGCAGGCTGATGGACGCTGACAGGGGCGATATCTGCAGCAGTAAAAGGGCACACACATCACTCAGGTAAGTTTGAATGGAAGGGTTTGGTCTTGGTTTTTTGGATTTTATTTAAGTGGTGGCTTGCGGCAATATATGTTTTTTAAGTGCTTTGGGAGTGCTGCTGAATGCTTGCAAGGACTTGGATGGTAAGTGAACGCCTTTGAGAAGACAGAACATGCTGCGAATACTCAGCAGGTCACGAAACATCCGTGAGTTCATGTCTCAGGTCAACTTGCTGCCTGACCAACTGAGTATTTGCAGCATTTGATGCTGTCATTTCACATTTACAGGGTTCGCTTGCAGAGGGAAGAGAAAGACACAGAAGAGGAAGACGCAGAAGAGGAGGAAGCTGAAGAGGAGCAATCAGATGGAAGGATACATCTCAGACAGCCACCTTGTGGTTGGCATATCCGGGATGGAATCATCTGGCTGGGCAGGATGCATTTCTTGGATGTGTGAAATGAGGAAGGCACAAGGTTGGAGTTGTGCTGACTGGAGGGCGGGAAACCTAGAGGTGCGTGCAAGAAGGAGGATAACGTATGAGGATACCAGCATCTTGTATCCTTTCTGTCCCGCCGCTGGCCAAGACCTCAGCCATGCCCCTGCCAAGAATGGCCTGCACCCTCTCCTCCAAGGAGATGAGGTGATGCTAGGAATGGGAGACGTGCCTTGTCACTGGTGCAGATTGTTGGTAGGTGAGTGATTGGAGGTCATGCATTGAGGAGTGTGTGAGGCTAGTGATGCAGTTGGTAGGTGATGTCTTTTGAAGATGCATTCGCTGACCTTGACAAATGGTCTGAAGTTATGAAGCTCCTTTGGGCACTGGAGCCAAGTGGTGGGTAAGACACTGCTGGCAATGATGGCCTTGGTTTTTCTTTGTTCTTTCTGGAGGGCCACCTGGCCTCTCTTGCAGTGTTGACCCCCTGCACAAAGCTGGAATGCTACGTGCAAGACCCTGGGTACCCTTTCCCTGGCTTGCTCAGCCATTTGTGGTAGTGTTGAGGCAGTGTTCCCATCTTAGGTAGCGCTGTGCCACCTACCACCATGCCCCCAAATCGATTTACCTTGTTTAGCACGGCAGCCATTTCAGGCGGCCATTAATGGCAGTTGGCGAGGTCACCGACTGCTTTCTGAGCGAGAACGAATTTTCCCCCGATGATTTTAATTTCTGTCTGTAAACTGACTGAATCTCTTCATTACACATTTAAAAGAATGTATTTGTTGCAGTTAATAGACAGTCTCAAGATCACAGTCAATTGATTAAAGTTATTTATTCGAGATATAGCTTAGTACAGAACCAATACATACCCCTAAGGGGCAGGGGCTCTCCTTACCAAATAAAACAGCTATGGTCGACAAAGGAGGTGAGAGATAACATAAAATTAAAGGGAAAAGCAAATAAAAGTGTAAAGAATAGTATAAATCCAGGAATAAAAACAGTAAATGCTGGAAATCTCAGCAGGTCAGGCAGCATCTGTGGAGACAAAAAAAGAGTTAGTGTTTCAGGTCAATAACCCTTTGTCAGAACCGGCCTGAAACGTTAACTCTGTTTTTGTCTCCAAAGATGCTACCTGACCCGCTGAGATTTCCAGTATTTTCTGTTTTTATTTCAGGTTCCAGCATCTGCAATATTTTGCTTTTGTATTGGTGTAAATCCAGGGTTCTGGGAGAGGTATAGAGAACAGCAAAGGAAGACAAAGAAGATAGAGTTGTAAAAAAGGTAATACGAAAAGAAACTTGCAAGTTATATCAAGATTAATCCAAAAGATTTTTACAATAATATTAGAAGAAAAGGGGAAGCCAAGCATAATGTGGGCCCCAGATGGGGTAATATTGCAAACGAAATTAAGGAAATGGCAGACTTATTGAATAATTACTTTGTGTCAGTCTTCACAGTAGAGGAAGAGAATATATACCAGACATTCCAGGGAAATTTATAATGAATCAAGGACTGGAACTCACTAAAGTTAACGTAAGCAAGAAAGTAGGATTCGAAAAGATAATGTAACTGAAGACTGACAAATCCCCAGGACTGATGGTTTCCACCCAAGGTTTTAAAGGAAGTAGGTGAAGAAATTGCAGATGCTTCAGCCATAATCTTCCAAAGCTCTTAATTCAGCAATTATCCCTTTAGATTGGAAAGTTGCAAATGTAACTCCATTATTTCAGAAAGGTGGGAGAGAAAAACCAGCAAATTGTAGACCTGTTAGTCTAGCATCTGTTGTGGAGATGTTATTGGAATCCGTAATTAAGGACAGAGTGACTGAGCACTTAGAGAAATTTAAGCTTATTAGAGAGAGCCAACATGGATTTTTAAAGAGTATATCATGTCTAAGAAACTAATTGAATTTTTTGATGAAGTAACTATAGTAGTAGACGGGGAATGTCTGTGGATGTAGTTTATATGGACTTCGAGAAGACATTTGATAAGGTTCCACATAAGAGACTGTTAGTTAAAATTAAAGCTTATGGAATTGAAGGAAAATTATTGACCTGGTTGGGAGATTGGTTAGGCAGTAGAAGAAAAAGAGTAGGGATAATAGGTATGTATTCAAATTGGAAGGAAGTGACGAGTGATGTTACATAACAATCTGTGCTGGGACCTCAACTATTGACTATATTCATTAAAGATTTAGGGGCCGAAATTGGTGAAGGCCAAGTGCCACCCAAGTGCTGCCCAAAGGACCGCCAATGGCCGCCAAGATACCTGACAGTACTTTGGCTGGGAGTTTCGGCAAAAAGGTACTTGAAAGGGCGCCCGGCAGCAAAAGAGAGACTTACGCGTCAATTTGGGCGGCACCCAAGTGCTGCTGAGGATGGAGTCAGACCCACGGAGGGTTCAAGAGCTGAAAAGAAAAACCAATGCAAAAAAAAACACCTTCAGGGGACCCTAATGCATGTAAGTCGCTGTAAGAAAATGTTTTTTTAAATGTTCATTAACCTTTTTCAGCAGGTCTTCATACCTAATGTCGGGAATAGACCAGCTTCACGTAGCAATCCTTCCCCCTTCTGGCGCTGACTCCCACCGACTACCGCTCGCACCAATCTGGCATCTTGGCAGACGGGAGGTCACTAGTGCCATCCGCTGGCATCAGCGGGCAGTTCCCGGTGGTGCTCCCCTCCCGCCCGTTCCAGCCCAAGTGCAAACTGGCACAGGGCGGAACCCGAAGAAGAATGTTGGTGGATCTCGGCGGCAGTTGGCGGTAAGGCCATCAATTTCGGCCCTTTAGATAACACAAAAGAGAGCCATATATCCAAGTTTGCCGATGACAAAGATTGCTGATATAGTAAGTAGTATAGACAGGAGCATAAAATTACAAAGACAGACTGACTGACTGACTGAGTGATTGAGCGGGCAAATCTGTGATAGATGGAGTTCAATGCATAATTTGGATCAAAAAAGGATATACCCAAGTATTATTTAAATGGTGAAAAGTTGGGAACAGTGGAGGTCAAAAGAGATTTAGGAGTCTATGTACACAGATCACTAAAATGTAGTTGTCAGGAACAAAAAATAATCAAAACTACTGATGGAATGTTAGCTTTTTTAACTAGAGGTTTTGAATATAATGCGGAGGCAGTTTTGCACAGCTATACAAAGCACTGGTTAGACCACACCTGGAGTACTGTGTACTGTTCTGGCCACCGCACCTTAGAAAGGATATATTGGCCTTGGAAGGAGTGCAGTGCACACTCACCAGAGTGTTACCAGGGCGCCAAAGGTTAGATTATGAAGAGAGAATACATAATCTAGGCTTGTATTCCCTGGAATATAAAAGGTTAAAGGGTGATTTGATTGAGGTTTTTAAGATTTTGAAAGGAATTGACAGGGTAGATAGAGAGAAACTTTTTCCGCTGCTGGGGAAGCCTAGGACAAGGGGATATAACCTTAAAATCAGAGTCACGCCATTCAGGAAAGATGTTCAGTAACACTTCTTCACGCAAAGGGTGGTAGAAGTGTGGAAATCTCTCCCACAAAAAGCAGTAGATGCTAGCTCTATTAATCATTTAAAATCTGAGATCAATAGATTTTTGCTAGACAAGGGCATAAAAGGATATGGAGCTAAGTCAGGTGGATGGAGTTAAGATACAGATCAGCCATGATCTCATTGCATTGCAGAGCAGGCTTGAGGGGCTGAATGGCCTACTCCTATTTCTATGTTCCTATATCCCAGCTAAAGTTAAAACTTTTTTTAGAATGGATTTAAATCGGAAACTGATGAATGTGGATATCATTAAAATTTCTAATGCTGCCAATATCTGGTTTGGTACCTCAACCTGAACTTCTTGCTGTCTTGGTTCCATCACACTATCAGTGACTTGCTGATATGCAGGAATGTTTTCATTGCCCTGTGGATATCGTTAAATATGATTGCACTGTTCTGCTTTCATGTAAAACTATTCAGCCTGTTTAACACGGCATTGAACTTAATCATTTAATTATGTTCGCATTATAATCTATGTTTTCTCTATGCGCTTTAAATTCAATTAAAATGTTATTTTAAAAGAAACTAGAATATTCCTTGATTTTTAGATGCTGCACAGTGTAATATAAAGGGACCCAAACAGTGGTTAATGCCACTTGGGTTCATTTGAACTTTGGCACATTTCTATTTTAAATGGTTTTCAGTTTTTGAGATTGCTTATAAGAAACATAAAGGTATTTAAAGTAGAAATCAGTGCCTTCTTTAATCCCCTATTCTCACTTATCCTTTTCTTCTGTCAATGTAATTTTGCTAACCCCACACAATAGATACACAAGAAGCCCACAGAACTGTCACACATTTGACAGTAATGCATTTTCTTTCAGTCGATAGAAGGACTTTGCTTGTATAGATATCATTTTTCTGGTGCACTTAAATGTTTTGGCACAAGACCAGTTAAGTGTCTAGTCAATGGTCCCTGCCTGGACTCTGTTTGACAGGGTATTATGATCATAAACCAGTAGAGAGCTCTCTATTATCTCTCTTATGAGATTGTAAAACTTAAGAAAAGACACTCTTGGCAGGAAGTATTCATCACCCACTGCATTCTTTTTATTTTTGTCTTTGTTGTGTATGTGTAAATAACTGACAAACTGAACCAGGAGAAATGTAACTTAACTGTGCTTTTATACAACCCAAAATGGAGTCTCATGAACCAGAATGAATACAGTGATTGTGAATAGCTCTCACAGGGTCCTATTGCCCATTCAGTGAGCTGTAACAAATAAATAGAGTATGAACACAACATATTTCCCCCTTTTTTAAAACCACAGTCTATGTACAGACAAAGTCCTAGAGATACGCTGTTGTGAACATGTTGTGCTCTGATACGCTGAGACCAGCGTGGAGCTTGCGGTGTTTGCTCTAGATTTTGGTTGGGAAACAGAACATTGCCTCTGTTCCATCCTGCTGGTCTCTTCATGCTAGGTTTGGCTGGGGGTTTGAGAATGTCCAGTAGCCAGCGAAGATTCCGCCCAACCATGAGCTCAACGGGTGTCTTCCCCGTTAACGAGTGCTATGTGCGGAGAATGGTTTGAACCGCTTTGTCGAATGTTTGGCCTGCTGTGAGGTTGGCTTTCAAACCCTCTTTGATGAAGCAGTTGAAATGCTAAACACCTCTGTTGCTTTGAGGATTGCACCGAGCAGTAAGCTGATGCACGATAGCATAGAGTGAGGAAATCCGCGAACTGGTCGGACAGAAACTGTGGTCCATTGTCAGTGATTATGACTTCTGGGAGGCCACACTTCGTGAACCTATGCTGCAGAATAGTGACAATCGTTGATGAGGTCACTGAACTTGTTGTAGCAATTTCTGGCCATTTGCAATGCAGGTCATGTACTACAACAAGGAAATGCTGGTGCTGTGGAGCTGCTTCAACTGGACCGAAGATATCCAACTAAAGTTGTTGCCATGGTTTTTGTGGCCATGGAATGGGCTTCATTAGTGCTGGTCGGATGTTTGTGGCCTTTTCGTTCAGACTGCATGCTTCGCAGTGTGAGACGAACTCCTCGATGCAAGTGTCAATCCCAGGCCACCATATTGAATCTTGGCATCTGCTTCATGTGGATAATGCCAGGGTGTCCATTGTGTGCCAATGTGAGAATGCGCTGTTAAAATGACTTGGGAATTACTGCTCTATCACCGCAAGCTAGACAGCCATTGTTCCAAACAAAAGATTCATCACGAAGTCTGTGGAACGTTATCAGCTCTTCTGAAATTTGCTTAGGCCACTCAGTCTGGGGGAAGTGGCACATGTGCTGGAGCGTAGCATCACTCTGTGATTCGGTTTTGAGTTCGTCGCAGGAGACAAGGTTTCTGATGGACTAAGTCCGAAACAGGTATCGAGCAGCTGAGCATGTCAGCTACATGGTTGCGACTGCCAGCGATGTACTGTACATCAAAGTTATATTGATGAAGGCGATCTGACCTTCGGCTGATCCATAGTGGTCTCCAGCGGCTGATTTGTAGTGGGCTGCGCCCAGATCCAGTTGTAGCGAGTAGCGTAGTTAGCGCTTGGTGATTCGTACGGAGGGTAAATTTCCTGCCATAGAGGTAGATGTGCCAGCGTTCACATGCGTAGATGCAAGCGAGTGCTTCACGTTCCCCTGTAGAGTATTTACATTCTGCAGATGAGAGTGTATGAGAGGTGAAGGCATTCCAGGCCGTCAATCCATTGCGAGAGCACAGCACCCATGGCGGTGCCTGATGCATCCGTGGTGATGTATGTAGTGGCATTCGGATCAAAGTGCACGATGATAGGATGGGGATGTGATTTTCTCCTTAAGCATGGTGAATGCCTGAGCCTGGGAATCTGTACATTCCCAAGGGACGTCCTTGCGCAGCAACTTGTGAAGTGGTTCGACAATGTGCGCGTAGTGCGGGACGAACTTCAGATAGAAGTTGCAAGTGCCGAGGAATGATGAAAGTTCTTTGATGTTGGTAGCCTCCTGCATTCGTTGGATCAGATCAGTGTTGTCAAGTGTCGGCTTGACACCATGTGCTGTGACTCTGTAGCCCAGAAAGTTTATTTCTCCAGCAGCAAATGTACACTTATCAGCATTAAGTGTAATGTTATGCGCAGCAAGTCTAGCCATAACTATATGAAGTCGCTGGTTATGTTCTTGCATTGTCCGTTCATGGACGACGATATCATCAAGCAGATTGAGGACTCTCTCTATGCCTGCTAGCATAGTAGTGACAATCTTCTGAAATGCACTTGGTGCAGAAGATAGTCCGTAGGGCATGCGTCGATACTAATACAGACTATCATGCGTCGTGAATGCCGTGAGCAGTTTGCTGTCCTCCGCTAGAGGTATTTGCAGGTAACTGCGACACATGTCGAGTTTTGTAAAGACTATTGAGCTGTGGAATTCTGAAGACAGTTCGTCGATGGTAGGAAGAGGGTACTTGTCAGGAATGATGGCCTTGTTGACCTCTTTCAGGTCGATGCACAGGCGGATCTCCCCATTTTTTCACCAAGCAATGAGTAAGTTCAAGATCCAGGGTGAGGAGCCGATGCTCTCAATGATTCTCTGAGATTCGAGTCGCATTAATTCTGCGGATACTTGGTCGCGAACCGCAAATGGGAGATTGCGAAGTCGCTGCATAACCGGTTTGACAGAAGGATCAACGCGGGGACAATGGCAGAATTTTGTTGTCACGCCAAACCCTGTGAAGATTGAGGGATACTGCTTGTCAAAGTCTACCGTGTACACAGATGTGCCAGTTTGGTCGTAAACTTTGAACCGAAGCTTGTCAAACACCCATGAGCTTCGTCCCTTCGCGACATAAAAGGAAAAGTTCTTCAATGTTATGTCCTTGTAGTATATCGGGACAAATATGACCCCAAGTACCTCAATTTTGGATTCGGAGTACACATGTAGAGTGGAAGTTGCGGACTGCAGTTGACAGTGCATGAAGTGGGTTTTGTATACATGCTCGCTCATATGGAGACTTTGGCTCCAAGGTCAATGAGGAGGCAGCAGGGCATGTTTACCTCACAGTCCTTAAATTTGCCCGAACCGATGTGCGAAATGTCACTTAACGGTGTAAACCATACTGGATTCATCACTATCGGGGTTGTCCACATGTTAAATATGCTGCGATGAGTGACAGACACCAGCAAAATGGTTCATTTTACCACATGCAGAGCATTTCTTCCCACATGCAGGGTGATTGCTGAGTGTGATTTGTCCCCTCAGTTAAAGCAGTGGAAGTTAAGCCTGCGATCAGTAGTGGGTGGCTTATTACTAGCCCTGGGTCTCTGCTGTGATTTCCGCTTTGGACGAATGCCTTGCACATGGGCTGTAGCTGACCCCGCTGCACGGGGGAGCAGGGGATCGGATTGCTTTTAAATCAGAAATTGCTGATTCAATTTGGATGGCCAAATGAGTTGCTTTGTCCAATGACAATTTGTCATCCTCCATTAGCAAGTGTTCCCAAATGCAGTTGTTTTCTCAATAATTTGATCCCTGATCATTTCCTCTGTGAGTGCTCCAAAGTTACATGTAGCGGCCAGTTCAGTTAATGAAAAGATAGAAACATAGAAACATAGAAAATAGGTACAGGAGTAGGCCATTTGGCCTTTTGAGCTGCTCCACCATTCAATAAGATCATGGCTGATCATTCACCTCAGTACCCCTTTTCTGCTTTCTCTCCATATCCCTTGATCCCCTTAGTGGTAAGGGCCATATCTAACTCCCTCTTGAATATATCCAATGATGTACTGTTTGATTGGTTCACCTTTCCCTTGCCCCCTTTTACGGAATTGGTATCTCTCCATCACGATACTTTTCTTTCGCCCAAAATAGTTCTCCAGGGTACTTAGCGTTTTGTTGTAGGACTACTTGTCTCCGATTTGGCCAAAAATGCATTGGCCTTCGGTGCCGAGGCAGTGGATAAGTATTGCACAGCGACGAGCTAGTGTTACGTTGTCGCCGTCTAACCCACTCGCCATGATGTATGTAGCAAAACTTTTTATCCATCTCTGCCACGGAATTGGAGGGTCCCCAGGTGTGGAGAGGAAAGGTGGGGGTGGTAGGGAGGTTAATTTGATTCATCCTCGTCGCCAAATTATGTTGTGTACGCCTAAATAACTGACAAACTGAGCCAGGAGAAATGTAACTTAACTTAACTGTGCTTTTATACAACCCAAAATGGAGTCTCAAACCGGCATGAACCAGAATGAATACAGCAACTGTGAATAGCTCCCGCAGGGCCCTAATGCCCAACTAGTGAGCTGTAGCAAATAAATAATGAACACAACAGTCTTCATTTACAGGTACTGCAAAGAAATTATGATCAGATTTTGTGGTGGAAATAACAGTGCGGCCAACAGCACACACTGTTATTAAAGAGTAAATTGGACAGCAATTTCCGGTGACCGCACATGCGCAGTTAAATGCAGAAATCTGGAAGTTGCTGTTCGAGTTGCCCTGCTTCTCCAGAAGCTGCGCATTGAAATGCATGTAACGGCGTGACATTGGGGTACTTACGATAGATACCAACTAAACTCGCCAGTTAGGGGTTGTCCTTTGCAGTCTAAGTGAATTTTTAATGGCCTAATAACACTTAATTACTGTCAAATAACTTCTCTGATATTGAAAATTAGTCTTTACAAGGGTGGGACTCATTCTTTCAGATTTTAATTATTGTTGGAGATATTAGAACATTAAAATATTTTAATAATTTTTTGAAACTTTTTTTTCTATGTCTTTTATGTCTCTTTCTTTCTCTCGGTCTCTCTTTATCCCATCTTTCTTTTCCTCACTTTATTTTGCTTTCTGTACATAATTTTATGTTGATTTAAATATTCTAACTTACACGCCCTGGTTCAGGCACCACATGTCTTAGTAAGGATTCTTCAGTCTGATTGGTTATGAAGACAAGCTGTTTCTCTCTTTGTTCACCAGATCCCCTGTAGAGGGCGCCACGCTGTTTTTGATTTTGAGTTACCGGACCTTCCAGTACAAAAGCCCTTAGAAAGTCTGTGGGCAAGTGTAAGTGTAATGAACGACGAGCATCATCCGTTCACCTCTGACCGCAAAATCCGGCCCATATGGAATTGGGTGTATATTCATACCAATTAAGTTGCTTTAAAAAAAAAATGGTGAAATCCTCACATTTTGTAAATGCTGCAGCTCCTTACATCCCCTGGGGATGGAATTGGGTGGCATTGTTCCTACTATTAGCCCCCCCGGGGGGGGCACGCTAATGAGGCACAAATGGCTGTGACCGGGCACGAAAAATTGCATCAACTCCCACCATATTTGGCGAGAGTTTTGCAGTGGAGCTAAGGTATTGCACCCCGATCTCCTGAAATTGGCTTCCATCCTCTGCAACAGCACCGGGCGAAAACACCGATAGCTGCAGGAGGCGTGCATTGGACGCTGCTGAACTCACTGCCTCTCCTGCTGATAATTACGCTCCAAGAATGATTTAGGGCTCCACTTTCTTCTTGGAGCGCAAATGGCAAAATTTTTAAAGTTTGAAATCATAGGCGCCTGGCGCTAACTTTTGCTGCACAACTCTCAACTCCCTTGTGAAAGATTTGTAATTTTCCTGAATAGGTGCAACCAAGAGGAAAACAACCTATTATTCCTATATAGTGTTTTCTTTTTGGAGGAAGAAGGCATTACAGGAAGGGGCGTCCTTGATGATTCAACAGGTATACACAGCTGAACCATTCAGACCAGGAAGATCCTGGGTTAGATCTCTGGTCTTTGCTGCATTGCTAGATGTCAGCCAGGACAGCAGTAGGAGCACTATAATTGGCCTCAGAACTCCTAGGTTGAGGGATGGGAAAATTAGCCTGAGCTCCCCATCTCGATTGCTACCTCAGTGACCTCTGCTGCAAGGCATGTGCGTGGACATTGGGCCAGGACAGGATTGGCTTGATTGTGATATGCCTTGCTCTCAAATAACTTGCTGATTGATACTCACTGTCAAGGTGCATACATGAACAAAGGCCACCTGGTTGAGCTGTCAGAGAGTATCTGATGCCTGTAAAGCTGTGCTCTATCAAGGAGCCAATGCCTTCTAGAGAGGAGGGGAGAAAACTTTGTGGGAAAAAATTGGAGAGAAAAGGAATAAAAAAGCATAATGTTCAAAGGGAATATTCAGTTCTTGTTTCACTGTATGAAGTAGCATCATAGAAACAAAGACAGAAACATAGAAAATAGGAGCAGTAGTAGGCCATTCGGCCCTTCGAGCCTGCACCGCCATTCAATATGATCATGGCTGATCCTCTATGTCAACAGATTTATTTAAATTTGCATTGTTGCCATAAATGCACATTATCTGACCACAGTAAGCACAAAGGGAAAGAAGATAATATTCTAGATATAAGCTTTCTATATGTATTGAGGTAGATTTTCATCTTGCTGCCCAGTGCGGATCGGCTGTCCATTATAGAAACCGACAATTTTCATTTCATTTTATACCTGCAATCTACCCCATTCTCTGGAACTGAGAAGTTTGAGGTGGAATTTGATAATGGTGTACAAAATGGTAAGGAAATACAGAAGATAAACACTGATAGGTTGTTTCTGTTGGTAGGTACGTCGATATAAGCATTAGATCTGCAGAATTATCAAAATGTGGATATGCTTAGCCACAAGATGCTGAATCAATGACAATATTCAAAAAGATACTGGATAATTACTTAAAGAAAAAGAAGCATATAAACAGGCCTGGAGAGAATGCAGTAAAAATAGGTCTCATTTTAGAATAAACAGGAAAATGGGGCTATATTACGTCAGTCTCGTAGAGGGGTCTAAATTCAGCAAAGTGTGTATGTGTATAGAGAGAGAGAAGGAAGAAGTGAGAGTGGGCAGTGCATAGGGAAAGAGGACAAAGTAGAAATTAAATTGGCAACCAGAAGAAAGATAAAGAACAAAAGGGGTAGAAAATTATAGAATGAAACAAGCATAAAGCAGGAATGCAATTGCTTGATCGTGCATTTCAAGAATTCTCTTAGGTCTCTGTATTCTGAACAAATGGCAGTGTGATTTAATGAGAACTCCGTTGGCAGACAATTTGCCACTAATCAGGAAACAGGTTTCACTTTGAATGAAGTGCTGCTGCATTGGGCTCCCTGTCACAATAAAAGACTTCAGAATGAAGTCGAGAACGCCTTTAATAGCCTAAATTTATTATTAATTTTTATTGAACATTTGCTGCAGCAAAGACCAGTTGTGATCAAATTTTATTCGTAATATAATTCATGCCTTTTGCATTTTGGTAATTGTTTTATCCTACAGCTTTATCCTGTTAAGTGTTAAAATGTCACAATTTGTACCTCTGTAAATAAGACAGTTAAAATGCTGTTAACATTAATGATGATTCTTTGTATTCTACTGTTGGTTTCTGTATTTTTAAAATATCTACAATTAACATAAGAACATAAGAAATAGGAACAGGAGTAGGCCATACGGCCCCTCGAGCCTGCTCCGCCATTCAATAAGATCATGGCTGATCTGATCATGGACTCAGTTCCACTTCCCTGCCCACTCCCCATAACCCCTTATCCCCTTATCATTTAAGAAACTGTCTATTTCTGTATTAAATTTATTTAATGTCCCAGCTTCCACAGCTCTCAGGCAGAGAATTCCACAGATTTACAACCCTCTGAGAGAAGAAATTTTTCCTCATCTCAGTTCTAAATGGACAGCCCCTTATTCTAAGATCATGCCCTCTAGTTCTAGATTCCCCCACCAGTGGAAACATCCTCTCTGCATCCACCTTGCCAAGCCCCCTCATAATCTTATACATTTCTATAAATCACCTCTCATTCTTCTGAATTCCAATGAGTAGAGGCCCAACCTACTCAACCTTTCCTCATAAGTCAACCCCCTCATCCCCGGGATCAACCTAGTGAACCTTCTCTGAACCGCCTCCAAAGCAAGTATATCCTTTCATAAATATGGAAACCAAAACTGCACGCAGTATTCCAGGTGTGGCCTCACCAATACCCTGTACAGCTGTAACAAGACTTCACTGCTTTTGTACTCCATCCCCTTTGCAATAAAGGCCAAGATTCCATTGGCCTTCCTGATCACTTGCTGTACCTGCATACTATCCTTTTGTGTTTCATGCACAAGTACCCCCAGGTCCCGCTGTACTGCAGCACTTTGCAATCTTTCTCCATTTAAATAATAACTTGCTCTTTCATTATTTCTGCCAAAATGCATGACCTCACACTTTCCAACATTATACTTCATCTGAGAAATTCTTTCCCACTCACTTAGCCTGTCTATGTCCTCCTGCAGCCTCTTTATGTCCTCCTCACACATTGCCCTTCCTCCCATCTTTGTATCGTCAGCAAACTTGGCTACATTACACTCAGCCTCTCTTCCAAGTCATTAATATAGATTGTAAATAGTTGAGGTCCCAGCACTGATCCCTGCAGCACCCCACTAGTCACTGATTGCCAACCAGAGAATGAACCATTTATCCCGACTCTCTGTTTTCTGTTTGTCAGCCAATCTTCTATCCATGCTAATATATTACCCCCAACCCCGTGAACCTTTATCTTGTGCAGTAACCTTTTGTGTGGCACCTTGTCAAATACCTTCTGGAAGTCCAAATACACCACATCCACTGGTTCCCCTTTATCCACCCTGTTTATTCCATCCTCAAAGAATTCCAGCAAATTTGTCAAACATGACTTCCCCTTCATAATCCATGCTGACTTTGATCAAATTTTGCTTTTCCAAATGTCCTGTTACTGCTCCTTTAATAATGGACTCCAACTTTTCCCAACCACAGATGTTAGGCTAACCAGTCTATAGTTTCCTGCTTTTTGCCTTTTTTGAATAGAGGCATTACATTTGCAGTTTTCCAATCTGCTGGGACCTCCCCAGAATCCAGGGAATTTTGGTAAATTACAATCAATGCACTCACAATCCCTGCCGCTGCTTCTCTTAAGACCCTGGGATGCAAGGCATCAGATCCAGGGGATTTATCTGCCTTTAGTCCCATTATCTTACTGAGCACTGCCTCCTTAGTGATTGTGATTGTGTTAAACAGTGTTGACGCTTCCACCAGGAGAATCGACTTGATGGAGTTAGTAAGCCTGATAGTGTTAAGTATAGAATTAACAATGAGTGAAGACATCGGTGTGCTGCTGGGAGTGAGTTACTCCCTGTGGTAAATATGTTATAACTCATATTTATTTTCCAATTAACTCAAAGCAGAATTTTAAAAGCAATAAAAAATGTTCTAAACATATTATAGAAACGTTATTGTTTGCAAACTTTATACTGACTATTACTAAAATCCAAAGTAATCTATAAACTTGAATCCTCCTCATGACCCACTCTTCTCAGAGCAGTTAATCAAATTAAAAGTCTTTCCCCATTCTTGGTGAACAGTTTCTTTTGTTAATTGAAATATTGACTATCAGAGTCTCTGTTGAGTAAAAACATTTCATGAAACGCAACCAAAGCCAAGTTAATTATTAATAATGGAAATAACAGCAATGAAAGTTTTAAAAAGCAGCTCAGTACTTGAATACCAATCATAACAAGTAATTGGCTTCCAATCAATCTCAGCCACTTCAAATATAGAAAATGGAACTATGATTGGCACGGAATGTAGTTTTAGGCCAGAATTTTGCCAGTGCTCAGCGGACAGGATCGGTGGCGGGTCGGCAATGAAATTTGATTTGATTGACAGCAGGTCGGGAACCCACTGTCAAATCGCGTACACGTGCCTTTCCCAATGTTGGGTCTGCCAGTGCTGAGCAGACCCGACTAGCAGTGGCAGGGGACTGCATTTAAACAATTTTTGGCTTGTTGACAAGCCCTTAAGAGTGAATTTAGCCTTACCTTTTGAATTTAACAGCTGGACCACAGCTTCCACGCTGCTCCTGGAGCCTGTCTGTTAATCTGAGGTGGAAGTTGAGTGGCCATGTATCATTATCATAGGCAGTCCCTTGGAATCGAGCAAGACTTGCTTCCACTCCTGAAGTGAGTTCTTTGGTGGCTGAACAGTCCAATACGAGAGCCACAGACTCTGTCACAGGTGGGACAGATAGTCGTTGAGGGAAGAGGTGGGTGGGACTGGTTTGCCGCACGCTCTTTCTGCTGTCTGTGGTGTATGTAGCACACAAATCACTGACTCCACACGGTCTGTTGTTGAGCTAACTGCTGTGACCTTAGTCCTTTATTGAACAGCTCCAGAGTGCTCCACAGGTGTGGTGGGCAGCCTTTTATACTGCCTCGTGCAGGTACTTTCAGGTCTCCCACCACAGCGCCCTCTGTGGTGCACCATTGTACTTATCATACATTTAATGTACCAGCACAATACACATCACTGCCCCCCCCCCCCCCCCAGTTCAAAAAGCCGTTGCTTGAATCTCCTAAATCAAAAAATACATTAGCCCATTGGTATTGTTGGTCACGGATCCGCGTCCCTGAATTTAATCACAGTGACCATTCAGCATTGAAATATTAACTCTGGTCGTAATTCACAATTCATGTCCATTATTTTAAACACAGTGACCACCCAGCATTAAAATATTATTTTTTGTCATGAATCCATCATCCTCCATTCACATAGCACACTTAGACTCGCTCTAGCCCTACAAAAGTCCAAAGTCTTTATGTGGGGACTGCAGTGGTGTGAGGCCCTTTTAAGACTCCCGGGAGCATTTCCCTTTTAAGACGCCATCTTGTGGCTCCCACAAGGCTTCCGTTGGGCGCGTCATCTTAGGTGTTCTGCTGACCTAGAAAGAAGAAGAAGAAACAAGGAAGGAGGGAAAGGGAACTTTGCAGTGTTTTTAGGAAAGGTGCGGTATTTCCAGCGGAGGTGAGTGAGTTATGGAGAAAGCACAGTGTGCAGCAGAGGTGTACGTGGAGAGGACGCTGGCCCTGATCACCCCTGACACCATCGACAACGCGGAGGAAATCGAAGAGATCGTTCTCCGATCCGGGTTCACCATTCTTCAGTTTGCTTGCTGCTGTGCCCGCCGCAGCTGTAACCTCCGCTCCTGCCGTGGCTGGCCCTCCTGCGGCCGCCGTGGCCGCCACCATCGCGGCCGCTGCCGCCGCCCGACTGTTCCGCTGCGTGGGTCCGCCGACCATCGATGGGCCTCCCGCTTCTCACCTGCAGCGCCCCGAAGGCCCGCACCCCAGCAATGGGCCCGCACCTGTAACTTTGAGTGGAGGCTGAGGTTGCAGGATTGCTTGGGGCCAGGGGTTCTGGGCTGCTACTGCAGCTCCAGCTCGGTTGGCGCTGCTCTTTGGAAACCCGGGGAGCAGCAGTCTGTGGAGGAGTGAAGAAGTCTTCCCAGCTCCCACGGACCTTTCCCATCCATCTTCTGCTGAGGAGCGTTGGCCCATCGCCTGCAATGACCCACAAAGGTAAACCGTGCATCTCGCCCCCGTGAGATACCTGCACATCCGCTCTGCCGAGAACAGGTATCAGTTCCTTGGTGTAGATACGCAGCTTTGCCGTGACCGGGACCAGCTTGGGTCACGCTTTGGAAGGGGTACAGAGACGATTCACTAGGCTAATTCCGGAGATGAGGGGGTTACCTTATGATGATAGATTGAGTAGACTGGGTCTTTACTCGTTGGAGTTCAGAAGGATGAGGGGTGATCTTATGGAAACATTTAAAATAATGAAGGGGATAGACAGGATAGAGGCAGAGAGGTTGTTTCCACTGGTTAAGGAGACTAGAACTAGGGGGCACAGCCTCAAAATACGGGGGAGCCAATTTAAAGCCGAGTTGAGAAGGAATTTCTTCTCCCAGAGTGTTGTGAATCTGTGGAATTCTCTGCCCAAGGAAGCAGTTGAGGCTAGCTCATTGAATATATTCAAATCACAGATGGATAGATTTTTAACCAATAAGGGAATTAAGGGTTATGGGGAGCGGGCGGGTAAGTGGAGCTGAGTCCACTACCAGATCAGCCGTGATCTTGTTGGGAGGCGGAGCAGGCTCGAGGGGCTAGATGGCCTACTCCTGTTCCTAATTCTTATGTTCTTATGTACTTATTAATGTTGGGGAAGTCCAGAACCAGGGGTCACTGTCTAAGGATAAGGGGTAAGTCATTTAGGACCGAGATGAGGAGAAACTTCTTCACCCAGAGAGTGGTGAACCTGTGGAATTCTCTACCACAGAAAGTTGTTGAGGCCAATTCACTAAATATATTCAAAAAGGAGTTCGATGTAGTCCTTACTACTCGGGGGATCAAGGGGTATGGTGAGAAAGCAGGAATGGGGCACTGAAGTTGCATGTTCAGCCATGAACTCATTGAATGGCGATGCAGGCTCGAAGGGCCGAATGGCCTACTCCTGCACTATGTTTCTATGTTTCTATGTGCGGCTGGGTTACCCCACAATTTATCAAAACTTCTCTGACTCATCAACGACGGACCCAATCCCGTATCCACTGCCATACTCACCGGGACTCCGTCAATTTTTATTTCCATTATCACCGGGGGCGAATCGTCGGTGCACGTTTCCAGTCCCAACACCTCATCTTCTTCTGCCTGCTCCTGCTGAACAGTGGATCATCCCCCATCTCCTCAGCCACGTGGTGAGTCCGATTTCTTTTACACATACACTGAAGGTAATCTTTAATGTGGCAGGTATTGCACGTATACTCCGCAAACCTGCACCGGTGAGCCCCATGGCTTCCTTCGCAGCTACTCAATTAGGCCCCCTCGGCGGACTCTGAGTTGCAGGACCTCGAGGTCCATGCTCTCTGCCCCAGGCAGAGCCACGTTCTGCAGTTTTGTCCGTGGTGGGCGTTATCCTGTGGACAGTGCCAGCCGGTTTCAAGACTGTGTAGATCATCTGCTTGGTGCTGCACGTCAAGGTCATATATGCCCGGCTGATGGCGATGGCCTTTGTCAGGGTGACTGCGGGTTCCGTGGCTAGCAGCTTGTGAAGGAGGCCCACATGGCCAATCCCCATGATGAAGACGTCCCACAGCGCCTCGTCTAGTTGTGCCCCAAAATCACACGGCGCGCGAGTCTCCTGAGATCCGCAGCATATTTGGTGACATCCTTGCCCTCGGGTCTGCAGTGATGATAAAATTTGTATCTGGCCGTGAGGATGCTCTCCTTCAGTTTCAACTGGTCACGAATGAATGCGACCAGCTCCTCATATGACTTGTCCCTGGCACTCCCGGGTGCCAGCAAATCCCTGACGAGACAGTAAACCTCATCTCCACAACTGGAAAGCAGTATCACCTTACGCTTCTCTCTCAGTGTGTTCATGTCCTCCATCAGGTCGTTTGCTGTGAAGTAGTACTCAAGCCTTTCCGTAAAGGCCTCCCAATCATTGCTCAACGTAAAATCCTTTAACGAGCCCAGAGTAGCCATGGTTGCGTGGAGTTTGTCCGCTTCCTCGTTGCCAATGTGGTGTATGTAGCATACAAATCACTGACTCCACACGGTCTGGTGTTCATCTAACTGCTGTGACCTTAGTCCTTTATTGAACAGCTCCAGAGTGCTCCACAGTTGTGGCGGGCAGCCTTTTATACTGCCTCGTGAAGGTACTTTCAGGTCTCCCATCACAGCGCCCTCTGTGGTGCATCATTGTACTTATCACACATTTAATGTACCAGCACAATACACAACACTGTCTGCACTTGATTTCTGCATGCTGTTGGTGTTGAGACTCGAGGTGCTCAGCGCCCTCTCGGATGCACTTCCTCCACTTAGGGCGATCTTGGACCAGGGACTCCCAGGTGTCAGTGGGGATGTCGCACTTTATCAGGGAGGCTTTGAGGGTGTCCTTGTAACGTTTCCGATGCCCACATCTGGCTCGTTTGCCATGAAGGAGCACCGAGTAGAGCATTTTCTTTGGGAGTCTCCTGTCTGGCATGCGGACTATGTGGCCTGCCCAGCGGAGCTGATCGAGTGTGGTCAGTGCTTCAATGCTGAGGATGTTAGCCTGAGTGAGGATGCTGATGTTGGTGCACCTGTCCTCCCAGGGGATTTGTAGGAGCTTGCGGAGACATCGATGGTGATATTTCTCCAGCGACTTGAGGTGTCTACTGTGCATGGTCCACGTCTCTGAGCCATACAGGAGGGCAGGTATTACTACAGCTCTGTAGACAATGAACTTGGTGGCAGCCTGGTCTTCCAACACTCTTTTCCTCAGGCGACCAAAGGCTGCACTGGCGCACTGGAGGCAGTGTTGGATCTCATCGGCGATGCCTGCTCTTGTTGATAGGAGGCTCCCGAGATATGGGAAGTGGTCCACGGTGTCCAGGGCTGCGCCATGTAATCAACTGAATGACAGTTTGAAATAGAGTATAAAAGCTCCTACTTCACACGTGTCCACTTTCCAAATGCAGAGGCTGTTACTTTCTTCCTTTGAAACACAGTTTAAGCTTTATGCAGGCTGCAAGTCTTTGAAGCAAACTCTTCAGCCAGTGTCACCTCATTGCAGCAACCTCTCTCACCATTGACAGATTGCTTCTGTCATCTCAACTTCATCTGCTATCTACTCCATCAGCATGGGTACCATTTACTCTCTCTCACCTTGGTCCTCAGAATCTCACCATGTTGAGCCCGAACAGCAGCAGCAACAGGCACACCGGCATCATTAACAACACCAACAACCTTCTCCGCAATCAACTGATGCTGCACAGGAAAGAGGGCATCAGCACCCGACTACATTGCGGTCCGGGATACCATGGCCAGATTTACTTCACTTGACGCTGTACATCCTGGCTGCCATGTGATGTGCCAGGTTGGCACCACCCCACAAAAACACCATAAAGCATCCCTACAATGCCCAAGCCATTCCTTTCACACTCATCACCATTGTGGGGGGTATCATTATGTCTCACCAACAGGTGCAAGCTAAGTTGGTGTGAGAAAGGGTGTGCAGGAGTAGGATAGGGAAGACAGGGTGAGGTTGAGTGTGGCTTTGCACTAACGTTTCATGATCTACTGAGATCATTGAAACATTTGTGGCACTGCACCCAGGTCCTCCTGCTTGTGCGCTCCTCTGCAATGTGCAACCAGGCTGTACTGATTTCCTGGGGAGGTCTCTTCCATCCATGGGAAGGGAAGAGTACCTCCCTGTGTGCTGTAACTCCCTCCATAAGCATCTGGAGGGAGTCATGGTAGAGCCTGTGTGCAGCCCAGTGCCTCGGTGCAGGGCTTGTCAGTGTTTGCAGCACCTCAATGCTGTAAAACACTGACACACAAATGTCAAAAGAAAATTTGTCATGGTCCCTTTAAGGAAACTGACCGATGACATGCCATCAAATTATGTCACCAGACCCGCTTCCTCTAATTGATGGGGAAAGGCGTTGAGCGGATTTAACAAGTCCAATCAAGGGAAATTCATTTCACAGAGCAAGATGGAGCCAGCAGTGGGGTTGGGACCTGCCACCGACATCACCCGTCATGGACCCGCCAAGGTCAGGAAAATCGTGGCTCTAGAATTTCCTCCATGGACGCAACTCGGAGGTTAGACCTGAAAATACGTCCGTTCTGCTAATGTCAATTTACGCTCATATTTCCTGCAAATCTCATTCGAACATGCCCAAAATGTTAAATGGGCCTAAATCAGCATAAACATGGCCCAAGGAAAGTGCCAAATTCACATCATATATTTCTCTTTAAGTATTAAAATTAAAGTGTGCGAAAAATTCAGGGGGTTAACGCAACCCATTACCGGCAAAAAGTTGTGCTAAGAGGACGGCTGCCACTCTTTCGCCAGCTGGTCGCGGGTTCTGCAGCATTCTCCATTTTCCCAGGCCTGGGAGCGCTGCCGGGGAGAGGTGCACCTCAACTTAACGTCACCCTGGTGAACTTGGACCTTTACGCTGAGTTCAGTGCTGGGTCCTAAGCTCCCAAGTAAACCTAGCATGCAGCAGACTGACAGATGCTGTCAGCACCTCTTAAAGGTACACACGCTCATCTTTCAGATCTTTTTTGTTGTGTCAGCTTCTGATTAATTGTGGTAAGTTTTTAATTGAATGTGTGCCTGCCTGAAGCTGTCAGTGGCCTTCGTGTTAACTTAAAGGTTCTGTCCCCTGTGAATGAGTTTGTGCTGCTGAGCCAAGGCTGGGTTGGCAGTAGAGCCCCAAGTAGCAGTCTGGACACCCCTGAAGTTTGCCTTGGAGGGAACTGGTCAAATGCAGGAGGAGGAAACAAGTTTGAGTAAGAATCCATGAAAATTGGAGGAACTGGTTTGACTGTGAGGATTCTCATTTTATTCCACGTAACATGGAGCAGGTCAAGGGGTTAGGATTCCTACTCATTGTGTGTCGGCTGTGGCTCAGTTCGACTTCAAGAGGACATAGACAGGCTGGTGGAATGGGCAGACACGTGGCGGATAAAATTTAACACAGCAAAGTGCGAAGTGATACATTTTGGTAGAAAGAATGAGGAGAGGCAATATAAATTAACGGGTACAATCCTAAATGGGGTGCATGAACAGAGTGATCTGGAGGTATATGTGCACAAATTGTTGAAGGTTGCAGGGCAGGTTGAGAAAGCGGTTAAAAATACTTACGGGATCCTGGGCTTCATGAATAGAGGCATAGAGTACAAAAGCATGAATATTATGATGAACCTGTATAAAACACTGGTTCGGCCTCAACTGGAGTATTCTGGGCACCGCACTTTAGGAAGGATGTGAAGGCGTTAGAGAGGGTGCAGAAAATATTTACAAAAATGATTCCATGGATGAAGGACTTCAATTACGTGGATAGACTGGAGAAGCTGGGGTTCTCTTTGAGCAGAGAAGATTGAGAGGAGATTTGATAGAGGTGTTCAAAATCATGAGGGGTCTGTACAGAGTAGATAGAGAGAAACTGTTCTCACTGGCAGAAGGATCGAGAACCAGAGGACACAGATTTAAGGTGATTGGCAAAAGAACCAAAGGCGACATAAGTAAAAACTTTGAGTGGTCAGGATCTGGAATGCATGGCCTGAAAGGGTGGTGGAGGCAGACTCAATCACTGCTTTCAAAAGGGAGCTGGATAAGTAACTGAAAGAGGGGAAAGGATGGGGGAGTGGGATTAGCAGAAGTGCTCTTGCAGAGAACTGGCCTCCTTCTGTGCTATAGCTATTCTATGATTCAGTTGCAGCCCTCTCGCTTCGGTACATAAATTTCACAACCATCATTACTAAAACACTTTAATTGGTCATTTTTTGGGAACTATCCAGAAGAAGCATAGAAGAAATTTAGGCCCATAGTGTACTGGATGAAAACACAAGGTGATATGAGACTACCTGCTGCAATTGGACTCATTTCACTTACTTTAATGTGCTTGGGAGCCATATCGCGAACCGAACTCCTGAGTTATACTGACATATTTGCATTGATGCACACCTGAAATGACTTGACATCGGCTGCCCCCTTTCGAAATAAAATAGAAGATCATTCAACTATCTGAATTTGAGCCTTCAATATTCATGGCATACCAAGTGTACAGATAAATATTACATGGATGTGATGTGCTTTGCTCAGACACTAATGATGCTCAAGATTAGATTAGGCTGTAATTGAAGACAGGCAGTTTAATTCCCAGATGAGATTGGTGGCAAAGCCCTTCAGTCAAGCAAATTATTGCTGTTTGATTTTACTTTATTGCATTTAATACTTGAGTATTTTGCAAATTTTGAAGTTCTTTTTCTTTGATATCTGAGGGCTCCAGCGAGGGTTTCAGTGGGGATTTGAGGGACATCAACAGAGTCACAAGGCAGAAGCATAAAATAGCAATTTTATTTACTGCTCCTTGGAACTCTGGTGGTAAAGATTGTTTTTAATATAGAAGCTTATGAAGTAAAATCATAACAGCTGAGTTATTGTCAGCATTAATAAAGTTTAATTTCACATGGCTGCCTCAGAGATGGCTCTGTAAATGATCAGTCACTCAGGGAGGTCCACACATTACTGAGACTGTCAATCAAATACTGAAGACATCAATTAAGAGAGTCAGAAGTCAGCAAAAGATAGCCGATTATAAATCAACACAGTCTATACTGTACCCACTTCTCAATATCAAGTATTATGCTCATAATTAAGGATGAAAGTGAGTACTGTAAGCAATGAGTAAGTGTGACCTTAGCTCCTTTAATTAGACTCCAGAGTGCAGGTACCGTGTGGGAGGCCTGTTTATATACAGTGCTCCCAAGGGATGCTGGGATCCCTTGGGATTCCAACAGGTAGGCCTTCTGGTGGTGGTGTGTGTTCGTGAAAATAAATTCACATAGACTCTGGTAAAGTAAGAAAGACAACTTTATTGCTAACAGAGCTCTGGGAGAAGAGTTGAGATCCTGCGACCTGCGAAGCACCTTCTCCCCGAGTACCTGGTGCCGCGAGGTTATAAGCAGTTTACAGAGGGCGGAATACAATCATTTAAATTCATTTACATACGACCAATCAATCCATATGGCAACGCAATTCATTTACATACAGCCAATCATATTGTTGCACAACTTTTTAGTCCAAGTGAAACCTGATAGCATGATGCGAGTTTGGGGGCCCTTCCTTTTTACCTTCTTTTGTGGTTAGTTATTCTATGAAACAGTGGCCTGTACCTGGCCATGAGTCACTTGTTGCTGCAGAGTTCATATCAGGGACAGCAGATAGGCTTCTTGGTACAAAGTTCATTTAGTGAAAAGGCAGATAGTTGGCTTACCCCATCATGCTTTGCTATGTCCGAAAATCCACTCCAACAGTGTGATACAGGTTGCCAAGAGTTAAATACATAACATCACTCCCTCGTAAAGTCAATAGTACACTTATTTACAAGGTGAGACGATCTGGGGCTTTTCGCTCCCTTGTCGATCGTCTCGGTACAAATGCAGGTGTGGGTGAGTTGGTTGCTTCTTCACTGGGCTGTTGGGCAGCCGGCCTTGCCGGGCTGCTGGGAATGGTGAGTTCGGCTTTGTAGTCAACAATGAGGTCGGTTGCCACTTGCACCAACACGACCCTGTGTGTTGAAGGGTCGAAGTTGGTGGTGTTAGTGCTCATAGCTGTGAGTGAACCGCAATTTGGTTTGGTCCAAATGCTTTCTGCACGTTAGTCCATTGGCCAATTTGACCTGAAACACCCTACTCCCTTCTTTGGCTATGACCGTGCCAGCGACCCATTTGGGACCATGTCCATAATTGAGTACAAACACAGGGTCATTGACCTCAATATCACGTGACAAGTTTGCGCGATCATGGTACATGCCTTGTTGATGCCGCTTGCCCTCAACGTGATCATGAAGGTCAGGGTGGACAAGAGAGAGCCTTGTTTTGAGAGCCCTTTTCATGAGCAGCTCAGCTGGGGGAACCCCGGTGAGCGAGTGGGGTCTGGTGCGGTAGCTGAGCAGAACTCGGGACAGTCAGGTCTGCAGGGAGCCTTCCGACTCGCGTTTCAAGCTTTGCTTGATGGTTTGAACTGTCCGTTCTGCCTGGCCGTTAGATGCGGGCTTGAACGGGGCAGTTGTGATGAGCTTGATCCCATTGCGGGTCATGAATTCCTTGTTGGGAAACTGGTGAAACACAGCTCATTGTCACTGACTAGGACATCAGGCAGGCCATGTGTGGTAAACATGGCTCGTAGGCTTTCGATGGTGACGTGGATGTGCTTACAGACATTATTACACATTCAATCCATTTTGAATAAGCATCCACAACAATCAAGAACATTTTGCTAGAAATGAGCCCACATAGTCAACGTGGATCCTAGACCACAATTTTGAGGGCCACAACCTTAGCGGTGTCTCTCTGGGTGCATTGCTCAGTTGAGAGCAAGTGTTGCACTGGCGCACGCATGACTTTAAATCTGAGTCGATGCCGGGCCACCACACATGGGATCTGGCTATGGCTTTCATCATTACAATGCCTGGGTGGGTGCTGTGTTGGGCACATATGAACATTTCTCTGCCTTTCTTGGGCAAAACCACGCGATTACCCCACAACAGACAATCTGCCTGTAAGGACATTTCGTCTTTGCGCCTGTGGAATGGCTTAATCTCTTCCTGCAATTCTGTTGGGACGCTGGGCCAGCTCCCATGGAGGACACAGTTTTTTTACCAGGGACAGTAAAGGATCCTGGCTAGTCCAGGTCATGATCTGGTGGGCCTTAACGGGTGACTTTTCATTTTCGAATGCAACCATCACCATGAGTAAGTCTGCAGGCTGTGCCATTTCCACCCCCGGTGGTGGGCAATGGTAGCCGACTGAGAGCATCAGCGTAGCCTGTGGCAGATTACATAGTTGTATGCTCTCAGCATGAGCGCCTATCTTTGGATGCGGGCAGAGGCATTGGTGTTAATCCCTTTGCTCTCTGAGAATAGCGATATGAGTGGCTTATGGTCAGTGTCAATCTCAAACTTGAGACCAAACAAATACTGGTGCATTTTTTTCACCCCGTAAACGCACGCCAGAGCTTCTTTTTCAATCATGCTGTAGGCCCTTTCGGCCTTGGACAAACTCCTGGATGCAGAAGTGACTGGTTGTAAAATCCCCGATTCATTAGTCTGTTGTAACACACACCCGACCCCATATGATGACGCATTGCAAGCTAGCATTAATCGTTTACATGGGTTATACAGAACAAGCAGTTTGTTTGAACATAACAGATTTCTGGCTTTCTCAAAGGCAGCCTCTTGTGAATTCCTCCATATCCAGTCATCTCCCTTGCGCAGTAGCACATGTAGGGGTTCTAGCAAGGTGCTTAATCCTGGTAGGAAATTAACGAAATAGTTGAGGAGTCCCAGGAACGACCGCAGCTCCATCACGTTCTGTGGTCTCGGCGCGTTCTTGATGGCCTCCGTCTTGATGTCGGTGGGTTTGATGCCGTCTGTTGTGATTCTTCTTCCCAAGAGCTCGACCTCTGGCACAAGGAAAACACACTTCGAGCATTTCAACCTGAGACCCACGCGATCCAGCCGATTTAGAACCTCTTCCAGATTCTTCAACTGTTCGATGGTGTCCCGACCTGTGACCAGTATGTCGCCCTGGAAAACCACGGTGCGAGGAACCGACTTTACCAGGCACTCCATGTTCCATTGGAAAACTGCCGCGGCTGACTGAATGCCGAACGGGCTTCTGCGCTGCCAATTACAGGGTGTAAGTTCTTTGGTGTAAGTTCTTAGCTTGTTATGAGCTTGGGCCTGTGTGCCTTGTTGCACCACAGTCTGTCGAAGGCCTTTTTGCTCATTATGGACTGACTCGCACCCGTGTCCAGTTCCATGGATACTGGAATTCCATTCAGTTCAACTTTTAACATTATTGGTGGAAATTTCGTGGTGAAGGTATTTACCCCGTATACTTCTGCCTCCTCGGTTCGAGTCTCTAGTTCAGCCTGATCCTCTATGGATCGATCTTCCTCTGCCACGTGGTGGTTTGCAGGGATGCAGCCGGCCTGCACATTCACTGGAGGTGTTCCATTGTTCTGCAGCCGTTGCACGCATTGTGCTTGAAACAGCATTGATGGGCCCGATGATGACCTCCACAGCGCCAAAAAGGTGTTAACTGCCTCGCATTAACAATTGATGGCGGACTCTGGGTCATCTGAGGTCGTGCAGCAGCTGGCATGTACGTTCTGCCATGTATATTCCTGCTCGAAAACGATGTTACTTTGTGAACAGTACTGGCCGAAACCTCTTTATGCTGCGAAATTTGTTTGGTGTTATCGCTGGTGGACATAAATGCCTGGGCTATCGTTATGGCTTTGCTCAGAATCGGTGTTTCAACAGTCTATAGTTTGTGAAGGATTACCTCATGGCCAATGCCAAGTACAAAAAAGTCTCTCAACATTTGTTCAAGGAATCCATCAAATTCGCAATATCCTGCAAGGCGCCTTAGTTCGGCGACGTAGCTCACCACTTCCTGGCCCTCAGACCGTTGACACGTGTAGAACCGATACCTCGCCATCAAAACGCTTTCCTTAGGATTTAGGTGCTCCCGGACCAGCGTACGCAATTCTTCATAGGATTTGGTTGTTGGTTTTACTGGAGCTAGAGGATTCTGCATGAGGCCATCGGTTTTTGCCCCACAGACAGTAAGGAGGATCGCCCTTCATTTGGCAGCGTTCTCGTCCCCTTCCAGCTCGTTAGCTACAAAGTATTGGTCAAGTCGCTCCACGAAGACCTCCCAATCATCCCCTTCTGAGAACTTCTCCAGGATACCAACTGTTCTTTGCATTTTCACGCGGTTGTTCGTTACCTCGTCGCCAATTATTACGCTCATAATTAAGGATTAAACTGAGTACTGTAAGCAATGAGTAAGTGTGACCGTAGCTCCTTTAATTAGACTCCAGAGTGCAGAGTGGGAAGCCTGCTTATATACAGTGCTCCCAAGGGATGCTGGGATCCCTTTGGACTCCAACAGGTAGGCCCCCAGTGGTGGTGTGATACAGGTTGCCAAGGGTTAAATACATAACATCAAGTATCTGTGATGCTGCTTATGAGGATACAGTTATAACTGAAAGCCAAATATTCAAGTTAATTAAGGGCCAATTTACAACAAATAAAACATTAGGACATAGGAAATAGGAGCACGAGTAGGCCATTTAATAAGATCATGGCTGATCTGATCATGGACACAGCTTCACTTCCCTGTCCGCACCCCATAACCCCATAACCCCTTATCGCTCAAAAATCTATTTCCGCCTTGAATCTATTCAATGACCCAGCCTCCACAGCTCTCTGAGGCAGAGAATTCCACAGATTTACACCCCTCTGAGAGAAGAAATTCCTCATTTAAATGGGTGGCCCCTTATTCTGAGACTATGCCCCCTAGTTCTAGTTTCCCCTATATGGAAATATCCTCTCTGCATCCACCTTGTCGAAATCCTTCACTATCTTCTATGTTTCGATAAGATCACCTCTCATTCTTCTGAACTTCAATGAGTACAGGCCCAACCTAAAACCATCTTCATACGTCAACCCCCTCATCTCCAGAATCAACCTTGTGAACTTTCTCTGAACTGCCTCCAATGCAAGTATATCCTTCCTTAAATACGGAGACCAAAACTGAAAGCAGTACTCTAGGTGTGGCCTCACCAATACCATGTACAGTTGTAGTAGAACTTCTCTGCTTTTATGCTCTATCCCCCTTGTAATAAAGCCAATATTCCATTTGCCTTCCTGATTACTTGCTGTACCTGCATACTAATTTTTTGTGTTTCATGCACAAGTGCCCCCAGGTCCCTCTGTATTGCAGCATTTTGCAATTTTTCTCCATTTAAATAGTAATTTGCTTCACTATTTTTGCTGCCAAAGTGGATAACCTCACATTTTCCCACATTATACCCCATCTGCCAAATTTTGCCCCCACTCACTTAGCCTGTCTATATCCCTTTGCAGATGTTTTGTGTCCTCGCAATTTACTTTGTATCATCAGCAAACTTGGTTACATTACACTCGGTCCCTTCATCCAAGTCATTAATATAGATTGTAAATAGTTGAGGCCCCAGTTCCGATCCCTACTTCACCCCACCAGTTACTGTTTGCCAACCGGAAAAAGACACATTTATCCCGACTCTCTGTTTTCTGTTCGTTAGCCAATCCTCTATCCATGCTAATATATTGCCCCAACCCCGTGAACTTTTATCTTGTGCCGTAATCTTTTATGTGGCATCTTATCAAATGCCTTCTGGAAATCCAAATACACCACACCTACTGGTTCCCCCTTATCCACCCTGCTCTTTATATCCTCAAAGAACTCCAGTAAATTACTCAAACCTGATTTCCCTTTCATATAACCATGCTGATTCTGCTTGACTGAATTATGCTTTTCCAAATGTCCTGCTACTGCTTCCTTAATAATGGACTCCAGCATTTTCCCAACGACAGATGTTAGGCTAACTGGTCCAAAGTTTCCTGCTTTCTGTCTGCCTCCTTTTTAAATAGGGGCGTTACATTTGCAGTTTTCCAATCTGCTGGGACCTCACCAGAATCCAGGGAATTTTGGTAGATTACAATCAATGCAACCATTAGCTCAGCAGCCACTTCTTTTAAGACCCTAGGATGCAACAAATAGTGGCCCTGATAATTCATGGATGGGCGGGAAGGGGGGGGAGGGCGGCACATCTTGGCAAAATTGACAAGATACACCTGGGACATCCATTGTTAACCCTGTCAAAATGTTATTTTCCTGGAATTGACAGACACCCAAATCATTATTGGCACATCTAGGGCACTCGTCACTGTTAGAAATGCTAGAAAGTCTTGATGTCGGTGTTTTGGCTTCGGAGGGGGTGGGTCAGAGCCCTCCTGAAAAGATAATCTAGCTGCTGCCTGAATTTTGAATGGGAAACACTTGTAATTTTTACAATTAAAAAATTGGCTCCTATTCAGGAGTCCCATGTTGGGGTGGATATATCTGGGCTGACTTCTGCCAACCATTTGCTGGGTCCCACTGATGGTCTAGGGTTCAGGATCTCCCCGCCAAGGCCATTCTGAACATACACCAGAATGGATACAGACTTTCGGAGCTAGGTAATAGGCCAAAAATTGCGGCCTCTCGGGGTGTGTACGAAGTGCGTACGGACCCGGCGAGGCCTCGCAAAAGTCCCTTCTCGGGGCGCAATGCACATGCACTGAAAACCAGCTTTTCTGATCTGTCAAAATTTCTTCAGACAGATTGAACACATCCCTGCAGGAAGGACAGCCGCGCGACAGAGATTGGGCTATTTGTCCAACTCATGCCCAGCGAATGTCCTTCAAACTTTTACGCCTGGTAAAAGCAGGCACATAGCTTGCTTTTACCAGCGTAACACTTTTAAAACATAGAAAAATTAAATGTAATCATTTCTTTTAATGTTAAAAACCCTGTACATTAAGGTAAGTTTATTCTTATTAACCCTATTAAAACACACTGGGGGAAAATTGCGATCAGTGGCTTCCTTCATACGAACGTCTCTAACCCCAAAAAATTCTACGAAAGTACATATTTGTCCCGGAGAATCGTAGGATTCCGGTTCATTTGCTATGCAGTGTACGGAGATCTGCCTTCCACGTACGGATGTCTATGTTGCAATCCGTGGGCTGCGACCACCAATCACTCGGTAGTATTTTCATTGATAATAATGGGAACTCCGTTTGTATGAGTTCCCATTACTATCAATGAGAAAAAAATCATAAAACAAGAAACACAGCACAATAAATTAAAAAAACACCTCACATATTTGAAATTAATTGAAATTAAATGTAATTAAATGTTTTAGAAAAAAAAATATTTGGGGAAAAAAAATTTTGTTGGGCCGCAAATTACAGCCTCGCCGGGCACATACGAACTATGCACAGACCCAGCGAGGCCTTGCAAAAGCCGATTCTCAAGTTCATTAATCTAATAATTTACAGTTGTGGCTAACAGGGCATTAGCAAAAATATCTACATGCCCATAAATTTTGTTTGATTTATTTGCTTAGAATCTGTTTATCCAGGCTAGTTCCTAAAGCTTGAACAGTGTGCTTATGAGGTTATCCTGTCTGCAGAAGTATATTAATTGAAGATCATGTACACTACTGACATTATTAAAGATCAGTCTGTAGCTTACCTGTTTTTGTTTCTGTCATTTGAAGGTAAGACTCCCGTTATTTTTCCATGGGTGAGACCTAGGCCGCAATTCCGCCTACCGAGGCGGGTCCGGTGCGGCCGGATTTGGTAGCGGGGTCTTAACAAACTGCTGGCTCCAGCCCGCTCTGTAGAAATGATTTTACATTGATTGGGCTTGTTAAGCCCTCCCAGCGAGGTTCCCAGCCAATTAAAAGGAAATGGGTCTGATGACACCATTTGATTACGGGTCATCAGCTGGTTTCCTTCAAGGGACCATGCGCAAATTGTGTTGTGCTGTCAGTGTTCTGCAGCATTGAACTGCTACCAACACTAACAAGCACTGCACAAAGGTACATGGATGCACACAGGCTCTCCCTTGACTCTCTCTATTTGCTTATAAGCAGGGATGTCTTGTAAAGTTTCTGTTAATGTGGTGTCAGACAAATTGATGTGCATCTTTGGAAGTGGCTTAGTGAATTGCAGTGAATGGTGGGACATAACGGTTCCCCTTTAATACTGATGAGTGTGAAAGGAATGGCTTGGGCATTGTAGGGATGCTTTATGGTGGCGGTGTGGGATGGTGCCAAGCTGGCGCATCATGTGGCAGCCAGGGTGTACAGCGTCAAGTGAAATAAATCTGGCCATGGTGAGGTGTCCCAGGCAGCAATGTAGTCGGGTGCTGATGCCCTGTGTCCTGTGCAGCATCAGTTGATTGCGGAGAAGTTTGGTGTTGTTGTTGGTGCTGTTGGTGGCTAAGTGCAGCTGGTGTTGAGGCTAATCGTGGTAGGATTCTGAGGACCAAGGTGAGATAGTTTCAAGAGCACCAATGCTAATTCAATAAATGGCAGGTAAACTTGAGATGACAGAAGCGATCTGTCAATGGTGAGAGAGGTTGTTCCAATGAGATGACACTGGATAAAAGATTGCTTCAAAGACTTGCAACCAGCATAAAGGTCAATGTGCCTTCCAAATGCATTAAGCAAGAGCTTTTGATCTTGGAAAGTGAACAGCTGTGGGATGGGAGCTTTGATAGCACAATAGCACATTTGCAGCTGTAACCTCATGGAAAACCTGGAAAAATGGTAAGATCTCAAAATTATGTTTAATAGCCTTTTAACAAGGACTTAATCACCTAAATTGCCCCCCCCACCCCCCACCGCTGCATGTCGGGTCTGTTCAGTATTGACAGACCCGACACCTGGTAAAGAAGCGTAGGGGCGAGTTGACAGCCGGGTCCCGACCCACTGTCAATCATTTCAAATTTGACAGCTGACCCACCTCCAATCCCGTCGGCAAAATTCTGGCCCTTATCTCACATAACCATTCTGAGCCAGATGCTAAGAGATATATAGGAGTGACTTGGGAACATGATCCTACCCCAGGGGTCCAGCAAATAACTCTACTTCATTGCAAAAGATGAGAAAAGTAACTATTAGAATTTGTTCAAAAACAAGTATTGTGTCGCGAGATCAAGCACAACATTTTTGCAACAGAGTAAGACTGGGGTAATAAGTTACCAGGGAAGCCCACTGAAACAAGCAGAGTAAATGCTTGCAAGAGGGAATCAAGGGGCGATTGTGTGATGCTCACCTATGGTGCTCACAGAGATTACATCTCAGGGAATCGCATGCTTGAAGCCCATGATTATTGCATTCATTAAAATTAATAGAAAGGCTGGACGCCTGCAAGCCTGTGAGTGCTGCTTCCTCCTGGATTGTGGAATCAATCTTTAAAAGCAATTCTGAAGAATGATGAGATTGAGCAATATGGTGAAAAGGCAGGTTGAGATCAATCAACAAGGGAAGGGCTTATTGGGTCTAATGACATTTTCCTTATCCTGAACATTTTTATGATTTTATTTAAGATCTAAATATTCCACTTTTGCAGAATTGGCCTTGTGGGACTACAACCCATATAAGCCTATATAATTAATTGCACAGGAGTTTGAGGTTTTTACATTTCTAAATATAACACTGCGCCACCCATAGCAACACTCCACACCAGAGATGAACAGCAGGAGGTTAAATTCAGAATTTTAATACATTAGTACAATTAATGGCAATATTAATAAAATGCAGTTATCGCACAATAGTGCACCCAAGGAGACAGGTGCAGGAAAATGCATATGGTTAATCATTGGTATCTAGTTTTTCATTTATGTCAATAGTTTACTAAAGGCCAAAGGCAACACATTTGGCTTAATGGAAAAATAAAATTGTTCATAAAGAAGTCGTTTTTTATCGGAGCAAATTATAATGACCAGCCTTTATAATGAACTAATTATGAAATGGTGTTAATATAAGAGTGAATGATGCATAGAATCATAGAAATCAGAAATTTGCAGCATGGAAGGAGGTCATTTCGGCCAATCGTGTCCGCGCCGGCCGACCAAGAGCTATCCAGCCTAATCCCACTTTCCAGCTCTTGGTCTGTGGCCCTGTAGGTTACGGCACTTTAAGTGCACATCCAAGTGTTTTTTAAATGTAGTGATGGTTTCTACTTCTTGCACCCTTTCAGGCAGTGAATTCCAGATCCCCACCACCCTCTGGGTGAAGACATTTCCCTTCATATCTCCTCTAAACCTCCCCCCAATTACTTTAAATCTATGCCTCCGTGGTTGTTGACCCCTCTGCCAAGAAAAACAGGTCCTTCCTATCCACTCTATCCAGCCCCTCATAATTTTATACACCTCAATCAGGTCTCCCCTCAGCCTCCTCTGTTCCAAAGAAAATAGACCCAGCATCTCCAATCTTTCCTCATAGCCTAAATTCTCCATTCCAGGCAACATTCTTGTAAATTTCCGTTGCACTGTTTCCAGTGCAATCCCATCTTTCCTATAATGTGGTGACCAGAATTGCATACAGTACTCCAGCTGCAGCCTAACCAGTGTTTTATACAGTTCAAGCATAAACTCCTTGCTCTTGTATTCCATGCCTTGACTAATAAAGGTAAGTATTCCATATGCCTTCTTAACCACCTTATCTGCCTAGCCTGCTACCTTCAGGGATCTGTGAACATGCACTCCAAGGTCCCTTTCTTCCTCTACACTTTTCAGTGTCGTACCATTAATGTGTATTCCCTTGCCTTGATAGACCTCCCCAAATGCATTACCTCACACTTATCCAGATTGAAATCCATTTTCCACTGTGCTGCCCACCTGACTAGTACATTGATATCTTCCTGCAGTCCGCAGTTTTCTTTTTCATTATCAACCACACAGCATATTTATGGGTTCATTTTTGCCCAAGCTCATTTTTTGGTGTATTGTCAGAGTTACGCTGGGTTTTTAGGTCCAGAAATGCGCCAGAAATTGTTGTATTAACTTTCCCCAATCTTTATACTGCAATCCGGAGCTGCGCAGTGTGTCCAGTCGCCTCGGGGGGTGGAGCCTGCTGTCTGCGCCGAAAACGCAGCTGGGCCTTCTGCGCATGCGCGGGAAAAAAATCTTATGTTTTTGATGTTGCTGCAATGGACGCGCATGTGCAGTACAGCTCTGAGTTGGCAATCGAGGGGCCTTCAGACTGGGACCGGGATCTCAAGCAGGCACAGCAGCTTAAGTTAAGTGTGCATTTTTTATATCTATTCTACAGGGTTTACAGAGAAGCGCTCCCTCCCCCACAGACCCTGGCCCCGAGTGCCTTCCCGGTCCGCTTCGCTCCCCGCCCCTAGACCAGGCCAAAGGGCTTGCCGGTCCATCCGCTCCCTCACCCACCGACCCTCTCCTGGCCCCGAGTGAGTGCCTTCCCGGTCCGCTCTGCTTTCTGCCCCAGCCCAAGCCGAATGGCCACTGATTTACTTACCTGTGCCCATTTCTTTAACTCTCTGCAAGAGTTTTCTGGAGAGGCCACATGCGCTGGCCTAAGCAGAAATGGAGTAATTATCAGCTGGCCAAAGTTCACTAATGGCCAGAATTGGCATAGGTGACTGGTTACGCCCCCTTTTGATGAAAAAAAAACTTACCTGAGTTACGCTGGTGCAAATTGATTGGGGAAACTGTGGATTTTTAAGTTAGGCCAGAAAAAGCAGCCTGCTCCAAAAAAATGGCGCATATCACTGGGGAAAATTGAGCCCTATGTTTCATCTGCAAACTTCTTAATTATACCCCCAACATTCAAGTCCAGTTCATTGATGTACACCACAAAAAGCAGGGGGCCCAGCACCGAGCCCCGCGGAACCCCACTGGACACAGCCTTCCAGTCACAAAAACACTCATCAACCATTACCCTTTGCTTCTTGCCTCCAAGCCAATTTTAAATCCAACTTGCCACTTTGCCCTGGATCTCATGGGCTATTACATTCATGACCAGTCTGCCGTGTGGGACCTTATCAAAAGCTTTGCTAAAATCCATATACGCTACATCATACGCAATACCCTCATCGACCTTCCTTACTTCCTACTCGAAAAATTCATTCAAGTTAGTCAGACATGACATTCCCTTAACAAATCTATGCTGACTGTTCTTGATTAATCCATGCCTTTCCTAATGAAGTTTTACCCTGTCCCTCAGGATCATTTCCAATAATTTTCCCACCACCGAGGTTAGGCTGACTGGCCTGTAATTACTCGGTCTATTTCTTTCTGCCTTTTTAAACAAAGGTACAACATTAGCAGTCCTCCAGTCCTCTGGCACCACACCTGTAGCCAGAGAGGATTGGAAAATGATGGTCAAAGCCTCTGCTAGTTCCTCTTTTGCTTCTCTTAACAGCCTGGGATACATTTCGTCTGGGCCAGGGGATTTATCCACTTTCAAAGCTGCTAAGCCCCTTAATACTTCCTCTCTCACTATGTTTATCTCGTCTAATATTTCACACTCCTCCCTCATTGCAAAGTCTGTGGTAGGTGAAAACACTGTACTCTTGCATTTGGAGTTCAAATCTAACCCAGTGATGAGGTAAAAGTATTCTCAGTCTGATTGCTTTCTGTTCTTATACTACATACACCCATTTTTAATACAGGCTATAGTTATAATATCCATACTGTGCTATAGCTGAACCACTTACTGTCGCCACAGCAGAAAACTCAATCATTTCCACCTGGATTTCCTAAGAAAGAACAAGAAAATTCAATGGTGAGACAAGATTGTGGACCATGAGGTCCTCAGAAGAGCAAATGTGCCAGTTATACAGGCTTAGGTCGTAAAGGCACAGCTAAGATGGGCTGGTCAACTAGTCCAAAGGCATGATACTAGACTAGCCAAGGAGCTATTCTGCGGTGACCTATAGCTTGGTAAACACTCTCGTGGTGGACAGTTCAAAAGATATAAGGTATGCCTAAAGACCAACTAAAAAAAATGGCATTTTAACTGACACATGGGATCATGATGCTTGTGATTAGTAATAGTGGCATAAGATGATTCACCGTGGCATGACAAGGCTTGAAGCAAGTCATAATGAGCTATCCAAAGAAAATAGAGTCAAGAGGAAATCAAGGAAAAATCTGACATCCTGTGAGTGGGAAGCATTCCTTGTGAAAATTGGACACAAGAACACAAGAAATAGAAGTAGGAGTAGGCCATTTGACCCCTCGAGCCTGCTCCACCATTTAATATCATGGCTGATCTGATCATGGACTCAGTTCCACTTCCCTGCCCACTCCCCATAACTATTCTCTTATCTCTCAAAAATCTGTCTATCTCTGCCTTAAATATATTCAATGACCCAGCCTCCACAGCTCTCTGAGGCAGAGAATGCCACAGATTTGCAACCCACTGAGAGAAGAAATTCCTTCATCGTCTCAGTTTTAAATGGGTGGCCCCTTATTCTAAGCCCCCTAGTTTTAGTTTCCCCTATGTGTGGAAATATCCTCTCTGCATCCAACTTGTCGGGCCCTCTCATTATCTTATTTGTTTCGATAAGATTACCTCTCATTCTTCTGAACTTTAATGAGTATAGTCCCAATCTACTCAACCTATCTTCATAAGTCAACCCCCCCCCCATCTCCAAAATTAACATGGTGAACCTTCTTTAAACAGTCTCCAATGCAAGTATATCCTTCCTTAAATACAGAGACCAAAATTGTATGCAGTACTCCAAGTATGGCCTCACCAATACCCTGTACAGTTGTAGCAGGACTTTTCTGCTTTTATACTCTATCCCCCTTGCAATAAAGGCCAACATTCTATTTGCCTTCCTGATTACTTGCTATACCTGCATATTAACTTTTTGTGTTTCATGCACAGAGACCCCCACGCCCCTCTGTACGGAAGCACTTTGCAATTTTTCTCCATTTAAATTAAAATTTGCTTTTCTATTTTTTCTGCCAAAGTGGATAACCTCACATTTTCCTACATTATACTTTATCTGCCAAATTTTTGCCCACTCACTTAGCCTGTCCATATCCCTTTGTAGATTTTTGTGTTCTCCTCACAATTTGATTTCCCATCCGTCTTTGTATCATCAGCAAACTTGGCTACATTACACTCGGTCCCTTCATCCAAGTCATTAATATAGTTTGGAAATAGTTGAGGCCCCAGCACCGATCCCTGCGGCACCCCACCAATTACTGTTTGCCCACCGAAAAATGACCCGTTTATCCTGACTCTTTGTTTTCTGTTAGTTAGACAATCCTCAATCCATGCTAATATATTACCCCCAACCCCTTGAACTTTTATCTTGTGTAGTAACCTTTTATGTGGCACCTTATCGAATGCCTTCTGGAAATCCAAATACACCACATCCACTGGTTCCCCCTTATCCAGGCTGCTCATTACATCCTCACCTGCATTAATTGGAGATGAATCATAAATCGTCATCATCGGCAACGATGGATACAGAATCATCGTCATCAACATACATCAAGCAGATTTTCAAAGTGGCTTTGTACATTTCTGGTTTCTCTTCCTTCTGGTAAATTTGCCTTGTTTTCATTGGATGAGTGAGAGAGCAGTAGGCAAAAGAAAAATGGCTGCCGCACCAATTGAAACTGCCTGCTTCGAGTCCTTCTGTTCCTCACCTACCACAACTGAAGTAGTATTGTGACTAATTACCAGCCTCAATTACCTGGTTGTGCCTGGGAATCACACGTGTCAAAAATGGTTTCCTAAGAATAACTACGTGCGCCAGCCAATGTGCACGACTGGCACTTTTTTTCTTTAAAAATTCCTTTATGCACTTTTTAATTGCTGACTTGAAAATATTTCTGTACAAAACAATGGCGTCAGTAAGTAAGTGATCTTATAACTGCTTCAGGGAGACAGTATAGGAAATGGAAGTATTTTCCTCACCCAGGATTTATTATATAATTTTGGACAACAATAAAGGTATATATTTCCTTGCATCATTTTTTAAATTCGTTCCTGGAATGTGGGCATCATTGGCAAGGCGTGGTGGGAGGAAGGGTAGTCAGGGTGTAGTGTCTCTGCACCTTGTTACAAACTCACACGAGGTATGGATATATCAGACACGGTCACTCTGTGACCTTCACTTTATTCCCAGGACTGAAGAGTCTTGATCCTGGGTGGGACCTCCCTTTTTATACCTGGAAGCCCAGGTGAGGAGCTCACTCCCTATGGTCAGGGTGTGCATTACAAGGGTACAGGTGCAGCATGCATGAGTTACAGTTACATACTTAGTCATTGCAAGATGGTGAAATACATGACATCACCTCCCCTCTTAGGTCTTTTAGTTTCAGAGGTTAAGTCTATCGGGTGGTCGGCGCTCTCTCGTGGAGCGCCGCAGTTGTGGCTCTGGTTGCTGAGCCTCAGCACGTGTTTCTGTCACGAGGTGATTCCGGCCTGTCCGGGCTGGCCGCAGGGACTGTGCATGCTGAGGGCTGTCTTTGTTGCTCATGCGCTGGCAGTGGTGTGGGTGCTATCTCATCATGCTCTTCTTCTGGTTCCTCCGTGTCTGCACTGAACCTTGTCTTTACTTGGTCCAAGTGTTTGCGGCATATCTGCCCATTGTTTAGTCTGACCACCATGATCCTGTTTCCTTCTTTGCCAATTACAGTGCTCTCAAGCCATTTGGGTCCCAAAGCATGGTTAAGGACAAATACTGGGTCATCTATTTCTATACACCTCCCCCTTGAGCCTCGATCATGGAGCTCAGTTTGGGACTGGCGCTTGCCCTCAACAATGTCTGCCAGGGCTGGGTGAATGAGGGACAGCCGCGTCTTGAGCGTGCGTTTCATGAGGAGTTCCGCTGGCAGGACTCCCGTGAGCGAGTGCGGTCAGGACGGAGAGTTCATCCATTCGTCTCTGAAACGGTCTGACTTCCTCGGGGAACGCCCTGTTTGCGGGCGCCCAATCCCCAGTCAGGACACATTTCTTTATCATGGATAGGAGGGGGTCCCTGTTGGCCCAGAGTTTGATCTGGCGGGCTGTGATGGGGGAGCCCGCAGTGTCAAAAGCCTCAACGGCCATGACCATCTCGACGCTCTGCTCCGACGCCTCCTCGGTGTTTGCCAGTGGGAGCCTGCTGAGCGTGTCGGTGCAATTTTCAGTGCCTGGCCAGAGCCGTATGGTGTAGTCATACGCAGCCATAGTGGGGGCCCAGCGCTGTATGCGAGCTGACGCATTAGCGCTGACAGCTTTGCAGTCGGACAACAGGGATGTTAACGGCTTGTGGTCAGTCTCTAGCTCGAACCCTCTAACAAAAAGGTATTGGTGCATCTTTTTCACACCGTACACACACGCGAGTGCCTCCTTCTTGACCATGCCATATCCACGCTCTGCCTGGGAGAGCGACCTGGAGGCGTAAGCCACCGGTTGGAGTCGGCCGTCATCGTTACCCTGCTGCAAAACACACCCAACCCCGTAGGATGACGCATCGCATGTTAAAGCCAGTTTTTTTACAGAGGTCATACAAAGTCAACAGTTTGTTGGAACACAGCAGGTTCCTCGCCTTATTGAAAGCCCGTTCTTGACAATCCCCCACCAAGACCATTCACAACCTTTACGGAGGAGCATGTGTAACGGCTCCACAATGTGCTTAAGTTCGGCAGGAAGTTCCCAAAATAGTTCAAGAGTCCCAGGAATGATCGCAACTCCGACGTGTTGCCGGGCCTGGGCGCCCGGTGAGTCACCTCAGTTTTTGAATCAGTGGGCCAGATCCCGTCTGCGGCAACCCTCCTGCCCAGGAACTTGACCTCTGGGGCCAAAAGCACGCACTTGGCCTTTTTCAGCCACAGGCCTACCCGTTCCAATCGGCGCAGCACTTCCTCCAGGTTGTGGAGGTGTTCCTCAGTGTCTCGACCCGTTATAAGGATGTCGTCTTAGAACACGATCATTCCAGGGATGGACTTGAGCAAGCTTTCCATGTTTCGCTGAAAGATAGCCACTGCCGAACGAATGCTAAACGGGCACCTATTGTAAACAAATAATCCTTTGTGTGTCGTGATGGTGGTCAGAAACTTGGATTCTTCAGCCAGTTCCTGAGTCATGTAGGCCGAAGTGAGGTCCAGCTTCGTGAACAGCTTACCACCTGCCAGCGTGGCAAAAAGGTCCTCCGCTCTCGGGAGTGGGTATTGGTCTTGCAGCGACACTCGGTTGATGGTGGCTTTGTAGTCGCCACAAATCCTAACCGAGCCATCTGATTTGAGGACGGGAACAATGGGACTTGCCCAGTCGCTGAATTAAACAGGCGAGATTATGCCCTCTCTGAGCAGCCTGTCCAGTTCACTTTCAATTTTTTCACACATCACGTACGGCACCGCTCTGGCTTTGTGGTGCACTGGTCTGGCGTCCGGAGTGATGTGTATCACTACTTTGGTGCCCTTGAACGTTCCGACACCGGGTTGAAAGAGTGACTCGAATTTTTGCAATACCTGCGAGCATGAACCTCACTCCACGGATGAAATGGCGTGCACATCCCCCCATTTCCAATTCATCTCAGCTAGTCAATTCCTCCCCAAGAGCGCGGGGCCATTTCCCGGAGCAATCCAGAGTGAGAGCCGGTTCTGTGATCCATTATGTGTTACCACCATGTTTGCACTGCCCAGCACTGGGATGATCTCTTTGGTGTACGTACGTAGCTATGTTTCAATGCGTTCCAATTTGGGCCTGCTAGCTCTGTGTGGCCATAGTCTCTCAAATTATTGGGCGTTCATGAGTGACTGGCTAGCTCCGGTATCCAGCTCCATGTGCACCGGGATGCCATTCAGTAAGACTTTCATCATCATGGGTGGTGTTTTGGTGTATGAGCTGTTTACGTCAGCCACATGAACTCTCTGAACTTCAGCATCCATGGTTGTTCCCCAGGCCTCATCCTGCATTTCAGACCCCTCGTCTGGTTCGTCTGTCTTGCAGACTCGCCTCGCTAGTGCCTTTTTGCACATCCTGGCCAGGTGTCACTTGACATTACAAATCCTACTGGTGTAAAGTTGAAACCTGCAGATTTTTGCAGTGTATCTGCTCCCACATCTCCAACATGAGCTGAGATTGCTGTTTACAAAAGGACTATTCCTAGGCATTCTTCTCTGATAGCCCTTTTGGCTGTTTCTAAGCACTCTGATGGGGGATGTTAATTGTCCCATCACAGGATGTATTGTTCCTCATGATGACGTGAATTGCCAATCCCCTTTCCATTGTCCCTGTTGCCTGGAGCTTGTTGCTACCTCGGTGGTGTCGAATTGCCCTTGCCTGCCTGCCTGGACGGTGTCGAATTGCCCTTGCCTGCCTGTGGGGTTCTGTGTCATTTTTATAACATTGATTCCCTGGTTCAACGCAACTTTAAAACTTCTTCCCCTGCCATAAAGGTCTGAGCTATCAACACCGCCCCTTCTAAAGTCAGATCCTTAGTCCTTATGAGCTTCCTGAAAATGCCAGCATGATTAATGCTCTCGATGAAAAAGTCCCTTAACATCTCCCCCCTGCAGGCATCGGAGAACTTACAGAGACTGGCCAAACGCCGCAGATCCGCCATGAAGTACAAGATGTTTTGACCCTCCCGACACCGGTGAGAGTAGAACCAGTGCCGGGCCATGTGTATGCTACTTGCTGGTTTGAGATGCTCACTGATCAGCTGGCTGAGCTCTTTGAAGGACTTGTCCGCTGGCTTTTGGGGTGCGAGCAGGTCTTTCATTAGCGCATACGTCTGTGGACCACAGCTGGTCAGTAGATGCGCCCTCCGCTTGTCAGCCACTGCCTCTTCCAGCCAGTCCTTTGTGACAAAGCTCTGCTGGAGTCTTTCCACAAAGTCATCCCAGTCTTCACCCACACAGTAGCGTTCCTCTGTGCTGCCGGTGGCCATCCTCGTGGTTCGGTGATTCCCGTTTCTCGTCATCAGATGTAGTGTCACTGCACCTAGTTACAAACTCACACGAGGCATGGATATATCAGACACGGTCACTCTGCGACCATCACTTTATTCCCAGGACTCAAGAGTGCTGATCCTGGGTGGGACCTCCCCTTTTATACCTGAAAGCCCAGGTGAGGAGCTCACTCCCTATGGTCAGGGTGTGCATTACAAGGGTACAGGTGCAGTCTGCATGAGTTACAGTTACATACTTATAGTCATTGCAAGATGGTGAAATACATGACACGGGGTAGCTTTGGGAGTTAATGGGCTTATAAAAAAAGAAAGTCTTGCATTTAGATAGTGCCTTTCATGACCACCGGACATCCCAAAGCACTTACAGCCAATGAAGTACTTTTGGAGTGTAGTCACTGTTGTTATGTAGGAAATATGAAGCGTCCTCCTCCGTTTCAGATGTCCCCAAAAGTTTGTCAACATCCTTCGCCTGCTCCACGATGACATGCAGGCTGTGACCCTTACTAACGGATCCATTACAGACCCAATTATCTTCTGGACCGGGGTCAAGCAGGGCTGCGTCATCGCACCAAACCTCTTCTCAATCTTCCTCGCTGCCATGCTCCACCTCACAGTCAACAAGCTCCCTGCTGGAGTGGAACTAAACTACAGAACCAGCGGGAAGCTGTTCAACCTTCGCCGTCTCCAGGCCAGGTCCAAGATCACCCCAACCTCTGTCGTTGAGCTACAGTATGCGGACGACACCTGCGTTTGTGCACATTCTGAGGCTGAACTCCAGGATATAGTCGATGTATTTACTGAGGCATACAAAAGCATGGGCCTTACGCTAAACATCCATAAGATAAAGATCCTACACCAGCCTGTCCTTGCCGCACAGCACTGTCCCCCCAGTCATCAAGATCCACGGTGCGGCCCTGGACAACGTGGACCACTTCCCATACCTCGGGAGCCTCTTATCAACAAAAGCAGACATTGATGCGGAGATTCAACACCACCTCCAGTGTTCCAATGCAACCTTCGGCTGCCTGAGGAAAAGAGTGTTCGAAGACCAGGCCCTCAAATCTACCATCAAGCTCATGGTCTACACGGCTGTAGTAATACCCACCCTCCTGTATGGCTGAGAGGCATGGACGATGTACAGAAGACACCTCAAGTCGCTGGAGATATATCACCAACAATGTCTCTGCAAGATCCTACAAAACCCCTGGGATCGCAGGCGCACCAACATCAGTGTCCTTATCCAGGGTAACATCCCCTGCATTGAAGCACTGACCACACTTGATCAGCTCCGCTGGGCAGGCCACATAATTCGCATGCCAGACACGAGACTCCCAAAGCAAGTGCTTTACGTGGAGCTTCCTCACGGCAAATGAGCCAAAGATGGGCAGCGGAAACGTTAAAAGGGCACCCTCAAAGCCTCCCTGAAAAAGTGTGACATCACCACTGATACCTGGGATCCTTGGCCAAAGACCGCCCTAAGTGGAGAAAGTGCATCCGGGAGGGCGTTGAGCACTTTGAGTCTCAATGCTGAGAGCGTGCAGAAATCAAGCACAGGCAGCGGAAAGAGCGTGAGGCAAACCAGTCCCACCCACCCCTTCCCTCAATGACTATCTGTCCCACCTGTGACAGAGTCTGTGGTTCTCGTATTGGGCTGTTCAGCCACCAAAGAACACACTTCAGGAGTGGAAGCAAGTCTTCCTTGATTCCGAGGGACTGCCTATGATGATGTAGGAAATACGGCAGCCAATTTGCGCACAGCAAGCTCCCACAAACAGCAATGTGATAATGACCAGATAATCTGTTTTTGTGTTGTTGATTGAGGGATAAATATTGGCCAGGACACCGGGGATAATTCCCCTGCTCTTCTTCAACATAGTGCCATGGGATCTTTTACATCCACCTGTGGGAGTAGACAGGTCCTCAGTTTAACATGGCATCTGAAAGATGGCACCCCCAACAGTGCAGCACTCCCTCAGCACTGCACTGGAGTGTCAGCATAGATTTCTTTTGTGCTCAAGTCCCTGGAGTGGGACTTGAACCCACAACCTTCTGACTCAGAGGCGAGAGTGCTACCCAATGAGCCACAGCTGACACTATGGCCGTGATCTCACCAACCGTGGCGGGTCCGGGTGGCCATGGTTGGTGGTGGGTGGTGACCCTGACCCTGGCTCCATCGCGCACTGTGTGAAGAATCTTCTGTTGAAGGGGCTTGTTAAGCCCGCCCTGTGTGGTTCCCAGCCAATTGAAGGAAGCAGGTCATCAGCTTAAAGGGACCACGTCCGCATCATTTTGACAGTTGTTCTGTCAGTGTTCTACAGCATTGAGGTGCTGCAAACACTGACAAGCATTGCACAAAGGTACAGGACTGTAACCAGGCTCTCCCATGACACCCTCCAGATGCCTATGGAGGGAGTCACAGCACGCAATGGGCGGAAGAGACCTCCCGAGGATATCAACGCAGTCTGGAGGGCACAAGTAGGGATGTTGTCAGGAGGACCTGGCTGCAGTGGCACAAACCTTTCAATGATCTCAGTAGATCACAAAACATTACTGCAGAGCCACATTCAACCTCATCCTGCCGTGCCACTCATCACTCCCCATCGCTCTACCTTCCCTACCCTACTCCTGCACATACTTACTCAAACCAACTTACCTTGCACCTCCACCCATCTCTCTCTCTCTGGCTACGTTATCACATCCACATTTCATTAGCCACCCCTCATACTCACCCTCATCCTTGGCCAATCATACCAACTAACAACACACTTAGCACTTGGGTCTTTTAGCCAATATTCATGTAGAGTTTCTGCTACTGTGTTGTCAAACATTGAAATCGTTATTTTCTTCACTCTACGTCCTTGGACAGTTTTGTGTGCACCTTTGGAAGTGACTTAATGAGTTGTAGTGAATGATGAGACATAAGGGTACCCCCCGCAATGGTGATGAGTGTGAAAGGAATGGCTTGGGCATTATGGTGGTTTAAGGTGCCGGTGCCGGTGTGGGGTGGTGCGAATCTGGCACATCACGTGGCAGCCAGGGTGTACAGCTTCAAGTGAAGTAACTGTGGCCATGATGAGGCCATCCCTGGCGTTCCGGGCAGTAATGTTGTCAGGTGCTGACGCCCTGTGTCCTGTGCAACATCAGGTGATTGCGGAGAAGGTTGGTGTTGTTGTGGTGATGCCGATGTGTTTCATGATGTTGGTGTTGGGGCTGATCGTGTTGGGATTCTGAGGACCAAGGTGAGATTTTTTTCAAGGGCACTGATGCTGCTGGAATAGATGGCAGCTGAAGTGAAATGACAGAAGCGATCTGTCAATGGTGAGAGAGGTTGCTCCAAGGAGGTGACAGTGGATAGAGAGTTCACTGCCAGCACTTCCCACTGCATACAGCTCAAAAGTGTCTTCCAAATCCTGAAGGCTTCAGCTTCTGAGATTACAAAGTGAACAGCTGGGAAATGGTAGCTTTTATAACACTTCTGCAGCTGTCAACCAGTCAAAGCAATAGAGAGTCACTGAGAATCCGGCACACATACCTGGCATGAAGCCCAAGTGATGGGAAGCTCCTGAAAAAGTTGGAAAAATAGTATGTACCAAGTAAAATTATTTTCAAATACCTTTAAAGTACCTCTTAACAAAGTTAATTGGCTGGTCAGCCGCTTGGTGTCGGGTCTGTGAACCACAGCCAGACCCAACACTTTGGAAACTGACAACAGGGTGGATGCAAAGCATGATCCTGCCCTGCTGTCAATCACGGCCATTTTGACAGCAGGCCCGCCTTCAAACTCGCAATTGCAGGGCTGGTCGGATTCCGGCCTAATAAGTGGATAGCGTTATAGTGGATATTGGTTGAAAGCCTATCCCCAGACATGGAGTCAGAGAAATCGAGGAAGAGAAGGGAAGAGTCAGAGATGGATCGTGTGAAAGTGAAGGAAGGGTGAAAATTGGAAGCAAAGTTGACGAAATTTTCCAGTTCCAGGCAAGAGCAGGAAACAGCACCGATAAATTCATTAATGTACCGGTGAGGTCTGGAAGAAATAATGTTCCACATATCCAATGAAAAGGCAGGCATAGCTATAATCCATATGGGTTCCGAAAGCAACATCTTTCTTTTGGAGGAAATGAGTGGAATCAAAGGAGAAGTTGTTCAATGCGAGAACAAGTGCAGCCAGGCGAAGGAGAGTGATGGTGGATGGGGACTGGTTGGGCCTCCGTTCAAGGAAGAAGCTGAGAGCCCTCAGGCTGTCCTGGTGGGGGATGGTGGTGTAGAGACATTACTTGCATTCGCTTCACTGCAGATGCTGAATTTTATTAAAGAAGTGTTTAAATTCTCTCTGCTAGTGTGATTTACTAATTGAATTAGCAAGAGAACAAAAAGAACTGATCCATTTGTTGGACTAATACTTTGTCTAAATCAGAGGTGTCTTCAGGTGATGAAGTAATCTCAGAGGGTTTGGAAGATTGTGTCAGTATTAATAAGAGGCTGTTCATTTGGATTGGATTCAAAATCAGATAAAAGCATGGTGTGTACATAGAGAGGAGGTGCAGAAAAAGGAAAGTGAATTAAAATTGCAAATTAATTCCAATTCATACGTTTAATCCAAATTGATTCCAGTTTGAATTCAGATTAAACTTGCAAGTACTTCATTACAGCTGATACTTCTAATCTTAGTATGAAATTGTGCATGCAGGTTTTTTAAAATGATATAGAGGGAAAATAGAAGTTTTGACATAAAACTATTGTTTTTTTTTCTGCCTTTGATCTTACAGATATGTTCATCTGGGTAGAATAGGCTTCCAAGAATGTGTTCCAGATTGGCTGATTCTTCCAGTGCTCCAGGCACAGTCAGTACATTACCTGCCCTGAATAGCTTAAGGGGGCTTTTTTCCCTGGATACATTAGGTGCTAAAGAGTCTCTGAAGTGCCAAAATGAGGTCTCAGCTGCAACGCCTGGTTAGCCCGCCTTTAGCGCAAGACGCCATCTTGGTAGGAAGGGTCTCTCCGAAGAAGATTAAGACTCTGGTGACCAATTAAATTGGCTCCTAATGTTCATTAAAGAAGCTGCATGTATTTTGCTGGCTAGCTCTGCAATTAACATCCTCTCCTAACAGTGACCAGCTGAACAAGAGTAAAGAGGTCGTTGGTGAGGATTGCAAGCACTACTTAAAGCTCTACTCAGCTTTCACTGTTACCTTGCTGATCGAGATCAACTGAAAGAAAGAAGAAAGACTTGCATTTATATAGCGGCTTTCACAACCACTGGATGTTTCAAAGTGCTTTACAGCCAATTAAGTACTTTTGGAATGTAGTCACTCTTGTAATGTAGGAAACACGGCAGCCAATTTGCGCACAGCAAGTTCCCACAAACAGCAATGTGATAAGGACCAGATAATCTGTTTTTTTGTTTTATTGATTGAGGGATAAATCTTGGCCAGGACACCGGGGATAACTTCCCTGCTCTTCTTCGAAATAGTGCCACGGAATCTTTTACGCCAGTTGAGAGAGCAGACAGGCCTTGGGTTAACGTCTCAGCCGAAAGACGGCACCTCTGGCAGTGCAGCTTTTGAAGAGGACTTTTGATACAAATCAGGAGACTTCCTTGGACACTTTGTCAAGTCTTCAACATTTATTCTGGAAATTCTCTGAGGACTTCACCTGAAGAAATTGAGTGCAGTGTTGCTCTAAAGGAGAAAGAGTGGTTGGTCATGGGGATCTTGCTAGGGATCCCCATTGGTCTGGAGGTGGAATGGGAGGAGGAGATGAGGCCAGGCACAGCAGCACCAGCTGCTGGATGAGAGAGGGAGAGGAGGGACAGGAGAGCAAGGAGGGTTCCAGATTTGTGGTGACTTGCTGCATGCTCCACGATCTGGCGATCCTGAGAGACCAGCCATTATCACCACCAATTGCGCCAGAGGGTCATGCTCAGGAGCTACAAGACGAGGAGGAGGAAGAAGAGGGGGATCAGCAGGAGCACTAGGGGTTTTAGTGAGACGGGCTGTACCTGAGAATGATGCTCACCATTATCTAATTGAAGACTGCTTTTGAGTCACGTCCTACACTGTCAGACTTCGGAGCACTGTTGCCACATGCCTTACCTTCCATGACTGAGGATCCATCAATTAGTCTACCATCTGCAATGAATCCTTTCAACCCCTTCCCCATGAACCCAATAAAAAAGACCACCAATTCCACCACTACCCAATTGCTATAATCACTCTTTATACTAAAGTCAAACTATGAAAACATGACACAACCAACACCACTTACAAATATTAAATTATTCACCGTTGTGCTTACCCTTAGTGGCTATCCCATAAGTGCTCTTGCCTACTCAGGTGCTTCTACAAAGTGTAATCCGAGTAGCAGCAGCGTACGAGATGTATGGCTGCTGAGACTCTGAAAAGAGCAAGCAGTTCAGATGTCCTCCTGTGCACACTCGAGAGATTGGAATTGGCCGGCCTCGCCACGCTGGAGAGGATGGGTTCCAGGCTCTGTGTCCAGCCACGGACCAAGATGGAGGCAAACTCATGCATCCCTCTAACCATGGCCCATAAGCTTTCAGGCAACTGTCCACTGCACCCAGCATTTGGTTTGTGAAATCCACCAGCCTTCTTCTGGAGCTTGGCCCGGCGAGGTCTCCATCTGACTCCTCGATAGCAGAACAAGTATGCGACCTTGTCCTGCAGTACAGTGGTACCTGTGGTGTCCCTTCCACCCAGCGTGACTGCTGCCCACTACTGCATCCTACTGCGAGGATCTGCCTTCTACCCTGGCCTCTAACTTACGCGTGGTGCCGATCTCTGAGCTGATGCCTGCAACAGTGATAGTGATTGATGCAGTGCCTTCTTCCTCGCTCTCCTCTTCTCCTCCTCCTGGGTGGTGGTCGGGGGGGGGGGGGGGAGCGGTGGGGGGGTTCTTCCTCCTCTTCCAGTTCCTCCAGGGATGATGGCAGGGTGGATCTTGCTCCGAGGAGTCTGCAACAATAAAGCTAGAAGGGTTCAGGTGCAGCGCGTGTGGCCACTATACCACTATAGGGTGGTGTGTGTGATGAGACCGTATGGAGCTTGTGAACAAAGATAGGTTTATGGATTAGGAATCAGGAATAGTTGTCGATATGTAAGGAAGCTGGAGTGGTCACATACCTCTCGGCGATATGTCCCCTGCTCTGCTTGTGGCCACGGCGTTGCTTTACCTGCAGCCACTACGTCTGCCACTTCCCTCCCGATCACCGCCAGCACTGCCTCTTCAAGATGAGTGATCTCATGGAGTCATGCTTCCCTTCTCCTGGTCAGGTCCTCAGGTGAAGAGAAAAAGTGGTGATTATGAATGAGTGTATTGGCAGGTGTGTTTTGTGGGATGCCTCACATGGTTGAAGAGCTGTGAGATGTGTCTGAGTTGTGAGTACTGCCTGTCAAGGATGCAATAGTGTGGGTTGTGTGAATGTCAGTGTATAGTTAGATGGTGAATGCAATGTGTTGAGGTTGTGACGCTGGGGGTGATGCAGTGTGTTTGTGAGATGGGTTATTACCTTGACCACTCATCTCAAACCGTTACATTTTTTGCAGCACTGGAGCCATGTCCAGGGGCAGTACTCCTGGCTGTGACCTCCTCGGTGTCCTCCTCCCATATCCACCGCATTAGTTGCCTCTGTAGCCTCCTTCCCCGCTACGGGTAGAGGACATCCCTCCTCCGCTGTACCTCCTCCACCAGAATATCCAGCACCACCTCTGAGAACCTGTGAGTCCTCTCCCTCAGTCCCTGAGCCATCCTGACATGTGCTGCTGTCTGTCAGCCAGCACGCTCCACACCATCAGTGGAAGTGCATGCGTGGAAACTTACATAATACCATTTCACGAAAATTGCTCCTAACCAGCGCTTGAGTGCCAAACATGCAAGTCTCTGGCTTAGCGCTCCCAAGCATGTTTAAATCATGGTAATGCGTAATTAGCCCCAAAATTGTAGGCTAAAACCAGACTTTTAAACAAGCGTATCTTATTAGCACAGCATCCAGTTAGCGCTTGTTTTTACCCTTTCCCCAAAATAACCCGCGATGTGTTTCACATAGATGCTTGCTGTGGGAATAGTTGTTTTTCAGCTTGTGGGGAATGCATCTCGCAGCCAGTAGTGGCAACTGTATTGATGGATCAGTTGACCCAGAGACTCGTTCTTCAGTGGGAGGGCCCAGTAGGCACAAGTCTGGGTCTGCGGGAATTGAGTCCAGCTATACTTTCTGTGGCCACCTATAGTGTTGTGCAGAATGGTTGAATGCAGGTGACGATGAGAATGTGTCACATGGCCACAGACCTCCAGTATGTATCCTCTGGGAGGTGAAATTTGTGAATCATCTGTGGAGTACAGGTTTTTTTTGTTCCAGGATGTGGGCATTGCTGGCAAGGCCAGCATTTATTGCTCATCCCTAATTGTTCTTGAGAAGATGGTGGTGAGCCGCCTTCTTGAACCGCTGCAGTCCGTGTGATGAAGGTACTCCCACAGTACTGTTAGGAAGGGAGTTCCAGGATTTTGCCCCAGCGACAATAAAGGAACGACGATATATTTCCAAGTCAGAATGGTGTGTAACTTGGAGGGGAACTTGCAGGTGGTGGGGTTCCCATGCACCTACTGCTCTTGTTCTTCTAGGTGGTAGAGGTCGTGGGTTTGGATGGTGCTGCCGAAGAAGCCTTGGCGAGTTGCTGCAGTGCATCTTGTAGATGGTAAACACTGTGGCCATGGTACACCGGTGATGGAGAGAGTGAATGTTTAACATGGTGGATGGGGTGCCAATTGAGCGGGCTGTTTTGTCCTGGATGGTGTCGACCTTCTTGTGTTGTTGGAGCTGCACTCATCCAGGCAAGTGGAGAGTATTCCATCACACACCTGGTTTGTGCCTTGTAGATGTTGGAAAGGCTTTGGGGAGTCAGGAGGTTTTTAACCATTCTTATTCCCACTGTATTTATGTGGCTGGTCCAGTTAAGCTTCTGGCCAATGGTGGCCCCCAGAATATTGATGGTGGGGGATTCGGCGATGGTAATGCCGTTGAATATCAAGGGGAGGTGGTTAGACTCTCATTTGTTGGAGATAGTCATTGCCTGACACTTATGTGACACGAATGTTACTTGCCACTTATCTGTCCAAGCATAAATGTTGTGCAGGTCTTGCTGCATGGATTGCTTCAGTATCTGGGGAGTTGCAAATGGAATTGAACACTGTGCAATCATCAGCGTAAATCCCCACTTCTGACCTTATGATGGAGGGTAGGTCATTGAAGAAGCAGCTGAAGATGTTTTGGCCTAGGACACTGCCCTGAGGAACTCCTGTAGCGATGTCCTGGGGCAGTGAGAATTGACCTTGAATATCCACAACAATCTTCCTTTGTGCTAGATATGACTCCAGTCAGTGGAGAGTTTTCCCCCTGATTCCCACCGATTTGTATTATCTTAAGCTTGCATCTTGCATTGTGCTGCAGGTGGTAGTTCTGAGGGCTTAAAGCAATTAGCCTAACATCTGTGGTTGGGAAAATGTTGGAGTCCATTATTAAAGAAGCATTAGCAGGACATTTGGAAAAGCAAAATTCGATCAGACAGAGTCAGCATGGATTTATGAAGGGGAAGTCATGTTTGACAAATTTACTGGAGTTCTTTGAGGATGTAACGAACAGGGTGGATAAAGGGGAACCAGTGGATGTGGTGTATTTGGACTTCCAGAAGACATTTAACAAGGTGCCACATAAAAGATTACTGCACAAGATAAAAGTTCACGGGGTTGGGGGTAATATATTAGCATGGATAGAGGATTGGCTAACTAACAGAAAACAGAAAGTCGGGATAAATGGTTCATTCTCTGGTTGGCAACCAGTAACTAGTGGGGTGCCGCAGGGATCAGTGTTGGGACCCCCAACTATTTACAATCTATATTAACGACTTGGAAGAAGGGACTGAGTGAAACGTAGCCAAGTTTGCTGATGATACAAAGATTGGAGGAAAAGCAATGCGTGAGGAGGACACAAAAAATCTGCAAAAGGACATAGAGAGGCTAAGTGAGTGGGCAAGAATCTGGCAGATGGAGTATAATGTTGGAAAGTGTGAGGTCATGCACTTTGGCAGAAAAAATCCAAGAGCATTTAAATGGAGAAAGATTGCAAAGTGCCGCAGTACAGCGGGACCTAGGGGTACTTGTGCATGAAACACAAAAGGATAGTAGGCAGATACATAGAAATATAGAAACATAGAAAATAGGTGCAGGAGTAGGCTATCCGGCCCTTTGAGCCTGCACCACCATTCAATAAGATCATGCCTGTTCATTCCCTCAGTACCCCTTTCCTGCTTTCTCTCCACACCCCTTGATCCCCTTAGCCGTAAGGGCCATATCTAACTCTCTCTTGAATATATCCAATGAACTTGCATCAACAACTCTCTGCGGTTAACAACTCTCTAAGTGAAGAGGTTTCTCCTCATCTCAGTCCTAAATGGCCTACCCCTTATCCTAAGACTGTGTCCCCTGGTTCTGGACTTCCCCAACATCGGGAACAATCTACCCGCATTTAACCTATCCCGTCCCGTCAGAATCTTGTATGTTTCTATGAGATCCCCTCTCATCCTTTCAAACTCCAATGTATAAAGGCCCAGTTTATCCAGTCTCTCCTCATATGTCAGTCCGGCCATCCCGGGAATCAGTCTGGTGAACCTTCGCTGCACTTCCTCAATAGCAAGAACGTCCTTCCTCAGATTAGGAGACCAAAATTGCACACAATATTCCAGGTGAGGCCTCACCAAGGCCCTGTATAACTGCAGTAAGACCTCTCTGCTCCTATACTCAAATCCCCTAGCTATGAGGGCCAACATAATATTTGCCTTCTTTACCGCCTGCTGTACCTGTATGCCAACTTTCAATGACTGATGAACCATGACACCCAGATCTCGTTGCACCTCCCCTTTTCCTAATCTGCCACCATTCAGATAATATTCTGTCTTCGTGTTTTTGCCCCCAAAGTGGATAACCTCACATTTATCCACATTATACTGCATCTGCCATGCGTTTGCCCACTCACCTAACCTGTCTAAGTAACCTTGCAGCCTCTTAGCGTCCCCCTCACAGCTCATACCGCCACCCAGTTTAGTGTCATCTGCAAACTTGGAGATATTACACTCAATTCCTTCATCCAAATCATTGATGTATATTGTAAATAGCTGGGGTCCCAACACTGAGCCCTGCGGCACTCCACTAGTCACTGCCTGCCATTCTGAAAAGGACCCGTTTATCCCGACTCTCTGCTTCCTGTCTGCCAACCAGTTCTCTATCCACGTCAGTATATTACCCCCAATACCATGTGCTTTGATTTTACACACCAATCTCTTGTGCGGGACCTTGTCAAAAGCTTTTTGAAAGTCCAAATACACCACATCTACTGGTTCTCCGTTATCCACTCTACGAGTTACATCCTCAAAAAATTCCAGAAGATTTGTCAAGCATGATTTCCCCTTCATAAATCCATGCTGACTTGGACCGATCCTGTCACTGTTTTCCAAGGTACAGCAAGTAATCAGGAAGGCCAATGGTATCTTGGCCTTTATTGCAAAGGGGATGGAGTATAAAAGCAGGGAAGTCTTGCTACAGCTATATAAGGTATTGGTGAGGCCACACCTGGAATACTGCGTGCAGTTTTGGTTTCCATATTTCCATATACTCAAATATTTACGAAAGGATATACTTGCTTTGGAGGCAATTCAGAGAAGGTTCACTAGGTTGATTCTGTGGATGAGGGGGTTGACTCATGAGGAAAGGTTGAGTAGGTTGGGCCTCTACTCATTGGAATTCAGAAGAATGAGAGGTGATCTTATCGAAATGCATAAGATTATGAGGAGGCTTGACAAGGTGGATGCAGAGAGGATGTTTCCACTGATATGGGAGACTAGAACTAGAGGGTATAATCTTAGAATAAGGGGCCACCCATTTAAAACAGAGATGAGGAGAAATTTCTTCTCTCAGAGGGTTGTTAATCTGTAGAATTTGCTGCCTCAGAGAACTGTGCAAGCTGAGACATTGAATAAATTTAAGACAGAAATAGACAGTTTCTTAAACAATAAGGGGTTATGGGGAGCGGGCGGGGAAGTGGAGCTGAGTCCATGATCAGATCAGCCATGATCGTATTAAATGGCGGAGCAGGCTCGAGGGGCTGTATGGCCTACTCCTGCTCCTATTTCTTATGTTCTTATGTTCTTATGTTCTTAACGTCTCTATTCCTCCACTGCTATTTGGCAGACTACGTCTAATTTCCAAGGCTCCCTCTGAGTTGTCTTTGGAACAGGAGGCAAACATGGAGCAAAGCTTAGCGATGTGTTTGTGGGACTCTGTTGGTAAGTGGGGTTCGGTTTGTGTTAGAACTTTTGAAGCATAGCTGAGGTCCTTAAGAAAATGTTTCATTTGGAGGAAGTGGTACTAGTCCTTTTTGGGGAGGTGGAGCAACAGGCAGTCTAGAGCCATTTCTTGGCCTCTACTCAGGCAACCCCACCAACACACATATAACTGCTCCACCATAAGGTAAGAATGCATCAATTTAGAACCTGGTCATAAGCTATGAAGGATACTCTCCTTTGAACTAGACCATGAAGCTAATGACAAAACTCTGTGAGATGCTGCCATTGAAGGCAGATGCCTGGCAATCTCCCAGACTCAACTGAAGCTGAGAGACATCAACAAGTCCTCTTGAAAGCCAAAGGATATGGTTCTTGGCGAGTGTTTAATGATACCAGTAACCTCAATGCTTCAGTGTACTCTCCTGTAAGTACCCGGTAACAAAACAGAACAGAGATTTCACAAAATGCATTTTGGTATTTTTTGTCTGAAGAATAAATAAATCTGATTAATAATTTTAACTAAACATAAATGACAAAAGTAGAATTATTACATCAACGGACATATGAGAATTTAAATTGCAATTCCATTTATTCTCTTTAGTTCGGTCCTGGTCATTTTACTGGTAATGGCCCATATTGATATTTCCTTATAATGGATATTGAAGCATTGGTGTGAAGTGGTTCTTGTGTTGCACTGAAAAGAAACAAGCAGTAAATTGCAATTAGTTTAGCCAATCTGGCATTGATTTGATGTTTTTCCAGCAATGTAAGGCCAGCTGGAGGAGGTCACTGCACTTCACAACCGGAACTAGGCTAACGGTGAAATTTGAAGCTTTAATGTCAATGGTTGGTTTTATGCACCACCTGAATTGTTCTGAAAGTTAAAAAGAGCTGATGGGTTAGTCAGTATTTTTCTATCATTGGAAGCTTACAATAGCGGTTTGCGTATGATGAGTTGAGCATACATGTCTGAATATAAACACACACAGCTCTGTCTGAATATAAAATGACAGAGATCATTTATCTCATTGCTCTTTGTGGGATGTTGCTATGTGCATTTTGGCTTCCATGTTTCCCTATATTACATAAGAACATAAGAAATAGAGCAGGTGTAGGCCATTTGGCCCCTCGAGCCTGCTGCACCATTCAATATCATGGCTGATCTGATCTTGGCCTCAACTGCTCCCCATAACCCTTGACTCCCTTATCGTTCAAAAATCTGTATCTCCATCTTAAATGGAGTTACAACTGTGACTCTACTCCAAAAGTACTTCATTGGCTGTGAAGCTCTTTGGAATTCTTAAAAGATGCTATATAATTGCAAGTTCTTTCTTTAAATTTGTCCTCTATTAATTTCAACCTGTGTTCCCATGTACTCTGTCATAATATAATTTGAAGTAAAGTTTCAGATCTATCTTCTCAATTTTTGTTTATGAACTTACAAAAAAACAAACTGGTCCACGAAGCCCATCCCAACAGGTACAACCTATACAAACCATCAATCCACCCACCATCAATCTGTCCCCATCAATCCACCCCCAATCACAGAGAAAAAAAACTTATGCCAATTTAGGAAAAAACAATGGGAAATGCCCTTCTGACTCCCAAAAACAATCAAGTGAGTTCCAGGCAACTGTGGTGATTGGTATCAACAACCCCTTCTTAGTTGCCTCCTTTCAATACTGAAAATCACAAGTTCCCTCCTACTACAATCAGTCTTGTGGTATTTTTTATGCATAATCTCCAGGGTTTTAATGTCTCCCTTGTGTCTTGTTAATCAGGACTCCACATAGTATTCAGAGTGTGGTTTAACCAGAATGTTCACATTTTATGCATAAGAACATAGGACACTATAAAATGGTAAAACTGCTGTTGGCTCTTTGAGCCTGTTCCTGACAATATTCTAGTGAAAGTAATTTAAAACAGATAAAACATCCAAAAAACTAAAACAACAAACTTCACCCAAAAAGTGTTGTCATGTGCTGAATAATGACTTCCTTTGAATTCTCCTGTGCTAACTATATAGTTCAACATTCTGACTTTCCCCAGTATCCTTCTAGCAAAACAGTGATCATTAAATGAACGGTAAAAAGCAATTGCTTATTGATTAAGAGCATGGCTGCAGTGTGATGGTGAACGTGCTATTCGCCTATCTGATTCAAATACTTTACATTTCACCAAGAACAAGATCGTATCATTATAGATACTTTCAAACAGAACAACTCTAAGTGCATTCACAAGACTTATCAGTAAAATATAGAATGCATAGAGTCATAGAATGGTTACAGCACAGAAAGAGGCCATGCCGGCTCTCTGCAAAAGCAATTCAGCTAGTCCCACTCTACCGCCCTTTCCCCATAGCCCTGCAAATTTTTTTCTTATCTAACTCCCTTTTTAAAGTCGTGGTTGGGTCTGCCTCCATCACCTTTTCAGGCAGTGAATTCCAGATCCTAACCACTCACTGCATAAAAAAGTTTTTCCTCATGCCACCTTTGGCTCTTTTGCCAATTACCTTAAATATATGTCCTCTGGTTCTCGATTCTTCCGCCAATGGGAAGAGTTTCTCACTATCTACTCTGTCTAAACCCTTCATGATTGTGAACGTCTGTATTAAATCTCCTCTCAACCTTCTCTGCTACAAGGAGAACAACCCCGGCTTCTCCAGTCTATCCACGTAACAGAAATCCTTCATCCCTGGAACCATTCTCATAAATCTTTTCTGCACCCTCTCTAAGACCTAAATCCCAGAATTGGACACAATATTCCAGGTGAGCAATAACCAGTGTTTTATAAAGGTTCATCATAACTTCCTTGCTTTTGTACTTAGTGCCTCTATTTAGGAAGCCCAGGATCTCTTATGCTTTTTCATCCACTTTCTCAACTTGCCCTGCCACCTTCAACGATTTGTGCACATATATCCACAAGTCTCTTTATTGAATCACCCCCTTTATAATTATATCATTTATATTGCCCCTCCTCATTCTTCCTACCAAAATGTATCACTTCGCACTTTTCTGCATTAAATTCATCCGCCATGTGTCCATCCATTCCACCAGCCTTTGTGTGTCCTCTTGAAGTCTATCACTATCCTCCCCACTGTTCACTATACTTTCAAGTTTTGTGTCATCTGCAAATTTTAAAATTGTGCCCTGTACACCCAAGTCAAAGTCATTAATATTTATCGAGAAAAGCAGTTGTCCTAGTACTGACCTCTGGGGAACACCACTGTATACCTTTCTCCAGTCTGAAAAACAACCGTTCACCACTACTCTCCGTTTCCTGTCGCTTCGCCAATTTCATATCCATTCAGCCACTGTCCCTTTTATTTAATGAGCTTCAACTTTGCTGGCACTTTATCAAACACCTTTTGGAAGTCCATGCACAACACGTCAACTGCGTTGCCCTCATCAACCCTCTCTGTTACCTCATCAAAAAACTCGGATCAAGGTAAAGGTTACACAGACAGATAGGGAATGGGTGACCAACAGGAAGAGCAGTGGAAGGAAGGTAGTGCAGAGGTCACCTGCGGTCATCCCCCTCCAAAACAGATACACCGTTTTGGGTATTGTTGGGGAGGATGACTCATCAGGAGAGGGCAGCAGCAGCCAAGTTCATGTCACCGTGGGTAGCTCTGCTGCATCGGAGGGCGGGAAAAAGAGTGGGAGAGCTATAGTGGTAGGGGATTCTATTGTAAGGGGAATAGATAGACGTTTCTGCGGCTGCAATCGAGACTCCAGGATAGTATGTTGCCTCCCTGGTGCAAGGATCAAGGATGTCTCGGAGCGGGTGCAGGGAATTTTGGAGGGGGCGGGTGAACAGCCAGTTGTCGTGGTGCATATAGGTACCAACGATATAGGTAAAAAGAGATGAGTTCCTACAAGCTGAATTTAGAGAGCTAGGAGTTAAATAAAAAGTAGGATCTCAAAGGTAGTAATCTCAGGATTGCTACCAGTGCCATGTGCTAGTCGGAGTAGGAATTGCAGGATAGCTCAGATAAATACGTGGCTTGAGGAGTGGTGCAGAAGGGAGGGATTCAAATTTCTGGGACATTAAAACTGGTTCTAGGGGAGGTGGGACCAGTACAAACCGGACGGTCTGCACCTGGGCAGAACCAGAACCAATGTCCCAGGAGGAGTGTTTGCTAGTACTGTTGGGGAGAGGTTAAACTAATATGGCAGGGGGATGGGAACCTAGGCAGGGAGACAGAGGGAAATAGAATGGGGGCAGAAGCAAAAGATAGAAAGAAGAAAAGTAAAAGTGGAGGGCAGAGAAAATCAAGGCAAAAATCAAAAAGGGCCACATTACAGCAAAATTCTAAATGGGCAAAGTGTGTTAAAAAGACAAGCCTGAAGGCTCTGTGCCTCAATGTGAGGAGTGTTCATAATAAGGTGAACGAATTAACTGCGCAGGCAGCAATTAATGAATATGATATAATTGGCATCACGGAGACATGGCTCCAGGGTGACCAAAGCTGGGAACTCAACATCCAGGGGTATTCAACTTTCAGGAAGGATACATAGAAAGGAAAAGGAGGTGGGGTAGCATTGCTGGTTAAAGAGGAAATTAATGCAATAGTAAGGAAGGACATTAGCTTGGATGATGTCGAATCGGAATGGTTGGAACTGCGGAATACCAAAGGGCAGAAAACAGCAGTGGGAGTTGTGTGCAGACCAATAACCAGTAGTAGTAAGGTTGGGGACAGCATCAAACAAGAAATTAGGGATGCGTGCAATAAAGGTACAGCAGTTATCATGGGCGACTTTAATCTACATATAAATTGGGCTAACCAAACTGCTAGCAATACGGTGGAGGAGGATTTCCTGGAGTGTATTAAGGATGGTTTTCTCGACCAATATGTCGAGGAACCAACCAGGGAGTTGGCCATCCTAGACTGGGTGATGTGTAATGAAAAAGGACCAATTAGCAATCTTGTTGTGCGAGGCCCTTTGGGGAAGAGTGACCATAATATGGTAGAATTCTTTATTAAGATAGAGTGACACAGTTAATTCAGAGACTATGGTCCTGAACTTAAGGAAAGGTAACTTCGATGCTATGAGACGTGAATTGGCTAGAATAGACTGGCAAATGATACTTAAAGAGTTGACGGTGGATAGGCAATGGCAAACATTTAAAGATCACATGGATGAACTTCAACAATTGTACATCCTTGTCTGGAGTAAAAATAAAACGGGGAAGATGGCTCAACCGTGGCTAACAAGGGAAATTAAAAATAGTGTTAAATCCAAGGAAGAGGCATATAAATTGGCCAGAAAAAGCAGCAAACCTGAGGACTGGGAGAAATTTAGAATTCAGCAAAGGAGGACAAAGGGTTTAATGAGGAGGGGGAAAATAGAGTATGAGAGGAAGCATGCTGGGAACATAAAAACTGACTGCAAAAACTTCTATAGATATGTGAAGAGAAAAAGATTAGTGAAGTCAAACGTAGGTCCCTTGCAGTCAGAATCAGGTGAATTTATAATGCGGAATAAAGAAATGGCAGATCAGTTGAACAAATACTTTGGTTCTGTCTTCACGAAGGATGACAGAAATAATCTTCTGGAACTACTAGGGGACCGAAGGTCGAGTGAGAAGGAGGAACTGAAGGAAATCCTTATTAGGCGGGAAATTGTGTTAGGGAAATTGATGGGACTTAAATCCCCAGAGCCTGATAGTCTGCATCCCAGAACACTTAAGGAAGTGGCCCTAGAAATAGTGGATGCATTGGTGATCATTTTCAAACAGTCTATCGACTCTGGATCGGTTCCTATGGTAGCTAATGAAAGACCACTTTTTAAATAAGGAGGGAGAGAGAAAATGGGTAATTATAGATCAGTTAGCCTAACATCAGTAGTGGGGAACATGTTGGAATCAATTATTAAAGATGAAATAGCAGCGCATTTGGAAAGCAGTGACAGGATCAGTCCAAGTCAGCATGGATTTATGAAAGGGAAATCATGCTTAACAAATCTTCTAGAATCTTTTGAGGATGTAACTAATAGAGTGGACAAGGGAGAACCAGTGGATGTGGTGTATTTGGACTTTCAAAAGGCTTTTGACAAGGTCTCACACAAGAGATTGGTATGCAAAATTAAAGCACATGGTACTGGGAGTAATGTACTGATGTGGATAGAGAACTGGTTGGCAGACAGGAAGCAGAGAGTCAGGATAAACGAGTCCTTTTCAGAATGGCAGGCAGTGACTAATGAGGTGCCACAGGGTTCAGTGCTGGGACCCCAGCTATTAACAATTTCATCAATGATTTAGATGAATGAATTGAGTGTAATATCTCCAAGTTTGCAGATGACACTAAGCTGGATGGCGGTGTGAGCTGTGAGGAGGATGCTAAGAGGCTGCAGGGTGAATTGGACAGGTTAGGGAAGTGGGCAAACGCATGGCAGATGCAGTATAATGTGGATAAATGTTAGGTTATCCACTTTGGGGGCAAAAACACAAAGGCAGAATATTATCTGAATGGCAGCAGATTAGGAAAAGGGGAGATGCAATGAGACCTGGGTGCCATGGTACATCAGCCATTGAAAGTTGGCATGCAGGTACAGCAGGCGGTGAAGAAGGCAAATGGTATGTTGGCCTTCATAGCTAGGGGATTTGAGTATAGGAGCAGTGAGATCTTACTGCAGTTGTACAGGGCCTTGGTGAGGCCACACCTGGAATATTGTGTTCAGTTTTCGTCTCCTAATCTGAGGAAGGACATTCTTGCTATTGAGGGAGTGCAGCGAAGGTTCACCAGACTGATTCCCGGAATGGCAGGACTGACATATGAGGAGAGACTGGATCATCTGGGCCTGTATTTACTGGAGTTTAGAAGGATGAGAGGGGATCTCTTAGAATCATATACAATTCTGACGAGACTGGACAGGTTAGATGCAGGAAGAATGTTCCCGATTTTGGGGAAGTCCAGAACCATGGGACATAGTCTAAGGATAAGGGGTAAGCCATTTAGGACTGAGATGAGGAGAAACTTCTTCACTCAGAGAATTGTTGACCTGTGGAATTCTCTACTGCAGATAGTTGTTTATGCCAGTTCATTGGATATATTCAAGAGGGAGTTAGAAATGACCCTTAAGGCTAAAGGTATCAAGGGGTATGGAGATAATCCATGAAAGGGGTACTGAGGTGAATGATCAGCCATGATCTTATTGAATGGTAGTGCAGTCTTGAAGGGCCGAATGCCCTACTCCTGCACTTATTTTCTATGTTTCTATCAAGTTAGTTAAAAAAAATTTGCCTTTTAACAATTCCATGCTAGCTTTCCTTAATTAATCCACACTTGTCCAAGTGACTGTTAATTTTATCCCTGATCATCATTTCTAAAAGCTTCCCTACTACCAAGATTAAACTGACTGGCCTGTAGTTGCTGGGTTTATCCTCACGACCTTTTTTGAACAAGGGTGTAACATTTGCAATTCTCCAGTCCTCTGACACCAGTCCTGTAACTTAGGAGGATTGGAAGATTATGGACAGTGCCTCCATGAATTGCACTTTAATTTCCCTCAGTATCCTAGGATGCATCCCATCCGGTCCTGGTGACTTATCTACTTTGAGTATAGCCAGCCTTTCTGGTACCTTCTCTTTATAGCATCAGAGCACCATCTGCAGGTGAAACATAATATTAATTGAAAAAATTGCTGCGAATAATCTCTGATCTGCTGAATGTTTCTGATGGGACTTTAAGAGAACTGTGATCTTAGTTGATTATTAAGAAATAATAACCTGACAAAATCTGCAATTTTCATAGCCAGTATATGTATAGTGTAACTACTTTTTAAAAATGGGCTAGTTAAATAAAGATATTTCTCCTCTTCTACAGTAACCCTCAAAACAGTTCATGGGTTAACAGTTTGTAGGTGATCTTGATGTGTGGAGTTGCATGTTAAAAGTCTTGCAGCAGTGATGAATCTTTTGACTAACAGAGTCATAAAAGAAAAATTATATTTGAAATATATATATGAATAAAAGGATGCAAATAAAAAAATGCAAATGCAGGAAAGCTGAAATAAAGCAGAAAATGCTGGAATCAAGTCAGTATCCGCAGAGAGAAAGGTTAATACCTGAAATGCTAACCTTTCTTCTCTTTCCAGTTGCTGCCTGTCCTGTTGTGTATTTCCAGAATTATCTGTTTTCATTTCAGAATATAAAATGATACAGGAAAAGTGCAGAGCAATAGGATTATAATAGATAGCTGTGCCGTAACTTCTATGATTCAGTGATCGGAACAGGAGACGTAGCTGCTGTCACTACAGTTGATTTCACTTGCCATGTGGATTAGGTGTAATGCATCCTCTATTTCATCGATTGAAATACTCAACAATCCACTCACATCTCAGTCAAAAGAAAAACAAAATATGAAAAATACGAGAGGCGAGGAGTACACTCCGCCCACTCATTCACGTACTGTGGGATCACCTTTAATTAAATACTTTGAGAATAACAAAGCTACTGATATAAAATGCTGTAAATTTCAATCATAATTTGCGAGGTATTCTGGTGATTAAGGGTCATATCTTCCTTTGGGTTTTCAGATTAATTAAAAAATAAGCTGTCAGTAAATAGAGAAGCAAAGGTGATAGAAAACATACTTTCCTTCTATTTTTTCTCACTACTCAGAGTCTTGCTCCCATGCTAAATCATATCTTAACAGATTAGCTAAAGTAAACAAAAAATAATAATTGTTAATGCCCTGTTAATGACCAGTTAATGACCAATCATGAGAAACTCTGGACTCGCACTCAGAGTTATTTGTTGGTTTTATGAAGAAAGAATTAGATTATTGCCAAGGAGAATTTAAGGAGCTCTGTAATTATATGCCATCATTCATTGGGTATATGTGGATGACTATGTGACTTCATGGGCAGTATCCTTGATCATCTGAGTTTTTAAGTAGAAATTGTATGTCATCACATTGCCAGCTTTTTCTAATATACTTTACAGTAGCTGCTTTTCCTCATTTTGCAGGAAGATAAAATTTGAGCTGCAGCAATTGTTTTAAATGGAGATTGTAAAGTAATTGTTTTAAGAGGATAGTCTTGAGCCATTCCCCCCAAATTAGAAGTTTCTTTTAATGCACTCTCAAATATTTAAAAAAATATGCGATTTAAATATTCTCAGTCATTTATTCAAATTTCTTTATAAATTGAGACAACATAATGGCTTTAACATGTAAGAACTAAGCTTTTGTGACAGAAGGCAGCTGCATACCCCAAGATGACATTGCTGTACATGTCAAAGTGGATGATTCTGCTGTGAGGTGGACTGGTTTGGGAGTACATTGTGAAACAAAATATGGCAACAGTTTTCATTATCGTTTGAGATTAACAGCTACAGGATAGAAAGTGTTATGTATGTAACTATGTAATACTTGCCACCAGAGGGCGTGACTGTTGGAGTCCTAATGGTCACCTGCACATGCGTGTAGGGCCAGTATAAAAGGTTGGCTACCATGTTGTTTAGGCACTCTGGAGTTGTAATAAAGACTACGGTCACACTAAGTTTAGCACACAGTACTCAGCCTTATGGAATTCTTCAATACACAAGAATTGGCGACGAGGAACAGAATATGAACCTTCACGCAACCATGGCTGCCATTGGAATATTAGAGAGATTCGTAGAGGGTGATGATTGGGAAGCCTTCATCAAGCGTCTCGATGAGTACTTCATGGCCAACGAACTGGAAGGAGACACTAATGCGGCCAAGCGCAGGGCGGTTCTCCTCACTCTCTGTGGGCCTAAAATATACGGCCTCATCAAGAATCTGCTCGCACCAACAAAACCAATGGAAAAGGAATATACAGAGTTGTGCACGCTGGTTCGGGAGCACCTCAAGCCGAAGGAGAGTATCCTCATGGCCAGATATCGTTTTTACACGCACCATCGTCCGGGGGCCAGAACGTGGCGGATTATGTCACCGACCTGAGACGCCTCATGGGACCTTGCAATTTTGGAGCTGCGTTGGGGCAAATGCTGCGGGACTTTTTCATGCTGGGCATCAGCCACGAACGAGGTCATTCTTCGAAAGCTGCTGGCTGCCAAAACCCTAGATTTGAGCAGGACCATCGCAATCGCCCAGGCATGCATGGCCACGGACAATAACACCAAACAGATATCTTCTCAACATCGAAGCTCACCGGCAAGTACTGTGCGTAAAATGATGTTGCTAGCAGACCGAACTGCATATGGCAGGACCTATACGTCTGCGGCTGCAAGACCTGTGATGACTCAGAGTCCGCCATCGGGGGTGAATGTGAATTCATTAGCACCATGTTGGCGCTGCGGGGGTAATCATTGGGCCCATCAATGTCGATTCAAGCACTACATATGCAAAGGCTGCACAACGATGGGGCACCTCCAGCGAATGTGCAAACATGCTGCAACATACCACATGGCAGAGGATGATCGATCCGGCACGGATCACGCAGCACAGGCAACTCAACCCAAGGAAAAAGTGTATGGGGTACATATCTTCACCACCAAGAGCCCTCCTATAATGCTGAAAGTCAAATTAAATGGAGTTCCAGTATCCATGCAGTTGGACACGGGGGCGAGTCAGTCAATAATGAGCCAGAAGGCTTTCGAGAAACTGTGGGGCAATAAAGCACAAAGGCCCAAACTGAGCCCGATTAATGCACAGAACATAAGAACATAAGAATTAAGAGCAGGAGTAGGCCATTTGGCCCCTCGAGCCTGCTCCGCCATTTAATAAGATAATGGCTCATCTGATCTTGGCCTCAACTCCACTGCCCTGCCCGCTTCCCATAACTCTTTATTCCCGTATCGTTCAAAAGTCTGTCTATGTCCACCTTAAGTATATTCAATGACCCAGCCTCTACAGCTCTCTGGGACAGACAATTCCAAAGGTTCACGACCCTCAGAGAAGAAATTCCTCCTCATCTCAGTTTTAAATGGGTGACCCCTTATTTTGAGACTATGCCCCCTAGTTCTAGACTCTAGGGGAAACATCCTCTCTACATCTACCCTGTCAAGTCCCCTCAGAATCTTGTAGGTATCAATAAAATCATGAGTATAGGCCCAACGTGCTGAACCTTTCTTCTTAAAACAACCCTGTGTACCTACACCAAAGAGCTCATACCAGTCATTGGAAGTGTGGCTGTGAAGGTATCATATGATGGAGCCATGCATGACCTATCATTGTGGATTGTTCCAGGCAATGGCCCAATGCTGTTTGGCAGAAGCTGGCTAGAAAAGATTAATGGAATTGGAACGACATCAAAGCACTATCTTCAGTGGATGACGCCTCGTGTGCTCAAGTATTGAGGAAGTTTCCCTTGCTATTCGAACCAGGCAAAGGCAACTTCACAGGCGCCAAGGTACAGATCCATTTAGGCCCCGATGCACGGCCCGTCCATCACAAGGCTCGGGCAGTTCCATACATGATGAGGGAGAAAGTCAAGATCGAACTGGACAGACTCCAACGCGAAAGAATCATATCACCAGTCGAGTTCAACGAGTGGGCCAGTCCAATTGTTCCGGTGTTGAAAAGTGATGGCACGGTCAGAATCTGCAGTGACTACAAGGTAACAATTAACCGAGTCTCACTACAGGACCAGTACCCGCTGCCCAAGGCGGATGACCTGTTCGCAACGTTAGCGGGCGGGTAGTCGTTCACCAAGTTGGACCTAACCTCTGCCTAAATGACATAGGAGCTGGCTGAATCTTCGAAAAGACTGACGTGCATCAACACACACAAAGGGCTGTTTATATAACACAGGTGCCCTTTTGGGATTCGTTCGGCTGCAGCCATTTTCCAGAAAAACATGGAGAATTTGCTGAAATCTATTCCGCCCACCATTGTGTTTCAAGACGACATCCTAATCACTGGTCGTGACACCATCAAACATCAACACAACCTGGAAGAGGTTCTAAGTCACCTAGATAGAGTGGGACTCAGGCTGAAACGCTCCAAGTGTATTTTCCTGGCACCAGAAGTCGAATTTTTGGGGACAAAGATTGCAGCAGACAGCATCAGGCCTACAGATTCAAAGACAGAGGCCATCAAGAATGCACCTAGACGACAGAGTGTGACGGAGCTGCGTTCGTTCCTGGGACTCCTCAACTATTTCGGTAACTTTCTACCCAGGTTGAGCATGTTGTTAGAGCCTTTGCACATGTTGCTACGTAAGGGTGATGACTGGGTTTCGGGCAAATCTCAAGACACAGCCTTTGAGAAAGCCAGGGACCTGCTATGTTCAAATAAGTTACTTGTACACTATGACCCATGTAAACGTTTAGTGCTAGCTTGTGACACCTCATCGTATGGGGTCGGCTGTGTGTTACAGCAAACCAATGTATCGGGCAAGCTCCAACCGGTTGCATACACATCTAGAAGTCTGTCTAAGGCTGAGGGCCTTTAGTATGGTCAAGAAAGAGGCGTTAGCATGTGTATATGGGATTAAGAAAATGCACCAATACCTATTTGGACTTCGGTTTGAGCTTGAAACTGACCACAAGCTGCTCATTTCGTTGTTTTCAGAGAGCAAAGGTATAAATACCAATGGTTCATCCTGCATCCAAAGATGGGCACTAACATTATCCGCTTATGACTATGTTATCCGCCACAGACTAGGCACTGTGCCGATGCTCTCAGCCGGCTACCATTACCCACCACCGGGATTGAAATGGTGCAGCCTGCAGACTTGCTATTGGTCATGGATGCTTTTGAGAGCGAGGGGTCACCCGTCACAGCTCACCAGATCAGAACCTGGACCAACCAGGATCCTGTGCTATCATTAGCAAAGAGTTGCGTCCTAAATAGGAACTGGTCGGCCATTTCCGGGGAAATGTACGATGAAATTAAGCCGTTTCACCGACGCAAAGTTGAAATGTCCATCCAGCCGGATTGTCTCTTAAGGGGTTTTGCCAAAAAAAGGCAAGGAAACGTTTATATCCGACCTGCACAGTACCCATCCAGGCATTGTCATGATGAAGGCAATTGCCAGGTCGCATGTTTGATGGCCTGGCATTGACTCAGACTTGGAGTCATGCGTGCATCAGTGCAACACTTGCTCGCAACTGAGCAATGCACCAAGGGAGGCTCCACTGAGTCTGCAGTCATGGCCCTCCAAACTGTGGTCCAGGATCCACGTAGACTTTGCTGGCCCCTTTCTAGGAAAGATGTTTTTAGTAGCTGTGGACGTTTACTTCAAATGGATTGAATGCGTAATCGTGTCATCCAGCACGTCCACAGCCACCATTGAAAGCCTCCGGGCCATGTTCACCACCCATGGCTTGCCCGACGCCTTTGCCAGCGACAATGGACCATGTTTCACCAGCTCAGAATTCAACGAGTTTATGACCCGCAATGGCATCAAGCATGTCAGGTCTGCTCCGTTTAAGCCCGCGTCTAACGGTCAAGCGGAGCGGGCAGTCCAAACAATCAAGCAGAGCATGAAACGCGTGACGGACTGCTCCCTGCAGACCCGCTTGTCTGCTCAGTTACCGGACGCGACCCCACTCGTTCACCGGGTTCTCCCCGGCAGATTTGTTAATGAAGAGCGCCCTCAAAACCAAGCTCTCCCTAGTCCACCCGGATCTCAATGATCACGTGGAAACCCGGCGACACCGGCAGAACATGTACCATGATCGCACGGCTGTTTCATGTGACATTGATGTTAACGAACCTGTGTTTGTCCTGAATTACGGTCATGGTCCCAAATTGGTTGCTGCCACTGTTTTGGCCAAGGAAGGGAATAGGGTGTTTATAATCAAACTGTTAAATGGCCAAACGTGCAAAAAGCATTTAGATCAGTCCAAATTGCGATTTACTGACAACCAGGAACGACTTGAAGAGGAAAGAGGACATCACCATCGACGATTCACCAACACACACCCAACCAGCAATCGACCTCGCTGTCAATCACAAGGATGAACCCACCGTTCCTGACAGTCTGGTCAGACCAGCCGCGGTGCAGTACAGCAATGGTCCGACCAACTCACACACGCCAGGGATTGAACTTAGACGATCAACCAGGGAGCGAAGGGTTCCGGGTCGCCTCAACTTGTAAATAACTTGTACCGAAGACTTTAGGGGCGGGGCTGGGGGGGAGTGATGTTATGTATGTAACTATGTAATACTTGCCACCAGAGGGCTGACTGTTGGAGTCCTAATGGTCACCTGCACACACGTGCAGGGCCAGTATAAAAGGTTGGCTGCAATGTCGTTTAGGCACTTTGGAGTTGTAATAAAGAAGACTACGGTCACACTAAGTTTAGCTCACAGTACTCAGCCTCGTGGAGTTCTTCTATGCACAACAGAGAGAAGCATTAACAAAATAATGGCCTTTGCATTGTGCATTAGCATACATGGAAAAGAATAGAATTGAAAGTGTGTGATAGTGTTTTCAACATATGAGTTTTACTTTAGTGGTGTGCAGTGCTGCAGTCCTTATAGTTGGCCAGTGGGAGGGCAGTTTAAAATGGTGGGCGAGTGCAAAATACTGAATCTGAAATAATGTAAATAAATCATCAATATTCCGGACATGTATGGCTTCCAGAGGGTCTAGCTATAGCAATGCACAGGTTCACATCAATGGGACATATTAGTTATAACAGCTGTAAATCAAGAAGATACCATAATTGTAATAAATACATAACATAGCATGGAACACTCCCCCAAAGATCTATTGGGTGAAGGCAGGGAAGTAAAACTGAGAGTGATTGCTCTGTAAAGTCCAATAAACTCTAGTTTCCCAGGCCTCAGACAGAAAACATAGTTGCAAATGTTTCAAACACGTAATATGTTTTTACTGGGAAAGTTGCGAATTTACATACTTTAACTATGTTAAAGACGCTGTGGAGGAAATTTCACAGGGTGTCCATCATCTCCTACTGTAACTCTGGTGAGAGACTGCCAGAACCGCCAGGGAAATAGTTCAAGTGGCCATTTCCCACCCGCCCCACCCCCGCCACCAGCCCCCTGGGGGTTCTGCCAGGCTCCAACAGAGACCGATGGAGCACCCATGGCATTTCAGCCCCCCTTATTATCAGTATTGAGCCCTCAGCTTAGTGAAGGAAGCCAGATAGCATCAAAAACAAAAATTCAAAACATATCAGGAGTGATTTCATTGATTTCAGCGAATTAATAACAAGGGTGCAGATTATATAATAGTAAATTAAAATTAGCTGCTTGAAATTTGGTACACATTTCTGGGCTTGCTGCAGCATTTTAGTGTTTATGTTTGGTGAATTTATTTTCAAATTTATGTGAATTTGCCAATATATTTTGCCGTGCACTTTACATGATACCAGAGTATGTATATACTCACTATTGTGCCTGTAGATGAGGTGCTCGCTTATTAAAGCACCTTAAGTACCGCAAGAGTATTATTAATCTGTTGTAAAATAACAATTATATTTTTCTTAATTTGCTAATGTTAGCAAAAACTATTCCACTTTATTAAAGGTTCCCCAATCTATACTCAAGCCAGCCTTTTCACTAGTATTGATAACAGAGGAAAACATATACTACTGACACGAATGTTTGTCAGAAAGCAGCAATCAGTAAAGCAAGTAGCTATCAATTAACCTTTCATCAATATATTTCTATGTAATATCTTGAGAAAATCCTACATTTCACAGTATAGCATTCAGTCTTTGTCAGAGGCACCATAAGAATCAGTGCAGTGATGCTTCTGTGGAAATTAGTTAACAAATCATTTAGCTGAAAGTTTGCACGTCTGGGTGACTTTTCTCATTCATCCTGCAAATACTTGAATTCTGCAATATTTAACATGCACACCTAAGTCAAATGTAACATAATTACATGGATGCATGACTCATAATACTTAAAATAATTAATTTTCAGTAGCTACAATCTAAGGGCAGGAGGGAGTACAGTTGCTTTCATTACTAGTCGATTCACTCCAAGTTCCATGATTTATTTTAATAGATTTAATACAGGTTTCTTGCTGTTTCAAAGTCACGGGTAGTAAGAACTGAACACGACAATGATTTACAATAAATGCAGATTAAAATCATTCAAATTCAATTTACGTGTTGAATCCATGGCATTGCAAAATATTAAAGAAGGGTTTTGCTTTTTTAAAAAAGTAATGTTCCATGATCCTCATTAAAAAGTGGTCACTGAAGTAATAAATTCCAATAGTTTTGCTAATATCTGCATATACTTGTTACTCAGCTTATCTTAATCCTTTGAGAGCATGAATTGAAACTCTCGGAAGTAATTCCCTTAACGTGAATCAATGGAAAACTTTTAGACCTAGTAATTCGGTTGCGTAGCGCCTTTCTTTGGATGCTACAGGTGTCAAATTGGGAGCAAAATGGCATGCGAGCCACGCGTGGGTGCACACTTCTGGTGTGGGCCGCGCCGGACGCCATCTTGGTAGGGTGGCTTTCAGGAGCATGCGCTATAAATATGGTAAGTGGGCAGATCGTGACGTCAATCACACCAGCACTGTCAATCTCGTCATCGTCACTGGAGCTAATGCCTCTCTTAAGCTCGCACAACTGAACATGTGTTCAGTAATAGGTAGATCCCCCCCCACCAGCGCTATTTAAAGGGAGCACATAAATCTAGGCTGACACTCCAGTGCAATACTGAGGGAGTGCTGCACTGTTGCAGGTGCCGTCTTTCAGATGAAACGTTAAATCGAGGCTCCTTCAGCTAACTTGGTGAACATAATAGATCCCATTGCACTATTTCGAAGATGAGCAAGGGAATTGTCCCCCGTGTCCTGGCAAATCCCTCAATTAATATAGCAAAAACAGATTATCTGGTCATTATCACATTGCTGTTTGTGGGAGCTTGCTATGTGCAAATTGGCTGCCGCGTTTCCCACATTACAACAGTGACTACATTCTAAAAGTACTTCATTGGCTATAAAGCACTTTGAGACATGAAAGGTGCTATTCTTTTCTTTTCTTTTTTCTACTGACTATGTGTAAGTTTGTGGAACTGTTGGAGCTTTTCTAGAGTTATTTAAAGTTGGTGAGGTGACAGGGAGTGGTGCTGCAAGTGGAGAAGGCCTTGCTTCTGACTTCAAGGGTTCTGGTCAGACCACTTGCTCCCAGACATGGGTGCTTTAGTTGTCATCCCCCAGAGGCAGCGAAGAAGAGGATCAGCTGCTCACAGAGGGAGGAGGAGGAGGGGCAGAAAGGCTCTAAGCAGGAGACCTTATCCACCTAGGGTCTTCCGATAGAAGTTCTATTAGCTCAGCCTGAGCCAGGAGCAGTGTGTAAGGAGTCCGCGCTTTACGAAGGAGCTGCTCACAGAACTCTGCCACTCTGAGCAACCAGACCCGCAACCTGACTCCAGGGCAAGGACAGTGCTGCCAGTGGATGTGAAGGTGACCAAGGCCCTGAATTTTTTTGTGCTGGGATCCTTCCAGGCGACATCTGCAACATCTCCCAGTTTGCCATCCACTGTTGCATAAGAGAGGTGACAGATGTTCTTTATGCCAGGAGAGGGAACTTCTCTCTGACCAGTGCATGTGGCTTTGCCAAGATAGCAGACTTTCCCATGGGCGCCATCGACTGCATGTACATGGCTTTGCGAGCACTGTATAGAAATGCTAAGATGTACCGCAACGGTAAAGGTTACCACTCGCTGATAGTTCGGTTGGTGTGCAACCATGCTCAGCACATCATGATGGTGAATTCCCAGTATCCTGACAGCAATTATGATTCTTTTATTCTGTGCCAGTTCGCTGTTCCCTCAGTCTTTGAGCCACCACGTCAAACCAGAGGGTGGCTACTGAGCGACATGGGCTATCCCTTGACCACCTGGCTCATGACTCCACTCTGCAATCCAACCATGCGTAGTCAGTTTGTGTACAACAAGAGCCATGCTGCCACACAAAAATTCATAGAGCAGACCATTGGCATCCTTAGCAATGCTTTTGCTGCCTTGGAGGAGCCCTGCAGTACTCACCGGAGTGTGTTCTGATTCGTCGTGGTCTGCTGTATCCACCACAACCTGGCCATCATGAAGGCACAGCCCTTGCCACCAGGCATACGGCGACCAGTTCAGGAGCAGGAGGAGGTAGCAGACAAGGAGGACGAGGAGGAGGACGCAGAAGGAAGGAGTCAACCCAGAGAACTCATGTGCGACCTCGACCTCCAGGGAGCTGCCAGCTGAGCTACCCTTTCCCCCTGCTCTTGTGCCGAGTGACTCACCACATGTAGACCCTGCATCCAACTTAGCTTCTAAAGTACACTGAGTATCAGTATCTGAGCTGATGGCTGGGAGTGTGAAATCGAGTGACAGTGATTCTTCTTCCTTTTCTTCTTCACTCTGCTCTCCCTCTTCTTGTTCAACTATTGGCTGGACAGGTGGATCTCTTGGGTATCTTAAATGACAAAGGCACAAGGTTAGGGTTCTGAAGAGGGGAGGAAAGCATGAGGTGCATGCTTACACCAATTGCAGATTGTTCATCAGAAGAGATTGTGGGATGATGGGGAGTGGAATGTGAGAAGGAGGATAACGTATGAGGATACTGACATCTTCTATTCTTTCAGTCCCGCAACTGGCCACTGGCTCAGCCATGCCCCTTCCAAGAATGGCCAACACCGTCTCCTCCAAGGGGATGAGATCATGGGCCTGAGCCTGCTGGTTAAGGTCTGCTGTTGCCTGCTATGTGCCACCCTTTCCTGCAAGAGAAAGGGAAATGTTCAGAGAGTGTGGTGTAATGTGTTTGGGTGATGTACCTGTCATGGTTGATCAGCCAGCAGTGGGTTCAAGCTGTAAGATGTGGGTATGAGGCTTGCAGCAGTGCTAAGTGGGTGTGGGTGAGGTAAAACCATGAATGTGAGGTCTGAGTCTTGTTTGGTAGAGATTGTTTGAAGGTGAGTGATGGGGTGTGGTGCATTGAGCAATGTGTGTAGCTAATGGTGCAGTTGGTAGGAGATGGCTTTTGAAGATACATTTGACCTTGACTACTCGTCTGAGGTCATTAAACTTCTTCCTGCACTGAGTCCAGGTCCTCGTGGCTATACTGCTGGCATTGACCATGATGGCTTGCTGTTCCCACTACAGTCTTGTCTGTTGCCTAGAGGGCTCCCTGTGGAAAGAGGACCACTCTCTTGGAGTTGACCTCCTGGACCAAGGCCTCCTCTGCTGCATCTGAAAACCTCAAGCCTTTTCTCTGTCCTGTTGAGCCATTACTCAGTCTTCTTGTTTATAACACTTGCCTCCACAAGTAGTTTCAACACCTGCTGAAGGCAGAAGGCATCTCCTCTTTCAGAGGTGCAGCCTGACTTTAAGTAGTGCAGGCTAGCTTTAATTGGAGTTAGTGTCGCACGAATTTAGGCCACCTGCTGAACATTCAGCCACTCAGCAGCACGTTCAGCATTCAGTTGAATGCTGTAATCATGTAAAATAGCAGGCAGCACAAATTTTACGTGCTGCCTGCAGTCCTCCGAGCGAGTGCGGGTTATTATCGCACATGATCCCCACGCCTGTTTTCGGGGGTTACCGAATTTCTAAGTCGGTAAATCTTATGCAAGTGCAGGTTTCACACCAGTACCGGCTTTTGAGCAGTGTGGACTGACTGCCTGGAGTCATATCACCAGCTCTTCACCATTCCCTGGTCTGGCAAAGCAAAACCTGTGTAGAGTTGTGCTTAACAATATCCAACTGCTGATTAGATTTTGAATGTAATTGAACAGCTGGCAGGGCTGGCAGTTCTTTGCTGACATTAAAACATTTTAACAGCTTCCAGGAAGTCCCCTAGATTGTCTGGGAACTTTTCTAAGTTCCCTTCACATCATGCGCGACTATACTGCAGATTCACAGTGATGTGAGATTATCTGCTCCAGGTGGTCTCACACTGTTCTGCTAAATTGAAATCTAGATGTCACACTGCAGATTTTGCATTCGTTCAACATAACGTTTGTGTTGAATCAGTGCAAAAGATGCTCTTTAACTGGCCTATAAGATTTTACTGTTCAAACAGCTCCTTCAACACCCAACTCAGTTTAAAATAGGTCTCATGTCTATAGGATAAACCTGCATGAGCCAGTATTGGTAACAAATGTATGCTTGTATACCATCTCTCTGTTGTATAAACAAAAATTAGTCCATTAAAATAAATAGGCTGATACATTCAGTAACATAGCTGAGGAGTTTTATACAGGCACTTCAAAGCATTCGCTACCAATATTGCACAGTGTGATTTTAACCCATGATCCTGGTTAAATGTTTTTCGATTGATGAGCAATTTTTCTTTTTAATTATTTCATTCTTAATCCACAAAGTTCAGGGTTAATGTAAAAATAGCAACAGCAAATACAGAGCTGATAATACAGGAACATAACTGCCATTTAATGATAGCAAACTGTTCCAGAGTCAGTGGCCCTGAAATTCTGTGGAGATTCTCCTGGTCTCCTGCTCTAACTTGAAGCGGACGCTGGCGGCTCTCACTCACTTCACCCTTAACCCTTCATCCACTACTCCCCACCCACTCCCACTCACTTCACCAAAGGCAGGAAGTGAGAGGCCCCTTCGTCCTCAACCCTCCATTCCCTCCCTACCCTCCTCTGTTGTGGCTTTCAAAAGAGAGTTGGATAAGTATCTGAAGGAAAAAATATTGCAGGACTATGGGGACAGGGCGGGAGAGTGGGACGAGCTGAAGTGCTCTTGCAGAGAGCTGACACAGGCTCAATGGGCCAAATGGCCTTCTTTGGTGCTGCAATCATTCTATGATTCTATTCCATGATTCTATCTATTCCCCTCAAAGAGGTTTTGTTTGCTTTCAAAATGCAGCTTACATATTCTTCTTGTTCATATTAAACATGGTGGAATCACCCCAGTTACTCCTTCCACTGAAGAAAGATCAGTTTCATTCTCAGTAGTTTGACATTTCTCATGCGCCTTGTTCAACAACACAACAGGTCAAATCTAACAAGTGTTTGCAGGAGCCAACAAATGAGAGGCGGGAAAACATACAAAGCCACATTGTTTTGCCTCTTTTCTAAAAAAAAACACTTCCCTCAGTGATTTAGTCTATAAACACAGTGCTTGGGTAGTACTGAGTAATATGAAGGCTCCAAGAATAGGGTATTACTTTGGCCTCAATACCAGACCCAGTTCTCATATGGTTGAATGGATTGCTCACACTTGGCCCTCCAATAGTCAGATGGTCAAGGTCTCAGACCGCTACTGTCATCTGTGGAAGCATTACTGCTGCATGAGCCAGTCTTTAATGAAAGAGAAAAGGGGAGACATTTTGAAAAAATAAGCATGCATTTTTTATGTACCAACCAATTGAATAAGGGAAAGCAAGTGTGTCGGTGACTGACTTTTTTAAGCTGAAGTTTATTTGACTGGGGGTTTAGTTTATTGAGGGGTTAGTTGTTAGGCTGATGAAAACATTTTTCAGCAGTAAAAGAAGTTAATTCATGGGATTTCAAGACCAGCATTTATTGCCCATCCTTAATTGCCCTTAAGGAGGTGGTGGTGAGCTATTTTCTTGACCTACAGAGGGCAGTTAAGAGTCAAACACATTGCTGTGGGTCTGGAGTTACATATAGGTCAGACTGGGCAAAGGACAGCAGATTTCCTTCCCTAAAGGACATTAGTGAACCAGATGGGTTTTTAACGACAATCCGATAGTTTCATTACTGATACTAGCTTTTTATTTCAGATTTATTTAATTAACTGAATTCAAATTCCCCAATTGCTGTGGTTGGATTTGAACTCATGCCTCTGGATTATTAGTCTAGGCCTCTAGACCAGTTACTAGTCCAGTACTATAACCACTGTGCTATCGGCCACCATAACTTCAGCAGAAGATCATCGGAAAACTCATGTATGGGATTAATTTGGGGTTAGTGACCATTTTCCATCAAAGTTACAAGGAAATTCTGGAACCTAATTCTAGAAAAGTTGCAGTTTTAAGCTTCAAAAGATATTGCATGATTTGTTTTATATCGACACAAATCCAGAACTTAATATGACACATTGGACCTGGTATTTACAAGAGAAATGTGTGAATTTAAAATTTAAATTATCAAACCATATAAAGATTAGAAGCTTTAATATTTTCTCATTCTCTTCAATAGCATTGCTGTGTCTTTCTAAAATATTCTTTGACGCCTGTAAAAATATAAAGGAGAAAAATAACTGCACAAACATTGGCTCAAGCCTCGGATCAGTATTTGGCCTCTCCCAGTGGCCGAATGCTTTACAACAGCTGCAAAGTCTCACATTATTATAGAGGACAAGCATATGCCACCAGAAAATCAGTATCAAATATAAAATAAATCTGTGTTTTAAGTAAGGTTTTAAATCAATTAACACTTACCAAATACAAATTGTTTTCCTTGTCGTTATTGATGGAGTGTGTGTGTGTTTTAACAACTGTAGCACTTCACTTACATCGAGCACAATAAGATGAATTGTTAAATAACTACTTGCAGAAAATTGTATCTGAATGTCAGTTTTGGTAAATTATTAGAATTCGGGGTCCTTGAGCTAACCATTTTAAAAAAGTTTTTCAACTCACAATCAGTGACACTGAAACTAAACTTAACCTGTATCCATGGCCTCAAGTTTCCACATGATTTGCTCCTGATTTTTAGGAGCAACTGCTGTAGAACGGAGTATCTTAGAAATCGGAATTCTCGCTATTTAGTTTGCTCCAGTTCTAGTCAGTTAGAACAGTTTCACTTTGGACCAAAATTTTTTTTTTCAAAAGGGGGCGTGTCCGGCCACTTACGCCTGTTTTCAAAGTTTCATCAGTGAAAACTTACTCCAAACTAACTTAGAATGGAGTAAGTGAAGATTTTTGTACGCTCGAAAAAACCTTGTCTACACTTTAGAAAATCAGGTGCAGGTTACAAATTAGGCATAGGGAACGAGGTGGGGGGGAGGGGGGGAAGGGAAGTCATTAAATTCTACAATCAATCCTTAGTTATACTTATACAAATATTATACAAATAAATCCAACCTGAATAAAAATTTATACGCAAAGAAAAGATTAAATAAACCATGTTCCTACCTGTGTGAAATAGCATCAGCCTTCGAGCTGCTGTGCTTCAGGCAGGCCTTTCATGTTGGAGACAGGCAGCGGTGTGGCGTCAGTGTGTCGACAGCAGCGGCAGCAAGCTTCGAGCTGAGCTGCAGTGCTTGAGGCAGGCCTTCATTCTCTTCGTGGCTGGCCGCTTAGAAGCAACACCCGGACGGACTTGAGGCCATTCGGCAATGGGATAGCAGCGGCATCAGTGGCTGGTCGGCAGCCGAAGAATCAGCAGCGGACGGACGTGAGGCCATTCGGCCATGAGATATCAGTGGCGTCAATGGCTGGCCGGCAGCCGAAGAATCAACACCTGACACACGCAGCTCTTTATGGTGCTTGAGGCCATTCGGCCACGCTTTAGGGGCGGCGTCAGTGGCTCAACGGCAGCCGAAGATACAGCAGCAGCCTTCGAGCTGTGAGGGGGACTGAGACCATTTGGACAGGGAGAGGCAGCCACAGTTTTATATTTAAATTTGCAGAATGGGTGCTGCATTGTTAACACCACGTATTATGCAATGGTGGACGTTGATCCATTGCAAAGTTGAATTGGCACTCTTATTTCTCCAAACACACAATCCTTAATTTGCATGCACCAATGCAGCACCGGTTCTGCAAGTTTAGCAGTGAAAAGCTGAACTCACTGATTTCAGCAGGTGATTTATTCAGCAGTGCTGCTAAAAGCACTTCCTCACACACAGAAATATCAAAAAAATTAAATTACAAGCCTTTGCAGGGGTCCAAGAAACAAATCTTCACTTTTTCTGCAGTCCTTTTAAAAATGGCCGAGTGCCAATGTTTGTGTGAGACTGCGCGTGCGCGCACGCTCCAACGCGCAGGGTTGCCGGCACCACGAAGACTAATTTAAATTGTACCCGCCCCCTGTTACTTAGAAAATCGGCGCGAGTGTTAGGCTCCGCCCCCTGCTGCAAAGAGCACGTCGCGCCAAGCAGACATCGAGCTCCAAGGAGCTCGAGAATATCGGAGGTTTTTTTAAGCGCAGTTTTCGGCGCGAAAAACAGGCGCCCAGCTCGGAGGTGCACCGTTTTCGCTGCGGGATGAAACTTGGGGCCCATATATATATGTAGAATATATCTGTGCACTTCCTGTGCATGTCAATACGTATCTATGCTTACCATATACCGACATCCGGGAAAGCGCTGAGCACCTCGTGTCTCGTCGCCGAGAGCTTGCAGAAACCAAGAAAGAGTGTGCAGCAAACCAGACCACCTACCCTTTCCTTCAACCACCGTCTGTCCCACCAGTGACAAAGACTGTAATTCCTGTATTGGACTGTACAGTCACCTGAGAACTCACTTTTAGGTGGAAGCGAGTCTCCCTCGATTTCGCGGGACTGCCTATGATGCTGATACCTACTGTGATTGAGTCTTCCCAGCTCCTGCTGGATGCCGTTATGGTCATGTACTTCCACCCCAAATGTCTCTGATCCTATCCCTCTGTCTTGGTCCCAAGATGTAATAGGGGGTTCGCCAAAGAATGCAGGGACCACTTTTAAGGGAATACTGCACATTCCCATTGATGACTGGAAACTATCTTTAAATGATTAAGCACTTTATGAAGAGGCAGGATTCCCTAAAGAGTTTCCCACGCTAGCTGGGCAGTCCCTATCACTTAAATGGCAAACAGCTCTTGTACAAGCTGTGGCTGCTATTTACATAATCGCAGTGATATTGACACCACTATGTCAGCCATTTATGTAACCCTATAGTTGATGTCCTGTACATTACAGGACTATATATTAAATAAATGCAATATGAAAGAAAAAATGTGTTGGAGGCTCATGACCGAAGCTACAGCAAACAGAGGCTCCCGAGTACAGCAGGGTTATTTCTCCACCAAATGCAGTGCATGGAAGATAGTTACAAAATACAAATTGATTATTTCTCCAGCAAATTGAATTTGTGAGCTGTGTTATGCTGCTCAGCAATACAAATTAGGCTACTGATATAGTATTTAGTCCCTGAAGCCAACGAAGGAGTCTTAGTATTACAATCTATTTTTCAACCTTAAACAACAAAACATTTGAAAATGTGGTAAATCTCTTCTCAGACTAATGGGTCTTGCAACCTGCTTTAGTGCCAATGCTCAATGCCTGAAGGGAATAAAGATATTATTATTATGAAGGATCATTCACAAGTGTGCCAAGAGATTTATTTGGTGATGGATGACATGATTGCATGTAAAGCAAAGTCCACAGTGAACTGATGAAGAATGAAATGTAAAATTAAGTAGACAGTTACACAAGAAATACAGATGCACAAGTGGCAATATAGTAGTCAAAGACAAATGTAAATGATCAAGTATTGTCGGCATTTTTCATCCTTTATAGTCATTCGGTCTGAACTACCATGGTTTCATAGTCCATTAAGCCCTTGAAACTAGCAGAAATGATTCCAGAGATTTTTAAGACTCTGTACTGATGAAGATTTCAACCATTAGGAAGAGTAAGGATTGAGCAGTACCAATCACTAAAATGAGGTAGCGCAGTAGTTCATGCAATGATGCCCTGAAAATTCAGTTCAAGGTTTATATTTTTAGAAATCATTTTTTGTGAATTTACTTAACTGAAATATTATTTAAGCACTATTAAATATTGTTTGTGATTCCGTTCGTGGGCTTGACTTCCCATTTTTTTTGCATCGATACCGCCTGTCATGTATCCCACATGGTTACTGCTTCTACTATTACAAGGTGTGCCAGCAGAGGGCACTGCAGTGGGAGACTTGTAGGTTGCCTGTACAGGTGTGCTAGGCCTAGTATAAAAGGCAGGCCACCATGTGTGATCCTCACTCTGGAGTTACATTAAATGGACTAAGGTCACTACAGTTCAAGCACAACACATTGTCTCGTGGAGTCATTATTAGAGCATCTGAAGACATAACTCCGCCCACTTAACGACCATTTTAACACTGAGACGAGGTATAACGCCCAGATATCGCCCATTTAGCAACAAAATGGAAACTAACGCCCATGTATCACTCACTTATCGCCTAGCGTTACTTCCAGCATATTCTTAACACTGAGAAATAATAATACCGCTCGGCCACTTTTTTTCGGCGTAATGATCAGAATGGGCAAAACTAACACCCATGATATCGCTGAGCATTACTTTCGGCACCTCGCCCACATATCGCCGAAAATATCGCTTGCCGAAAAACCCGCTGAGAAAAAGTTGCTCTCACCTGAACTAAACCCAGCGGTATGGACGCCATTTTTGTAAATCGGAGGTCGGTTCATATAAATGGCTGCTTCAACTTCTGGGGAGTTTTGATGTACTCGGAGGTCTTTTAAGGTGATTTGAACATCTGAACAAACATCTTATCATACTGTGGATGATTTGAATTTACTTTAGGTGTTTTAGTAGGTAAATTTATTGTTTGTGAACAATAGGTATAATGCTGATTGTGATTGTAATGGGGCCTGTAATTGCTCAGCCTGTCTTGATGACTACCCACATGCTGCAGATTAGAGATGGCAGAAGGTATATTCAACAGTATTATGTGCCAAATCAAAGAGGTGGCAGACTGCTGAGGAGGACGAGACCTCTCGCACTTACAGGGATAAGCGGTCTTATCTGAACTTGTCCGATAAAACGTGCCTTAGGAGACTGAGCTTCCGGAACGAGGTTATCAGTGAAATATGCCAGCTCATCAGCGGAGATGTACAGCCTGCCAGCACCACCAGGACTGCACTGTCCGTTGAGATCAAGGTCACTGCGGCACTTGCCTTCTACGAATCGGGTTCCTTTCAGGCCTCAGCTGGTGACATTTGCGCTATATCTCAGCATGCCACACATTGCTGCATACAACAGGTCACTGAAGCCCTTTACGCACACAGGATGAACTTTATCAGCTTCCCTATGACTAAGTAGGCACAGACTGAGAGGGGTCTAGGATTCTCCAGAATTGCAAACTTCCCCAAGGTGCAGGGAGCAATAGACTGTACGCACATCGCCATGCTGGCATCTTTTCAGGATGCAGAGGTTTTTCGGAACCGAAAGGGATTCCACTCCCTGAAGGTGCAACTCGTTGTCGACCACCAACAAATTATAATGGCAGTAAATGCAAAATTTCTGGGCAGCATCCATGATGCGCTCACATCCTGCGTGAGAGCGCTGTATCTGACATGTTTATCAGTCAGCCACAAGGTCAATGCTGGATGCTTGGTAACAAAGGATATGGCCTCGCCTCTTGGCTGATGACCCCCCTGCGTAACACCCACACAGAAGCCGAGAAGCGATACATCGAGAATCACAGAACCACTCGCAATATCGTCGAGAATACCATTGGAATGCTTAAGCAGCGCTTTAGATGCCTGAACCAGGAGGCGAGTTACAATATCACCCTGAGCAGGTAGCTCAATTTGTGGTGGTGTGCTGCATGCTGCACAACTTGGCTATCAGTAGGGGACAAGAATTGTCGGTCCATCTCAGGAGAGAGAGGAAGAGGAGGACGAGGAGGTGGACGCTGACCTCGGGCCAGACAATCAGACTGACAATGAAACCATGCCCCCGCCCCCCCCCTCTAGACAGCAGGAAAGGACCCTTGGTGGCTACATAGCTGCGAGACTCTTACGTCAGCAGCTCATAAATTAGCCCTTTGCTTGAAATAACGTTGGTCGTATTTACAAAGCTGCAACACTGCTGTGTCTGCAGCTCATACATGAATGCTGTGCATTACCTTGGTGATAGTTAAAGTTTAAGTTGATTCAAGTTAAGTGTAATTATCCCCTTTCATGTTAAGGAATCACCAGTGTGTAACGGTGCAGCTATCTGAGACAATGCACAACAAGGTTATGTTAAATAAAAAAACAGTTAATGAGAACATTTGTATAAAATCATAATTATAACTGTAAAAAACACCCCATCCCACCCCACAACAAATTTATAACATTTATATCATTCATTCAATGTTTAACATTTCCAACAACACTTTATAAACATAGAACACAAATGCTAAAAAACAAGGTACCCCCCTCCCCCAAACCTCCCAACAAAATAGCAACAACATGAAAATACTGTGACCAAAACAACACCTGCGCCCATGCACCTCACTTTCCTTTCCTCCCCCATTTCTCCTCCCCACCTCTACCCCTTCCCCTTCCCCTCCTGACTCCAAGCTGCCTGGTTGCGGAGCTCCTCAGGCGATGCTTCATTGAGGGGGATGATGGCAGAACCGCTGGTTGGCCGGATATGGGAGACGACGGTCCCAAGGTGGGAACATGCTCCAAGCCAGAAGCAAGATCTTCCTCCCAGCTCTCGTGTCATTGGCAATGGGGGTGCGGCACCTTGGGGTGGAGTGCCGTGCTTCAGGACCACTGGGAGGCCTCTGCCATCAGTGTTCCTGGCTATCACCTCCAGGACCTCCGCCATTCATGGCACGTGCTCCATCATGGTGGCGAACATGCTGGCCATCTGTTGGGATATGCCCCCCATTGTCTGTAGGATCTGCTGACCTATGTCAACACTCCTCCTGGACAAGTGTACCATGTCACCGCTCAGATTTGCCGCTCGTGGAGCAGACCTGCTGCATCAAAGCAACCTCCACATGGTCGGCATCATCCTGGAGACACCTCGGGTGCCCTGTGGCAAGGTGCTTGGGCCCGGTACCTCCACTGCGGAGGAGGGAATGGCCGCAGGAGCAGTAGATGTCATGGGTGTCAATTGCATTATGGAGCTTGGCGATGCAGGCTCCTAGAAGTCTGCACTCTCATCCATGGAGAAGGCACCCAGCAGCTCCACGGGTGAGAATCGAGGCTCCTCAGCACCAGATGCACGATCGTCCGGTGACTCCGGCCCCACATCCCCATCTTCTGGGCTCGGTGGTGTTGCATGGGGCCGTGCTGCTGGCTGAGCTACAAAACATAAATGAGGTTATTAGAGAAGAAGGGGGTACTAGGGTCACAAGGTAATTCCAATGCTACACACAGTATCTGCACGACAAAAGCACCACCGCTATCAAAATCATCACAGACATCACATTTCATGACCATCACCAAATTCTGCATTGCAATCATTCTCATGAGGCCATCATTATTTAGAGAACACTTTTATCAATCATCTATCATATATTATTGTTCGGATATGAGTGGGTGTGGCATCTATTGACTTCACATCACGCAATGGTGTATACTTTTCTCACGTGGCATCACATCAGGTTCTGCAGCTGCATGTGTGACCAACCGGGGGTGGCTCCCCAATAGTGCCAGCACCCGTTTCTCGATGTCGGTGAGCTCGATGATGACTGGTGGCCCGCCACCCGTTCATTTCTGCTTGGCTCTATTCTTCGAAAGCTTCTTCTGTAAAAGGTAACACCAGCATGACATGGCATGAGATCATTGCGTGAGATCATTGCTAGGTACTGTCACAGAGACTGATACAACACATAACCGACAGATGTAATCATGATTATTATGATAATTATCATTCTTTACCTAAAGACGTATACCGTAAACGCAGGCTTTGAGTGAAACATTCCCGATATAAGTGCAAGACATCACATCTGACTTTAATCAATCATTACACTTACAATTCAAATTATATAAATATATGTGCATGTAAATAAATATAATATTTACTCTGGCGGATCCGACAAAGTCGTTCCAGCGCTTGCGGCACTGGTTGCCCTCACGCATCTCGTTGGTCGCCGACGAGACCACCTCGGCTATGTCAGCCCATATCTTCTGGTAGACCTTTGGGGTGGGCTTCCTTCGCCCGCCCTGGGTCAATTGACCCCGGCGTGACTCCACCTCCTGCAGGAGGGAGGCATTTGCCTTGTCAGAGAATCTCCTCACTTGTTTGCGTCCTTCCAATTGTTCCTCTCCCACCGCACTGCTTTAGCCAGCATCTTCAGTCTCCACAGCATGCTGTGTCACTTCCTCCATTTAAATTTTTTTTTTCGACAAAAACTCAGTGGGAACAACGTTCTTTGTGCTCCGCAGTCTTTTTGTTGCTGGTAAATCTCCCTCCTACTTCCCATAATAGCTAAACAAGCACACAACACACACACGCTTTCAGTTCCTCTCTGCTCCCTCTCAATCTCTCCTCTTCTGCGCATGTATTGATGACCCCTGACCTTCTGAAACGCAGGAAACAGCCATTGCCATGCCGTTGCTATGGACGCCGACACTTTACGGAAGAAGGTCAAAAAATTTAACGCTAACGCTCATTTCAGATCGCTTGCGGTAACGCCCATTTTATAAAATGGAAAGTTGGGGTTTTGAAAATGGGCGATAATCTGGTGACCTCAAAACCCATATTTACCGCCAACCATTGGAAATAACGCATAGGACTCAATTTTCCCCAATTATCTGCAGCTTTTTTTTGGATGCACCATTTTTTTGGAGTAAATTTTAAAATCCCCAAGTTTCCCCAAAGTTTCTGCGGCAAAATAATTCAATTAGGTATGATTTTTTTAGGCTACGATTTTTTTTTACTTCATTGGGGGCGTAACCTGCCACCCACGCCAATTCTGGTCATTTAAGCAAGTTTGGCCAACTACGATTTTTTTTTAAGATGGCGTATGTGACCGCTCTGAAAACCCTTCTGGGCAGTTAACAAAATCAGCGCAGAAGATCCAGTTCCATGGCCGGGACAGCAGCGGCAGAGAGGGAGAGAGAGGGGAGTGGGGGGGGGCGTTCGGTCAGGACTAGGAGCAGCTCCAGCTCCAGGGGAAAGAGGTCTTTTGGCCCGGGCTAGGAGAGGCTCATGGGGGGAGGGGGGCCTTTCGGTCTGGGCTAGGAGTGGCTTATGGGGGGAGTGGGGCCTTTCGGTCTGGGCTAGGAGTGGCTCATGGGGGGAGGGAGTCCTTTTGGCCTGGGTTAGGAGTGGCTCATGGGGGGAGTGGGGCCTTTCGGTCTGGGCTAGGAGTGGCTCATGGGGGGAGTGGGGCCTTTCGGCCTGGGTTAGGAGCGGCACCGGGGGAGGGGAGGGGAGGGGAGGGGAGGGGAGGTGAGGGGAGGGAGGCTTTTCTGATTGTTACAGTTTACAGGATAGACTTTTGGCACAAAGACTCTTTAATATTTTCATGTTGGTAAGCTGCTGCCTTAAGTAGCAGCAATGTGCAAGATGCTTCTGCAGGTTGCTGTGAGCTGGCCAAGTGTCTTGTATGTTTCACTTTCCAACCTTAGCCCGCAGTGTGTCCCTCGTTACCCTAGCACCTCGGCGCACATCTTAGGCTCCACCCACAGAGCTTAAGGACAATGTGCACTGGGCCACAATCACAAGTTAAAACGGGGAAACGTTCAACTTTTTTGGGGACGTAGTCGGGCTCAAAATAAACGTATGTAACTCTTCAAATACGCCAAAAAACGGCATTGGAGAAAATTGAGCCCTTTGTATGATACCAAAAGCTAATGTTTTCAAGTGATGCTTTGAAACAATGATGAAGACTTTACTAACAAGTACGTAGAGCAGATATCAGTAAAATATATTAGATATTACAATAATAATGGCTCGTAGTCTCATAGAATCATACAGCACAGAAGGAGGCCATTCAGAACAATGTGTCTATGACGGCTCTTTGAAAGAGTTATCCAATTAGTCCCACTCCCAATTTTCTTTCATGAATTTGACAGATCCTTAACTCTTAAGGATCTGTACCTGAGTTCTGAAGGTCTTTCATGACATAAAATAATTGCACCATTGCAACTACATTCCCAACACTTCCTGTTCAAACAGTTAAGATCTGATTTTTCACAGCTTCTGCCATCTCATTCTATTTTAGTTTCTTAACTGTCCATGAAGGTTGGTCACTAAATGCTAAGAACGTCAGAAACATAGCAAGAAAATTTCTTATCTTTGCTATTCCTGGCAAAATCATAAATGGGGTCTTAATTTCACTGGAAATCATGAGCAGAAGAAATCTTCCTGCTTTGTTTACAGTTTCACTGACACATAACAACCAGAGGAAATCTTGCCCCTGTTTTCAGCTGTACAATAACAAAGCAGAAAAACATTTGCTTTCATGTTAGTCACAGAGATGGAACTCAGAGTACAATTGCCCTCCCAATGGATGTTAGTCAGTGGTAAATTAGTGATTTATCAAATCATGCATTCTGAAAATCCAAACTCAACAACAACTTGCATTTATATAACATAGTAAAACACCCCAAGGCACTTCACAGGCGTGTTATCAGATAAAATTTGATATTAAGCCACATAAGGAGATATTAGGACAGGTGAACAAAAGCTTGGTCAAAGGAGCACCTTGGTTTTAAGGAATGCCTTAGAGGAGGTGAAACAGGCAGAGAGGTGGAAAGGTTTAGGGAGGGAATTCCAGAGCTTGAGGCCTAGACAGCTGAAGGCTGGATTGACACGGTTGAATGGTGGGGCGAAGGAAATCGAGGATTCACAAGAGGCCTCAATTGGAGAAACGCAGAGTACTCGAAGGGTTGTTGGTTGGAGGAGATGACAGAGATAGGAAGGGGCTAATGATGCTCCTGCCAACTGTTGATGATGCTCAGTTAGCTGATGTCAATTGGAACAGGAGTGGTGGCGCTGCAGATGACCTCTAAAAGTTACTAGGGAGGGGGAAAAAAACAGCCAGAAATCCTGTATCTAATCACTGTCCGGTGATCTCTGTGAGAAGTGTGATTTAGAGTGAAAAATGGGTGAGGACAGAATTGTTTATGATGCCCTCCACAGAGGAATAGTTTGCCAATACTTACGACCTACTCTCAGGCAAAAAGAATTACCAGGTGGGTGAGTTACCAGAGGGCTTCTTGCAACTATGTTAATCCAGTATGTATAACCACCATGAGAGGATGAGGATGGAGAGTATTTTGTTCTTGCTGTTCCTACTCCAGATAAGTTTTTTGAGTATTTGTTGTAAAAATCTTCATCACCTTTGCAGATGCAGCGTATCACATGAGGAAGGTTACAGTACAAGAAAATGTAAACGTGACTGTGCACTTTCTTCCTGGATCAGACAATTTAAACTATTTACGCGAGCTTCCAGCCAGCTTGTGTCTGCAGCCATGAGCCCACAGTATGGGACAAAAATAACATTTTGCAAGACTCAATTTTGAAGGGACAGCTCAAAGATAAAGGGACATGGTCCCTTTTTTAAAAAAAGAATTTGCCTTTATATAGCGCTTTTCACATCACAAGCAAGGATGAATTGCTTGTAAAGTATAGTCACTGATGTTTTGGCGGCAGCCAATGTTCACAGAGTAGGGTCCCACAAAAAGCAAATGAAATAAAGGACCAATTAATCTGACGTTGGTTGAGGAATTAATATTGGTCAAGACATGGAAAGAACCACTTTCTATTCTTCAAAAATGTGTATGAGATCTTTACATTCATCTGAACAGGCACAGAGAACCTCAGTTTCCAACATCTCATCCAAAAGAGAGGCTGACATTGCTGCATTCCCTCATTGCTGCATTAAAGTGTAAATCTCGATTATGTGCTAAGGTCCTGCACTGGAGCGTGAATCCATCACTTTCTGACTCCAAGATGACAGCGTTACCACTGTGCCAAGATGACTCTTAAAAGCAAGTATAGGGCACAAATATCGTTGTGCTCTTTATAGGTAATCAAAATTGATTTTAAACAGTGAACAGCCTTTGCAAAGGCTGTATGGGGGGTGGAGAGGCGGAGGAGGAGAACCAAGGATAGGCCCTCTCAATACGGAGACATGAATGGAGTTTGTGGGCAAATTACAGAATGATGCAATGCTCCATCCCTGTTTGATGGCCTGCAAGGTGGTCACACTGCTGCTGGGAGTTAGAAATGTTTTGGCGCTACAGGGTATCTTCACTAGATGACAGCAGTGTACCATGCCTGGCAGGAGGTGCTGATCAGGCTAAATGATAGACAGGTTTCCAGGGCCACAAAGATAAAATAGTTTATCCTGGCAAACAACATATCTGTGGCCAGCTTGATGTATCAGTGCACTGAATTGGCTGATGTTGCCGATGTCCTCTGTGATAGCTTGTAATGAGCCTGTGGCATACAAATTCAGGGCTGTGGTGACCTTGATTGCCACTGGCAGTACTGTCCCTGTGGCAGAAGTTGTCTGCAGATTAGATTCAAACAGACAGCACAACTCTGTCACTGTCTCCCTGTTGAGACAACATCGGCAAAGGTAGTTTTCCTTCGACATTCCTAGATATGTGTGCCTGGGTCTGTTGACACAGCTACGTGGGTAAAGACAACATGCACTTGATGTACCTGCCTCATCTTTCCTTCGCTAGAAACATACAAACATAGAAAATAGGTGCAGGAGTAGGCCATTCGGCCGTTCGAGCCTGCACCACCATTCAATATGATCATGGCTGATCATGCAACTTTAGTACCCCATTCCTCCTTTCTCTCCATACCCCTTGATCCCTTTAGCCGTAAGGACCACATCTAACTCATTTTGAATATATCTAACGAACTGGCCTCAACAACTTTCTGTGGTAGAGAATTCCACAAGTTCACAATTCTCTGAGTGAAGAAGTTTCTCCTCATCTCGGTCCTAAATGGCTCACCCCTTATCCTTAGACTGTGACCCCTGGTTCTGGACTTCCCCAACATCGGGAACATTCTTCCTGCATCTAACCTGTCCAATCCCGTCAGAATTTTATATGTTTCTATGAGATCCCCTCTCATTCTTCGACATTCCAGAGACTATAAGCCTAGTCGATCCAGTCTTTCTTCATATGTCTGTCCTGCCATAAGAACATAAGAACATAAGAATTAGGAACAGGAGTAGGCCATCTAGCCCTTCGAGCCTGCTCTGCCATTCAATAAGATCATGGCTGATCTGGTCGTGGACTCAGCTCCACTTACCCGCCCTCTCCCCGTAACCCTTAATTCCCTTATTGCTTAAAAATCTATCTATCTTTGACTTGAAAACATTCAATGAGCCAGCCTCAACTGCTTCCTTGGGCAGAGAATTCCACAGATTCACAACCCTCTGGGAGAAGAAATTCTTTCTCAACTCGGTTTTAAATTGGCTCCTCCGTATTTTGAGGCTGTGCCCCCTAGTTCTAGTCTCCCCCACCAGTGGAAACAACCTCTCTGCCTCTATCTTGTCTATCCCTTTCATAATTTTAAATGTTTCTATAAGATCACCCCTCATCCTTCTGAACTCTAAGGAGTAAAGACCCAGTTTACTCAATCTATCATCATAAGGTAACCCCCTCATTTCTCGAATCAGCCTAGTGAATCGTCTCTGTACCCCTTCCAAAGCTAGTATATCCTTCTTTAAGTAAGGTGACCAAAACTGCACGCAGTACTCCTGGTGCGGCCTTACCAATACCCTGTACAGTTGCAGCAACACCTCCCTGCTTTTGTACTCCATCCCTCTCGCAATGAAGGCCAACATTCCATTTGCCTTCCTGATTACCTGCTGCACCTGCAAACTAACCTTTTGGGATTCATGCACAAGGACCCCCAGGTCCCTCTGCACCACAGCATGTTGTAATTTCTCCCCATTCAAATAATATTCCCTTTTACTGTGTTTTTTCCCAAGGTGGATGATCTCACACTTTCCAACATTGTATTCCGTCTGCCAAACCTTAGCCCATTCGCTTAACCTATCCAAATCTCCTTGCAGCCTCTCCGAGTCCTCTACACAACCCGCTTTCCCACTAATCTTCGTGTCATCTGCAAATTTTGTTGCACTACACTCTGTCCCCTCTTCTAGGTCATCTATGTATATTGTAAACAGTTGTGGTCCCAGTACTGATCCCAGTGGCACACCACTAACCACTGATTTCCAACCGGAAAAGGACCCATTTATCCCGACTCTCTGCTTTCTGTTCGCCAGCCAATTCTCTATCCATGCTAATACATTTCCTCTGACTCCGCGTACCTTTATCTTCTGCAGTAACCTTTTGTGTGGCACCTTATCGAATGCCTTTTGGAAATCTAAATACACCACTATCTACCATGCTCGTTATATCCTCAAAGAATTCCAGTAAGTTAGTTAAACATTATTTCCCTTTCATGAATCCATGCTGCGTCTGCTTGATTGCACTATTCCTATCTAGATGTCCCACTATTTCTTCCTTAATGATAGTTTCAAGCATTTTCCCCACTACAGATATTAAACTAACCAGCCTATAGTTACCTGCCTTTTGCCTGCCCCCTTTTTTAAACAGAGGCGTTACATTAGCTGCTCTCCAATCCGCTGGTACCTCCCCAGAGTCCAGAGAATTTTGGTAGATAAAAACAAATGCATCTGCTATAACTTCCGCCATCTCTTTTAATACCCTGGGATGCATTTCATCAGGGCCAGGGAACTTGTCTACCTTCAGTTCCATTAGTCTGTCCAGCACTACCTCCCTAGTGATAGTGATCATCTCAAGGTCCTCCCTTCCCACATTCCTATGACCAGCAATTTTTGGCATGGTTTTTGTGTCTTCCATTGTGAAGACGGAAGGAAAATAATTGTTTAAGGTCTCAGCCATTTCCACATTTCCCATTATTAAATCCCCCTTTTCATCTTCTAAGGGACCAACATTTACTTTAGTCACTCTTTTCTGTTTTATATATCTGTAAAAGCTTTTACTATCTGTTTTTATGTTTTGCGCAAGTTTACCTTCGTAATCTATCTTCCCTTTCTTTATTGCTTTTTTAGTCATTCTTTGCTGTTGCTTAAAATTTTTCCAATCCACTAGTTTCCCACTAACCTTGGCCACCTTGTATGCATTGGTCTTTGATTTGATACTTTCCTTTATTTCCTTGGTTATCCACGGCTGGTTATCTCTCCTCTTGCCGCTCTTCTTTTTCACTGGAATATATTTTTGTTGCGCATTATGAAAGAGCTCCTTAAACGTCCTCCACTGTTCCTCAATTGTGCCACCGTTTAGTCCTTGTTTCCAGTCTACTTTAGCCAACTCTGCCCTCATCCCACTGTAGTCCCCTTTCTGACACAACTTCCTCATCCTCAATTTGTATTACAAATCCAACCATATTGTGATCACTCATTCCGAGAGGATCTTTTACGAGGAGATCATTTATTTTTCCTGTCTCGTTACACAGGACCAGATCCAAAATGGCTTGCTCTCTTGTAGGCTCTGTTACATACTGTTCTAAGAAACAATCCCGTATGCATTCTATGAATTCCTCCTCCAGGCTACCCCCTGCGATTTGATTTGACCAATCGATATGCAGGTTAAAATCACCCATAACTACTGATGTTCCTTTTTCACATGAATCCGTCCCAAGAATCAGTCTGGTGAATCTTCGCTGCACTCCCTCAATAGCAAGAATGTCCTTCCTCAGATTAGGAGAACAAAACTGTACACAATATTCAAGGTGTGGCCTCACCAAGACCCTGCAGTAAGACCTCCCTGCTCCTATACTCAAATCCTCTTGCTATGAAGGCCAAAATACCATTTCCTTCTTCACCGCCTGCTGTACCTGTATGCCAACTTTCAATGACTGATGTACCATGACAGCCAGGTCTCGTTGCACCTCCCCTTTTCCTAATCTGTCACCATTCAGATAATATTCTGCCTTCCTGTTTTTGCCACCAAAAAGAATAACCTCACATTTATCTACATTATACTGCGTCTGCCATCCATTTGCCCACTCACCTTGTTATATATGTGGACTTGTATTTACTCTGTACAGCCACCAGAGGGCTCATCCCTGGGGTCCCAAGGGATCCCATAATCCCTTGGGAGCACAGGTATTTAAGGAGGCTTCACAGGTTGGAGAGGCCTGCAATAAAAGAATAAGGTCACACTTTACTTTGAGCTCACAGTGTTCAGTCTGACTCTTTCTCCATACACCACACACCCAACCTGTCCAAGTCACCCTGCAGCCTCTTAGCATCCTCCTCACAGCTCACACTGCCACCTAGCTTAGTGTCATCTGCAATCTTGGAGATATTACATTCAATTCCTTCGTCTAAAATCTCTAAATACACAAAAAGAGAGCAATAACTTTTGGAATTCCTATATCCATATTTTTTATTGCAGCATTAAAAAATATTGCCACCAAAAATAGGAGACAAAATCCTAAAGTTATACAAGTTGCAAAAAAGATGCTAATACACTCAGCTCTCCTAACCCAAAGTTAAAGTCCACTTTCATATTTGCTCAAAACAATATTACAAAGGGTACCACTTTAAACACTGATTTGCTATCAGATCAGAATGTTGGCGAACTGAATGAAGAGCACATTCTCAATAAGAAAATCAGCAATCAGACCCATGTTGATTTGCATATCATTACCATATATTAACATACTTAGGCCCACAGTAGCTGCTGCTTCTAGTTTCTTGGCCAAAGGTGTCTCTCAGTATTTCTGTGACTCTTCCTTTCAAGATGCTGTAGTTTCTAGTTGTGTGCCTCCAAACTTACTCTGTCTAATGCCACCTCTTCAGCTCTCTCACTCTGTCGTGTACGGTAGCATAGTGGTTATGTAACCCAGAAGCCTGGACTAATGATCTGGAGATAAGAATTCAAATCCCATCATGGCAGCTGGGGAATTTAAATTCAGTGAATAAAATCAATCTGGAATCAAAAGCTAGTATCAGTAATGGGTGTCAGGAAACTATCGGTTGTTGTGAAAGCCCATCTAGTTCACCAATGTCCTTTAGGGAAAGCAATCTATTCCAGACCCACAGCAATGTGTTTGACTCTTAACTGCGGTTCAAGAAGGTGGCTCACCACTATCTTCTCAAGGGCAATTAGGGATGGGCAATAAATGCTGCGTTGAGCTTCATTGGAACAGTATAGGAGGCCAAGGACGGAGAGGTCAGAGTGGAAATGCAGTGGAGAATTAAAGTGACAGGTGACCGGGAGCTCAGGGTCATGCTAAGCCTGTTCCAATGAAGCTCAACACAAGCTTGAGGAAGAGCATCTCATCTTTCGTTTCGGCTCTTTACAGCCTCTTGGACTCAACATCGAGTTCAACAATTTCAGACAATAACCTCTGCCCACATTTTTTTTCCCTTTCCTCCCTTCTTTTTTACAAACATCCCCCATTGTTTTCTCTTTCCCATGGCAGCTGCTGATGATTCCGCCATTCACACGCCATCTAGATTCATCTTTTGTTTCTTAACTTGTGCCATTACCATCTCATTTTTGCCCATTGTCCCATTTGTCTCTTAAATCTCTTCTGCCTTCCACCCTATCACAAACATTCCCTTTTGTTCTTTCCTCCCCCTTACAAAGATATGAAGTTAGAGTTGGCTAAAGTGAACTGGGAAAATAAATTAAAGGGTAAAAGTGGAGGGCAGAGAAACCCAAGGCAAAAAGCAAAAAGGGCCACATTACAGCAAAATTCTAAAGGGGCAAAATGTGTTCAACAGACAAGCCTGAAGGCTCTGTGCCTCAATACGAGGAGTATTCGTAATAAGGTGGACAAATTAACTGCGCAGGCAGCAAGTAACGAATATAATATAAATGGCATCATGGAGACATGGCTCCAGGGTGACCAAGGCTGGGAACTCAACATCCAGGGGTATTCAACATTCAGGAAGAATAGACAGAAAGGAAAAGGAGGTGGGGTGGCATTGCTGGTTAAAGAGGAAATTAACGCAATAGTAAGGAAGGACATTAGCTTGGATGATGTGGAATCGGTATGGGTGGAGCTACGGAATACCAAAGGGCAGAAAACGCGAGTGGGAGTTGTGTACAGACCACCAAACAGTAGTAGTCAGGTTGGGGACAGCATCAAACAAGAAATTAGGGGTGTGCGCAATAAAGGTACAGCAGTTATCATGGGTGACTTTAATCTACATATAGATTGGGCTAACCAAACTGGTAGCAATACGGTGGAGGGGGATTTCCTGGAGTGTTTTAGGGATGGCTTTCTGGACCAATATGTCGAGAAATCAACTAGAGGGCTGCATCCCAGACTGGGTGATGTGTAATGAGAAAGGACTAATTAGCAATCTTGTTGTGCGAGGCCCCTTGGGGAAGAGTGACCATAATATGGTAGAATTCTTTATTAAGATGGAGAGTGACACAGTTAATTCAAAGATTAGGGTCCTGAACTTAAGGAAAGGTAACTTCGATGCTATGAGATGTGAATTGGCTAGAATAGACTGGCAAATGATACTTAAAGAGTTGGCGGTGGATAGGCAATGGCAAACATTTAAAGATCACATGGAGGAACTTCAACAATTGTACATCCCTGTCTGGAGTAAAAATAAAATGGGGAAGGTGGCTCAACCGTGGCTAACAAAGGAAATTAAGGATTGTGTTAAATCCAAGGAAGAGGCATATAAATTAGTCAGAAAAAGCAGCAAACCTGAGGACTGGGAGAAATTTAGAATTCAGCAAAGGAGGACAAAGGGTTTAATGAGGAGGGGGAAAATAGAGTATGAGAGGAAGCTTGCAGGGAACATAAAAACTGACTGCAAAAGCTTCTATAGATATGTGAAGAGAAAAAGATTAGTGAAGACAAACGTAGGTCCCTTGCAGTCAGAATCAGGTGAATTTATAATGCGGAACAAAGAAATGGCAGATCAGTTGAACGAATACTTTGGTTCTGTCTTCACGAAGGATGACAGAAATAATCTTCTGGAACTACTAGGGGACCGAAGGTCGAGTGAGAAGGAGGAACTGAAGGAAATCCTTATTAGGTGGGAAATATAGTTAGGGAAATTGATGGGACTGAAGGCCGATAAATCCCCAGGGCCTGATAGTCTGCATCCCAGAGTACTTAAGGAAATGGCCCTAGAAATAGTGGATGCATTAGTGATCATTTTCCAACAGTCTATCGACTCTGGATCAGTTCCTATGGACTGGAGGGTAGCTAATGTAACTCCACTTTTTAAGAAAGGAGGGAAAGAGAAAACGGGTAATTATAGACCGGTTAGCCTGACATCAGTAGTGAGGAAAATGTTGGAATCAATTATTAAAGATGAAATAGCAGCGCATTAGGAAAGTAGTGACAGGATTGGTCCAAATCAGCATGGATTTATGAAAGGGAAATCATGCTTAACAAATCTTCTCGAATTTTTTGAGAATGTAACTGGTAGAGTGGACAATGGAGAACCAGTGGATAGTGGATGTGGTGTATTTGGACGTTCAAAAGGCTTTTGACAAGGTCCCACACAAGAGATTGGTGTGCAAAATTAAAGCACATGGTATTGGGGTAATGTACTGACGCGGATAGAGAACTGGTTGGCAGACAGGAAGCAGAGAGTCGGGATAAACGGGTGCTTTTCAGAATGGCAGGCAGTGACTAGTGGAGTGCCACAGGGCTCAGTGCTGGGACCCCAGCTATTTATAATATATATTAATGATTTAGATGAAGGAATTGAGTGTAATATCTTCAAGTTTGCAGATGGCACTAAGCTGGGTGGCGATGTGAGCTATGAGGAGGACATTAAGAGGCTGCAGGGTGACTTGGACAGATTAGTTGAGTGGGCAAACGCATGGCAGATGCAGTATAATGTGGATAAATGTGAGGTTATCCACTTTGGTGGCAAAAACACGAAGGCAGAATATTATCTGAATGGCGGCAGATTAGGAAAAGGGGAGGTGCAACGAGACTTAGGTGTCATGGTACATCAGTCATTGAAAGTTGGCATGCAGGTACAGCAGGTGATGAAGAAGGCAAATGGTATGTTGGCCTTCATAGCTAGGGGATTTGAGTATAGAGGCAGGGAGGTATTACTGCAGTTGTACAGGGCCTTGGTGAGGCCTCACCTGGAATATTGTGTTCAGTTTTGGTCTCCTAATCTGAGGAAGGACATTCTTGATATTGAGGGAGTGCAGCGAAGGTTCACCAGACTGATTCCTGGGATGGTAGGACTGACATATGAGGAGAGACTGGATCGACTGGGCCTGTATTCACTGGAGTTTTGAAGGATGAGAGGGGATCTCTTAGAAACATTTAAAATTCTGACGGGACTGAACAGGTTCGATGCAGGAAGAATGTTCCCGATGTTGGGGAAGTCCAGAACCAGGGGACATAGTCTAAGGATGAGGGGTAAGCCATTTAGGACTGAGATGAGGAGAAACTTCTTTACTCAAGAGAGTTGTTAACCTGTGGAATTCCCTACCGCAGAGAGTTGTTGATGCCAATTCATTGGATATATTCAAGAGGGAGTTAGATATGAGCCTTACGGCTAAAGGGATCAAGGAGTATCAAGAGAAAGCAGGAAAGGGGTACTGAAGTGAACGATCAGCCATGATCTTATTGAATGGTGGTGCAGGCTCGAAGGGCCGAATGGCCTACTTGTGCACCTATTTTCTATGTTTCTATGGTTCTATGTAAGGCGGTAGATAAGCAGTGGCAAACATTTGACGAGATATTTCATAACTCTCAACAAAGATATATTCCAGTGAGAAAGAAAGACTCTAAGAGAAGGATGAACCATTCGTGGCTAACTATGGAAGGAAAGGATGGTACCACATTGAAAACAAAGGCATACAATGTTGCAAAAACAGTGGAAGGCCAGAAAATTGGGAAATTTTTATAAACCAGCAAAGGACGATTAAAAAAATGATAGAGAGAGGATAGTTTATGAGAGTAAACTAGCAAGAAATATAAAAACAGATAGTAAGAGCTTCTGCAGATATAAAAAAAGGAAGAGAGTAGCTAAACTAAACATTTGTCCCTTAGAGGATGAGACTGGGGAATTAATAATGGGAAACAGGGAAATGGCAGAGATTTTGAACAAATATTTTGTATCGATCTTGATGGTCGAAGACACCAAAAGCATCCCAAAAAATGATAATCAAGAGGCTAGTGTGGGGAAGGGGAACTTAAAGTAATCACTATAACTAGAGAAAAAGTACTAGGCAAACTAATGGGACTAAAGTTGGACACTCCCCTGCACCTGGGGTCTTAAGAGAAGCAGCAGCAGGGATAGTGAATGCATTGGTTGTAATTTACCAAAATTCCCTGGATTCTGGGGAGGTCGCAGCAGATTGGAAAACTGCAAATGTAACGCCCCTATTTGAAAAAGGAGGCAGACAAAAAACAGGAAACTATAGACCAGTTAGCCTAACATCTGTGGTTGGGAAAATGTTGGAGTCCATTATCAAAGAAGCAGTAGCAGGACATTTGGAAAAGCATAATTCAGACAGGCAGAGTCAGCATGGATTTATGAAGGGGAAGTCATGTTTGACAAATTTACTGGAAGTCTTTGCGGATGTAACGGACAGGGTGGATAAAGGGGAACCAGTGGATGTGGTGTATTTGGACTTCCAGAAAGCATTTGACAAGGTGCCACATAAAAAGTTACTGCACAAGATAAGAGCTCACGGGGTTGAGGGTAATATATTAGCATGGACAGAGGATTGGCTAACTAACAGAAAACAGAGAATCGTGATAACTAGGTCATTTTTAGTTTGGCAAACTGTAACTAGAGGGGTGCCACAGGGATCAGTGCTGGGGCTTCAACTATTTACAATCTATATTAATGACTTAGATGGAGGGACCGAGTGTAATGTAGCCAAACTTGTTGATGATACAAAGATAGGTGGGAAAGCAAATTGTGAGGAGGATGCAAAGAATCTTCAAAGGGATATAGATAGGCAAAGTGAGTGGGCAAAAATTTGACAGATGGAGTATAATGTGGAAAAATGTGAGGTTATCCACTTTGGTAGGAAAAATAAAAAAGCAAATTATTATTTAAATGGGTAGAGATTACAAAATGCAGCGGTACAGAGTGATCTGGGGGTTTTTGTACATGAAACTCAAAAAGCTATCATGCAGGTAGAGTAAGTAATTAGGAAAGCAAATGGAATGTTGGAATGAAAGCAAAGAATGGGAATAAACAGGTCTTTTTCAGAATGGCAGGCAGTAATGGGGTACTGCAAGGTTCAGTGCTGGGACCCCAGCTATTTAAAATATATATTAATGATTTAGACGAAGGAATTGAATGTAATATCTCCAAGTTTGCAGATGACACTAAGCTGGGTGGCAGTGTGAGCTGTGAGGAGGTTGCTAAAAGGCTGCAGGGTGACTTGGACAGGTTAGGTGAGTGGGCAAATGCATGGCAGATGCAATATAATGTGGATAAATGTGAGGTTATCCACTTTGGTGGCAAAAACAGGAAGGCAGATTATTATCTGAATGGTGACAGATTATTAAAAAAAAGGTGCAACGAGACCTGGGTGTCATGGTACACCAGTCATTGAAAGTAGGCATGCAGGTACAGCAGGCAGTAAAGAAAGCAAATGGCATGTTGGCCTTCATAGCGAGAGGATTTGAATATAGGAGCAGGGGAGGTCTTACTGCAGTTGTACAGGGCCTTGGTGAGACCACACCTTGAGTATTGTGTGCAGTTTTGGTCTCCTAATCTGAGGAAGGACATTCTTGCTATTGAGGGTGTGCAGCGAAGGTTCACCAGACTGATTCCCAGGATGGCAGGACTGACATATGAAGAAAGACTAGATTGACTAGGCTTATATTCACTGGAATTTAGAAGAATGAAAGGGGATCTCACAGAAGCATATAAAATTCTGACGGGACTGGACAGGTTAGATGCAGGACGAATGTTCCCGATGTTGGGGAAGTTCAGAACCAGGGGTCACAGTCTAAGGATAAGGGGTAAGCCATTTAGGACTGAGATAAGGAGAAACTTCTTCACCCAGAGAGTGGTGAACCTATGGAATTCTCTACCATAGAAAGTTGTTGAGTCCAATTCGTTGGATATATTCAAAAGAAAGTTAGATGTGGCCCTTACGGCTAAAGGGATCGGGGGTATGGAGAGAAGGCAGGAGTAGGGTACTGAAGTTGCATGATCAGCCATGATCATATTGAATGGTGATGCAGGCTCGAAGGGCCGAATGGCCTGCTCCTGCACCTATTTTCTATTTTTCTATGTTTCTATTACAAGGGGCTTGGAGTATAAAAGTAAGGAAGTCCTGTTGCAAATGTACAGGACGTTGGTGAAACCATACCTGGAGTACTGCGTACAGTATTGGTCTATTTATTTCAGGATGGTATTGGAGGCTGTTCGGAGAAGGTTCATGAGGTTGATTCCTGAGATGAAGGGGTTGTCACATGAAGAAAGGTTTAGCAGGTTGGGCCTATACTCATTGGCATTTACAAGACTGAGAGGTGATCTTATTGAAATGTATAAGATTCTGAAGAGGCTTGACAGGTTGGATACAGTGAGGATGTTTCCTCTCGTGAGGGAATCTAGAACAAGGGGACATAGTCTCAGAATAAGGGGTTGCCCATTTAAAACGGAAATGAGGAAGAATTTCTTCTCTCAGAGGGTTGTGCAACTTTGGCATTCTCTACACCAGAGAGCTTTGAATAAATTTAAGTCGAGGTAGATAGATTTTTGAAAGATAAGGGAGTCAAGGGCTATGGGGAGAGGGCAGGGAAGTGGAGTTGAGGTCAAGATCAGATCAGCCATGATCATATTGAATGGCAGAGCAGGCTCAAAGGGCCAGATGGCTTACTCCTGCTCCTATTTCTTATGTTCTCCCCCTTTCACTGCACTTCCTTAAGAATCTGTTACATCTCGAACTGATCCAGGTCTGATGAAGGGTCACAGACCTGAAATGTTAACTCTGTTTCTTTCCACAGATGCTGCCTGACCCACTGAGATTTCCAGCATTTTCTGTTTTTATTCCAGATTCCAGCATCTGCAGTATTTGAGGCCAAAAGTAATACCCTATTCTTGGAGCCTTCTTATTACTCAGTACTACCCAGGTACTGTGTTTATAGACTAAACTATTGAGGGAAATATTTTTTTTAGAAAAAGGTGAAACAATGCAGCTTTGCATGTGTTCCTGCTTCTCTTTTGTGGACTCCTGCAAACACTTGTTAAATTTGACCTGTGATGCATTGCTGAACAAGGTGCATGAGAAATGTCAAACTACTGAGAATGAAAGTGATCTTTCTTCAGTGGAAGGAGTAACTGGGGTGATTCCACCATGTTAATATGAACAAGAAGAATATGTAAGCTGCATTTTGAAAGCAAACAAAACCTCTTTGAGGGAAATAAACAGCAATGGAGTGTAGAAAGGGAATGGAGGGTTGAGGGCAAAGGGGCCTCTCACTTCCTGCCCTTGGTGATGGGAGTGGGTGGGGAGTAGTAGATGAAGGGTTAAAGGTGAGGTGAGTGAGAGCCACCAGCGTCCGCTCCAAGTTAGAGCAGGAGACCAGGAGAATCTCCACTGAATTTCAGGGCCACTGACTCTGGAACAGTTTGTTATCATTAAATGGCAGTTACGTTCCTGTATTACTGACTCTGTCTTTGCTGTTGCTATTTTTATGTTAATCCTGAACTTTATGAATGAAGAATGAAATCATTAAAAAGAAAAATTGCTCATCAATCGAAAAACATTTAACCAGGATCATGGGTTAAAATCACACTGTGCAATATTGGTAGTGAATGCTTTGAAGTGTCATATGAAGCTCCTCAGCTATGTTACTGAATGTGTCAGCCTATTTATTTTAATGGACTAATTTTTGTTCATACAGCAGAGAGATGACATACAAGCATACATTTGTTACACAATACTGGCTCATGCAGGTTTATCCTATAGGCATGATACCTATTTTAAATTGAGTTGGGTGTTGGAGGAGCTGTTTGAACAGTGAAATCTTATAGGCTAGTTAAAGGGCACCTTTTGCATTGATTCAACACAAACATTATGTTGAACGAATGCAAAATCTGCAGTGTGACATCTAGATTTCAACTTAGCAGAACAGTGTGAGACCACCTGGAGCAGATAATCTCACATCACTGTGAATCTGCAGTATAGTCACGCATGATGTGAAGGGAACTTTGACAATCTAGGGGACTTCCTGGAAACTGTTAAAATATTTTAATGCCAGCAAAGAACTGCCAGTCCTGCCAGCTGTTCAATAACATTCAAAATCTAATCAGCAGTTAGAAATTGTTAAGCACAACTCTACACAGGTTTTGTTTTGCCTCACCAGGGAATGGTGAAGAGCCGGTGATATGATTCCAGGCAGCCAATAATGGTGACCATGGGCCCAAATTTGCCCAGGAGTGGCACTGTTTTTTTTGGTGTAACTTGATTTTTCTGGTGTATCCTTTTAGTTGCAAATATGGCCATTTAATTTGCGCCAGTGTAAGTGAGTTAGTTAGGTTTTTTGTTAGGTCATTTTTTTTTCCAAAAGGGGGCGTTTCCAGCCACTTACACCATTTATGCCAATTTTGGCCAGAAAAAAGTTGTACGAAACTAACTTAGGGTAGCGTTTGTGTCCACTTTTGTCCACACAGAAAGACCTTACTTACAGTTAAGGAATTGGCGCAAGTAACTACATTTAAAGCAACACCAAGCACCAAACAAAGCACAAAAAGTAATAAGCAATTAATTACCACATAAAATAGAAGGGATCCAGCATCTAAAGCACCAAGACCAAAGTAATAAGCAATCAATAAATAAAAAATAAAAAAATAGAAGGAGCCCTGCACCTAAAACACCAATATCAATCAGTAAATAACAAATAAAAAATACAACTCCTACCTTAGGGAACGCAGCGGGCCGCCAATGAGGGAGCCCATTCAGCCAGGGCTAGGGATGGCATGCTTTGGCCCCTCCCACACAGCCTGCAGCGCGTGTTTGCAGAAACGGCCTCCCAGGAGCTACTGCACATGCGTGCAGACTCTAGCGTGCATGTGCAGAGGTCCTAGCACGCTTTCTTCTGCGCCACGCCAGCTCCACAGACAGCCCAAGAATCGGTCATGATCGCACATATTTTTTTGGTGCTGCTTCTGAAGTAAAATGTTGGCGGGGGGTTCGGAGGTGCGTCGAAAAAACCGGAGGGCCAAATTTGGCCCCTATAAAAACAACCAGATTGTCATAAAAACCTATCTGGTTCACTAATGTCCTTTCGGGAAGGAAATCTGCTATCCTTACCTAGTCTGGCCTATATATGACTCCAGACCCACACCAGTGTAGTTGACTCTTAACTGCCCTCTGAAATAGCCTCGCAAGCCACTCAGTTGTATAAGGCGGCTCACCACTACCTTCTAGCAATTAGGGATGGGCAATAAATGCTGCCCTTACCAGCAACGCCCAAATCCTGTGAACATAATTTTTAAAAACTCTCAGTGTACCTCTTCTTCTACTTGGAAATGTACTTGTGTTCACCCTATCTCTAAGAATGGTAATTCCTCTTGAATGTCAAACTACAACCTTTTAGACCATACATCAATGCTTTCTAACCTTGTAGGAGCTAATGTTCACTCCAAAATTGTCCTTTATCTGAAAGTTTGAACCTAATCCATGATCAACAAAATGAATTTTGCAGCTCTGGAATTCTGATTGATGCCATGCATTTCTAAGCAACTTCCCATGATATGTATTCATCACAGCCATATATCTGCCAATCTCGTTTTCTCTCAGCTTCACTTCTCTGTGCTGCAGTTGTTTATGTGTACACACTTATTACCATTTTGCATCACTGTGCCTCACTAGAAGACCCCATTATCGTGCTTGTCCTAGGTGCTACTAGAGTGGTAGAAATACATGAGGGTAATTGGCTGATGTGTGTCAATATGAGCCTCTTGGAACTGAGATGGCCTTTATATTACAGTAACTAAGTCCTATGTCTTAATAACGTTCCACGCAAAAGGTTATGCTGCGGGGAATGGGGTAAAATGTGGGAATGGATTGGATGTAGGATAGAAAACAGTTGGTATTTATTAGAGGAGTAATGACTGGATAGGACGACGTACTGAATGGGGTGTCCCAGAACTTATTGTTGGGACCACTGCTGTTTCTAATTTACATCAATGACTTGGATTCTGTAATTCAGTCCAAAATAGTCAAATTTGCAGATGATACCAAATTATGAGGGATAATAATTTGTCGAAAGAGGCAGACCAAAAATTGCAGCTAAACAAAATATGTGAGTTGACTGAACAGTGGCAGATAAATTTTAATACTGACAAATGTACAATATTGCACATAGGAAGGAAAAATAAGCAACGTACATACTCCATGAATGTGTTGAAATAGCTGGAGATGAAAGTTGAAAGGGACCTAGGAATCTTAGTAAACGCAATGTTCAATATGTCCAGTCAATGCAGAGGGGCAATGAAAAAAGCCAATAAAATGTTGAACTACAGAGCCAAAGCAGTCGAATACAAGTCAGAGGAAGTTACAATCAAACTGTACAGTCCTGAACACACCACACCTTGAGTACTGTGTCCAATTCTGCTTGTCGGGAGACAAGAGAGACATTCAAGTGGTGGAGACAGTGCAGAGATGAGCCACAAGTTGATCCTTAGTGACAGGGGTCTGCGTTATGAGGAAGACTTCAGCTTTTCAGTCTGTAAAAAAGGTACATCAGATATAGTCTTATAGAGGTACCCCATCTATAAGATAGTAAATGGTATGGAAAGTTTAATTTTGAATATCACTTTAAATTCAAAGTAACTTTAGGACTGATATGTGGAGGTTTTTCTTCATGCAGAGAGTGACCAACACTTGGAATATACTTCTGGGCAGTGTGGTGGAAATGAAAACCCTGGAATCATTTAAGAAACAATTAGATGCAGAAAGTGGGAGTATAGGGTTGTGCAGGATGGATGAAATCTTCTGAACTTGTTATTTTGAATCAGGATTTCAAGAAGCTAGGTGACCCCATCATGCATTTGGTATAGCATTAGAATAACCAAAACTTAAATTTTTTTACACAGTAGTTTACAGAGTTGCTAATATTATGGTTAGGCATAAACATTTCAATTAAAAAAGGCCTTTGGTCCACACTATGGAGCATTTTAAAATTTACTTGACAGACAATTTCCATTTGCAACCCTTGTATTTGAGGTGAAAATGGGGTCCTTCATTTTACCTTGAGCATCTGTTGTGTTGTTTGTTTGACTGAACAGCTTTTCTTTTATCTCCTCTTCTTTTCCAGGGCCTGAAGGTGCTCTCTTCGAACATTCTGTGGAGACACCAGTTGTCAGGGCTGAACCTTTCAAGCAGCTTAGGTAGGAAACAAACATATAAATAACTATTTTGGCTCTGGGTGTCAATTTTGTTCAATTTTAACACAGTAAGATTATGTTCGGTTGCAAGTCAGCATTAAAGTGATTTTAGCAGATCTGTGATGCAGTTTGCTGATACACTTGTCACAGCAATAACGTTCAAATGTTATACCTCAACAGATCATTTGAATTTTGCAGAAGATAGATTTTTCAATGCGCTATTTTTAAATCAAAATGTTTTCAAATGATTGAGCTTAATTTTTCAGTTTGGTTCATAACTGGATTTTACAGTAACTTCTGTTTATCAAATGTAAATGGATACTGTTCTTATAAATTATTTTGGAGGCTTTCAGTTATTTTCAGGCACAAAAACAACATAAATTATAAAAATGCATCATCTTGTCACTTACACTTAATATCATTGTGCTGAAAGTGCTGTAATGTCTCCCTGCCTCCTCTTCCGCCCCAAAATAAGAAAAGGTTTGCTGAGCATTTTTCACGATTCTGTTCTTTTCACCATCATGTCCTGTTCACAATGTTATCACAAACTATGCCAGTGAAAGTTCATTACTTTCAACAAACACTTATAAATCCTTCAAAGGCGACAGTAGTATTTTACAGAAAAATCTAAATCAAACGTGTTGCAATTTCTTTAGTGAATGAAGACATTTTCTGTTGTTTTGTATGTTTCAGTAAAATGAAGGTCCTGGCCTTTCATTTCCTATCTGTGATGTTAGCAGAAGCTTCTTAATCTGATCGCAATTGTGATTTTTGTTAACTTTGATTCACTGATAATGAACTTTGTTTCTAAGTGAGTCAAAATGTGACAGAAAAGGTAAGAAATTCAATTTTGATAAAACTAATAAAACAAACTGCAGAACTCATGAATGCTGAAGGGCAATGCCTGACAGGTTAACTTGTCACTTCTCTCGATAAATGCTATGGCTTTTTTTCATTCGTTCCTGGGATGTTGGCGTCGCTAGCAAGGCCAGCATTTATTGCCCATCCCTAATTGCCCTTGAGAAGGTGGTGGTGAGCTGCCTTCTTGAACTGCTGCAGTCTGTGTGGTGAAGCTACTCCCACAGTGCTGTTACCGAGAGAGTTCCAAGATTTTGACTCAGCGACGATGAAGGAACGGCAATATATTTCCAAGTCTGGATGGTGTGTGACTTGAAGGGGAACTTGGTGGTGGTGATGTTCCCATGCACCTGCTGCCTTTGTCCTTCCAGGTGATAGAGGTCGTGGGTTTAGGAGGTGCTATGGAATTGCTACGTATTTCCAGCATTTTCTTTTTTGGATAAAAGTAATATCTACAAATCTACATTTTGATATGTATTAGAATGGCAAACAAACACTGGTGATACTTAACCAACATTCCAGACTGCAGTTGGTAGTTGATCAGTAAATCTGCACCCTGATGGGACCTGCATAGGTAGATCTGTCACTGGAGGCTGGGAGTCTTCCCACCCACTTCCAGATAACCATGAAATCAAATGCTCTAAAGTTATGGTGGTCCTAGCTAGACAAACAGCAACCAACTATGTTTGTGCTTGTTAAACAACAACAACTTATATTTATATAGCACCTTTAACATAGTGAAATGTCCCAAGGTGCTTTACAGGAATATTATGAGATCAAAAATTTGACACTGAGCCACATTAGGATAAATCAGGACAGATGACGAAAACCTTGGTCAAAGAGATGGGGTTTAAGGAGCATCTTGAAGGAGGAAAGAGAGGTAGAGAGGCGGAGAGGTTTAGGCCAGGAATTCCAGTGCTTAGGACCTAGACAACTTGAGCAATACTCCTGTGCACACTTGGGACTCACTGAAGCATTGGTTCTTACCAACCTATGGCTACATTCTCTGGGCTTCGATCAATGGAGTGTGTCTAGACAGGGTGAGAATGTGCACTGCATCTAAGCCAAACTGCAATTTTACTTAAGAACATAAGAACATAAGAATTAGGAACAGGAGTAGGCCATCTAGCCCCTCGAGCCTGCTCCGCCATTCAATAAGATCATGGCTGATCTGGTCATGGACTCAGCTCCACTTACCCACCCTCTCCCCGTAACCATTAATTCCCTTATTGCTTAAAAATCTATCTATCTTTGACTTGAAAACATTCAAGTCAAATTTTTACTTATCTGGATTTCTCACACAGTTACATGACGATGTTTCTGTCTGTCACTTGAATGAGTAAAAAGAGTAGGTATAGTTTGGACACGTTTCAGATTTAAATTTAGGCTACTTTATTGTGCCTATCAATTGCAAGTTACACCTATTATTTTTGTTTCTTCTTTTCACTTAGACAATCTCACGTTGTAAGCTGGCTATCAGTTTGGTAAATGAATGCTGTACATATTTCATATGAATTTAAATAAAGAGTAAGTGTGCACTGCATAGAAACATAGAAAATAGGTGCAGGAGTAGGCCATTCGGCCCTTCTAGCCTGCACCGCCATTCAATGAGTTCATGGCTGAACATTCAACTTCAGTACCCCATTCCTGCTTTCTCGCCATACCCCTTGATCCCCCTAGTAGTAAGGACCTCATCTAACTCCTTTTTGAATATATTTAGTGAATTGGCCTCAACAACTTTCTGTGGTAGAGAATTCCACAGGTTCACCACTCTCTGGGTGAAGAAGTTCCTCCGCATCTCGGTCCTAAATGGCTTACCCCTTATCCTTAGACTGTGACCTCTGGTTCTGGATTTCCCCAACATTGGGAACATTCTTCCTGCATCTAACCTGTCTAACCCCGTCAGAATTTTAAATGTTTCTATGAGGTCCCCTCTCATTCTTCTGAACTCCAGTGAATACAAGCCCAGTTGATCCAGTCTTTCTTGATAGGTCAGTCCCGCCATCCCGGGAATCAGTCTGGTGAACCTTCGCTGCACTCCCTCAATAGCAAGAATGTCCTTCCTCAGGTTAGGAGACCAAAACTGTACACAATACTCCAGGTGTGGCCACACCAATGCCCTGTACAACTGTAGCAACACCTCCCTGCCCCTGTACTCAAATCCCCTTGCTATGAAGGCCAACATGCCATTTGCTTTCTTAACCGCCTGCTGCACCTGCATGCCAACCTTCAATGACTGATGTACCATGACACCCAGGTCTCCCTGCACCTCCCCTTTTCCTAATCTGTCACCATTCAGATAAATAAACCAGTTTGTGATTTAGCAACAGGTGTCTTTTTAATTTCTGTTTCAATGTTTGGAAAGTGAAGTGATGATAATCACGGTAATATCTCTGCGTAGTTATGTTTAATTTTTAAAAGTTGTCAAAAATATTGAGTTTTTGAAATGCTATCAAACTTACAAAAACTGATAAAACTATATGAAGTACTTCTTATGAGAAATGGTGCAGAAGGGAGGGATTCAAATTCCTGGGACATTGGAACCGGTTCTGGGGGAGGTGGAACCAGTACAAACCGGATGGTCTGCACCTGGGCAGGATCGGAATCAATGTCCTAGGGAGAGTGTTTGCAAGTGCTGTTGGGGAGGAGTTTGTCATGTATTCAACCAGCATTGTAACCCATGTATAATCTGACCTAAGTTGTACACTGTGAGAACAATGACCACTAGGTGGGAGACACTCCTAACCTGGACCTTCAGGTACAAAAGGGGAAGCTCCACCCACCTTCATCACTTGAGTGCTAAGGAATAAAGAACAGGTCACAGACTGACCTTCTCTCAAGCATGGGCCTCATGTGCATTTATACTGTATAGTAAGAACCTATCAATGGCGACGAGAAACTGAGATTTAAACCACGCGAGCATGGCCACGAGCAGAACAGACGAGAGGTACTGTGTTAAGGAATGGTTGGGACAGAGATTCAACATTGTTAAAGCAGCACACAGTTCTCCAGGCAGACAAGGGCAATCGGGCATGCCCCAACATGCAGTCGAACCCAGAGGGGGAGTTCGACAGAGACAATGGCAAGTTGAAAGGCGATTCACGCCATTGCAAGGGACAATGCGGCCAGTAATGGGGCCATCAACACCTGTTAATGGTGCATTCAAGGACAGTCACATGGGCAGTCAGGGACAATCGACTGGCAAGGGACATTTTGTTTCCAACAACAGCTCATGTTGGAGGCGTGGAGGCACACACTCAGCTGGAGTTTGCAGAGATGAGCAAAATACCTGCTGAAATTGCAGAAATGAACGCTGGGGGAAATCACTGGAAGCTGAAGTTCAGCGAGTTCATGTGGAGCACGTATACAGTTCATACACCAGGATGCCACCAATAATGATGAAAGTGCTCCTAAATGGCATCCCAGTATCAATGGAGCTAGACACGGGGACCAACCAGTCCCTGGTGGGTGTCAAACAGTTCCAAAAGTTGTGGGCGTCCAAGGCCAGGAGGCCAAAATTATCACCGATTGACGCACAGCTACGGACTTACACAAAGCGGATCATTCCGGTGCTAGGCAGCGCCACGGTAGTCGTGACCCACAAAGATTCGGAGAACAGGTTGCCACTATGGATTGTCACAGGGGATGGTCCCGCACTACTGGGGAGGAGTTGGCTTGCTGTCATGAACTGGAAATGGGGCGATGTCAATGCAATTTCCTCTGTGGAGCGAGTATCATGCTCACAGATCCTGGACAAATTTGACTCATTATCTCAACCCGGCATCGGCACTTTCATGGGGGCCAAAGTAGTGATTCACATAAACCCGGACGCCAGGCCAGTACACCACAAGGCCAGAGCGGTGCCGTACGTGATGCGGGAAAAGATAGAAGGCGAATTGGACCGCCTGCTGAGGGAAGGCATCATCTCGCCAGTCGAATTCAGTGACTGGGCGAGCCCGATTGTGCCGGTGCTCAAGGCGGATGGGTCGGTCAGGATATGTGGTGATTACAAGGCCACCATCAATCGGGTGTCACTCCAAGACCAGTACCCGTTACCGAGAGCAGAGGACCTCTTTGCGACGCTATCCGGTGGCAAACTTTTTTCAAAATTGTACCTGACCTCAGCTTACATGACCCAGGAGCTGGCGAATGAGTCGAAGAAGCTGACCACCATCACGACACACAAGGGTTTGTTTGAGTACAACAGATGTCCGTTCGGGATTCGTTCGGCCGCCGCGATCTTCCAACTAAATATGGAAAGCCTCCTCAAGTCGATTCCAGGGACGGTGGTTTTTCAGGACGACATCCTCATCACGGGTTACGATACTGAAGAACACCTCCACAACCTGGAGGAGGTGCTACGCAGACTGGACCGGGTAGGGTTGCAACTGAAAAAGATGAAGTGCGTCTTCCTAGCTCCAGAGGTGGAATTCCTGGGGATGAGGGTAGCAGCAGATTGGATCAGCCCTACAGCGTCCAAGACGGAAGCAATCCAGAGAGCACCCAGACCCCATAACACGACGGAGCTGCGTTTGTTCCTGGGGCTCCTGAACTATTTTGGTAACTTTCTTCCCAAATTGAGCACGCTGCTAGAGCCGCTACACGTGCTCCTACGCAAAGGTCGCGAATGGATCTGGGGGGACAGCCAGGAAAGGGCTTTTAATAACAACATAAGAACATAAGAATTAGGAACAGGAGTAGGCCATCTAGCCCCTCGAGCCTGCTCTGCCATTCAATAAGATCATGGCTGATCTGGTCGTGGACTCAGCTCCACTTACCCGCCCTCTCCCCGTAACCCTTAATTCCTTTATTGCTTAAAAATCTATCTATCTTTGACTTGAAAACATTCAATGAGCCAGCCTCAACTGCTTCCTTGGGCAGAGAATTCCACAGATTCACAACCCTCTGGGAGAAGAAATTCTTTCTCAACTCGGTTTTAAATTGGCTCCTCCGTATTTTGAGGCTGTGCCCCCTAGTTCTAGTCTCCCCCACCAATGGAAACAACTTCTCTGCCTCTATCTTGTCCATCCCTTTCATGATTTTAAATGTTTCTATAAGATCACCCCTCATCCTTCTGAACTCCAAGGAGTAAAGACCCAGTCTACTCAATCTATCATCATAAGTTAACCCCCTCATTTCTCGAATCAGCCTAGTGAATCATCTCTGTACCCCTTCCAAAGCTAGTATATCCTTCCTTAAGTCAGGTGACCAAAACTGCACGCAGTACTCTAGGTGCGGCCTTACCAATACCTTATACAGTTGCAGCAACACCTCCCTGCTTTTGTACTCCATCCCTTTCGCAATGAAGGCCAACATTCCATTCGCCTTCCTGATTTCCTGCTGTACCTGCAAACTAACCTTTTGGGATTCATACACAAGGACCCCCAGGTCCCTCTGCACCACAGCATGTTGTAATTTCTCCCCATTCAAATAATATTCCCTTTTACTGTTTTTTTTCCCAAGGTGGATGACTTCACACTTTCCAACATTGTATTCCATCTGCCAAACCTTAGCCCATTCGCTTAACCTATCCAAATCTCCTTGTAGCCTCTCTGAGTCCTCTACACAACCCGCTTTCCCACTAATCTTTGTGTCATCTGCAAATTTTGTTGCACTACACTCTGTTCCCTCCTCTAGGTCATCTATGTATATTGTAAACAGTTGTGGTCCGAGCACTGATCCCTGTGGCACACCACTAACCACTGATTTCCAACCGGAAAAGGATCCATTTATTCCGACTCTCTGCTTTCTATTCGCCAGCCAATTCTCTATCCATGCTAATACATTTCCTCTGACTCCGCGTACCTTTATCTTCTGCAGTAACCTTTTGTGTGGCACCTTATCGAATGTCTTTTGGAAATCTAAATACACCACATCCATCGGTACACCTCTATCCACCATGCTCGTTATATCCTCAAAGAATTCCAGTAAGTTAGTTAAACATGATTTCCCTTTCATGAATCCATGCTGCGTCTGCTTGATTGCACTATTCCTTTCCAGATGTCCCGCTATTTCTTCCTTAATGATAGTTTCAAGCATTTTCCCCACTACAGATGTTAAACTAACCAGCCTATAGTTACCTGCCTTTTGCCTGCCCCCTTTTTTAAACAGAGGCGTTACATTAGCTGCTCTCCAATCCGCTGGTACCTCCCCAGAGTCCAGAGAATTTTGGTAGATTATAACAAATGCATCTGCTATAACTTCCGCCATCTCTTTTAATACCCTGGGATGCATTTCATCAGGGCCAGGGGACTTGTCTACATTCAATCCCATTAGTCTGTCCAGCACTACCTCCCTAGTGATAGTGATCATCTCAAGGTCCTCCCTTCCCACATTCCTATGACCAGCAATTTTTGGCATGGTTTTTGTGTCTTCCACTGTGAAGACGGAAGCAAAATAATTGTTTAAGGTCTCAGCCATTTCCACATTTCCCATTATTAAATCCCCCTTTTCATCTTCTAAGGGACCAACATTTACTTTAGTCACTCTTTTCCGTTTTATATATCAGTAAAAGCTTTAATAGAGCATGCAATTTGTTATGTTCCAACAATCTGTTAACACTATACGACCCATGTAAGAAACTTGTGTTAACGTGCGATGCGTCATCCTATGGTGTCGGGTGTGTGTTGCAGCATGTCAATGTCAAGGGTCATTTACAGCCGGTAGCTTACGCCTCCAGGAGTCTATCCCAGGCAGAAAGGGGTTACGGGATGGTAGAAAAGGAGGCGCTCGCATGTGTATATGCTGTAAAGAAAATGCACCAGTACCTGTTTGGCAGGAAATTTGAGCTGGAGACAGATCACAAACCCCTAACGTCCCTTTTGGCCGACTACAAGGCCATAAATGCAAACGCATCGGCCCACATACAGGGGTGGACACTCACGTTAGCCGCCTATGTATGTACAATTCGGCACAGACCGGGCACCGAAAACTGCGCCGATGCACTCGGCAGGCTCCCACTAGCCACCACTGAAGGGGCTACCGAGCATGCTGCTGAGATGGTCATGGCTGTTGAAGCTTTCGGAAGCGAAGGCTCACCCGTGACAGCCCGTCAGATTAGAGTCTGGGCAAATAGAGACCCGCTATTGTCTCTAGTCAAGAAATGTGCCCTGAATGGGGACTGGGCTGCCACATACAGGGCAAGCCCTGAGGAATTTAAACCATTTTACAGGCGCAGGGATGAACTCTCGATTCAGGCCGATTGCCTACTGTGGGGAAACCGCGTAGTCATGCCCCAGATGGGCAGAGGTGTTCATCAGAGAACTCCACAATGAGCACCCGGGCATTGTCACGATGAAGGCAATTGCCAGGTCACACGTTTGGTGGCCAGGGATAGATGCAGATCTGGAACTTTATGTTCGCCGGTGCAACACGTGTGCCCAGCTGGGCAATGCGCCCAGGGAAGCCCCCCTTAGAACCTGTCCATGGCCCGACAAGCCTTGGTCACGCATCCATGTGGACTACGCGGGTCCTTTCATGGGAAAAATGTTTTTGTTTGTAGTAGACGCCTATTCCAAATGGATCGAGTGTGACATTTTAAATTCAAGCACATCCTCTGCCACGGTAGAAAGTCTACGGGCAATGTTCGTGGCCCACGGTCTACTGGACGTCTTGGTCAGCGACAATGGCCCGTGCTTCACAAGCATTGAATTCCAGGACTTCATGGCAGGCATTGGAATTAACCATGTCAGAACGGCACCGTTCAAGCCGGCCTCAAACGGCCAGACAGAACGAGCAGTGCAGATAATCAAACAGAGGATGCTCAGAATCCAAGGGGGTTCCCTACAAAGACGCTTATCACGCCTCCTGTTGGCCTACAGATCCCGACCACACTCGCTCACAGGGGTTCCACCCTCAGAGCTGCTAATGAAAAGGACACTCAAAACCCGGCTATCCCTTATACACCCCACCATGAAAGAAATTGTCGAGAGCAGGCGCCAGCCACAATATGACTACCATGACAGGAATGCGAGGTCGCGATGTATTGATGTAAATGATCCTGTTTTTGTCCTCAACTACGCTGCAGGGCCCAAATGGCTTGCAGGCACTGTGGTTGCCAAAGAGGGAAATAGGATTCTGGTAGTTAAACTTACCAATGGACAAATCTGCCGCAAACACGTGGATCAAACAAAAAGGAGGTTCAGCAACCCCACAGATGAAGCAGAGGAAGAACACGACGTAGAGTTTACTCCACCACAGGTGACCGAACACCGGAACCAAAGGGAGGAGAGCTCAGTCACTGTGGGCAGTCTGGATAGGCCTGAGGCACCGCAAACATCAGACACTCAGGCCAGCGTCCAACAACCAGAGCCCCAACTCAGGCGCTCTACAAGAGAGCATAAACCACCAGAGAGACTCAACCTGTGATCCCAATAAGACTTTGGGGGAGAGGTGATGTCATGTATTCAACCAGCATTGTAACCCATGTATAATCTGACCTAAGTTATACACTGTGAGAACACTGACCACTAGGTGGGAGACACTCCTAACCTGGACCTTCAGGTACAAAAGAGGAAGCTCCACCCACCTTAATCACTTGAGTGCTAAGGAATAAAGAACAGGTCACAGACTGACCTTCTCTCAAGCATGGGCCTCATGTGCATTTATACTGTATAGTAAGGACCTATCAGAGTTCAACTAATATGGCAGGGGAATGGGAACCTATGCAGGCAGAAAAAGGGAAATAGAAGGGGGGCAGAAGCAAAAGATAGAAAGGAGAATAGTAAAAGTGGAGGGCAGAGAAACCCAAAGCAAAAAGCAAAAAGTGCCACATTACAGCAAGATTCAAAAGGGGTAAAGTGTGTTAAAAAGACAAGCCTGAAGGCTTTGTGCCTCAATTCAAGGAGTATTCGGAATAAGGTGGATGAATTGACTGCACAGATAGCAGTTAACAGATATGACGTGATTGGCATCACGGAGACATGGCTCCAGGGTGGGAACTCATCATCCAAGGGTATTCAGCATTTAGGAAGGATAGCCAGAAAGGAAAAGGAGGCGAGGTAGCATTGCTGGTTAAAGAAAAAAATCAATGCAATAGTAAGGAAGGACATTAGCCTGGATGATGTGGAATCGGTATGGGTGGAGCTGCGGAATTCCAAAGGGCAGAAAACGCTAGTGGGAGTTGTGTATAGACCACCAAGTAGCAGAAGTGAGGTTGGGGACAGCATCAAACAAGAAATAAGGGATATGTGCAATAAAGGTACAGCAGTAATCATGGGTGACTTAAATCTACATATAGATTGAGCTAACCTAACTGGTAGCAATGCGGTGGAGGAGGATTTCCTGGAGTGTACTAGGGATGGTTTTCTAGACCAATATGTTGAGGAACCCACCAGGGAGTTGGCCATCCTAGACTGGGTGATGTGTAATGAGAAGGGACTAATTAGCAATCTTGTTGTGCGAGGTCCTTTGGGAAAAAGTGACCATAATATGGTAGAATTCCTTATTAAGATGGAGAGTGACAAAGTTAATTCAGAAACTAGGGTCCTGAACTTAAGGAAAGGTAACTTCGATGGTATGAGGTGTGAATTGGCTAGAATAGACTGGCGAATGATACTCAAAGGGTTGATGGTGAATAAGCAATGGCAAACATTTAAAGATCACATGGATGAACATCCCTGTTTGGAGTAAAAATAAAACGGGGAAGGTGGCTCAACCATGGCTAACAAGGGAAATTAAGGATGGTGTCAAAACCAAGGAAGAGGCATATAAATTGGCTGGAAAAAGCAACAAACCTGAGGACTGGGAGAAATTTAGAATTCAACAGAGGGGGACTAAGGGTTTAATTAAGAAGAGGAAAATAGAGTACGAGAGGAAGCTTGCAGGGAACATAAAAACTGACTGCAAAAGCTTCTATAAATATGTGAAGAGAAAAAGATTAGTAAAGACAAACGTAGGTCCCTTGCAGTCGGATTCAGGTGAATTTATAATGGGGAACAAAGAAATGGCAGACCAATTGAACCAATACTTTGGTTCTGTCTTCATAAAGGAAGATACAAATAACCTTCCGAATGTACTAGGGGACAGTGGGTCTAGTGAGAATGAGGAACTGAAAGATATCCTTATTAGGCGGGAAATTGATGGGATTAAAGGCCGATAAATCCCCGGGTCCTGATAGTCTGTATCCCACAGTACTTAAGGAAGTGGTCCTCGAAATAGTGGATGCATTGGTGATCATTTTCCAACAACCTATCGACTCTGGATCAGTTCCTATGGACTGGAGGGTAGCTAATGTATCACCACTTTTTTAAAAAGGAGGGAGAGAGAAAGCGGGTAATTATAGACCGGTTAGCCTGACATCAGTAGTGGGGAAAATGTTGGAATCAATCATTAAGGTTGAAATAGCAGCCCATTTGGAAAGCAGTGACAGGATCGGACAGAGTCAGCATGGATTTATGAAAGGGAAATCATGCTTGACGAATCTTCTGGAATTTTTTGAGGATGTAACTAATAGAGTGGACAAGGGAGAACCAGTGGATGTGGTGTATTTGGACTTTCAAAAGGCTTTTGACAAGGTCCCGCACAAGAGGTTGGTGTACAAAATCAAAGCACGTGGTATTGGGGGTAATGTACTGACATGGATAGAGAACTGGTTGGCAGACAGGAAGCAGAGAGTTGGGATAAAAGGGTCCTTTTCAGAATGGCAGGCAGTTACTAGTGGGGTGCCGCAGGGCTCAGTGCTGGGATCCCAGCTATTTACAATATACATTAACGATTTAGATGAAGGAATTGAGTGTAATATCTCCAAGTTTGCGGATGACACTAAACTGGGTGGCGATGTGAGCTGTGAGGAGGATGCTAAGAGGTTGCAGGGTGACTTGGACAGATTAGGTGAGTGGGCAAATACATGGCAGATGCAATATAATGTGGATAAATATGAGGTTATCCATTTTGGGGGCAAAAACACGAAGACAGAATATTATCTGAATGGCGGCAGACTAAAAAAAGAGATGTGCAACGAGACCTGGGTGTTATGGTTCATCAGTCACTGAAAGTGGGCACGCAGGTACAGCAGGCGGTAAAGAAGGCAAATGGTATGTTGGCCTTCATAGCGAGGGGATTTGAATATCGGAGCAGTTCTACAGGGCCTTAGTGAGGCCTCACCTGGAATAGTATGTTCAGTTTTGGTCTCCTAGTCTGAGGAAGGACGTTCTTGCTATTGAGGGAGTGCAGCGAAGGTCAACCAGACTGATTCCAGGGATGGCTGGGCTGTCATATGAGGAGAGACTGGATCAACTGGGCCTTTATTCACTGGCGTTTAGAAGGATGAGAGGGGATCTCATAGAATCATAAAAGATCCTGACGGGACTGGACAGGTTAGATGCGGGAAGAATGTTCCCGATGTTGGGGAAGTCCAGAACCAGGGGACATAGTCTTCGGATAAGGGGTAGGCCATATAGGACTGAGATGAGGAGAAACTTCTTCACTCAGAGAGTTGTTGACCTGTGGAATTCCCTGCTGCAGAGAGTTGTTGCTGCCAGTTCATTGGATATATTCAAGAGGGAGTAAGATATGGCCCTTACGGTTAAGGGGATCAAGGGGTATAGAGAGAAAGCAGGAAAGGGGTACTGAGGGAATGATCAGCCATGATCTTATTGAATGGCGGTGCAGGCTCGAAGGGCCGAATTGCTGCATTCGCCAGGTCACCAATGTTCTCTACAGCAAACAAATGGACTACATCAAGTTCAGCATGTATAGGGAAGACCTGAATGAGCGCTCCCGTGACTTCGCCATGATAGCGGGCTTCCCCAGGGTTCAGGGGGCCATCAGTTGTCCGCATCTGGTATTGCAGGCCCCGTCTTACCTGGCCAGCCTATTCACCTAGCCATCTGCTAAAGACATCGCGCGACCCACCCTCCAAGCTTCTGTGCATAAAAAAGCAACACAAGATTGTGACAAATGAAACACATTTTTATTTACAGAAAACACTATATTGTGCTGTAAAGAAGCACTAAAGGATGCCATCATCCACAGCAAACAATAATTGAAACCAGTCCCCTTGAAACATTATCACTCACATCCACGTGCAACTATTCACATTACTTCATCATGGAACAAGGACAGTGTTATGTCTCAAATAAAGCAAATTGACTGAGTACTGTAGACTTGAGTAAGTGTGACCTTAGTCTCTTTATTCTGACTCCAGAGTGCAGGCACAGCATGGGAGGCCTGCTTATATGCGATCCCTTGGGACTCCAACAGATACGGCCTCTGGTGGCGGTGGAGTGCTGGTTACAAGGTGTTGCATACATAACAGACAGCATCTCTGGCCAGCATCACAATTCTTTATTGGCTCGTCCAACTGCAACTATTTACATTAGTTCACATTCGTGCAAGGCCACCATTTTTGACCACTAGCACACACATATTTACCATCTCTTTCTCAGTGCTTTCCCATCCCTTCCCTTCTCCCCCTCCCAGGCCTACAGCTCCTCCTCAATGGGGTCTCAGTGCCTGCAACAAGGCTGGTAGAAGGTTGCTGTGTTGGCGCTGCTGCCACAGCTGATGGCCTGGCAGGATGTTCCGCACCAGCTCCGGCCCTGGAAGGGCTGGCTGCGGACTGCATCACCTCAGCATGGGTGGCAGCACCCTGTGGTGAATAGGTTGCAGAGAGCGATGGGGGCAAGGGTGGAATGATGTCATTCTGAGGGAGGACATCAGATTCCTGTGGGCCCGACACACTGCTCCTCCCCCGGGGCAGAGCCTCAGCATCTGGAGCTATCTAGCTGAGCACAGATTGCTGTCCTGCTTCGCCAACGTTAATTCCCCGTGCAATTGATGGGACCCCAGACACGATGGCAGCGGTCAGTGCCTGCGTGGATTCAAGATGGCTCTGCATCAGAACAGACTGCGACTGCAGCACACCACAGAGCTGATTGATGCCACCACGCACTGACGAAATGACAGCCTGCAAGCCTACCATAGCCTCGGCCTGGGGCTCAATGCCTACTGCCGCGTCAGCCATAACCTGTGCCACCATGTCTGAAACCCCATGGTCACTTGAAACATCCAATATCTGTTGGTATCTGCCAAGGATGGGCTCGATGGGCTGCTGAGACACAAATCATTGAGGCGGCGTCCACCACACTCAAGGCAAGTGCATCGACACTCTCGGGCACCCTGAACAAACACCCAGCAGATCACTATGCATCTGCAATGACTGTCTTATGAGATCCTCTAAGTCGGCCTCATCATCAGAGTGCTGCTGAGCATCACTCAGGCGTGCACTCACCCTTCGGGGAGCTGACCCCCTGACCTCCCCTCCCCCGTGGCGTTGCTGCAGTCCACTGGGTCCCAGAGCATCATCCACCGCCATCTCCTCGAGTACGCCTTCCGACAAAAAGCTACTGGCCCTGCTCTGTGAGGATGCTGGATCCTCTATCACATCCAGAGAGGTGTCCTCCACCTCCTTGTCCTCTCCACCGTTACCCGCAGTGGAAGGCTGATGTGCAGGCCCATGGCCATCTGAGTCATCATCTGAAAGCACAAAGCCAGAGAAGACTGTTAACCTGCAGGGGAGGGGGCCAGAAGCAGCAAACGCATTCAAGAATTGCAGTCTCATGGAAAGAGCTGAAGGATTGTGGTGTCAGGCCTAAGTGGCCTGCCAAAAGCTGCAAAGAAACTCAACATACCGTCACTGTCCTGAGGGGCTTTGGCCTCACCCACCGCCATGGCGCTAACTTGAACGCCCATCAGGGCCGAGATGCGTTCCTCGAACAGAGTCAGGTCCTGTAGCTCAGAGTCCCCTCCTGCAGTCCGCATCTGCTTCCTGCGGTTGTGGGCGAGCTTGTCCTGTAAGATTAAAGAGAGCGTCTGAGTTAGAGCCCTTCGATCAGTGTGTCCCAAGTGCCTTACATAGTTTAATGGATGGAACTGGATGAGAGTTTTCACAGCTCGATGTAACTTCCAATTGCTACGTGGACTTGCTGTGGCAATGCTTGAATTAGGGGGCCAGGACCTAACAGTAACGGGGAGACTTTCGTCTTTGAGACGCATATGAAGACTGAGGAGCTAACAACATCAGGGTGGGTCTGCAGAACCGAGTAGCAAGGTTAACAGCGCATGCAGGCCCTTGCAGTGGGTGAGGCTTCAAATGGGAACCTTGCATCTGGCCTCACCCACGTAGAGCATGGATTCCGAAACATTACATTGATCAGAGAGTGCACATTGAGCTCAGAGTTTAGCATGTCGACGGTTCAAATTTAAGATACCCTCACCAGTCGCATCATCTCGTTCCACTTTTGTAGGCATTGAGTGGCTGTCTTGGTCACTGTGTCACTCGAGAAACTTGTTCTGAGATTTCCCTCCATAGGCCTCTGTGAGTTGGTCCCTGTCGTCTTTCCAGGGCATGAAGGAGTGCAACCACAGCAGCATCCGAGAACCGGCGTGCATGCTGACGAGCTCCTCCTGCTAAGTCTGCCATTCTCACCGTCTGAGTGAGTGCGTGGGAAGCGAATATAACCACAAGGCATTGAGGTGCCCAATCAACGCCTCAATGGAATCCAGGTGGCGCCACTATGTCTGTGGCGCAGCTCCAAATACTGCCCCATGCCCGGATGTTGAGGCCCCGCTTAACGGCTCAATTAACACTGCTTACCGCCTCCAGGTAAGTGTGCAACGCCATGACTTTACGCTGCAATCCACTTTTCAGGCCGCAAAATTGAATTTCGCGTTTCGGTGCCACGCCTAATACCTGGCAGTAAAAAATCATCTCAGCTGGTGACACTGCCTCAAAATCGGCGGTACAGAATTTTTATCCCGTTGTGATTTTGGGGGTATCCACATTCATAGAAATGGTGATCTCCGTACAAATGGAACTCACCATTACTGTGAATGGGGATACACCATTTTCATTGGTTGGTCTAGCCCATGTGATCCCAGACTGCACAGATGCTCCTGGAATACGTGGGCCTTTGCGCTGGACTGCGCATCGAGGCCTCGTAGCACAAGTGTTCGTTCCTCCGGGACCACCAGGAACATTCGTAAATATTTGTGGTCAGAGGTATGTACCCGCGGGAAGCCTCCGACTGCAAATTTTGGCCTAACTAAAATTAAAGAACTTTTATGCTGGAGGCAGATGGACCATTTAAAGAGGGAGGAGTCATGAAGGCGCTGCCTTCATATAAATGATGAGGAAGTCAACAAAAAAGCTGCACATTCTTTCCGTAACATGGCTTTATTTTTTCCCTACCGCACTGGCACAGAGGTTGCAATAATCCAGGACGAGGACAAAGAAAGCACTACAGTGCAATTTGCTTTTAATATTTTGTCAATTTGTCTGGATCAAAGCTTACTTTCTAAAACCATTTCCCAATTGTACTTGATTATAATGATCAATGGTATTTCAGTTGTGAAGATTATTTTTGAAGTGTATTACTTTGATGTTTCACAGCCAAGACAGAATTTCAATGCTTGTTAAAGACAATTAAAACTGAATTGACCTGCCTTGGATAGTGCTGATCTGTTGCAAACATTTCTGAGAGTGATAAGTATTGTGCTGCAGTCATTGGCAAATTTGCAAACCCGTGCTGTTTTAGTGTTTTTGCAACCTACCATTAGAATACAGAAGCAATAGGAATACCTTAATGACTTTAGTACAATTTTCAGACTGACTACAAAAGTGGAACACGGAGCTTGATAGTCTGCCGAGAGTGATTGATTTGTTATGGCCAATTTTGCAGGTCAGAACATAAAGTGATGTATCTCCCCACAAACACCACAAGCTTAATATAGCCATTGAGCCAAGGGATCATAAAGCATTTAAGGAAAATGTAGCAAAGTGATTGAAGGTATTGATTCTATCACTGCCACTGACTATGCTTTAGACAGGAGATGCTATATCTAACACAATGGTACCTTGGTACTTTTGAAAAGCAAATCTTGTTTTTGATGGTTCAATCATAGGGGTAATTGCAGCATCTCCTCACACAGTAACCACTTTCAATATCAGAAGCTTAAGGTGTCTGGCCAACCCGTCCTGCCCAGACTGAGGGCCGCTTACATACGAGGATATAGGCCCGGATTTTGTTCTCAGCGGAGAAGAAACGGCATTCACTTCACTGACAGTTGCCCACAACTTTCACGGGCTTACTGTCATAGGGTGTCTGATCCAGTGCATGCCTTCAACAAGGAATCTGTGGTGTCTTGTGAGCTGGTCAATAAACAGTGAGGCTCTTCAACCAATCAGATTGATGAATCCTCACTGAGACACGCGGAGTCCAAACCAGGAAGTATAAAGCAGGAAATATAAATTTGATTTAAATGCTGTACAGAAAGCCAAATAAGGAATGGGAAATACAGGGAGAGAGATAAAAGAAAAAGTAAAATAAAATAAACATTTCCAACACAAATTTTCTTATAAGGGGATGCACTCCACACTTGTAAAATAAAAATTTCAGGGCCAGAGAGGTTGGTCAGCAGTAATTATCACTTATCACGCCGTTAAAAACTCACTTACTCCTGAATGCACCAGCTCTAACTTTTTCAGCCATTTTTAGTGCAGATCTAGTGGGAAAGTACCCCAAGTTCATGCCGTTGAGGTCATTTCAATGCTGAGTCTATCAGCGTGGTCTGCAACAGAGCATCCTGTGGAGGAGCAGGATATCTGTAACAGCAACTTCTGGATTTCTGCAATTTGCTACGCGTGTGTGGATGTCAGAAGTTGCAGTCCGATTTACCCAGTTATAACAGTGAGCGCTGTTAGCCTCACAGTTATTCTTATCACAAAATCCTGCTCATAAACACAAGGCAGACTGACCCCTAGGTATTTTGGTGTCTCACCTGACAGATTGTGTACTCTGTTCACAAAAAAACAGAAATCCCTCCCGGTAAGCAGTCACAGAAGCCATTTTTAAATTGTGACAATACGAGATAAAGCTACAATTCCTATTACAAATATATAATGTAGGAATTGTTATGATCGAATACAGGGCAGTTCCTCAGGTCCATCAAAATGCCTATAGACAGAATGAATGCAGTCACTGGACATTAAAACATGTTAGCATATACCCTAAAAGCATGGAGGCCAATTGGCCCATCATGTCTGTGCCATCGCTTTGCTAGAACAATCCAAAACTAATTTAACTGCCCTGTTCACTCCCCCTAGCCATTTTTCTTCCTCTGCCTCATATATTAGCCAATTTTCTCTTTAAAAAAAAGGCTAAAGCATTCCATGTCCCAACAACTCTCTTCATAAAGAAATATCTCCGAACATTTTCTTCACTATAAATTTTGAATTAAACTGCATTCAATGACATTCAACAGCATTACCATCATCGAATTCCCCACCATCAACATTCTGGAGGTTACCATTGACTAGAAACTTAACTGGTCCAGCCACATAAAAACTGTGGCTACAAGAGCAGGTCAGAGGCTGGGTATTCTGTGGTGAGTGACTCGCCTCCTGACTCCCCAAAGCATTTTCACCATCTACAAGGCACAAGTCAGGAGTGTAATGGAATACTCTCCACCTACCTGGATGAGTGCAGCTCCAACAACACTCAAGAAGCTCGACACCATCCAGGACATAGCAGCCGCTTGTTTGGCACCACATCCACCACCTCCCTCCTCCACTACTGCACTGTGGCCACAGTGTGTACCATCTACAAAATGCACTGTAGCAACTCACCACGGCTTCTTTGACAGGACCTCCCAAACCCACAACTTCTACCATGTAGACGGTCAAGGGCGGCAGGCGTATGGGAACACCATTACCTTCAAGATCTCCTCAAAGTCACACACCATCCTGATTTGGCCATGTATTGCCATTTCTTCATCGTTGCTGGGTCAAATTCCTGGAACTCCCTCCCTTAAAGCTCTGTGGAGATACCTTCACCAAACGGACTGCAGCAGTTCAGGAAGATGGCTCACCACCACCTTTTCAAGGGCAATTAAGAATGGGCAATATATGCTGGCCTTGCCAGCGACGACCACATCCCATGAATGAATAAAAAGAAATAAACATTTTTGCATTGACGGGCTCTCATCACTGACTCCTCAACCAGCGGAAATATCTTTCTCTATTCACTATCAAAACGCTTCATAATTTGGAAAGCCTTTATTAAATGGACGCGTTTACTTGTACTGTAAAAGTGGTCACCCCTTGTCTCTGATTGGTCCCCTTGGAGGATAAGCCACACCCTGAAGTCTCACAGGAATGTGTAACTGGAACCGCCCTGCCCAAGTTCTCACAGACTTCGCAAATTGTAACGTGATCCACTTTGATTTCCAGAAGCCACAGAGGATAGATCTCTCCAGAAGCCACCAAGTGCCAGCCGAAGTCCCCTCCCCCCGCCATAGATGGGGTATTGTGTGTGGATTGTTCATAGGTTTATTGGGTATGAAGTGAATAGTGGCAGTGTCGTGTCTTCGGGATTGGAAGAACCTCTCTCCAACCCCCTTTCTCTCGCTTTCCCACCACCTCCCAACCCCATCTCTCTCTTCCCTCCAGGCGCTCTTTCCCCTCCAGTCTCTCTCTCTCTCCTCCCCCCCGCCCCAAGCTCACTCTCCCCACAAACTCTCTCTCTCTTTCACCACCCACCCACCCCCCTCCAAGCTCTCTATCACCCCTCCTCCCACCGCCAACCGCCGCCACCGCGGCTCAGCTCTCTCTCTCTCCGCCCGCCCACCTCTCTGACTGCCCGGCCGCCTGAGGATCAGCAGGCTCGGTCCGTCGGCAGGCTCTTGGAGGATCAGCAGTACACGTGGTTGGACTGATTCCAGTTCAGGGCCGCACTTCCAGTTCCAGCACTTCCAGTTCGAGTGGGAGGCATTGAGGGCGGGGACTCGGCCAGGCGGGAGAATCACGGGTGGGGACTCAACCGGGCGGGAGAATCTGGGGCAGGGACTAGACCGGGCGGGAGAATCGGGGGCAGGGACTAGACCGGGCGGGAGAATCGGGGGCAGGGACTAGACCGGGCGGGAGAATCGGGGGCAGGGACTAGACTGGGCGGGAGAAACGGGGGCAGGGACTAGACCGGGCGGGAGAATCGGGGGCAGGGACTCGACCGGGCGGGAGAATCGGGGGCAGGGACTAGACCGGGCGGGAGAATCGGGGGCAGGGACTAGACCGGGCGGGAGAATCGGGGGCAGGGACTAGACCGGGCGGGAGAATCGGGGGCAGGGACTAGACCGGGCGGGAGAATCGGGGGCAGGGACTAGACCGGGCGGGAGAATCGGGGGCAGGGACTAGACCGGGCGGGAGAATCGGGGGCAGGGGCGCGACAGTAAAAGCACAGTACAAATAGTCACTTCGTTATTAAATCCCCCTTAGCCTTCTCTGCTGCAATGGAAATAGTCCCAGTGTCTCAAATCTGACCTCATAACAATAGTTTCTCATCCTTGGCATCATCCTGGTGAATCGACACTGCACACTCTAAAGCCCTTGCTATAATGGGGTGCCCAAAATTGCAAACAATACTCTAACTATGGTCTAACCAATACTTTGTATAAATTCATCATGATTTCTTTACTTATACTCTATGACATATATAAAACCCCAAATTGTATTGGCTTCTTTGTGGCTTTATTTACCTGCACATGTACTTTTAGGGAACTGTGGGCTAAAAGTTTGAGTGCAACATGAAAGCTGCCGCTTCCACAGCCGCCAAGAGTGGTGGTGCTGGTGGGACTGAAAAATTGGCGCTGGTGTCTAATGATTATTCGCCCAGCACTAAACTGACCGTGTAACTCCCTTCTGGTGCTGTTCATCTCAGCATCAGGCCTCAATGTGGCATCCACAAGCAGCATTACAGCTTTATACAGCCTCTGGAGACGAAGCTGTGATTTCATAAAACATTGTGGGATGGTATAAGGACAATGCATAGTCATTGTCTTAAAAGGGCAATGCCTTCTGAAATGATGATAAAAATCATTTCGGCCCTTACAGCTCAACTGTCTTCTGAAAAATAAATTACTGGTGCAATGTCCTGAATCCGGAACTCCAAAAAACGGAATTGTCCAAAAACCGAACATTTTTGAGGCCAAACCCAAAATCCGGCACGAATTCCAGATTTCAGACAAGGAAATCAAGTCTGAAATCCAGAATCCTCGACCGAATCCGTGCCGGATTTTGGGTTTTGCCAGAGTTCGGACCTCGCTGTTCAAAACTCGGGACAGATTCGGTCGAGGATTCCGGATTTCAGGCTATTGATTTTCTTGTCTGAAATCCGGAAAAACCCCAAAACCAGAATGGACTCAGTCCTGGGGATTCCAGATTTCAGACGTTGTAACTGTAACATTAAAAATAATTCCCAAATGGGAGTCTTTAGCTCTTACAGCTGAATTCCTTTCCACACCCAAAAGAATGGGAAAAGTCCTTCAGCACTAACACAGCAAGCCAGGGAAGGGGCACACAGGGTCTGACATGCAGCACTCCAGCTTTGTGCAGGAGGTCAACACTGCAAATGAGGTCCTCTACCCACAGGGGCCAGGAGGCTCTCCAGGAAAAACGAGGTGGTGCCAGCAGTGTTGCCCCCACCACCCAATGAACCTTCATGACCTCAGACCAGTGGTCAAGGTCAGCATCTTCAAAAGCCATCTCCTACCAACTGCATCACTGGCGTCACACACTTCTTCTCCATGCACGATTCCCCCCGCACCCAATCACTCACTGACCTACAATCTGTACCAATTACGAGGCACATTTCCCATTCCGAGCCTCATCTCATCCCTTTGGAGGAGACAGAGCTGGCCATTCTTGGCAGAGGCATGGCTGAGCCCTTGGCCAGCAGCAGGGCTGAAATGATACAAGATGCTGGCATTCTCATAAGTTATCTTCCATCTGGCATGCACCTCTTATTTTCTCGCCCTCCCTCACCACAACTTCACCCTGTGCCTTCCTCATTTCACACATCCAAGAAATGCAGCCTGCCCAGCCAGAGGTTGACCAAGAAGATGGAGAGGAGAGAGAAGAAGAAGAAGAAGAACAACAACAAACACTGTCATTCTATTTGACACTCACAGCCACCAGCTCCTCGGGGTTGACCAGCAAGGCCATTTGCAGTGTCCCTCACTGAAAGTCAGCAGCCTTCCACCAGCTATGCTGCAACCATTGGGGTAGCACTGCCTGACATCAGCAGGGTAAGCAAAGGCAGACACAAAACAATCACTAAGGGAATGCATAAGAGTGATGTGTTGATTTCTTGATGTCAGATTGGATGGATCGATGTATAAAGTTGGATTGGAAGGTTTGTTTTGTGGTGGCTTTTATTTCAGCATTGTGGCCAAGAGGACGCTATGATAGTCAGTAACAGAGGAAAGGTAAGGTGTGGGACGAATGTTGAGAGGGGAATTGGGGTTGTGGACACTGGTACCGCAAGCGGATGATTCCATCCAGGATATCTCAGCCAGAAACGGGCTGTCTGGGTTGCAACCTTCCTTCTGCTTCATCCTCTTCCACTTCCTCCTCTTCTGCTTCCTGGTCTTCTGTATCTTCCTCTGCTGCGTCTTCTTTTTCCCTCTGCAAGCTGATGCTATAAATCTTAAATAAAAGCATAGAATGCTGGAAATGCTCAGCAGGTCAGGCAGCATCTCGACCTGAGATGTGAACTCTGTTTCTCTCTCCACGATGCTGCCTGACCTGCTGACTATTTCCAGTAGTTTCTATCTTCTCAGGTGCCTTTCTTTACCATCCCAGGCCTTGCAAGCATCGAGCAGCACTCCCTACATACTTTAAAAAAACTTTTAACATCTATCGCAGCAATTCACTACTTCAGTCAATTCAAAAAAATCCAACTTAATAGCAAAGTTATCTGAAAGATGTGTGTGGCTTTTCAAGAGGTGCTGACAGCACCTCTGTCAGTCTGCTGAACACTGGGTTTTCACGACGAGCTTAGAACCCAGCGCTGAACCAGCGCTAAGGTCCAAGTTTGCTGAGATGATGTTAAGTTGGTGTTGCACGCCGACTGATGTCACCCTCTCCCCATTTACATTTCCAAGGCCAACACTTTTATCGGCACGGTTGGCAGCCCTCGCAAAATGGTGGCCACCGCGGAACCCGCCACCAGCTAGCAGCAGCTGCTGTTTTGTCACCATATTATGCCATACCGGGTGGCATTAAACAGCCACATTTTTAGCAGTACCTTTGAACCTCTACATCTCTTTTCATCCATACCCTTCACTGTCTTTTCATTAAATCTATTCTCCCACTCCTTGGGCCCAAGTTTCCACATGATTCGCGCCTGATTTTTAGGAGCAACTGGTGGAGAACAGACTATTTTAGAAATCGCAATTCTCCACATTTTTTTTTCTGCAGTTCTAGTCAGGTAGAACAGTTCTAGTTCAGAACAGAATTTTTTCTTCAAAAGGGGGCGTGTCTGGCCACTGACGCCTGATTTGAAAGTTTCCATAGTGAAAATGTACTCCAAACTAAAGTAGAATGGAGCCAGTGAAGATTTTTGTCGAACTGAAAAAACCTGTTCTACACATTAAAAAATCAGACGCAGGTTACAAATTAGGCGCCCAGAACGAGGTGGGGGGGAGGGAGGGGGGAAGGGAACTCATTAAATTCGACAATAAATCCTTATTTATACTTCTACAAATATTATACAAATAAATCCAACCTGAATAAACATTTATAAGCCACGAAAAGATTAAATAAACCATCTTCCTACTTGTGTGAAAGTGCTTCAGCCAGGGAGAATTCTGCAGCCGTTCGTGCCGCTGAGCGGGAGGGGGAGAGAGAGGGAGGGAGGGAGAGAGAGGGAGGGAGGGAGAGAGGGGGAGGGAGGGAGAGAGGGGGAGGGAGGGAGAGAGAGAGAGGGGAGAGAGAGAGGGGAGGGAGGGAGAGAGAGGGGAGGGAGAGAGAGGGAGGGGAGGGAGAGAGAGGGGAGAGAGGGAGAGAGAGGGGAGGGAGGGAGAGAGAGGGGGGGGAGGGAGGGAGAGAGAGAGAGGGGGGGAGGGAGAGAGAGAGGGGGGGGAGAGAGAGAGAGGGGGGGAGGGAGAGAGAGAGGGGAGGGAGGGAGAGAGAGAGGGGAGGGAGGGAGAGAGGGGAGGGAGGGAGAGAGAGAGAGAGGAAGAGGGAGGGAGAGAGGGAGGGAGGGAGAGAGAGGGGGGGGGCGTCGGGTCGGGGAACAGGAGCGCGGGTTGGGTCAGTCGGGGGGGGGAGCGGGTCTCGGGTCGGTGCGGAGGCGGGTGGGAGCGGGTCTCGGGTCTCGGGGCGGGGGTGGGGGAGCGGGTGTCGGGTCTCGGGTCGTCGGGTGGGGGGGGAGCGGGTGTCGGGTCGGAGCGGGGGTCGGGTCGGGTCTGGTCGGCGGGGGGGGGGGGAGCGAGTGTCGGGTCAGGCGGGGAGCAGGAGCTGGCGGTGGGAGGAGCCCCAGTGAGGCCATTGGGCCAGGGCTAGGGGCTGCGTGCTTCGGGCCCCTCCCACACAGTTCGGCGCCTGGAGCTACTGCACTTGCGTGCTGACTGTAGCGCGCATGTGCAGAGGTCCCGGCACTGTTTTCAGCGCCGGGACCTGGCTCCGCCCCCCCACAGCTCGTGCTGACTGCGCCAAGGGCCAGAGGACCTGTAAGTAGGTGCAGACTACCGAGGATTTTTTTAGGCGCCGTTTTAGGCGCGAAAAACGGGCGCCCAGCTCGGAGGGGCAACCGTTTTTTTTCTTGTGGAAACTTGGGCCCCTTATCTCTCAAATTGAATTAGCTCACACTTATCCATATTAAGTTGCATTTGCCACTGTCTGCCCATTCCGCTAATCTGTCTATGCCTTTGTGAAGCCTTTCACATTCCTCCTCACTAGTTTCCAAACCTCCTACTTTTATGTTGTCAGCAAATTTCGAAATTATATTCCCTATACCCAAGTACAAATCATCTTTATATACCCGGAGCAAAAGTAGACCCAGCATTGCCCCTTGTCAAATTTTTTCTGAAAATCCATATACACTACATTTACTGCATTCTCTACATCCAAATCGGTCACTTTGTCAAAAAACTTTATCAAACTTATCAAATATGACTTGCCTTTAACAAATACATGCTAACAGTCCTTGATCAATCCATGCATTGCTCATTAATTCTGTCTCGAATTATAGATTCTAAGAATCTGCTCATAACTGATATTAGACTAACTAATACATTGGTATCCAGTTTTTCCTTCCCTCCGTTCTTGAACAAAGTTGTTCTATCGGTTGTTATCCACTCCTATAGAACAATTTGCATATTTAAGGTGGATTGAATAATTGTGGTCAGAGCCTCTGCAATCTCCTTCTATGATGTCTTTCAGCAGGCTAGGGTGAATGCTATCAGGGCCTGGTGACTTATCCACCGAAAGCCCTGCTCATTCATTCAGAACCAGTTTGTTTTTACAGTTAGCTTTCTGAATTGTTCCATATCCTTCTCTAATACATTCATAAACATTACCATTTGTAAAAACTGATGCAAAATACTTGTTTTATATCTCTGCTATGCTGCCATCCTCCATAATTGGAATCCCTCCTTCATCCCTGATGGTTTACAATTTATTTAACTGTTTCTTTCATTTTTATATACTTATAAAAGTGTTTAATATTTCCTTTTTGAATTATCTGGGTTTTTAAAAATAATTCTTTTAGTCCTTCTAATTTCCATTTTCACCTCCCTATCTGATGTCTTTCCAAAAAGTGGTCATCATACATTTCACAAGCCACTACTGCTCCCCAGCACAGGATATCGGGCCCTGATGATGTCATCGGAGCTCGATCTGCATATTTAAAGAGGACCCTGGGTGTCCTTGCTTCCTGCAATTTAAAATAATGATGGGAAAGGAGTGAATAAGTCTCCTGCTCCATTTTAACTGCCACCCCTGCCTGGTTTCCACCAGCCAGGGCAGTTAAAATTGGGGGACAATATTTCAGCTGAATTGAAACTACATATATTGCACAAATCAGTGTATATTTAGTTGTCTTGCAGGAAGAAAATAGAAAGAACAAAAGGATTAGTAGCACCTTCATAAGAGTTGTACTCTGGTAACAAACGCAGACATAAATCTAAAAATGACAGTTCAAGGCAGGCTACTACTTCAGTAACAAAGATGCCCAATATTCAATCTTCATTGCAATGTAATGCTCCCATTATCCTCATTGCCAACTGTGATGTTTAATAACACTCAAGTTGGTGCGGTAATGTAACATTTCCTTTAGATATAATAGAAAGTTTATCGCCTCGCCCAGGAGATCACATGACATGTGCATACAGTGTCTGACCTGGAATACACAGTGTCTGACCTGGAATATTAATGACACATGCACATAGTTAACTATATTTCTTTCTCCACAGATGCTGCCTGACCTGCTGAGTATTTCCAGCATTTTATGTTTTTATTTCAGAGGTCCTTTAGTGTTCAATTAACAATATTCATGGACAATACATACTGTCGGGTGTCTATGGACATGCCTGTGCACATTTTGACATTTTTCTTTGCAATCAGTTGAGCACAAAAGTCTGGACTTACAGTGCAGTGCTGAGGGAGTGCTGTATTGTTGGAGGTGCCACCTTTCGGATGAGATGTTAAACTGAGTCTGTTGTCTGCTCCCTCAGATGAACGTAAAAGATCCTGTGACACTTTTTCAAAGAAGAGCAGGGGAGTTATCCCCAGTTTCCTGGCCAATATTTATCACTCAATCAACATCACTACAAAACAGATTATCTGGTCATTATCACATTGCTGTTTGTGGGACCTTGCTGTGCGCAAATTGGCTGCCGCGTTTCCTACATTACATCAATGTCTACACTTCAAAAAGATCTTCATTGGCTGTCAAACACTTTGGGACATCCTGAGGTCGTGAAAGGCACGATATAAATGCAAATCGCTCTTCTTTCTTTCAATAATTTTACTTTACTTTGGGCCCAAAGGATAAGGGGCAAAGGCAATATTGTACTATAACACTGATATAATTAAAAAGACAACCAGCACTTCTTCCCAAACTGGCAGCTTTGAAAAGAGTGATGAGCAGTGATATTTACATGAGGTAGTGTCACTGACCTCAATTTTCATGCTGCACTGATGCTGAATATAATTAAAAGGGACAAAAGCATACAATGATTGGGACCATGTTTGGTATCTACCAGACTTCTACTGTTATTAGGAGCATCTTAAAAGGGATAATAAAATTGTGCAGAGCTGTTATTTTAAAAAGCTCATTCATATGCTGATTAAAATGCAATGTATGTTACTCCAGTATAGTAAGATATAAGCAGGGGTATATAGTGAACAAAATGATAGAGATCTCATTCATCTTTTTCACATTTTGATTGAAGCTACTTTATTGAAAACAAATAATGTACTCATCCTATTTGCTATTAATTATAATATTGGCTAGAAGTGCTATTACCTCAACTTTTCTATTATTTCAGCTCTGTCTCATATTACTGCCCCACCAAGATACCTGCAGTCAAATAGATAACAACATCAGCTTGTATTTATATAGCGCCTTTAACGTAGTAAAATGTCACAAGGCGCTTCACAGGAGTATTATGAGACAAAAATTTGACACCAAGTCACATTAGGAGAAATTAGGTGAGATGGCCAAAAGCTTGGTCAAAGAGGTAGGTTTTAAGGAGCATCTTGAAGGGGGAAAAGAGAGATAGAGAAGAGGAGAAGTTTAGGCAGGGAATTCCAGAGCTGAGGGCCTAGGCAGCTGAAGGTACCGCCACCAATGGTTGAGCGATTATAATCAGGGATGCTCAAGAGGGCAGAATAGAGGAGTGCAAATATCTCTGGGGGCTCTGGGGCTGAAGGAGATTACAGAGATAGGGAGGGGCGAGGCCATGGAGGGTTTTGAAAACAAGGATGAGAATTATGAAATCAAGGCGTTGCTTAACCGGGAGCCAATGTAGGTCAGCGAGCACAGGGGTGATGCAAGTTAGGACACGGGCAGCCGAGTTTTGGATCACCTCACGTTTACTTAAAATAGAATGGGGGAGGCCAGCCTGGAGTGCGTTGGAATAGTCAGGTCCAATAGATAAATTGAATGCAAAAGCAAAATACTGCGGATGCTGGAATCTGAAATAACAACAGAAAATGCTGGAAATCTCAGCAGGTCGATGAAAATGGTATGTATTATACTTGCATATTGGTAATTGAACACTAGTGGTCCCCCTGCTGGGAGTAAGCATATTGTAGCAATGACATTCCAGGTTCTCCTCTTATATTGTTCTGTTATATCTAAAGACAAATTCAGTATTACTGCCATAATTTTGTGAAAACATGACAGCCCCCACTCTTTCACCAGCTGGTGGCGGGTCCCGCAGCATCTGCCATTTTACGAGGTAGTGCTGCCGGTAAAAGGGATGACCCTGCAAATGTAAATTAGGGAGAGGGTGACCTCAGCCGGCGTGCAATGTCGACTTAACGTCAACTCGGCAAACTCGGACCATTGCGCAGAGTTCAGCTCTGGGTCCTAAGCTCACCAGGCAAGCCCAGCGTTCAGTAGACTGACAGCCGCTGCCAGCGCCTCTTAAAGGGACACATACATCTTTCAGGTAAGTTTGCACTTCAGCTTTTGGACAGGATTTTGTCATTTTATTGAAGTAGTGGCTTGCTGCAATACATTGTTAAAGTTTTTTAAGTGTGCAAGGCCTCGGATGATAAAGGAAGGCCTCTGAGAAGAGAGAAAATGCTACAAATACTCAACAGGTCAGACAGCACCTGTGAAGAGAGAAACAGAGTTAACATCTCAGGTCAAGATGCTGCCTGACCTGCTAAGTATTTCCAGCATTTTCTGCTTTTATTTAAGATTTACAGCATTTGCTCGCAGAGGACAGAGGAAGATGCAGAAGAGGAGGAAGGATGCAATCCAGACTGCCTCTTTCTGGCCGGGATTTTTTTTTAAAAGTATTTATTCGTTCACAGGATGTGGGCATCGCTGGCAAGGCCAGCATTTATTGCCCAAGCCTAATTGCCCTTGAGACGGTGGTGGATAGCCATCTTTGACTACACTCCAAAAGTGCTTCATTGGCTGTAAAGCACTTTGAGACATCTGATGGTTGTGAAAGGCACCATATAAATGCAAAGTCTTTCTTTTGCTTTTGTAGAGCTAAGTGGCTTGCTAGGCCATTTCAGAGGGCAGTTAAGAGTCAGCCACATTACTGTGGGTCTGGAGTCACATTTAGGCTAGACTGGGTAAGGATGGCAGATTTCCCTCCCTAAAGGACATTAGTGAACCAGATGAGTTTGTATGACAATTCATTAGTTTCATGATCACCATTATTGATACTAGCTTTTTATTCCAGATTTATTTAATTAACTGAACTTAAGTTCCCCAACTGCTGTGGTGGGATGTGAAATCACATCTCTGGATTACTAGTCCAGTAACATAATCACTATGCTACCATATATATATCTGGGATGGATCTAGCCACCTGTGATACCAGAGATCACAACCCTAATTCCTCTTTCAACATTAGTCTCACACCTTGGCCACAATGCTGAAATAAAAGCTACCACAAAGCAAACTTTCCGATTCAACTTTATACATCTATCCATCCAATATGACATCAAGAAATGAACTCATCACCCTTATGCATTCCTTTAGTGACTGTTTTGTGTGCCTTTGCCTATCCTGCTGATGATCCTCGCTGGTGGAAGGCTGCTGACTTTCAGTGAGGGACACTGCAAGTAGCCTTGCTGGTTGACCTTGAGGAGTTGGTGGCTGGGAATGTCAAATCGAGTGATGTGTTTCTTCTTCTTCACTCTCCTCTCCCTCTTCTTGGTCAACCACTGGCTGGGCAGGCTGCATTTCTTCGGTGTGTGAAATGAGGAAGGCACAAGGGTGGAGTTATGGTGAGGGGAGGACAGGAAAGCAAGAGTTGCATGTGAGAAGGAGGATAACTTTTGAGGATACTAGCATCTTGTATCCCTTCGGCCCTGCCGCTGGCCAAAGGCTCAGCCATTGGTCTGAGGTCATGAAGCTTCTTTGGGCATGGAGCCAGGTCCTGGGGGTGACACTGCTGGCAATGACGGCTCGGTGATGTGGTCCCACATCGTATCTTTTGGAGGGCCATTTCCCTGGATTGCTAAGCCATTTGTGTTCGTGCTGAAGCACTTTCCCCATTTTTTTAGGTGTAGAAGGGAATTCAGTCTTACGAGCTGAAGATTCCCATTTGGGAATTTTTTTTCAAATGTAATTTTTTTTTCAGAAGGCAGTTGAGCTGTAAGAGCTGAAAACTGCATATTTTTACATTATTTAAATTTTTATCATTTCAGAAGGCATTGCCCTTTTAACATCCCACAATGCTTTGTAAAATCACTGACTTGCTTTCAGAGGCTGTTCAAAGCTGCAAGACTGCTTGTGGTGCCACATTGGGGTGATGCCGGGACAAACACCACCATGAGGGCGTTACACGGTCAGTTTAGTGCTGGGCTAATAATCATTTGTCCTGAGGGTGAATTTTTCAATCCTTTGTCGGCGCCACCATTTTCGGCAACCCTTAACCCGAGCCGCAATGACATGAAGGATTTTGTGTCGCACTCGAATTTTCAGGCCAATGTTCCAGAGAGTCTGAAATAAAAGCAGCCATTACATTACCACAGCAACTTGAGAGTTTATTGGGCAGAACGTTCAACTCAGTTCCTATATAGTAACTTTAATTATGTGTGATACCTGGGTCTGATTTTTATCCTCAGTTGTAGTTCTTTCCTCCACTGTGTTCAGTCCATTCCTTGGCCAAGTATTAAATCCAAATTCAAGCTGGATAAAATACCGACAGTGCATAATGTTAGATTTTATTTATCATTGAAAAGTGCAACTCCCAGTGAGGATGTACAGGTTCGGTACGCTAAAATCAGAAGGCACTAGGTTTCATCTCCAGTCTGTGCTGAGTTAGTTGTCAGCTGTGTGGTGTCAGCTGTGGCTCAGTTAGTAGCACACTCGCATCTCTGAGTGAGGAGGTTATGGGTTCAAGTCCTACTCCAGAGACTTGAGCACAAAAATCTAAGCTGACACTACAGTATCGAGGAAGTGCTACACTGCCGGAGGTGCCATTTTTCAGATAAGACGTTGAACCAAGACCTCAGATGGACGTAAAATATCCCATGGCACTATGCATACACAAATTTGGCAACTGGAGTATAATGTGGGAAAACGTGAGGTTATCCACATTGGTAGGAAAAGTTAAAAAGCTAATTATTATTTAAATGGCGAGAGATTACAAAATGCTGCGGTACAGGGGGACCTGGGGTCCTTGTACATGAAACACAAAAAGTTAGTATGCAGGTACAGCAAGTAATAAGGAAGGCAAATGAAATTGCAAGGGAGATGGAGTACAAAAGCAGAGAAGTCCTGCTACAACTGTACAGGGTATTGGTGAGGCCACGTGTAGTGTACTGAGTTCAGTTTTGGTCTCCATATTTAAGGAGGGAGATACTTGTATTGGAGGCAGTTCAGAGACGGTTCACAAGGTTGATTCCTGAGATGAAAGGGTTGTCATATGAAGAAAGGTTGAGCAGGTTGAGCCTGTACTCGTTGGAGTTTAGAAGAATGAGAGGTGATCTTATTGAAGCGTATAAGATTCTGAGGAGGCTTGACAGGATAGATGCAGTGAGGATGTTTCCTCTCGTGCGGGAATCTAGAACTAGGGGGTATAGTTTCAGAATAAGGGGTCGCCCATTTAAAACGGAAATAAGGAGGAATTTCTTCTCTGAGAGAATCGTGAATCTTTGGAAATCTCAACCCCAGAGAGCTGTGGAGGCTGGGTCATTGAATGTATTTAAGGTGGAGATGGACAGATTTTTGAACGATAAGGGAGTCAAGGGTTATGGAGAGCGGGCAGCGAAGTGGAGTTGAGGCCAAGATCAATCAGCCATGATCTTATTGAATGGCGGAGCAGTTTCGTAGGCCAAATGGCCTACTCCTGCTCCTATTTCTTGTGTTCTTATGTTCTTATGTATGTGAAGAAGAGCAGGGGAGTTCTCCATGGTGTCCTGACCAATGTTTATCCCTTGACCAACATCATTAAAACAGGTTATCTGGTCATTATCTCATTGCTGTTTGTGGGAGCTTGCTGTGCGAAAATTGCTGCCACATTTCCTACATTAACACAGCGACTACACTTCAAAAGTACTTCATTGGCTGCAAAGCCCTTTGGGACGTTCTGTGGTTGTGAAAGTTGAGCTCAACTAAAAAGAAAGTCTTGCATTATTATAGTGTCTTAGCAGTTAGAATACTACAGTTAGCTTCAATACTCCTAGGCTCGAAAAAGAAGAAATCTGCCAGGTTTACAGCTCCTAATTACGATCCAATGGTTCGTACTGAAAACATGTATCTTGATGGCAAGTGAGAACATGATTGGGCTTGGTTGTGATGTCTTCCACTGTCACATATCTGTTAACACTGACTGCCTAAGTTCACCTGTGAAAAATGGACATCTATGTGAGGTTCTGGTGGGCAATGGAATCCATGAAATAATACCCAGCAAAAGTCAGCACCATCAGGAGAATGGAGGATAACATTGCAAAGATAAAAGTCATACTATTGAAAACTGTAAATCTGTTTGTTTATCCTATTCTACCCATTAATTATTAGTTTAATTGGCCCTTTCGAACATGAAGCATTACTGAAAGTCATTAATGCCAAGTGAAATATCTGAGCTGGAGGGAGATAAATGGTTTCAAATTTTATTGTTACAGAAATGGGTGACTGCCAATATTTTTTTTATTCGTTCCTGGAATGCGGGCGACACTGGCAAGGCCAGCATTTATTGCCCATCCCTAATTGCCCTTGAGAAGATGGTGGTGAGCTGCCTTCTCAAACCGTTGCAGTCTGTGTGGTAAAGGTGCTCCCATCATGCTGTTCGGGAAAGAGTTCCAGGATTTTGACCCAGCGACAAAAAAGGAACAGCAATATATTTCCAATTCAGGATGGTGTGTAACTTGGAGGAGAACTTGGAGGTGATGGTGTTCCTATGCATCTGCTGCTTCTTCTAGGTGGTGGAGGCCATGGGTTTGGGAGATGCTGTCGAAGAAGCCTTGGCATGTTGCTGCAGTGCATCTTGTATGGTACACACTGCAGCCATGGTGCGTTGGTGGTGGAGGGAGTGAATGTTGAAGGTGGTAGATGGGGTGCCAAGCAAGTGGGCTGCTTTGTCCTGGATGGTGTTGACCTTCTAGAGTGTTGTTGCAGCTACACTCATCCAGTCAAGTGGAGAATATTCCATCACACTCCTGACTTGTGCCTTGTAGATGGTGAAATGCTTTGGGGAGTCAGGAAGTGACACTTGCTGCAGAATACCCAGCCTCTGCTGACTGGCTCTTGTTGCCACAGTATTTATGTGACCAGTCCAGTTAAGTTTCTGGTCAGTGGTGGCCCCCAGGATGTTGATGGTGGGGGATTCGGTGATGGCGATGTCATTGAATGTCAAGGGGCGGTGCTTAGACTCTCTCTTGCTGGAGATAGTCATTGCCTGGCACTTGTGTGGCGCGAATGTTATTTGCCACTTATCAGCCCCAGCCTGAATGTCATCCAAGTCTTGCTACATGCGGGCACAAAGTTGCGGATGGACCCAAACACTGTGCAATCATCAGCGAACATCCCCACTTCTGACCTTATGATGAAAGGAAAGTAATTGATGGAGCAGCTGAAGATTATTTTGCCTAGGACACTACCCTGAGGAACTCCTGCAGTGATGTCCTGGAGCTGAGAGGATTGGCCACCAACAACCACAACCATCGTCCTTTGTGCTAGCTATGACTCTACCCAATTTTACTCGGGCTCCTTGATGCCAGATCAAATGCTGCCTTGATATCAAGAGCAATCATTCTCATCTCACCTCTGGAATTCAGCTCTTTTGTCCATGTTTGCACCAAGGATGTAATGAGATCTGAAGCCGAATGGTCCTGGTAGAACCCAAACTGGGCATTGCTAAGCAGGTTATTGATGAGGAAGTGCCACTGCATAGCATTGTCGATAACACCGACTATTACTTTGCTGATGATTGAGAGTAGACTGTAATTGGCTGGATTGGATTTATCCTGCTTTTTGTGGACCTGGGCAGTTTTCCACATTGGCAGGTAGATGCCAGTAGATGCATGGGAACAGCTTGACTAGAATTGGGTTAGTTCTGTAGCACAAGTCTTCAGCACGACAGCCGGGATGTTGTTGGGGCCCATAGCCTTTGCTGTATCCAGTGCGCTCAGCCGTTTCTTGATATCATGTGGAGTCCAGAATCAGGGGTCACAGTCTAAGGATAAGGGGTAAGCCATTTAGGACCAAGATGAGGAGAAACTTCTTCACTCAGAGAGTTGTTAACCTGTGGAATTCGCTACCGCAGAGAGTTGTTGATGCCAGTCATTAGATATATTCAAGAGGGAGTTGATATGACCCTGACGGCTAAAGGGATCAAGGGGTATGGAGAGAAAGCAGGAAAGGGGTACTGAGGTGAATGATCAGCCATGATCTTATTGAATGAATGGTGGTGCAGGCTCAAAGGGCAGAATGGCCTACTCCTGCACCTATTTTCTATGTACCTATGTTTCTATGAATCGAATTGGCTGAAGACTGGCTTCTGTGATGTTGGGGACCTCAGGAGGAGGCCAATATGGTTCATCCACTCAGCACTTCTGGCTAAAGATGTTTGCAAATGCTTCAGTCTTTTGCACTTGCATACTGGGCTCTGCCATCAGTGAGGATGAGGATGTTAATGGAGCCTCCTCCTCCCGTTAGTTGTTTAATTGTCCATCACCATTCGTGACTGGATGTGTCAGGATTGCAGAGCTTTAATCTGATCCGTTGTTTGTGGGATCCCTTAGCTCTGTCTATAGCATGCTGCTTCTGCTGTTTAGCATGCATGTAGTCCTGTGCTGCAGCTTCTCCAGGTTGACAACTCATTTTTAGGTATGCCTGATGCTGCTCCTGGCTGCTCTTTTGCACTCCTCATTGAACCAGGGTTGGTCCCCTGGCTTGATGGTAATGGTAGAGTGAGGGATGTGCCGGGCCATAAGGTTACAGATTATGGTGGAATACAATTCTGCTGCTGCTGATAGCCCACAATGCCTCATGGATGCCCAGTTTTGAGCTGCTAGATCTGTTCTCAATCTATTCCATTTCATCATCATCACAGGCAGTCCCTCGGAATCGCGGAAGACTTGCTTCCACTCTTAAAATGAGTCCTTAGGTGGCTGAACAGTCCAATACGAGAACCACAGTCCTGTCACAGATGGGACAGATAGTCGTTGAGGGAAAGGGTGGGTGGGACAGGTTTGCCGCAAGCTCTTTCCGCTGCCTGCACTTGATTTCTGCATGCTCTTGGCGATGAGACTCGAGGTGCTCAGCGCCCTCCCGGATGCACTTCCTCCACTTAGGGCGGTCTTTGGCCAGGGACTCCCAGGTGTCAGTGGGATGTTGCACTTTTTCAGGAAGACTTTGAGGGTGTTCCTGTAACATTTCCTCTGCCCACCTTTGGCTCGTTTACCGTGAAGAAGTTCCGAGTAGAGCGCTTGCTTTGGGAGTCTCGTGTCTGGCATGCGAACGATGTGGCCTGCCCAGCGGAACTGATCAAGTGTGGTCATTGCTTCAATGCTAGGGATGTTGGCCTGGTCGAGGACGCTAACGTTGGTGCGTCTGTCCTCCTAGGGGATTTGTAGGATCTTGCGGAGGATTCGTTGGTGGTATTTCTCCAGCGACTTGAGGTGTCTACTGTACATGGTCCATGTTTCTGAGCCATACAGGAGGGCGGGTATTACCACAGCTCTGTAGACCATGAACTTGGTGGCAGTTTTGAGGGCCTGGTCTTCAAACACTCTTTTCCTCAGGCGGCCGAAGGCTGCACTGGGAAAATTCCTCTCCGACCCATCCAGACAATCAAAACTAGTCCAGGAGATTACCTTGGCCGTTTTCGATTCCCTGCAGTACTTACCATTGTATCTGCGCCAGCCAACAAGAGGTTATCCAGTCAAATCCTACTTACTAACTCTAGGTCTGTAACCCTGCAGGTTACGGCACTTTAAGTGCCCATCCAACCACCTTTTAAATCTGGTGAGAGTTTCTGCATCCACCACCTTCCAGGCAGTGAGTTCCAGACCCCCACAGCCCTCTGCATGAAGAAGCCTCCCCTCAAATCCCCTCTGAACCTCCATGAACCACCTTAAAACTATGTCCCCTCGTAATTGACCCCTCCACCAAGAGAAACAGGCCCTTTCAATCCACTATATCCAGGCCCCTCAAAATTTTGCACACCTCAATGAGGTCTCCTCTCAGCCTGAGAACAAACCCAGCCTATCACAGTAACTCGTGTCTCCATTTCATCCTGTAAAAAATTCTTGATCCTTGCACCGCGTTGCATCTTGTATTGCTGTGGATCCGATTTTTCCAATACTCTCACACAGCAATCCTTCTCATACAACTGGCTCTTTAAAAATGGCCAACTGCTAACCCGGAGCTATACTGCACATGCACGTCCTTTGAAATAGCTTCAAAAACATCACTTTTTTGTCGTGCATGCGCGGAAGGTGTGGCATCGTTTTTTCGGCGCAGACAGCAGGCGCCACCCCCCCGAGGTGACTGGACACGCTGTGCGGTGCCAAATTTGAATTATACATCGGGGAACCTTTGGCAAAATATTTCTGGCGCATTTCTGGCCTAGAAAAAGAGGCGTAACTCTGGCAATATGCCAGAAAACAAAATTGAGCCCATAGATTTAAATTCATATTTGAAACATTTTTTGGTTCTTTGACTCTGTCATCGACTCTTTATTGCATGCTTTTTAAAGCCAGTTTGCTGGTAGATTTGATGCTATTATTTGCATATCTAAGATCAAAAATTAATCCTTAGGCCTCTAAATGTTTAATTTTAGTTCACTGTGTGTGTTTGGCGGGAAAAGGCATACTCTGGTTTGTAACAGTGGCATAAACAAATTCAAAATACAGTTTTAGAAATATATTGCAACAACATCTTTAAGATGTAAATATGATTATACTGATCGTTAGACATTTTTGAACAATTACCTCCAAATATCATGGAGTTAGAGATATTTCAGGGAGTATTCATTAACTTTAGAAGTTAGCTTTTATTTTATTCAAATGAAAGCCTTTCTGTAATAGAGCTGTCAATATTGTAAGTGTTCTCTGAGGATGATAACACTTATGAATTGCTCACCAATCAAATCTCATTTGAATAATGAAGCTGATTGGCTGCAAGGTGCTCTTGAATGTTGATTGAGCACAGCTGGGGGAAAGTCTCATCAGAAACTTGAATCAAACCTTAAAAATGACACAATGTAGGCTGAGAGCTTGATGATTACATTGGTTTCATGTGTCAACTATCCACCCGAGTTTTGATTTGGGAAAATAGAAGACAGGTGCATTATTTACAGCTCAATCACAGTTACTATGTTCATTGCATTTTAATTCTGTGTCTGATTTTGTGTACTGTGCATGTCTTTTACAATTAGTGGCAAGTCAATAGAAATTATATGAGCTGCCACTTGATGGGATTAAATAAAACAACAAAACATGAAAACAATTACATTATAAATTACCACTTAATCATATTTTGCATCAAAATATGCAGCGATCCTTTGATGCTGGATAATCTCTTGAACTTCCAGCAGCATTAGGAGAGGAGGCTGTAATATGAGGACTATCAAGGTATAGCAGTAAGGTACAAATAAATAAAGAGCATCAAAACATAATAGAATAAGGGGCGAAAACAGAAGCGGGGCGGGAAAGTTACCGGCCAGGAATAGTTTGCGCTTTAATATGTAAGTTTGATCATCTGAGCCCTGTGCCAGGGGGTGCAGTGCTAAGGGAGACGTTGTACATCTCTCGTGGTGCAAGGATGGGAAATTCCCGAGCTAATGAGCCGGGCCATGTGCACTCTGAGAGAGGCCTGGGGGAGGGGGAGAGGGGTGGAAAAAAAACTAAAAAAAACAGTGAAACATTCCTAAAACATTTCCAACGCCAATGGACAAAAATTTTAAACAAAAAACACTTGCACTTTTACAGCACATTATCATCCTCTGCGCCGCCGGCACGGCTCGACCGCTCCGATTTCCCAGGTGGTCATTGCGGGCGCCTTTCCAGGCGGACGGATCAGGCGAGAGTCAAAACTTGTGCCGGTGTCACAACCAGAGGCATTGCACACCCGGCACAGCTCTTCCCGGCGGTCCTGCTCTGTGCCGCGGTAAAACCCGACCAGAGGATCGCAACGGGGCACAGGAGACCTCACTGCCACCTTTCACGCCGCTCCAGGGCGAAACCCAGAACGCAAAGGACCGGAAAATCCAGCCCAACTGGCTGAGAGATAGGTTTGTAAAGGAGAAATATAATGGAACAGTTAATAAAGAAAGAATTTAAAAGCCCTTAGTAGTGAATATTCATATCAAACCTGTGCCATATTTTATGTCAGCTAAGTTATTTTTAGGTTTTACATAGCCTTCTTCATGCTTTCAAAGGCTATGGAACAAAAATTACTTGTCTTTATAATTATTTTTCAGATTGAGGCCTGATACAGTGACAGGCCTGCAGATGTTGCTCATTGCATGGACGATGCAGTGCTCACTCAAGTTCTGATTGTTTGGGTTTTTGTGAATAATTGGGAGCACTTTTTCTATTGTATTTCCAAGTGCCATCAACCAATTGTCACCTCGGTTTTAAATCATGACCACTATACTGAGAAAATAACGGGGCTGAATTTGCGGCCCCCTACAGGCGAGTACAAGGTGCACACGCGCCCGTAGGGGACTCGCAAGCTCCGGGTGTAGGCATACACTGCGCGTGCGCCTAAACCCGAAACTTGCAATCTGTCAAGGACACTGACGTTGGTGCGATTATCCTGCCAATGGACTTGCAGAATCTTGCGGAGGCAGCGTTGATGGTACTTCTCCAGTGGTTTGAGGTGCCTGCTGTACATAGTCCATGTCTCTGAAGCAGATAGGAGGGCGGTTATCACTATTGCTCTGAAGATCATGAGCTTGGTGACGGATTTGAGATCCTGGTCTTCAAACACTCTCTTCCACAGGCGACCAAAGGCTGCAGTGAAGGTGGTGTTGGACTTCGCCATCGACATCTGCCCTTGTTTACAGTAGGCTCCCAAGGTATGGAAAATGGTCCGTGTGGTCCAAGGCCTCATCACCATCCTCCACATGCTTTACGATGACATGCAAGCCATGATCCTGACCAACGGATCCATCACAGACCCAATACATGTGCGGACCGGAGTCAAGCAAGGCTGTGTCATCACACCAACGCTCTTCATGATCTTCCTTGCTGCAATGCTCCATCTCACCCTCAATAAGCTCCCCGTTGGAGTGGAGATAATCTACTGATCAAACGAGAAATAGTTCAACCTCCATCACCTCCAGGCCAGATCCAAGGCCAATCCATCCTCTGTCATTGAATGACAGTATGCAGACAACGCTTGCGTTTGCGCACACTCGGAGGTTGAACTCAAAACCATCGTCAACACCTTCACTGAAACGTACGAAAGTCTGGGCCTTACATTAAACATCCATAAGACAAAGGTTCTCTACCAACCTGTCCCCGCCACACAGTATTGCCCCCCCGGTTATCAAGATCCATGATGAGGCCTTGTCCACAAGCAAGAACTCACCACAAGTATGAATGGGAATATCATTAATTTGATTGGTTGGCCCAGGACCGCAAGTCTCCGAACCTCCCGGACCATCAGGTAAGTTTGTAGATTTTTTTTTCAGGATGGAAGTATCCGCCCACAGGAAGCCTCCAACTGCAATTTCTGCACCAACAGTTCTCAGTCAGGACAGACTTGGTATTTTATGTAAGATGCAGCGAAAACATCGGCAGCAAAACCTTAAACTTTGAACATTGTTTGAATACATTTTCTGTTACTGCAGAGAGCAGACAGCACTGACCTAGGGCAGGTCCAAACATGTTTAACTTAAATACACATCAGCTGGGCAGGAATGAGAATGGCTGAAAGCAGGAACATCATAGTTGGTGGGTACCTTTTGTCATAGAATGGGAACCCATCAGTGAGACATTAAGTAAAGTGGCCGGGGTTTCAGGCCATCGAAAGACAAAGGAAAGCTATTTGACCACAGACTTGTCAGAGCCACACATCGAGGTACAGCTCAGTTGACAAAGGAACAGGCACAGACTTGAGTTTGCTTTTCAGTTGGACAGCCTCAGGGGACGTACAGTTGGACTTTTGGCGCGAGAAGACGCATTTTTGCAAATATAAGAGAGACAGTTTTGGCTGCCATCCCCCTCTCTCTCCCCTCTTCTATGCTTGCTTGCAACGCACAAGGGCTGAACACTCCGTCTGGGACGGAGAGAAGAAACACCAGAGAGCCTTGCTACTTCGACTGGGAAGCTGACCTTGAGACTGGACTTGAAGACCCAGAAGATACACCTCATCGGGAGAAGCAGCGAGTAAGCCAGAGAGGTAATTGTCCTAGCATTTATCCTAGCCCATGCATCTGTAAGACCACCGCATTGTGTGAAAGAGTGTCGTGTGTCCCAACCAAGCCTTAGGGATTTTAGTGGGGAGGTTTTTGCAAGGATCATAAGTGTACGCACATTCTGTTGGACAGATTCGGTGGTGCATTTTTGAATCTGAGCAGGGGTGGTTTAGACATGGGTACTTCACGTTAGTGGCCTGTTTAGACAGGCCAGACTGTGTGTTGTACTGTGTTTGTTTGTATTACACTACCAGGGTGTGTTTTTACTGGGTGCAGGTGTGTTTTAACTTGAATAAAAGCATTGTGACACTGGAGACCGAAAAGATCTGTCTATGACTATATATTACTGTTCACGACTATAATTCCGGTGTCTAAAACAATTGTAAGAGGGGTGATTCGAAACCACCAGGGCAAAACCACTTACATTTGCGATGCTCATTACACTATCCAAGCATATCAGTGAATTGCAAAAATTATACATTTTCCACCACTGGTATCACAATTCTGAAAATAAATGTCGATATACATCTCGGTCAAGCCTTTGGAGGAGTCATTAAGTGCAGGTTAAGCACTCTACTGGAGAAGTAGATGTAATGTCAGAGGGCAAGTCTCCAACAGCTGCTTTTGCACACTTGTGAATGCCTCTATTGTAGCTCATGCAGAGGCCTGAGGGCGATTTTCCTGCCTACCAATCTCACAGAAGCATATTCCATTCAGATCATTCAGGCAACAGGAGCTGCACACCAGCAAGTTCATGAAGGCCAAGGCAGTGATAGCTATAATGACAATGGTAATGATGAGGAAGCACTCAGGATGAAGAGAAAATAGCACAAATGTGCAAGGCCTCCATGAAAGAAGGGGCCAAATTGCCTCTCGTCCTGATTGGGAGCAGTAACCTTCCGGGGTCAGGACTGTTATCGCCCGGCCCAGAAGTCCCGCCTCCGATGCGGAATTGGGTACATGCGCCCCTCAAAGGAAGCGGAGCACTGTCTCCGGCGCTCTGCTTCCTTGGACGGGTGCTCCTGGGGCAGGAGCATGGCAATGAGTCCAGCGCCACGCGTGGAGCATCCGCATAGCGCTGACGCGGTAAATGCCCCTTCCTTTCATTTAAAGGGAAGGGCCGCTGCGCATTCTGCAGGTCTTTTAGTGGCCAGTTGATGGGCTACAAGGGACGCAGCCCGGCACCCAAATTGACATTGTCGGGCCGACGCAAGAGTCAGACGACAAATTAAGGACGGTAAGAGGTCGGCACCCACAGCGATGACATCTTCGGCGGGTGTGCGCTCCCCGGGGCACTAATCACAGGGCACGGCGCTACCAGGACAGCGCCCCCCCCCAAACCTACGGGGCAATTCCCTGGGAGACGCTATCGCCCCCCTCGCTTGGGCTAAAATTCATTGCGCCTTTTTAACGTCCCCCGGAGACGTTAACAAGGCTATAAAAAGGGGCAAATTTGGCCCCCGATTTATATAGAGCCTTTCACAATCACCGGAAGTCTCAAAGCACTTTACAGCTAATGAAGTACTTTTGGAATGTAATCACTGTTGTAATGTAGGAAACACAGCAGCCAATTTGCACACAGCAAGCTCCCAAAAATAGCAATGTGATAATGACCAGACAATCTTCTGACTCAGAGGCAAGTGTGCTATCCACTGAGCTACTGCTGACATGAAGTAACTGCCCTGCACTGAAAGGCAATGTAAAGCTCTCCTAGCTCAGCAAACAACCCTGAAATAAACACAGAATGATCTGCAAAGTGAATCGACATTCCACTGTCATTTGTACTGAAGCACATGTTTTCTAACCAGCATTCAACTATTTAGCTATTTATTTCTTCCTGACATCTTGCATTGGATAAGTCGATATCGTCCAGTCAGCCAACTATACCTGCAAACAGTAAAACAAACTCCCTAATTAATAAAAACAAACATTACACATTTGTAAAGCCTCTAAATTGAAAGTAAAAGGACTGTACATAAGACTGGGGGTTCTCAACTGGGGGTCCATGGCAATCTAGGGTTCCGCAAGTAGGTTTCGGGGGTCCGCTAGTTGGTTTGTCCCATCACTACACAGCGTAGACTACTGATGTTTATTGCATCAAATCAGTAGTCTCCCCTATATATTGAGATGAGTGGAATAGTCTCAGCTATGCAAAGACTGTGCATGCGCAGTCAATTTAGGTTCTTACTGTTAGACACCATTTGAACACTTAAACAAGTCACTGACATTTACAGCAGTATTTATCTCAGTAAGTATTTTTTTAGTCCAGCCCTAATCGCTTCCACGTTCATAAACCACTGTCCACTTTTAACTAATAAGTAAATCAGTGGAAGTTGTAACTTCTCTTCCAGGGGATTAAAACCTGAGTTGGGAGTGGTGTTGCGTGACCGAGGTAATGTGAGCCTTCCATTCAACCCCTTTCTTTCCACTCGTGCGGAGCCGCCCAGTATCGATTTGAAAAGAGCCCCATCAATAGAGAGATTGGCCATGCCACATGGACTTGTGCGGGGGTGGGGGTGCAGTGGGAAAGGAACAGAAGAGACTTTCCAGTCTCTCGAGCCTGCAGCAAGGTCGTAATAATCGTAATCCGGTGTGACTCTCTCCTTCAACGTCTTCAGTCTGAGTTAACAAAATAGCTGAAGACGTTATCATGATTTTCCTCGTACCTCAGACCCGAAGCTTTATATTCAGGGCAAAATACCGTGGATGCTGGAAATCTGAAATAAAAACAGAAAATGCTGGAAACAACTCAGCAGGTCAGGCAGCGTCCGTGGTGAGCTTCTCTGACGGACTGTTAGGCCTAGTCTGAGTACTCATGTCCTTTCAGATACCGCCAGCTATTTGTGAAAAGGTTGGGGAGGAGGAAAGCGAGGGCTGTCTTTGTCATGAAAGGATAATGGCAATGAGGTCGGGTGGCACTCGGCCCTGTTAATTTCTCCATTTCTCTCATGTGCCATCGACCTCCGCCATTACTGGTGCTGTTAATTTAAGTCGCTCACTTTCACTGCCTCGTTGGGGTTTGATATTGAAATAAGAGGGAAGTTGATGGAGGACCTGGAATTTTAGTCCAGTTTGAGTGAGAGCGTTTAAGACAAGCCTGTAGTGAGCACTGTGCTTGTTGCTCCTGGTTCATTTCCTGTTAAACAAATGGTTGATGGGGCGGAGCAGACCTTGGCAGCAAATGGGCACATAAAGTAAATTTAGGATAAAAACATAAAATGCTGGAAATACTCAGCAGGTCGGTCAGGCAGCATCTGGAGAGAGAAACAGAGTTAATATTTCAGGTCAATCACCTTTCGTCACATCTGAAATATTAACTGTTTCTCTCACCACAGATGCTGCCTGACCTGCTGAGTGTTTCCAGCATTTTGTGTTTTTATTTCAGATTTCCAGCATCCGCAGTATTTTGCTTATGTAAATTTAGGACTTAGTAAATTCTTCTTTATGTAAGGTGTAATAGAGCTATTAATATCAAATTTTTAGACAGAAAAAATACGTGTTATGTTACAGGTAATTCACAAAATTTTTATAACACGGGAGTGGGGCCACAGAAGCAAAAACGTTGAGAACCCTTGCATTAGACAGCACCTCACAACCTTAAATCCCTCTCAGGAATGAAATATTTTTATTTAAAAGAATATTATTAAGTTATCTATGAAGAAAACAAATGGAAAGTGCAATTTATTTTGTTTATAATAACAACAAAAGTAACGACGTATCATTTTTTTCACCATATTACATGAATAGTTTGTTAGTCTTGCCTAGCCTACTTTCGCAGACCCTATCAGTTGCTTATTCCATGGCGTTAAGCTGCAAATGAAAGAATCAGAGCTGGGAAACTAAACAGTCCGTATCTCAGAGTTCTTAAGCATTCTGTGCAGCTATGCCATCTGGCATCGCTTGTACAATCTGCCTGCCACATCCCTCAGTACGTGGAAGAATGCATCTGGGTGAGATTTGTCAGCGAGATGACCAGTGAGCCAACCTGCTGTGCCAATTTGTTTAGTGTATTCATGTTTTGCAAGCTGTTATCCATTTGGATGATTAGTTTGAGTTACATCCCATATTTTCCCCTAGGTACCAATAAGCTTAAAATTCCCTGTCTCATGAACTCTCAGGAAGTCTGTTTGTAATGATAGTTCAATCCCCGATCACTGCAGCTGTGGTGACACATTGCTTAGATTTGAATCCTGTTTCTCTGTGCAGATTCCAGGTGCTGATTACTCTTACCCTTGATTGGAAAAGCAAAATTAACATTACCCAAACTCATTTACAGGGGTTTTCTTTCTTCTTCTTAGGCAGTCCCCCGGAGTCGAGGATGACTTGCTTCCACACTAATAGGAGTTCTCAGGTGACTGATGAGTCCAATGCGGGATCTACAGTCTCTGTCACAGGTGAGACAGGTGCTGGTTGAAGGGACAGGTGGGTGGGGTGTTTGATTTGTCATACGCTCCTTCCGCTGTTTGTACTTGGCTTCCGCGTGCTCCTGGCAAAGAGGCTCGAAGCGTTTGGCAAGTGTTTGGATGCTTCTCCTCCACTTTGAGCGGTCTTGGGCCAGGGATTTCCAAGAGTCAGTGGGGATGTTAAATTTTTTCAAGAAGGCTTTGAGGGTGTCCTTGAAGCGTTTTCTCTGCCCTCCTGGGGCTTGCCTGCCGTGACATAGCTCGGAGTGGAGTGCTTGTTTTGGGAGTCGAGTGTCGGGCATGCGGACGATGTGGCCCATCCATCGGAGCTGGCCGAGCGTGGTCAGTGCCTCGATGCAAGAGATGTTGGCCTGAGAGAGAATGCTGACGTTGGTGTGCCTAACCTGCCAATGAATTTGCAGGACTTTGCGGAGGCAGCGTTGGTGGTACTTCTCCAATGCTTTGAGGTGCCTACTGTGCATAGACGAAACAAAATTCCTCCAGCAACGTTCTGGCCTCCCTCCAACCGCTGGTCCCACACAGCTGTGGAGTCCCTGTCGAGCACGAGGCGTGTGCAAAGGCGGCAGCAACTCTGACCTCTCCTCCTTCCACGAAGTGGATCTCTGGCCATCGCAATGCCTGCCCTCAGCCAGGAGATAATACCTGGGAGAGGGAAGCATTACCTCAAATCTCTCACCCCCACGCTCCACACCTCGGATCTCTCACCATCTCCCCGAAAGGTGCTGCTGAGCGCCGAGCTTACAGTTCACAACTCATCGTACGCAACTAGGCCCATACAGTAGAGCCTGGTCTCCAGTCGTCTTGGACCCCCTTGCCACTGGATCATGACGTTGCTCTGCTAAGCCCGTGCGGTAGCTAGTGTGCAACAGTACACCACGTTAAAAGAACTCGTGCATAGGCATCTTCCACCCTTCAAAATGAAGTTCGGGACCTGGAATGTCAGGACCTTCATGGGCAATCCCAACAGCGACAGACCGGAACATCGCACCGCCATCGTTGCCCAGGAACTCAGACGCTTCGACGTCGACATCGCTGCCCTAAGTGAGACCCGGCGGGCAGGGGAAGGCCAGCTCAAAGAACAAGGTGGAGGTTACACCACCTTCTGGAAAGGCAAACCAGAGGAAGAACGCCACCTCCATGGAGTTGGATTCGCCATCAAGATCGAGCTGGTCGACTGCCTCAGAGACTCCCCCTGCAGGATTAGTGAACGTCTCATGACTCTCCGACTCACCCTATCCCAGAATGAGTGCGCCACAGTCATCAGCGCGTACGCCCCAACAGTCGACGCAACAGATGGGACCAAAGAGGAATTCTACTCCAGCATTGAACAATCCCTGTCTTGAGTTAAGGATGACAAACTGATCCTTCTCGGCAACTTCAATGCCAGAGTCGATAAGGACACAGACCTCTGGGGAGGCGTGATCGGCAGAGAGGGCATAGGGAAAACCAATTCCAGCAGTACCCTGCTCCTGACAAAATACCCAGAACACAACCTTGTCATCACCAACACCTTGTTCCGTCAGAGGGACAAGTACAAGGCATCGTGGCAATACCCTCGCTCAAAGCACCTGCTCAACTATGTCATCGTCCGAGCGAGGGAGCACAGGGACATGCGCATCACCCGCGCCATGACAGGAGCCGAAAACTGTTGAACGGACCACCGCCTAAACCACTCTGTCATTAACATCAATATGAAGGGACCAAGTGCAATGTAACCAAGTTTGCTGATGATACAAAGATGGGTGGGAAAGCAAATTGTGAGGAGAACATAAAAATCTGCAAAAGGATATAGACAGGCTAAGTGAGTGGGCAAAAATTTGGCAGATTGAGTATAATGTGGGAAAATGTGAGGTTATCCACTTTGGCATAAAAAATAGAAAAGCAAATATAATTTAAATGGAGAAAAATTGCAAGAGCTGCAGTACAGAGGGACCTGGTGGGGGTACTTGTGCATGAAACACAAAAAGTTAGTATGCAGATACAGCAAGTAATCAGGAAGGCAAATGGAATGTTGGCCTTTATTGCAAGGGGGATAGAGTATAAAAGCAGGGAAGTCCTGCTACAACTGTACAGGGTATTGGTGAGGTCACACCTGGAGTACTGCGTGCAGTTTTGGTCTCCGCCTTTAAGGAAGGATATACTTGCATTAGAGACTGTTCAGAGAAGGTTCACTAGGTTGATTCTGGAGATGAGGGGGTTGACTTATGAAGATCGGTTGAGTAGGTTGGGCCTCTACTCATTGGAGTTCAGAAGAATGAGAGGTGATCTTATCGAAACATATACGATAATGAGGGGCCTCGACAAGGTGGATGCAGAGAGGATATTTCCACTCATAGGGGAAACTAAAACTAGGGGACATAGGGCCTGAACTTGGTCGAGGTTCCACCCACAGCCGCTAAACTTCCACCGGAAATAGGTTTATTTTGGTTGATTCTTCCGGTCCCGCCCATCTGTCGCCCACCAGAAGGACCGCTGGTAAAAAGCTGGTCTGAGCTGGCTGTGAGTCGGGTGGCAGGGAGAATCGCTTCGCATGCTGCAGCGCTTCACATCCCGGGTATCATGCACATGCTGCAGCATTAACAGTGGCACAGAAATAGTAATGTGATGGACCTCAAGCCGCACACACAGAGTTGAGCTATGTAATTCCAGATTACACCGTTGAAGGGAAGGTATGGTAGAGGAAGCGGCAATGAATGTTGAAAGATGGTAAAGTCTCAATGGAGATGCCCTACAAGAGTCTTGAAACCATTCAAGGTGGAAGATTTTTGGTGACAGATCGTGGCTGCGCATATAGAATGATCTTAGGTCAGAGAAAATAGTCGAGAGTTAGAAGATGTAAAGGTCTGGCAGGTCTCGGCATGTGATAGTGAGAACAGCATGACATGAGGTATGGAAGAAGGAAAAATACATATAATGGACTGCAATTTCACTGATGCACCTGTCATCTCAGAGGTCCCACTACGCGATGTTTGGCATGAGAAAATATTGGGTGAAGTGCAAGCCTTAATGTGTGCCCTGCAAGTAGTTCAACTGTTTCTCATTGAATGGAAGTCTTCCTGCATTTTGGTGACCCTTACTTGTCGTGGCAAGATGGCTCGATGGAAGTACCCATTCATTATACAATAAAATCATAGGAGGGCAAGATATCCCTCATATAGCGGAACACCAGTGGGAAAGCTGTGTTTTTCTCAGATGCATCACACATTATGTAAAAATGAGACACTGACCAAGAGTGGGTGAACAATGTGAATTTAGTGAAGCATGCAGCATTCCAAAAGTGACAAAACATCACAACATTAACGAGCATATAAGAACATAAGAACATAAGAAATAGGAGCAGGAGTAGTCCATACGGCCCCTCGAGCCTGCTCCGCCATTCAATAAGTTCATGGCTGATCTGATCATGGACTCAGTTCCACTTCCCGCCCGATCCCTAGAACCCCTTATCGTTTAAGAAACTGTCTATTTCTGTCTTAAATTTATTTAATGTCCCAGCTTCCACAGCTCTCTGAGGCAGCGAATTCCACAGATTTACAACCCTTTGAGAGAAGAAATTTCTCCTCATCTCTGTTTTAAATGGGCGGCCCCTTATTCTAAGATCATGCCCTCTAGTTCTCGAATCCCCCATCAGTGGAAACATCCTCTCTGCATCCACCTTGTCAAGCCCCCTCATACTCTTGTACCTTTCGATAAGATCAGCTCTCATTCTTCTGAATTCCAATGAGTAAAGGCCCAACCTACTTAACCTTTCCTCATAAGTCAACCCCCTCATCTCTGGAATCAACCTAGTGAACCTTCTCTGAACTGCCTCCAAAGCAAGTATATCCTTTCGTAAATATGGAAACCAAAACTGCACGCAGTATTCCAGGTGTGGCCTCACCAATACCTTATGTAGCTGCAGCAAGACTTCCCTGTTTTTATACTCCATCCCCTTTGCAATAAAGGCCAAGATACCATTGGCCTTTCGAATCACTTGCTGTACCTGTATACTATCCTTTTGTGTTTCATGCACAAGTACCCCCAGGTCCCGCTGTACTGCAGCACTTTGCAACCTTTCTCCATTTAAATAATAAATTGCTCTTTGATTGTTTCTGCCAAAGTGCATGACCTCACACTTTCCGACATTATACTCCATCTGTCAAATTTTTGCCCACTCACTTAGCCTGTCTATGTCCTTTTGCAGATTTTTTGTATCCTCCTCACACATTGCTTTTCCTCACATCTTTGTATCTTCAGCAAACATTACACTCAGTCCCTTCTTCCAAATCATTAATATAGATTGTAAATAGTTGGGGTCCCAGCACTGATCCCTGCGGCACCCCACTAGTTACTGGTTGCCAACCAGAGAATGGGAAATGTGGAAATGGCTGAGACCTTAAACAATTATTTTGCTTCCGTCTTCACAGTGGAAGACACAGAAACCATGCCAGAAATTGCTGGTCACAGGAATGTGGGAGAGGAGGACCTTGAGACAATCACTATCACGAGGGGGATAGTGCTGGACAGGCTAATGGGACTCAAGGTAGACAAGTCCCCTGGTCCTTATGAAATGCATCCTAGGGTATTAAAAGAGATGGCGGAAGTTATAGCAGATGCATTCGTTATAATCTACCAAAATTCTCTGGACTCTGGGGAGGTACCAGCGGATTGGAAAGCAGCTAATGTAACACCTCTGTTTAAAAAAGGGGGCAGACAAAAGGCAGGTAACTATAGGCCGGTTAGTTTAACATCTGTAGTGGGGAAAATGCTTGAAACTATCATTAAGGAAGAAATAGCAGGACATCTAGATAGGAATAGTGCAATCAAGCAGACGCAGCATGGATTCATGAAGGGGAAATCATGTTTAACTCATTTACTGGAATTCTTTGAGGATATAATGAGCATGGTGGATAGAGGTGTACCAATGGATGTGGTGTATTTAGATTTTCAAAAGGCATTCGATAAGGTCCACGCAAAAGGTTACTGCAGAAGATAAAGGTACGCAGAGTCAGCGGAAATGTATTAGCATGGATAGAGAATTGGCTGGCTAACAGAAAGCAGAGAGTCGGGATAAATGGGTCCTTTTCGGTTTGGAAATCGGTGGTTAGTGGTGTGCCACAGGGATCGGTGCTGGGACCACAACTGTTTACAATATACATAGATGACCTGGAAGAGGGGACAGAGTGTAGTGTAACAAAATTTGCAGATGACACAAAGATTAGTGGGAAAGCGGGTTGTGTAGAGGACACAGAGAGGCTGCAAAGAGATTTAGATAAGTTAAGTGAATGGGCTAAGGTTTGGCAGATGGAATACAATGTCGGAAAGTGTGAGGTCATCCACCTTGGGAAAAAAAACAGTAAAACGGAATATTATTTGAATGGGGAGAAATTACAACGTGCTGCGGTGCAGAGGGACCTGGGGGTCCTTGTGCATGAATCCCAAAAAGTTAGTTTGCAGGTGCAGCAGGTAATCAGGAAGGCGAATGAAATGTTGGCCTTCATTGCGAGAGGGATGGAGTACAAAAGCAGGGAGGTCCTTCTGCAACTGTACAGGGTATTGGTGAGGCCGCACCTGGAGTACTGTGTGCAGTTTTGGTCACCTTACTTAAGGAAGGATATACTAGCTTTGGAGGGGGTACAGAGACGATTCACTAGGCTGATTCCGGAGATGAGGGGGTTACCTTATGATGATAGATTGAGTAGACTGGGTCTTTACTTGTTGGAGTTCAGAAGGATGAGGGGTGATCTTATCGAAACATTTAAAATAATGAAAGGGATAGACAAGATAGAGGCAGAGAGGTGTTTCCACTGGCCGAGGAGACTAGAACTAGGGAGCACAACCTCAAAATACGGGGGAGCCAATTTAAAACCGAGTTGAGAAGGAATTTCTTCTCCCAGAGGGTTGTGAATCTGTGGAATTCTCTGCCCAAGGAAGCAGTTGAGGCTAGCTCATTGAATGTATTCAAGTCACAGATAGATAGATTTGTAACCAATAAGGGAATTAAGGGTTACGGGGAGCGGGCGGGTAAGTGGAGCTGAGTCCACGGCCAGATCAGCCATGATCTTGTTGAATGGCGGAGCAGGCTCGAGGGGCTAGATGGCCTACTCCTGTTCCTAATTCTTATGTTCTTATGTACCATTTATCTCAACTCTCTGTTTTCTGTTAGTTAGCCAATCCTCTATTCATGATAATATATTACCCCCAACCCCATGGACTTTTATCTTGTGCAGTAACCTTTTATGTGGCACCTTGTCAAATGCCTTCTGGAAGTCCAAATACAGCACATCCACTGGTTCCCCTTTATTCACCCTGTTCGTTACATCCTCAAAGAACTCCAGCAAATTTGTCAAACATGACTTCCCCTTCATAAATCCATGCTGACTCTACCTGACCGAATTTTGCTTTTCCAAATGTCCTGCTGCTGCTTCTCTAATAATGGACTCCAACATTTTCCCAGCCACAGATGTTAGGCTAACTGGTTTATAGTTTCTTGCTTTTTGTCTGCCTCCTTTTTTAAACAGGGGCAGTTTTCCAATCTGCTGGGATCTCACCAGAATCCATGGAATTTTGGTAAATTACAACCAATGCATCCACAATCCCTGCCGCTACTTCTCTTAAGACCCTAGGATGCAAGCCATAAGGTCCAGGGGATTTATCTGCCTTTAATCCCATTATCTTACTGAGTACCACCTCCTTAGTGATTATGATTGTGTTAAGTTCCTCCCCCGCTATAGCTCCTTGGCTATTCACTGTTGGCATATTGTTAGCATCCTCTACCGTAAAGACTGATACAAAATATTTGTCCAGAGTTTCTGCCATCTCCATGTTCCCCATTACTAATTCCCCGGTCTTGTCCTCTAAGGGACCAACATTTACTTTAGCCACTCTTTTCCTTTTTATATACCTATAGAAACTCTTGCTATCTGCTTTTATATTTTGTGATAGACTATGAAAATAAACTTTCATATACACCACCAACACCCACCCATCTAACCGTCACCACCACCTCTCTTCCCCCACCCTTCAATGTGACGCCCATCGTCCTCTTCTTCACTCCGCTTACAACACGCCACACCTATGCCCCTCACCGCCTCTGCTTGATCAGGTTGTGCAGGACGGCAGCCGGATCTCTGCAGACGTGTCCGTCTTGGTGAAAAGATCGGGGCCGTGATTGATGGCGCCTGCATGTCCGACTCCTCGGGATCTGTGTGCCTTGAGGGTGTGGACTTGGGGGCTTGCACAACCTGGCCAGAAGCCATCGCTTGCCTCATTGCCTCAACAGACTCGGTATTGCTCTTCACCGCACTAATGAGCCGCTCCATGCTGTCAGTATGGTGTTGAGCAAAGGTCGCAATGCTGGCAGCTATCCCTGCCATGGTTCGCAGCAGATCGCGACCTAGCTCAGCGTTCGTCCTCGATAGCTGGACCATCTCGTTAATGGCCGTGAGCCATCCTTCATCCTCAGGTGATTGTTGGGTCTGTGAGGGTGAATGCGCCATGGTTGGTTTACTGCGACGGCTTCTGCGCCTTCCGGCAGTTATTCCTGGTTCGAACCCCATGAATTTGGACTCCAATGCCGAGGCTCTCCGGACAGGTGGCACACATGCAGCTCCTCGAGCTCATTTGGCTCGACCACGGGCCCTTCTCCCTCCTCTCCCTCCTGGTCTTCCTGACTCTGGGTGGCAGAGGTGGGTGCAGTGGACATGGGTGATCGTGCCGCGGGGGGGGGGGGGGGGCGGTTGGATGACTGAGCCGCTGTCTTGGGCTGGTGACAACATAGGGGAGGGAGAACTTGGGATAACACTTCTCCTTTGTGTGCCAGAGTTGGATGGTGTGCATTGCTCGTTGCTGTCCAACTCACCATCTACAAGTAGAGGAGAACATTTCATCCTATAGCTGGGGGATGGGGTTGGTCAGGATGACGTATGAGCCATCCAATCTCACATTGTGCCATCAAGGGGTTCCATCGCTACTTGGGCACACCAAGAATAGCCGACAAAGTGTGCGTGAAAACGCTTTTGACTTACTATTGCATGACCTTTCATGACATGAGCGTCACGCACACTGGAGATTAGTTTAACTTTACCAGACTCTATAACGGGATCTGCATCATCCTTTGTGGTTGCATGGCGTTGCTGACCCACCAATGCCAAGGCATGTTCCTCCAGACTGCTCAACTCTATGACCTCTGCTGAGCCCCCTCCTGTGGCTCTCAGGCTTGCTGTCTTTGATGTCTTTTTCTTCTACGGAAGGAAACGTTGCAGCCTTGACCCCTTTTGCTCATGCCCCACATACACACTCACTCACAGACACTTCTGGCACAGAATCTTTTGGAGTTGTACGGGAGGGCTCCAATAAATGGTTACTCACTCTTACTGACGCCAACGCATCGTTCCAACGTTTCCTACACTGGTCCCCATCCCGCGCAATGTTGCCAGTTGAGGACACGGTCTCACCAATCTCACTCCAGATGCATCTGTATTGGGGTGGTGGAGGCTTTCCACGACCATCCCGGGTCTTTATACCTGCGCTCCACCTCTGATACAAGCTCCTCCAGTTCTTCATCGTTAAACCAGAGAGCTCTGGGCCTGGTTCTAACAGTTTTCCTTGAAACTTTTTGTCCACTCATTTCAATTGCCTACATGGATGGCTCTTGAATACTTTGTTGCTCTCTACTTCCAACACTCACCCCTCTCCAACTGACAGGTGCAAAGGTATGCTCAGAATTTAAAAGCATGTGCAGATGTCCCATCAGCCCGATTCCCTTCAACAATGACATCAGCTGGCAAATGAAACTACAAAAAAAAAACAAGTCTAGTGCATGCGCGGTGCGCGACCTCCAAAGTCTTTCGAGTTGAGAGGCCTGCACCTGCCGCCCACTGCAGCCGCCGCCTGCTGACTCCCGCTCCCAGCCGCTGCCTGCCGCCGAAACGGCTGCGGCAGTAGGCGCAAAAAATGAATGTGCCGCCCAGGGACCGCCGAGAAATGAGCGGGCCTTAGAGTCGACCAGGTTCGGGCCCATAGTCTCAGAATAAGGGGCCGCCCATTTAAAACTGAGCTGAGGAGGAATTTCTTCTCTGAGGGTTGTAAATCTATGGAATTCTCTGTCCCAGAGAGTTTCAGAGGCTGGGTCATTGAATATATTTAAGGTGGAGATAGACAGATTTTTGAACGATAAGGGAATAAGGAGTTATGGGGAGTGGACAAGGAAGTGGAGCTGAATCCATGATCAGATCAGCCATGAACTTATTAAATGGCGGAGTAGGCTCGAGGGGCCAAATGACCTACTCCTGCTCCTATTTCTTATGTTCTTATGTAATATAGCCCCAAAGCAGCGACGGTAACAGAAACAATGCCATAGAAAAATCAACGCCGAGGCACTGAAAGATCCAGTTAAGAAAGCCCGAAACAGCCAGCGCCTCACTGCCAACCTAGTGACTCTCGATGACCCTGAGATGCAGAGTACCCATAGTGCTTGGTCTCCCCTCCAGGCCACCATAACCAGCGCCTGCACAGAGACGCTCGATCACTCAACCAAGAAACACCAAGACTGCTTTGATGAGAACAACCAGGATATCCAGGAGGCTAATCTGAATTTAAAAGCAGCAACCCAACTCTGGAGCAGCAAAGCAGCTCTACAGGTGGCTGAAGGCCGATATCCAACAAAAAACCCAGGACCTAAAAAATAGATGGTGGGTGGAGAAAGCACAGGAGATTCAGCAGCTGGCCGACAACCATGAAGTGTGAGGATTCTTAAGCGCAGTCAGGACCACCTACGGCCCAAGCACCCAAGGCCCCATCCCACTGCTGGCCAAGAACGGAGAGACACTCATTAAGAACACCGAGGCAGTCAGGGCCCACTGGAAGGAGCACTCTGACGATCTCCTTAACCGAGACTCTGTCTTCAATGTGAGTGTCCTCGACTCCGTCCCGCAGCATGCTACCTGCCACCATCTCAGCACAACCACAGCCCAGCATGAGGCTGAAAAGGCCACCCGTCAGGTCAAGAACAACAAGGCAACAGGAGCAGATGAAATCCCCGTTGAGGTACTAAAGTATGGCAGAGAAGCATTATTGGCACAAATGCATGACCTCATCTCTCTTATCCGGAAGGAGAACAGCATGCCAAGAGATCTCAGAGATGCCGTAATCGTGACCATCTTCAAAAAAGGGGACAAGTCCGACTGCGGCAACTACAGAGGAATCTCCCTGCTGTCGGCCACTGGGAAAGTCATCACAAGAATCCTCCTCACCAATCTTCTCCCTGTGGCTGAAGAGCTCCTCCCAGAGTCACAATGCGGATTCCGTCCACTAAGGGGTACAACGGACATGACCTTCACTGCGCGACAACTACAAGAGAAGTGCAGGGAACAGCACCAACCCTTGTACATGGCCTTGTTTGACCTCACAAAGGCCTTTGACACTGTCAACCATGAGGGACTATGGAGCGTCCTCCTCCGTTTCGACTGCCCCCAAAAGTTTGTCACCATCCTCCGCCTCCACGACGACATGCAAGCTGTGATCCTGACCAATGGATCCACCACAGACCCAATCCATGTCTGGACCGGGATCAAGCAGGGCCGTGTCATCGCACCAATGTTCTTCTCGATCTTCCTTGCTGAAATACTCCATCTCACTACCAACAAGCTCCCCACTGGAGTGGAACTAAACTATAGAATCAATGGGAACCTGTTCAACTTACATCACCTCCAGGCTAGATCCAAGGTCGTCCCATCCTCATTCATCAAACTACAGTATGCGGACGACGCTTGCGTCTGCGCACATTCAGAGGCTGAACTCGAGGCCATCGTCAACCCCAGGTAGGTAGAGGAAATGTTTCAAGGACGCCCTCAAAGTCTCCTTGATAAAGTGTAACATCCCCACCGGCACCTGGGAATCCCTAGCCCAAGACCGCCCAAACTGGAGGAAGTTCATCCGGGAGGGTGCTGAGCACTTTGAGTCTCATCGCCGAGAGCATGCAGAAACCAAGCGCAGACAGCGGAGGGTGCGTGCGGCAAACTAGGCTCCCCACCCACCTTTTCCTTCAACCACCGTCTGCCCCACCTGTTACAGAGACTGTAATTCCCACATTGGACTGTATAGCTACCTGAGAACTCACTTTTAGAGTGGAAGCAAGTCTTCCTCGATTTCGAGGGACTGCCTATGATGATGGTGATGTGCATAGTCCACATCTCTGAAGCATATAGGAGCGCGGGTATCACTACTGCTCTGTAGACCATGAGCTTGGTGCCGGGTTTGAGATCCTGTTCTTCGAACACTCTTTTCCTCAGGCAGACGAAGGCTGCACTGGCACACTGAAGATGGTGTTGGACTTCGTCATCGATGTCTGTCCTTGCTGATAGTAGGCTTTCAAGGTATGGGAAGTGGTCCACATTGTCCAAGGTTTCATCGTGGATCTTGATAATCGGGAAGCAGTAGTGTGTGGTGGGGGCAGCTTCGTAGAGAACCTTTGTCTTACTAATGTTTAATGTAAGGCCCAGACTCTCGTACGCTTCAGTGAAGGTGTCAATGATGGTTTGGAATTCGGACTCCAAGTGTGCACAAATGCAAGCGTCGTCTGCATACTGTAATTCAATGACAGAGGTTGGAACAACCTTGGATCTGGACTGGAGCCATTGGAGGTTGAACAATTTCCCGCTTGTCCTATAGACTCCACTCCAGCGAGGAACTTGTTAAAGGTGAAATGAAGCATTGCAGCGAGGAAGATTGAGAAAAGCGTTGGTGTGATGACACAGCCTTGCTTGATCCTGGTCTACACTTGTATTGGGTCTGCGGTGGATCCATAGGTAAGAATCACGGCTTGCATATCATCGTGAAGCAGGCGGAGGATGGAGACAAATTTTTGAGGATAGCTGAATTTGAGAGGGACACTCCATAATCCCTCACGTGAAGGCCTTTGTGAGGTCAAAGAAGGCCATGTACAGAGGTCGATGCTGCTCCCTACATGTCTCTTGGATTTGTCACGCGGTGAAGATCATGTCCGTTGTGCCCCTTATTGGGCGGAATCCGCATTGTGACTTTGGGAGAAGCTCATCCACCACTGGGAAGAGATGACTGAGGAGGATTCTTGTGGTGATTTTCCCTGTGGCAGACAGCAGGGAAACTCCTCTGTAATTACCACAGTCGGACTTCTTCTGGTACTACATTGAAGTCTTGTATTGGTCCATTGGTGCTACAGTGATTGAAGTAGATACACTGCAATAACAGTGCGCAAGGCTATTAAAGTTGGTGGTTTTGATTTCTTTGGACAGTGATCATGGGACAGCTAACAAGACCTCGCTCAGCTAAGCCCGTGTGGTAGCCGATGTGCAACGACCACCCCATGTTAAAAGAACTCATGCACAGGCATCTTCCACTCCGTTAACATGAAGTTCTGGACCTGGAACATCAGAACTCTCATGGACAACCCCAACAGCGACAGCCGGAACAGCGCACCACCAAAGTTGCCCGGGAACTTAAATGCTTTGATATCAACATCACTGCCCTAAGTGAGACCCAGCGGGCTGGGGAAGGCCAGCTCAAGGAACAAGGTGGAGGTTACACCTTCTTCTGGAAAGGGAAACCAGAAGAAGAACACCGCCTCCTGGTTGACTGCCTCAAAGACTCCCCCTGCGTGGCTAACGAATGCCTCATGACTCTTCGACTCACCCTATCCTGGAACCAGTGCGCCACAGTCATCAGCATATGCAACTGATGAGGCCAGAGGGTTTTTAACACCAACCTCAAAAAATCCCTGTCCTGCGTCCCCGCGGGCGACAAATTGATCCTCCTCGGTGACTTCAACGCCAGGGTTGGCAAGGACACAGACCTCCTGGGGAGGCGTGATTGGCAGAGATGGGAAGCCAATTCCAGTGGTACCCTACTCCTGACAAAATGTCTAGAGCACGAACTTGTCCTCACCAACACCTTGTTCCGCCAGAGGGACAAATACAAGGCCTCGCTCCAAGCACTGGCACCTGCTTGACTATGTCATCGTCAAGCCAAGGATCGCAAATATGTGCGCATCACCCGCGCTATGACAGGAGCCAACGACTGCTGGACGGACTATCGCCTAATCCGATCCATCATCGACATCAACATAGCCCCAAAGCGGCGAGGGCAGCAGAAGCAGTGCTGCAAAAAAGTCAATGTCGGAGCACTTAAGGACCCAGCTAATAGAGCCCTATGCAGTCAGCACCTCACAGCTAACCTGGCATGCCTTGACAACCCCAAGATGCTGAATGCCACAGCGCTTGGTCTGCCCTCCAAGCTTTCATAACCAGTGCCTGCAAAGAGACACTCGGTTACTCAACCAGGAAACACCAGGACTGGTTTGATGAGAATGATCAGGAGATCCAAGAGCTAATAGATCGCAAGCGGAGGGCATTTCTGAGCCTTAAACAACAACCCAATGCGGGAGCAGCAAAACAGCATTAAAGACTGCTCAAGGCTGAGGTACAACAAAAAACCCGGGACCTAAAGAACAGGTGGTGGATGAAGAAAGCACAGGAGATATAGCAGCTGGCCGACAGCCATGTGTGCGAGGGTTCTTCTTCGCAGTCAAGGCCACCTACGGGCCAAACACCCAAGGCCCCACCCCACTGCTGGCCAAGAACAGGGAAACGCTCATCAAGGACACTGAGGCAGTCAAGGCCCGCTGAAAGGAGCACTTCAAAGATTCCTCAATCGAGACTCTGCCTTTGACTCGAGTGTTCTCAACTCCATCCCACAGCATGCTACCGCCACCACCTCAGTGAGACCCAACACTGCACGAGGTAGAAAAAGCCATAAGACAGCTCAAAAACAACAAGGCTACGGATGCAGATGGAATCCCTGCTGAAGCATTGAAGTATGGTAGAGAGGCACTGCTGGCGCGAATACACAACCTCATCTCTCTCATCTGGAGGGAGGAGAACATGCTGGGGGATCTCAGAGATGCAGTAATCGTGACCATCTTTAAAAAAGGGGACATGTCTGACTGCGGCAACTACAGAGGAATCTCCCTGCTATCAGCCACTGGGAAAGTCGTCGCTAGAGTGCTCCTCGACCGTCTTCTTACCGTGGCCGAGGAGCTCCTCCCAGAGTCAGAGTGCGGATTTTGTTCCCTCTGGGGGACAACGGACATAATTTTTGCAGCGTGACAGCTACAGGGAAAATGCAGGGAACAGCGCCAGCCCTTATACATGGCCTACTTCGACCTTACAAAGGCCTTTGACACTGTCAACCGCGATGGTCTATGGAGTGTCCTCCTCCATTTCAGATGCCCACAAAAGTGCATCACCATCCTCCGCCTGTTCCACGACGACATGCAGGCCATGATCCTTACCAACAGATCCATCACAGACCCAATCCACGTCTGGACTGGGGTCAAACAGGGTTGTGTCATCGCCTCAACCATCTTCTCAATCTTTCTCGCCACCATGCTCTACCTCACAGTCAACAAGCTCCCCGCTGGAGTGGAACTAAACTACAGAACCAGTGGGAACCTGTTCAACCTGCGCCGTCTCCAGGCCAGATCCAAGACCACCCCAACCTCTGTCACCGAGCTCCAGTACGCGGACGATGCCTGCGTCTGCGCACATACAGAGGCTGCATTCCAGGACATAGTCGACCTATTTACTGAGGCGTATGAAAGCATAGGCCTTACGCTAAACATCCATAAGACAACGGTCCACCACCAGCCTGTCCTCACCGCACAGCACTGCCCCCCAATCATCAAGATCCACGGCGCGGCCCTGGACACCGTGGACCACTTCCCATATCTCGGGAACCTCCTATCAACAAGAGCAGGCATTGACGATGAGATCCAAGACCGCCTCCAGTGCACCAGTGCAGCCTTCGGCCGCCTGAGGAAAAGAGTGTTTGAAGACCAGGCACTAAAAACTGCCACCAAGCTCATGGTCGACAGGGCTGTAGTAATACCTGCCCTCCTGTAGGGCTCAGAGACATGGACCATGTACAGTAGACATCTCAAGTTGCTGGAGAAATATCACCAACGATGTCTCCACAAGATCCTACAAATCCCCTGGGGGGATAGGTGTACCAACATCACCATCCTCATTCAGGCTAACACTCCCAGCATTGAAGCACTGACCACACTCGATCAGCTCCGCTGGGCAGGCCACAAAAGTCCGCATGCCAGACACGAGACTCCCAAAGCAAATGCTCTACTCGGAGCTCCTTCATGGCAAACGAGCCAAAGGTGGGCAGCAGAAACGCTACAAGGACACCCTCAAAGCCTTCTTGATAAAGTGCAGCATCCCCACTGACACCTGGGAGTCCCTGGCCCAAGACCGCTCTAAATTGAGGAAGTGCATCCGAGAGGGCGCTGAGCACCTCAAGTCTCAACGCCGAGAGCATGCAGAAATCAAGCGCAGGCAGCGGAAAGAGCATGCGGCAAACCAGTCCCACTCACCCCTTCCCTCAACAACTATCTGTCCCACCTGTGACAGAGTCTGTGGCTCTCGTATTGGAGTGTTCAGCCACCTAAGAACTCACTTCAGGAGTGGAAGCAAGTCTTCCTCGATTCCGAGGGACTGCCTATGATGATGATGATGATGATATATTTGTTTTTTAAGTTTTCACTCGCAGCTCAATGAGGCCATAAAAGTACAAGCTGACATCCTCACTACCTTCACCAAACAGATAACACTTTGCAAAAAGTGAGTGTGCATACACACATGGGCTGTACAAAACTGGCTCAGCAGATTAGCTCACTGGCTAACCAACTGGTCAATGTCAATGAGCTCAGAGATTCCTGGGCACATTGCCCATAAGATACTATAAGGGAACTTATAAGGCAACATCAACTGTCACTGAATACTGGGGCCATAACTGTGAGATACTGCCTGCGTAGCTTGCCAGCTTTGATTCATCAGCTTTTTAGAGGCAGTCTAGGAGCAAGCGTTCGATTGGAATTCTTCATTCGGTGACAACATGAATAAGGAGTGCTGCCAACAACTGTTCCTATTTATGAAATCACTAAAGTTCTGAATAAAATATTTGCTCCCAGGCTATCTCTAACCAACACTTTTAAGGTAAAAAAACAACGTAACTAGGAATAACTAAGAGATTCAGTGGGGTGGATAATGAGATAGTGGGTGCTTGATCGCATAATCTGCCGCGAGTCTGCACACCCATCCCTAGGAAAATCAGGCATAGACTACAATGTTCCTGAGGCACTTTGCATACCAAAAGTGGGCTGTGAGCACAAGCATGGCAGAAAAATTACCTCACCCAGCCATTAAAACACAAATGTGCAGTAAAGTGCATGAGGAAATAGACCCATAGAATGTTTGCACAATGCATTAATAAAAAATAAAATAACAGTTGACTGTAAGTTCTGTGATTACCGAGGTTCTATTATATTGCAGCAATGATCTATTATCAGCATCTAATTATAATTAAGGATACAAAACACCAAACCAATGAATATTTCAGCTGCAATATTTTCTCAGCAAGAACAATTGAAGATATATATCTGCTATATGCGCTACCTTCTCAAAATAATTGAATGTGCCTGCTTTATTTCAACTTCTTAAATTAACAGGGAAACATTCTCTAAAGGTCGGAACAACAGGAAATAAATCTGGAGTATTTATTCGATGTTAGACTGGAATCCACTGGGAGACAGAAAATCCCTTAATTACCGTGAATATTTGAGATTAATATATACACTAAAATACTGCTCCCTCGAGTCCTCACTCCCTGGTTTTCAGAGATCGCAGTGTGGGTGAGCGCATTTAATCGTGGAGCAACTTGCGAATTTGTCCATAAAATACTGACACTGTATCCCGGGCCCCTGGTTCCAGCTCCAGCACGCTGCTCTCCTGCGCTTTGCTGTTCTCTCCAGCTGCTCACGCTTTGGTTGTTGGTTCTTTACTAATGACCACGCGTATTCTGACCTCGGGTCCCGAACTCGCTGCTGGTCCATGCTGAACCTTTCCTGGGTCCTCGCCTCCTGCCGATTCCCACCGGTCCTCCGATTCTCACCGATTCCCGCCTGTCCTATGATTCTTGCCGCCCGCGCCCCCCCCCCCCGGCCCATGGTGCCACGTTTCTTTTACCAGTTTTTACCGGTTTCCTTGCCGCCCGTTGTCGCTGGATTGGAGACACCCGGTGGTTGGGCCGCCACCATCTTGACCCTGCAGATTCTGGAATTACCACCAATGCTGCCTCCGCAAAATCCTGCAAATTCATTAGCAGGATAGGTGCACCAACGTCAGCATTCTCTCCCAGGCCAACATTCCCAGCATCAAGGCATTGAACACGCTCGATCATCTCCGGTGGGCAGGCCACATTGTCCACATGCCCGATACTAGACTCCCGAAACAAGAGCTCTACTCCGAGTTATGTCATGGCAGGTGAGTCCCAGGAGGGCAGAGAAAACGCTTCAAGGACACCCTCAAAACCTCCTTGAAAAAATGTAACATCCCCACCGACTCTTGGGAATCCCTGGCCCAGGACCGCTCAAAGTGGAGGAGAAACGGCACCAAACACTTTGCGTCTCTTCGCTGGAAGCCAAGCACAAATAGAGGAAAGAGCGTACGGCAAATCAAGCATCCCAGCAACCCGTCCCTCCAACCACCATCTACCCCACCTGTGACAGAGACTGTAGATCCCGCATGCGACTCATCAGTCACCTTAGAACTCATTTTAGTGTAGAAGCAAGTCATCCTCGACTCTGGGGGACTGCCTAAGAAGAAGAAGAAAATACTGCTGCTGCATTTTTAAGTAACATAGAAAAAAACCATAGAAAACAGGTGCAGGAGTAGGCCATTCGGCCCTTCAAGCCTGCACCACAAAAGACTTTAATCAGAAGACTGCTAACTTCACCAGCGTATCAGCAAACCTAAATCTTTTGGATTATATAAAAATCAAGTCTAGCTCATCCTAACCCTAGAACTTCAACTACTGTGCTGACTATTTCCTCGATGTTGACTACTCCATAACTCAACCTTTGGTGAGTTTTCATGAGGCCACAGGTGAGCGCGGGCCAGAGGTGAGGGTGGGCCAGAGGTGAGATGCACGAACCACAAACTCTACTTCCCTATTTTCTTCCGGATTGCTCACAAATGAATCTTTCATTCCTGGAGACTCCAGGGCCGTTGACAACCCTAGTTATTATAATTTTAACCGGGGGCTCTATATTTGCACTGAGCCCCTGGGCACGAGTCCCATAGACCCATGCGTTAATTCTCCCCTGCTCGCTTTATCCAGTAAGATTAGGTTATTTGTGTACAGCTGCATGTAGCACCAGTATTAGTGGCATGTAGGTCAGATTATTAACCCTCATATCTGTACAGATAGCATGCTTAATATTGTTCAAAATTATTGGACAATAGAGTTCAACGGGGATGAATTTTGGAGGGGGATGGCCCACTATAACATCGGCTCCTCCACCAGTTATGGTGGGACGATCAGGAAAGCTCCACAAAATGTTCCCTGCCTCCATATCCTTTGCCTTTAAGAGCACAGTATAAGCAGTTCATTATATAGTATTAAAGAGGAAATGTTTCACTCCTGTGTACAGGTGTCAGAAATGTATTACCCCAAAAGTGTGTTGTCCAGTATTTTCTGCCTGTAGCATGTGGAGTGCTCAGGTGGTTTATGTTGTTGCCACACACTAGCCAGAAAATAATGCTTCCTTACCTTGTACTTTACATACTCTGCTGCCTAATGGAACATCATCACTGATTTTACATGGACCTAATTGGTAACTCACTTCCTATTTTGCATTGTTTGAATTTCTTTTTTCACTTCCTCCCATTGAAAGAAGTTCTACTCCCAGTTCAAATACCCTACACTGCTAGAACAGGCATTCCTTTCGGAATTTCTCTTCCCCTCAGCGAGCTTAAGGATGAGGAGGAGTTAGAGGGGGACAAACAGATGGAGGTGTGCATGCCTCTGAGGTGAGCTGTACCAATACAAGTATCCGGAACCACAGATTCAGCAAAACCCACTTGGGCATGTCAGAGGTGTGTCTTTGCCATCTATGCTTCACCAAGGAAACCTGTTCAAGCGCAAAAGTAATCTTTGACAAGTTGGAATTTGATGCAACGCATGCACAGTGACAGACATATGCCAAACATGGTGTCAGCAAGTGAGTACATGTTGTGCAACTTCAATTACTTGGGGTGTGAAGCTTTGAGTGTGGCAAGGCTTTCACTTACATGTTGCAACCTGAAGGTATGCATTGCTGAGATATGGATATGCAAAGGGGAGCAATGACAGAGCCGGACTTTTGTATGAGGCTTAGACATGGGTGGGCAGTAAATGTGAAACAACAGCCTAAGATCTACAACATGCTCAAGGGGGCTCAGCATGTTTTCACGCTGGCAATGAATATAAAGGAGACCAACAAGCAGAACATAGATTGTGGCACAGTGGCGTAACAGGCCCCGGGGTAGAAATTGGTCAACATTATACCCGTTTAATAGGCATAAAATAGGCACAAAAAGGACTATTTTGGGGACACAACGTCCTGCATCCCAAAGACATCTGAAAAATGTCCAACCTGAAATTGGGCCGAGCCATTTTTCAGACGTCCAAGGCAGCCACCAAAAACATGCATCGGGGCCTAACACCTGTTTAAGGACCCTTACTACAAATTAGACTGCAGGCTTCGGGTGTTCACGACATGGCTGCTGGCTAGCCTGCGGCCTCCATCAAAAAGGTAAATGATTACATTTTATAATAGGAATATTAAAAAGGAGGTAGAGTGAGGTAGGCTGAAGGAGAGAGGTAGTAACAATTTTAGCCAAGTTAGTGAAAGATATGCTTATTTAAATTCAAGAAATATTTAAAGTAAGGAAATACTTGGAAATGCTCAATACAGTTGAAATGCCACTAAGCATTAAAAGATTAAATAAGGACTACATGTTGTAGTAATGTTCGGTACAACTAGGTGACTTGCACGTGTGATGGAATAATCTGATTACTTCCCAGTTTGACAGCAATTTATTCTATGTTTTATTCAACTTGCTATAAAGAGGAATTTGGTGTTCTTACAAAGTGCTAAGTCGATAATGAATTGATTTTAGTGCTAGCTAATAATTGTGACCATAAACTATCATGGTCTTGCAAACATTAATCCATTATATTAATCACTAAATATATTCAAAAAGGAGTTAGATGAGGTCCTTACTGCTCGGGGGATCAAGGGGTATGGCGAGAAAGCAGGAATGGGGTACTGAAGTTGAATGTTCAGCCATGAACTCATTGAATGGCGGTGCAGGCTAGAAGGGCCGAATGGCCTACTCCTGCACCTATTTTCTATGTTTCTATGTTTCTATTATATCATATCTACTATTCGATATTTCATACGACTCTCTCCAACCCTTTTTTTCTGTTCTTAATGCAATAGGTAACAAAATGAATGTTAGAATAATGGAACACGTAAAGAGCAGCAGAATGTAATGACACCAAACTATTCCGTAAAGGTATTATTTGCATCCTAGAGACTTTAGGTAGTCTGATTATCCTTCTAAGCAAATAGTACTGTCCTTCATCAAATTAATACATTCCTCCTTTACTTTATCACCTTAATTTAAAAAATCTTGATAATATTTCTACAGGTACAACGTCTGAAATCCGGCAACCTCAGTGCCGAGACCGTGCCGGTTTTCGGATTTTGCCGGATTTCAGACTTGCTGTAGGCGCTCCTCGCCGCCCACCGATCCACCGATCCTCGCTGCCCACCGATTCTCGCCGCCTGCGGCCCTCCCTGCGCCGCACTGTGTTTTTTACCAGTTTTTACCGGTTTCCTCATCCCTCGATGCCCAAAGTCATCTTGCCCCCTCAAAAATGTTCGGTTTTCAGACAATTCCGGTTTTCGAACAGTCGGATTCGGGACATTGTACCTGTATTAAAAGTATCATCAAATGAATTGATTGCAAAGGGAAAGTCAACACTGAAAGTACCAGAGTGAATTTTAATTCCTCAACCTTTTCCCAGGCAATCTCTCTCTTTTTCATATTATTTACCTCAGAATCTGACAACTCCACGATTTTTCTTTTGGTTATTCTAAGGCCGGAATTTTAATCAGAAGGCAGATTGGGGCAGGGAGAAGGAGCGCTAGGAAGCGATCGGGAAACCCAGGAGAAAGTGGCTTCCCACAGGCTCTACCAAATTTAAAGACACATTTCACATTTCAAAGGTCTGTTTCCCACCCGCAGCCAGCCAGGTGGCCTGCGGCACTAGGCCACAGAGAGAAGGGAGGGAAGAATCGGATGGGGAGTGGTCAGGTGCCGGAGGATCGGGGCCAGAGGATCATCGGTAGGGGCTGGAGCATCGGGGCTGGCCTGAGGATCACTGGGGACGGAGCATTGGGGAGAGGAGGAGGGAGGATCGGGGACGGAGCTTTGGTGGGGGGCTCCGATCACAAGGGGTGGCTGAGGCTGGGATGCTGAATCCAGTAGGTGAGTGTATCCAGCAGTCCTCGCCTTACTTTAGCTGATGTTTCCCTGAGGACTGAGAAACCCGGCCAGCCAGAGTTAAATCTGAAATGGCGGTTAAATCTGAGGCACACTAGCCTCATTATAATATTTAAATGAGCGACCCTCCTCCTGGCAGCGGGTTGGCTCACTGATGTAAAAATGTTAAAATTACCCCTTAAGTCCCTCCTGCCGATTCCAATAGCTCTCAATAAATCCCTCAAATCAATGCCAAAAGAATGTTTGCACAGCAAATCCCTAACTTGACAATGGGACATTTTTAAACTCATTTAACTTAACTTTTCATTCACCATAAACCGTTAACTGAAGCTTTAGCAAAGGAAACAGAAACTGAAAATGAATAAAGTCATCTGTGATTTCGACAAAGCACAAGGCTATAGGAAGCGGCTGTAGCACAGCTCAATTCAAAGGATTACATTGAGAAAGAAATAAGAAATAAACCAATTTTTTCTTATAAACTGGCCAGTTTCCTTGATTTCAGCTTCAGAAAAATAATTTGTTTCGGGCATGTTGAAACTTCAGGCCTGCTGCTTATACTAGATGGCTACAATCCTGAAAGGTGAAAGTTGTAAGACTTGTAATAGCAAATTTTCAGTTTGGGTTGCAATGACGGCCAAGGGCAGAAGATCACAAGGTAGAACGGATAAAGAAGGCCATTTGCCCTATTTTGCAAGATCATCACAGTATCCCATTGCGTCTTAAATATTTTAGGGTTTGCAACTTCCCTGCTCTATCCAGAAGTCGACTCCATGTATTAGTTACTCTGTGTGAAGAACGTTTTATTATCAGTCCTCTTAGGAGGCAGTTACAAAGGTGAGTGGCCGAGGTCGCAGGAGACAGAGGCTCAGCTTCCTTGACCGCTCAGAAGAGCAGTGCTGAGGTTGTCACATCAGGTGGTCCAGACATCTGCAGCCTCTGGCAGGAAGACCTGTCCCTGCTGGGCCTGGTGGCCACGCATTACCAGTGGCTGTGACAGTGACCACCACGCTCAACTTTTTTGCCTCCAGATCCTTCCAGGGCATTACGGATGACATATCCAGGATCTCCCTATCAGCTGCACATAAGTTCATAAGGCAGGTCACTGATAGCTTGTTATATTATGTAAATTTCCCCTGTGATGACAATAGCCAGAATGAGCAAGCAATCAGATTCACCGTTCTGGCTAGACTCCCACAGGTACAGGATGCCATCGAATGCACACACATGGCAATCCGAATACCGCCAGAGCAACCAAGAGTTTTTATAAACCGCAAGAGATATTCATTTATCAATGTGCAGCTGGTGTGCAATCACAAGAAGAGCTTCATGCAGGTCTGTGCAAGGGAGCTGTCATAATGCATTTATACTGAGGCAATCCAACATCCCAGAACTTTTCATTCCAGGAAGCAAGCCTAAGAACAGGAGGAGACAAGCGATCCCCACTTCAAACTTGACACATGGCACCCATGAGGAACCCCACCAATAAGATGCAGGAGCTCTACAACAAGAGCCACATGACCACCGGGTGTCTCATTGAGCAAGCCATTGGAAAGATGCACTTCAGGTGCCTAGGTAGGTCTGGAGGCGCCCTTCAGTATTCGCCAGTGAGGGTGACCAGAATGATAGTGATGTGCTGTGTCCTGCACAACACTGCACAGCAGTGACAATTGCAGGTGGAAGGGGATGGAGGGGCTCATCATTCATCTTCAGAGGATGTAGATGGGGCACCCATCGCCAAACCAGCCGCTTGCATCGCTGCCAGGGGTGCCCTAGTATCGTGAAGATTCACTGTGTGCAACATTAACAAATTAAATCCTGTGGTCCACTCCCACCACCAGGACCACCTTTTGAACAAAAAAGTCCTTCAAATACATACCACTCATTGCACATCCAGCCAACGGTTCCATCACATTCAGCATGAAACAAGTGAAAGGGTAAGTTGACAGTCGGATGCAATAATGGACAAGACGTAGAAGGAGTACGAAACAATACATTTTATGTGGCATTATTTTTAAAAAAGGAAACTTTACAACATAACATTTTATCAGACAACCATGTCCATACCCTTGCTTAATTACAATTTCTTTAACTTACGCTTCCTACCGCTTCTACGTGGTGTCCCATGTGGCTTCAACAGAGGCAGAGGCAGGCTGCTTAAATCCCCGCCCTGACTGCTGAGATGCTTTTGGCCTGCACCCTCTGGAATTTGGAGCCCCTGAGGGCCCCATCAAAGACTGCACCTATAGAGGGGAAGACTCGGCTATTGGGAGACAAGGCAGCATGTCGGGTACCGGTTGAGGAGTTGGAAGGCAGGGCAACGGGTGAGAAGTAAAAGCACTTTGAGTGGAGTTCTCACTGCCATGGCTCCTTTCGCCATCATCCCTCTACTGGGCCAGCGCAACATCACTCCTAGCAATCTACTGCAGACCAGATTGATGACGATCAGTGACGCTTTGTATAAGGTATCTGTCATCCTATTTAAGACAGCAGGAAAGTTGCATCCAAAGCCTGTGCAGCTGTTGTCATGGCCTACATGGACTTATTTGAGAGCCTTGCTTGAAGCTTCGTATAGGCAGCCTCTCTATCCAATGACAGACATTCTTGCAATGCCCTGCACCACCAATCCACTAGTGATCGAGTTGAATTCATCCATCCCCTCCGCTATTGTGGAGAGTGTGCCTGGCACGACCGTCAGTGCCTGGCTAAGTTGCTGACGCACCTCTAGCATTCACCTTCTCAATGATAGCCCCTCTGTGTCCAGCTGAGCAGAGCTTGGAGAGGATCGCACCCCCCAACTCGGACTCTCCTCAGCTGTCCCTGCCACCAGTGTCTGCCCGTACTCACTTGTGAGGTGTGAATCACCAAGTGAAACCAAACTAACTGTCCAAGTAGACTCATTGAAGTGCAAGTATTTGCACTGGTGCATGGCTGTAAGTCCTGTGACGGTTCACCCTCAAAGGAAATGAGGTCCTGCTGAGGAATCGTCCTCATGAATGTCCTACGACACTTGCTGTGCAAGTGAAGGCCCTGGAAAACAAAAGCGATATGATTTAGTCAGGGCAAAGTCACTATCTTGACAATCACCATACTCAGTCTTCTCATAGTCCAGTCATTGATGACATGAAGTCAGCATATGTGTGTCAGGGCTATTTCTAATTCTGTCACCAGCTATCTCCCTATCTCTCCATCTCCCAATTGGGAGGGACGCAAATGTGCCACTTACCTCCAGGGCCTCCTCTGCATCAGTGATCTGGACTATTTGTGGTGGCCCACCTCCAGTCCTCTCTCCCTTCCTTGCGATTTTTGCTCTCTTCTCCTAAAAGGATTGGAAAAACAGACATGAGTGATGGTGAGATATTCACCCGATGGACGCAGTGCATTCGGTGAGGGTGACTATGAGACAGGTGCATCACATTGCATAAGAATTGAGGTGAATGTCAACAGTGGAGGGATAAATAGGGAGGTGACGAAGTGCCTAGAAAGTGAAGGCTGGGTGCTGCTGAATGTCGAATGGGTGTGGGGAGTGATGTGATGGAGAATGCATAGCAATCAGAGTGAAGGGGGAGTGCAGGGGGCTTAAAGCAGGGATGTAGTTAAATCAGCAAATGTACTCACTTTTTCTGACCTGGTTAGGTCATTAAACCGCTTCCTATATTGCATCCATGACCTGAACACAATGCTCCTGCTGCTCACCTCCTCAACTACCTCCAACCACGCCTTCTTGATGAGAGCAGCAGGTTTTGTCCTCTCATTGCTGGGAAAAGTATGCCCCTCCTCCTATTGACTGTACTCAGCAGTAATTCCAGCGAGGACATCATTAACTCTGGCTTGCTCTATTTCCACCATTCATCCTGAACACCTTTTGTGCACAGTCCCTTTAAATACAGCTGAGATTGCGTCATGCCGGTGTGCATCACGTCCGCTGCAAAGCTTGGGGACACAGAACCCAGAAGACTTCCAGGTTTCCCCACAGAATTCCCGCCGCCTCCCCCTTCCGGTACCCAAGTACCCTTTGGCGGCCCAGCCAAACCAGCAGTCGCCATTGTCAGGCCACAACAATTAAAATAAACTGGCGTCCGCAGCAGTGCACCCTCCCCTTTAAGGGCGAACGCACCGCCCAGCCACAAGAAGGTTCCCGCCAGGAAAAGCTGTCAGTGGCACCAACTGGCGGGCAATCCATTCTGGCGGGGTAATTTTCTGTGGGGCAATTTCCCACGTGCGGCGGAAACAGGGTCGCTGCCGGTCGGTAAGGGGTCGACAGGGTGGCAACACGGGCGGAGCAGAGACATTCTCTGCCGTAAAAATCCACGTGGGCAATTTTCAAAATGGCAGCCCCTCCGCACCAACCGAATGGTGAGTGCTTACCGACCCATGGCTGCCGTTTTCAGGCGGCCATGGCTCTTATTGAAAAGGGCAATTTTGGCCCCAAAGACTGCACAAAGATAACCTATTTGGCTGCCGTTGCACCACATTCCTCCATCGCCCCTCCCGGCCCCACAATCTACCTTTCTGCGGGATGGGCCAGCCTCTGGGTGGCCTGATATTGGGTCCACCCAAGCCAGCGGGCTTCCCGAGAAGTCTGCGATTTCTGCCTGCAGTCTTCCCCAAGGTGTGGTAATGAGGCCTGGTCCTCAAAATGATCCAGACCTTCCAATGGCACCATCAGATGGCCAGCCAGCAAGCTCTGCAGGTTAGCTGCCCAAATATCAAAATCTAACCCCTGCTGCCCTTTCATTACAGCATCTACTTGTTTCTTAAGAAGTTTCATTGTCCTGGCCTCACCCACATTTCTTGACAAGTTTTTCTAAATCCTTCTCCAAAATATCCACACTTTCTATGTAAATAAATACTTCCTGATATCTGTACCAAACATGCCAGCACAGCATCACACTTAAATGAAAACAACCCAATATCATTGAACCAGATGCATGCAGACTGCTGCTAACTACACATATGTGGCATCAGGCAGTCTCAGTCTGGCACAGGCTCAGTACCTTGAGCCTGATATACAGTTACATGATTGTTCTGCACTTCTCTTTGAATTTAAGCAATAAGTCTTTGCCATGTACGAACTTTAGAGACAGTCCCCACCACTTTCGCCATCCCCACTTATCCCAGACAGCCGCCTATACCTTGTAAATGGCACTGACCACTTGCCACCACCAGAGGCAATAATTACAAAGACGTCGCTTAAACCATATTAAGTGCGCTGACTGTTATGGGCAGTTCAAGCAGTTGTTCACATTTCTTTTTAAAGTGCGATTATGCCCTTGCATTATGTCCTTGCAAGCAGCCCCACCACCATCAGTTAACCCTCGTCCCCTGTGGCCTACGATTGCTGCTTACAAGGTGAAACTGACCAGCCCCGTTCAGTTCAGATCAAACAATCCCTCAATTGATTAATCCCTTGTTCATTGCAGACTACTTTGTCTCCAGCATTCTTTTGCAAACCATGTAGTAGCCAATTTAAAGTGACGACAGACTCTTGTGTAGAATGGCTGGACGGAACACTCATTCGATTCAACATGAACTTGTATCTAAAGGGCCAATGTTAAACACGCACAGCGCTCCAATCTGTCATAGCACTACACCGTTACACTGGACCAAGACCTAGCTCTGTCAGGCCCGTGTGGTGGCTGGTGTGCCATGGCCACCACATGTTAAAAACTCCACGCACAGGCATCTTCCACCTTTCAAGATGTAGTTTGGGATCTGGAATATTTGGTTCTTCATTGAAACACGTGTGAACTCGTCCCTTTTTGGCGTGGAAGCAAGTCATCCTCGTTTTGAGGGACTGCCTATGATGATGATGATGATGATGATGATGACTCCGTTACACTGGCCATCGCATGTAGCAGGCAAATGACGTTCATACAAAGAAGCCCATTTTAAGCGGTGGGGACTGCAATGGCTTCCAGAAATTTTCTAAGTTGCAAGAGCTCAGTGTTTAGTGGTTATTATTATATCGATAACCCTCAAATTTACTCCTGATAATACAAATCCATGAGAATCACAAAGTACAATGGAAATAGAGGATGCTCAGTCAGTGGAATAGTTGATAGTGAAGGTTAAAAGACCAACCTCTCACATGGAATAATATTTTTGTGCCGTTCCTTGAATGGTTTATATTTATATGTGTCGTATAAATAATATTTAAAAACCTGAATAAGAGACTTTCGAACAAAGGCTATTTTGACCATCAAGGCCATCCCTCGGGTACTCTAGCTCCCACAGCACAGCTTCCAACTGCATTCTGAACTCTCTAAATTCCCTCACCTCCACCACTGCCTGGTAGATTATTCCAAACATTTATCACCTTTTTGAGTAAAAAGTATTTTATTCATTTGTTTTAAATTCATGTTTCCCAAATTTAAATCGATGTTCACCCTACTAGCCTGACTTACTCTGAAGTTAACCAATAAGTAGAATGCCTGTAATCTAATGGTCCTAATGAACTCAGAAAAGCATTTATTTGAATTTTAATGCACTGAGCTTTGCACAGTTTCCTGTTCGATATTGCCTCAGTGATCATCATAGATTTCCTGTGTTCAATGCTTTGTGATGAAGTGCCATTGTAAAACTTGTGCTCACAGTTTATATGGGTCCCTCAGTAGCCCTTATACAGAACATATCATTGAAATTCTATTATTGCTAAATCTCATTTGCTGTGACTCTGCCCAGATTTTAATATTTTTTAGATATAAACAACAGAGTTACATATATTAATCTTCATTGATTTGGGGAACTGAGCAGCTGTCATAACATATACTGTGAGTTATTCTCCCAGTAGCTCGTCTTTCCATTTTACAGTGTCTGTATTCTGCTGTAAAGTCTGAAAAATATTTTTCATAACTTGGTAATTAGGAACTGATTTAAAATAGAACCATACATTGCTAGAGTTTACATAATACATGTTCAAGCTGATTTTTAATATTCATATAAATACATAATTAAAAGATTACACTCCATGCACAAATTGCTAGTTATTACATTAAAAAAAAGCTCTAAAATTGGATTGCTTGTCAGAAAGTTATTTCAACACTTCTCATATCAAATCTGCTTCTGGATGACAAGATTCCAAAGTCATCATTGTATATATCAAGCTACTTGAAAATCCAGCGTCCATAAATGATGTATAAATAAGAATGAATTGTGCCCACTGCTCCACTATAGATTCAACTGAAGGTACAGCACAAAGGAAGGCCACTCTGTCTATTGTGCCTGTACCAGTGCTAGCTCTTGTTATTCAAATGCTGTGAAGCACTTTGGGGCATCTTAAGAATATAAAAGATGCTATATAATTCCAGGTTTGTTTTTCTTTCTTTAATCTGGTTTCGCTGCTATTTTCCTTTGTCTTTTATATTCTTTATGAACACTTACCCAATTCCTTTTTAAACGATAGTTATAAACTTGGTTCAGTCTTAGATATTCTCTCAGATACAGCCGTGCTAGTCTTTGTGACATGAACTGAATATTTGTGTCTTTTGCACGAGCCCCCATATGCTTCTCCAGAAAGCAGAACTAGAAAACACCTGGTAAGATGAGGCCAGGTTCAAATTGTTAAGCTGCTTTATTGCACAAGTGAGCATAGAGTAGCAGTTATTATCAGACTGACTTAATTCACAATAACTGTCTTCACGTACTATACAACAATTAGGAATACACTGTGCTTCCCCAAATCAGCAGGTCATTTTATTTAATTTAACCAAAATGGCCTCGAAATTGGGCTGTGTGGTGCTCCTTCCCCACTGCCACCCCGAGGCCATCACTTATCTGTGGGCCTGATCCTCCACCACTTACCTTCTAGGCCTCCTCCTGGAGCACCGTTCCTATCTACATAAGGACTGAAGCCCAATATCTGGGCTCCTTGGATCCAACTGTTCGTAAGTATTTTGCACGGGGTGGCTCCCGAATTTCTAGGCCAATAATTGCTGACCACGCTCCTGAATTCTTCTTTTGAGCCTGTCCAAAACTTGCCCCCATGGCCTTAATTTTGAAACCTGACATTCATTCCGTTAATTTTATATAATAAAAATTGGACAGCTTCGATAATGGGTGGATGATTCACTCTGCCAGGTTACTGCCCATGTGGTGAAGAAAAAAATTTACCATGAGGTGTCTAGAATTGAAGACAATATTATTGCTTCACTGATGTCTACTACAAATTCAACATCACGTTCTTGCTTATATACTCAATGACCCTATATATAAAATCCAGAAACTCATTTGTCTTTTTATGGCTTTTTCTATCTACACTCCCGCCTTTAATGATTGATGTATCTGCACCCCTCGGTCAGATGTTTTCTTCACCTAGCTTTTATCAGCAAAATCTAGAAACATAAAATGGGAAAAGTGATTCTCACATTATATAGAGCACATCTAACAATAAGAGTGAGTTTCCAACATCCTTTGACACATGTATAAGAATCCATGATTCACTGCTGTCATTGGGCCTAAATTGTTATAATGAGCTTTCATATAAGTCAAATAAAGAAACTTCTCTCTGGGTGAGACTTTGTGTTTAGAATATGTGCACGCGAGCAAATAATGTTATAATCTACTGTATCTTGCAGTAACAATCTTCTCCCCCCCACCACACCCCACCCCCCAACATTAATGATAGACTGCTTCAATATTGTCTTAGTTACATCATCTTGTATTCCATCATTTGCAGCTTTTACTCGAAATGAAAGACAAATGGTTCAGGAATAGGGACGATGTTTAATCCTACCATCGCAGCAGAAGCCGGGTGGGTGAGGAATTAAAATCTCGCAAGTTACTTACCCACCTGGAGCTGTCAGGAGCTGATTATTCCCAATTTTAACCTGTACTATTGAACAGGCGGTAATGACACCTGCCCAAAGCAGGCAGAGTTCTTTGCATATGCATGTCAAGTCCCGGTGATGTAATCGGGACCCGACTGCAATTTTAACTTGACAGCTTGAACCTAAACCCAGCTTTCCACCAGGTGAAGACAGCTGAGAACAGGATCGAAGTTAGAAATAGCTCATTTAAAAACATTTTTCCTGTGGGCCCTACCAGGAAAGCTTACTCCGCCCCTGCCATCGACTCGCCTCCCCATTCCTGACCGCGAGATCACCTTGGGACAGGCCTCCGGGATTTTCTGCCACTTCCCGCTGACTTTCCACCCAGAATATAAAATACTCCGGACCTCATTTCTGGAGCAGCAGCTGAGTTTCTAACATGGGGAGACCTGGCAGACCATAATGCATGGAGGGAGATTGCAGGGGAGGTGTCAGGCATCTACATATATGTGAGGGCTGGCCAGTCTGCACCCGGCCCTTCCAGGCCCAGAGGTATTCCAGGGCATTCCAGAAGGACAGCTGTAGGACAGCTGTAGCAGCCTTCCCGGACCCATGATGCAGCCACAGGGATGACAGTTAGGCGTAGTGTTGGGGTAGTCACGCGTAACAGGTGTTATAGTGAGATGCACAGGAGTAAAAAATGATTACAGTATTATTATGTTGTTCTTTATGTTCTGCTTTTGCAGTGATTGGGATAATTTGATAAATCTTTATTTTTGGCACATCTTTCTGGCCAGGTGCTTCATTCGGGAGTGGACAATTCTGCGTTAAGGCACTCATTGCGATGGCCATTGAAAGTGGGACCTGAAAGGTCATGTGTGCATGGGATTATCTGAAGCGAGCAGCTATGAGATGCAGCTGCACCTCCCTTCCAGGGTTGCGATGGGGACAACGCCTCCTAGCTCTGGGGCGATGGGAATCCTCCTCCTACTCCTTCTGCGCCTCCTCCTCCTCCTCCTCCTCCTCAGGTGGTACTGCTGGCTCGACCTCCAGCGGCTGTTCCCTCATGATGGCCAGGTTGTGCAGCATGCAGCAGACCACGACGATTATGGAGACCCGTTGAGGAGAGTACTGCAAGGTACCACCAGAGTGGTCCAGGCACCGGAACCTCTGCTTGACAATGTCTATGCACTGCTTGATGATGCACCTGGTGGCACAATGAGCGTTATTGTAGGCATGCTCTGGCGCTGTCCTGGGGTTCCGCAGTGGAGTGAGCAGCCAAGTGGACAGGGGATATCCCTTGTCCCCAAGCAGCCAACCGCAATCCTGATTCAGGCTGGTGAAGACGGCGGGCACACTGGTCTGGCCCAGAATGAACAAATCATTGCTGCTGCCTCCCTTGCCCCTTGCCTCCCTGCACGGTGCTGACAGCAACGCCTTCTCCTGCATGTCGCCCTGCTTCTGACCAGGTGTGCCAGGTGTCGCTCTCCCAACACTCCTCCCATCCTCAGGGTGAACCCTGCCAAACAAGTCTCTGCAGCCCACAGGCTTCCACTGAAGAGTCAGACCTGAAAGTTGGACAATAGTCTGTGAAAATCTCCGAGCAGCACTCAGCAGGTTTAATGAAACCAAAACATTTAATAAAACAATTTCAAAAGCAAAATCTTGCGGATGCTGGAATCTGAAATAGAAACACTAATATATAATAAAACTATTTCAAAAGCAAAATACTGCGAATGCAGGAATCTGAAATAAAAACACTAATATATAATAAAACTATTTCCCAAACAAACAGGACCCAATCGCAAAACACCAGCAGTGTTACGTTCCTGCAGCAACTGGAAAACTACTGTCAGGAAAAATCCTACCTTTTCATCGCTGAATTTCGCTGTCCTGGCCGCTTTTCAGCGGCCCGCACGCTGCTGAGGGCACCGCTGGAAACCCTTTACTGCGGCTTCACCCCGCCAGTTCCGGCAGAACTGTGCACCGCTCAAATCCCACCCCGAGCTGATTATGGCTCAGGGAGGGAAAAACACCCGACCGTGGCGGCCGATGGATTTTTTTGATCGGCTGTCCAAACCCTGTGGTAGCCGTCCCTTCGGGGACGATGAATTTTGACCCCAGTGTGTGCCCTCCACAGTTGAGTAGCTGTGATGAATGGCTGCTTGGGTGAAGTACCAGAGATTGCAGCACTTGTGGAAGAATATCACAGCAAGAGACAGCCTTCAGGAGAGGAGAGAGACAATTGGGACAAAAGGAAGACTAATAATCAACCTGTGATAGTTAGTAAAATTATTTCTATTATCTTTTCAGGCCTAATCACGGTACAATAGCACTTCTAATTTTAACCATATGGACCTGAAATTTCGATCGTCATCCTTGTGTAAATAGGACAGATATCATCACAAGATCGGAACATAGAGAAAGCAGGAATGGGGTACTGAAGTTGCATGTTCAGCCATAAACTCATTGAATGGCAGTGCAGGCTCGAAAGGCCGAATGGCCTACTTCTGCACCTATTTTCTATGTTTCTATGTTTCTAAAAACTTGCATTTATATAGCACTTGGACCTCCCAAACCGCCTTGCAGTCAATTAATTACTGTTGTAATGTAGGAAACGCGGCAGCCAATTTGTGCACAGCAAGCTCCCATAAACAGCAATGTCATAATGACCGGGGATAACTCCCTTGCTCTTCAAAATAGTGCATGGGATCTTTTACCTGACACCAGACAGGGCTTCAGTTTAACATCTCATCCAAAAGACGGCACCTCCAGCAGTGCAGCACTCCCTCAGTACTGCACTGGAGTGTCAGCCTAGATTTTTGTGCTCAAGTCTCTGGAGCGGGATTTGACTCTGACCTTCTGACTCAGACGCGAAGGTGCTACGAACTGAGCCATGGCTGACACAGATTATGGAGAGGAATTCAGTTCCACTGGGGATTCTGTCCCATTTGCATCCTTACAAGAAATTCTGGTTGAGTGGGGCGGGGGGGGCGGGGGAATGGGGAGGCATGAATAAATCTTCCACTCACTCAACCATCACCCCCTTCCGCCTCTCCCTCCCACCACACACACATCAAGGGGCATGTTGGGAAGAGTTCCTGTGATACCCCAGGGTATCTGCCCAGAACACTCTTTAGAAAATATTGCATAGCTCCCTGACAAATTCAGCACAATAAGAATTTAACGATCTCAGTTTTGGAAATTTCAGCTGGCCCCAGCATCCACAGCCTTTTGGGGGATTACATAGGATATACGGCACAGAAACAGGCCATTCGGCCCAAATAATCCATGCCAGCATTTATGCTCCACTCGAGTCTCCTCCAGTCTTTCCTCATCTAACTCAATCCGCATAACCCTCTATTCTCTTCTTCCTCATATGCTTATGTAACCACCTCTTAAATGCATCTATATTATTCGCTTCAACCAATCTTATATTGATGGCCTCTAGTTTTGCTCTTCCCCACAAGTGGAAACATTCTCTCTCTATCTACTCTATCAAAAGCTTTCCTAATTTTAAAGACTTCTATTAGGTCACCCCTCAGCCTTCTCTTTTCAAGAGAAAAAAGACCCAGCCTGTTCATCCTTTCCTGATAGAATACCCTCGCATTTTTGGGATCATCCTTGTAAATCTTCTCTGCACCCTCTCCAGTGCTTCAATATCCTTTTTATAATATGGCGACCAGAATTGTACACAGCACTCCAAGTGTGGTCTAGCCAAGATTCGCTAAAAGTTTCGCATAACTTCCCTATTTTTCCGCTAGAAATAAACCCTAGTGCCTGGTTTGCTTTTTATGGCCTTGTTAACCTATGTTGCTACTTTTAGTGATTTGTGTATTTGTACTCCGAGATCTCTTTGCTCCTCTACCCCACCCAGACTCGCACCCTCCAAGTAATAAATGACCTCACTATTCTTCCTACCAAAACATAATGGCCCTGAAATTCCATTTTGTCCTTCCTGCGGGCATTTTAGAGAAAAAATACGCACCTACCTTAAGCTGCTGCCCATGTTCGACTTTCCAATGCTGAGGCCTCCTTCAACTGCGATTCGCAGCACGTGCACGTCGGGACGTGCGCAGGCCTGGAGCTGGAGTCACATGACTCTGGGCAGTCAGTCAGGTAACGTATCATAGTAATAGGAGTTACGTGATGTCCTAAACTCCGATTACATTGATAGAGAAGCAGCCCCAAACACCCAAAACACTAATAAAAAATAGAAGATATACACTGCATTCATCTAAATTAAAGTTATTAACGTCTTAAAAAAAGATATATTTTCCCGATTTTTTAAAAACGTTTTTTTAAATAAACTTACCTTTGTAGGGAGGGTTTTTAATGATAAAATATGTTTTCGTAACTTTATTTTTATATGTTTTTGTGTTCTTTAAAACACTTGCACCTCTAAAAGTAGGCCATGCGCCTGCTTTTTCAGACGCAAGATTTTTGAGGACATTTGTATGCGTAAATATCGGAAATTTGCATTTACAAATATCCTCGCTCCCGATCTGCGGATGATCTGTCGAGCCAGAAACTTGACAGATCAAAAAAGCTGGTTTTCAGCGCATGTGCATTGTGCGCTGAAAACCGGCTTTTTCAATGCCTTCCCGGGTCCATACAAACTTCGCACGGACCTGGGAACGTCGGAATTTCAGGACCATTACCTCATATTTATCTCTGTTGAAATTTATATGCCAATTCTGCAAGTTTATTGATGTCTTCCTGTAATTTGTTGCAGTCCTCCTCAGTATTGACTATCCCGCTAATTTGATGTCATCCGCAAATTTATAAATTGTGTTTTTGATTTCAAAGTCTAAATCGTTAATATAAATTGTGAACAACAGTGGTCCCAGCACTCGTTACACATTACCAGATCTAAAATAGCCTGCTCCCTGGTTGGTTCCACAACGTATGGTTCCAAGAAACCATCCCGCATACACTCTATGAACTCTTCCTCCAGGCTACCTTTGCCAATTTGATTTGTCCAATCAATATGAAGATTAAAATCACCCATGATTATTGCAGTACCTTTCTTACAAGCCTCTATTATTTCTTGAGTTATACTGTGACTTACTGTGTGACTACTGTTTGGGGGCCTGTAGACTACTCCCACCAGTGACTTCTTACCCTTATTATTTCTTATCTCCACCCAAACTGACTCTACATCTTGATCTTCGGAGCCAATATCATTTCTCACTACTGCACTGATCACATCCCTTATTAACAGAGCTACCCCACCTCCTGTTCCTTTCTGCTTATCCTTACGAAATGGCAAATACTCCTGAATATTCAGTTCCCATCATTGGTTACCTTACAACCATGTCTCTGTTATGGCAATGCATCTACTTGTGCCGTCAACGCAACTATCTTGTTACGAATACTGCGTACACGTCATCCTTCTAAACATCAGGTAATACAAACCAAGTTCTTTCACTTATCCTCATAATTTATACCATTAAGCCCTGGGGCCAAAATTCAACCTCACGATAATGCCTGTTACTGCAGGAAAGCGATGGCCTCGTGGGGATGTTGTCTGGCCACCGATATGTGGATAAATAGCCGCCACTTGCAAAAGTCGACTCGGAGGGTTTTGCAGCGGTGTGGAAATCCGTGCCGCTCACACCACTTCTGCTGTGCTCCTGCAGATGCATCGATAAAGACGCGTCGTCAGAGCACGCACCGCAGCCTCTCCGCCCTGGCCGACTGCCGGTGCCTGTGACAGTTTTTTGTGTGGGCGCACTGTGTGGGTGCACTGTAAGGGTGCACTGTGTCAGCTCACTGTGTGGGTGCACTGTGCCAGGTCACTGTGTGGGTGCACTGTGTGGGCTCACTGTGTGGGTGCACTGTGTGGGCTCACTGTGTGGGCGCACTGTGTGGGTGCACTGTTTGGGCTCACTGTGTGGGTGCACTGTGTGGGTGCACTGTGTGGGCTCACTGTGTGGGTGCACTGTGTCGGCTTACTGGGCTCACTTTGTGGGTGCACTGTGCGGGTGCACTGTGTAGGTGCACTGTGTGGGCTCACTGTTTGGGGTCACTGTGTGGGTGCACTATTTGGGCTCACTGTGTGGGTGCACTGTGTGGGCTCACTGTGTGGGTGCACTGTGTGGGTGCACTATTTGGGCTCACTGTGTGGGTGCACTGAGTGGGCTCACTGTGTGGGTGCACTGTGTGGGCTCACTGTGTGGGTGCACTGTGTGGGTGCACTATTTGGGCTCACTGTGTGGGTGCACTGAGTGGGCTCACTGTGTGGGTGCACTGTGTGGGCTCACTGTGTGGGTGCACTGTGTGGGTGCACTATTTGGGCTCACTGTGTCGGCGCAATGTGGGGGTGCACTGTGTGGGCTCACTGTGTGGGCTCACTGTGTGGGCTCACTGTGTGGGTGCACTATTTGGGCTCACTGTGTGGGTGCACTGTGTGGGTGCATTATGTGGACTCACTGGGTGCACTATTTGGGCTCACTGTGTGGTTGCACTGTGTGGGTGCACTGTGTGGGCTCACAGTGTGGGTGCACTGTGTGGGTGCACTGTGTGGGTGCACTGTGTGGGTGTACTATTTGGGCTCACTGTGTGGGTGCATTATGTGGACTCACTGGGTGCACTATTTGGGCTCACTGTGTGGTTGCACTGTGTGGGTGCACTGTGTGGGCTCACTGTGTGGGTGCACTGTGTGGGTGCATTATTTGGGCTCACTGTGTGGGTGCACTGTGTGGGTGCACTGTGTGGGTGCACTGTTTGGGCTCACTGTGTCGGCTCAAGACTGCCAGCTCACTTTAAAGGCGGGTTGTGTGCATCTCCATTTGTTTGCCCGATAATTTTTCGGAGTTCGGAAAAGTTTGTCAATTGCCCTTTTCATAGTGACACTGGATGCTAGTTGGCTGAGGGCCCTTATTCTGTACTCCACAGAGGATTCATTGTGGAGGTTGAGCTTGCAGAGGCAATGGGCCTAGTGCTGGAAGAGGAAAGCCACCTGCACATTGTGCGTGGCAGGGCGGTACGCAGGAGAAGGTGGCGCCGTCAGCAGCGGCTTCACTGGCAGTGGGCAAGGGACACAGCAAATTTTGATGCCCAACATAGAGAAGGGCCTGGAAATGGTGACAGACCTCAATGCAGAGAGGTGGCCCAGGAAGGACCTGCCATGAGGAGGAGGGTCAGGTACGCTGACACCCCACACCATATAGTGGATGAGATAGAAAGAAGGCAGGATGCACAGGAGACAGATGCTTGCCAACAGAAGGCTGCAGAGGTTAAGGAGCATGAAGAGCATGAGGGAGAAGGCAATGAGCCAGCTGCCATAGGAGGAGCCGACCATCGAGTTGGGGGAAGAAGGTGCTATCATGCAAGGGTCTACAGGCAGCAGTTTTCTTTCATCGACCTTACGGATCATCAATGTCTCCGCAGGCTTATATTCAGAGAGAACATCGTCAGGGAGCTGTGCAATCTCCTGCGGCCAGATCTAGAGGCTCAGACAAGGCTGAGGACAGTTCTGAGCGTTGCAAGCAAAGTAATCATAGCACTCAATTTCTATGCCACTGGCTCTTTCCAATCTGCTGCCTTTCTTTTTCTGTCTCCATCAACTGCCATGATCTTGCAATGGTGGTCGCACACTGGCTGCACGTTGAGGGAGTGGGATCCCTTTCGGTTGCTGAATATCGCCGCATTGTTTTATGGCGCCCTCAATGTGACGTGGGTGCAGTCTATGGTGCCCTGAATGCGCACAAATCCGGTCTGCCGCTCCATCTGCTTCTCCCTGCTCATCAGGAAGGAAATATATTCGCCCCTTCTCTTATAAAAAGCATCTGTCACTTGATGGATGGAGTGATGGGCGGAGAACTGAGCAATGTTAGAAATGTCTGCAGTGGTAGACATTTGCAAGTTTGCAGATGACACTAAACTGGGTGGCAGTGTGAGCTGTGAGGAGGATGCTAAGAGACTGCAGGATGACTTGGACAGGTTAGGTGAGTGGGCAAATGCCTGGCAGATGCAGTATAATGTGAATGAATGTGAAGTTATCCACTTTGGGGGCAAAAACATGAAGGCAGACTATTATCTGAATGGCGGTAGATTAGGAAAAGGGGAGGTGCAACGAGACCTGGGTGTCATGGTTCATCAGTCATTGAAAGTTGGCATGCAGGTACAGCAGGCAGTGAAGAAGGCAAATGGCATGTTGGCCTTCATAGCGAGAGGATTTGAGTATAGGAGCAGGGAGGTCTTACTGAAGTTGTGCAGAGTCTTGGTGAGACCTCACTTGGAATATTGTGTTCAGTTTTGGTCTCCTAATCTGAGGAAGAATGTTCTTGCTATTGAGGGAGTGCAGCGAAAGTACACCAGACTGATTCCCGGGATGGCAGGACTGACATATGAGGAGAGACTGGATCAACTGGGCTTTTTTACACTAGAGTTTGGAAAGATGAGAGGGGATCACATAGAAACGTATAAGATTCTGACGGGACTGGACAGGTTAGATGCGGGAAGAATGTTCTCGATGTTAGGAAAGTCCAGAACCAGGGGACACAGTCTTAGGATAAGGGGTAGGCCATTTAGGACTGAGATGAGGAGAAACTTCTTCACTCAGAGAGTTGTTAACCTGTGGAATTCCCTGCCGCAGAGAGTTGTTGATGCCAGTTCATTGGATAGAAACATAGAAACATAGAAATTAGGTGCAGGAGCAGGCCATTCGGCCCTTCGAGTCTGCACCACCATTCAATAAGATCATGGCTGATCATTCAACCTCAGTACCCCTTTCCTGCTTTCTCTCCATGGCCGTAAGGGCCATATCTAACTCAATTTTGAATATATCTGACGAACTGGCCTCAACAACTTTCTGCGGTAGAGAATTCCACAGGTTAACCACTCTCTGAATGAAGAAGTTTCTTCTCATCTCGGTCCTAAATGGCTGACCCCTTATTCTTAAACTGTGACCCTTGGTTCTGGAACTCCCCAGCAACGGGAACATTCTTCCTGCCTCTAACCTGTCCAATCCCATCAGAATTTTATAAGTTTCTATGAGATCCCTTCCCATTCTTCTAAACTCCAGTGGTTACAAGCCCATTTGATCCCGTCTCTCCTCATATATCAGTCCTGCCATCCCGGGAATCAATCTGGTAAACCTTCGCTGTACTCCCTCAATAGCAAGAATGTCCTTCCTCAGATTAGGAGACCAAAACTGGACACAATATTCCAGGTGTGGCCTCACCTGGCACCTAGCTCCCCTCCAGTCCATAGGAACTGATCCAGAGTCAATAGAATGTTGGAAAATGATCACCAATGCATCCACTATTTCTAGGGCCATTTCCTTAAGTACTCTGGAATGCAGCCTATGAGGCCCTGGGGATTTATCGGCCTTCAATCCCATCAATTTCCCTAACACAATTTCCTGACTAATAAGGATTTCCTTCAGTTCCTCCTTTTCGCAAGACCCTCAAACCCCTAGTATTTCCGGAAGGTTATTTGTGTCTTCCTTAGTGAAGACAGATCCAAAGTATTTGTTCAATTGGTCTGCCATTTCTTTGTTCCCCATTATAAATTCACCTGATTCCTTAAGTTCAGGACCCTAGTCTCGGAACCTGCAGGTGGTGGCGTTCCCATGCGCCTGTTACCCTTGTCCTTCTAGGTGGGTGGTAGAGGTTGTGGGTTTGGAAGGTGCTGCTGAAGAAGTCATGCCGAGTTGCTGCAGTGCATCTTATACATGGTACACACTGCAGCCACGGCTCGCCGGTGGTGGAGGGAGTGAATGTTGAAGGTGGTGGATGGGGTGCCAATCAAGCGGGCTGCTGTGTCCTGGACTGTGTCAAGCTTCTTGACTGTTGTTTGAGCTGTACTCATCCACACAAGTGGAGAGTATTCCACCACACTCCTGACTTGTGCCTTGTAGATGGGCTGCAGCATGGTGAGGGGAAAAGGGAACCTCGGGTGCCATCTCTCCGGTGGGAGGGGTTGGGGGGGAGGGGCAAATGCGCATGCGAGTTCTGCTCAAGAGGACTCAGACAAGCCCATCGATGTTGGGGCTTATGAAAGAAGGGTTGAGGCCATGCATTCCCAGATGTTGGGGGGAGTGGCAAGGTCCCGGACAGGCTGTCCCAACTGGTCAGAAGCGTGGAGCATCAAAGTGACCATAGCACTAAATTTCTATGCCACTGGCTCTTTCATAGAAACATAGAAACATAGAAAATAGGTGCAGGAGTAGGCCATTCGGCCCTTCGAACCTATACAACCATTCAATAAGATCATGGCTGATCATTTCCTCAGAACCCCTTTCCTGCTTTCTCACCATTCCCCTTGATCCCTTTAGCCGTAAGGGCCATATCTAACTCCCTCTTGGATATATCTTGAGTGAAAAAAATTCTCTTCATCTACCCTTTGGACCTTTTGCCAATGATTTAAAAGATCTATGTCCTCCAGTTGTTGACCCACCCACCTCTCATCAGCTTGAAAATCCCCTTAACTTTTTCTGTTTCAAGAAGAAAAGTCTTAACTTTTCCAATCTCCTCATAACTGAAGACCCTTATCCCTGGTAACATCCTGGTAAGCCTCCCCTGTACCCTTTCTCAGTGTGATGCCCAGAATTGTCCACAATACTCCAGCTGAGGCCTAACCACTGATTTGTAACTGTGCTATATTGCAGGATATACCACTGATCCTGAACCCCATTGATTTAGAACAGCATGTTGTGGTGCAGATTATCCCACTGATCTGGAACATCTTCCCTCGCGATCCCGATATGGCCTAATGGGTCAAATGCCATACAGATTGTAGCTCCTCCCACCCCCTCCCCAACTTTTGCAGGGGCCTGAACTCAGAAGCAAGAGTAGAAATCCAGCTGCTGCCATGGGCCTGAGATGCCTGGAGCAGTGGATATGGCCAACAGCTGCACTACTCCTGCCTATTGTCCAAAAACAGCAGCTCGGAGGCCTGCAGTCCCGAAGGCCTGCTCAGGTACCAGGAAAAGGAAGCTACTTACTATCCGGATGGTTTCACCGGCTGGCACCCAGGCCCCCTTTGGATGCTACAATCTGGGGGCGAGGTCATAGAAACATAGAAAATAGGTGCAGGAGTAGGCCATTCGGCCCTTCGAGCCTGCACTGGAGTTCAGAAGAATGAGAGGGGATCTCATAGAAACGTATAAGATTCTGACAGAACTGGACAGGTTAGATGCAGGAAGAATGTTCCCAATGTTGGGGAAGTCCAGAACCAGGGGCCACAGTCCAAGGATAAGGGGTAGGCCATTTAGGACCAAGATGAGGAGAAACTTCTTCACCCAGAGAGTGGTGAACCTGTGGAATTCTCTACCACAGAAAGTTGTTGAGGCCAATTCACTAAATATATTCAAAAAGGAGTGAGATGTTGTCCTTACTACTAGGGGGATCAAGGGGTATGGCGAGAAAGCAGGAATGGGGTACTGAAGTTGCATGTTCAGCCATGAACTCATTGAATGGCGATGCAGGCTCGAAGGGCCGAATGGCCTACTCCTGCACCTATTTTCTATGTTTCTATGTTTCTATAACAATTGGCGACGAGATTACGGACCTTCACCCGAAAATGGCTACCCTTGGTTCGTTGCAGCAGTTCACCAATGGTGATGATTGGGACGCCTTTTTGGAAAGGTTCAAACATTTCTTCACAGCAAACGACCTGGCAGGCGACAATCCGGCCACACTGGCTGATAAGCGCAGAGCTATTCTGCTAACCAGTTGTGGGCCCACTGTCGATGGCCTCATCAGGGACTTGCTGGCACCAGCGAAGACAACAACCAAGATGTACGAGGAGCTTGTAACGCTGATCCAAAAACAACTCAAGCCCAAAGAGAGCATCCTCACAGCCAGACACCGGTTTTACACCCACCGACGGCCCAGAGGCCAGGAAATCGCGAAATATGCTGCAGACTTCAGGAGGCTGGCGGCACCGTGTGATTTTGGCGACCACCTCACCGAAGCGCTGCGGGATATCTTTGTCATTGGACTCGACCATGAGGACCTTCTTCATAAGCTACTGTCTGCGGAAACCACAGTCACACTGCAGAAGGTCATCTCCGTAAGCCAGGCATTCATGACCTCGACCTTCAGTTCTAGGCAGATGACTCATCCTCAGCACTCAAACCCGGCAAGTACCATGCACAGAGTGGCGCCTTTTACAGGCTGGACTATAGAACGTGAACCTTCTCAGGGAAGAGAGAACAGGCCCCCGAGTCCCTTAACTCAGTCTGCCGAGGTGGGCTAATTGAGTAGCTCCATGCTAGCGTTGTGGAGGGAATCACAGGGTTCACCGCTTTAAAGACTATGTATGTAAAGGTTGCAGCGCAAAGGGCCACCTCCAGAAAATGTGTAAAAGAAATATGACTCACTGTGTTGATGAAGAGTCTGCAGATGGCCATGAATCCAGCGCGGATTATAAAACGATAGTCAGAGAGGCAGTTCAGCCCCGTGATGAGGTATACAGCATGTTTACCTGCACCACCAAGTGTTCCCTGTTGAGAATGGAAGTCGAGATAAATGGCGTCCAGTCTTCATGGAAGTGGACACGGGGGTGAGCCAGTCAGTAATGAAACAAGAGGCCTTTGAGAGGCTATGGGACAAACAGGCTGAACGACCCAAGTTGGTCCTGCTTCAGGCAAAGCTGCGCACCTACACCGATGAACTTATCCCAGTCGTTGGTAGTGTGGATGTAAAGGTACTCCATGATGGTGCGGTGCACAGATTACCTCTGTAGATTGTTGCAGGTGATGGACCAACGCTACTCGGAAGAAGGTGGATGGAGAAGATCCATTGGAGCTGGGAAGATTTCATCCCTCCAGCGATCAACATCGTCCACGCTCAGAGGTAAAACAAGCCCCCACCTGAGGTTGGATCCGGTACCAGAGAGCAGACCAGCACAGCACCCGAGACACAGACCGCTCAGCACGACTGTGTGGAGTTGATCCAGCTGAGACGACCCGAACGCACCTTCCAGGCTCCAGTGGCAGGACTCCGGAGGAAGAAAATCGGATCCAAAGACGACTTCCCAGCTTCGGTGGCAGAACCCAGGGAGAAGAGGATCACCGCAGTCGATATCGTGGAGGGAGGAAAGATGGTGCCCAAACCATGAGGTGATGCACTGAAGAAAAAGATGGCGGCGGCCAGACTACGAGGTACAGCGCTGATGGAGCAACACGTGGCAACAAGCGAAGAAGAAGATTGGGATAAAGATAGCAAGGCTCTCTTAAAGGAGACCTGCAACTCACCACACTTAAAAGGACAGTGCCACACTCTCAATCAATGTAAGAGCAACTGTGAGTTAGATATAAAATGTGCAATTGATGATCAGAGTTGTGTACATGCAATAAGCAAAGAAAAACCGCGCGATCGCGATCGGAGTTATAGGTTATTTACTATGAGTAATGAAACGTTGTGCGATGTAGGATTTCAACTAATTACAGTCAATGCAGCGGTCAGACACCCATCGTGAGCACACAGGTCCAGTGAGCTACCCAATGTAGTAGCCTGTATTCCTGGGACTAGAGTTATGCACCATGGAGTGTGGCCACTGTTGTGTATGGAGAAAGATCAGGCTAAACATTGTGAGCTCAAAGTAAAGAGTGACCTTAGTCTTTTATTGCAGGTCTCCAATGTGCCTCTCCAACCTGTGAAGCCTTCTTAAATACCTGTGCTCCCAAGGGATTATGGGATCCCTTGGGACTCCGGGGAATGAGCCCTCTGGTGGCTGTACAGAATAAATACAAGTCCACATATATAACAACATTGCCCCCCCAAAGTCAATCGTGTAACTCTTCACAATGTGAGTCAATCTGGGGCTCTTCTTGCCCTGGTTGATCGTCTCGGTGTGAAAGCTGGTGTTGTTGAATCATTTGTTGGGCCCTCGCTGGGCTGCTGTGCAGCTGGCCTTGCTGGGCTGCCTGGTGTGTTGGGCTCTGCTGGGCTGCTGTGGATGATGGGTTCTGCTTCATGGTCAACCGTGGTGCCGGTTGCCACTGGTGTGTGTGTTGGGGGAATCAAAAAAGGTAGGGTCCAAGGTGGGTTTCTCAGGGTAGTCTATGAATCTGAGTTTGATTTAGTCCAAGTGTTTCCGGTGAATGAGTCCATTTGAAAGTTTGACCCGAAACACCCTGCACCCCTCTTTGGCCACGCCAGTGCCGGGAAGCCACTTGGGACCTTGTCCATTATACAGGATCATTGATTTCAACCTCGTGTGACACATTTGCGCTATCATGGTATGCACTTTGTTGAAGCCGCCTGCTCTCCACCTGTTCATGTAGATCAGAGTGAACTAACAAGAGCCTTGTCTTAAGTGCTATTTTCATGAGCAGTTCAGCAGGTGGGATCCCAATGAGTGAGTGTGGTCTCATGTGGTAGGATAGGCGAGTCTGCAGTGAGCCTTCAGTTACTCTCTTCAAGCCTTGCTTGATGGTTTGCACTGCTCTCTCTGCCTGACCATTGGATGCTGGTTTAAACGGGGCAGATGTGACATGTTGGATCCCATTACAGGTCATGAATTCTTTGGACTCAGCACTGGTAAAACATGGCCCGTTGTCGCTCACCAGGACATCGGGTAAGCCATGTGTGGCAAACATGGCCCGCAGGCTTTCAGTAGTGGCAGCGGACGTGCTAGCCGACATTATCTCAAATTCAATCCACTTGGAGTACGCGTCTACAACCACAAGGAACATTTTACCCAAGAACGGGCCTACATAGCCGACGTGTACCCTAGACCATGGTTTGGAGGGCCAAGAACATAAACTTAGCGGTGCCTCTCTGGGTATATTGCTTAGCTGCGAGCATGTATTATATCTGTGAACACAGGACTCTAAATCCACATCGATACCGGGCCACCACACGTGGGATCTGGCTGTCGCTTTCATCATTACAATGCTTGGGTGGGTACTGTGGAGGTCATTGATGGTTTCTCTACTCTTCTTGGGGACCAGTACTCGATTGCCCCATGGAAGGCAGTCTGCCTGTATAGACATTTCATCTTTGCGCCACTGGAACAGCTTTATCTCTTCCTGCATTCCCACTGGGACACTGGACCAGCTCCCGTGAAGCACACAGCTTTTGACTAGAGATAATGGGCCCAAGTTTCGGGCCGTGCCTAGAACGGCGCAGCACCGACCTGGACACCCGTTTTTCACGCCACAAAGTGCGCCTGAAAAAAACTTACAGATTCTCCGGCTCCCTGCTGGTCCTCTGGAGTTGGGCGCGGCGCAGCACGAGCTGTAGGGGGCGGAGCCAGGTCCCTGCGCTGAAAACAGTGCCGGGACCTCTGCACATGCGCGCTACAGTGGGCGCGCATATGCAGTAGCTCCAGGCGCCCAAAACTGTGTGGGAGGGGCCCGAAGCACGCAGCCCCTAGCCCTGGCCGAATGGCCTCACTGGGGCTGCGTGCATAAGGCTGCCTCCCACGGCCAGCTCCTGCTTCCTCCCGACCCGACCCGACCCGACCTGACTCCCGCTTCCCCGCCACCCCCGCCAGCCCGCCCTCCCCCGGACCGGACCCGACCCCCCGGACTGGATCCGACCGGCGCTCCCACCCCCCCCACCTGACCTGACCTCCCTCTCCCTCCCTCCCTCCCCCCGCCCCACCCCGACCCGAACCTCCCTCCCTCCCACCACCCCCCTGATCCGACCCGGGCTCCCGACCCCCCCCCCCCACCCGGACCGGACCCGACCCAACCTGACCTCCCTCCCCCCGCCCCCGACACGAACCGACCCGACCCTCCCTCCCTACCCGAACCAACCCGACCTGCCTCCTCCCCCCCCGACCCGACCCGTGCTCCCGACCGCACACCCCCCCCCCCACCGGACCCGACCCGACCAGACCCGACATCCCTCCGCCCCCCCCCGACCCGACCCGCGCTCCTGACCCTGGACCCTGGACCCGACCCGACCCAACGCCACCTACCTGTAAATCTGGTGCTGGAAACGGGCCCTGCCCAAAGTCTTGGGCCCGGTCGGGCCTGGCCCGTTCAGCCTTCCTCCCCTTTCTCCTTACCGCCCCCCTCCCTTCTCCTTTCCCCCCCTTCTCCTTTCCCCCCCTTCTCCTTCACCCCTTCTCTTTTCCCCCCCTTCTCCTTCACCCCTTCTCCTTTCCCCTCCTTCTCCTTCACCCCTTCTCCTTTCCCCCCCTTCTTCTTTCCCCCCTTCTCCTTTCCTTTCCCTTCCCCCCTCTCCTTTCCTTTCCCTTCCCCCACTCTCCTTCCCCTTCTCCCCCCTTCTCTTTCCCCTTCTCCCCCCCTTCTCTTTCTCCTTCTCCCCCCTTCTCTTTCCCCTTCTCCTCTCCCCCCTCTTTCCCCTTCTCCTCTCCCCCCCCTCCTCTCCCCCTCTTTCCCCTTCTCCTCTCCCCCCCTTCCCCTTCTCCTCCTCCCCCCTTCCCCCTTCTCCTCCTCCCTCCCCTTCCCCCTTCTCCTCCTCACCCACCTTCCCCTTTTCCTCCTCCCCCCTTCTCCCCTTCTCCTCCTCCCCCCTTCCCTCCCCCCTTCTCCCCCTTCCCTCCCCCTTCTCCCCCATCCCTCTCCCTTCCCTCCCTCCCCTCCCCCTGCCTCCCCCTCTCTCCTTCTACCCCTCTCCTACCCTCCCCTCGTTGTCAGAAACACAGACACTGACAGATAGAGAGTGAGAGACACACAGACAGACAGACAGAGAGATAGAGACACTGACAGAGACACACTGGGGGGGCATCCCAGCACGCTGTTGGAGGGCTCCCAGTGCTGCAGTCGGTAAGTAGAAAATGTTTTATTTATTGATTTAAAAAAAAAATTATTTCTTATTAATTTTTTTTGATTGATTTATTGGTTGATTTATTGATGTTTTTATCATTTATTATTGATGATGGCTCTTTATTTGTAAAACTGAAGTGTTTAATGTTTGTAAACTTCCCTTTAACCCCCGCCCCCCCCCCCCCCCCACCCACCGATTCCCGACGCCTGATTTGTAACCTACGCCTGATTTTCTAAAGTGCAGACAAGGTTTTTTCAAGTGTACAAAAATCTTCACTTACTCCATTCTAAGTTCGTTTGGAGTAGGTTTTCACTGCCGAAACTTTGAAAACAGGTGTAAGTGGCCGGACACGCCCCCTTTTGAAAAAAAAATTCTGTTCCAAAGTGAAACTGTTCTAACTGACTAGAACTGGAGCAAACTAAATGGCGAGAATTCCGATTTCTAAGATACTCCGTTCGACACCAGTTGGTCCAAAAAATCAGGAGCAACTGAGGCCGAAACTTGGACCCTATAAGGGGTCCTAGCTTGTCCAGGTTTTGATCTGCCGGGCAGTGACGGGTGATTGCTTACTCTCAAATGCTTCCATGACCATGGCTAGATCTGCGGGCTGCGCCATTTCCACCCCCGTGGTGGGCAATGGCAGCCGACTGAGAGCATCGGCGCAGTTTTCTGTGCCTGGCCTGTGGCGGATGGCGTGGTTGTATGCGGACAACGTGAGTGCCCATCTCTGGATGCAGGCCGATGCGTTGGTATTTATCCGTTTACTCTCAGAAAACAGGTATATAAGTGGCTTATGGTCAGTTTCCAATTCGAATTTTAGCCCAAACAGGTATTGATGCATTTTCTTTACACCATAGACACACGCTAACGCTTCTTTTTCAATCATGCTGCAGGCTCTCTCGGCCTTAGACAGACTCCTGGATGTATAAACAACCAGTTACAGTTTCCCAAAATGATTAACTTGTTGCAGTACACACCCGACGCCATATGACGACGTATCACATGCTAGTACCAAACGCTTACATGGATTATACAACACAAGCAATTTAGAAATATAGAAACATAGAAACATAGAAAATAGGTGCAGGAGTAGGCCATTCGGCCCTTCTAGCCTGCACCGCCATTCAATGAGTTCATGGCTGAACATGCAACTTCAGTACCCCATTCCTGCTTTCGCGCCATACCCCTTGATCCCCCTAGTAGTAAGGACTACATCTAACTCCTTTTTGAGCATAACAATTTTCTCACTTTTACAAAGGCATTTTCTTGGCTTTTGCCCCAAACCCATTCGCCCCCTTTGCGTAGGAAGACATGTAGTGGTTCTAGCAGGGTGCTGAGACCCGGTAAGAAGTTACCAAAGTAGTTCAAGAGTCCCAGGAACGACCGCAGCTCCGTCAAGTTCTGTGGCCTCGGTGCGTTCTCGATTGCCTCCGTCTTCGCGTTGGTGGGCCTGATGCCGTCCACCGCAATCCTCCTCCCCAGGAACTCCACTTCAGGCACCAGGAAAATGCACTTCGAGCATTTTAACCTGAGCCCCATGCGGTTGAGTCGACTAAGAACCTCCTCCAGGTTCTGCAGGTGCTTGACTGTGTTCCGACCTGTGACCAAGATGTCGTCCTGGAAGACCACGGTGTGCGGGACCGACTTCAGTAAACTTTCCATGTTTCTCTGGAATATCGCCGCCACTGATCGGATTCCAAACGAGCATCTGTTATAAACAAAAAAGACCTTTGTGCGTGTTGATGCAGGTGAGGGCCTTCGATGATTCCTCCAGTTCCTGTGTCATGTAGGCTGAAGTCAGATCCAGCTTCGTGAACATCTTTCCTCCCGCCAGCGTTGCAAAGAGGTCGTAGGCTTTTGGTCATGGGTATTGGTCCTGCAGGGAGAAACGATTGATAGTTACTTTGTAATTGCCACAGATTCTGACGGTGCCGTCTCTTTGGAGGACTGGGACAATAGGACTGGCCCACTTGCTTAACTCGATCAGTGAAATGATGCCCTCTCTTTGCAGCCAGTCTAACTCGATCTCTACCCTTTCTCTCATCATGTATGGTACTGCTCTCACCTTGTGATGGATGGGTCGCGCCCCCGGAATTAGGTGGATCTGCACTTTTGCTCCTTGGAATTTCCCGATGCCTGATTCGAACAGGGAAGGAAATTTGTTTAAAACCTGGGCACACGAAGTGTCGTCAGCGGGCGATAGCGCTCGGACATCGCCCCAGTTCCAGCGTATCTTTCCCAGCCAGCTCCTGCCGAGCAGCGTGGGACCATCGCCCGGTACCACCCAGAGTGGTAGCTTGTGCACCGCTCCATCGTAGGAGACCTTTACGGTAGCACTGCCGATTACAAGAATCAGTGCTTTAGTGTAAGTTCTTAGTCTCGTGCAAACTGGAGTTAAGACTGGCCTTGAGGCCTTGTTGCACCACAACCTTTCAAAAGTCTTTTTGCCCATGATGGACTGGCTCGCGCCCGTGTCAAGCTCCATTGACCGGGAGTCCATTTAGTTCAACATTCAGCATTATCGGGGGACAATTTGTGGGCACCCCATGTACCTCTGCCTCCTCTATCTGAGGCTCTGGTTCGTAGTGATCCTCTGTGGATCTGTCCTCCTCTGCAACGTGGTGGTTTTCAGGTTTAACAGGCTTTGCAGCTTGCCTGCACACTTGTTGGAGGTGTCCCATTGTTCCACAGCCCTTGCAAACGTACACTTTGAATCTGCATGAATGGAAACAATGATCACCCATGCAGCGCCAACAAGGTGTTAATGGCCTTGCTTTCATCACCCTTGATGGTGGACTCTGAGTCATCTGCGGACGTGTAGCTGCAGATATGTGTGACCTGCCCTGTACATTACGATTTGAAAACAACATCACTTTGTTCACAGTACTTGTAGCAGCACTTGTGTGCTGAGAGATTTGTTTCATATTGTCACTGGTGGCAATGAACGCCTAGGCTATCGCTATGGTCTTACTCAAGGTTGGGGTCGCTACAGTCAAAAGCTTGCGAAGTATGGTTTCATGACCAATGCCAAGTACGAAAAAGTCTCTGAGCATGTGCTCCAAATGTCCTTCAAATTCGTAATGTCCTGCAAGGCGTCTCAGCTCGGCGACATAACTCGCCACTTCCTGGCCATCAGACCTTTTGTAAGTGTAGAACCGGTACCTCGCCATCAGAACGCTTTCCTTCGGTTTCAAATGCTTTCAGACCAGTGTGCACAAATCGTCGTATGATTTCTCCGTGGGTTTCGCTGGAGTGAGAAGATTCTTCATGAGGCCATGCATTGGTGCCCCACAGAAGGTGAGGAGGATCGCTTTACATTTGGCAGAGCTCTTTTCCCCATCTAGCTCGTTGGTCAGGAAGTATTGGTCGAGTCGCTCCATGAAAGTTTCCCAATCATTTCGCTCCGAAAATTTCTCCAGGATGCTCTCTGCATCTTTGGGTTCGCTATCTGTATCTCATCGCCAGTTGTTGTATATGGAGAAAGAGTCAGACTGAACACTGTGAGCTCAAAGTAAAGTGTGACCTTAGTCTTTTATTGCAGATCTCCAGAGTGCCTCTCCAACCTGTGAAGCCTTCTTAAATACCTGTGCTCTCAAGGGATTATGGGATCCTTTGGGACTCCAGGAATGAGCCCTCTGGTGGCTGTACAGAGTAAATACAAGTCCACATATATAACAACCACAAGCAGCCAAAACATACAAGCCACAGAGCAAGCAATCTCAGGAGGGCTACGGCACCGGTATCGATACCCTGTCCCTGATCGGCTCCACCTCTCAGGCACCCGATGGCACCAACTGCCACGAGCCTGAAAGAGCAAACCATGCTAAGGCACAGCCCCCAGACCCAAGGCTATGCCACCAAGGCTACACCCGGGAATGAAGGGTCACCCACAACGGTTCTCCCAAATGGGACCGGGACCAGCCAGGATTCCAAACCAAATAACGCCCAGGCAAGCGAGTCAGCAGTTTCCTATGCACTGCCAGACGACTGCTGTCAGGGAGCAGCAGCGACCCGGGGCGCAAGGAAAGGACAGGGAGGTCACAGGCATCTGTGTACCTGCCCGAGAGCAGGCAACTTGAGCCAACCGGGTTCCCACTGCCAGCACTGGGCACCGCGCCACCACCAGACTACCTGGACACCATCCAGCAATTCTGGTACTAGTTTGTCCTCACACACCAGTACTGATTCCAAGTATATATCAAGTATGTACCTCACCAGTCAAATGTACTTGCCTCACAACTGTAACAAAAATATAATGATGTAAATGCAAATTTTTTTTTTCTGGACTTGAATGTATACGAATGTAATGAGCCACCGGCATAATCTATATATGGCAGGGGTGGGGGGCGGAGAGAATGGAGTGGTCATGGATGCACAAACAGAAACCACCAGCACCTCCACTGCCAATGAAACACCACCTACTCACCCAAGATGGAAATAACCCTCCAAGGGTCAACTAGATAGAGCTAAGCCCAGAGCACAGTCAATGCATGAAGGCGATTTGCACTAAAGGCTTGGGGGAGAGTGATGTCATGTATCCTACATGGTTGCTGCTTGTACTATTACAAGGTGTGCCACTAGGGGGCACCTCAGTGGGAGACTTGTAGCTTACCTGTACAGGTGTGCCAGGCCGAGTATAAAAGGCAGGCCGCCAGGTGTGATCCTCACTCTGGAGTTATCAATAAAGGACTCAGGTCACTACAGTTCAAGTACAACACATTGCCTCGTGGAGTCATTATCAAAGCATATAAAGACATAACACCTCTGATATCTCTAATTGATCCAACCATGTACTCCCAGTATCTGAGCTGGCGCATGTAATATCAGGAGCCTCTCCCTGGCTTCAGCTACCAGTTCCCTCAAGGCTGTCATCCTGGCTTGCCTCAGTCGCATCAGCGCTCTGTCCCTGGACTTGGCTCACACTCGGGCTTTCATCTGCAAGCATAAATGGCGCAAGGGGGAGGTAGGCCATTGACGCATGCAGGCTGCAACTTGCACACCATCCATAAGCAAATACGCTTTAGGCATTTCAGGGAGAGATGGCATTAAAGGAAGGCCTTTACTTACCCATGCTGCCCTCAACGGGATCGGCACAACCGGCAGCCACAGGGAAGACATGTGGGCCCACTAGTGTCAAGACCCTTTCCTCAAGGGGAGTGAGCTGTAAATCTGCCTCACCACCACCAGTCCTCTGTTGCTCCACACGGTTATGAGCAAATTCGCCTGCAAAATAAAGGCGGCTCATAACAGTGTCATGAGGCCTCAGCAATGAGTGCACAAGTGTGTGTCCCTGACATGCAGCTGTAACTGTGACATAAAAAGGAGCCTCCATTGCGAGAATGCAGCCATATATATACAGGCCTCAACAATCAAATGCTGCTTCAGTGACTATATAGTTGTGATTTCTTCAGAGAGCATACAACACACAACCTGTAAGATGGCTGCAGGTTCCGGAAACTTCTGACCTGCTGGTCAGGTGACCTGCTCTTTATTAAACAGCACTAGCTGCAGTAACACAGGTGTCCACAGTGTAGAGCTACAGACATTACAATAGTGAAGGTGGGAAATAAGAGAAGGTGAAGGAGAGGCTCGCAGATGGAAGGTCAGGGGTTGGGGGAACATGTATTCACTTTCATCAAATGATTGATGTCGTTTCCAGCATTGGGTCGTGGTCTGGTCATGAATGGAGGTTCCCGAGACCTCCTCAGCAATCTCTCTCTCTCTCTCTCTCTCTCTTGAGGCATTCATGAACACATCGCGAATCGGTCTTCTTGTATCAGGTTACAGGACGTGCCTCCTTCCCTCCACAGCCTCCATGAGGGTCTCCATTTCAGTGTCAGTAAATCTGCTGGCCCTGTTTGCTACTGGTGCATTAGCCATGGCCTATACTCAAACGGCTTCCTTGCTCAGGGCTGAGCTGCAAACCCTGCCCTTTAAGAAGGCCAGGGAGTAGCTGGCTCGTTAGCAGCATATCAGCAGTAGGTGAATTTCGCGGTCCAAATGCCGCTCTGCACCCAGACCGCAGCAAACTGCTGATTCCCACCAACTAATACTGCTCCGCTACATTTCTTCAGCAAAAATGCTGAATTTCGATCCAATAGCCGCCGCAACCAATGCGACAGTAATGACCGGCAAAAAGCTGTAGGTGCACCCCGTTTCAGGTGGAGCTGAATTTCTACCCTGGTATCATGTTTGTGGATCTGCACTGTACCCCTTCCAAGGCCAACATCTTTGCAAAGATGCGGTGCCCAAAACTGAACGCAGTACTCCAGAAGGGGTCTGACCATAGCTCTGTAGAACTGAAGCATAATTTCCTCACTTTTGAGTTGGAATCCATTAAGATAAAGGCCAGCATTCTATTAGCCTTTTTGATTGCTTTTTGAACCTGTGCACTAGATTTAGTAATTTCTGTGCAGGGATACCTAAATCCCTTTGCTCCCACATAGCTTCTAGTCTCTCACCGTTAAGAAAATATTCCGATTTGTGTTTCTTCAATCCAAAGCGGATGTCCTCACACTTCCCCACATTGAACTCCATCTGCCGTAGTTTTGCCCACTCAACTAATATTGATGAACTGCTCAATTTTCTCTTTCATAGTTTATAACGTCCTCTCAACCTCATAGGGCTAGAAATTGCGTAGCCCCCCGTTTGAGGGAGCACAAAATTATCACCAGGCGCTACGCAAGTGAAACTGACACAAACTTCCAGTTTAGCACTCCAGGAGGGAAGTGAACCACTAAATAAAGCGCTACCACTTCCCTTGGAGCGCTAAACGGAGCAAGAGGAATGGTAGCAGCAGAGCGCTGCACAATGTCCCGTGCAGCGTTGCCAGATCCACAGGCTCCTTTCCTCCCTGAAAAGGAAGGGCCAATGCTGAGGTCGTTTCAAGGTAAGGCTTCGACTGGTCGGCGACGGCACCTGTAATACGCGAAGATCAGCCCCAAGCGCTCTAACAGAGTACAGAGCTGATCAATCGCGGCATTGGAAAAATTCAAAAAGCAACACGGGGGTGCAAATAATCTTTTTCCTACTTCGCCACCAATGCCTTTAAGTACCACTCCCCAGTTAGGCTGGCCGAACTCACAGCATCTCCTGCAGCTGGCGCTGTTGATGCCCGGCGATGCTGCAGGGGGTGGAAGCGAATTTAGGATCCGGGGTGGTAACAGGGCACTGCGCACCGGATGACATCACGATCTCTGGAGCGCAGGTGATCAGGGCAGTAAGGTTTACCTCCAGCGCCAGCCCGCCAGGGAAGTTCATGGGCGGAGCCCCGGAGGCGCTAAGGAGGGAAATTTCTGTGTGTTACTGCTGCAGATTGTCATGTGTTATCCCATATGTAAGTGCATTGTCACTTTATATTAAAGTTACAGGGGCTGATTTTCTTGTGCCTCATTTGCCCAAGCATTGGACAAGCACAGCTCACCCAAAGCTCACAGTGCCTGTCCTTGATATGGCAGGATTTAGTGGGCCAGTTGCATGGCCTGGTCACACTTCTGGCACAGGCCTGTCTTCTTGCTGAAACTTATGCATGAAAATGGGGGTGGAAACAGAGTCAAAACTGTTGGACAGGCTGTCGGCCTCGAGGCCTGAAGATCTTTGGCAAGACTGTGAAATAAAATTGTACTTGCCTTCTAAGGTATAAGAACATAAGAAATAGGAACAGGAATAGGCCATACGGCCCCTCGAGCCTGCTCCACCATTCAATAAGATCTGATCTGATCATGGACTCAGCTCAACTTCCCTGCCCGCTCTTCATAACCCCTTATCGTTTAAGAAATCATCAAATTTATTCAATGTCCCAGCTTCCACACCTTTCTGAGGCAGCAAATTCCACAGATTTACAACCCTCTGAGAGAAGAAATTTCTCCTCATCTCAGTTTTAAATGCTTTGGGTGAAGTCCTGGTATAATGTCTTCTATATTTTTTGTGCTTTATGACCAGGGAGTATGTATTCCCCTGGTACAAATTGCAGGACAATTGGACAACACAACCTCTAGAAATCAGTTTGTAAGAACAGCACTTCACAAGAACGCTTTTATTGAGCAAATAACAGGTTTTTGCTGTGCTGTTTATTGTATTATATTCAACTCGTATAAATGCTATCTGTGTGTTACAGCATAGAAAGGCTGGTGCAGTAATGATCTGCAACACAAAACAGGCTGCCATAGGTATTTTATGGGCTCATATAGATTAAGCTGAATTGTTAAGGGAACAAAGAGCAAATTTCTCTTCAATACACTGATTGGGTTTCATTAAGAATATTATTTACAGACTGGAAAAAGGGTTTGCGCCACATTCAGTGTGAATGGAGGATATAAGTTCTCAAAAATTTACCTTGTTTTGCCTTCAGACTGGAATCTCCAACTCGTTCTTTGAGCATGGATGCACCAAAAGGGGTTCAGATCAAAGCAAGAGCAGGAAACATTGAAGCCTCTTCCCAGAGGGACATTATCTTTCATACTAGTGAAGGAATGGTGAGTACTGCTAAAATTCAGAGTGATACCTCTTTTTCTGATCAAGGTATCCCTGCAAAAGAATGGCTTTTGAAATGTATTCAAAATGGGTCTCTATTGCATAACCAGCTTAAGAAGTAGTTCAGCAGTAAGTTATTGTGTATTTTGTTTCTATGGAAAGAAAGAACTTTCTTTTTATTTTTACGTGGTGTGTTTTGGGTCTGCACTATAAAAACTTCTTAGTACTCTTTGTGTTAACCTTATTTGAAATATCAATCTGATCATACTCCATTGCCTACTTGACCTCTTTGTTCATGCTGCCACCATTTGTTTCAGGTAGCGTTGCATTATGTTGAATATTTCTCGAATATTGCCACTGTGGTTAGTATTGGACTGTCTCCCATCCTCCACAATCGTCCTCAGTGCTACCTTATGCGTGTGATGCTCATCCATCATCCTTGTTTTTAGAGCAAGGCCTCTGAGATCTGAGCCCATGGGTTGACTTCTGTGGAGCTCCATTTCCCATTGTCAAATCTCACTTTCACTTCTGACTCCTCTGGTGTTGTAAGAGTAATGAATTATGGAGTGCCACACAAGGAAAGGTCAGGGAGCGGATGGCTCACCTTAGTTGCTCTGTTGCGATTGGTGAACTTCTTCCTGCACTGCAAAGGAGTCCTGGGGTTCTAGGAGGTGGAACTCACTGCCACAGCCATCTCACTCCATACTACATTCTTGGTAGGTCTCCAGCCCACATCGCCTAAAATAACTATCTCCCCTGCCAAGACTGAGGCCTAAAACGATACGGTATTGGGCTATTTGGGAGGGAGTGGAGCACTCTATTAGACTCTCGGGGATCAGAGGTTCATGGCCTTTGCACTAAGAAGAAGGATGCTCAGAGTATCAAGCATTGGGGACTGTATCTGACAGTGTGCTGTGGATGGCAGCTTGGGTAGAGGAGCCCACCAGCAGCATGAGTAGCACATTAGAAGGACTATTTGACAGCACTCCAGGAACATCTGCAGCAGAGGCCCAAAAGGCAGTCCTTCATTACTCCACAGATACCCAGACTGTAGCCACAGAGACCTCAAATGTCAGAGTGGAGAGAGTTGTCTCCTTCAATAGTGTGTTCAGTAACGATTCTGCTGGATGAATGGACTTCGTTGTAGTGCTGCTGAGAAAATGCACCGGTGTCATCAGTCAAGCTGTAGAGGGTAGATTTTATCTCCAAAGAACCACACAGAGACTCCTTCGTCTGTGTTAAAGACTGTTGCAACTGTGTTCACTTGCATGCTGTTCTGCTTCTGGTCACAAACAAGCTACACATTGAAAGACTGGCATCCTTTCCTGTTGACGTACATTTGGGCATTAATGAGGTAAGCACATGTGGTCACATGGGCCTTGGGGAATCCTGCCTCTCGGTAAAATATCAGCTGTCTGTCATGTTGCTGCGGAAAGCTGAGAAATTTCTGGTTGTAGAAACCAATTTATTCGTAATTTGCTCAATGCATCAGTGCACAGCTGTTTAGTTGATGTTACAGATGTCCCCAGCGATGGCCTGAAACGATTCCACAGCATGAAAGTAAGAGGCGGTGGTGAATTTAACAGCCACTGGCATATGGTGGAGATGAGCTGCAGGTCCCCATGTAGCATGTGGTGTAATTGAGTGACAACCTGCTTTGTAAATTGCAGCTGTTGTTCCTCAATCAATGCAAGTCAGACCACCTCGGCCTGTAAACTCTGGCATTGGCAGGTGGGACCACCTAGGCCTGTAAGCTCTGGCATTGACAGGTGGGTTCCCTCCACCTTCCTCACCAGACTGGCTGCCCTCTGTCCTCTCTGTCTTCTTTCAAGCATCAACAGTAGTGGGGAATCCCCAAAAAGAAGTGTAGCCTGCATGAAAAAGGATGAGTAAATGGCAGTCCCACCGCAAATGGCACAAAGGTAGATGGTAAAGTAGTTAGCTACAGACCAAAAAAAAACACAATCGTAAGATTTTAACAGCAAATGAACAAACTGATCCCTTTTAACCTATTTCTGCTTTCAGGGTCGTGCCCCAATATCCTTGTGTGATTTATATTGCTGTGATTAGGACCAACGTAAATGAGTCAGGCACAGTGGGAAATGGGATGTATCGTCTCATTTTCATGGGCCCATCCAAACTTCCTCCACCTGGTAGAACTTATGGCAGAAAACTGTGGCACTAAAGTGGGCCGGATCCCCACCCCATTTCCAATCCCTAGCCACCCAATTACCATCCCAAATTGGGTGGAACGCAATGGTAAGTCTAGGCTTCACTGGCCAAACTCGTTATGTGAAGAAGTGCTCTCAGAAGAGGAAAAAAGTCAAGAGGAAAACATTGGAAAATTTTGTTGTGTAACATTACTTTGGGATAATGAAATCTCAAACACTGGCTGAGGATACAGAAGCCTAGAAATTACAGTTTGCGATATCAGTGAACGAATGCTTGATACTTTAACAAAGGCAGCAACTTATTTATTTGCAATATGTTAATATTCCCATATAAATAGCAGCCAGGGCAAAGTTACATGATCCTGTTAAGCATTCTTTTGCTAATATCACCAACAATGATTTTCAGGCTGGGGCAATAATATACATCAGAACATCCAAGAACATTTTTTTTTATTAGTTCCTGAGATGTGGGCATCACTGGCAAGGCCAGCATTTATTACCCATCCTTAATTGCCCTTGAGAAGGTGGTGGTGAGCGGCCTTCTTGAACCGCTACAGTCCATCTGGTGAGGTTACTCCCATCGTGCTGTTATGGAGGGAGTTCCAGGATTTTGACCCAGCGACAATGAAGAAACGACGATATATTTCCAAGTCAGGATGGTGTGTGACTTGGAGGGGAACTTGCAGGTGATGGTGTTCCCATGCACCTGCTGCTCTTGTCTTTCTAGGTGGCAGAGGTCACAGGTTTGGGAGTTGCTGCCAAAAAACCTTGGCGAGTTACTGCAGTACATCTTGTAGATGGTACACACTGCAGCCATGGTGCGCTGGTGATGGAGGAAATGAATGTTTAAGGTGGTGGATGGGATGCCATTCAAGCAGGCTGCTTTGTCCTGGATGGTGTCAAGCTTCCTGAGTGTTTGTGGAGCTGTACTCATCCAGGCAAGCGGACAGTATTCCATCACACTCCTGACTTGTGCCTTGTAGATGGTGGAAAGGCTTTAGGGAGTCAGGAGGGGAGACACTCACCGCAGAATACCCAGCCTCTGACCTGCTCTTGTTGCTACAGTATTTATGTGGCTGGTCCAGCTAAGTTTCTGGTCAATGGTGATCCCCAGGATGTTGGAGGATTCGGGGATGGTAATGCTGTTGAATGTGATGGGGCAGTGGTTAGATTCTCGCTTGTTGTAGATAGTTATTGCCAGGCGCTTGTGTGGTGCGAATGTTACTTGCCACTTATCAGCCCAAGCCTGAATGTCGCTCAGGTGTTGCTGCATGCGGGCATGGACTACTTTATTATCTGAGGAGTTGCAAATGGAGCTGAACACTGTACAATCATCAGCGAACATCCCGACTTCAGACCTTATGATGGAGGGAAGGTCATTGATGGAGCAGCTGAAGATGGTTGGACCTAGGACATTGCCCTGAGGAACTCCTGCAGCGATGCCCTGGGGCTGAGATGATTGGCCTCCAACAACCACAAACTTTGTACTCGGTATGACTCCAGCCAGTGAAAAGCTTGCCCTCTACATTGAAAAAACTACATTGAAAAAAATCAATGTAAGGAAAAGGTGAAACAGGTTGTTTATTTTAGAATTTATAGGGGGAAAAATTCAGTTGGTTAGCACCTCCCGTTAGCACCTGCAGAGGGTGGTAATGAGGCACTGATGCAGCAGTGCCAGTGCGAGGTGAATCCAGCAAGGGACGGCAAATCTGGACCCCACCCCCACCCCCGCCGCCCCGTTGCACCACTGGTGCAAGGTACCGCCAGGGACTTCAAAGCCAGGCAGATCATGACATCAGTTAGTGTGCAATGCTCACTGGGTGCCCGATCTGTCAAATTCATTAAGGACACTTACCTTTGCGCCTCAACCAGACAGCGACAGGGAGAGGAGTCACACAGCAGCAGAACACCAGTTCCAGGGACGTTATTTAAAGGCATCTGCATTCATCACTCCCAGCTATCAGGGCAGGTTAATTTCTGTGGTCGCTTGTCAGTTTCAGCAAGTGGATGAGTTTTCATGGGTAATTTCAAGATTCTTTTTTATCAGCATTGTTCTGGCAAGTACAAAATGGCTACATTTATTGTTCAAAGATTCAAACTGCTACACTTGGCAATATTAATGGGGGCTGTACTGACGCCACCTCACCCTCCAGGATCTACAGCGGAGGGGAGCGAAAGCAGCCAGAAATGCAGGTAGAGGGATGAAGAGGAACATCAGGGCTCTCACCAGGGTGACTTAAACCCCAGATCCCTTTTGCTCACCACATGCCCATGATATCATCCCTGTGACTTGCCATATTACAGCGTCCTCCTGGGCACAATGAGAGAGACCACAAAATATTAAAAACTCCATTAATAAATGTATGCATAAACATAACACACATATCACATTCATTATAATAACTAATGACCCTTGTGCCTGCCATAGTTGAATAGCTGTCATTATGTGCATGGTTTGAGATGTGGGTGTGAGTGTTGGTAGGTACAGATTGTTGGTGGGTGAGTGCTGGGGGGCTGGTGCTTTGGGTAGTGTGTGAAGACTGTGGTACAAATGGTGGTACGTAGCATTTGTTGAAGCCTTCAATCACCCTGACCACCCGACTGAGGTGGATCTGCCATGTGCACACAGGGTTCAGTCCTCTGGCTCCTTCTCGTCATTGTGCTTCTCCTTGCTGAGGCAGCTGCACAGCCAACAATGCTGAGACTGAGGTGCTGCAGTATCAAAGAACCTCCCCTTTCAATACTGGGAAAAGCCTGTAGCAATGATGAGTTTAGATTAGACTGCACCTGATATTGGTCCACCCTTTGAGAGTAACGCCACTGAGCCTTTAAGTCTTGATTTAGCACCCTAATCATTTCTTTGAATAGTGAGAATGAATTTTGTGTGCAGTCTAAAGCATTAGCGCCTGGCACTAATTCTCAAACTTTTCTAAAGATACTGCCCACTCCTGGACTATAAGGAATTGCTCACGCAGATTGTTTGTACAAGAGATTCTGGGGTCGAAATTGCCCACAGCGGGAAATTGGGGAAGGCACTTCGAATTAATCGGAAATTTACCACCTGGCGGGAGTCAAGAGGGAAGACCCGGAAAATTGGGCTCTCCAACTCTGACACCACCTGCCAGCACTTTGGAGCATGGTTTGAGGTGGTGTAGGGGCGGGTTTGTGAGGGAGCAGGGCGGTGATGACGCCAGCCATGCTCGCATTGCGTTGACACGTCGCAACATCCTTCCCCTTCACTTAAAAGGAAGGAACGCTACGAGGTCCACGTGGAGCCTACTGGGCCACCAGGAAGGAGTTCCGCCGGGCCAGCGGCCCGACACGCAAAGGGGCTGCCATTGAACCAGCAGCCGCCATTGTTGGGCCAACTCAGGAGTCTGCCGACAATTAAAATAAAATGGCTGCCGCAGCAGTGCACCCTCCCCTTTAAGGGCTGCCGCACTGCCCAGCCACTGGCAGCTTCCTGTCACGCGAAGCTGTCGCGGGCACCACGGGGTAAGGGGTCGCTGCGCTGGCCGGGGTGGAAACAGGGGGCATGGCAGAAGACCATTCCTGCCGTCCCCGACTCGGGGCCAATTGTGGATGGGTCGACCCCAACACCTGCCCCCGGGTATTATTAGAGGCAGTAATAGGCCTTAAAGAAGGAGGCAATTCCCCCCCCCCCCCTCTACATATTGCAATACAGCAAAAATAATGAAACTGTATTTTTCCCGTTTCTTTTACAGCTAGTGCTGGATGCTGAGACTGTGAAACTACCTAAGTTGCCTCACGGGACACAGGGTGGATCTGGAAGTTCTCAAGGACTATATGAAGTTTGTGTCTGCCCAGATGGAAAGCTTTACCTGTCTGTCGCAGGAGTGGGTTCCACCTGCCAGGAATATAGCCGGGCCTGCCAGTGAGCATCTTGGAATCTTCTTGAGTCATCTGAGAACTTGACTTCATCCAGCATTTTTGAAAACATTTGAAAACTTTCTCAGCAAATGCAGCTGCAAGTATCAGTGCCATAGCATCGTAAAGAAAGCGGTAAAAGATTTCCTTCCATCGATATATCTTCTAATCTGAGATATTAAACAGAACCCCCTATTGCCCCAGAAAAATAGAAAAATATTATATACAAATGGACAAAAAGAGCACAATTTAGAACTTTCATTTCAAAATAGTGGAAGCAAAAAAGTGACTTGGGCTCAATTGCCATTGTTGCACAGACAACATTGTTAACAGCCCATGATAATGGACTGCAACGAGATTTACTATCAACAGTTGCATCAGATGATGCTCCTACTATTATTGAACATTTTTATAGGAAAGACATATGGACTCCGAATTATAAATCAGCATTTTCTATCAGCGCATCAGTCTAACTTCTACATCGTCCACCTCTTACTTATGCCGACATGTGAGATTCATTTTTTAATGATAAAAATACATTGTATTAATTAAATTTTGATACACTAACTGCAGAGGCTGAGTTGATTTTGACCAGTGTCTGCTATATCTCTATGCAATAACTCTGTTTTTTTTTCCTGCAATAACACTTGAACCACAAGAGCTGTGCTTTTTGTACAAAACTACAATGTGGAATAAAGTATCCAAAGCTTTACCATCTGTATGTAAACCACAGTATTAAAGTTGTAGTACCCTTTCTTAGTCCTTTTATAAAGCTATGTTGAAATGTATAAAAATAAAAGTACACTATCCCTATTTGCATTTGAGTGATTATTTTATCCCTATTACTTTGTAACAATTTATATTATTGTATTAATCTATAAATGTATTAACTATTATCTAGCAGGAGGGTCGGTAACCCGAGGACACAGATTTAAGATAATTGGCAAAGAACCAGAGGGGCGATGAAGAGAATTTTTTTGTGCAGCAACTTGTCATGATGTGGAGAAAACAGATACAATTGTAACTTCAAAAGGGAATTGGATATATACTTGAAAAGGAAAAAATTGCCGGGCTATGAGGAAAGAGCAGGGGAATGGGACTAATTGGATAGCTCTTTCAAAGAGCCGTCATGGGCACGATGGGCCGAATGGCCTCCTTCTGTATTGAATGATTCCAAGATCTGCTTAACTGCTATCTGTCATACATTTACTCCAGCTAGAAATGAGGTAACATTTCCCAGCAGAACATCCTGGTTACTTTAACTGTACACATAAGCAAAGCACAGCACAACCAGAAAAATTAATCAACAAAGACTCCGATGCCATCGTGTGGTCATTGTCCGACATCGCTTCACTGAAACCTTTGTTACTACAGCAATAATACCGGTCACTGGATTTGTAGCTCTGGTGTTAAATGTCATCTGTTCATTTTCGAGACTAAACCAATAAAGTTGCAATCAGATTGTGAAATTTCACTTAGAATCCTGACATTAACCAGGATTTATATTGTCAATTGTACCAGTTTTATTTTGGAGTAGAACCCAAATTAGTTTCGCTCCAAACCCATGTTGGATCAGAAGTTCACATAAATCACAGATTGGCTGGCTTTAAGGATATTTCAAATTAATAGTCCGTTGAATAAAGGGATATTGCAGGTTTAAAGCCTCTGTGCCACCTATTCACTTTCTTCATATAGAATACAAACAGACTGGTCAAATGGGCAGACTATGGTAGCTGCAATTTAACACGGATCAGTGTGAAGTGATTCACTTTGGGAGACACAAGGGGTGTCAGTATAAATTCAATGGTACTATCTTGAGCCAGGTAGAAAAGCAGAGAGACCTGGGGCTACATATTCACACATCTTGCCGGCCGCTTCTGTCCCTGGCCGAAGGGATCCCGTGCCGGCCGCTTTTGTCCCTGGCCGAAGGGATCCCGTGCCGGCCGCTTCTGTCCCTGGTCGAAGGGATCCCGTGCCGGCCGCTTTTGTCCCTGGCTGAAAGGACTTTGCACCGGGCCCCCGAGCCAAAAGGACTCTGCATCGGCAGAGCCCATCCCGGGCTGAAAGGACTCCACACCTGCCCATGCCTATCCCTGTCGAACCGGCAGAAAGGACTACGGGATGTCGAACCGGCGAAGGGACTCCTGGCCGGCGTTGAACCGGCAGAAGGGACCGAGGCGGTGGCGTTCAACCCAACATCTTATGCTCCCAACCAACTTTTAATTAATTTTTAAACTTTTAATCATCCTTTAAACTTATTTAAACAATTTGAGAGAACTTTTAAAACTCAGATTTTAGACTCTTAATCGAAATACTTTTAAATATTTATTATTGATCTACATTTTTGACTTTTTAACAACTTTTAGAAACTTTTTAAATTGGGGAAACTTTTATAACCTATTATTGATTTACATCTTAGACTTTTTAAACTCTTAGAAACTTTTTAAACAAATTGGGAATCTTTATCAACTTCTAACTTTTAAAATAACTTTGGTGGTCACCTTCCTAATGCCTGCCCCCCAACCAAGCCTCGGGCCTTCTACCATCAATGGCGCTACTCAGCACCGAGCTTGCGGCCAACACTTCGCCGTAGGCAATTAGGCTTATCGAGCTGTGCCTGGTCTCCAGTTGTCTTGGACCCCCCTGCCACTGGACCAAGACCTTGCTCAGCTAAGCCTGTGTGGTTGCCGGTGTGCAGCGGCCACCCCACATTAAAAGAACTCACGCACAGGCATCTTCCACTTCGTCAGTATGAAGTTCGGGACCTGGAACGTCAGGACCCTCATGGACAATCCCAACAGCAACAGGCAGGAATGCCGCACCGCCATAGTGCCTGGGAACCCAGATGTTTTGACATTGACATCGCCGCCCTAAGCAAGACCCGGTGGGCAGGGGAAGGCCAGTTGAAGGAACATGGTGGAGGTTATACCTTCTTCTGGAAAGGGAAACCAGAGGCAGAACGCCGCCTTCGTGGAGTAGGCTTTGTTGTCAAGAATGAGCTGGTCAACCGCCTCAAAGGCTCCCCTGTGGGGTTAACGAACGCCTCATGACTCTTCGTATTATCCTATCCCGGAACCACTGTGCCACACCCATCAGTGCGTATGCCCCAACACTTGATGCAACGGATGAGGCTAAAGGGGGTTTTTATTCCAACCTCGAGACATCCTTGTCCCGCGTCCCCACAGATGACAAATCATCCTCCTGGGTGATTTTAATGCCAGGGTCAGCAAAGACACAGCCCTCTGGGAGGCGTGATTGGCAGAGAGGGGGTAGGGATACCCTACTCCTGACAAAATGTCTAGAATATGAACTCCTCACCACCAACACCCTGTTCCACCAGAGGAACAAATACAAGGCATCATGACAACACCCTCGCTCCAAACACTGGCACCTGCTTGACTATTTCATCGTCTGAGCCGGGGATCGCAAGGATGTGCGCATCACAGGAGCTGATGACTGCTGGACGGACCACTGCCTAATCCGATCCATCATCAACATTAACATTGTCCCAAAGCAGAGTGGACAGCAGAAGCAGTTCCGCTGAAAAGTTAATGCCAGGGCACTTAGAGACCCAGCTAAGAGAGCCCTATACAGCCAGTGCCTCACAGCCAATCTGGTGTACTTTAATGACCCTGAGATGCTGAATGCCCACAATGCTTGGTCTGCCCTCCAGGCCTCTATGACCAGTGCCTGTGAAGAGACACTTGGTCACTCAACCAGAAAACATCAGGACTGGTTTGATGAAAATGATCAGGAGATCGAAGAACTAATAGATCACAAGCGCGAAGCATTTATGAGCCTCAAGCAACAACCCAATTCGGGAGCTGCGAAATAACATTACAGATGGCTCAAGGCTCAGGTCCAACAAAAAACTCAGGACCTAAAGAACAGGTGGTGGATGGAAAAAGCACAGGAGATACAGCAGCTGGCCGACAGCCACAATATGCAAGGATTCTTCATTACAGTCAAGGCCACCTACGGTCCAAACTCCCAAGGCCCCACCCCACTCCTGGCCAAGAATGGGGAAACACTCATCAAGGACACCGAGGCTGTCAGGGCCTGATGGAAGGAGCACTTTGAAGATCTCCTCAATCGAGACTCTGCCTTTGACGCGAGTGTTCTCGACTCCATCCCGCAGCATGCGACCCGCCACCACCTCAGTGAAACTCCAACGTTGCACGAGGTAGGCAAAGCCATAAAACAGCTGAAGAATAACAAGGCTACGGGTGCGGATGGAATCCCTGCTGAGGCGCTAAAGTATGGTGGAGAGGCGCTGTTGGCGTGGATACATGACCTCATCTCTCTCATCTGGAGGGAGGAGAGCATGACGGGAGATCTTAGAGATGCAGTGATCATGACCATTTTTAAAAAGGGGACAAGTCCGACTGCGGCAACTACAGGGAAATCTCCCTGCTATCAGCCACTGGGAAAGTTGTCGCTAGAGTTCTCCTCAATCGACTTCTCCCTGTGGCCAAGGAGCTCCTCCCGGAATCACAATGCGGATTTCATCCCCTAAGGGGCACAACAGACATGATCTTTGCAGCACGACAGCTGCAGAAAAAATGCAGGGAGCAGCGCCAGCCCTTATACATGGCCTTTTTCGATCTTACAAAGGCCTTTGACACTGTCAACCGTGAGGGTCTATGGAGCGTCCTCCACCATTTTGGATGCCCCAAAAGTTTGTCAACATCCTGCTTCATGATGACATGCAGGTCGTGATCCTTACCAACGGATCCATTACAGACCCAATCCACGTCCAGACCGGGGTCATACAGGGCTGCGTCATTGCTCCAACCCTCTTCTTAATCTTCCTCGCTGCCTTGCTCCACCTCACAATCAACAAGCTCCCCACTGGAGTGGAATTAAACTACAGAACCAGTGGGAAGCTGTTTAACCTACGCCGCCTCCAGGCCAGGTCCAAGATCACCCCAACCTCTGTCGTTGAGCTGCAGTGTGCGGACGACGCCTGCGTCTGTGCACTTTCAGAGGCTGAACTCCAGGATATAGTCAATGTATTCACTGAGGCATGTGAAAGCATGGGCCTTACGCTTAACATCCGTAAGACAAAGGTCCTCCATCAGCCTGTCATTGCCGCACAGCATTGCCCTCCAATCATCAAGATCCACGGTGCGGCCCTGGACAACGTGGACCATTTCCCATACCTCGGGAACCTCTTATCAACAAAGGCAGACATTGATGCGGAGATTCAACATCGCCTCCAGTGTAGCCTTTGGCCATCTGAGGAAAAGAGTGTTTGAAGACCAGGCCCTCAAATCTACCACCAAGCTCATGGTCTACAGGGCTATAGTTATACCTGCCCTCCTGTATGGATCTGAGGCATGGACGATGTATAGAAGGCACCTCAAGTCACTGGAGATATATCACCAAAATATATCACCAAGGTCTCCGCAAGATCCTGCAAATCCCCTGGGAGGACAGGCGCACCAACATCAGTGTCCTTGACCAGGTTAACATCCCCAGTATTGAAGCACTGACCACACTCGATCAGCTTCGCTGGACAGGTCACATAGTTTGCATGCCAGATACGAGATTCTGAAGCAAATGCTTTATGCGGAGCTCCTTCGTGGTAAACGAGCCAAAGGAGGACAGTGGAAACGTTATAAGGACACCCTCAAAGCCTCCCTGGTAAAGTGCGACATCACCACTGACACCTGGGAGACCCTGGCCGAAGACCGTCCGAGGTGGAGAAAGTGCATCCGGGAGGGCGTTGAGCTCTTCGAATCTCAACGCCAAGAACGTGAAGAGGCCAAGCGCAGGCAACGGAAGGAGTGCCCGGCAAACCAGCCCCACCGACCCCTTCCCTCGACGAATGTCTGTCCCACCTGTGACAGGGTCTGTGGCTCTCATATCGGACTATTCAGCCATCAAAGAACTCACTTTGGGAGTGGAAGCAAGTCTTCCTCGATTCCGAGGGACTGCCTATGATGATGACACATAAATACAGTGCAGGCACAGTCACCTTCTAACACTCTGCACGTTGTCTGATGGGATGTTCCAGTTGTTGAAATCTTGACATGTCTCAATAATATCAATGAATATATAGAGCCTTCAAAGCAACATATATTCTGCAGTTTATTGAAAAATTGCTGTACTAGTTTTTAATCATAAATCTCTGTATAAAGCCATTTGGGCTTCCATTTTTTATATAAGAACATAAGAACATAAGAAATAGGAGCAGGAGTAGGCCATTTGACCCCTCGAGCCTGCGCCGCCATTCAATAAGATCATGGCTGATCTGATCATGGACTCAGCTCCACTTCCCTGCCCGCTCCCCATAACCCTTTATTCACTTATCGCTCAAAAATCTGTCTATCTTCGCCTTAAATATATTCAATGACCCAGCCTCCACAGCTCTCTGGGACAGAGAATTCCACAGATGTACAACCCTTTGAGAGAATAAATTCTTCCTCATCTCAGTTTTAAAAGGGCGGCTCCTTGTCCTGAGACTATACTCCCTAGTATTAGTTTCCCCTTTGAGTGGAAATATCCTCTCTGCATCCACCCTGTCGAGCCCCCTCATTATATATTTCAATAAGATCACCCCTCATTCTTCTGAACTCCAATGTGTATAGGCCCAAACTACTCAACCTATCTTCATAAGTCAACCCCGTCATCTCCGGAATCAACCTAATGAACCTTCTCTGAACAGCCTCCAAGGCAATCTTTCCTTAAATATGGAGACCAAAACTGCACGCCATACTCTAGGTGTGGCCTCACCAATACCCTATACAGTTGTAACAGGATTTCCCTGCTTTTATACTCCATCCCCCTTGCAATAAAGGCCAACGTTCCATTTGCCTCCCTGATTACTTGCTCTACCTGCATACTAACGTTTTGCGTTTCATGCACAAGTACTGCAGCATTTTGCAATTATTCTCCATTTAAATTATATTTGCTTTTCTATTTTTTCTGCCAAAATAGATAACCTCAAATTTTCCCACATTATGCTCCATCTGCCAAATGTTTGCCCACTCACTTAGCTTGTCTTTATCCCTTTGCAGATTTCTTGTGTCCTTCTCACAATTTGTTCTCCCATCCATCTATCTTTGTATCATCAGCAAACTTGGCTACATTACACTCAGTCCCTCCATCCAACTCATTAATATGGATTGTAAATAGTTGAGGCCCCAGCACTGAACCCTGCTGCACCCCACTAGTTACTGTTTGCCAACCAGAAAATGACCCCTTTATCCCGACACTCTGTTTTCTGTTAGTTAACCAATCCTCTATCCATGCTAATATATTACCCCCAACCCCGTGAACTTTTATCTTGTGCAGTAACCTTTTATGTGGCACCATATCGAATGCTTTCTGGAAATCCAAATATACCACATCCACTGGGTTCCCTCTTATCTATCCTGCTCGTTACATCTTCAATATTTAAGATAATTTTTTAATATATATATACATCTTTTTAGATTATTCGAATTTAAGGGTTATAATTCAGTTACTAAAATCTCATCTGCTTACGATATAAAATATAACAAATGAGCCAACAAAACATGTCATTACACAAAAAAAGGTGCAGACTATGGCACGGGGTCAGTGGGAGGTTACTTTATTTAAATACTGCCGGCAAGTGCCTACGCTACAAGGACCTAGGCGGAAAAATTTGGGCCATTTGCGCCCCCCTTTAGCCCCTGAGGGGTCGTGAATGACTTTTTGCTTGGGTGCGCGCTGCTATCGATTCCCGGGAGTTTAGCGGTGGCAGTAACCGGCAGCACCTTGCGCCGCTGTAGTACAGTGACCCGTTTTCGCCCCAGAGCAAACATTCGGTGGTGCCCCATGAAGCTGCCACAGGGCGAAAATTAAAGGGGTGCGGCAGCAAAAAAATCAAAATAGCCGACTTCGAGGCTTTGTTGTTTGTAGATCGCGGGGTCCGTGCCGCGATCTTGCAGCCCGGCACTCTACTTGTGTGCCAGGCTGCTGCCACAGCACCCCGTTCCCTGGTGATCCAGCGATGGCTCTGTTTCCCGCCCGCAGAGTCGGCAGCTTGGTCGCCCCCCTTTAATGGAAAGGGAGGGCCGTGACTACCCACCAGTGCTACGCATCCTACCGCGTAGCGCTGCAAACTTCGCATGCCTTTGCGCTCCACAACCGCCCCCGAGAGGAACTGTAGCATTGCGGGGCAGATGTCCGCGCCTGGTGCAGGAACTCCCGCCTTGCAGCTGTTACCCCCACTATGGAGCGGTACTGAATTTCATCCCCCTAATTTTGGGAACCCACATGTGCTGGATAGTCCGGTGCCAGCTGTTGTCTGTAAGAGGGTTTCCTGTAGCATCACCCCTCCAACCCCACCACGGATATACGTTTTGTGGTGTGTTGGTAAGGCGGCCGAAAATATCAATTAAAAAAAAAATCACCACCCTCTTCAGGGGTCCAAGTTGTGATCCAGGCCAGCACCCTGCTGGGGCTTTCTTTAGGTGGGCACACTTCCACCGGGATAGCAGCCTCTTCTCACTTGGTGTACCAGTTGCCAGTGTGTACAAGGCATACAAGAGGCTGAGGTCATGGGAACCTCCAAATTCTGTATTCCGAGCTCAAAAAATACCAATGTCTGGGACCATGCCCCATGCTCCAAGGATGCCTGAAAGACATTCAACCCTATATTCAGTCAGGCAATATTTTAGGTGTCCCTGGCAGCAGTTTAAAACAGGCGTTAGGCCTCTTCCATATGTACATGAGGAGTCTTGTGCCTGTTTTAACACATCAACTAAATTAGCGGGTGGTCAAACGAGCATCGCTGATGAATCTTCAGTGGCCACTGTCAGTGAGTGCCTTATTTTTTTTAATTTGATGTGCACCCACTGGTGACCTGCGATCAGTATCCCTCCTGTTGTCTTTCGTCCCCTTTCCCCGGGACTTACCTAAGGATCTCTGCCGGTGAGGCAAGCGGCCAGAAATTTGTCATTTTGAAATGGGCGAGCTACCTCGGGAGGTGTGACAGGTGCCAACAGCTCACCCAAATGATTAAAATGAGGAGAGAGGCCCGAGGCTCACCTGAAATTGGACTGTGGGCCTCCCGGTTGCAGGCTATAACCAATTTGTACTCCAGGGGGTCTCTCTCCCAGCCCCACCTCCTCCACATCACTAGCTTTGGCAGAGAATCTGTCCCTTACAATGCCATTTGGTACAAAATTTGGTGCGGCTTTTCTGCTACACTCCCATGAGAGTTGCAATGGGAGCTCGCTATGGAATTTAAAAATGCCTTTATTGCTGTAATTCTGATTAGAGATGTTACCCACTTGACCAATGAGCACCATGATGGAGCAGATGAACAGAGAGCTATTTTGTTCTCCCCCTTCACATGTCCAATGACATGTAACCTAAAGGACCCCATTCAAGCTACTTTGTGTTCTCAGTTCGGTTCAGCACAGAATCTTACTGTCTCTATGGAGTGCAGCTGTATCATAAAGAAAGTTATAAATTTGCTGCCTATAGTCCTGACTATTGCCTGGAATTTCCACAGGGGTTTTCCCGATTTATTGTCATAGTTACAGTGGAAGATTGGCTGAATCCCCAGAGAATTGGTATGAATGGATAAAAATGGCCATTTACTCTGTTCCATCAGGGTGATCGGGAGAACCCTGTGGAAATTCAGGGCTTACATTTAATAAGATTGGATTCAAATCCATTTTTTTTATTTTTGAAAAGAAAATTAACTAAAACCTTTTCCTCCTACTTTTAGATTATTAGCTGCTGCTAGGAGAAAGAAGTTTTAAAATATATACTCAAAACTAAATGACAACTCCTTCAATTCAGTACCCATCCTGGAACAGCACATCACAACAAACGTATTAATTATCTGATTGAATAACTGAGCAAGAAATAAGTGAACATTTTCCTTTGTTACATTAAAAAGTGAACAGAAGCCATTCTGATTCCTGCTCACACCACACTTCCCCTGGTTGTTTAAACATGCCTTTTTCCCTCCTATTTTAATGCTTCTCCTAAAAGCAACCCCAGGGCCAGTGTTGTGAGAAGTGGCTGGCTGCTCCTATAGGACAAAAAAACAGTATTTTTCTCTGCTTCAAATGTTCATCTACTCTTGTCTTAAAAGATGCAATAATCTCTGCTTCAGTTATTCCCTGTGATAAAGCAACAGTTATATAATTATAAAATGACTACAGGGCACACTAACCAACATGGCGTGTGGTGCATTTCTGGTGCAGAGTGAGCACACCATATTGGGCTCGGCAGCGCCGGGTTTTCAGGTGTGCAATCAAATTTTCACACCAAAAATACAATTAATACTGAGGTATTCAAAACCAACTCAGAAGCACATGCACAGAAGAGTGTTTAATATGGCTTCAAAACTAGAATGACCAAAAATTGAAATCCCACTAACAAACAGTTAATTGCTGCTAAATTTATATAAGGGGCATTTACTATCATATAACAAACTTTTTTCTGGGCTCATTTTTCCCTAACCCTGGGCTCAACTTTCCCAAAGCTGTTTTCTGGCGTACTTGAAGAGTTACGCCCATTTTTTGGGGGGCCCCAAGTAGGCCAAAAAAAAAATCTTCCAAGTTTTCCCGTTTGATTTCTTCATTTTGGCGCCGCCTAGCCTGTCGTTTATGTTTGGGGATGGAGCCTTGATCTGCGCCAAAAAGGTCAGGTTGCCACGGTAAGCAGTGACACAATGCGGGCTGAGGCTGGAAAGTGACACTTACAGCCAGCTCACAGCAACCAAGCACAAGCACATTACAGCAACTTACCAAGCATAAGCACATTAAACATTGCAGCAACTTACCGCCATTAAATTATTAAAGGTGTCCCCCCATGCCGGTCCCCTGGCCTCCTCCCTCCCGGTTCCCGCACCTATCCCAGGCCAAACGCCCTCCTCCCTCCGGGTCCCCACACCTAACTATACCCGAAAGGCTTCCCCCCCATCTCTCCCATTCGCTCTTACCTCTCCTGCTGCTGCTGTCCAGGGATCTGCTGCGTTGATTTACTTACTTGCGCCGATTTTCTTAACTCACCAGAAGGTTTTTCTACACTGACCTAAGAAGAAGTGGAATAACTCTGAGCTGGCCTAACTTGCCGAACTGTCGAGAATTGGCGCGGGTGGCAGGTTACGCCCCCTTTCACTCAAAAAAAACGAACCTAAAAATAATCGTAACTAACTGAGTTACGCTGGTGCACATTGATTGGGGAAACTTGTATTTTTTAAACTGTGGCCAAAAAAAGCGGACTGCGCCAAAAAAAACGGCACATATCACTGGGGAAAATTGAGCCCAAAATCTTTCACAACTTTGCATTGTCTTGCTGTGTGAATCATCGTAGATGTTGTACTGATGCCACCTTCAGGCACTTCAAAGGATAACAATCACTGCCAAACTATTATTTTTCAAGCACATTTTTCATAAATGCGTGCATTTAATAGAAGTGTAAGACAGGTTTTTAGTGGTTTCAAATACAATTTGAATTGTGACACTTTTCTTACATTTCCACTCTATTTTTATATTGTTATTCAAAATGACCTTTTCAGATCGCCAACAACTGGCAGGCCTTCATGTCACAATTATAATTTTCTATTGAGAATCTACAAAAATTTCATAGGGGGAGAAATGTTAGTGTCCCTAGTTAGCACCTGGCGGGGGCACTAACAGGGCGCGCAGGTAGTTGCACCGCGGTGGGGCGAATCCCGCGGCACACGGCAAATTCGCCGGCACCATAGTACCGCCGATAACCGTGACAGCTTGCACCATGCAGATCATGACGTCAGTGCCCGATCTACAAAGTTCAGTAGCACCTCGCACCGACAGTGCCAGGGAGCAGAGGCTTGAACCAGCCGGCTGACGGGGTGCTACTTAAAGGGACGCACCCCAGCTGTCAAGGAACTTCTGTTCCAAAGGTCAGTTATGAGTGGCAGAGAGCACAGGATGTCTCTGCAGCCAAATAAAGGCAACTTAGTCCCCAGAGTGTTGTGGGCCATCAAATGACTGCATTTCATCCCACAGCATATCACCATTCTGCACTCCCTGAATCATTGAGGGCTGGAGTGCAGACTCCAGTGACCCTCCCCTTTAATGACTGAAGGCGCCTTTGCTAATGCTCACTCCCAATTACACACCTCATATTCATTATCGCTTGGAGTCTAACACCATTCACCTGCGTCATTAGCGCCTGATTTAGCGCTCCCCTGCATTCTTTGAGCTGAGACTGAACAAGCAGCCAGATTGATTAGCGCCTGGCACTAAACTTACAACTTATCAAAAGTTAACGCCGCAATCAGAGCGATACCGAATTTCTAGCCCAAAGTTTCTTACATTTAAATATATGAAATTGCCTATGCAAAATTAGGAGCCTAACATATGTTTCAGGACCCTTTGGCAAATTGAATCGTGACAGAGTGCAGCATGCACTGTAAATGCTGTCAAATGTAAGGCGTATGTCGCTTTTCCCAGGTGCACAGCAGCCAGACTAACAGACCACTGGAGGATGCCATCAAACAGGTCATCATCATCATAGGCAGTCCCTCGAAATCGAGGAAGACTTGCATCCACTCCAAAAGTGAGTTCTCAGGTGACTGAACAGTCCAATACGGGAATTACAGTCTCTGTCACAGGTGGGACAGACAGTCATTGAAGGAAAGGGTGGGTGGGGAGTCTGGTTTGCCGCACGCTCCTTCCGCTGCCTGTGCTTGATTTCTGCATGCTCTCGGCGACGAGACTCGAGGTGCTCAGTGCCCTCCCGGATGCTCTTCCTCCACTTAGGGTGGTCTTTGGCCAGGGACTCCCAGGTGTCGGTGGGGATGTTGCATTATATCAAGGAGGCTTTGAGGGTGTCCTTGAAACATTTCCTCTGCCCACCTGGGGCTCACCTGCCGTGTAGGAGTTCTGAGTAGAGCGCTTGCTTTGGGAGTCTTGTGTCAGGCATGCGAACAATGTGGCCCGCCCAACGGAGCTGGTCGAGTGTAGTCAGTGCTTCGATGCTGGGGATGTTGGCCTGATCAAGAACACTGACGTTGGTGCGTCTGTCCTCTCAGGGGCTTTGCAGGATCTTGCGGAGACATCGTTGGTGGTATTTCTCCAGCGATTTGAGGTGTCTACTGTGTATGGTCCACGTCTCTGAGCCATACAGGAGGGCGGGTATTACTACAGCTCTGTAGACCATAAGCTTGGTGCCAGATTTGAGGGCCTGAACGTCGAACAGTCTCTTCCTCAGGCGGCCGAAGGCTGCGCTGGCGCACTGGAGACGGTGTTGAACCTCGTTGTCGATGTCTGCCCTTGCTGATAATAGGCTCCCGAGGTATGGAAAGTAGTCCACATTGTCCAGGGCCGCACCATGGATCTTGATGACTGGGGGGGCAGTGCTGTGTGGCAGAGTCAGGTTGGTGAAGGACCTTTGTCTTACGGATGTTTAGTGTAAGGCCCATGCTTTCGTACACCTCGGTGAAGATATTGACAATGACTTGGAGTTCATCATCATCATAGGCAGTCCCTCGAATTGAGGATGACTTGCTTCCACGTCAAAAAGTTCACAGGTGCTTCAATGAAGGACTTAAAATTCCAGGTCAGAACTAAATCTTGAAGGGTGGAAGATGCCTGTGCTTGGATATTTTTAACATGCAGTGGCCGTTGCACACCAGCCACCACACAGGCTTGACAGAGCTAGGTCTTGGTCCAGTGGCAAGGGTTAACCAAGATGACTGGAAACTAGCTCTGCTGCATGGACCTAGTGCGCACACATATCGCAGTGTGGGTTGGCCCACGCTGCCCCTGGGCCCTCGCAACTTCTGGGCCCTGAACTCACGCCTCTCCTGTGCCCCAATCACGTCCCTCTACAATCTCTCGCTGCTCCTTCGCTCCGACCTCGCCGCTCCTGCAGTACCTGCCCATGCTCCAATCACCGACCTGGACCTTGATGACATCACTCTTCACTGCCGTTGCTCTCCTGTTCCAGCACGTGCAGCTCCCTGGAGTGGTATGCTGCCACGCTGCTCCTTCCGCTCCCCGCGTGCTCCGATGGTGCTCACAGGCCGCGGGCTTGTGCAGACGTTCAGCCCCTGAATGTGCGCAGATGCAAGCGTTGTCCACGTACTGTACATCAAACAGGTAAGTACAAAATAATATACTTACCTGAATGTAGAGCCAGAAGCAGCATTAAAGATGCAATGAGTTATTTTGTTCAGTTTTTAAATTGAAGACTCATATATTTTTAATTTCTTCCTAAGGACTTTAATTTAAATTATATAATTGGTAAGTATAACACTTTAGTTTAATACATGGATGTTATCTATTAGCATTTCCAGAAGGCATTTAATTGGATTCCGCAGAAGAGATAACTAGCCAAAAGTGAAAGCCCACGGGATTGGAGGGAACCTTGCAGCATGGGTTAGAAATTGGTTGCGAGATAGGAGACAGAGTGGGGATAAAGGGTATATAGTCTGATTGGCAAGGGGTGTTCCCTAGGGATGTGTACTGGGGCCTTAGCTTTTCACCAAATTTATCAATGACTTGGATAAAGGAAAAGAGGGGGCGAAATTCCGCAGCACCCAATTGGGGGCGGTAACCGAGTCAAGGTAGGATCTTGAGCCCAGCGTGGAAGTACCGCCCCAGCCGTGAAATTGCGGTTACTGTCCCTCATAGGTAGTGGAGCGCAATGTCAGGCATTCTGTTATATATGTAAACCTGTAAATACCTTGTTTAACCACCAGAGGGCTCATACCCTGGAGTCCCAAGGGATCCCACAATCCCTAGGGAAAACCTCTACATAAGGAGGCCTCACATATTGAAGAGGCACTCTGGAGACCTGTAATAAAGGACTGCGGTCACACCTTACTTTCAGCTCACAGTATCTGGTCAGACTCTTTATTCAATACATAACAATTGGCGACAAGATACAGATGACGAACTCCACTGCAACGATGCAAGAACAGTGGGTATCCTGGAGAAATTTTCGGAGGGAGATGATTGGGAAAACTTCATGGAGCGACTCGACCAAAACTTCATGGCCAACGATCTGGAAGGAGAAGCGAACACTGCCAAATGAAGGGCGATCCTCCTCACCATTTGCGGGGCACCAACTTATGGCCTCATGAAAAATCTGCTTGCTCCAGCGAAACCCAGAGAGAAGTCATGTGATGATTTGTGAACACTGGTCCGGGCGCATCTGAACCCGAAGGAAAGCGTTCTGATGGCGAGGTACCGGTTCTACACATACAAGATGTCTGAAGGCCAGGAAGTGGCGAGCTACGTCGCCGAGCTAAGATGCCTTGCAGGACATTGCGAATTTGAAGGACACTTGGAGCACATCCTCAGAGTCTTCTTTTTACTTGGCATTGGCCATGAAGTAATACTTCACAAACTTTTGACTGTAGGGACCCCAACCTTGAGTAAAGCCACAGCAATAGCCCAGGCGTTCATCGCCACCAGTGACAATATCAAACAAATTTTTCAGCACACGAGTGCTGCTACAAGTACTGTGAACAAAATAATGTTGTTTTCGAACCGTAACGTACAGGGCAGGCCTCACATGCCCGCAGCTGCACGTCCGCAAATGTCTCAGAGTCCACCATCAAGGGTGGTGAATGCAAGGCCATTAACACCTTGTTGGCGCTGCGGGTGTGATCATCGTTTTCATTCATGCCGATTCAAAGGATACATCTGCAAGGGCTGTGGAACAATGGGACATCTCCAACATATGTGCAGGTGAGCTGAAAACCCTGCTAATCCTGCAAATCACCATGTTGCAGAGGAGGACAGATCCACGGTGGATCACGATGAACCACAGCCTCAGACCGAGGAGGCAGAGGTATATGGGGTGCTCACATTTACCACAAAGAGTCCCCCGATAATGCTGAAGGTTGAATTTAATGGACTCCCGGTGTCAATGAAGCTGGACACGGGAGCGAGTCAGTCCATTATGAGCAAAAAGACTTTTGAGAAATTGTGGTGCAGCAAGGCCTTAGGCCAGTCCTGACTCCCATTCATACTAAACTGAGAACGTCCACAAACAAACTGATTCCCATAATCGGCAGTGCTACTGTAAAGGTCTCCTACGATGGAGCGGTGCACAAGTCACCATTCTGGGTGGTACTGGGCGATGGTCCCACGCTGCTCGACAGGAGCTGGCTGGGGAAGATATGCTGCAACTGGGACGACGTCCGAGCGCTCTCGCCCGTCGATGACACTTCATGTGCCCAGGTCTTAAACAAGTTCCCCTCGCTGTTTGAACCAGGCATCGGGAAGTTCCAAGGAGCAAAAGTGCAGATCCACCTGGTTCCGGGGGCGTGACCCATCCATCACAAGGCGAGAGCGGTACCGTACATGATGAGAGAGAGGGAGGAGATCGAACTGGACCGGCTGCAACGAGAGGACATTATTTTGTCGATCGAATTCAACGAGTGAGCCAGTCCAATTGTTCCAGTCCTCAAGGAAGACGGCAACATCAGAATCTGTGGTGATTACAAAGTAATTATCAATCGTTTCTCCCTGCAGGATCAATACCCACTACCAAAGGCAGACGACCTATTTGCGACGATGGCGGGAGTTCACGAAGCTGGACTTGACCTCAGCCTACATGACGCAGGAGCTAGAGGAATCATCGAAGAGCCTCACTTGCATCAACACGCACAAAGTTTTCTTTATTTACAACAGATGCCCGTTTGGGATTCGATCAGCAGTGGCGATATTCCAGAGAAACATGGAAAGCTTACTGAAGTCGGTCCCGCGCACCATGGTCTTCCAGAACGACATCTTGGTTACAGGTCGGGACACCGTTGAGCATCTGCGGAACCTGGAGGAGGTTTTAGTCTGCTAAATCGTGTGGGGCTCAGGTTAAAAATGCTCGAAGTGCGTTTTCCTGGCACCTGAAGTGGAGTTCCTGGGGAGAAGAATCACGGCGGACGGTATCAGGCCCACCGATTCGAAGACAGAAGCAATCGAGAACGCACCGAGACCACAGAACGTGATGGAGCTGCAGTCGTTTCTAGGACTCCTGAACTACTTTGGTAACTTCTTACCAGGTCTTAGCACATTGTTAGAACCCCTGCACTCTTTACTGCGTAAAGGAGATGAATGAGTATGGGGTAAAAGCCAAGAAAATGCCTTTGTAAAAGCTAGAAAACTGTTATGCTCAAACAAATTGCTTGTGTTGTATGATCCATGTAAGCATTTGGTACTAGCATGTGATGCATCGTCATACGGTGTCAGGTGTGTATTGCAACAAGCTAATGAATCTGGGAAATTGCAACCGGTTGCTTATGCATCCAGAAGTCTGTCTAAGGCTAGGAGGGCCTACAACATGATCAAAAAAGAAGTGTTAGCGTGTGTTTATGGGGTAAAGAAAATGCATCAATATCTGTTTGGGCTCAAATTTCAATTGGAAACCGACCATTAGCCACTGATATCCCTCTTTTCTGAAAGTAAGGGGATAAATACGAATGCATCGGCCCGCATCCAGAGATGGGCGCTCATGTTGTCCGCATACAACTATGCCATCCGCCACACACAGAAAACTGTGCCGATGCTCTCAATCGGCTGCCATTGCCCACCATAGGGGTGGAGATGGCACAGCCCGCAGATTTAATTATGGTCATGGAAACATTTGAGAGTGAGCAATTACCTGTTACCGCCTGACAGATTAGAACCTGGACGAGCCAGGACCCCCTACTGTCCTTAGTAAAAAACTGTCTGCTCCATGGAAGTTGGTCTAGTGTTGAAAATGCAGGAAGAAATAAAGCCGTACCAATGGCGCAAAGGTGAAATGTCTATACAGGCAGACTGCCTTCTGTGGGGTAATCGGGTAGTGGTACCAAAAAAAGGGCGGGGATACTTTCATTAGTGACCTCCACAGTACCCACCCAGGCATTGTAATGATGAAAGCGATAGCCAGATTCCATGTGTGGTGGCCCGGTATCGATGCAGACTTAGAGTCCTGCGTGCACAAATGTAACACATGTTCACAGTTAAGCAATGCACCCAGGGAGGCACCACTAAGTTTATGGTCTTGGCCCTCCAAATCGTGGTCTAGGGTCTATGTCGACTATGCAGGCCCATTCTTGGGAAAAATGTTCCTAGTGGTTGTGGATACATACTCCAAGTGGATTGAATGTGAGATAATGTCGGCAAACATGCCGCTGCCACCATTGAAAGCCTGCGGGCCATGTTTGCCACGCACGGCCTGCCCTTGTGAGTGACAATGGACCGTGCTTCACAAGTGCCGAGTTCAAAGAGTTCATGACCCGCAATGGGATCAAACATGTCACATCTGCCCCATTTAAACCAGCATCCAATGGTCAGGCAGAGAGAGCAGTGCAAACTATCAGGCAGAGCTTGAAGAGGGTAACTGAAGGCTCACTGCAGACTCGCCTATCCCGAGTCCTGCTTAGTTACCGCACAAGACCCCACTCGCTCACTGGGATCCCCCCTGCTGAGCTGCTCATGAAAAGGGCACTTAAGACAAGGCTCTCATTAGTCCACCCTGATCTACACGAACAGGTAGAGAGCAGGCGGCTTCAACAGAATACATATCATGATCGCGCAAATGTGTCACGTGAAATCGAGATTAATGATCCTGTATTTGTGTTGAACTATGGACAAGGTCCCAAGTGGCTTCCCGGCACCGTCGTGGCCCAAGAGGGAAATAGGCTGTTTCTGGTCAAACTTTCAAATGGACACACCTACAGGAAACATTTAGACCAAACCAGACTCAGATTCACGGACTATCCAGAGCAAGCCACTCTACGCTTTTTTGACCCTCCAACACACACACCAGTGGCAACCGACCCAGCGGTTGACCACGAAGCAGAACCCATCACCTGCAGCAGCCCAGCAGGACTCACCACCCCCAGCAGCCCAGAGACTCAACAAACGACTCACCAAAACCAGCATTTACGCCAAGACGACCAACCAGGGAAAGGAAGGCCCTAAGATCGACTCACATTGTAAATAGTTACACTATTAACTTTGGGGGGGGGGGGAGTGTTGTTATATATGTAAACCTGTTAATATCTTGTTTAACCACCAGAGGGCTCATACCCTGGAGTCCCAAGGAATCCCACAATCCCTTGGGAGTACCTGTACATAAGGAGGCCTCACAGGCTGGAGAGGCACTCTGGAGACCTGTAATAAAGGACTATGGTCACACCTTACTTTCAGCTCACAGTATCTGGCCAGACTCTTTATTCAGTACATAACACTCTCCACCTCCATTAAAGGGGCACTAACGGGAGGCACAAAACATAGCAATTTCAGTCCGAGAGTTGTATATCCATGTTGGCGCTAAGTCAGGAGGCACCGTTAGTAATGCTGATGGTAGCAGAAAGTTACAAAGGGACACAGACTACGTGAGCGAGCAAAACAGAGGCAAATGGTTTTCAATGTAGGGAAGTTTATTTTCAAAATGGTGAGAAACTAGGATCTGTAGAGGAGCAAAGAGATTTGGGAGTTCAAGTACACAAATCACTAAAAGCGAGCGGGTAGATATAAAGAACAATCAAAAAGGCTTTATCTCAAAGGGTCTGGAATAGCAAGGAGAAGCAATTATGCTTCAGTTGTAGAGTCTTGGTCCGACCCCACCTGGAGTACTGCCTTCAGTTCTGGGCATCGCACCTCAGGAAAGATTATGGGGCTGAAATTGCCCCTTTCTATAAGGCCCGTGGCTACCTGAAAGCGGTGGCCACGGGTTGGTGCGGACTGGCCACCAAGTCTCCGCGGAGGGGCTGCCATTTTTGAAATTGCCCTTCCTCCGTTTTGGAGCAGTGTGGCGTACACGTGCCAATCCATTACCGACTGCCGGCGACCCCTTTCAAAAATTGCCCCGCGGGAGCAGCATCGCCACCGGTCGGTGCCCCCGACAGCTTTTTGAGTCGGTACCCTTTCTGTGCCTTGGTGATGTGGCCGCCCTTAAAGGGGAGATGGCACTGCCGGCGACTCCATGTTCTTTTTTTTTGTCGGTCGACTGTCAGGTGCCAGGCCGCTGGCCCGGCCGAAACCCTCCCTGGTGGCCCAGTGTTTGCCAACAAACTGGTTGCAGAGTTTGCAGCGGCCCTCCCCTTTAACTGATGGGCAGGGACATTGTGACGCGCCAGCGCTGTAAGAATAAAAGTGTTTAGTAATGATTAAAATTGATTCTGTGTATGTATAAATGTTACAAGTGTAAATTTTACGGAAATTTTAAGAAACAAAATGAAAGCCCCCGCAGATGCCACACGGCTTTTGTCCTTTGACTTAATTGGAAAGACATTTTAGCATAATCTAATCAAGAGGTGGGTAGGCTAGTCGAAACAGCCACATATGTGAGGAGAGCCAATAAGGAACTGCCCTGAGGAACAATGAACTTTAGGAGTATAAAGGACCCTGCAGCAACTTTTCTTTCTCTCTCTCTTGGACACACGGCATGAGACATCCCTGAAGACCAGCTAAAACAGCAAGCCGTGTGCCCAAACCAGCCAGCAAAAGGGAAGTAATCGCTTGTTATTATAACCTCATTGCAGCTCTATTATAATATAATTGACAATTGTTGATAATGTGCATGTGCGTGTCTCTTTAAGATAACTGATCACTGCTTCTAATGTGCATGTATGTTTTTAATAAACCCTTCCAATTGTTTTGAACGAGTCGTCACACTGTCAAATATAAGCCCAGAGAGATTCAGAAATCTTATTACGCGATGTCATCAATGCGGCGCTGATGACTTGCAGCACCGGCCACTCCGCCCCGCCCTCACGATGATGAGGTCACTTCCGCCCCGCTTTAAAAAAAATAGAAGTGCTGAATTTCTCCGGTTTAGCCGCCCCATGCATTGAGTTGGCCAGGGCACTTCAAGAGTGGTAGGTGTGACTTGTTTCGAGCCTTGGTTAATTTTGGCCCCATAATGTGATTGGCAAAAGAACTAGAGGTAACATGAGGAAAAACCTTTTTACACGAGTGGTTAGGATTTGGAACGCACTGTCTGATAGGGTTGTGGATACAGATTCAATTGCAGCCTTCAAAAAGGAATTGGATAAATACTTGAGCGAGAAAAAATTGCAGGGACATGGGTAAAGAAAGGGGGAGTGGGACTAACTGGATTGCTCTTTGTAAGAGCCGGCCCAAACTCGATGAGTTGAATGGCCTCCTTCTGTGCTGTACTATTTTATGATTCCATGAATGTTAATCTGACAAATTCATCATAGGCAGTCCCTTGAAATCGAGGAAGACTTTCTTCCACTCTAAAAATAAGTTCTTTGGTGACTGAACAATCCAATATGGGAATTATAGTCTCTGTCACAGGTGGGACAGTCGTTGAAGGAAAGGGTGCCGCATGCTCCTTCCGCTGCTTGCGCCTGGCTTCTACATGCTCTCAGCGATGAGATCTGACAAATTAGAAAGCAGAGTGGTGCCACAAAGATCTCCAAATGATAGATGGATGGTCTGCAGACTGTAGTTGCACATTTCCTCCTGAGGAATAAAGATACATGGGGCCCAAATTTCTCCAGCCGCTTAGAGTGGCATAGTTAGACGTAGTGCACCGACTTTGTGATGGAGAAAACGTGCCGAAAACTTACCGGGATAATTTGGCCGTTCCTGGATCCCTGTGGTCCCGTGGCGTGGCGCTGCGAAACCTGCAGGGGGCGGAGCTTAGGCCGCGCTTGCTCAGCGCAGCCATCAGGGGGGAGGGGCTTGGGCCCAGCGTGTCTTCGAGTGCCGGCAAGGGGGCGCATGTCCATTTGTGCGTGCGCGCATGCGCAATGGGCCAGGAATCTTGGCAATCGGCCATTTAAAGGGAGATCATCCTCAGAGCATCAGCAGCATTGGCAGTGGGCCATATTGGAAGGTAAGGTGTTAATATTGATTTTTGGGTCGCTGAGGGAATGGAAAGGAGTGCTGCATAGGTGCATGCAAGGTGAGAACTATGTTTTTTCAACATTACCTGAGTGTGAATCCAATACACCAATGACGCAAGAGCATGCAACAAGAACGAAGAACTTCTTGCAAGAGGAGGTGGAGAAACTAGTCACTGTCATTGAGGACAGATGGCAGGAGCTGGATATCAGTAAGAGTAATCCCACAAAAGTTCCACCCAAAGAAATGAGGAGACGCTAGAACCTAGTCGCAGAAGAATTCTCTGCAGGGGTGAATATCGCAAGTGAATAGGCGGACTGTTTGCTAGTGCTGTTGGGGAGGGTTTAAACTAATATGGCAGAGGGGTGGGAATCTATGCAGCGAGGCAGAGGGAAGTAAAAAGGGGGCAGAAGCAAAAGGTAGGAAGGAGAAAAGTAACACTGGAGGGCAGAGAAATCAAGGGCAAAAATCAAAAAGGGCCACAATACAACATAATTCTAAAAGAACAAAGAGTGCTAAAAAAGCAAGCCTGAAGGCTCTGAGTCTCAATGCGAGGGTTAATTAGGAGGGGGAAAATAGAGTATGAAAGTAAGCTTGCAGGGAATATAAAAACTGACTGCAAAAGCTTATATAGAAATGTAATATCTAGTAATATCTCCAAGTTTGCAGATGACACTAAGCTGGGTGGCAGTGTGAGCTGTGAGGAGGATGCTAAGAGGCTTCAGGGTAACTTGGACAGGTTAGGTAAGTGGGCAAATGCATGACAGATGCAGTATAATGTAGATAAATGTGAGGTTATCCACTTTGGTGGCAAAAACAGGAAGGCAGAATATTATCTGAATGGTGACAGATTAGGAAAAGGGGAGGTGCAACGAGACCTGGGTGTCATGGTACATCAGTCATTGAAAGTTGGCATGCAGACACAGCAGGCGGTGAAGGCGGCAAATGGCATGTTGGCCTTCATAGCGAGAGAATTTGAGTATAGGAGCAGAGCGGTCTTACTGCAGTTGTACAGGGCCTTGGTGAGGCCACACCTTGAATATTGTGTACAATTTTGGTCTCCTAATCTGAGGAAAGACATTCTTGCTATTGAGGGAGTGCAGTGAAGGTTCACCAGACTGATTCCCGGGATGGCAGGACTGACATATGATGAAAGACTGGATCGACTAGGCTTATATTCACTGGAATTTAGAAGAATGAGAGGGGATCTCATAGAAACATATAAAATTCTGACGGGATTAGACAGGATAGACGCAGGAAAAATGTTCCCGATGTTGGGGAAGTCCAGAACCAGGTGTCACAGTCTAAGGATAAGGGGTAAGCCATTTAGGACCAAGATGAGGAGAAACTTCTTCACCCAGAGAGTGGTGAACCTGTGGAATTCTCTACCACAGAAAGTTGTTGAGGCCAATTCACTAAATATATTCAAAAGGGAGTTAGATGAAGTCCTTACTACTAGGGGGATCAAGGGGTATGGCGAGAAAGCAGGAAGGGGTTACTGAAGTTGCATGTTCAGCCATGAACTCATTGAATGGTGGTGCAGGCTTGAAGGACCGAATAGCCTACTCCTGCACCTATTTTTTATGTTTCTTTGTTTCTATGTGAAGAGAAAAAGATTACTGAGGACGAATGTAGGTCCCTTGCAGTCAGAATCAGGTGAATTCAAAATGAGGAGAAAGGAAATGGCAGGCCAACTGAACAAATACTATGGTTCTGTCTTCCCTAAGAAAGACACAAATAACCTCCCGAAAATTATTAGGGGACTGAGGGTCGAGCGAGAAGGAAGAACTGAGGAAACTGAGGGAAATCCTTATTAGTCAAGAAATGGTGTTAGGGAAATTAATGGGATTGAAGGCCGATAAATCCCCAGGGCCTGATAGTCTGCATCTCAGAGTACTTAAGGAAGTGTCCCTAGAAATAGTAGATGCATTGGTGGTCATTTTCCAACATTCCATGGACTCTGGATCAATTCCAATGGATTGGAGGGTAGCTAATGTAACCCCACTTTTTATAAAAGGAGCGAGAGAGAAAACAGGGAATTATAGATCAGTTAGCCTGACATTGGTAGTGGGGAAAATGTTGGAATCAATTATTAAAGATGTAATAGTAGCGCATTTGGAAAGCAGTGACAGGATCGGTCCAAGTCAGCAGGGATTTATGAAAGGGAAATCATGCTTGACAAATATTCGAGAATTTTTTGAGGATGTAACTAGTAGAGTGGATAAAGGAGAACCAGTGGATGTGGTGTAATTGGACTTTCAAAAGGCTTTTGACAAAGTCCCACACAAGAGATTAGTGTGCAAAATTAAGGCACATGGGATTGGGGGTAATGTATTGACGTGGTTAGAGAACTGGTTGGCAGACAGGAAGCAAAGAGTGGGAATAAACGGGTCCTTTTCAGAATGGCAGGCAGTGACTAGTGGGGTACCGCAAGTTTCAGTGCTGGGATCCCAGCTATTTACAATATAAATGATTTAGATGAAGGAATTGAATGTAATATCTCCAAGTTTGCAGATGACACTAAGCTGGGTGGCAATGTGAGCTGTGAGGAGGATGCTAAGAGGCTGCAGGGTGACTTGGACAGGTTAGGTGAGTGGGCAAATGCATGGCAGATGCAGTATAATGTGCATAAGTGTGAGGTTATCCACTTTGGTGGCAAAAACAGGAAGGCAGATTATTATCTGAATGGTGGCAGATTAGTAAAAGGGGAGGTGCAACAAGACCTGGGTGTCATGGTACATCAGTCATTGAAAGTAGGCATGCAGGTACAGCAGGCGGTGAAGACGGCAAATGGCATGTTGGCCTTTATAGCAAGAGGATTTGAGTATAGGAGCAGGGAGGTCTTGCTGCAGTTGTACAGGGCTTTGGTGAGACCACACCTTGAATATTGTTTGCAATTTTTGTCTCCTAATCTCAGGAAAGATATTCTTGCGATTGAGGGAGTACAGCGAAGGTTCACCAGACTAATTCCCGAGATAGTAGGATTGACATATGAAGAAAGATTGGATCGACTATGCATATTCACTGGAATTTAGAAGAATGAGAGGGGATCTCATAGAAACATATAAAATTCTGACGGGATTGGACAGGATAGATGCTGCAGGAAGAATGTTCCCGATGTTGGGGAAGTCCAGAACCAGGTGTCACAGTCTAAGGATAAGGGGTAAGCCATTTAGGACCGAGATGAGGAGAAACTTTTTCACCCAGAGAATTGGGAACCTGTGGAATTTTCTACCACAGAAAGTTGTTGAGTCCGGTTCGTTGGACATATTCAAAAGGGAGTTAGATGTGGCCCTTACGGCTAAAGCGATTAGGGGGTATGGAGAGAAGGCAGGCGTGGGGTACTGAAGATGCATGATCAGCCATGATCATATTGAATGGTGTTGCAAGCTCGAAGGGCTGAATGGCCTGCTCCTGCACCTATTTTCTGTGTTTCCAAGTAACTGGAAGCCAGTGTAAAAAGAAATAGCAGGACGTTGGGCAAGTAGTGAGTGTAAGTTTTATCTTGAGTTTTAAATGGAATTGCAATTTTTACTGTGATCACCATGTGGCAAAAATTATATTTTCATCTTTGCAGAAGAAATTGGCCCACAACAAAAGGGAGAGAACTAGAACAGGAGGAGGCCGCCAAATCTGCACCAAATATCACCACTGGACCAGAGGATCGCTGCCTTGCTGAGTCGCACCTGAAGAAAAAGAATCAGCTCTGCACAAGCTGGGCCCACACGCGAGGGTGAGGGTCAATCATGAAAATGCATCATCGCCCTTCAACTCAACCCGCTGACTGGCCTGCTACACATGAGACTACTCATTCCACCCAATCTGCCCCCTCTCCTGCTAACCATTTGACTGATCTGTTGTAATTTGCAGAACAAGAAGATAATCCTGAACATCCTGAAGATCAACAAGAAGATCCAGATGCGTCCGCTCCAAACCAAGGTGGGTAGGGGGAGGGGTCCATGGATCTGTATTAACGGGAGAATGCTGATCGTGATATGGATCAGTCCATGGTACAGGGCATCACTTTGCCAGACACCTCACTGAGCTCTGCCACGACATTCATTGGTTTCACACCTTCCGAGGTTGCGGGTCCCAATGGCGGTGGTGGAATGCAGGTTGGAACACCCAGGGCCCCACCGTCTCAGTCTGCATCTCGCACTGGAGGGGTGCCACTAATAGACCCACGGCAAGGGGAAGGAGAAGTAGACCAGTCTCTCCTGAGATGTAGCCTTCATCAGATGTGCATCAGGTTATGTCATTGGGTGAGGAGATCAATGCCCTTACCCGATCACTCGTGGCCGCCGTCAGTGGGGTGCGTGATGAGGTTGTGACACTGTCGGGAGAAATATCAGCACTGAGACAGGAACGGAGGGCGGGCATGTCAGAGGGAGTGCAAACAATGGCAGAGGCCATGAGGGAGCTAGCTGCTGCAATAAGAATACACAGGCCTGACAATCAAATGCCACTCCCACTGCAATCCCTACACCAGCCTCTATTGAGAGCCAAGCTGGGCCCCCAGTCCCGCCCCCCCCCCCCACCACCACCGCCCCTAAGAGGAAGTGCACATTCTTCAATAGGTGGGTGAGAAATGGGTGCAGTCTTTCTTTGCTGTTGTTCTTGTTGTTGTGGAAGTGCATTGTAAACCTTCCAATAAAAGATTTTTTGCATTAAAACTGAATCATGTTCCATTATCACCACACATTTAGGAACTGTAAAAAAAAATCCCTCACCCCTACAGTCACGTGTGCCTGCCGCCCCTAGCCCTGGCCGAAGGGCTAGCCGGTGCGTTCTGCAGTCGGCAAGGCAGGACTGCTCTATTTTCAGTAGCTAATTTATCTTTCATTTATTTTTGATGATGTCATCAAGATGTTGTGCTGAAGTTGTTTTGATGTGTTAATGCTGTGAAGATGTTTAGTGTTTTAGAATCCTCTAACTCACCCCGCCCCCCCCCCTCCCCCGCCCTTACTCTGGCTTCCAACGCTGATTTCTTAAATGTAGGTACGGTTTTTCTGTGCCTACAAAAGTGGCCACATACACTGGCCTAAGTTAGTCTGGAATAACTTGTAGCTGGCCAAATTTGCTTCTATGACCAAAACAGGCGTAAGTGGATAGTCACGCCCCCTTTTGGAGGAAAAAAACTAAACTAAAAAAAAACCTAACTAACTGACCTACACTGCAGCAAGTTAAATGGGGAAATTTGCGATTTTTAAGTTACTCCAAAAAAAGCTACTTGTTCCAAAAAAAGCGGGTCAACTCCTGGGGAAATTTGAGCCCATAAAGTGTAGCCCCAGCTGCAATGAAGGGTAGATTTGCGTGGATCTGAGCCACCTGGTGTAAACACAGATTTAATGGCCCGAAAATGGGTTACCCCAACCATTTGCACCAGCATTCCAGCCGCCGCCATCCTCAAACAGGGTCTTCTGTTGAGCGATCAGAGCACATGTGTTTCAGGGAACAGATTCTTTAATATGGTAATCGAGGTCCTATGACATACATAGGACCCCAACAGCAATTGTGCCGGTTTTATCAGAAGATACAGCAGAAGAGGGACCAAAAAAGTCAATTTTTAATTATTTTGCGGGGCCTGTTAGAGCCCAAGACCAATTTCAGCCCCAGTATTTTTCACGGCCTGTGTAGTTGTAGAATCTTCCACTTTCTAGCCAATTTTGAAAATTATAGGAGTAAGGTGTTTGATAAAATGCCACATAATAGGCTTGCCAGCAAAGTTGAAGCCCATGGAATAAAAAGGACAGTAGCAGCATGGATACGAAATTGGCTAAGTGACAGGAAACAGAGAGTAGTGGTGAATGGTTGTTTTTTGGACCGGAGGAAGCAATAAAGTGGTGTTCCCCAGTCACCAGACGTTAAAAAAAATTCACGCACAGGCATCTTCCACCCCCTCAATTGGAGTTCAGGACTGGAACATCGGGTCCTTCATCGAAACCACTTTGAACTCATGGAAGCAAGTCATCCTCGTTCGAGGGACCGCCTATGATGAGATGATTAGTTTCTCGGACCACTGCTTTTCTTGATATATAGTAATGACTTGGATGCGGGTGTACAGGACACAATTTGAAAATTTTCAAACGACATAAAACTCGGAAGTATCGTGAACAGTGAGGAGGATAATGATAGACTTCAAGAGGATATAAGACAGGTTGGTGGAATGGGCGGATACGTGGCAGATGAAATTTAACACAGAAAAGAGCAAAGTGATACATTTTGGTAGGAAGGAGAGGCAATATAAACGAAAGGGTACAATTCTAAAGGGGGTTGCAGGAACAGAGAGACCTGGGGGTATAGGTGCACCAATCGCTGAAGGTGGCAGGTTAAGAAAGCAATTAAAAAAGCATACTGGATCCCGGGCTTCACAGAGGCTTCGGGCTAGAAATGCGGCGACTTTGCGACCGGGCCTTTGGTGCTATTTCACCCTCCGCGGAGAAAACCCAGTCACCAGGAACTTCGGTGACCTTTTTACGGCAGTGCTTTCCACGTACCGCTGGGGAGAGAAGCGCCGGCGTGCAACACCCAAAATAGCGTCTTCGACCGATATTTGGCTCTTTCCGCACCAGTATTCTGAGCCCAGAACACCGACAGGGAAAAATCTGTGTTGCAGCCCTGCCAGCAGTGGTACGTATGAAGACCTGCAAAAAAAGGTAAGTTAAAGTTATTTTAAAATTATTTTTCAGCGATTTATTAGGTAAGGGTTTTGTGAACGGTTTTTTGCAATTTTTTTGTTGTTGTTTTTACCCCCTCCCAAGGCCTCTCTCACAGCGTTATAGGTCCCGCACTAAAGTTGCCAAAATTCGCGGTTTGCGCCGTGAATCCTCATGCAACGCCGATTTTTACTGCTGCACAAATTAAAGGCTGAAAATCGGGCCTACTAACGGTAGCGAAGCAAAAACGGTAATTTTGTCGTAAAAGTACCGTTTACCAAATTTCTAGCCCGAATAGTATCTTGGCCTTTATAGCAAAGGAAATGGAGTATAAAAGCAGGGAAGTCTTGTTACAGCTATACAGGGTATTGGTGAGGCCACATCTGGAATACTGCGTGCCATGCAGTTTTGCTTTCCTTTGGAGGCAGTTCAGAGAAGGTTCACTAGGTTGATTTCGGGGATGAGGGGTTGACTTATGAGGAAAGGTTGAGTAGGGGTTGAGCCTCTACTCATTGGAATTCAGAAGAATGAGAGGTGATCTTATCGAAACGTATAAGATTATGAGGGGGCTTGACAAGGTGGATGCAGAGAGGATGTTTTCACTGATGGGGGAGGACTAGAACTAGAGGGTATGATCTTAGAATAAGGGGCCGCCCATTTAAATTGGAGATGAGGAGGAATTTCTTCTCTCAGTAGGTTGTAAATCTGTGGAATTTGCTGCCTCAGAGAACTGTAGAAGCTGAATAAATTTAAGACAGAGTTTCTTGAACGATAAGGGGATAAGGGGTTATGGGGAGCGGGCAGGGAAGTGAAGCTGAGTCCATGATCAGATCAGCCATGATCTTATTGAATGGCAGAGCAGACTCGAGGGGCCGTATGGTCTATTCCTGTTCCAATTTCTTATGTTCTTATTGTCATGTTTGTAACTACAATGTAACACCACTGTATTACTGTATACACTCAACTCAGATGCACAGCGGGCGAACTTGTGGGAGACACTCCTTACCTGATCACACAGGTATATAAAGGGAGGTCCCACGCAGGGTCATCACTTCTGGAGTCCTGTAATAAAGAGTTAAGGTCACAGAGTGGCCTTGTCCCTGGAATGTGCCTCGTATGGTTTCATGCTGTTGAATAAGGACCTTACACTTATGTTAATAGAGTACAAAAGCAAGGAAGTTATGATGAACCTTTATAAAACACTGGTCTGATCTCACCTGGAGTATTGTGTCCAATTCTGGGCTCCGCATTTTAGGAAAGATGTGAAGGCCTTAGAGAGGGTACAGAAAAGATTTACAAGAATGGTTCCAGGCATGAGAGACTTCAATTACGTGGATAAACTAGAGAAGCTGGGGTTGTTCTCCTTAGGGCAGAGAAGGTTGAGAGGAGATTTGATAGAGATGTTCAAGATCATGAGGGGTCTGGACAGAGTAGATAGAGAGAAACTGGTTCCATTTGCGGAAGTGTCGAGAACCAGAGGACACAGAATTAAGGCAATTGGCAGAAGAACCAAAGGCGACATGAGGGGGAACTTTTTTACGCAGCGCGTGATTAGGATTTGGAATACACTGCATGAGAGGGTGATGGAGACAGATTCAATCGTGGCTTTCAAAAGGGAATTGGATAAGTCCCTGAAGGAAAAAGATTTGCAGGACTACGGTGATTGGGCAGGGGGAGTGGGACTAGCTAAAGTGCTCGTGCAGAGAGCCGGCACGGACTCGACAGGCCTAATGGCCTCCTTCTGCGCTGTACCCATTCTATAAGTCTATCCCTGCCCCCTGCCCCCCTCAATGTGGTGGAAAGTATTTCCAATACAAACACAGCTTAGATACAGCTGGATGGGCAGCACATTATGAATGTATTGAGCATGGGGTGCGTGAAGATCAGTGCTCATCACTATTCACCACTGGGAAAGAAGCATTAATGCAGAGCACTTTGTAAATCCAGTCCTTATTATCTGTGATGGGGTGGCTATAAGGGAGAGGCTGAGTTGCAGCATAACTATCATGCATTTACAAGCAGCATCTTGACTTTATTATCGTAGGAGTTACAATAATGGAGACAACTGTGTACTGAAGTTGCTTTATTGTAGTTGTGGTACTTGGTACATCAGCTGACAGAGCTACACAGCTCCAAATTCAGAAGCAATACTATAACCATTCTTCAAAAATGCATTTCTTATCACAGCAGCCTGTGCACAATCTATCAGCTGCTAGTAAACATCACACCATAGTCTTGCAGTGACAGTCTGTCAAATATACACAACAGCAAAATCAACTTAGACGGTATGTGCTACATGTGATCATGGTACAACGTACCTAAATGGTACTGAAGTTGCTGTTGAATGTCAAACAAAATATGACGGTTAACTCGCTACACAGTCCCGTCTATGTTTCAATATCCCGAGTACTGAGCGCATATTTCTGCTGAAAGTCACTGACATGTGCACTAACACAGTTGTGACTCTAAAATCCTAACCCCAGAGCGTAAAAGTGAGCAAAGTACAACAATCAGTGTACATAAAGCACCCGTCTGTTTCAAACGTCACTATGTGTAGAAAACTCGAAGACATTACAAGCGCTCTTAGAAACCAGTGAAGTGTCACTTTTATAGAACATTGTGCTTGGTCAGAGATGATGGCTAACTCTGCCTCAGTTTCTCTATATTTAAGGAAAAAAATGTTATTAAAAAACAGAATTGTTTCCTCGAAGGGAATGTAACAATAGGACTAGATTGGTAAAGGATGACTGCTGACACATATGCATGGGACCGCACAAGGTAGTGAGCAAGAATTAACATAAATGGCCTTTGCTGGCTCCTATGTCCAATATCGTAATGCTGGAAAATGTTTTCAGCATGGTGTATAGAAGAAGCTATTGCTTTCAGCAGAAAAAAATGCTAATCATCTTTTAAAAAAAATGCTGGAACAGTACTCAAAGTTGAAAAAAAGAACACAAACAACATGATATTATCACTGATGTTAACTCCAGGTGGATTCACCGCTCAGGTCTGAGCTAAAATTACAGTTGGGTCTCAATTAATTGGGGCGCAACATGCATATATAAAGGACCCCGTTGGCTCCGAGCGTGTGTCCTTGCTGCCTGCTCAGGAGAGCAGGTTAAAATTGCAGATGTTGCGATCATAGTGGCTTTTGGACAGTAAGAGCCAGGGCGATTTTAACTGCCCACCCGCCAGGTTTCTGTTGAGCGAGTAGGGTTAAAATTGGCCCCATAAATAGTTCTAATCGTTTCCAGTACTGAAATGTATTTCAAGTCAATGAACTAGGATGCCAAATAAAATTGCTAATTCATATATAAAACTAAAAAAATATAAAGCAGATCCTATTATCACATTCAGTATGAACACAATAATGACAACCAAGTTAACCCATCTCTTCAATAAATCCTAGAAATATGTAGTAAACAAAGTACACATAACGCATTAAAAATATAAAAGTATTCTGCAGACCAGCACCTCTACCATTTGTTCACACATAAAATACAGTAATATAAAATTAAAACTGAAAATACATTAAAACACACCTCATCTGCATAATGAATGGCAGAAACTGACTATGAAAATGTCATGCAAAGTAGTCAAAAATATATCTGTCCATTAGGCCTCATTGTTGATTTAGTGAACAAAGTGTTTTTGGACTATTAAGGTCAGGAAGTACTCAAATATTTTGAAGAACAAAAATATTGCACGATGATGCACGTATAAAATGAATTTTTGTTTTCATTACAGTTTAATAGAATTTTCAGGTTTTAAACAGGTTTGTTAACATTTCATTAACTCTGTAAAACTATGGTGTGAAACATATTGTTATAGTCCAATGTTTGAACCCAACAAGTATTAGTGAATACTTATAGAATGTGTCGAGTGTGTAGTGTCAAGATTTCTATTGTATATATTTGGCAAAAACTTGTTTGCATAATAACAGCCATTGGGAGTTCAACTGCAAGCATTACAGAAAATTAAATCTTAAATCCTTTTCCCTTCACCACCACCCCTCCCCCCCTCCCCCCACCCCCCACCAAAGGAGCATGGTTAAGCTCTTGGATTAATCTAGTGCAAGTAACTATAACCTGTTACATGTATTTAAGGCATTAAAACTATGGAAAGTAAGCTCGCCCGTATTTATATCGGGAACAGTAGCTCAATTCCAGCAGCAATACATGTTTCAGCTTTTCCCTGGACCGCAATGCTCCAGCTGATGGAAGATACATCAAACATCACAAGATTTCACTACTGTTACAATCATACAATGCATGAAAAGGCTTATTTCAATCATGCTTTGCCAATTGCATTGGGACATGTATTTATTTTATTAAAATCAAAATTTAAAGTGGAAATATTGACTTTTATGAAGAACCTCTCTCTGATGACAAATAACAATTACTTGAAAAGTATGTCTGTAAATCAAATTGTACATATGTGCAGGTTTCCAAAAAGAAAGATTTTACTCAAATGCCATAGTGCACAGGAATAATGCAATAGTCATAGAAACTAGTTGGGAGTTAAATCACTGAAATCATTTATTAGTCTGAGCAGATGGCAATCGCAGGTAAATGGTCAGAGTGCTAAGTTGATATAGCTCTGTACCAAAAAAGTTTTCTTTTACTGAATCAGACTTAATTTATTTAGGATCTTCTTTATGTATGGCTTATAATCGAACATTTTGACCTTAATGAAATTATATTTATGTGGAGCTTTCAACCGGTTGTGGAAAACAATCTCCTGCATTAAAGCCATAGGGAGGACAGTTCTGTATCACGGTGACTTATCAGATAATCTAATTCTTTGAGATACTTTGCATGATAAAAGCAATCTTTTGCAATTTCTTTTCTTACAGCAGCTTCATATGTACAGCTTGCAGAAAGCAAACTAACTAACTAGTATTGTTTGGTGCATATGTAAAAGAAAAAGTATTTTCTCCATTTCAAAAACATATTCGGCTCAGAATCACTGCAATGACTGCTGTGCTGTAGAGGAAATGCAGTGTATTGCTTTACTCATACCACACAATCAACCGTAAGATGTCCATTTATATTACTGGAATTACATATTTCTGGCTGGAGATCTGTGTCTGAGTTTTGCTTTCAAATGTTACTACTTTTATTTTATTAAACAAAAATAATTTAACTAGGCTAAATGAACATTTGTAAGTGCTAAGGTTAAAGAAGGAAAAGATGTTTCTGTCGATCTTTTATCCCAGTTAACAAAATGCTTTTGTTTGCTTTAATTGTTGGGAGCAGATAGAAATGTGATTACATTTAACTATTTTCCTGATTAGTGTTCATGTATTTGCTAATCTCACTAAGTACGATCTTGTAGTTTTTGCTGAATGAAGTTTTCAAGTTTTATGATGATCCGAGCAGTGCATTCCATCACTCTCATTGCAACTTCAGTCGTGAATTTATCATTTGGAATCAGGGGGAAAGGGAGGAGATCTGGATACCGGGTCCTCAATCCATCTACACCATATGCTTCCAGAGTATTTACATCAGTTGCAAGTCCAACCAGACTTTGGCTGTATTCCTCCACTTTCTGTGCAAGTGCAGTCGGTTTGATATCTTTGTCAGACTTTCCTTTAACTGCATATTCAGCTGCTATCAAAGCGAGCTTTGCCGCTAAGTAGCACTTGAAACACACCCACTCATTGGCATTTTTATGCAGGTCGTTTCTAGCTGCAGAGAAGTTTGCCCGAGCTTGTCTGAGCCACCTGCGTGCCTCTATAGGATTGCCCACAGTTTTGAAGGTTGGCGGTACAAAGAATCGAGAAGAATGTGATGACCCTGAAGCTGAAGCAAACCTCCCTTTAAAATGCTGTCTGTCGGATTTATGGCTTGTTGCTTCCTGATTCCATGAAGTATAAAATCTCTGAAATGAAAATTTTTCTGATTGGAACCGAGCAGATGAAGAGGAATAGGTTCTTCTTGATGCTCTGTCAGTGCTAAAATCAGAACCTCCTATACCTTGTTTCTCCAGCCTGTTGATTTCATTTTGCAAATGCTTGAAGACTTCTGTTGCTATCTCTAGATTCTCTGCATTTTTATCAGGATGCCATTTAAGGTACAACCGCCGTATAATCTTTTTCCTTTCAGGCTCAGGAAGCCGCCAGGCCTGCTCTAACACTACTGTGACCTCTCGAAGAATTTCAGGCAAACAATGTAGCTTAATCTTCTTTGGAGACTGGTGCTTTGAAGCAGATGCTCTGTGGCTTTCCCTTCCAGGAAAATGGGGAGGAAATGTCCTGGGGCCTGGCGAAAGGCATTCTGTGGGACTTGTAGGAGTGGTGGGAGTACTATCTCTTCCTTGGGAACTTTCATCGGGTCTCGAAAATTTGTACAGATCAAGAGAACTTACAATTTTATACTCACTGTAGCCAATATCAATTTGGAAATACTTTCCCAGAAAGCTAGCATGCTCATCGCCTTCCCTTTCTACTTCTTGTACAATAATGGCGTAAGTATAGGTTGGTTGGTATGACCCATATATATCACCACCTTCTGCATCGACAAGATATCCAACATATTCTCCTGGGTAGAATACATTCATTGGATCCATAAGGAGTAGGTAATGGATTTCAGCTGGTATAGGTGTACCTGGCAGAGGCAGTTCAAGTTTTGAACGCTCAGTAGAAGAATCATACTTAACTCCTAAATTGTCCAGTTTTTCATTGATCCTATAGATATCGTTGCAGCCAAGCATGGCTATTAGGTAGGAGGTATCTAAAATCAAGTTGTCAGTAGCAGTTTTAAGGGTCATCGCTAGGGCTAAAAGAAAATTAATATCCTTGCTCTCTGCATGCTGAATGTACAGGTGTATCACTGCATTTCCGTATCTCTTCAGGAATGCTAATGTTTCACTCTTACTGTGAGGGATTGGGCTAAATCCTTTTACTCGAAGGCTTGTCTGCAGTTTCTCAAAACAAGAAACTTTCAAACCCTCACGCAAGGCCCTGCAGAGTCGATTGGCTTTTTCTTCATTCGCCAGATAGGCATTGTCATTTTCATGCTTCATAATCCGGATGAGGCCTGCGATGAACTGTTCAGAAGAGAGCAGCAACTGAAGACGACCCTGTAGTGAACATAGTGCTCCAAATTGACACATTTTTGGTGTTTCTTCATCCAGGATCTCTTCCAAGATTCCGCTGAGTAGCCTTGGTCTCAATTTTGAAGGCAGTAGCATGATCAGCTTTGTATGAAAAGAATGGTCTTTACCCAGGTAACACTGGCTAAGATCCACAAGCATGAGAACACCCACATTACCTTGCATTCGGCTCTTATAATGTGGTGCATCATCAAAAACCAGTATATTTGACTTTGTTAATCTCCCATCATGACTTGGAAGGTAAAGGCCTAATTCTCGAACATTGTCAAGATCAATTCTGATCTTTAGCGGTTCATTTTGAAGGCTCTTAAATAGTCCAGAAACGGCCCTTTTGACAGTCCGCATTTCATTTGGCTCCAGCTGTTTCCCTTCAGATATTTTAAATATACGTCCTAGTACCTCAACGTACTGTTTTGTTGAAACAATATCTTCTGTACCCAAAAGTTTAAACAATTGGTGAAATGTGCCAAGTTCAAGTGGCAATTTGTACAGGTATGGTTTAAAATCAGACTCATTCTCAAGATTTATTACAACCTCTTCAGGTTTAAGTAGTTTCCAACCATCCTCAACCATAACAAATGCAACACCTCGAAGTTGGAAACGGAAGTCTATTCTTTCTGCATTCAGAAATTCATAAGTACTTCTTAAGACTTTGACTCTTGTTTTTATCATATCATCTTCCAGAGATGCAATGTTACAGATGTTTTTGCAGTTACTGATGACTTTGTCTGGTGAAGGGTCCAGACTGACATTTAGCATTGTCAGAACGTCCTCTACTTGTTCCTGGTTACTAAGTTTGCTATCTTCTTGCTCCTTAATACTTGAAGGTGTTGCCTTTTCTGGGAGGATTGGGCATGATGTCCATAATAATTGTACAACATCAGCCTGCTTGAATTTGGGATTGACCTGAGCCCCACTGAAACGTATTAGAGGGAGAATTCCATTTAGCTCTTGAAATTGAGGATGAAGCTTCAAGAGTTCTGCTGGGGCACGTTCTGGATAGATGAATGGAATCAATGAAAGGTCCTTAAGAAAGTTTCCAGAAAACAAATCTGTCCTCTCATGAAATATATGATTTAACAGGACATCAACCTTGCTTTGTATTGTTTCTTTGGACCAATTCTCTGCTTGAGCTCGAGTTCCAGCCTCCTTAGCAAACTGTAACAACTGTTGCTGGGAGATTGTGTATTTCAATCCTATGTTTCGAAAGAAAGTTATCCACGATGTAAGGAATGCAGCACGGTTCTTAGGTTTTTCAACATGTTCCAGTTTCCGAAAAAACTCTTGAGGAATGAAAGCATTTTCTGGCAGCATAACTTCAAAAACATTCTCTGTTCTGTCGTAAAAATTCTTTGCAGACTTTAGGCGGTTGAACGAGTCTGGAATAATTGCAAGATCTTCAAGTTTCTCGAACAGTTGCTGTCTGATTGCTGTGCCTTCATCCAGGTTGGAAAGTTTCTTCTTCAGATGCACCAGATGTTCAATCTTAGCTGCACTGGACAGGTTATCGAACTTTGGCAGCAAATGCTTCAAATATACCTCAAGATCATCTACAGGAATACAATCGAGGAAAGCATACAAGTCCTTCAGATGGGAATTGTCTGCAAGAAATGCAAAGGAAGTGGACAGTGCCCATCTGTCTACTTCAGCTAGAGGAATGCTCTTTGTTAGAACAAAGCATGACTCATATTTCAAAATACTGATGTAGTTACCATTAATCGCCCTATAGCAAGGCAGAGACTTCAGAATCTTACTATCATCTTGGGCTGTCAGTTGATTCAAGTTGCTATTGAAGTATATCAGAAGTGCTTCAAAGTCATTGTCAGATAGATAGTTTGTCCTTAGTGTTGCTGTTCGGATCATGTAATCGAGAGCCTTCAGAATGCTACCAGGACGCTCAATATTTGCCAAATGTAAAGCCAGCTGCGCGACTAAAATGTTCTCTTTAGCGCAAATTTTACTGAATGCTAGTTGAATACAGCCTGCTTTCATCAGTGTACTGAAAACTTTGTCATTTTGGCCATTTGGGTAAATAGAGACATGCATCAAACTGAGAGGTACTAGAACATCATACTCTGGTACTAGCATCCTGTTGGTGGAAATGGTGAATTTTGTACCAGGCAGCAAAGCCCAGTCTTTTAACACCTCAGTGGTAGTTTCAAATGTTGGTGTCATCTCCGCCTCACCTTCCTTAACAGAAATTGCATCACTAATGAAATGCCAGCAGTTTTTCAACCAGGATTCACTTCCAAAATTGTCTTTCCATTTTACAACAGATCTTGTTCTGTAATCTCTCGGCAGCACAAATGATAGTAGCTCAGCAAAACTGCTGATATCAAAAACTTTTGCAACACCACAGTTGAGCAGGATGTTATTGTATTTCATATAAAGTGTGTTCATGAATAGTTCTTTACGGGTTGGAATCAATTCATGGTACGTTGTCAGAAACTTTGGCCGTTTTGCATCAAAAACTTGCAGAACATTATCTAGAGTAATGAGAAGGGGGAGCCCTTCCACTCTAATTTCATTCTCTTCTGAATCTTTGAAGCAGTAGTCAACCAGAAGTTTCAAGTTGTGAAATAGCTTTAGAATAGTCTGGTGTAAGCGACATGGCAGCTTTCCAAGGTGGCAGCTTGAATCAGGAGATGCAAATGAATGCAAGAACTCTCGGACGTCAGCAGGTGTTACATAGTGCACTGGAATTCCTGATTCCTGAAAACTGTGGTAAATGTTGGATGTTTCATCAGAGCTGTAGACTAAGTTAAATCCGATGTCAAGTAGCAGGTTTTTGAGCCTGTAAACATTTTCAGCAATGGTTTTACGTACTGCTATATTGTATTCTGTACTTTTCATATGCTGCAGTTCATCTTGGAGCAAATTGTCAAAGAATGATCTGTTTCTGTTAGTTGTAGATGTATTCACCCAGCTGATAAAAATTGCAGGCTGCAGTTCGCCACTGTCTGCATTTGGTATCCGGACTACTGGTAGAAGACGCTTGAGATCATCATGAAGGCAACAATAGACAGATCTCACAAGGCAGTACCAATCTGGCTGGATGTCAAGTTTGTTAGCTGCGAAGAAGGTCATAAATTTTTTCATTGAATCCTTCAAAACATGATTGGGTGTATTTTGCAAGACTGTTATTGTTGGGTCAGAACCTAGAAAGTAGCGCTTCCGTATCTGTACCAGCAGCTCCACATAGGCTGGAGCAATCAACGTAGTCATAAGATTATTGTTCCAATCACTACGCACTCCGACACCATTGTCATCCCGCCACAAATTTCTCCTGGCTGAATCCAAAGCAAAGTGTCCATTTACATGGACAGGTAATCCAGTTTCCAATGACAATGGCAGAAAGCAGAAAGCTCTATGAGGCTTTTTGTAATTGTGGCTGATGCAGGCAGCAACTCCTCCTCGAGGGAAAAGTGTTATGTCTTCATTTTTATGAGCTGATATAACAGTCTTTGAAACTTTCTCAATATTTGAGAAACCTGATCTGTTACAGACTAACCAGGTTGTAAGGTTGCCTTCAGAATCTTCAATGTCCATAGTGTAAGTAATCTGTTGAACTGGTATCTGGCTAAGTTGCTTCCTTTTATTTACACTATCAAGTACAGATGCGTGGAACTGCTTCCGTTTCAACCTGTCACCATCCGTAATTTTTGCTTTCACAGAATACAGAACATTCAGATTCCCAGTTGTCTTTTCAATATCACAAATGGAAATCTTCTCCATGTGATTTAAAAACATCAGAAGTTCAGCGCCGTCACTACGCAGTTTGTCCAAAAGATTCTGGACCATCTGATCTGACACGGGAACTTGACAGATTTCAGATATTTTGCACATCTCAGCATTTCTTACTGGAAACCTAAACATAGTAGCATTTTCAAGTTTGAAAAGGTTGCCTAGAAATGGGTTCAGTACATCTGTAAATTGGGTTCTGAAGTCTGAATCCAAGTCTCTAAACATGCGCCCAGGACTAACATTGGTAGATCCTGGAGCATACCTTGCATGGGGATCAAATATGCAGAGTACGTCATTGTCAGAAATAAATGCAGGGCAGTCTGTTATATGATACACAGAATTGAATCCTATTCCATATTGCCCAGTCTTACCCGGATTCCCTTCCTTTGTTCCTCTTCCAAGGTTCTGAATCCCTCTAATATCATCTTCTGTGAATGGTTGGTTGTTGTACACACAAATTGCAGGGCCTTGAAGGGGTGCCCACTTTTCATCAAAGATTCGATCTCCTGGATGATCTCTAGGGTCAAAGATAAAGTAGATTTCTGTGGCTTTAGCATCATCTGCATTTTGAAGTAGCTCCTTCAACATTTCTTTCTCAGAAGGATAGGCATTGAGAATGCTCTTAATCCTGCTGGTTAGCTTCTCTTTCTGTCCAAACTCACTGCCAAGGGTGGTAAAACAAATATTTGATGCGTAGCGTTCTAGAGCTTTGTGACGCTTTGGTAGCGCTCCAAGTTTAACAGCTACTTCTCTTGGTATATCAGGATGGCAGTATTTCACAGTCTTATCGCTCACTCTTATCCAAGGACAATCATTGTAACACAGAGATTTAGCTGCAACAAGGAACCTTTCACCATCTGGTAACAGAAGGGTTCCATATTTTCTCTTGCAGTAGTCTCGATTTTTCTCCCTAATGAGACCCCAGACACCTTCACTGGTGATTCTTCGGCAAAGCTGGAAATTACTCTCGGTAAGAGGGTCCCGATCACATTCAGTTTTTAGAATCTGAAGGACGGATGCAAAGTCTTCAACTGTGAATGAGGACTGCACTCCCAGCTTTTCAAAGAATTCACGGAAATTGTTTCTGTACTTATTTGGAAGCTGGTACAGATAAGGGGTTGCATCAAAATTCAGGTGGAACGCAACCTTCGCTGCCTCAACATAGGTGTTTTCAACCAGAACAAAATTAAAATTCTGAAGTTCCTCATTGATCTGTAACTTTGCAGATTCATTCTTCAGCATGGCCTCATGAAGATATTTGTAACAAGCATTTGTGATGCTCTCTTGGCACAGAGTTATACCATCAAAGGAGGTAGCTACTTTCTTCAACTGATCTAACACTACAAGAATGGGTGGCTTCTTTAACAACCCAAACATATCTTTAACGGCTGAAGATAGGGCACCGCAACCTTTACTGGGAGGATTTTCATTTAAAATAGGATGCAGAAGACAAACTACATCCTGGTACTCAAGTGCATAAACCTCTTTCGCTGGAAACATGGTTTCAGGCTGAAAATCGTTTCCTTTCCAATGCAGTGAGAAACCAGGAGGCTTTTTGAGAAAAGGAAGGAAAGGTATAGACTGAAATTTCTCAGCAAAGTCTTTGGCTCTGTGATCCCGAAACTTTAGTTTCTCATCAATTAAACTCAGTATGTTGCTGCTGCGGAGACAAGCTGCTGCATGATCACTTTGATTCAGCACTGCCACAGACTCTGCACGTTCTAGTAAATCCTCCCATGAAATGTCATCCTTAATCATGCCAAGTTGCACTAGCTTTACTAAACGGACTGGGTTCAGGTAGTCTTGTGTAGTTCCATAAGGGAATCGCCCGTCACTTATCTCATATAGCTTAGCAACTCGACCTTCTGGATGGATAAGTCTTGAAGGAACAGATAATTGTTGGTACTCTCCTGAGGATGGCACACAATGGGTAACACGTAGAAGTCCTGAAAGCTCCACTATCTTTTCATCAAGAACATAAAGCATCAATGGATCTCGTAGTTCTGCCTCAATCTCTTCAATGTATGGAAAAAATGCCTCTGTAAAAAACTTCCTCTCAGAAAATGTGTTTTCCAGTAATATATTCTTACATCCGGCCTCTTCAAAACCAGCTCTAACCCAAGATGGAAGCTCCACAGCACACAACGGTTGAGGCTCGGCCTTCTTGAGAAACTGCAAGAGGATCTTGAAAGCCAGAGGCCCAACCACCGGTCTGTGAAGCAAAGCATCATCCAAAAATCTTATGCTTTTGATTGAAACCCAGGAAGTTCCATCTGAGAACACCTCGGTCAGCTTGTTTCCTCTTCCTTTGGCAATATCCTCATAAAGGCCTTGCCACACCACAGCAAAGTCATCATGAACCAAGGTAATATCAGGCCACAGGGTATAATAGTTGTAATCAACAAGCTCTGCATTAACAGCCATGTCTCGTAGCACAGCGAGTGCTTCTAAATATGCCTGGACTATCACATGCCTCATAAATACATTGTTCCACTTTCCCTTTGTGTCTGTTTTCCAGATCTCTTTTCGATTGGAGGAAACTGCAAAGCAGCCATTGATATGCACTGGTAATCCAGTTTTGATTATCAAAGGCAAATAACAGAACACTTCTCCATAAGCACTACCATTTGTCTTAATGCTCCATTTGTTGCCTTCCGTTTCAGATAGCAAAACACTAACAGCACCACAAGGAACAAGTCCTAATCTTCTCCCACTTTCTTGCAGTGAAAATATCAGTGCTTCCCCAGTATCCATGCATGAACATATAAGCCAAGTAGTGGATTCAGTCACTTTTTGTGGTCCCTCTTCATTTACCTTTCTGCTCTGTGCCAACTTGGCTGAAACCTCAAAGAAAGGTGTCGTTTCATCTTCTGGACCTCTGAATAGTGGTGACTGAAGATCCACAATCCTTCTGAATACCTGAAGAAATTCATCCACCACAATTTGCACTATGCAGGCACATCTGGGTGCTTCAGAAGGAAGCTGTCTCGTACTAGCAAGTGTTTTCATCAGTTTTGCAGCCTCCTTTAAGATGTTCATGGGTGTTGTCACAGCTTTTGACGAACAGACAACTTTCTTGATGGCAATGATGGTTTGTGCCAAGCTAGGATCAGGTTCATCTGATTTTAGATATTTTAAGAACATGGTGTTTACATTCTGAGAGAAGAGAATTAACCTGTGGCCACACAGGCTAAACTCATCCACAAGAGAATAGATATCTGCTGTATTGTAGAAAACGCTACTAATTTCACTGACTGATGCCTCCTCCTCCATTCTAAAAGGAAGTCTAAAAAGTGTTCCCAAATAGCAAAAGGGTTTCTCAGTGACCAGTGGTAAGTCACAACCGAAAACATTCACAAATGGCCTGAACTGATTGGAGAACTTTCTTAATCTCTTCTGGTGTTTGTTCCAATTGATCTTTATCCCAGGATTTGTTTTGTCACGAATATGTTTTCCCAAATGATTAATATTTGGATCAAACATTATCATAAATTCGCGGCTCAAAATTATAGGGATGTCTGTGATGTGGTAAACAGAGTTGAAACCAAGTCCAAATTTCCCAACTTTGTCAACCTCACTCCTCTTGAGTGAGCCACCTAGTCTGGTTATGTTCACAAAGTCAGCATCTGTGAAATCAGAGTTGTTGAATGACCATAGTGCAGGCCCATGGCACACTGCCATACCTGGATCGAGAAGGTTTTCTCGGATATCTGCATTTCTTCGCATGTCAATCAGGAAGCTACATTCGGTTCCCTCAGCATCATCTGCATTTTGTAGAAGCTCCTTAAAGATGTCTGCAACTGATGGATATTCATCGAGAATGTTTCTGATTCGTACTGTGAGTGGCTCTCTTTGTCCAGATTGCTCAAAGCCCAGGTTCTCTGGGTTAATGAGCCTGGTACTAAGGCATGGCACTTGTAGTGCTTGAGCCATTTTCATAGGAATGTCCTCATGTACCAAGTATACAGGTTCTAAGGAATCATCAAGCAAGTCATTGAGATCATCTACTTTGATGTCACAGTAACTACAATTCTGAATGGGTTCCATTGCCAATCTGTTGGGGTCTTTGCTATTATGAATAGGTATCGGAGTATCAAGATTAACTGGAATCTGATTGCTATATAGCCATCTTAAGATGTTCAGTACCAGAAGTAGGTTTTGTTTACTTTCCTGTTCACTGATTTCATCATCACTTTTTTGTTTGATACTCTTGATAATACTGAAGCTGTGCTCAGTATTTACTTCTTCCAGTGCTCCAAAGAACGTAAACAGTGTGTGATATTTTGCCATAGTTTTCGGAAGGATATGTAGGTATGGCTCTAGATCAAGATCTTGAATTGGTTTTATAGCTACATGTCTTGGAACAGAAAATACCTTGCCAGTCCACACCCAGGGAAACGTCAATGATTTGAACCCTTCTTTATCTTTCTCCAGATGTCCCTGCATGTAGTCATAAATATCAAGCAAGAAATGTTGAAACTGGTACCATTCATCATTATTGAAATCCTTGGAAGTATGCCAATCAACAACATTTTTCAAGTGCCCTAAAACCCTATTCAAGTCAGGTTCTGAAGAAAAACCAAACAATTTTCTAACTTCAGAAGAGATGTTCTCCACAAGAGGTACTGCAGAGCCCACCAATACAGCATCAGATAAATCTCGCATTTCACATGCCTTATGGAAATTTAGTACGTCTCCTTTCCAAACAAGGGACTGAGGGTAATTCAGAGGACGTTTCTTGCAAACTGGAACCCACTTTAACTTTTGCATTGTTGTCTTTGCTTCAGTTGAAAGTAACAAACTGTTTTGTCTGTGAAGAATCGCAAGTAATGTTTTAGCTTTTCTGATGACCAGATCTTGCTTGACTTTGCTACTGCTCTGCAACACTTCAATTCTTTTGGCTACTTGTATGACTTCTTTTTCAGTTAACTGATCTTCATTCTTTAAGCCTATTTGTCTCAGAGCATGTAAGACATCTGGAGTTGAGGTGAAACTATCTGGTGGAAATAATGCTTTTTCATCAGCATAGAACAAGTGCTGTAATGTTTCTATTTCAGGATCAAACAGTTCATTAGCTGACATTAATCTTCCCTGAGAAGTAGAAATAAATTTCAAGGACTTCAGCCATTCTACAAACAAAGCATTTTCATCTTTGAGGAAAGCTAAATTGATGAGAATCCAACTCACAATATCTGTGACGTCCTTATTAGAATAAAAGCCTTTTTCAATGTCTTGTATTATAATCTTTAGGCAGTCTGTACTTTTTAATTGTTCGATTTTCAGTAAGGTAACTAGCCGAATAGAAGCTTCATCACTGCAATTTATTACAGGAATGGACATTCGTATGTCTGGTGGAAGTTTTGCAGTGTGATGCAAGACTTTACTTCCTCTTAATGCTATAAAACTTCGGCTACTTTTCTCAGAAGATGGTTCAACTTTGTTAAAGATCATCAGTTCCTGAAGAACTTTCTTGTCTCGCTCATTTACTTCTGGCAAGCTAGCTAAGAAACATCTCAATGCAACCTTGTGTGTTGGAGGTAGTAACATAACCTGACTGGAAATCTTTTGTGGTATTGTCTTATCTAGGATCTGCAACACGGTGCTAGGCAGAGGAGAATGGATGTATTTTTTCATAAGAGGGTGCTGCAAACATGGGTCTAGTTCTTTAATGACAACTCCGCCAAGTTTCTCAATGGTGTCTGGTAAAAACGCAGGAAGTTGGCTTTCATTTTCAGATTCCATGATTATGGGAGATATAGCTCGGAGACGTAAAAGCTTGACTGTGGTTTGGGTTTCGTCTAAAGGCATCTTAGGGATCAGTGGCAATTCCTCAAAGAGAGTCAGGTCTTCAGGGAAGTTGTGATACAGATATCTCCATACTGTAGTCAACCATGACATTGGCGGATGCTTCCTCTCCAGGTTTTTTGGTGACCAATGCACCATCATCTCTCTACCAGGCCAGCAAGTGTTCGCTAGTTCTTTAATAAGTCGCGCAGAACGGTCAGTGGTCATCAACTGCAGTTGTGTACAGAGTCGACCTGTATGTTAATAGCAGTAAAAATAAAAGAATTAAAAGTGCAATTCACTATTAACTGACAAGGCAGTTAAGGTAAACATATAAGCCTAAAAATTGCTGCTGTCTTTATAACTAGAGCAATACATTCCAGTTCTACCACATAAAATGGGGCAAAAAAGGTGCCAGAGATCCATTAACAACTATATAGCTATCATTATATTTAAAATTATGGAACAACCTGTAAAATACAGTTACAAAACATGGAGAAAATGATGCACAGAAAAAGGGGCATAATTAAGACCATTAACATATCTATATTTATGCAAGCTCTTTCCTTCCTTCTCCTCAATGCTTTACTCATTCATTCTTTGGAAGGTTTTATATCTCTGTGGACTTGATAAGGTATGAATGTGTTCTAAGATGCTGTAAAGCAGAATATTATTCAATTTCTATTCCTAAATTTCCTCCAGGCAAAATTTTAGAAGGCTTCTTGATAAACTGCTGTTAATTGAATGGGATTGCAGATCACCTATAACAAACCTTAAAATGGAATTTAACCGTTCTGTGGCAATCCAACAAACAATTTATTTGCTAGAGGAAAGAGAGAAATGCGATATTCATGTTAATAATATACAGGCCCAGAAATTGCAGTCGGAGATTTGCCGTGGACGGATGCCACCGACCTGAAAAATTTCTACGAATTTACCTGGTGGTCCGGGAGGTTCGGAGACTTGCGGTCCTGGGCCTCGGGCCTCCATAGCGGCACATGTATCCCAGGGACGCAGGCGTTTCACAAACGTACCTGGGATCATGTGGGCCAGCCCAACCAATCAAAGTAGGGGTATTCCTATTCATACTTGTGGTAAGTTCCGTATGTACGGAATCACTAGAAGTATGAATGGGAATACCTCCAGAAACACACAAACACTTAAAATATTTTTTTTCTAAATCACATATTTAAAATCAAAATGGAATGTAATTCATTATTTAAAACAAAAATTACATTTTTTGAAAAATAAATTTACATATTATAAAAGGTCTAAAAATAAACTTACCTTATTTAACAGGTTTTTAAATGTTTAAATTATTGGAAGAAAGGTCTTTTTCTGTGCTTTAACAGTCTTACGCTGATAAAAGCAAGCCTTACGCCTGGGCAGAAGTTGGGCAAATAGCATAACACTCCGCCTGCAGAGGCCCTTTAAATCCGGATGCGTGCGATCTGTCAAAAGGATTCTTGACCGATCGCAAGTTCCAGGTTTAGGTGCATGCGCTTCACATGTCTAAACCCGGAACTTGTAGGGCCCCTTAGGGGCTACGAATTTAGGGCCAATATCTCAGTCAGTGTTACACTGGAGAGTCAGGCTCTGTAATGGTCACTTGAGATGCTCCTTTAAATATATCAGAGTATTTTGCTAAACTCAACTCTTACATCGTTGTATGCTTCCATATATGCACTATACTTCTGATAGTGTGTACAGTTTGAGAGTTATTAATTATAGATGAGTTGTAGATATATATCCAGAGGTGTGAATATAGAGCCAACCAACCTACTCAAAAATGAAATGAATAACGTCCTGAATCAAAGTTGATCAAAGAGGAACAGGTTTGATATAAAGACATCATAGAGATGCAAGCAAAGTTGTTAAATAGTGCCAAATAAGGGGTGGTGATCAATAGTAGTTCTAATTGAACAGTCAGAATTCCTCAGCACAACTACTCTGCCAACTCCCTTCATGATTTTAGAAACTTGAATAGTTCCCTCCACTTGAGCTCCATGAGCATAAATTTAACTCATAAGAACATAAGAAATAGGAGCAGGAGTAGGCCATACAGCCCCTCGAGCCTGCGCTGCCATTTAATACGATCATGGTTGATCCGATCATGGACTCAAGTTCACTTCCCTGCCCTGCCCATAACTCCTTAATCCCTTATTGGTTAAGAAACTGTCTATCTCTGTCTTAAATCTATTCAATGTCCCAGCTTCCATAGCTCTCTGAGGCAGCGAATTCCACAGATTTACAACCCTCTGAGAGAAGAAGAAAATAACTCAATTAGCTTCTGTTAATAATGTGCTGATCTAAGATTTTATACTTCATCGTTGCCTTTCTCTGTACCTTTTTCAATGTCTTTATTTCTTTTCTTAAGTACATTGAACCACCCTAGACACGACTGTCCAAATGAGGTCTTACCCATGCTTTATATAGTGTCAATTTAATATCCTTGGGCGTTTATAAGTTTGAATATGTTTGTATACCTGAAAGGGGCCAGTTGTATTTCACACGTTGTTTAATTATTAGCATTTCAAAGAGTCAAATGTCTCATTAGCTCCTCATTAGAAACGTAGCTGGCATTCGACTCTGGCAAGCTTCATTATTTCACTTTCAAGAAGTCACAAAAAATCCTCAAAATATGTCACTTTTAATACTGAGTTGCATTTAAAATACTGGATTTATAATAGTATGCATAATATGTGCATAAATATTTACTATTTTAAGCACCAATTTGCTTTATTTTATATTTCTCAATATTAACCATTATATTTAGCTCCGGTTGCTAATATGAGCATCAGCGACCAGAAGAAGAAAGTTACATAGCCTTTTAGCTTCTATACTTGTGGTGGGGTGGATAAAGTTGGAAAAAATAAGTAAAAACTTAGCTTTGTGAGCATACCAAAAAGGGCCCAATGTCATGCAGTCTCCATACCTGTCTGGCAAAACCATTTGTGTTGAAGTCAAGCCAAGGACAAATATTTTGGCAGCACAGTCAAGACATGTCTCTTAGACAGTGTGGATTGATTTCCACTGTTTGGGCTATCTGAAGATGGTGCGGAATGTTTACCTCTACACTAAGTTGAAGTAATGTCCACTTACTGCAGCATTTAACAAAATAGACACATCTTCTCTGCAAACATGTACTCAATTTTGTGAAAATCTGATAATCGGTAGTGATTTGGGATGCTGGAGAAAGAGCACTTGGGCCACTTACAGGCTGATGTGTAAAAGGCAAGTCCTAAGAAAGATGGTTTGGATCAATAGAAAACTTATAGCAGTTGAAGCTATAAGTACTTTCAAAGCATAGATGACATCTGATTAATACAAATATAGCTCTTTAATAAATGTTGGTATTATAAATGAATAATTGATCAAAGGAATTCCATCTTTTTCAAATCAATCTTAAAGATGACGTATAATTTGGGTGATTTTCATCTCACTACTTAGGCCATTTTAAAATGCTTGTAGTGGCTGTAGAATGTTCTAAGTTCTTAAAGGGCTTCTGGCAATACTCATTATTCTTCATGGGGATTCTTCTGGAAATTCCACACCGGCAGCAGCAGGAGGAAGGAATTGGAAGAGCAAACAGAAGGCAGAATGTAGTCAGCATCCTTACCCTTCCAACGACGTGTTTAGGCACAGGACAACATACCTGCAGTTCTCTGAGGAGCAGTGAATAAGGAAGCTTCACTTCTCTGTGGAAGTCAGAGTTGCAATAAAAGCTGCAACCAACTGCCTCGTGTAGTCAAGGTTACTGTGGTCCATAACTTATTTGCGTAAGGCTTCTTCCAGGCTATCACAGGGGCTATCAGTAACATCAGACTGTCTACAGTTCATGCTTGCATTAAACAGATGACTAATGCCATGTTTGCGACTCCTAACATTTTTATCACTTTCCCCATGTTCACCAGGAAACAGCAGAATAATGCTCTGGGGTTCGCACCAGTTGCAGGTTTCCCCCAAGTCCAGGGCGTCACTGACTGCACCCATGTTACCCTGCGGATTCTTTCATTCGACTCCACTGCCTTCATGAATCACAAGGGCTTCAGGTGAGTGGGCAAATGCATGGCAGATGAAGTATAATGTGGATAAATGTGAGGTTATCCACTTTGGTGGTAAAAACAGAGAGACAGACTATTATCTGAATGGTGACAGATTAGGAAAAGGGGAGGTGCAAAGAGACCTGGGTGTCATGGTACATCAGTCATTGAAGGTTGGCATGCAGGTGCAGCAGGCGGTTAAGAAAGCAAATGGCATGTTGGCCTTCATAGCAAGGGGATTTGAGTACAGGGGCAGGGAGGTGTTGCTACAGTTGTACAGGGCATTGGTGAGGCCACACCTGGAGTATTGTGTACAGTTTTGGTCTCCTAACCTGAGGAAGGACATTCTTGCTATTGAGGGAGTGCAGCGAAGGTTCACCAGACTGATTCCCGGGATGGCGGGACTGACCTATCAAGAAAGACTGGATCAACTGGGCTTGTATTCACTGGAGTTCAGAAGAATGAGAGGGGACCTCATAGAAACATATAAAATTCTGACGGGGTTAGACAGGTTAGATGCAGGAAGAATGTTCCCAATGTTGGGGAAGTCCAGAACCAGGGTCACAGTCTAAGGATAAGGGGTAAGCCATTTAGGACCGAGATGCGGAGGAATTTCTTCACCCAGAGAGTGGTGAACCTGTGGAATTCTCTACCACAGAAAGTTGTTGAGGCCAATTCACTAAATATATTCAAAAAGGAGTTAGATGAGGTCCTTACTGCTAGGGGGATCAAGGGGTATGGCGAGAAAGCAGGAATGGGGTACTGAAGTTGAATGTTCAGCCATGAACTCATTGAATGGCGGTGCAGGCTAGAAGGGCCGAATGGCCTACTCCTGCATCTATTTTCTATGTTTCTATGTTTCTATCACTGTGCAACTGGTGTGCGATCATGCAGGTCTGTGCCTGTTTTCCTTCCTGAGAAGTTGGCTGCTTGAGAAGAGCTATCCCATACACACGTGGCTCGTGATTCCTCTCAGGAAGCCAAACTCGGCAGCTGCAATCAAATCCATGGCCAAAGTAGAGCCCTCATCGAGCAAACCATTGGAGTCCTCTAACAACAATTCTGCTGTTCGAACGGGTCTGGTGGCTTCCTCCAATATAGCCCAGAAAGAATAGGATTGCAGTTTACTATATGCTGCATAACTTTGCTCTGCAACAGAGACAAGGGCCGCGCAGGTTCCAGGTTTAGGTATGCACTGCACATGCACCAAAATCCGGAACTTGCGATCTGTCAATACGGAATCATCGTAAGCATGAATGGGGATTCTCTTCGGCTAGCCCATGTGATCCCGGGGCGCTTGTGAACTGCACGTGCCCCGGAGATACGTGGGCCTCTATCCATGCATACCCCGAGAGGCCTAGGACCACGAGTCTCCATACCTCCCGGAACACCAAGGACGTGGACATTTTATTTGCAGATCGGAGGCATTTCCCCGCAGGAAGCCTCCTACCGCAAATTCAGGGCCAACATATCGAGCCACCATTGGATAAGAACTATCAGCATGGTGCGGGAGAGGACACCGACGGCACAGAGGACGGCAAGGAAGGGCGAGCTCCAACACACGCCTGTAGCCACCAATGTTCCCGCTAAATTCTTTTTGGTGTACGGCCCCTTTAATGGGTTGCACTGTTCTTTCTATTTAAAAAGCAGGATCTCCAGACTATTGTGCAGCCGCCCAGTTTAACAGAAACATTGGTAACCACTCCACCTGATTTGGGGGAAGAGCAGACTGTAGGAGCTCTCGTTCTGTTAGAATTGCTTTGTTGCATCTCTCGGGTTTTCTTTATTCCCAGTTGAAACTCAGTTGGCTGCCTCCATAGCCACTATAGTTCACATTTGGGTTCACTGGGATATTCACAAATAAATGGTCAAATTCAGACTACACTGAATTTATAACACAACTCAGCACACAATGTTGGGGAAGTCCAGAACCAGGGGTCACAGTCTGAGGGTAAGGGGTGGGCCATTTGGGACCGAGATGAGGAGAAACTTCTTCGCCCAGAGAGTGGTGAACCTGTGGGGTTCTCTGCCACGGAAAGTAGTTGAGGCCAATTCACTAAATATATTCAAAAGGGAGTTAGATGAAGTCCTTACTACTCGGGGGATCAAGGGTTATGGCGAGAAAGCAGGAAGGGGGTACTGAAGTTTCATGTTCAGCCATGAACTCATTGAATGGCGGTGCAGGCTAGAAGGGCTGAATGGCCTGCTCCTGCACCTATTTTCTATGTTTCTACATCCACGGCTGTGAATTACTGAATTGCAGCCCCATTACACAAAGTTAAATTTATGCACATATCTTTTTGTCTCTGTTTTATTAATGCTACTGTCATCAATGCTCCTATTTTCTCTCTTGTCCCTCCTAAGGTGAAAGTATGCCATCCAACACTTTTTTCCTTCCTGAATCTTTACTATGTTGAAATCAGGACTCATCACGTGGGGAGTGATTTCAACTGATGTCTTCATTGTTTACAGATGAAAATGGCAGGGAAACAGCGGGCGTTCCCTGGCCACCCAAGGCCCGTATGTTTCAATTATTAGAGGGCCTGGAAATGAGCGCCCAGTACTTCTGACCAGCACCCTGAACGGGTGGGGCACTGCCTGTGTGTAAGGGGGTAAAAAGTATATTTAAAAAAGAAAATAAGGGTATGGTACAAAATCAGGTTAAAGGGCATAGCTCATGCTTGTATGCTGATCTTTAAAAACTGCAGAACAAGCTTAAAACTGAAGAACAAGGTTAAAACTGCAGAACAACAAATTACAATAGACTGAGGTCAGCTCCTCATGAACTGAACAGATAAGGGTTAACAGATCAATGTAGCTCCGCTGATAAACTGTAGGCCAACCGGTGGCCGTAGAAGGCTTTGCATGAGGGCCGCACGCCTCGGAAAATGTATAACTGTGTGTAGAATCATTACTCGGGGAAGATCCTTTCTTAGGCGACTAAGACTGTGAGGCTTCCCCTGCATATGCTTGAATAAAGATCGTAAAAGTGAATCCAAGGTTTTGTTTGTTTGATTCCATGGTCATTATAAGGGCAGGTGTCGATTCCTTATTTCAGGGAATCCACCTTGAAGAAGAGCCTTCTTTTTACCCCAACATTGTGTTTATTTTCTTTGGAACAGAGGAGGCTGAGGGGAGACCTTATTGAAGTGTATAAAATTATGAGGGGCCTAGGTCGTACCTATTTCCCTTAGCAGAGGAGTTAACAACCAGGGCGCATAGATTTAAAGTAATTGGTAGACAGTTTAGAGGAGATTTGAAGGGAAATTTCTTCACCGAGAGGATGGTGGATATCTGGAACTCATTGCCATCACCACATTTAAAAAGTACTTGGATAACCTACAGGGCTACGGACCAAGAGCTGGAAAGTGGGATTACGCTGGATAGCTTTTTGTTGGCCGGCGTGGACATGATGTGCCCGAAATGGTCTCCTTCCGTGCTGTAAATTTCCATGATTGAATGATTCCACATGCAAAGCAGGGTTCTACGTTGGTTCCAAGTACAAATAGGCAGAGGGTGCACCCCACATGCTCCGCCCATTTGTACCAGGTGGGGAGTAGATTAACCTGTGGTCCTTAAAGGGACCGCTGGAGTCCGCAAAAACATGGCATGTAACATTTCTGGGGGAAGGGGTAGAAAATAACTTGTCTGTTGTTGAAGATTACAGCGGGAAAAGTAGACGCACCATCGACCATTTTGGGTGATTTTTAAAATCACTCTGTCGTCAACACTGTGGCACTGCCTGCCTCCCTTAATCTCCCCTTCAAACCACAATCGTCTGGCTTTTAAAACCCATGCTGGAGGTCATCTACATTTGCCATGCATTGTCTTCTGTCCTACTCTTTTCAACACTGGTGGGATCCTGCAGTATAGGTCCTTGCCCCTTACTGTTGAAAAAAAATTCCAAATAATATTAGGGGTTAAGGGCACCATTTAACATTTTGATTTAAACTGAAACGCAATTAATTATCACAAAGTAGTTTTTTGTGCTGCAAAATTTAGTTTCAAAGCACATGAATTTAACGGTAATTCACGTCTGAAAGCCCATGACCTTTAAATTCAGAGCCAGCCAGGGCTATAGAGGGCAGCTACACATACCAGTGTTGTGACATTTATTTTTCAAACATAACCAGCTTTTCACTTTCATGTCTTCCTTGTTCTTTCATTCACTGTCTCTGGCCAAAAGGGCAAGCTGCACCCAGGGTACTGGCTGTGCCCATTTAAAACCAGCTGCAAGCAGGTGTGCAACAGAAGTTATGAGGTACCTCTCCCTCCTAAACTTCTGCTTTGCACCTTCCTACAATGACAACAGAGAAGTTCAGGAGTTCACTATGCAGTAATTTGCCACCAAGAATTCACATGGCACATCATGGGCAGAGTCCCAGTGCGCAGTGCCACTATTTCTAACACAATGTTTTGCTAGTTCAACAACACTTTGTGAAGACAGAATAAAGTGACAGTATCCCTTTAAAGAAAACCCTGCTGAGTAACTAAGCTGTAGGTAATGAATTTAAGTGAGCCTCAATATTTGAATACTAATGTCTTGTGGACATTGACGAGAGTCAACATTCAACAATTTAATTTGCTCTTGCATTAGGTAACACTTCAGAAGGCACTTCAAAAAGAACATCTTCTGCGGTCGCGTGTTTGGAAGAAATGCACGGCGTAATAAATAAAAACAGCATCACTGGTGAGTTCGGGCATGGTGCCAGCTGCTGTCCAGGCCTGGCATTCAAACATACTCAGCTGTCTCTGAAAGCTGGATGATGCCATGCTGCAGTGCAATGCAAGTGGTAATGTTATAAATGGAAATAGGCTTATTGCTCAAGGGACATAAAAAAAATCTGTTGCACACTGGCTACTTAGAAAGCAGATTGCTAATCAGTTTCCTAAATTAGTAGCTAGTGGCATGAGTAAATAAACTGGATTCAATCTGCCCCCCTCTAACCAAGTATTTCAAAACCTATTTTTTCTCAGCCGGGGCAATAGACTGAATAATTAGTCTCTGGCATTGGTTAGAGGAAAACAAAATATGGCTTCCTACTCCCAATTGCTACCCAGCAACCCTGACTGGAAGTCAGCAGGTGTGGACATCGGGCGATGGCAGGATCAGGCTTGGCTCTGATGCCCTCCATTGTTAAACAGCCTGCCAACGATCACCATTCGCGAATAGTAGGGAACTGAACCCTAGCAAAGAGTCAACAAAACGAACACTAGCAAAAAAATATTTCTGATAACATTTCTTTGGGTTGAGCAGAAAAGAGAGATTTCCATTCATAAAATGTTTAACGAATTAACCAGTTATTCTACATGAGGAATTGCTTTGATTGTTGGTGTCATTTGAGTAAGCCCAATACAGCTAAAACTACTCAAAGTTTCAGATTTACTGATGAATACTTCGAGAGAGATATTAATTTTATACCAGATAGTTATAGAACACTATGCAGATGCAATCGAAAAATGAATAGATTTTACACAAATTGACAGAAAGCTGTAGGTATCTTTTCTAAATCTACATATAATCCCAATATTAAGTTCCTATCCGGAAGTTCAATTGACTTTTCCCAAGGAGAAATGCCCCTATGATGGAATCCATGGGGCTAGGTTTTCCACTTTTTTTGCATGCATAATGCCCACTTAACGTCCATTTTACCGCTGAAATGATGTATAACACCCAGATGCTGCCCATTTAGCCACAAAATGGAAACTGACACCCATTTTTCGGACACTTATCGGCAAGCGTTATTTTCCCAATGTGCGTAATGCCGGGAAAAAATACCGCCCGCCCACTTTTTTGGGGCGGAATCATCAGAATGGGCGAAATCAACGCCCATAATATCGCCCAGCGTTAGTTTCCGCACGTAATTAACGCCGAGATTCAATAATACCGACCGCCCACTTTTTTTTGTTGTAACTAACACCCAGGAGATCGCCCAGCTTCACTTTCACCACCTCGCACACATCTCGCCCACAATATCGCTCGCCCAAAACACTGCTCAGAAAAAGTGGAACTGTTCTGAACGAATCACAGTGGTGTGGGCGCCATTTTTTAAATCGCAGGTCGCTTCATTCAAAAGGCTGCTTCAACTTCGGGGGAGTTTGGATTGACTCTGGAATTCTTCTCAGGTGAAGTGACCATCTCAACAGACATATTTTCAGACTCTGGACTATTGGAGGTTTACTGTAGGTGTATTTTAGTGAGGAAATTATTGCTTCTGATCAATCGCTATTATACTTTCATTGCAATGGGCCCAGCCATTTCTCAGCCTGCATCGATTAATACGCAGATGCTGCAGACTGCAAATGGCTCAATGTCTGATGCACATCATTATGTGCCCAAGTTAAGAAGTGCCAGAGTGAGGAGGAGGTCCAGACCATACACACCCTGCACTTACAGGGAAAAGTGGTCTTACCTCGACGTGCCCGAGCACACCTGTCTTCGGAGACTGCGCTTCCACAAGGTGGTGATCAATGAAATGTGTGAGCTCATCAGGCCACATATGCAGCCTGCCATCAGGACATCAGTGTCGGTCGAGGTCAAAGTCACCGCGGCACTGTCTTTCTACGCATCCGGTTCTTTTCAGGCCTCCATGGTCGAGATTTCCCCTCTGTCTCACTATGCCACCCATCACTGCATTAGACAGGTCACGGAGGCCCTGTACGCGTGAAGGATGGAATTTATCAGCTTCCCCATGACCATGGAGGCTCAGACTGACAGGGCTGGAGCATTCTACTGCATTGCTAAATTCCCCAGGGTGCAGGGAGCAATACAGTGTACTCACATCGCCATGCGGGCACCTTCTCAGGACCCAGAGCTTTTTCGTAACAGAAAAGGATTTCACTCCCTTAAGGTCCAACTAGTTGTTGACTACAACCAGATCATAATGGCAGTGAATGCCAAATGTCCGGGCAGCTTCGATGAGGTTCACATCCTGTATGAGAGCGCTGTCTCTGACATGTTTAAGAGTCAGCCACAAGGACAATGCTGGATGCTTGGTGACAATCGATATGGCCTAGCTACCGAGCTGATGATCCCCCCTGCGTGACACCCTGCGAGGCCAAAAAATGATACAACCAGAGCCACAGAGACACACGCAATATGGTCCAGAAAACAGTAACTGTGCTTAAGCAGCGCTTTAGATGCCTGGAGCACTCAGGAGGGGAGCTACAATACAACCCTGAGCAAGTAAGTAAATTCATGGTCGTGTGCTCCATGCTGCACAACCTGGCTATCAGAGGGGCCAAGAATTGCCAGAAGGGACTGATGCTCCACCTCAGGAGAGAGAGGAAGAGGAGGACGAGGAAGGACGCTGAGCTAGGGCCAGGCAATCAGGCTAACTATGCAACCATGCCCACATCCTGCTCCAGACCGCAGGAAAGGGCCCGTGGTGGCTACATAGCTGCAAGACTCTTACGTGAGGAGCTGATATCGGAACGATTTGCCTGAAAGAACGTTGCTGTGAGTGACGCTGACACACTGCTGTGTGTGCAGCTCCGACATCAATGGTGGCCATCACCTCGGTGACAGTGAAAGTTTACGTTGATCGATGTTAAAATGAAAGGGTTAAATACAACTTAAGGAATCACCAGTGTGTAACGCTCCAGCTATCTGAGACAATGCACAACAAGGTTATATTCAATTAAAAAAAAATTAGACCAACATTGGTCTGAAATCATAAGTATCACGGGCAAAAACACCCCACCCCCGCCCACACCCCACTTTTTCCACCACTGACATCAATCAAATGGTCAATATGTCCAGCAATACAGAATACAAAGGCAAAGCAGGAGGGTGGCCCCCTCCCCTCATACATTACAAAAATTGCATACACCCAGATGGAGATATAACAAAGCCATCAGGACATACAACTCACTTTCCTTGCCCTCTCCCCTTCTTCTCCCCACCTTTACCCCTTCCCCTCCACGCCGCCTGGCTGAGGAGCTCCTCAGGCGGTGCCTCATTGCAGGGGGAAGAAGGCAGATGCGGTGCTTGCATGGGTACGGAAGCGGGGGGTGCCGAGGTGGGAACATTCTCGGATGCAGAAGCAAATCTTGGTCCTGCCTCTTATCTATCGTTCGCAGTGGTGGTGCGGAACCTAGCGGTAGAGTGCCGCGCTCCTGGACCACTGGGAGGCCTGTGCCAGCAGTGTTCCTGGCTATCGCCTCCAGGGCCTCCGCCATCCGCAGAACATAGTCATGGTGGTCAGCTGTCGGGATATGCCCCCCCAATGCATCGAGGAACTGGTCACCAATGTCTACAGTCCTCCTGGACAACAGTACCAGCTCCCCGCTCTAATGGACCAGACCTGCCGCGTCCATGAAACCTCCGCGGGTTCGGCACCGTCCTGGGGACAAATGGGGTGCCCTGTGGCGAGGTCCTTGGGGCCGGTACCTCCGGAGTGGAGGCGGGAATGACCGGAGGAGCACTAGATGGCCTTGTGGTGGAATGGCTTCTGGAGCATGGCGATGCAGGTTCCTCGAAGTCCGCGCTCTCATCCGTAGAGAACAGACCCAGCGGATTGACGGGTGAGAATCGGAGCTCCTCAGTTGATGTAGGATCGTCCGGAGAGTCGGGCCCCACGCCTCCACCTTCTGGCCTGTGTGGTCTTGCCAGGGGCCGCGCTGCTGGCTGAGCTGCAAAACACAAATGAGGTTATTAGAGGAGAAGGGGGTGCTATGGTCACAAGGTGAGTCCAGCGCTACACACAGCATATGCACAACAAAAGCACCACCGCTCTCAAAATCATCGCAGGCATCACATTTCATGACCATCAACACATTTGCATTGCAGTGATTTTCATTCGGCCAGCATTATTGATAGGACAATTGTAGAAATCATCTATCATATATGATTGTTCGGATTTGAGTGGGTGTGGCATCTATTGACTTTACATCGCATAATGGTGTAAACTTTACTCACGTCGCTTCACTTCAGAGTCTGCAGATGCTTGCATGTCAGTCCGGGGTGCTTCCCCACGAGTGCGAACACCCGCTCCTCCATCTCAGTGATGTCGCTGGGGACTGGTGGCCCCCCCCCACCCATTCGCCTCTGCATGGACCTCATCGTCGATAGCTTCTTCTGTAAAAGGTGACAGGATGACATGGCATGAGATCATTGTGTGACATCATTGATAGGTACTGTCACAGAGACTGATACAACAGATAACCGACAGGTGTGATCATGATTATTATGATAATTATCATTCTTTACCTAAAGACGTGCATGATGACCGCGGGCTCTGACTACAACATTCCCAGTAAAAGTGAAAGACCTCACATCTGCTGATAAGTCGCTCATGACTGTTACAAATCAAATTCTATAAATACATAAGTACATGTAAATCAATGTAATACTTACTCTTGCGGATCCCACAAGGTCATTCCATCGTTTGCGGCATTGGTTGCCCTCATGCACCTTGTTAGTCGCCGACGAGACCACCTCTGCTATCTCGGCCCATATCTTCTGGTAGGCCTTTGGGGTGGGCTTCCCACGCCCTCCGTGGGTCAAATCATCCCAATGTGACTCAACCTCCTGCAGGAGGGAGGCATTTGTCTCGTCCGAGAACCTCCTCGTTCCTTTGCGCCCTCCGATGTGCTCCTCTCCCAGCTCACTACTCTCTCCAGCATTAGTCTCTACAGCGTGCTGTGGCGCCTCCTCCTCTCCCTCCATTATAGGCCAAATTCGGGCAAATATCTGGCTGATAACAGCTAATTTTTGTTTCCCTATTTGCTCTGAAGCTCTAAACTCTCCCTCTTTCCTCCCAAAGCAGCCACACCACACCCAGACACATCTTCAGTCCCCCTCAGCTCCCTCTCTCTCTGCATCCTTTCACTCACTCGGGTAGATTTTAACTTCCGAGGCAGCCGACCAGTGGAGTGTGCCAGACAGCCAGCCATTCTGGGAGCGAAGAGGATGGAGCCATTTTAAGCCCCGGGCTTCATTTAATGGAACCGGAAAGCTGCGGGCACCAAATTAGCATCCCGAAGCAGCTTGCTTCTAGCCAGCCAGCAAGTAGGTCCTGGAGGGCAGGGGCAGAACTCCTTCTGGCTCCACAAAAATATGAAGTTGAAATAGTTTTGTGGCTGCTTTTAGAATGACCAGAAGCAGTCCCTTTAAGGACCGCTGTTCAGGCCATGCAAAGCCAGGATACATGGTTAAAGCAACCAGCACGCACATTCCGTCATCTGTATCGTAAAATTGCAATTGGTGCCCTAACTATGGCAAAGGATCCCGATTTGCATAATCAAGAAGCCTACCGCCTGAAACTCAAGACATATTCCAGCCATTCATGGAAAGGCCCCTTTAACGGGGTGGTAAGTCTATCGACCCCAATTTGAGACCATTATTGGTCCCTTAGCACCGATTTCAGCCAGTTAAAATCAGCCCGACTGTCCCAATGGATGCACAAAGAATGTAAATCTGGGTGACAAATTAGAGGGCAGCAGCACCTATGCAACTGTACCCGAATATCACTGGGTCAATATCCTGGAATTCGCTACCCAACACCATCATCACAAAAACTACAGCAGTTTAAGAAGAAAGCCCACCATCACCTTCTCAGTTCAACAAGGGATGGGAAAAAGTCACTTCCCTCAGCAGAGGAAGGGGATAAATGGGCTATCACAAGGGCTGAAGGTTTTTTGTTCAGTCCGGGTTTGGGAGGTGCTGTTGAAGCAGCCTTGGCGAGTTGCTGCAGTGCATCTTGTAGATTATACATACTGGTTTATACAACCAGAGGAAGTGAATGTTTAATGTGGTGGATGGGCTGCGGTTCGAGCGGGCTGTTTTGTCCTGGATGGTGTCGAGCTTTTTGAGTGTTGTTGCAGCTGCACCCATCCAGGCAAGTGGAGAGTATTCCATCACACTCCTGACTTGTGCCTTGCAGGTGGTGGAAAGGCTTTGGGGAGTCAGGAGCAACGTTCCCTGTTTGCCAGTCCTGCAGAACCCAAAAAGTGCCACGGCATTTATGTGGCTAGGCCAGTTGAGTTTCTGATCAGGTCCAATCACAGGGATGGAAAAACAGGACACAAAGAAAGCAATGAGCCAGCTAAATATAAACTTAAAAAAATACAAGTACAACAGACTTGAGAGTTGCTTCAAACCATTTACTGTAACTGTACAAATACAGAAATAGCACTGGAAATATGCCTGAAGGTATTATGTAAACTTTAACTGTAACTAATAAATCACTATAGATACACTCTCAATTCTAAATCTAACGTCTTTTCAGATGAAGGGCCGTTTGTAAAAGAACAAATTTGCTCCATGTTGTTGGCAATTGTCTCTCTTTCTACTTAATCTGTAAACTATTGAGGCATAGAGAGGGTTTTTACACCCAAATTACATCTGAGCTTTCTCAAAGACCATAGCTAGGAGCTGTTTTAGCACAGCAGCAAGGCAGTTTCATAGATTCTTTGTTACCATTATTCCAAATAGATCCAATTTTCTGAGGCTCCATGGAGCTTTGTTTGTGGCAGACGTGGGTTGTTAAAATTGATCTGCAGTACTTCTGATTTTCAGTCAGACGATTTGGCCCTAAAAATAAGGCTGTGCTGCTGGCATGTGTGGGTCTCTTTAAATAGTTTCCTGATTTAAAATGGATCCCAAATTGAATCTTCTGACTTCATGTAAGTTTCTGCCCTCAGGGTGTACCTCACCCAGATATTGTAGGCATAAAGTGGTCCTGGGACTTGGCCTGCTGAAGTAGGCTCCTTAGAAGCAACCAAATGTTTAATTTGAAAGTAAAAGGCTTTATGCATTAAATAGGTTTGCTTGAGAATCTGCCACTTTGTTGTTTTCTTGCATTTAAATCGCATCATATAAAGTGATGAGGATGGAGATTGCTTTAAGGCTTAATATGCCGTATAATTTAGATGAGAAAAAGGTATTCATAAAGAACCAATCAATATAAGAACATAAGAACAAGGAGCAAGAGTAGGCCATATTTCCCCTGGAGCCTGCTCTGCCATTCAATAAGATCATGGCTGATCTTCTACCTCAACACTTTCCTGCACTATCCCCATATCCCTTGAAATTCCTTAATATTCAAAAATCTATCGATCTCTATCTTGAATATACAAGTGCAATGAATTACACCCGGGGCATTTGCTGCACACCATCACTACCCAACATTTCTAGATGCTTCCACATCTAACCAGATATGTCATAAAAGTAGCTAGGGAAACTAGGGAGAAAGATTTTGTACAATTGGGTGACCAGAAAAGTAGGAATACTATATAACTAGCATCTCAATATGAACGATGCATTTTATGGCTCGATGGTCACACAAACTTTTATTAGAAAGATTTGTGAAGTAGCACAATGCAAATTACAAGACAAAATATTTGAGAAACACTTCAATGACCACACAGCAGGTTGCATGGACACAGTGAGTCATCTGCAATTAATACAAAACATGAAGAACATCAACGCCAAAATGGGACAGAGTGCTCGATGTAACATTTTTATTCCAAAAATAACAGAAAATTTGACAGTGGGTAAAAAAATGATTAAATCTATTACAAACTAAATGAAGCTGAATTAATATAACTTTTAACCTTAAAACACATAGGAATATTTACAAGAAGTATTTGAATGGAGTAAGGCACTACCAAATAAATCAATGAAACAGTTGTAAAGATGAACTATATATGCAACTGTATGATAATAATTTTGAGAAAGATAAATCATTGCACTAAATTTTGATTTTCACGAGAATACCATTGCATTTTGTTTTGTATAGGTTTTAGATATTTCTGATTTAGGAGCTTTGGGGGGGGGGGGGGGGGGAGCGGGGCAATCCTCAGTGGCGGTACCTTCACAAGGTTACTCTCAAGATAGAGTGCCAGATTACTCACAGTGCCAACTAAGAATGCACCAACAGTTCCTTCGGTATGGTCTTCTGCCAACTGTAATGGAGTCTGAAAGATGACATTCTATCATAGCAAAGAGGAGACCTTATGGAAACAACATGCTCAGACTAGGCCCCCACAATTTGCAAACTATTTGCTATGCACTGATGGCACACAATCATAAAATTGTTGCAGCCCATCTTAATTCATCCATCCAGAACAACCCTACAAGTCCCCCGATTGACTGAACCCGCATTGCACAGTCATCATGTGCAAAATATAGGTTTAAGTTCTCTCTCATCGATAGGTTGGAATTATAGTGGAAAAGATAATGGGACTATGGGCCCAAGTTTCCACAAGAAAAAAAACGGGCGCCTCTCCGAGCTGGGCGCCCGTTTTTCGCGCCTAAAAAAATCCTCGGTATTCTCCACCTACTTACAGATCCTCTGGCCCTCGGCGCAGCCAGCACGAGCTGTGGGGGGGCGGAGCCAGGTCCCGGCGCTGAAAACAGTGCCGGGACCTCTGCACATGCGCGCTACAGTCGGCACGCAAGTGCAGTAGCTCCAGGCGCCGAACTGTGTGGGAGGGGCCCGAAGCACGCAGCCCCTAGCCCTGGCCCAATGGCCTCACTGGGGCTGCGTGAATGAGGCTCCTCCCACGGCCAGCTCCTGCTCCCCGCCCGACCAGACCCGACACTCGCTTCCCCCCCCCCCCGCCCCGACCCCCGACATCCGCTCCCCCCCTGCCCCGAGACCCGACACCCGCTCCCCCCCCGCCCCGACATCCGTTCCCCCCCCCCGCACCGACCCAAGACCCGCTCCCCCCCCGACCAGACACCCGCTCCCCCCGACCCGACACCCTCTCTCCCTCCCCCTCTCTCTTCCTCCCTCCCCCTCTCTCTCCCTCCCTCCCCCTCTCTCCCTCCCTCCCTCCCCCTCTCTCCCTCCCTCCCTCCCCCTCTCTCTCCCTCCCTCCCTCCCTCCCTCCCCCTCCCTCCACCCCCCTCTCTCCCTCCCCCCTCTCCCTCCACCCCTCTCCCTCCACCCCTCTCTCTCCCTCCCCCCCTCTTCCTCCACCCCCCTCTCTCCCTCCCCCCCTCTCCCTCCCTCCCCCCCTCTCCCTCCCCCCCCTCTCTCCCTCCCCCCCACCTCTCTCTCTCTCTCTCCCCCCTCCCGCTCAGCAGCACGAACGGCTGCAGAATTCTCCCTGGCTGAAGCACTTTCACACAGGTAGGAAGATGATTTATTTAATCTTTTCTTGGCTTATAAATGTTTATTCAGGTTGGAATTATTTGTATAATATTTGTAGAAGTATAAATAAGGATTTATTGTCGAATTTAATGACTTCCCTTCCCCCCCCTCGCCCCCACCTCGTTCTGGACGCCTAATTTGTAACCTGCGCCTGATTTTTTAATGTGTAGAACAGGTTTTTTCAGTTCTACAAAAATCTTCACTGGCTCCATTCTACTTTAGTTTGGAGTACATTTTCACTGTGGAAACTTTGAAATCAGGCGTCAGTGGCCGAACACGCCCCCTTTTGAAGAAAAAATTCTGTTCTCAACTAGAACTGTTCTACCTGACTAGAACTGCAGAAAAAAAAATGTGGAGAATTGCGATTTCTAAGATAGTCCGTTCTCCACCAGTTGCTCCTAAAAATCAGGCGCGAATCATGTGGAAACTTGGGCCCATTAAGTGTACATACTGACAGATGTGTGCCCTTTTACGAGTTGTCCCCATGAAAGATATTTCCACATGGGAGATCGTCTTCTGTTACCAAGCTGCATGATGGAGAATGTTTTTTACACCTCTTTGGTCTCAGTGCCTTCCTCAGCCATGCTAGGTTCTTCAAACTGGCAAATACGCTCTCCTTTGTTTCAGTGAAAAACAATGTTGTGACACCGAGGATACAGATGTGGAAGAATCATCTGTGAAGGTACAAGGACAGAAGTTTTCCGTAACTGTGAAGAATTTGTAGGAATAATGTTAAACTTATATAAAACAATAGATTCTGGACCAAAATAATCTACATGTATATGAAAAGACTTGCAAATATTATGGGATTGCATATTCTGGAAAGGTAATACTTGATACTATACATAATAACAGAACATGGACTTACAAAAACTGCAGCACTCACCGGAATGATAGATGGTATCAGATCCAAGCTTCATAATGTGGCAACCTTTTTTCCTGCACATTTAGTCTTTGGCCTCTGGCACATCAGTGTGTTGTTTTGTTCTTTTTAGCAATGTCTTTTGTCCAGCATTGATGCATGTTCAGCACTGTTTGCTACTGTGGAAACTTAACTTTCATGGGAATAATGGTTCAATCCATTGACAGTACTCAGTGGCAGGCATCTTGTTTTTTGTTCTCAGGGATATACTTTGTAATATTGAAAATTGTTTTACAAGCTCATGTAAAGCTGATGTAAATAATTGATGTTTCTGCTGCGTACCTCCTGTTGACACCATTGTTGTCTATTAACCATCTGGTCGCAACAGCAACAACTTGCAACAAGGTGCTTCACAGGAGTGTTTTAAGACAAAACAAATACATTTGACACATAAGAAAAAATTACAGCAGATGACCAAATGCTTGGTCAAAGAGGTAGGTTTTAAGGAGCGTCTTAAAGGAGGAAAGGGAGGTAGAGAGGCAGAGGGGTTCCATTCTTATCTATCTAATCGTAACCAGAAAATCACCTGCAATGGCTTCTCTTCCCATTCCCGCATCGTTGCCTCTGGTGTCCCCCAATGATCTATTCTTGACCTCCTCCTATTTCTCATCTGTATGCTGCTCCTTGGCGACATAATCTGAAAACATGCGTCAGTTTCCATGTGTACGCTGACGACACCCAGCTCTACCTCACCACCACTTCTCTAGACCCCTCTAGTCTGTAAATTGTCAGACTGCTTGTCCAACATCAAGTACTGGATGAGCAGAAATTTTCTCCAATTAAATATTGGGAAGACCGAAGCCATTATCTTTGGTCCCCGCCACAAACTCCGTTCACTAGCCACCAACTCCATCCTTCTCCTGAGCATCTGTCTGAGGCTGAACCAGATTGTTCGCAACCTAGGATTAATATTTGACCCTACAATGAACTTCTGGCCACACAAACCGCCTATTTCCACCTCCGTAACATTGCCCATCTCCGCCCCTGCCTCAGCTCACCTGCTGCTGAAACCTCATCCATGCCTTTGTTATCTCTAGACTTGACTACTCCAACGCACTCCTGGCTGGCCTCCTATGTATATTTGAAGTCATCCAAAACTCGGCAGCCCATGTCCTAATTCGCATGAAGTCCCGCTTAATCGGGAGCCAATGTGGGTGAGCAACGTCTCAATTTCAAATTCTCATCCTTGTTTACAAATTTCTCCATGGCCTCTTCCCTCCCTATCTCTCTGTAATCTCCTTTGGTCTCACAACCCTCCCCGAGATGTCTGCGCTCCTCAAATTTTGCCCTCAGTATCCCTGATTATAATCGCTCAACTATTGGTGGCCGTGCCTTCAGCTGCCTAGGACCCAAGCTCTGGAACCCCCTCCCTAAACCCATCTAGCTGGACATTGGTGGAGAGGTGTTAGAGGAGGATGGAGTGGTCAACTGTGTCAAAGACTGCAGACAGGTCAAGAAGGACGAGGAGGGATAGTTTACCTTTGTCACAGTCACAAAGGATGTCATTTGTGACTTTGATGAGAGCCGTTTCGGTACTGTGGCAGGTGCGGAAACCAGATTGAAGGGAAATGGGAAAGAAAGTTATCTGCACAAGTTAACTGGTTTACCTTTGGTAGGTAAGGCAATAAATAATGAGGATTACAGCTGAATTTTAAATGGACCTGTTATTTTCCCGCTGGAAGAAAATTGTGTGTTAGGATGGTGGCTGATTCAGCAGAGAATGCTGGGCAGATTTGCTTGTCTTCCTAACTCAATCACAAAATGCCAAAACTGCCCTTCTTCCTACAGTCTCGGGAGATAATCACCATGTTTATTTCTGTGCAACTAGTAAATAGGTTCCTCTGTTGTTTCTCATTCTTCTGGTTGGAACACTCTACATTCTCTTCCCTGGTTCCTCGTGGTCAGCATGACTTCTTGTTCCTACTAACAATTATGGGTAAATGTACAAGTTGAGGTTGCATATTCCTACCCAATATGACATTGTTCCATTATTTTTTTTAAATGATATCACAGGGAGGAACTTTTACAAAGAAACTGTAAGCCTGCAGTAGTATCCATTAATCAGAGTTCCCAGAGGGATAAATTATAAAAGAAATCATGTGGTTTAAATTAGTGCATAGAACACTCTGGATAGAGGAATTCCAAGGGGCGGATTTCCCCCACAACCCTTTGGGCAGCTGGCTGATGGAACACACCGCTGGATAGATTCAACACTGGCAACGTCCAGTCATTGCAGAACAGTAATCAACAAAACAAGCAGAATGCCAGATCAATAGAGTACAAGTCTGAGGCAGTCATGTTGAAGCTGTACAGTACCCTGGGCAGGCCTTGAATACTGCACTCAACTGTAGTCACTGAGGAACAATAGCATGATTTAAGCCCTGGAAGCAGTGCCATTTACAACAACAATACGTGCATTTATATAATACCTTTAACATAGAAAAATATCCCAAGGCTCTTTCCAGCAGCATAATCAGTCAGAAATGTATGCCCAGACAACGGAGGAGATGTTAGGAGAGGCTTGGTTACAAAGAGGGGTTTTACGAGGCTCTTGGAGGAGAGGGAGGTGGAGGTGTTTAGGGAGGAAATTCCAGACCTTGGGGCCTCGACAGCTCAAAGCACGACTGCCAATAGTGGGGTGAAAGGAGGAAAAACAAGAGGAAAGTTGGAGGTTTAGAGACTCCGGGGGAGGGGCGGTGGTTGTGGGGCTAGAGAAGGTTATAGAGATAGAAGGTCAAGGCCTGGAAGAATGATAATGCTTCAACACTTCATTTAAAATTGAGCCAATTATCTCAACAAGGACAGGAGTAAAGGGTGAGCGGGACTTGCTGATAGGATGCAAACAGCATGAACTGAACTTTACAGAATAATTTACAATGTCAGCTACCATGTAGGCCAGGAAGGGACAATGGCCGGAATCTTTCCAGCCCTGTGAGTGCCCGCTATCAAAATGGCCCCGATTGACAGTCGGTATCCCACACTAAACCCACCACTGTGAGTTTCTGAACTGTCAGGACTGCGTGTGGATTGCAGACCCGACAGCAGGCGGCAGGCCAATTAATTAAGATCGTTAAAAGGTAATTGAATGCTAGTTAAGAGGCTTCAAAGCAGGCACTTAAAATTTTACCAACCTTTTGACGGGTTTGCCATCCCTCGAGTTTCACGCCAGTTAAGTGGAGTCGGGTTCTCAGTGACTCTCCATCACTTTGGTTAGTTGACAGCTGCAGAAGTGGTATAAAAGCTACCATTTCACAGCTGTTCACTTTCCAATACCAGAAGCTGAAGCCTTCATGATTTGGAAGAAACATTTGAGCTGTATGCACTTTGGAAGTATTTGCATTGAACTCTCTACCCAGTGTCACCTCCTTGGAGTAACCTCTCTCACCATTGACAGATCGCTTCTGTCATCTCAACTTCAGCTGCCATCTATTCCAGCAGCATCGGTGCCCTTGAAAAAAATCTCACCTTAGTCCTCAGAATCCCAACACGATCAGCCCCAACACCAACATCACTAAACATACCAGCATCACCACCAACCTTCTCCGCAATCACCTGATGCTGCACAGGACATCAACACCCGACCAGATTACTGCCCGGGACGCCAGGGATGGCCTTCCCATGGCCATATTTACTTCACTTGATGCTCTACACCCTGGCTGCCACATGATGTGCCAGGTTGGCACCACCCCACACCAGCTCCATAAAGCATCCCTACAATGCCCAAGCCATTCCTTTCACACTCATCACCATTGTGCAGATATCCTTATGTCTCACAATTCACTACAACTCATGAAGCCATTTCCAAAGGTGCCCATAAATCTATCCAAGAATGCAAAGTGCTGAAAATAAAGATTTCAATGTTTGACAGCACATCAACATAAACTTCACATAAACATTGGCTAAAGGACCCAAGTGCCTACCCTTGTGTGTTGTAAGTTGGTATTATTGGACAAGGATGAGAGTGAGTGTGAGGGGTGGCTAGTGAGAGGAGAAGTGATAATATAGAGAGAGGGATGGGTGGAGGTGCAACATAAGTTGGTGTGAGTAAGGATGTGCAGGAGTAGGATAGGGAAGGCAGAGTGATGGTGATGTGATGAGTCGTACAGCAGGATGAGGTTGAGTGTGGCTTTGCAGTAACGTTTCATGATCCACTGAGATCTTTGAAAGGTTTGCGCCACTGCAGCCTGGTCCTCCTGACGACATCCCTGCTGTGTCCTCCTGTGCAATGTGCAACCAGGCTGCGTAGGTATCCTGGGGAGGTCCCTTCCGCCCATGCAAAGGTAAGAGACCCTCCCTGCGTATTGTGACTCCCTCCATAAGCATCTGGAGGGAGTCATGGGAGAGCCTGGGTGCAGCCGTGCACCTCTGTGCAGTGCTTCTCCGTGTTTGCAATGCTGCAAAACACTGGCAGAAGAACTGCCAAAATCATTGTGGACATGGTCCCTTGAAGGAAACCGGCTGATGATGCGTCATCAAATGACCTCATCAGACCGGCTTCCTTTAATTGGCCGGGAAGCCCGCAGGGTGAGCTTAACAAGCTCAATCATTGGAAGACTTGGGACAGAGAGCAGACTTGAGTTAGGAGCGAGCTTACCACACACCACCAATCCCGGCCGCATCGATATCGCTGCTTGTGGCGAAATCATGGCCAATGGGTGGTCAATAATTTAATGGGAATGGAGCCAAGGAAATGGGAGGTGGATTTCATGGACAAGATAAGCTCAAGGAGGGTATGGGGGGGAAGTTAGGAGAACAACTAGTGAAGGATACAGGATCAGGGCTAGGGCAGTGAAGAGCCTTGGGAAGGGGGAGGTTTCCTTAGTGGGCAAAGGGAAGGGAAGAAACAGCAGAGAGGGCTGACCAAATGGTCTCAAGCTTAGCGACAAAGATACTTTCTAGGTTATTTGCTCCTAATGATCAATTCTATTATTTTACCAGTTATTAATTAATGCAAGACTAATGAATGTGCAGTTATCCAAGTTTTTTAATCCCCTTTCTTGAAAAGAGTGTTCACATTCTCTTGTTTCCAATCCATTCACTACCTCATGAAAGCTACCAGCAAAATTTCCTTTAAGCTGCGCAGCTGTCTGCCACTTCCCGCAGCCCAGGACTGGTTTTCCAATGTGAGATTTCACGCATAGCGAAACTTTGAATGCGCCGTGCAGCTCGTTAAAGAGGCGTGCTCCCCCCCAAAATTAGGGGGAAGACTGACTACCAGTACTTTGTAGAATTACACTAGTCTCACTTAGCACCATCCATCCCTGATGATTCTTTGGTTTTGAGCCTTTAAACCACTCTAGAACAATCATGCAAGTGTCATGCAAGTCACTGTTTAGTTGTAGCACCTGCTATGATGGATGGCATAACCACTATGCTCTTTTTAGTGAATGCTTTCAGGAAGCAATCATTTAGTATATTCGGTATTTTTACTTGAACCTCAGTTTCAACTCCGTTTGTATCCTTAAATGATCTCAAGTGCCATCTGGGCCATTATGTGGAGTGCTTTCAGATGAAACAGCATTCATATTTGAGAAAGAAGGCGGCACAAAAGGCTCTCTGACATGTTAGGCAATCACATGTGAACTTTACCAAATATTATGGAGAAGTTGATAGCCCAGGCTAGCCCAGAGTCCCAGCTGGGACAATCGAATTAGAAACATAGAAACATAGAAAATAGGTGCAGGAGTAGGCCATTCGGCCCTTCTAGCCTGCACCGCCATTCAATGAGTTCATGGCTGAACATTCAACTTCAGTACCCCATTCCTGCTTTCTCGCCATACCCCTTGATCCCCCTAGCAGTAAGGACCTCATCTAACTCCTTTTTGAATATATTTAGTGAATTGGCCTCAACAACTTTCTGTGGTAGAGAATTCCACAGGTTCACCACTCTCTGGGTGAAGAAGTTCCTCCGCATCTCGGTCCTAAATGGCTTACCCCTTATCCTTAGACTGTAACCCCTGGTTCTGGACTTCCCCAACATTGGGAACATTCTTCCTGCATCTAACCTGTCTAACCCCGTCAGAATTTTATATGTTTCTATGAGGTCCCCTCTCATTCTTCTGAACTCCAGTGAATACAAGCCCAGTTGATCCAGTCTTTCTTGATAGGTCAGTCCCGCCATCCCGGGAATCAGTCTGGTGAACCTTCGCTGCACTCCCTCAATAGCAAGAATGTCCTTCCTCAGGTTAGGAGACCAAAACTGTACACAATACTCCAGGTGTGGCCTCACCAATGCCCTGTACAACTGTAGCAACACCTCCCTGCCCCTGTACTCAAATCCCCTTGCTATGAAGGCCAACATGCCATTTGCTTTCTTAGAGGTAAGCAATCCCAAAGTTTCAAATTTGTGGAGGGGGTTTGGTTTCATTAGATTATGTGAAGTATATTAGCTCCAAATAGTTGGGAATTTACTACAATATTCTGAGAATAAGCAACTTCTGCCATCACTGAAGAGCCTACATTCGAGAAAGACCAAGATTGAATCTTCCCAATAATGTACAAAAGGCCTCCACTACTCTTGCCAGTTTTAACTGACTGTATAATATTCTGGCCTACCAATATTTTTCTGAACAGTTAGCATGTCATTACAATAAAAAAAAGTCAATTCACTCTTACCTGCCAAGTAAATAAGGAGAATATTGTACATCAATCTGGGCACTGCAGGGTTCTACTGTGAGCAACCTGCAGTGTTTCAAGAATCATCTAAATTATCACATTAAAATCAAGCAGCTATGAATCAAAAATGAACCTACAATTCGAGTGATCAATTTAGTACCAGACATATCCCATCAATGTTGATGTTACTTTGAGATTCTAGTGATTCTGTCCTTCTACATTACCTCAATCAACAGTGCAGTAGAATTTCAGATAAGCATCCGGTCTCTTAATAATGATTTCTTAACTTACAACACGATAACTTAAGCTGCATTAATCTCAAGAGAGCTACGATATTAGCCTTAAAAGTTCCACAGGATGTTCCTCGTCTTCGCAAACCACACAAACTCTTGCCACAGCACAAGTAAAATAATTCAATTTCTTTAAATTATCTCTTTTACTAGTTTACTGTGTAGCATAACAAAAGAAGGAAACAAACACAGCAAAGGAGCATGCATTTCATTTTAGTGCACTCTCCAAGTTGAACATGCATTGAAATCAGGCCCCAACACATTGCTTCAATCTTTCCTACCTGGACATCCCAAAAGATGTTGCTGAACTGCAATTTAAATCAAACAAAAATGTTAAATATAGCAAATGGACCTGAACCACTCTGTTGAGAATGGGACCATATCAGGAATTACACAAAGGAATCCGCTGTTCAATTGCTTAAGTATGCCTCGCAGTCCCCAATGGGTATCCTGCTTGAGAGTATATAAATGTATAGACTTTCCTGTACTTTCTGTTGATATTTAATAAACCCACAAGTAAATTTATCTCCGGTGTCAAATCCACGTGATTTGGATTGACCTCATCAATTAACCCAACAATTATTAGTTATTGGTGCAGACCTGCTGGATAGGGAAGTATAGACAGGGATTTTTTCTTCTTTTTTAGAAACCAGTGAGCCTTACATAAAAGGCCCAAATTTTAATTAATATTAATTTCAATTCCCAAATCTTAGTTGGGAAAACAGTAGAAGAAAAACGAAGTGGAAGATACAAAAATAATACACATTTCTCGGGGTACTGCAGGATTGCTTGCTTACTCAGCAAATAACACAATGTAGTCAGTAGCTATTCTGAAGCTAATCTTTAGCAATAATCCCAATATGTTTATAAAGCAGAAGTATGAAAACATCTAGGATTCATAATTCATAAGGGAAGCCTACTAGAAAGCAAACTAAAAAAGGTTAAAAATAAAAAGGTTCACTGGAACACACTAATGTTGGGAGATCTACAATGGAAAGTGGGAAGTACTTAAAGCAATGTTAGCACTGGATTGTGAGGTTGTTTATGCTGGTTAATAACTCTTCCATGATGCTTATTGTGCTCTTGCTCTTCGTAACAAAAAGGCAGGTTTTTATTTTTTTTATGCAAACATTTAAAAAAAAAATCTACAGTAATGAAATTCATTACTGGCTAATCAAAACAGATTAATGGGCAATGTCATTAAATATGGATGTAAAAATTTGTATTGGAGACAAGCTGAGTTTCTCAGTTTTTAAAATTCAAATAGGCTGCAGGATTGGGTAAATTATAAAGATAAGCAAAAGTGAATGAAGTAAATAATGACAAACACTAAATGTAAAATTGCTAAGAACATCACAAGTAATAATAAAGGAATTTTTCAAATATTTACACATTAAACAAAGGATGAAGAAGCATTGATCCACTTAATAGCCCCAAGTTTCCACACGCGGCGAAAAAGGCGCCCCTCAGAGCTGGGCGCCTGTTTTTCGCGCCGAAAACGGTGCCTGAAAAAAAACGCGGTATTCTCGAGCTCCTTGCAGCTCGATGTCTGCTTGGCGCGGCGCACAGGGGGCGGAGCCTACCACTCGCGCCGATTTTGTAAGGAGGGGGCGGGTACAATTTAAATGAGTTTTTTTGGTGCCGGCAACCCTGCGCGTGCGCGTTGGAGCGTTCGCACACGCGCAGTGTGAAGTAAACATTGACACTCGGCCATTTTTAAAAGTGCTGCAGAAAAAGTGAAAATTTGTTTATTGAACCCTTGCAAAGGCTTGCATTTTAATTTTCTTGATATTTCTGTGTGTGAGGGAGTGCTTTTAGCAGCACTGCTGAATAAATCACCTGCTGAATTAATGTTGGCTCTTTAACCAGTGTCACTGCAGCAACTGTGCATTTTAATTCAGTCTTTACAACTCGTTACCGTTTCAATCTCCACCACTCATTCTGTAATTAAAGATAGACAGTGATAAACGGGACACATGCACTTGTTTGAGACTATTCAAATTCTTTGTAGCTGTTCAATTTTTAACATTTTTTAATAAAACCACATTGCCCTTCCATGATCAGCACTGAGGCTGCTCGCTGCTTCTTGCCCCTGCCGTCGGGACCGACGCCACGGCACACCGCTGGCTGAAAGGCCTGCCTGAAGCACTTTCACACAGGTAGGAACATGGTTTATTTAATCTTTTCTTTGCTTATAAATTTTTATTCAGGTTGGATTTATTTGTATAATATTTGTATAAGTATAACTAAGGATTGATTGTCGAATTTAATGACTTCCCTTCCTCCCCACCCTCCCCCCCCACCTCGTTCCCTACGCCGAATTTGTAACCTGCGCCTGATTTTTTAATGTGTAGACAAGGTTTTTTCAAGCGTACAAAAATCTTCACTTGCTCCATTCTAAGTTAGTTTGGAGTACGTTTTCACTGTGGAAACTTTCAAATCAGGCGTCAGTGGCCGGACACGCCCCCTTTTGAAAAAAAAATTCTGTTCAAAAGTGAAACTGTTCTACCTGACTAGAACTGCAAAAAACTTAAATGTGGAGAATTCCGATTTCTAAGATACTCCGCTCTCCACCAGTTGCTCCTAAAAATCAGGAGCAAATCATGTGGAAACTTGGGGCCAATATATTGGGAAGCTGGTCTCCAGGAACAAAGGAATTAGTTATTAAGTAATTACTTCACATCTGTCTTATGTTAGATTAGTCAGATATCAGGTTTTGAGGAAGAAGAGGAAGAGGAGCTAAGCATTATGGGGCCCAAGTTTACACATGATTTGCGCCTGATTTTTAGGAGCAACTGATGGAGAACGAACTATCTTAGAAATCGCAATTCTCCACATTTTTTTTTCTGCAGTTCTAGTCAGGTAGAACAGTTCCACTTTGGAAACATATATAGAAACATAGAACATAGGTGCAGGAGTAGGCCATTCGGCCCTTCTAGCCTGCACCGCCATTCAATGAGTTCATGGCTGAACATTCAACTTCAGTACCCCATTCCTGCTTTCTCGCCATACCCCTTGATCCCCCTAGTAGTAAGGACCTCATCTAACTCCTTTTTGAATATATTTAGTGAATTGGCCTCATCAACTTTCTGTGGTAGAGAATTCCACAGGTTCACCATTCTCTGGGTGAAGAAGTTCCTCCGCATCTCGGTCCTAAATGGCTTACCCCTTATCCTTAGACTGTGACCTCTGGTTCTGGACTTCCCCAACATTGGGAACATTCTTCCTGCATCTAACCTGTCTAACCCCGTCAGAATTTTAAATGTTTCTATGAGGTCCCCCCTCATTCTTCTGAACTCCAGTGAATACAAGCCCAGTTGATCCAGTCTTTCTTGATAGGTCAGTCCCGCCTGATGTGGGCCACTGACGCCTGATTTGAAAGTTTCCACAGTGAAAACGTACTCCAAACTAACTTAGAATGGAGCAAGTGAAGATTTTTGTAGAACTGAAAAAACCTGTTCTACACATTAAAAAATCAGGCACAGGTTACAAATTAGGCGTCCGGAACGAGGTGGGGGGGGGGAAGGGAAGTCACTAAATTCTATAATAAATCCTTATTTATACTTATACAAATATTATACAAATAAATCCAACCTGAATAAACATTTATAAGCAAAGAAAAGATTAAATAAACCATCTTCCTACCTGTGTGAAAGTGCTTCAGGCAGGTCTTTCGGGACCGAAGGCTGAATGGGCCGGCCCGAGACTTCGGGCAGGGCCCGTCCCCAGCACCAGATTTACAGGTAGATGGCGTTGGGTCGGGTCGGGTCGGTTCGGGGGGAGGGAGGGAGAAAGAGGGGGGGAGGGAGGGAGAGAGAGGGAGAGAGAGGGGGGGAGGTCAGGGAGGGGGAGGTCAGGTCGGGGAGGGGGAGGTCTGGTCGGATCCAGTCCGGGGGCGGGGGGGGAGCGGGAGCAGGAGCGCGGGTCGGGTCGGGTCCAGTCGGGGGGGGGGGGGGGCCGTGCGGGAGCGGGAGTCGGGTCGGGTCCAGTCGGGGGGGGGGGGGGGAGAGGGGGAGCAGGAGCGGGAGCGGGAATCGGGTTGGGTCCGGAGGCGGGGGGGAGCGGGAGTCGGGTCGGGTTGGGTCCAGTCGGGGGGAGCGGGAGTCGGGTCGGGTCGGGTCCGTGGGGGGCGAGGGGGGTGGTGGGGGAAGCAGGAGCTGGCCGTGGGAGGAGCCTTATTCACGCAGCCCCAGTGAGGCCATTCGGCCAGGGCTAGGGGCTGCGTGCTTCGGGCCCTTCCCCCACAGTTTCGGGCGCCTGGAGCTACTGCACTTGCGTGCCCACTGTAGCGCGCATGTGCAGAGGTCCCGGCACTGTTTTCAGCGCAGGGACCTGGCTCCGCCCCCTACAGCTCCTGCTGCGCTGCGCCGAAGGCCAGAGGACCTGCAGGGTGGTGGAGAATACAGAGGATTTTTTTTAGGCGCAGTTTGTGGCGCGAAAAACGGGCGTCCAGGTCGGGACTGCGCCGTTCTAGGCGCGTGTGGAAACTTGGGCCCTATATGTTTATAGAGTAACCTGCCACAGGGTGAATAGTGTACTCTTATTCTGGGTTATACTCCAGAAATAGCACAGATGTCGCCATATACTCACAATCTCACTGAAAAATGATAAAAGACCACATTGACAGACTATGTAGCTCAGGCTAAGCTACAAATCTGAGTTTAATGTAAGGTGTAAACCTCTACAAAAGCAAAAATAAATCAGTCGATAAAAATAACAATAGTTTTGATACAAAGTGGCAAAGTGTTTGAGATTCTTCACATCCTTCGCTAATTGGGTGTAGAACACCTCAGTCTCCATGGAGTCCCACCTTGCCGTAGCGATTTAAGAAATGCTACTCGACCCAATGAACCAAAGCAACTGAATCTGATACAGAACTATAGATTAAGTTAGATTTGATAGACTCACAACTGTCTCAAGTACCTAATTCAAGCAATTTTCGCACCTCCTCCAAGTAAAACTGCCACAAATAGAGAACAGTCTTGATAGTCGGTCACTCGCCATTTATCATCTGGGCAGGTTTTATTTTGTCTTACACTTGTTATGCAACACAAATGGTTGAGTCATAAGCAGTCATTGGTGTCTAAATGATTAATCAAATCAATGTTGACCTCATGAGAGATTGTCTGCAGACAATCTCAAAAATAGTGGAAAATCTTCTTTGAATAGCGAAACCCACTCTGAAAGGCAGGTGTGAATGAATGGCATTAATCAGTCCCTCAAAGGAATTCTTAACAGACACAGCAACGTCCACTGTTTCCACTTTAAAATGCCCAGTACTTAAGCCCAACTCTAAATTAATTTAAAGAAATATATAATGTCAAATTATTAGAACTTGAAACCAGTTGAATCTCTTCACGTCACAAAGTAATGTTATCAAATCAGCTGCCAAATGAGCATGGAGACACGGGGCTCGAATTTGGTGAAACACAAGTTCTGCTCGTTTTTCGGCGGTCCCTGGGCGGTGCGTCATTTTTTACCACCTGATACTGCTGGGGCTGAATGGGCAATATTATACCACTTTTTTGGCGGTTGTGGGAGCGGAGTGCAGCGGGCGGTGGCTGGCAGAGGAGGCCAATCGACTCGGGAATTATCAGCTCCGAGTTGTGCGCACACACGCGCGGCTGTCAAGTTCCACTCCCCGAGAGGCACCGATGAGAGACCAGAGACTGCCGGCCTGAGATCGCTGTAGCGGGTGAGACAGACTGGTGGGGGGATGAGAAGATATCGCTGTGGGGGTGGGGGGAGAAGCGATCGCTGTGGGGGCGGGGGGAGGGGGGGGGGGAAGAGAGAAAGACTGGGGGGTGAGAGAGAATGGGGGGCGGTGAGAGAGATGGGGGGGTGACAGAGACTGGGGGGAGGGGTGACAGAGACTGCGGTGGGGGGGGTGACAGACTGCGAGGGGCAGGGTGGCAGAGACTGCGGGGGGTGGTGACAGAAACTGGGGAGGGGGGGTGAGAGTGACTGGGGGGGAGGGTGAGAGAGACTGGGGGGGGGGGTGAGAGAGACTGGGGGGGTGGTGAGAGAGACTGGGGGGGGGGTGAGAGAGACTGGGGGGGGGGTGAGAGAGACTGGGGGGGGGGTGAGAGAGACTGGGGGGGTGAGAGAGACTGGGGGGGCGGGGGGGTGAGAGAGACTGGGGGGGCGGGTGAGAGAGACGGTGGGTGGGGGGTGAGAGACTATTAAAATTATTATAGTTCATTAATAAAGAGTAAATAAGGTTTATTAGTCCATTTATATTATTGCCTAACACTACAATCCATTTAAAAATACATCAAACTGTGGAGAACTATAAAGATCTGTGTAATATCAAACAAACCTGTCAGCTCTGTGTACATACCGCCCGTTTAAGATCTACTTAAAAGCACCTTCTCCAGCACGGTACGCAGTTCTGGCGGTATGTGGGCAGGCAGTGTGCATATGCTTCCGTTGGGCGGTATGTCGGTGGTATGTACCTTTTTTTGACAAAACTTGTGTTTTTGGGCGGTAAGCGGCTGTAGTCGACGGTATGTCGATGAATTTCGGGCCCACAGTCTGCACTGTAAGAGCTTAACCTACTTTCAAAATTCTATTGCACAATATACAAATCTGTTATATACAAGTTCAATGTTCAAAGTGAAGGCAGAAATGTAGCAGTTCACCACCATTCGTGCTTGTACTCTATGGATATGGTACGAAATACAAGGAAGCATTTTGTTCACATGAAATTCAAATTTGGAAGAATCTTCAGACACAATCTGACAAAACTCATTTGTTTTTATTTTAATTTGCACATGTTTAAGCACTTGTTACTGTAATACTGCTGAATTTGCACTCCCTAGGACACCAAAGAATGAGCAAAGTAATGTATATATTCCAAGCTTGTTTCACACATCACAATAATAAAGTTCTAATAGTAAATCAGGAATTCGTACAGATTTTTAAAAAAATATATGAAATGATGGGAGGAATGGAGGAAAAGAAAATTAGTTTGTCATAGTTATGGGACAGCACCAGAAATGATGGAATGTCATAAAATCTAAATGTGTAACTAATGTCCTACACAGAAGGGAACCTGCCGACCCTATCTGATCTGGCCTACATGTGACTCCGGTGCTGCACTATGTGGTTGATTCCTAATAGCCTCGCAACATCGAGAGATGGGCAGTGAACATCTCGAGCATAAAACACACTATTCACCCTGTTATGTATGGAGAAAGAGTTAGACTGAACTCTGTGAGCTCAAAGTGAAGTGTGACCGTAGTCTTTTATTGCAGGTCTCCAGAGTGCCTCTCCAACCTGTGAGACCTCCTTAAATACCTGTGCTCCCAAGGGATTATGGGATCCCTTGGGACTCCAGGGGATGAGCCCTCTGGTGGCTGTAGAGAGTAAATACAAGTTTACATATATAACACATCTTATTAATACAAAAACTAAATCCTGCAGCCCTTGCCCCTTTTCTACACATGTATAAATTCAACTAACTACCAATAAGAATAACTGTATTGTGGTCAACTTCATTTTAAAGAATCCTTGGGGCGGTGAATAGAAGGATTTTACCTTCTTTTCCCAATTGCGTCGCGCTGACTCGGAGCTACGTCCCTCCCCTTCAATTAAAGGGGAGGACCACTGCGAGCTCTGCAGCCACATTAGTGGTGCTCACTGGGCCACCAGAGAGGGCTTCGGGCGGGCTGACTGCCCGGCACCAAAGAGGGGGTGCCGGGCTGCCCGGCTGAACCCATGGCCGCCATTGTCAGGCCGACTTCAGAGTCGGCCGACAATTAAAATTAAATTACAGCCGTGGCGGAGCACCCTCCCCTTTAAGGGCGGACATGCGCCACCCAGCCACTGGCAGCTTCCCGCCGGGAAAAGCTATTGGGGCCACCGACCGGTGGCCGCTCCACTCCCACGGGGCAATTTCCCTTGGGGCAGAAAGCGGTCACCGCCGGGCGGTGAGGGGTCGGCGAGGATTCGACAGGGCGGGCAGGAAACCTGTTTCCACAGCTCCCTGTTTCCACAGCTCCCGGCCTGGGGACAATTTCTGATGGGTCAGCCCATCCACCTGCCCCCGGTCGGAAATGGCCCTACTGCCTCTTAGATCAGTTCAGCCTATACAAAACAATAAAACGACTGATCACAATTGTGTCCTCTGTTCTCTGTAAAGTATGTCACAATATAGGCACAGGTGATGATTATTCAGTTTGATGGGATTTTTAAAATAGCTTAGTATTTTATAACTAATTTAATCATCTCTTTATTGTGACCATTTATTACTAAGCCCACAGCTCCTCCTCCCACCAGACACATACACAGTTGTGGTGACATGTGGATTTTTATAATCATCTGAATTTCAGCTGCCCTCCTTAGCCTAGACTGACAAATGGCAAACATTTATTTTTAAGGCCTGAGCAAAATCCTGACTTAACCACACAAATGGATAATTATGTGGTAGAAGCTTCAGTTACTACATTAGTTGGGACTTTCAGTGAGCTGTGTGGGAATTTGCATGATTTGTTGAAGCAAATGTCAGGTTGCAAAAGCTAGAATCAACCAATTTTCAACGGATTACTGCTATTGATGGTGCTGTTAAGCAATTGCTCAGCGCTCTGTACAATCGCTGTACATTCAAGCGTTTTTTTTAAAACAACAAATATGCCACATGGCTTCTACTTATTTTCTGTCTGCATCTGACGTGTTGAGGAAAAGATTTCAAGTCGTTGAGAACACAGCAAAGAATTTACTACAAGCAGGAGTAACAGAATAAATAAGAAAATAAAATTACTATTAGAACCTCTGCCAAAACAAGCTATATTATGTCATCAGGTACAAATTAAGAAAATAGCTTGCTTGAAGGTTGAATGACAGCTGGAAGGACGATTGCCTGGAGTGAATCCGAAGCATACAACACATGTGATAAACAGTAAGTCTATTAATCTCCACCACAGTCCTATGACAGTATTCGGAAAAAGTGAGACAGGAATAATGTCTGAATTCAGTGTTTGGTACCAGCTGTTGACTGGGTAGGAGATGTATCTAGGAAACATAACCTTAAAAGTTCCATTTACACATAGCATATCAGTAGCATTCCCTGAGGAAAACTGCTCATTGCAGTTTTTGGCTACAAAATTACTTATTATACAAACTGGCAAATCTGACATTTTTCTTATTAAATAAAAAAGGCTAGTCATGGGTGATAATTAAATTAAAAGGGACATCATTGCTAAATAGCCTAGTGTAAGGATATTTCTGTTCTTAATCTGCTTAAATGTCAGATGTAGGATGTATGGGAGTAGTTTGCTGACACTACACTGTTAGAAGTCACAGCAAATGTCAAACCTCCAATCCATGTGGCATTTAACTCTCAATGGCACTGTTACATTTGTGGGAATGTATGTTACACACAAAAATAAAGCAATCATACATGGATGGCTCACATTTTGGAAAATAATCATTGGATTAGGAGAAGTTTGGTTTAATAAAAAGTCATATTTTCTTTTGAAAGAAAAGGCAATCACAGAGAAGTATTATCCTCAAAAAACACTTCCATTGCAAGCTATTGTCTTTTTGCATCTTTGTTCAGTATCTGTTAAAGAAGCAATACCTCCACAGACGAGGAGAGAGAAAACAGATATAAAGAGCCCGGGATTGGTCAGTGCAACAAAGTAGCTGACAATCTTTCCGACTGCTGCCTTGTCATTCACGATTCAAAATCAACTGTGTAAACAAAAATATTCTGGGGTTTTATAGATTATTAAAAAATGTAAGTGATCTACAGGTCAGCACAATTCCTCTAGGTTATCGAAGCAACAAATCAAGATTTACAAGCAGATGGACAACAATACAAATCTTCTCCAAAAGAAACAAGAAGTACCAGAGAAAGCTCATTTTCGCAAATATCAAAGGGGAAGGAATTCTGGGCGATCACTTTTTGCTCAAAGCACACTCCTAAACTACTTTTTTTATTCGTTCCTGGGATGTGGGCGTCGCTGGCGAGGTCAGCATTTATTGCCCATCCCTAATAGCCCTTGAGAAGGTGGAGGTGAGCCGCCTTCTTGAACTGCTGCAGTCCGTGTGGTGAAGGTATTCCCATAGTGCTGTTGGGGAGGGAGTTCCAGGATTTTGACCCCGCAACGGAGATATATTTCCAAATCAGGATGGTGTGTAACTTGGAGGATAAATTGCAGGTGATCGTGTTCCCATGCACCTGCTGTCCTTTTCCTTCTGGGTGGTAGAGGTCGCGGGTTTGGGAAGTGCTGCCGAAGAAGCCTTGGTGAGTTGCTGCAATGCATCTAGTAGATGGCACACACTGCAGCCAAGGTGCGCCGTGGGTGGAGGGAGTGAATGTTTAAGGTGGTGGATGGGGTGCCAATCAAGAGGACTGCTTTGTCCTGGATAATGTTGAACTTCTTGAGTGTTGTTGGAGCTGCTCTCATCCAGGCAAGTGGAGAGTATTCCATCACACTCCTGACCTGTGCCTTGTAAATGGTGGAAAGGCTATCTGGAGTCAGGAGGTGAGACACTCGCTGCAGAATACCCAGCTTCTGACCTGCTCTTGTTGCCACAGTATTTATGTGGCTGGTCTAGTTAAGTTTCTGGTCAATGGTGACCCCCCCAGGATGTTGTGGTGGGGGAAAATCACTAGGCCATTTCAGAGGGCAGTTAAGAGTCAATCACATTGCTGTGGGTCTGGAGTCACATATAGGCCAGACTCGGTAAGGACGGCAGATTTCCTTCGCTAAAGGACATCAGTGAACCAGATGGGGTTTTACGACAATCCAATAGTTTCATGGTCACCATTACAGATACTAGCTTTTTATTCCAGATTTATTTAATTAACTGAATTTAAATCCCCAGCTGGTGGGATTTGAACTCACGTCTCTGGATCATTAATCCAGGCCTTTGGAATCATCAGTCCAGTAACATAACCACTATACCACAGTTGCCGAGCATGAGGCAGTTTTAAAAGCATTGTGGGGTTTTACACACTGTTTCAGCCGTGCAGGCCTGCATTCTCAGGCTCCTGGCTCCCACTCTCCTGCCTTCTACTCATCTCAGTTTTTGCCTACCTCCTGCTCACCGTGCCACTTTAGCCTCTTGACTACTGTGCCTTCTACTTTCTTTGGTCTTGCGGTACTCAATGTTTTTTGTCCTGCCCATTTGCCTCAGAGACGCTTTATCCGTTTTAATGCAGGCTGCATCTACAGACTGTAAGGATCTGATCCAATAAAATATATGTTACTGGCTGGGTAAGCCCTTTAACAAAAAGTTATGTGCCTTTATTATTAAAGTCTCTTTCCTCCACAATCTAGATTGCACACTATAGTATAATTAAATATGGATATATATTGAGCTTCAGACCATTAGTCACCAATTACATTCTCCATATTTAGTAGGAAATGTACTGTACCAGAAAATGTTCCTTTCCACATTGGGTTTAACCTCAAACTATCCACGCTTATGTTCTCAATGAAACGACGTCATTTGAGAGGTTATGTTTCATTATCCTTTGCAGACAGCTTTACGACTCATTACACATTGACTATATCACATTTCTTTTTCTATTAGATATAGGAAGAATGCAGTCTACCACTTCAGAAAGTGAATCTTGCCCATTCAAAATGTCAGCACAAAAAAATGATGCAATACAAGCAAAATAATTAGGATACGGTTTCATGGTAATTAGACTTCTGTCATCTGAATGGTTTTGTAATTTAATCCGTATGGATAAATGGACTTTTTAAAATGCATATAGGAGAAATACAGCTCTAGAGCCAGATAATTGTACTGTAAATAACCATTGGATCCAGAAGCAATGCCTGTTTAGTATGAGTGAAATGGGACTTTGTTTGAACATAGCTTTGTTATTAATATCAATGGGCACAGGATCCATATTAAACAAATGCACTTAAATCATTAAGTGGATGTACAGGATCCTTGTTGCCATGTTCAGTGCATTAGTGCAGAGATTAATTTTTTCCAAAAGTGATGCCAAATGCCAGTAACAATCTCTGTTCACTCTCAGACAAGTTTGTGCCATCAGACACTACACATTAAAGAACTGGGTAGCTCAGGATTTAAACTGCGTGTCTATACAATATCAATCAATAGGCTGTTAGGGTCAGTCTCAAAAGTTTCTACTATGCCTAAAACAAACAGGGCCTGAAATTTCTGGGCTGGGGGAAGGGGGGCAGTGGCAGCATAAAAGGGGCAGGCAGGCTGGAGTTTGTTGTGGAACCTGGTTCTGTCCACTTTTTAATCATGCTGTCAAATTGTGCCAGAAATAGGGACAGGTTCTTCTTGTGTCTCGCCCTCCTACCTTCAATCCCAGTGTGGATGTCACCAGAAGGCGTAAAACTGGCAGGATGACATGTGTCAGAAATTCTGCCAGTTCCACTCCTAGTGCACCCAATGCCAAGTATGCCCAGATGAAGCAGCTATACTTGTGTACCAGGATCATTTGTTTTCTACTTCTGCTCAGTCTGGAGTCAAGAAGAAAGCAGAATGTTGTCATGGAATGTGGAAATAATCATGCCCCCTCTTCAGCCTAGATGACGTGCTCAGGTTTCTGGAGTGGGGCTTGAAGTGACAACCTTCTGACTCAAAGGCAAGAGTACTACCACTGAGTCAAGCCTGACACCTATTAGCATAAATCTGATTCTTTCAGCTCCCCTTAAGTCTCTTCCATATAATGGCAATTATTTGGCAGAGACTTGTAAACAAGATCAGAGAACTTGGCTAAAACTTATTTTGTGTTGGAAAGAATGAGCTACTGAGATCTGGCTGATATGAAATAATTCCCTGTAATTCTACAAATGCCTTAAAATGGATAAATGGATGTTTACTGGACTACACAGAAAATTGAGGGCAATTATAAAAGCAAAGGACAAAAAACTCAAGACGCTGGCCATCTGTGATGGTACCTAGCTGTAAGAAATACAGTACCTTTCACAATCTCAGGACATCCCAGAGAGAGCCAACATGGATTTCTAAATAGTAGGTCATGTCTATCAAACCTAATTGAAGTTTTTGAGGAATTAACTGAAGTATTAGGCAGGGGAATGTCTGTGGATGTAGTTTATATGGACTTCCAAAAGGCATTCAATAAGGTTTCACATAAGATACTGAGCTAAAATTATAGCTCATGGAATTGAAGGCAAATTATTGACCTGGTAAGAAGATTGGTTAGGTGGCAAAAGATGGAGAGTAGGAATATTGGGTATATATTCAAATTGGAAGGAAGTGACCAGTGGTGTTCCACAAGGATCTGTGCTGGGGCCTCAACTATTCATTAGGGGGCCAAATATGGCCCCAGTTGGGGGTGAGAACCTTCGCAAAGCAGAACTTCCTGCGCCCGGCACGGAAGTCCTGCCTCATGATCTAAATTGGGGTTACCGCCCCCGAGAGGAAGTGGAGCACAATGTCGGGCCCTCCACTTCCTCTCGGAGGCAGTACTGGGGTGGTAAAAGCGCGAATGTTGAAATGCTACGCAGTTTGCCGCATGGCGCTGACGTAATCACAAGGCTCCCCCCTTCCTTTAAAGGGGAGTGTACGCTCCGAGCTCTGCAGGGGTTTTGAGGGGCATCCACTAGGCCACCGGGGAGCCGTGGCCGCAGCCCAGCACCAAAGCGAAGTGCCGGGCTGCATCATCTTGGCATGGACTCCACAGAAACACTCACGGAGGCCGGACTAGGTAATTCGGCCAAAAGATAAAAATTTGCTGTGCTCTGCCCCTTTAAGTTTCGCCCTGTGAGTTAAGAGCAGCCCGGTTCGCGACCCACGAGGCTGGTGCTGACATTGTCCGTGGCAGCCTCACGGGGCACTGGCCAATTTCCGCCATGTGGCGAACAGGGGTCGCCGCACATGGCGATGACATAATCGCCGGAGGAGCAGCAGCCTGGGGCGCTACTGGCGGGAGCGGGACAGTACTCGTTTTGCACCTCCGCTAACTTCCGCCCAATTTCGCGGGAGCCAGTAGCAATTTACCGCCCCCGCCCCCCCAGAAGCGCTAGCAGGAGACGCACAATGGACCAATTTCATCCCCTATATTTATTAGCAACTTAGATAACAAAATAGAGAGCTACATATGGAAGTTGGCCGATTACACAAAGATTGGTGGTATAGTGAGTAGTGTAGACAGGACCATAAAATTACAAAGAGACTTTGATAGATTACTTGAGTGGATAAAACTGTGGCAGATGGATTTCAACACAGGTAAGGCTAGTGTTTAGTCATAAGCCTGATCGTGTATCGGGCCTCCAGGTGGGGAATATCTGGCCACACACAGTGATCACAGCATTATACGGTTCCAATTGGCTAGTACAACTAAAGGTACTGAGAGTATGCAACTCGGACCAGATTCTAGAAAATCAAACTTAACCAAAATGGCAGATGATTTGGAATGGGTAAATTGGCTAACCCTACTGGGTGATGAGACAGATGTAGAATACATATGGAAAGTTTTTACGAACAAGATAAAATATGTGGAAAACCAGTATGTACCCAAAGTCAAAAGAAGGAAGTGTAGTAAGAAAAAGCGATGTTGGCTGACTGGTTATGTACAAAGACAAATAAAATGTAAGCAGAAATGTTTCTATAAATTAAAGACATTTAATACTCAATTAAACAGAGTTGAGTCAAAGGAACAACTAAAGAAAAGGAAGGCTGCTATTAGATCAGTAAAAAGGCTAATGCAAAAAAGGATTGCAGACAACTGTGGAAGTAATAGTAAAAAGCTTTTTCAGTTATGTGAAGAATCAGAGAACTGTCAAAGACTGTATTGGGCCACTGAAGAATGTTCAAGGCCAGATTACAAAGGACTCATTTGGTCATTCTAGTGCATACATCCTTAAAAGGTACATGAGCAATGCCGTGAAGCGATAGCTCGAGCAAACATAAGAACATTGGGGAAGAGTGACCATAATATGGTGGAATTCTACATTAGGATGGAGAATGAAACAATTAATTCAGAGACCATGGTCCAGAACTTAAAGAAGAGTAACTTTGAAGGTATGAGGCGTGAATTGGCTAGGATAGATTGGCAAATGATACTTAAGGGGTTGACTGTGGATGATCAATGGCAGACATTTAGAGACCGCATGGATGAACTACAACAATTGTACATCCCTGTCTGGCGTAAAAATAAAAAAGGGAAGGTGGCTCAACCGTGGCTATCAAGGGAAATCAGGGATAGTATTAAAGCCAAGGAAGTGGCATACAAATTGGCCAGAAATAGCAGCGAACCCAGGGACTGGGAGAAATTTAGAACTCAGCAGAGGAGGACAAAGGGTTTGATTATGGCAGGGAAAATAAAGTATGAGAGGAAGCTTGTAGGGAACATTAAAGCGGACTGCAAGAGCTTCTATAGATATGTAAAGAGAAAAAGGTTAGTAAAGATAAACGTGGGTCCCCTGCAGTCAGAATCAGGGGGAGTCATAATGGGAAACAAAGAAATGGCAGACCAATTGAACAAGTATTTTGGTTCGGTATTCACTAAGGAGGACACAAACAACCTTCTGGATATAAAAGAGGTCAGAGGGTCTAGTAAGAAGGAGGAACTGAGGGAAATCCTTCTTAGTCGGGAAATTGTGTTGGGGAAATTGATGGGATTGAAGATCGATAAATCCCCAGGGCCTGATGGACTGCATCCCAGAGTATTTAAGGAGGTAGCCTTGGAAATAGCGGATGCATTGACAGTCATTTTCCAACATTCCATAGACTCTGGATCAGTTCCTATGGAGTGGAGGGTAGCTAATGTAGCCCCACTTTTTAAAAAAGGAGGGAGAGAAAACAGGGAATTATAGACCGGTCAGCCTGACATCGGCAGTGGGTAAAATGATGGAATCAATTATTAAGGATGTCATAGCAGCGCATTTGGAAAGAGGTGACATGATAGGTCCAAGTCAGCATGGATTTGTGAAAGGGAAATCATGCTTGACAAATCTTCTGGAATTTTTTGAGGACGTTTCCAGTAGAGTGGACAAGGGAGAACCAGTTGATGTGGTGTATTTGGACTTTCAGAAGGCTTTCGACAAGGTCCCACACAAGAGATTAATGTGCAAAGTTAAAGCACATGGGATTGGGGGAAGTGTGCTGACGTGGATTGAGAACTGGTTGTCAGACAGGAAGCAAAGAGTAGGAGTAAATGGGTACTTTTCAGAATGGCAGGCAGTGACTAGTGGGGTACTGCAAGGTTCTGTGCTGGGGCCCCAGCTGTTTACATTGTACATTAATTTGAGTACAGGGGCAGGGAGGTGTTGCTGCAGTTGTACAGGGCCTTGGTGAGGCCACACCTGGAGTATTGTGTACAGTTTTGGTCTCCTAACCTGAGGAAGGACATTCTTGCTATTGAGGGAGTGCAGCGAAGGTTCATCAGACTGATTCCCGGGATGGCGGGACTGACCTATCAAGAAAGACTGGATCAATTAGGCTTGTATTCACTGGAGTTCAGAAGAATGAGAGGGGACCTCATAGAAACGTTCAAAATTCTGACGGGTTTAGACAGGTTAGATGCAGGAAGAATGTTCCCAATGTTGGGGAAGTCTAGAACCAGGGGTCACAGTCTGAGGATAAGGGGTAAGCCATTTAGGACCGAGATGAGGAGAAACTTCTTCACCCAGAGAGTGGTGAACCTGTGGAATTCTCTACCACAGAAAGTTGTTGAGGCCAATTCACTAAATATATTCAAAAGGGAGTTAGATGAAGTCCTTACTACTAGGGGGATCAAGGTGTATGGCGAGAAAGCAGGAAGGGGGTACTGAAGTTGCATGTTCAGCCATGAACTCATTGAATGGCGGTGCAGGCTAGAAGGGCCAAATGGCCTACTCCTGCACCTATTTTCTATATTTCTATGGCCCCAAGTTTCCACACGCGGCAAAACAGGCGCCCCTCCGAGCTGGGCGCCCATTTTTCGCTCCAAAAACGGCCTCCCCCCCCCTGCCGTCGGGAATGGCTGCCTCAACTTCTGAGGCTTCCTGCAGCCTTCTCACTGCCTCCTCCCCCCCCGCAGTCGGGAACGGCTGCCTCTTCTTCTGAGGCTTCCTGCAGCCTTCTCACTGCCTCCCCCCTGCTGCCTCCCCCCCCCGGCCGTCGGGAACGGCTGCCTCCTCCCTGCCTCCCCCTCACTGCCGTCGGTCGGGCCCTTACTGCCTCCCCCCCCTGCCGTCAGGAACGGCTGCCTCAACTTGTGAGGCTTCCTGCAGCCTTCTCCCTGCCTGAAGCACTTTCACACAGGTAGGAACATGGTTTATTTAATCTTTTCTTGCTTATAAATTTTTATTCAGGTTGGAATTATTTGTATAATATTTGTATAAGTATAACTAAGGATTTCGTATAGAATGTAATGACTTCCCTTCCCCCCCCCCCCCCCCCCCACCTCGTTCCCGACGCATAATTTGTAACCTGCGCCTGATTTTTTAATGTGTAGACAAGGTTTTTTCAGGCCTACAAAAATCTTCACTTGCTCCATTCTAAGTTAGTTTGGAGTACGTTTTCACTGTGGAAACTTTCAAATCAGGCGTCAGTGGCCGGACGCGCCCCCTTTTGAAAAAAAAATTCTGTTCAAAAGTGAAACTGTTCTAACTGACTAGAACTGCAGAAAACTTAAATGTGGAGAATTGCGATTTCTAAAATACTCCGTTCTCCACCAGTTGCTCCTAAAAATCAGGAGCAAATCATGTGAAAACTTGGGGCCCATGTTTCTATGAACATAAGAAATAGGAGCAGGAGTAGGCCATACAGCCCCTCGAGCCTGCTCCGCTATTTAATACGATCATAGCTGATCCGATCATGGACTCAGGTCCACTTCCCTGCCCGCTCCCCATTACCCCTTTAATCCCTTATCGGTTAAGAAATTGTCTATCTCTGTCTTAAATTTATTCAATGTCCTGGCTTCCACAGCTTTCTGAGTCAGCAAATTCTACAAATAAGGTGTTGGGGTGTATCCATAGGACAAATGAGCACAATACAAGGAATATAGTTTTGTCCTTGTTGAAGACCATAGTCAAGCCGCACTAGGAATACTGTGTCCAATTTTGGTCTCCTCACATAAGAACTAGGAGAAGGAGTAGGCCATTTGACCCCTCAAGCCTGCTCCACCATTCAATAAGATCATAGCTGATCTTCTACCTCAACTCCACTTTCCTGCACTATCCCCATATCCCTTGATTCCCTTAATATCCAAAAATCTATCAATCTCTGTCTTGAATATACTCAACGACTGAGACTCCACAACCTGGTGGAATATCACCAACATCGTGGGTGATATTGAGACTTTGGCGAACGTGCAGAGGAGGGCCACTAGACTAATTCCCAGTTTAAAGCATTTTAATTATCAAAGTAGGCTAAAAGAGTTGGGGCTCTATATTTTTAGAGAAGGGTAGACTTCGAGGGGATCCGATTGAGGTTTATAAGATAATGAAGGGAATAGATTGTGTTCCAGCTGACAGTTTATTTCAATTAAATAGTTTAGACAGGACCAGGGGTCACAAATTTAAGGTGCACAAGGCTAGATCTAGGTTAGATGTCAGGAGGTGGTTCTTTCCCTGTGAATAGTGGACCTCTGGAACAGGCTGCTGTCTCGTGGTGGACACAGTCTTGCTGAATTCCTTCAAGCATGAGCTGGATTTTCTGACTAGGTAGATACTGCAGGGAATTTAAGGCCTGACTAGTTTCGATCGATCGGAGAGCAATTTCCCAGATTTTTTTTCTCAAATTGTCCTGGGTTTTCATCTGTTTTTTTGCTTCTCCCAGGATATCACATGATTTTGGGCGGGTTGGAGTGGCTATATTGGCCTTGGAAGGAGTGTAGCGCAGATTAGCCAGAATGTTACCAGGGCTCCAAGGGTTAGATTATGAGGAGATTTTACATAAACGAGGCTTGTATTCCCTGGAATATAGAAGGTCAAGGGGTGATTTGATTGAGATTTTAAGATTTTGAAAAGAATTTATCGGCTAGATAGAGATAACCTTTTCTGCTGGTGGAGGAGTCGAGGACAAGGGGACATAACCTTAAAATCAGAGCCAGGCCATTCAAGAGAGGTTAGGAAACATTTCTTCATGCAAAGGTTGGTCGAAGTATGGAACTCTCTTCCCAAAAAACACAGTAGATGCTTGATCAACTAATAATTTTAAATCAGAGCGATAGATTTTTGCCATCCAAGGGTATGAAGCGATACGGAGTCAAGGCAGGTGGATGGAGTTACGATACAGATCAGCCTTGAATGGTGGAACAGGCTCGAGGTGCTGATTGTCCTGCTCCTGCTCCTATGTTCCTATCCCATTGCACTTTACAGCCAATTACGTATTTTTAAAGTGTAATCACTCGTAATGTAGGAAATGCGGCAGCCAATTTGCACACAGCAAATCTCACAAACAGCAATGTAATAATAATTAGATAATCTGTTTTAATGATATTGGTTGAGGGATAAGTATTGGCCAGGTCACCAGGGAGTACATCCCTCTCTTTGAAATAGTGCCATGTGATCTTTTATAATAGAGCTTTCAGTACTGAATCAGAATAGTCTTCAACTATCCTAAGGTGCAATGCAGTCGGGAATGGTCAGGATTTTCAGGAATTTACTGATCAGCATTGAAATGGGGGAAACTGCTTGTACCCTGTATTGCCCTTAATCAAGAACCTCCTTAACATATCCAGCTGCCCTCAAGAAATACTGAAGAAAACAAATTACTGTTTTCACCTCCCCGATTTTATTTGCTAAGGGCATCTTTTCCTCTAATCCCCCTCCTTCCCCATGCTCTGATTTTACCTTCACTTTGTCTTCTTATGCCCACAGATCTCAGAAATCCACTCACATTTCTCGATCAATGGTGATCCACAGCCAGCTACCAGGAAGCATTTGTCAGCAGTCACATATCTTGTCCTGTAAAGTTTACTCATCCCACCATTATTTTTTTTTTTCCTGAACACAGTGGCCGAGAGAGATCGGTTTCTGCCATCCTGCCGGCACGAACTAGGCACAAGGATCAATCCCTGCACAGGATGGGGGTAGGTCTGAGGCCCATCTAATATTGGGACTTGGGCCTTATTCTCATCAGGCTTGCTGGGCATACCCAGGCAGCTCTCCGAGTGACATTATTTGAATTTCGGGCCACTGCTGACGACGCAGGTAGTTCTTCCAAGAGGATGTTGATCAGTCCGGGAGAGGGAGGGAGGGAGACAGATGATCGAGAAGGGAGGTCCATGTAGCGATCGGGATGGCGGTGGAGGGCGCAGAACGTGGTTTTAATGTGGAGCTGAGAGGAGCACGCCTGCACCTCCCGGCTCCACATTCAGACTTGCATATGCAGAGGGCCTAATACCCGTTTCAGGTGTGGGCCCTGGACGTCTCCTTTGATGGGTGGCACAATTCCAGCTCAGAATGTGTACGCATGAGCTGCCCACTATATTGAACAGTTTGGCACCCATTTTATGCCTGTAAGATGGGCACAGCATCATCAACTTTCTAGGCCATTGACTCTTGCGGGAGTACAGTTCAATGGGCACTAACTTGCCCAAACGCCATTGCTCAGGTGTGAACCTAGATAGCGAGCACTAGCAGTCTATTCAATTTTGAGAGTATCACAACCAAGCCAAATATTTTACTCACCAAACAACCACACACACACATTTTGCAGCAGGGATCATTGCACACTAATTAGGATTAAGAACTGTGCACTAAGGCCAACTGTAGCTGTCTTGGTTGAGATCAGCTAACTCAGCACAGACTGGAGATCAAATTCGATATTGGCAGTCTCACATTTGAATGGCGAAGCTACGATCAAAGGATCACTGTACATCGGTAACCTTTCCGCACAGGAGGCCTAGAAGGTGGGCATTTGTATATTTCAAGCTCTTTATTTTATGTACTTAGAAACTCATTTAAATCACAAGTTACCCTTGAAAGTGCTCGTCCCAGCAGTTGTTTTGCCTGCTGGTGCAGGTTCTAGTTTTAACCGATCATAGTTTAAGCCTTTTTAAAAAAACAGGAGGCCTGATTTTAAGCCTCAGTGCCTGACGAGAGGTGTTAAACTATCAGCAATATGGTATTCGCCTTATCCATGCCGCTATTACGCCCCACACCACTTTAACAGGCGTGATTTGGGCAGCTTCGGAGATCCTCGCCCCAGGCAGATGAGGGCCTCATTAACATGCAAAAGTCGGCATCTGATGACATCATGCAGACCCTGATGTTTTTTTTACCCCGGGCTGTGCGACTCATGCGCAGTGCTGATATCGCCCGGGGAAGCTGGCATGAGAGGGCTCCAGGGCCAGAAGAGGTCCAGGTAAGTAAAAAAAAGTTACTTTTTTGTAAGTTTCCTTGTGGGCCAGGAAGAGCAGGAGTTCTCCTCCAGACTATGCAAGGAATCCTTGGACCTCTCCTGCTCTGGCCTTCTGCCCCATTCCCCAAACAGGGATTCATTTTGCTGCATCTGTCCTGCACTGTGTGGACCTAGACAGCTGAAACAGTATAAATATGTTTGGACCAAGTTGTACAGGGCAAAAAAAGATACGTCCATAAAAAAGCACTGCAGTTAAATTTCACACTGAGCTCGCAGCTTCCAGCATTCCTGAAATCTGAGTTAAACATAGAAAATACTTCCGTGTAAAAATAAATTCAAAGTTACTTTTAAAGGAAGTGCTTAGAAGCTATTGTATCTGGGACCAAAAGTCTGCCGAGGGAGGAGAGGTAGAAGTGCCAGGATCCACCCACTCAAGACCTCTGCTGCCAAAGTTAGCGAGGTCAGGGGAAAGTTCTCTGAGGACCGATGATGTGCGAACTCCTAGCGTGGGAAGTCCGCATCACCAGCTCGGGCCACTTTTATGCCACTGACCTTACAATGCTGAATGCAAATATAATTGGGTCCTGACATAAATTCCACCCACCAGAGTTGCAGCGGGAGTGTTCCAGAAGGGCTGGGGATTTGCGGCCCTCTATGTCTTTAGAAACAGATTATGAACTCTTCAGCCTGCATGACTCACCCTGAGTAAGGAGGAAGTTCCATTTGACAAAACTGCACATTTTCAATGCAGTGGGTCCCATGTCGTCTTATGCCCTGCCATAAGGGTATGCAGACTGTTAATATGAAGTCTAACCCCAGCGTAATCTGCTGCAGGGAACCCAAATTATAATGCATGCAAGCAGTTGAATGGATCTCAAACCAGTCCTGTTAATGGTTAAAGCAAATAGCTAGAATTATTTATCAAGTGTGCCTTACCTCGGCTTTCAGCGGCTTCCCTCAGAGCAGACAAGACAGTTGGCTTCAGATTTTCTGCTAGAAATCTTCCCTCCAGTCCTGGGAAAAGGGACCTATGTAAAAGTCAAAGCTTAGCTTCATGTTTAAGCAAGCTGTTCTCAATGCTCTTTATAAATGACTGACCTCTAAAATCAACTCTTTGCTTCACAGCCAAGAGGACCATGTATCTCACTGGAAGCCTGAACTGCTTCAACAACCAATTGTTAGGGATAAAGTCAGGATGGATGCCTGAATACAATCCAGTTTCCATTGTGGGATCCTACAATATCCTGGACTTCTTAAGGTTCACTTATGCTCACCAGTGGTGTTCTAAAACATTAGCAGTTATTTGGATAAAGCATATCTGAAAACAATGGTGTTGCTCTCTTTTACCAGTAGGTTATTATACAGTATTCGATAAGCCTGAAGCAAGGCCAAATTCTTCTAGCAGTACAAACAGATGAAATAACTTCAGAGGGGGAAGGAGAAGAGGATAGAGACAGTTGTTTCGGATTTTAAGTACTGTAAAAATTGCATTAAAAGGTTTAAATTCTGCTAAAATTTAGCAACAACACTTATTTGTGACTATTTTCCATTAACAGTGAGATCCTTTGATGGGCTACTCTGACCAAAGAGAAACATAGGACAAAATACAAACTCACAGGACATTGTGGTCATTCTGCAAAGCTAGGAGGAGTCAGTAACAGTAAATTAGGTTTGGACATAAATTAAGCTATCTGTTTGGGTTCTGTAGGGAAAATGCTAGAATCTATTATTCGGGACTTGGTAACAGGGCACTTAATGGCCCATAATTTGCAGTCAACAGTGAAAAGGCGTTCGCTGCTGGCCTCGAAGAAAGCTTCCCACAAAGATCTCACAATCTCTGTGGAGAGATGTTCAGCTTTTCTGACGTTCAATTAAGATCAGTGCAGTTTAGTGGGAATTTCATAGTGCGAGCTGCTGTCACGTCAACAAGCTGTCTAAGCCGTCAATCACAATGCAGAATTCTCACAGCCAGGGAACCAGGAAGTGAAGAAGTTGTCTTAATTCAGACTTTTTAAAAATGCTAGCGAGCAAAGGAAAGATTGGCGCGCTCAGATGGGAAGAAGGTAAACCTAAAATAAAGATAAACAAAGTTTCTTAAAAATTTTTAATTTTTATTAAAATGGATAAATTTGACATTCACACAAATAAAAATTAGTTTGTCAGGGCCAGAATGTTTGTTTAGCAGTCAATACGTAGTTAAAATCCAGTTACACCTAATCTAACAAGGTCTAACTTTAATGGGGTATTTAACAGTGATATTACTGTGGAAAAATCCAAGTTTTCTCCAGTTTCACTGATTTCCCGGATTGCCGGCTATAGGGGCAGTGGGGCACAGCACAACTAGTGTCGGAGCAGTGAATAACTGACCGCATTGTCAGGATTTCCAATTTAGGATGCGCAGGTGCTAAACCCTGAAGTTGCGCTAAGTTTCACAGGCGTACTAATAGCGAACACTGTTCAGTTCGCTGTTATTAACCACCGCAAATTCCGGGCCATTATGATGGGGCAGATTCAACACAGATTTATGAAAGGGAAATCGTGTTTGATAAATCTATTAGAGTTTTTTGAGGTTGTAACCAATGTTCCCTCTATTTTCTTTTCGTGCACAGTCCCTTTAAATTTGTTGCATGGTATCTCTTCCAGCCACAACAGCTTGTGAGCAGCCTGCACGTAACCTCCGGACTAGGGGGAACGTTGGTTGTAACTAGCAGGGTAGATAAAGGGGAACCAGTGGATGTAGTGTATTTGCATTTTCAGATGGCATTCGATAAAGTGCCACACAAGAGGTTATTACACAAAATTAGGGCTCATGGGATTGGGGGAATTGGTTAATGGACTGAAAACAGAGAGTAGGAATAAACGGGTCATTTTCAGGTTGGCAGATTGTAACTAGTGTGGTACCACAAGGATCAGTGCTTGGGCCTCAGCTATTTACAATCTGTATCATATGAGGGGAGTTTATCCAAGGTTGCTGATGATATAAAGCTAATTGGGAAAGTAAGTCGTGAGGAAGATACAAAGAGGCTGCAAAGGGATATAGACAGATTAAGTGAGTTCATAAGAACATGGCAGATAGAATTATGGGCCCAAGTTTCCACACGATAAAAAACGGGCGCCCCTCCGAGCTGGGTGTGCCCGTTTTTTGCGCCGAAAACGGCGCCGGAAAAAAAACGCGCGATTCTGGAGCTCCATGTCTGCTTGGCGTGGCGCCCAGGGGGCGGAGCCTACCACTCGCGCCGATTTTGTAAGTGGGAGGGGGCGGGTACCATTTAAATTAGTTTTTTTCCTGCCGGCAACCCTGCGCGTGCGCGTTGGAGCATTCGTGCATGCGCAGTGTGAAGGAAACATTGGCACTCGGCCATTTTTATAGTTCTTTGTAGCTGTTTAATTTTTGAAAATTTTTTAATAAAAGCACATTGCCATCAGCACATCAGCACTGAGGCTTCTTGCAGCAGTGAGAAGGCAGCAGGAAGCCTCAGAAAGTTGAGGCAGCCGTTTTCCCCCCCCCCCCCCGCCCGCCGTCGGGAACGGCTCCCCCCCCCACGGGAACGAACGGCTGCCTCCTTCCCCCCCCCGCGGGAACGAACCGGCTGCCTCAATTCTCCCTGGCTGAAGCACTTTCACACAGGTAGGAAGATGGTTTATTTAATCTTTTCTTTGCTTATAAATTTTTATTCAGGTTGGATTTATTTGTATAATATTTGTATAAGTATAAATAAGGATTTATTATAGAATTTAATGACTTCCCTTCCCCCCCCTCCCCCCCCCCCCCCACCTCGTTCTGGACGCCTAATTTGTAACCTGCGCCTGATTTTTTAATGTGTAGAACAGGTTTTTTCAGTTCTACAAAAATCTTCACTTGCTCCATTCTAAGTTAGTTTGGAGTAAGTTTTCACTGTGGAAACTTTGAAATCAGGCCTCAGTGGCCGGACACGCCCTCTTTTGAAGAAAAAATTCTGTTCCAAAGTGAAACTGTTCTAACTGACTAGAACTGCAGGAAAAAAAATGTGGAGAATTGCGATTTCTAAGATAGTCCGTTCTCCACCAGTTGCTCCTAAAAATCAGGCGCAAATCATGTGGAAACTTGGGCCCATAATGTGGAGAGATGTCAAGTTATCCACTTTGGTAGGGAAAATAGAAAAACATTTTTTTTTAAATGGTGATATATTGGGAAATGTTGGTATTCAGAGGTACCTGGGTGTCCTTGTACACGAATGATTGAAAGTTACATGCAAGTACAGCAAGCAATGAAGAAAGCAAGTGGTATGTTGGCCTTTATTACAAAAGGACTGGAGTATAAGAGTAAAGAAGTCTTACTGCAATTATATAGGGCCTTGGTGAGACCACACCTGGAGCACTATGTACAGTCTTGCTCTCCTTACCTAAGGAAGGATATACTTGCCTTAGAGGGAGTGCAACAAAGGTTCACCAGACTGAATCCTGGGGTTGGGGGATTGTTCTATGAGGAGAGATTGAGGAGACAAGGCCTACATTCTCTAGAATTTAGAAAAATGAGAGGTGATTTCATTGAAACATCCAACATTCTTACAGGGCTTGACAGGGGAAATGCTGAGAGGATGTTTCCCCTGGCCGGGAAGTCTAGAAGCAGGGGGTCAGAGTCTCAGAATAAGGGATTGGTCATCTACGACTGAGATAAGGAGAAATTTCTTCACTCAAAGGGTTGTGAATCTTTGGAATCCTCTACCCCAGAGGACTATGGATGATCAGGCATTGAGTATATTCGAGACAGAGATCGATAGATTTTTGGATATTGACGGATTCAAGAGATATGGGGATAGTACGGGAAGATGGAGTTGAGGTCGAAGATCAGCCATGATCTTATTGAATGGCCTATTCTTGCTCCTATTTCTTATGATCTTACCCTGAACAAAATTTTTTCTGGTATAAATAAGATTTCTAATCTTGAATATTGGGAAAATTGGTGACATAGTGACCTTTAGCGAAGCAGAATTGGTTTTGAAAAACAGCTCACTAAGTGCCAACGGCCCTCTGATACCACACTCACAAAGTGGGTCATTCTTGATTTGTGAGCATGAGAGTGATTACAGATTGTTCAACCTTGGAGATGGTTTGGCTAACATCCATACAAGTTTACTTCCAGCTAGATAGTGAGCAGGAGCACAATTCTTAGCCAATTGGAGAGCTTCCACCACTACCTATACCTTGGTCGAGATTAGTGCAGGCCAGGGATCAAACCTGGAAATCCAGATCTGGAAGCTCAGCACCACACAATGCAGCTTATTCATCTATCGAGTTTGTCGTGGTCTTTCATTTGGTGCGCAAGAAATTCAAGTCTTGAACATTTTATTATTTTCTGGAGCACCGTTGTCACTAAGCTTTTTTAGCTTATCGGCAACAATGGCAAAACACATCAAAATTAAGCCAATACAATTCTGTGGTATATATCAATGATTTAGACTTCAACGTAGGGGGAATGATTAAGAAGTTTGCAAATGATACAAAAATTGGCCGTGTGGTTGATCGTGAGGAAGAAAGCTGTAAACTGCAGGAAGGTATCAATGTACTGGTCAGGTGGGCGGGAAAGTGGTAAATGGAGTTGGTGAGAGGGGAGCGACCTATCAAAAGCCCAGCGGGAGATCGAGAGCCAGCGGCAGTTGGTGAGAGGGGAGCGACCTATCAAAAGCCCAGCGGGAGATCGAGAGCCAGCGGCAGTTGGTGAGAGGGGAGCGAACTATCAAAAGCCCAGCGGGAGATCGAGAGCCAGCGGCAGTTGGTGAGAGGGGAGCGACCTATCAAAAGCCCAGCGGGAGATCGAGAGCCAGCGGCAGTTGGTGAGAGGGGAGCGACCTATCAAAAGCCCAGCGGGAGATCGAGAGCCAGCGGCAGTTGGTGAGAGGGGAGCGACCTATCAAAAGCCCAGCGGGAGATCGAGAGCCAGCGGCAGTGGGTGAGAGGGGAGCGACTTATCAAAAGCCCAGCGGGAGATCGAGAGCCAGCGGCAGTTGGTGAGAGGGGAGCGACCTATCAAAAGCCCAGCGGGAGATCGAGAGCCAGCGGCAGTTGGTGAGAGGGGAGCGACCTATCAAAAGCATACCGGTGCAGCTACAGCGGGAGAGAAAGCAAAATAGAAGTAGAAAGTAATCAAAAAGTGACGTCACAGCCAATGTGGTAAGTGATTGGCTGGTGATTGGTGAGTAGCTTTTCTTTTCTTTTTTATATCAGTAAGTGAACTGCAACATTGTTATTACCAATTTAAGGGTATCTAAGGTAAAGACATGGCAGGAGAGCTCGGCCATGTGATATGCTCCTCCTGTACCATGTGGGAACTCGGGGACACTTCCGGTGTCCCTGGGCGCTACGTGTGTGGGAAGTGTATCTGCCTCGAGCTCTTGACAGTCCGCGTTGCGGAATTGGAGCTGAGGGTGGATTCACTCTGGAGCATCCACGATGCTGAGAATGACGTGAGTATCACGTGTAGTGAGTTGGTCTTACCGCAGGAGAAGGGTCCACAGCCAGATAGGGAATGGAAGACCAGCAGGAAGAGCAGTGCAAGAAAGATAGTGCAGGGGTCCCCTGTGGTCATCCCCCTGCAAAACAGATGCACTGCTTTGAGTACTGTCGGGGAGGATGACTCATCAGGGGAGGGCAGCAGCAGCCAAGTTCATGTCACCGTAGGTGGCTCTGCTGCAAAGGAGGGCAGGAAAAAGAGTGGGAGCGCGATAGTGATTGGGGATTCGATGGTGAGGGGAATAGATAGGCGTTTCTGCGGACGCAACCGAGACTCCAGGATGGTATGTTGCCTCCCTGGTGCAAGGGTCAAGGATGTCTCGGAGCGGGTGCAGGACATTCTGAAATGGGAGGGAGAACAGCCACTTGTCGTGGTGCACATTGGTACCAACGACATAGGTAAAAAAAGGGATGAGGTCCTACGAAAAGAATTTAAGGAGCTAGGAGCTAAATTAAAAAGTAGGACCTCAAAAGTAGTAATCTCGGGATTGCTACCAGTGCCACGTGCTAGTCAGAGTAGGAATCGCAGGATAGCGCAGATGAATACATGGCTTGAGCAGTAGTGCAGCAGGGAGGGATTCAAGTTCTTGGGGCATTGGAACCGGTTCTGGGGGAGGTGGGACCAGTACAAACCGGACGGTCTGCACCTGGGCAGGTCCGGAACCAATGTCCTAGGGGGAGTGTTTGCTAGTGCTGTTGGGGAGGAGTTAAACTAATATTGCAGGGGAATGGGAACCTATGCAGGGAGACAGAGGGAGACAAAAATGAGGCAAAAGCAAAAGACAGAAAGGAGATGAGGAAAAGTGGAGGGCAGAGAAACCCAAGGCAAAGAACAAAAAGGGCCACTGTACAGCAAAATTCTAAAAGGACAAAGGGTGTTAAAAAAGCAAGCCTGAAGGCTTTGTGTCTTAATGCAAGGAGTATCCGCAATAAGGTGGATGAATTAACTGTGCAAACAGATGTTAACAAATATGATGTGATTGGGATTACGGAGACGTGGCTCCAGGATGATCAGGGCTAGGAACTCAACATCCAGGGGTATTCAACATTCAGGAAGGATAGAATAAAAGGAAAAGGAGGTGGGGTAGCATTGCTGGTTAAAGAGGAGATTAATGCAATAGTTAGGAAAGACATTAGCTTGGATGATGTGGAATCTATATGGGTAGAGCTGCAGAACACTAAAGGGCAAAAATCGTTAGTGGGAGTTGTGTACAGACCTCCAAACAGTAGTAGTGATGTTGGGGAGGGCATCAAACAGGAAATTAGGAGTGCATGCAATAAAGGTGCAGCAGTTATAATGGGTGACTTTAATATGCACATAGATTGGGCTAGCCAAACTGGAAGCAATACGGTGGAGGAGGATTTCCTGGAATGCATAAGGGATGGTTTTCTGGACCAATATGTCGAGGAACCAACTAGGGGGGAGGCCATCTTAGACTGGGTGTTGTGTAATGAAAGAGGATTAATTAGCAATCTCATTGTGCGAGGCCCCTTGGGGAAGAGTGACCATAATATGGTGGAATTCTGCATTAGGATGGAGAATGAAACAGTTAATTCAGAGACCATGGTCCAGAACTTAAAGAAGGGTAACTTTGAAGATATGAGGCATGAATTGGCTAAGATAGATTGGCTAATGATACTTAAGGGGTTGACTGTGGATGGGCAATGGCAGACATTTAGAGACCGCATGGATGAATTACAACAATTGTACATTGATGTCTGGCGTAAAAATAAAAAAGGGAAGGTGGCTCAACCGTGGCTATCAAGGGAAATCAGGGATAGTATTAAAGCCAAGGAAATGGCATACAAATTGGCCAGAAATAGCAGCGAACCTGGGGACTGGGAGAAATTTAGAACTCAGCAGAGGAGGACAAAGGGTTTGATTAGGGCAGGGAAAATGGAGTACGAGAAGAAGCTTGCAGGGAACATTAAGGCGGATTGCAAAAGTTTCTATAGGTATGTAAAGAGAAAAAGGTTAGTAAAGACAAACGTAGGTCCCCTGCAGTCAGAATCAGGGGAAGTCATAACGGGGAACAAAGAAATGGCAGACCAATTGAACAAGTACTTTGGTTCAGTATTCACTAAGGAGGACACAAACAACCTTCCGGATATAAAAGTGGTCAGAGGGTCTATTAAGGAGGAGGAACTGAGGGAAATCTTTATTAGTCGGGAAATTGTGTTGGGGAAATTGATGGGATTGAAGGCCGATAAATCCCCAGGGCCTGATGGACTGCATCCCAGAGTACTTAAGGAGGTGGCCTTGGAAATAGCGGATGCATTGACAGTCATTTTCCAACATTCCATTGACTCTGGATTAGTTCCTATCGAGTGGAGGGTAGCCAATGTAACCCCACTTTTTAAAAAAGGAGGGAGAGAGAAAGCAGGGAATTATAGACCGGTCAGCCTGACCTCAGTAGTGGGTAAAATGATGGAATCAATTATTAAGGATGTCATAGCAGCGCATTTGGAAAATGGTGACATGATAGGTCCAAGTCAGCATGGATTTGTGAAAGGGAGATCATGCTTGACAAATCTTCTGGAATTTTTTGAGGATGTTTCCAATAAAGTGGACAAAGGAGTACCAGTTGATGTGGTATATTTGGACTTTCAGAAGGCTTTCGACAAGGTCCCACACAGGAGATTAATGTGCAAAGTTAAAGCACATGGGATTGGGGGTAGTGTGCTGACGTGGATTGAGAACTGGTTGTCAGACAGGAAGCAAAGAGTAGGAGTAAATGTATACTTTTCGGAATGGCAGGCAGTGACTAGTGGGGTACCGCAGGGTTCTGTAATGGGGCCCCAGCTGTTTACATTGTACATTAATGATTTAGACGAGGGGATTAAATGTAGTATCTCCAAATTTGCGGATGACACTAAGTTGGGTGGCAGTGTGATCTGCGAGGAGGATGCTATGAGGCTACAGAGTGACTTGGATAGGTTAGGTGAGTGGGCAAATGCGTGGCAGATGAAGTATAATGTGGATAAATGTGAGGTTATCCACTTTGGTGGTAAAAACAGAGAGACAGACTATTATCTGAATGGTGACAGATTAGGAAAAGGGAAGGTGCAACGAGACCTGGGTGTCATGGTACATCAGTCATTGAAGGTTGACATGCAGGTACAGCAGGCGGTTAAGAAAGCAAATGGCATGTTGGCCTTCATAGCGAGGGGATTTGAGTACAGGGGCAGGGAGGTGTTGCTACAGTTGTACAGGGCCTTGGTGAGGCCACACCTGGAGTATTGTGTACAGTTTTGGTCTCCTAACTTGAGGAAGGACATTCTTGCTATTGAGGGAGTGCAGCGAAGATTCACCAGACTGATTCCCGGGATGGTGGGACTGACCTATCAAGAAAGACTGGATCAACTGGGCTTGTATTCACTGGAGTTCAGAAGAGTGAGAGGAGACCTCATAGAAACGTTTAAAATTCTGACGGGTTTGGACAGGTTGGATGCAGGAAGAATGTTCCCAATGTTGGGGAAGTCCAGAACCAGGGGTCACAGTCTAAGGATAAGGGGTAAGCCATTTAGGACCGAGATAAGGAGAAACTTCTTCATCCAGAGAGTGGTGAACCTGTGGAATTCTCTACCACAGGAAGTAGTTGAGGCCAATTCACTAAATATATTCAAAAGGGAGTTAGATGAAGTCCTTACTACTCGGGGGATCAAGGGGTATGGCATGAAAGCAGGAAGTGGATACTGAAGTTTCATGTTCAGCCATGAACTCATTGAATGGCGGTGCAGGCTAGAAGGGCTGAATGGCCTGCTCCTGCACCTATTTTCTATGTTTCTATGTTTCTAATCTGATGAATTGTGAGATAATGCATTTGGGGAGGGCAAACAAGGCAAGGGAATACACAATAAATGGTAGGATACTGAGAAGTGTAGAGGAACAGGCAGACATGGAGTGCAGGTCCACAGATCCCTGAAGGTAGCAGGCCAGGTCGACAAGGTGGGCTAAGAAATCATATGGGATACTTGTCTTTATTAGCCAAGGTATAAAATACAAGAGCAGGGAGGTTATACTTGAACTGTGGTCTAGTGTTTTATAAACACTAGACCACAGCTAAAGTACTACATACAGTTCTGGTCACCACATTACAGGAAAGATGTGATTGCACTAGAGAGAGTAGAGGAGATTTACGAGGATGTTGCCAGGACTGGAGAAATTTAGCTATAAGGAAGGATTGGATTGGCTGAGGTTGTTTTCAATGGAACAGAGGAGGATGATGGGAGACATAATTGAGGTGTATAAAATTGAGGGGCCTGAATAGAGTGGATAGCAAAGACATATTTCCCTTAGCAAAGAGGTCAATAAACAGAAGGCATAGATTTAAAGTAATTGGCAGAAGGTTTAGCAGGGAGTTGAGGAGAACTTCTTTCACCGAGAGGGCGGTAGGGGTCTGGAACTCACTGCCTGAAAGGGTGGTAGAGGCAGAAACTCTCACCGCATTTAAAAAGTACTTGGATGTGCACTTGAAGTGCCGTAACCTACAGGGCTATGGACCAAGAGCTGGAAAGTGGGATTAGGTTTGTTAGCTTCGGATAGCACAGACGCAATGGGCCAAATGGCCTCCTTCTGTGCCCTAAATTTCTATGAATCTTGTGAAATATTCATCAGCTCAAATTGATCATAAGTGACACACCTGCAACCTACAATACTCCGTCCTCTCTGTAGGCTGGCATGGAAGGTTTCTCAACCCTTACTTTCATTTCCATCAGATTTGGTGATCCATCTTGGATCAATAATGCATTCAGTTCTGCTGCCTCTTCTGCTTATGGCATCCAGCAACTTGATCACTTCAAGCCCACTTTATTTCTCCTTGTAATGTCTGCTAATCTACAGTTAGAATTTCTAAAAGCAGTTTGATATGGAAATAAGTTTTCAATGCTACCATCCTGCTCCTCCATAGAAAGACATAGAAGTCACAGCATGGAAACAGGCTACTTGCCCCAACCAGTCCATGTCAGCATTTACCCTCCATATGAGCAAACCATTCTCAGCACATTTACCCACCCTAGTCCCATATCTTCATTTTCTAGTTCCTCATACCAGGCCAGATCCTAGTGAAGCTGTGTTTTACCCTCTCTAAACCCACAATATCTTTCCTATAATATTGGATCCCAATACTACATCCAGTACTCTGACGGAGATCCTATGAAGTTTCATATAGGCTCATCGTTACTTCTGGGCTTTTATTATCGATGCCTTTTCAGCTAAAACCTAGAATTCTTTAGCCTTTTTTACAGTCTAATGAAGTGCTGCTTATAATGTCCTGTGAACTTGTACCCCCAAATACTTCTGCTCTTCCATAACATCAAGCCAACTGCTATTCAGAGTATAATTTCTGCTGTTTTTTTAACCAACATACATCAGCACATACTTACTAACATTGAATTCATCTGTACTTTATAGTCTATTCCCCATTTTATCAATATCCCTTCACAGCTTTCTTATTGGGCTTCTAAAGAATTAACTGTTCCTCCTATTTTGGCATAATTTGGTATTTCAACACCATTCTCTCTAGGCCTATATCTAATGCATTGGTATACAGTGAACTGAAGTGGCCCCAAAACTAAAACCTGAAGGACACAATGCCCACTTTCCAACAACTCTAAAAAAAACTCTACTTTCTGTTTTTTTACTTGTAATTAATTTCAATCCAGTTTTCTACATCTCCCTAATTCTACACACCTCTAGTAAAATTCTGTGTGGCACAATGTCAAACGGTTTATTAAGTCCATGTAAACTACATCCACTGCATTTCCTTCATCCACTATGTATGTTACTTCCTTAAAGAATTATATGAGGTTAGTCAAGCATGATCATCCCTTTAGAAATCTGTGCTGGATACTTCCAACTATTTTCTCTTTATCTTGGTATGTAATAATCTCATCCTTAAAGATTCTAAAATTTTCCCTACCACAGATGTTAAGCTAACTGACCTGTAATTACCCAGATTAGTTCTGTCTTCCTTTTTAAAAATGGATACTTCATTGGCCTCGACCTCTAGCTCATATTCACATTCACTATAACTTTAATTATAATTACTAGGGTCTTGATAATTTCCTCCCTTATGACCCTAGGATGTGTGCCATCTGGCCCTGTTTCTTTGTCTTCCTCGAGCCTATTTAACTTACCTTAAAAAAAATTAATCCATCATAATATTGCTCATTCCACTCTCGACCATTTCAGGATTCACCTCCTCTCTGATATTCTTCTAGTTAGTAAAGACCAATGCAAAGTACTTATTAAATACCTCTTCCATTTTATGATCATCATCTACAAATTGACAATCGTCGCCTATCAGGGGTCCACCAATTTAACAATTCAGTAGCCTATTACCAAAGCTGTCTCCTGCAATGTTTGGGAGTCCTCTTTACCAGTTCTCTTCCATCCTAGGTGTACAGTTGTTAAATCTCCTTAAAAAAAAAATGATAATTTGGCTGTCTATCCTCCATACCCAACTCAAATCTCAATGATGCTGGTAAACAATAATCCCTCCTATACTGCTCCATTTTTATGTCACTATGACAAGCAACATCATGCTGAAATGTTACCTGGGATGATCGTCTGTGGCAATGTAAATTGCATCCTTATCTGCTGTGGAGGAGTCAAAAGATATGAAGTTTCCATTCTGTAGTGGAAGAAGCTCCACTCCAATCAATTCTCCAAAGTTGTGATCAGTCAGCACATACTCCAGTAGATGAAGTTTCTCCTCTGCACTGCCTCGATGTCTGAATTTCCTAATCATCTGCCGCACCAGAGAAGGACTGACTTTCTTTAGGTTCTTTTCATCAGAGATATAAGCCTTCAAAGCATTAGAGACATTTGCAGGCACTCGGGCTATCTGTACTCCTGCCTTATTGAGGAAGTTGAGCACATTTTCTGTAAAGTCTTTGCTATAGTCCATTTCACAGAAATAAACTAAGTCAACTTTCACCCAATGGTTACTCATTGAATAGATTACAGGATGCTGAATCAGCTCCTTAAAGAGAGGCTCTAAAATTGGTTTCCAGTGTACTCGGATCTTGCTGACATCAGGCCAAACTTTGTGAATTGCCTCAGGAGTTAATAAAGAATCCTGGTCTTTTTCAGCTTGGGTTCGTTTCACAGCTTCTAGAATCAGGGTGGCATACGTTTTTGGAACTACATTATTAACAAGGAGCTCATTCCATAGAGCAGCTGGGTCTCTCCACTGGTCCACTTCTCTCCACTTAATACTCCTTCTGTTATCTGTTAATCCAAAGAAACCACTGATGTGCACTGGTAGGCCAGTCTTGCTTTCTTCACCAGGAGGTAAAGGAAGGAAGCAAAATGCTCGCCCTATGAACTCAGACACAGCTCCTTTCACCTCCTCACTACCAAGGAGAGGCATGGCAATGCCAATATTAGGAATGTACTTCAAGTCTTCAGCCAAACAGTCTAGTTCATTGCACATCCCTCGGCCTCCCACACTGTTGCAAACCAACCAAGACATTTCCTCTATTTCTTTTGAAGTCACATCTTCAGTCACGATGTTTACATGGTAGGTCACACATGTCACATTGTTGCTTGGAATATTATTGCAGTAGCGATCTGCAGCAGTCCTTAGGATCTTTAAGGAGTTTGGCCGCTCTTGTTTCAGCTCTTTACCCTCAGAGGCAATCACTCTGAAGAGCATTCTCTCCGTGCCATTGGATTCCCTGCTGTACAAAGTCACACTCTGCACATTTTTCAGGAACAGTAGAAGGGAGCTGGCATCTGCTTTGAATGACTCAAACAGCTCAAGAACCTTATCTTTATTGTACACATTGTTGCTCACATAGGATGGTTTCTTACGGAGAGGGAACCTGAATATGGTGCCAGGAAAGAAGCCATCTTTAAAGGTTTCTTTGGTGCTATCAAAGATTCCAACATATGGTGCAAATTGATCTGGGTGCTCACTAATCTCTTCTCGATCATTTGTTAGATTCCAACTTTGACCTGATTCATGGGATCCAAAGAGTGATTGATGGGGATCCAATATTCCAATTTGAGTCCCACTAAATATGCACGGTACATCTGTGGAAAAAGAAATGATACTCTTCAATGTAACAGCCAATCTATACAGAATAAATTTACAGATATAAACTATTGAGGCAACCACCGCCGTACACATGCTTTATAATATCATTTCTCTGGTCACCAGCACAATTTCAACCTCCACCCAGAGTGAAGGAGATCACTGAGCAGCATAGGATGCTCCATGGGGGAGGGAAAAAAAACTTTCATTTCTGAGCCATTTGTAGCCCTCGATCCATCTCCCGGCAGCTTTGGCCTAACAGGGAAGCCATCAGTTCTCTCCTGCTCAGGCCTTGGGTTAAAATAGCAGTTGGGTCTCAATTACATCATCGAAGCCCGATCTGCATATTTAACGAGGACCATGGCAGTTTGGAGCATGTGTCCCTTTCAGCTGGGGGGGGGGCAGAGTTAATATCGAGGTCTTTCTTCTTGGATTAAAGTGTCACCCTTTGCAGCGTTTCATCACAACATCTCCCTAGCTTTCCTGGCAACTCCAATCATTCCATGCATAAACTTTTCCCTTTATAGTCCCCATCAACAAGAGTAATACTTTACTCCTATCAGACTTTGTGAGAAAGCGCATATCATGGATTAATACAGACAAATCAAAGTAGGACACAATTTTAATTTTACTATAAATGTGACCAACTATTTTTTATCACTATGTTTCCCATGGACATTTTGATACATTTTCCTAATTCCTATCTGGATGCTGCATCTAGGCGCCACCTAAGCACCCATGTCATGAGATGTGGTTGGCTGCTAAACAAATACAAGAGTCTCTTGAGACGGAGATGGCTTTCATCTCATGAGAGCGGAGTCTTGAAATGGATCAGCTGTGTGCAGCCTCTCTTCTGTGATTGGCTGGCAGGCTATTGAAGAGCCAAGCCAGAGGCCTGGCATGTATTGTCAACCCAAGAAACAGCAGCCTCATTTCGGATGATTCTAGCTACACCACTGGTACTGGGCACACAAAATCTGATTACAGTTTATTTGAACCCAAATTTGAATTTTGCCATTCGAGTTTTTTTTAAATCAGAGTGAAATTTTGTGAGAAGTCAATAGGGGAAAATTGCGGATGGAGGCTTTCTTCGAACGAACGCCTCCGACCCCCCAAAAATTAACAAAAATACTTGGTGGTCCCGGAGGAACATAGGATTCCGGTCGGAGCGTATGGGAACCTGTCCTCGAGGTACGTATTCGTATTCTGGAATCACGTGGGCCCAGACCACCAATCACTATTTAGTATTCTAACTGAATAATGGGAACTCCGTTTTTACGAGCTCCCATTACGATCAATGAGAATATCCCGCAAAAACAAGAAACACAATAAAAAAATTTTAAAACTCACATATTTAAAATTAAATGTTTTAGAGAAAAAATTATTTTTAAAAATTTTTTATTTAATGCGTTTTAATAGGGTTAAAATAAACTTACCTTAAAGGACATGGTTTCGAATATAAAAATGCGTGATAAAATTTAATTTTTCCATGTTTTAAATATGCCTGCTTTTTACCAGGTGTAAGAGTTTGAAGGACATTTGCTGGGCAAGAGTTGGGCAAATAGCTCAATCTCTGCCCCGCGGATGTCCTTCCTGCGGGGATGCGTTGGATCTGTCAAAATTTTGACAGATTGGAAAAGCTGTTTCACGGCACATGCGCATTGCGCGCTGAGAACCGGCATTTGCGAGGCCTCTTCGGGTGTGTGCGCACATCGTACGCACCCGGAGAGGCCGCAAATTTCGGCCCATTGGGTTGACTCAGTGATAGAAGTGAGGTTAGACAACTGATATCATCTACTATAAAACCGGATATTGAGAAATCATTTTCAAGACAACTACTAAGATAATGGAAAGCTTTGTTGCAGCTGTCAGTATTGCAGCCATCTTCATGGGAGAATGTGCACACGAGAAAGGTGGTTTGGTAAAGGATAGCTTAGGTCTGAGGCAAAGCTGAAAAATAAGTGGCAAAAGAAGAGGAAATTTCTCAGGGAGATGGAGAGCAAGGCAGATGATTGGACAAAAGGAGAGTGGACTGGAGCACGTAGGCCTCAAACTTAGTTAAGGCAATCCTTGTCAAAGGGAAGCCTGAATGAAGCAAGCACAATTTGTAAATGAAAATTCCAAAGGATGGCTACTGGGTGAAAGTCATGGTCATGTAAATATAGCAGGGAACAAGGACCCGAAATTGGTCTGGACATAAGGTCTGCCCATTTCTCGGTGGTATGCTGGCGGTGCGTTGGTTCAAACCACCGAGACTGAAGAGTGCAATTTTTAAGTCTAAGAATAAGGGGTAAGCCATTTAGGACCGAGATGAGGAGAAACTTCTTCACTCAGAGAATTGTGAACCTGTGGAATTCGCTACCACAGAAAGTTGTTAAGGCCAGTTCGTTAGATATATTCAAAAGGGAGTTAGATGTGGCCCTTATGGCTAAAGAGATCAAGGGGTATGGAGAGAAAGCAGGAATTGGGTACTGAAGTTGCATGATCAGCAATGATCATATTGAATGGTGGTGCAAGCTCGGAGGGCCGAATAGCCTACTCCTGCACCTATTTTCTATGTTTCGATGGTGGATTTTTTTCAACTGTATGCGAGTGGTATGCAGCGGGTGTATGTAGCATTGTAGTCGATCCAGATCGACTTTCTTGTCGATTGATGGTGCAGCACTGCACTGCACATGCTTTTTTTTCTGAGAAGCTTTTTACCTGCGATTTCAGGGTCAGGGGTCATGTTATATCTTGAATAAAGAGTCAGACTAGATGCTGCAAGCTCAAAATAAGGTATGACCGTAGTCCTTTATTACAGATCTCAGAGTGCCTCTCCAGCCTGTGAGGCCTCTTTATATACAGATGCTCACAAGGGATTGTGGGATCTCTTGGGACTCCAGCGGATAAGCCCTCTGGTGGTTAGACATGGTATTTACAGGTTTACATATTTAACACTCCGCCCCCCCCCCCCTCAAAGTCAATAGTGTAACTATTTACAATGTGAGTTGATCTGGGGCCTTCCTTTCCCTGGTTGATCGTCTTGGTGCAAATGCTGGTTTTGGCGAGTCGTTTGTTGGGCCCTCGCTGGGCTGCTGGGGGTGATGAGTCCTGCTGGGCTGCTGTGGGTGATGGGTTCTGCTTCATGGTCAACCGCTGGGTTGGTTGCCACGTGTGTGTGTTGGAGGGTCAAAAAAGGTGGAGTCTATTGTGGGTTGTTCTGGATAGTCCGTGAATCTGAGTTTGGTTTGGTCCAAGTGTTTCCTGCAGGTGAGTCCATTTGAAAGTTTGACCACAATCACCCTACTCTGCTCTTTGGCCAAAACAGTGCCAGGGAGCCACTTGGAACTTGTCCATAGTTCAACACAAATACAGGATCATTTATCTCAATTTCGCGTGACACATTTGCGTGATCATGATATGTATTCTGTTGAAGCCGCCTGTTCTCTAACTGTTTGCGTAGATCAAGGTGTACTAACGAGAGCCTTATCTTCAGTGCCTTTTTCATGAGCAGTTCAGTGGAAGGGACCCCAGTGAGCGAGTGGGGTTTTTGTGTGCTAACTAAGCAGGACTCGGGATAAACGAGTCTGCAGTGAACCTTCAGTTACCCTTTTCAAGCTCTGCTTGATTGTTTGAACTGCTCGTTCTGCCTGACCGTTGGACACAGGTTTAAACGGGGCAGATGTGACATGTTTGATCCCATTGCGGGTCATGAACTCCTTGAACTCGGCACTGGTAAAGCACAGCCCATTGTCGCTTACAAGGACATCAGGCGGGCCATGCGTGGCAAACATGGTGGCAGTGGACATGCTTGCCGACATTATCACACATTCAATCCATTTGGAGTACGCATCTACAACCACTAAGAACATTTTTCCCAAGAATGGGCCTGCATAGTCGACATGGACCCTGGACCACGGTTTGGAGGGTCAGGACCATAAACTTAGTGGCGCCTCCCTGGGTGCATTGCTTAACTGTGAACATGTAGTACATTTGTGCACGCAGGACTCTAAGTCTGCATCGATACCAGGCCACCACACGTGCTATCTGGCTATCGCTTTCATCATTACGATGCCTGGGTGGGTGCTGTGGAGATCACTGATGAAAGAGTCCCTGCCTTTTTTGGCACCACTAACGGATTACCCCACAGAAGGCAGTCTGCCTGTATAGACATTTCAGCTTTGCGCCGCTGGTACGGCTTTATTTCTTCCTGCATCTCTAACGGGACACTAGACCAACTCCCGTGGAGCACACAGTTTTTTACTAAGGACAGTAGAGGTCTTGGCTCGTCCAGGTTCTAATCTGTCAGGTGGTAACAGGTAATTGCTCACTCTCAAATGCTTCCATTACCATAACTAAATCTGCGGGCTGTGTCATCTCCACCCGTGGTGGGCAATAATGTCATAGGCAGTCCCTCGGAATCGAGGAGGACTTGCTTCCACTCCCAAGGTGAGTTCTTTGATGGCTGAACAGTCCGATACGAGAGCCATAGACCCTGTTACAGGTGGGACAGATATTGGTCGAGGGAAGTAGTCGGTGGGGCTGGTTTGCCAAGCGAAGCTGATCGAGTGTGGTCAGTGTTTCAATACTGGGGATGTTAGCCTGGTCGAGGACACTGATGTTGGTGCGCCTGTCCTCCCAGGGGATTTGCAGGATCTTGCGGAGACATCGTTGGTGATACATCTCCAGCGACTTGAGGTGCCTTCTATACATCCTCCATGCCTCAGATCCATACAGGAAGGCGGGTATTACTACAGCCCCGTAGACTATGAGCTTGGTGGTAGATTTGAGGGCCTGGTCTTCAAACACTCTTTTTCTCAGACGGCCGAAGGCTGCGCTGGCGCACTGGAGGCGATATTGAATCTCCGCATCAATGTCTGCCTTTGTTGATGAGGCTCCTGAGATATGGGAAATGGTCCACGTTGTCCAGGGCCGCACCGTGGATCTTGATGATTGGAGGGCAGTGCTGTGCGGCGGTGACAGGCTGGTGGAGGACCTTTGTCTTACGGATGTTAAGCGTAAGCCCCATGCTTTCATATGCCTCAGTGAATACATTGACTATATCCTGGAGTTCAGCCTCCGAATGTGCACAGACGCAGGCGTCGTCTGCATACTGCAGCTCAACGACAGAGGTTGGGGTGATCTTGGACCTGGCCTGAAGGCGGCGTAGGTTAAACCGCTTCCCACTGGTTCTGTAGTTTAATTCCACTCCAGTGGGGAGCTTGTTGATTGTGAGGTGGAGCATAGCGGCAAGGAAGATTGAAAAGGAGGGTTGGAGTGATAACGCAGCCCTGTTTGACCCCGGTCCGGAGGTGGATTGGGTCTGTAATGGATCCGTTGGTAAGGATCACGGCCTGCATGTCAGCGTGAAGCAGGCGAAGGATGTTGACAAACTTTTGGGGACATCCGAAACAGAGGAGGACGCTCCATAGACCCTCACCGTTGACAGTGTCAAAGGCCTTTGCAAGATCGAAAAAGGCCATGTATAAGAGCTGGCGCTGCTCCCTGCATTTTTCCTGCAACTGTTGCACTGCAATGATCATGTCTGTTGTACCCCAGAGGGGACGGAATTCGCATTGTGATTCCAGGAGGAGCTCCTCGGCCACAGGGAGAAGACGATTGAGGAGAACTCGAACGACAACTTTCCCAGTGGCTGATAGCAGGGAGATTCCCCTGTAGTTGCCGCAGTCGGATTTGTCCCCTTTTTAAAAAATGTTCACAATCACTGCATCTCTCAGATCTCCCGGCATGCTCTCCTCCCTCCAGATGAGAGCGATGAGGTCATGTATACGCGCCAACAGTGCCCCTCCTCTCCGCCATATTTTAGCGCCTCAGCAGGGATTCCATCCGCACCCGTAGCCTTGTTGTTCTTGAGCTGTTTTATGGCTTTGCCAATCTCGTGCAACGTTGGAGTTTCACTGAGTTGGTGGCGGGTCGCATGCTGCGGGATGGAGTTGAGAACACTCGCGTCAAAGGCAGAGTCTCGATTGAGGAGATCTTCAAAATGCTCCTTCCATCGGGCCCTGACAGCCTCGGTGTCCTTGATGAGTGTTTCCCCATTCTTGGCCAGGAGTGGGGTGGGGCCTCGGGAGTTTGGACAGTAGGTGGCCTTGATTGCAGTGAAGAATCCTTGCATATTGTGGCTGTCGGCCAGATATTGTATCTCCTGTGCTTTCTCCACCCACCAACTGTTCTTTAGGTCCCGGGTTTTTTGTTGGACCTGAGCCTTGAGCCGTCTGTAATGTTGTTTTGCAGCTCCCGAGTTGGGTTGTTGCTTGAGGCTCAGAAATGCTATTAGTTCTTCGATCTCCTGATCATTTTCATCAAACCAATCCTGATATTTTCTGGTTGAGTAACCAAGTGTCTCTTCACAGGCACTGGTTATAGAGGCCTGGAAGGCAGACCAAGCGCGATGGGGATTCAGCATCTCAGGGTCATCAAGGCACGCCAGATTAGCTGTGAGGCGCTGGCTGTATAGTGCTCTCTTAGCTGGGTCTCTAAGTGCCCTGGCCTTAACTTTTTTGCGGAACTGCTTCTACTGTCCCCTCTGCTTTGGGACAATGTTAATGTTGATGATGGATCGGATTAGGCGGTGGTCCGTCCAGCAGTCGTCAGTTCCTGTCATGGCGCAGGTGATGCGCACATCCTTGCGATCCCTGGCTCGGATGATGACATAGTCGAGTAGGTGCCAGTGTTTGGAGTGAGGGTGTTGCCACTATACCTTGTATTTGTCTCTCTGGCGGAACAGGGTGTTGGTGATGAGGAGTTCATGTTCTAGACATTTTGTCAGGAGTAGGGTACCGTTGGAGTTGGCTTTCCCTTCACACTCTCTGCCAATCACACCTCCCCAGAGGGCTGTGTCTTTGCCGACCCTGGCATTAAAATCACCCAGGAGGATCAATTTGTCACCCGTGGGGACGTGGGACAAGGGTGTCTCGAGGTTAGAATAAAAACCCTCCATAGCCTCATCCATTGCATCGAGTGTAGGGGCGTACGCACTGATGACTGTGGCACATTGGTTCCGAGAAAGGGTAATACGAAGAGTCATGAGGCGTTCGTTAACCCCACGGGGGGAGTCTTTGAGGCGGTCGACCAGTTCATTCTTGACGGCAAAGCCGACTCCCTGAAGGTGGCGTTCTGCCTCTGGTTTCCCTTTCCAGAAGAAGGTGTAACCTCCACCATGTTCCTTCAACTGGCCTTCACCTGCCCGCCGGGTCTCGCTTAGGGCGGCGATGTCAATGTCAAAACATCTGAGTTCCCGGTCAACTATGGCAGTGCGGCGTTCCGGCCTGTTGCTGTTGGGATTGTCCATGAGGGTCCTGATGTTTCAGTCCTGAACTTCATACTGACGAAGTGGAAGATGCTTGTGCGTGAGTTCTTTTAACGTGGGGTGGCCACTGCACACCGACAATGGCAGCCTGCTGAGAACATCGGCACAGTTTTCTGTGCCTGGCCTGTGGCGGAAGGCATAGTTGTATGCGGACGACATGAGCGCCCATCTCTGGATGCGGGACGATGCATTCGTATTTATCTCCTTGCTTTCAGAAAAGAGGGATATAAGCGGCTTATGGTCAGTTTCCAATTCAAATTTGAAACCGAACTGATATTGATGCATTTTCTTTACGCCATAAACACACGCTAACGTTTCTTTTTCGATCATACTGTAGGCCCTCTCGGTCTTAGGCAGACCTATGGACGCATAAGCAACCGATGCAATTTCCCAAATTAATTAGCTTGTTGCAATACACACCCGACCCTGTACGACGACACATCACATGCTAGTACCAAGCGCTTACATGGATCGTACAACACAAGCGATTTTTTTGAACATAACAGCTTCTTAGCTTTCTCACAGGCATTTTCTTACCTTTTTCCCCATACCCATTCATTTCCTTTACGCAGTAAAGAGTGCAGGGGTTCTAACAATGTGCTAAGACCCGGTAAGAAGTTACCAAAATAGTTCAGGAGTCCTAGAAACAACCGCAGCTCCGTCACGTTCTGTGGTCTTGGTGCGTTTGTGATTGCCTCCGTCTTCGAGTCGGTGGGCCTGATGCCGTCTGCCGCGATTCTTCTCCCCAGGAATTCCACTTCAGGCGCCAGGAAAACGCACTTCAAGCATTTTAGCCTGAGCCCCACACGATTGAGCCGACTAAGAACCTCCTCCAGATTCTGCAGGTGCTCGACGGTGTCCTGACCTGTAACCAAGATGTCGTCCTGGAAGACAACGGTGCGCAGGACCAACTTCAGTAAGCTCTCCATGTTCCTCTGGAATATCGTCGCAGCCGATCGAATCCCAAACGGGCATGTGTTGTAAATGAAGAGACCTTTGTGCGTGTTGATGCAGGTGAGGCCTTTCAATGATTCTTCCAGCTCCGCGTCATGTAGGCCAAGGTCAAGTCCAGCTTCGTGAACGTTTTCCCCCCCGCCAGCGTCGCAAATAGGTCGTCTGCCTTCGGTAGCGGGTATTGATCCTGCAGTGAGAAACGATTGATAGTTACTTTGTAATCACCACAGATTCTGACAGTGCCGTCTCCCTTGAGGACTGGAACAATCGGACTGCCCACTCATTGAATTCGATCGCCGAAATGATGCCCTCTCAATGCAGCCTGTCTAGTTCGATCACCACCCTCTCTCATCATGTAAGGTACCACTCTCGCCTTGTGATGGATGGGTCACACCCCCGGAATCAAACGGATCGGCACTTTTGCGCCTTGGAACTTCCCGATGCCTGGTTCAAACAGTGAGGGGAACTTGCTTATGAAACCTGGGCACATGAGGTGTCGTCGACGGACGAAAGCGCTCGGACGTCGTTCCAGTTCCAGCGTATCTTTCCCAGCCAGCTCCTGCCGAACAACCCGGTACCAGCCAGAGTGTAACTCGTGCACCATTCCATCTTAGGAGACCTTTACAGTAGCACTGCCGATTACGGGAATCAGTTCCTATGTGTACGTTCTCAGTTTAGTACGAATGGGAATCAGGACTGGCCTTGAGGCCTTGCTGCACCACAATTTATCGAAAGTCTTTTTGCTCATTATGGACTGGCTTGCGCCCGTGTCCAGCTCCATGGACACCGGGAATCCATTTAATTCAACCTTCAGCATTATCAGGAGACATTTTGTGGTAAATGTGTGACCCCCATATACCTCTGCCTCCTCAGTCTGAGGCTCTGGTTCATCATGATCCACCGTGGATCTGTCCCCCTCTGCAACATGGTGGTTTGCAGGATTAGCAGGATTTGCAGCTCACCTGCACATACATCGGCGGTGTCCCATTGTTTCACAGCCCTTGCAAGCGTATCCTTTGAAGCGGCATGAATGGAAACAATGATCACCCCCGCAGCACCAACAAGGTTTTAATGGCCTTGATGGTGGACTCTGAGTCATCTGCGGATGTGCAGCTGCAGGTGTGCAAGTCCTGCCCTGTAGATTTCGATTCGAAAACAACGTTATTTTGTCACAGTACTTGGAGTAGCACTAGTGTGCTGAGAAATTTGTTTGGTATTGTCACTGGTGGCAATAAACGCCTGGGCTATCGCTATGGCTCTACTCAAGGTTGGGGTCTCTGCAGTCAAAAGTTTGCAAAGTATTATTTAATGGCCAATGCCAAGTACAAAGAAGTCCCTGAGCATGTGCTCCAAGTGTCCTTCAAATTCGCAATGTCCTGCAAGGCGCGTTAGCTCGGCGATGTAGCTCGCCACTTCCTGGCCTTCAGATCTCTTGTACGTGTAGAACCGATACCTCGCCATCAGAACACTTTCCTTCGGGTTTAGATGCTCCCGGCCCAGTGTGCACAACTCATCGTACAACTTGCCTGTGGGTTTCGCTGAAGCGAGCAGATTTTTCATGAGGCCATACGTTGGTGCCCCACAAACGGTGAGGAGAATCGCCCTTCGTTTGGCAGCGTTTGCTTCTCCTTCCAGCTCACTGGCCACAGAATATTGGTCGAGTCGCTCCATGAAGGATTCCCAATCATCTCCCTCCGAAAATTTCACCAGGATGCCCACTGTTCTCTGCATTGTTGCGGTGGGGTTCGTCATTTGCATCTTGTCACCGGTTGTTATATCTTGAATAAAGAGTCAGACTAGATACTGCAAGCTCAAAGGAAGGTGTGACCGTAGTCCTTTATTACAGGTCTCAGAGTGCCTCTCCAGCCTGTGAGGCCTCCTTCTATACAGGTGCTCCCAAGGGATTGTGGGATCCCTTGGGACTCTAGGGGATAAGCCCTCTGGTGGTTAGACATGGTATTTACAGATTTACATATATAACAGGTCACCTGCGCATGCGCAGAGAGTTGAAGTCGATGGAGAGTGAGAAGGAGCATCAAGCTATTCGAGGGTCAGTTGGTTTAATCACAGGTTGCAGAGTTTAAAAATCTTAACAAGTAATAATTATACAATATACATAATACATATTTTATAAATCAATGATCATATAATATAAAGGAAATGCTCAAAAAGTCGAAGCGCAGGAACATTGAGAAGGATGGGAGGCTGAGGGCGCACGCCTTCGACGAGATGGAACTACCTGCCCTGCTAGAGAATATTTACAGAGAGATACTCCGACCTAACGAAGGGTGGTCGTGGAAAGCCTCCCCCCCCCCACCCCCGAAGGAGTACAACAGAATATGGGATGAGATCGGGGAGGCTGTGTCCTCCACAAGTACCATGGTACACACCAGGGAAAGGTGTCATAGAGGTGGGGTTAGCTCAAGTAATGATTTTATTTATGCACCCTCCCTGTGCCATGTAAATGTAGGTTCAGTGTCACACGGATGATGTTATTTACCTTAAGGTTACAGCGATGTATTTGTGCTTTCAGCCAATGACAAGAGGATCAACGCAGTGTTTTGATGTGTGTGTGCCCCTGTGTGTGACCCTGTGTGTCTGCAATGTTAAATGGATTGAAGATTTTTACTTTCATTTACTTCACTTTCTGCAGAAGACGACATCTGCAATCGTAGCGGATCAGCGGCGTATGGCGGGGGGGGGGGGGGGGCCCAACGCAAAAACCAGTGACGGAGATAGAGATCCGTGCCCTGTCCCTGGTCGGGGATAGCAACTGTGCCACCACCGGCGTTGAAGCTGACCCACCCACACAGGATGATAAGTTGAATACAATCCCCTCTCTGTGTTGCAATCCTGTATTGTCATGTAAACTAACTGTAACTGTAACGTTGGCTTCATGTGATGTACTGCAATGTTGGGAGCATGTAACGCATTGCATATATGTATTGTCTGTCTGCGATATGTAATGGACATTTAAGTAAGACTGCGTTACGTCACTGTACTCATGTAACCCTGACCCCTCCCCTGGTGCAAAGCATTTTTAAATGTTGTTTGTACTTCCAGACTCGGACGATTTACACCAGACCTCCGCAGAGAGACCAGACAAAAGACCCACTGCCTCCACCTCTGCCGTCACCCAGCCCTCTCCCGACTTCACCACTGGCAGAGATTTAGATGAAGAGGAAGAGGAAGAGCCGCTGATCCTGGAGCCAGTGGAGGAAACGGAGGAGGAGGTCAGCTGGAAAATCCTCCACGAGCGAGTCTATATTCATGGGATTTCCCCATGCCTCCAATGATTCTGCGGGACCAAGTGATGTGCACCAAGCATCCCTAGCATTGCAGCGCCTTTGCCACAGCGACGGAGGTTGGTGCAGAAAAGGGCCATTGCTGCAAGACAGATAGGCGTGCACCAGGACATGGTGCATCTGTCACAGGCGGGTGTCGACATGCTTAAGGTCATGGCTACGATAGCCGGAAATATCGTGGCGCTATCAGAACGACAGTTGGAGGATGTCGTGTATGATCACCATGCTGGAGCGAACTGCCGTCTCCGTCGATGCCATGCGGCAATCGACGGGATCGGGACATGGCGCGGAATCCCCCCATGCCACAGTGGTCGGGTCGACAGCACCTGAGGGTGATGAGCTGCCAGCAGCTTCCAGCTCTGAAGCCATGCCTTCCGGATCATGAGCTTCTCCTGAGGCCCAATGTCTGACCCCCAACGACAGTAACAGCACTCGGGGTGCAGTGCTGCACGCTGGCTTGGTACCACCACGGGGAGGTCCGGGCTCACGGGCAGTGGGAAAGGGAAGGACGGGAGTACGAAAGTGGGGGGCGAGTCCCAAGGGTGGTGGAGCACGTGGTCGAGGTCCGAGGGCAGTAAAGGGTGTTTTTTGGAGTCAAGTGTTCATTGCTCATTTAAAATAATTGAAGTGTGATTTTTAAAAGTTTATTTCAAGTTGTTAAAAGTTTTGTTAAAGTTGTTGTTAAAGTTGTTGTTAAAGTTGTTCAAAGTTCTAGTTATAAGTTTTACAAAGTTATATTTTTTACATTTTTACATAAATATTTGAATTGAATTTAAGCACTCTTGTACAGTATCAAACTTTTGGGGTAACAGTTATCACGGTCACAAAACGCAGCTCTCCACATTCAAGCAAAGTGTTCATTTATGAGCTGCTGACGTAACAATTTTGCAGTGGCATATGCTCCGCGTGCCCACCGCTGTGGTGTTGGGGGGGTGGGTGGTACAATGGGTTCATCTGGAAGCTCCTCCTCATCCTCATCCCCATCATTTTCCTCTTCTTTCTCCTGCGTCTCTTGCACTCTCTCCTCAGGTGGTCCCACAGTCCCCTGTGGCAATTCCTGTCCACGCATGATTGTTAAATTATGCAACATGCAGCACACCACTGTGAACTGAGCAACCTGCTCAGGGTGGTATTGCAGCCTGCCTCCCGAGTGGTCCAAGTAGCGAAAGTGCTGCTTCAGCACTCCAACTGTCTTTGATAATGTTACGTGTGGCTATATTGCTCTTATTATAGCGTTGCTCGGCTTCTGTCTGAAGGTTCCGCAGGGGATCAAGAGCCAGGTGGCGAGGTCATACCTGTCATGTATTCAACTGTCATTGTAATCCATGTATAAACTGACCTAAGTTGTATACCGTGAGAACATGGACCACTCGGTGGTGAACTTGTGGGAGACACTCCTAACCTGGACTTTCAGGTATAAAACTTCAATGCTGGATAATAAAGGTTACTGGTCACAGAGTGACCTTCTCTCAAGTATGGGCCTCGTGTGCACTTGTACGGTATAGTAAGGACATATTATTGGCGACGAGAAACTGGGATTTAAACCATGCGAGCATGGCCACTAGCAGCACAGACGAGAGGTACTGTGTTGGTGATGATTGGGATGATTTTATTGAGACTACAGCAAAGTTGTCACTAAGGAATGGCTGGGACAGGATCTGGCCGACAAACGCAGGGTTTGTGGATCCAGGACGTACTCCCTGATGAAGGACCTTCTCGCGCCAGAGAAGCTGGCGGACAAGACGTTCGAAGAGCTCAGTAAATTGATCGGGGAACACCTTAAATCAGCGAGCAGCTTGCACATGGCGAGACACCGGTTTTACATGCACCGGCGGCGAGAAGGACAAAGCGTTCCAGACTTCGTGGCAGATCTCCGGCGACTGACGAGCCTATGTAAGTTCCCAGATGCATGCAGAGCGGAGATGCTGTGAGACTTTTTTATTGAGGGCATCGGGCACGCTGGGGTTTTCAGGAAACTGATTGAGACCAAAGACTTGACCCTGGAAACGGCGGCTTTGATGGCCCAGACATTTATCTCAGGGGAGGAAGAGACCAGAATGATGTTTGACAAAAATCTTGGTTTAAATGCAGCAAATGGACAGAGAGTCAACATTGTTAACGCGGCACACAGTTCTCCAGGCAGACAGGGGCAATCAGACATGCCCCAGCATGTAGTCGAACCCAAAGGGGGAATTCAACAGAGACAATGGCTAGCTGAACGGCGATTCATGCCATCGCAAGGGACAATCCGGCCAGTAATGGGGCCATCAACACTTGTCAATGGTGTGCTTAAGGACAGTTAGACAGTCAGAGGCGATCGATTGATAATGGACCTTTTGTTTCCAACAACGGATCATGTTGGAGGTGTGGAGGCAAAAACACAGCCAGAGCTTGCAGGTATCAGCAATATACCTGCAGAAACTGCAACGTCAGCAGTCACTTGGCGCATATGTGCAGGAAGCCTGCAGCCAGGTTGATCGACGAGGAGGACGGGCCTGATGTAAGCCCTGCAAGGCCGAATGGATACTGGGGGAAAATTGCTGGAAGCTGAAATTCAGCGAGTTCATGTGGAGCACATATACAGTTCATACACCAGGACGCCACCGATAATGATGAAAGTGCTACTAAATGGCATCCCAGTATCATTGGAGCTAGACACGGGGGCCAGCCAGTCCCTGCTGGGTATCAAACAGTTCGAAAGGTTGTGGGCGTCCAAGGCCAGGAGGCCAAAATTATTGCTAATTGACGCACAGTTACGGACATATACAAAGGAGATCATTTCGGTGCTCGGCAGCGCCACGGTAGTCGTGACCCACAAAGATTCGGAGAACAGGTTGCCACTCTGGATTGTCCCGGGGGACGTCCCGCACTGCTGGGGAGGAGTTGGCTCGCTGTCATGAACTGGAGCGAATTTCTTCTGTGGAGCGAATATCATGCTCCTGGACAAATTTGACTCACTATTTCAACCCGGCATTGGAACTTTCATGGGGACCAAGGTAGTGATTCACATAAACCCGGACGCCAAGCCAGTACACCACAAGGCCAGAGCGGTGCTGTACTTGATACGGGAAAAGATAGAAGGCAAATTGAACCGCCTGCTGAGGGAAGGCATCATCTCGCCAGTCGAATTCAGTGACTGAGCGAGCCCGGTTGTGCCGGTGCTCAAGGCGGATGGGTCGGTCAGGATATGTGGGCCACCATCAATCGGGTATCACTCCAAGACCAGTACCCGCTACCGAGAGTGGAGAACCTCTGTGCAACACTATCCGGTGGCAAACTTTTTTCAAAATTAGACCTGATCTCAGCTTACATGACCCAGGAGCTGGCGAGTGAGTCGAAGAAGCTGACCACCATCACGACACACAAGGGGTTGTTTGAGTACAACAGATGTCCATTCGGGATTCGCTCGGCGGCCGCGATCTTTCAACGAAACATGGAAAGTCTCCTCAAGTCGATTCCAAGGACGGTGGCTTTTCAAGACGACATCCTCATCACGGGTTGAGATACTGAAGAACACCTCCACAACCTGGAGGAGGTGCTACGCAGACTGGACCGGGTAGGTCTGCGACTGAAAAAGGCGAAGTGCGTCTTCCTAGCTCCAGAGGTAGAATTCCTGGGGATGAGAGTAGCAGCAGACGGGATCAGACCTACTGCGTCCAAAATGGAAGCGATACAAGAGCACCCAGACCCCGTAACACGATGGAACTGCGTTCATTCCTGGGGCTCCTGAACTATTTTGGTAACTTTCTTCCCAAATTGAGCACACTGCTAGAGCCGCTACACGTGCTCCTACGCAAAGGTCGTGAATGGATCTGGGGGGACAGCCAGGAAAGGCATTTTGATGGAGCATAACAAATTGCGTGCTCTAACAATCTGTTAACGCTGTATGACCCGTGTAAGAAACTTGTTTTAACGTGCAATGCGTCGTCCTATGGGGTCGGGTGTGTGTTGCAGCATGTGAATGCTAATGGTCAGTTACAGCCGGTAGCTTATGCCTCCATAAGTCTGTCCCAGGCAGAAAGGGGCTACGGGATGGTAGAAAAGGAAGCGCTTGCATGTGTATATGCAGTAAAAAAAATGCACCAGTACCTGTTTGGCAGGAAATTTGAGCTGGAGACAGATCACAAACCCCTAACATTCCTTTTGGCCGACAACAAGGCCATAAATGCAAATGCGTCGGCCCGCATATAGAGGTGGGCACTCACGTTAGAAGCCTATGACTATACAATTCGGCACAGACTGGGCACCGAAAACTGCGCCGATGCGCTCTGCAGGCTCCCACTAGCCACCACTGAGGGAGCAACCGAGAATGCTGATGAGATGGTCATGGCTATTGAAGCTTTCGAAAGCGAAGGCTCACCCGTGACAGCCCGTCAGATCAAAGTCTGGACAAATAGAGACCTGCTTCTGTCTTTAGTCAAGAAATGTGGCTTGAATGGGGACTGGGCAGCCAAATACGGGGCATGCCCTGAGGAACTTAAACCATTTCACAGGCGCAAGGATGAACTCTCGATTCAGGCCGATTGCCTACTATGGGGAAACCAAGTAGTCATGCCCCAGATGAGCAGAGAGGCGTTCATCCGAGAACTCCACAATGAGCACCCAGGCATTGTCATGATGAAGGCAATTGCCAGGTCACACGTTTGGTGGCCTGGGATAGATGCAGACCTGGAACTTTGTGTTCGCAGGTGCAACACGTGTGCTCAGCTGGGCAACGCACCCAAGGAAGCCCCCCTTAACCCCTGGTCCTGGCCCGCCAAGCCATGGTCACGCATCCATGTGGACTACGCCGGTCCTTTCATGGGAAAAATGTTTTTGGTTGTAGTAGACGCCTACTCCAAATGGATCGAGTGTGACATTCTCAATTCAAGCACATCCTCTGCCACGGTAGAAAGTCTACAGGCAATGTTCACCGCCCATGGTCTACCGGACGTCTTGGCCAAGCATTGAATTCCAGGACTTCATGGCAAGAAATGGTATCAACCATGTCAGAACTGCACCATTCAAGCCGGCCTCAAAAAGCCAGGCGGAACGAGCAGTGCAGATAATCAAACAGGGGAAGCTCAGAATCCAAGGAGGTTCCCTACAAAGCCGCTTATCACGCCTCCTGTTGGCCAATAGATCCCGACCACACTCGCTCACAGGGGTTCCATCCGCAGAGCTGCTAATGAAAAGGATGCTCAAAACCAAGTTATCCCTTATACACCCCGCCATGAAAGAAATTGTTGAGAGCAGGCATCGGTCACAATGTGACTACCATGACGGGAATGCGAGGGCGCGATGTACTGATGTTAGTGACCCTGTCTTTGTCCTCAACTACGCTGCAGGGCCCAAATGGCTCGCAGACACTGTGATTGCTAAAGAGGATTCTGGTAGTCAAACTTACCAATGGACAAATCTGCCGCAAACACGTGGATCAAACAAAAAGGAGGTTCAGCAACCCCATAGAAGAAGCAGAGGAAGAACACGATGTAGAGTTCACTCCACCACAGGTGACCGAACACCGGAACCAAGTGGAGGAGAGCCCAGTCACTGTGGGCAGTCTGGACAGGCCTGAGGCACCACAAACAGCAGACATTCAGGCCAGCACCCAACAGCCGGAGCCCCAACTCAGACGCTCTACAAGGGAGCATAAACACCAGAGAGACTCAACCTGTGATCCCAATAAGACTTTGGGGGGGGGGGGGGCGGGGGGAGGTGATGTCATGTATTCAACTGTCATTGTAACCCATGTATAAACTGACCTAACTTGTACACCGTGAGAATACGGACCACCACAAGGTCGTGAACTTGTGGGCGACACTCCTAACCTGGACTTTCAGGTATAAAAAGGGAAGCTCCACCCACCTTCTTCACTTCAGTGCTGGCTAATAAAGGTTACCGGTCACAGAGTAACCTTCTCTCAAGTATGAGCCTTGTGTGCATTTGTACTGTATAGTAAGGACATATGAATACCCTTTGTCCCCCAACATCCAGCATTTACCTTGTGGTTCAGACTTCAACAGGTCAGACACAGTGCACTCACACAAGATGTGCGCATCATGGTAGCTCCCTGGAAAGTAGGCATTCACTGCCATTATGCGCTGTGTATGGCCGCAGACGAGCTGCATGTTGAGGGAATGGAATCCCTTTCAGTTTCATAGAAAAACATAGAAACATAGAAAATAGGTGCAGGAGTAGGCCATTCGGCCCTTCTAGCCTGCACCGCCATTCAATGAGTTCATGGCTGAACAATGGTTTCAATACACCTCCGCCTCCTGTAATGGTGCTCAAAAGGCAATATGGGGACAGTTAACAGCACCCTGCACCTTGGGGAAGCCGGCAATGTGTGCAAATCCCAAAGCCCTCTCATTCTGTGCCTCCCTGGTCATTGGGATGTTTATAAATTCCATCCGGCGAGCACACAGTGCTTCGGTTACCTGTCGAATGCACCGATGAGTAGCATACTGAGAAATACAGCATATGTCCCCAGCTGATGCCTGAAAAGAACCACATGCATAAAAGGAAAGTACCGCAGTCACCTTCATCTCGACAGAGAGTGCAGTAATGTTGGTGGGACTGGGCTGCAGGTCTGCCTTAATGAGCTGGCAAATCTCATTGACCATCTCTTTTCAGAAGCACAGCCTTCGAACACACCGTCAATCGGTCAGGTCCAAGTATGAGCGCTTCTCCCTGAAAATCCTTTGTGGGTAAGGCCTCCTCCTCCTCATCAGTCTGCGATCTCCTCCATTACCCTGATAACTCTGCTCAATAAACCTACTCCCATCTGGATCCTGCATTAGACAGGTAGTCAGCAATACAGTCTGAGATAGTACAGGCCCTATTCTTTTTAAATCTCCAGAAGATTTTTCAATGAAAAAAATATAACTGTTATGCAGACAAGCACACTGATATCCTGCTTAGAAAAAATCTCGCCAAGAAGTTGTGGATGTTGAGTCAATTGAAATTTTAAAGTCAGATGAATAGATTTTTGTTCGGTAAGGCTATCAAGGCATTTGGAGAAAAGTCAAGTGAATGAAGTTGAGGTACAGATCTGCCATGATATAATAGAATAGAACAGGCTAGAAGGGCAAAATGACCTACTTCTGTTCCTACATTCCTAGTTCAAGAGTATGTATTTAGGCAATATAAACATCAGGATGGGAGGGATTAAGGCTGAGATGTGTCTCAAAGCCATATCTCAGCTGAGCTTCAATAAATTTATACAAAATGCATTTTAATTTATGTGAAGAAAGCAAAAATTTTGCACGTAAAGCAAGCCTAAAGAAATCATCGCAAGCATCTGACTAAGTTTTGAAGCCAGTTATATGAATCTAGAAGTAGGTTAAAGAGTTTGAAAGTACAGAAGCAATTCTGCAAATTAAGCTTAAAGGACTTTGAAATCAGCTCCTAATTGAACTCCAATGGTACTGGAGTACTCTGGGTTCCTAGCCCTTAAAATCCACTTGAAAGGCTAATTGAAACATTCAAGTTCAGAATCAATTTGTGTTACAAATCATGTATCAGTATCTGATGCTGAGCTGTGGATTCTAACCCAGGCCAGCCTGATAAAAAAATAATAGAAAGCCCTTTAAAGAACGGATTAATAAATGCAAAAGTTTAGTTGCTTTCTTGTGGTTCTGGTCACCACTATTTTATCATCATCATAGGCAGTCCCTCGGAATCGAGGAAGACTTGTTTCCACTCTTAACATGAGTTCTTAGGTGGCTGTACAGTCCAATACGAGAACCACAGTCTCTGTCACAGGTGGGACAGATAGTCGTTGAGGGAGGGGTGGGTGGGACCGGTTTGCCGTACGCTCCTTCTGCTGCCTGTGCTTGGTTTCTGCATGCTCTCGGCGATGAGACTAGAGGTGCTCAGCGCCCTCCCGGATGCACTTGCTCCACTTAAGGCGGTCTTTGGCCAGGGACTCCCAGGTGTCAGTGGGGATGTCGCACTTTATCAGGGAGGCTTTGAGGGTGTCCTTGTAACGTTTCCGCTGCCCACCTTTGGCTTGTTTGCCGTGAAGGAGTTCAGAGTAGAGCGCTTGCTTTGGGAGTCTCGTGTCTGGCATGTGAACTATGTGGCCTGCCCAGAGGAGCTGATCAAGTGTGGTCAGTGCTTCAATGCTGGGGATGTTGGCCTGGTCGAGGACGCTAACGTTGGTACGTCTGTCCTCCCAGGGGAGGATCTTGCAGAGACATCGTTGGTGGTATTTCTCCAACGACTTGAGGTGTCTACTGTACATGGTCCATGTTTCTGAGCCATACAGGCGGGCGGGTATTACTACAGTTCTGTAGACCACGAGCTTGGTGACAGTTTTGAGGGCCTGGTCTTCAAACACTCTTTTCCTCAGGCGGCCGAAGGCTGCACTGGCGCACTGGAGGCGGTGTTGGATCTCATCGTCAATGGCTGCTCTTGTTGATAGGAGGCTCCCGAGATAAGGGAAGCAGTCCATGTTGTCCAGGGCCGCGCTCGTGGATCTTGATGACTGGGGGGCAGTGCTGTGTGGCGAGGACAGGCTGGTGGAGGTCTTTTGTCTTTAGCGTAAGGCCCATGCTTTCGTACGTCTCAATAAATATGTCGACTATGTCCTGGAGTTCAGCCTCTCTATGTGCGCAGACGCAGGCGTCGTCCGCGTACTGTAGCTCGATGACAGATGTTGGGGTGGTCTTGGACCTGGCCTGGAGACAGCGAACGTTGAACAGGTTCCCACTGGTTCTGTAATTTAGTTCCACTCCAGCGGGGAGCTTGTCGACTGTGAGGTGGAACATGGCAGCGAGGAAGATTGAGAAGAGGGTTGGGGCGATGACGCAGCCCTGCTTGACCCTGGTCCAGACGTGGATTGGGTCTGCATGGATCCATTGATAAGGATCACGGCCTGCCTGTAGTCATGGAGCAGGCGGAGGATGGTGACATACTTTTGGGGGCATCCGAAACAGAGGAGGATGCTCCATAAACCCTCTCGGTTGACAGTGTCAAAGGCCTTTGTAAGGTCGAAGGCGGCCATGTATAAGGGCTGGCGCTATTCCCTGCATTTATCCTGCAGCTGTCGCGCTGCAAAAAACATGTCCGTTTTGCCCCGTATGGGACGAAATCCGCACTGTGACTCCGGGAGGAGCTCCTCGGTCACAAGGAGGAGACAGTTGAGGAGGACTCTAGCGATGACTTTCTCAGTGGTTGATAGCAAAGAGATTCCTCTGTAATTGCCACAGTCGGACTTGTCCCCTTTTTTAAATATGGTCACGATCACTGCATCTATTTTATAATGGCAGGAACATTATACCATACAATATATCATGTATTATTCTGTTATGGTGCCATTGTGTTTAACTTAGCTTGCCTCTTTAGGGCCACAAACTTTAATTGTTGCATACAGGCACCTCCTCAGGCTTACAAGTGCTTAATTTCTGTTGGTGAGGAACACTCACAGATTGGCAGGTGTTTGTAAATTTCCAGCTCCAGGTTGGAAGAAACCAGCATAAAATAACTGCCTTCCTTTCTCTTTATTAATCATTTTGACACTCTGAAGTGTGACAAAGACAAGCTAGATGCAGAACTTCCACACTGGCTGGGAAGTCTAGAACAAGGATTCACAGTCTCAGGATACGGGGGTAGGAAATTTAGGACCGAGATGAGGAGAAATGTTTTCACTCAGAGGGTGGTGAACCTGTGTAATTCACTACCACAGAAGGCTGTGGATGCCAAGTCACTGAATATATTTAAGAGGAAGATAGATAGATTTCTAGACACAAAAGGCATCAAGGGGTATGGGGAAAAAGCAGGAATATGGTGTTGAGATAGAGGATCAGCCATGATCATATTGAATAGCGGTGCAGGCTCGATGGGCCGAATGGCCTACTACTGCACCTATTTTCTATGTTTCTAAAAATGAAACAAAAGGAAACCACCAATGAATTCCAATTTAACTTTGCACCGAAGGAGATAGAAACTAAATAAAGCACCATTCAAAGCCAGTACAGTGCTAAACACAAACATAATTTGCTTACCTGTTACATGATAGACAGAATTGAAACCAATTCCAAACCGTCCCACTTTCAGGGGATCATCTCTTTTCCTGCTTCTCGCTATTTCCTGAATTCCATGCCAATCCTCAGGGGTGAACACTGCATTGTTGTACGAGTACAAGGCTGGTCCTGAAGAAACAATGGATGCTTTATTTCACTGAAATTCATCCAGGCATTCTACGATCTTTGAAAGGGCAAATTGTACATACTCAGTATGTAACAACACCATAAAGGTACATTTGTTACTGTCTGATCCTACTGAATTTAATATAGCTGGAGCGGATACTGTTTTGGCCATGAATCATACCAACTTGTGGTTTCTCTATTTCAAGGACACACGAATCACCTGTCTTGGGCCCATTTGACACGGATCTCTATCTTGTGCCTGGTGAATACAGACCCATTAACCAAGGGAACAGATCTTGCATTTCACACTATAAATACCCACTAAAACGTATCATCTTAATAGATTGTCTTTGGAATACAATTTCTCAGCAGGTTTGTTTACTTCATTTGAAAGGAATATTCCAATATTGGGCATAGCACTGATTTTAAATATTTGTTGAGGAAGAATCTACCCTACATCTAATGGTGAAACAAATCATTTCCAAGTTGAAAAAAAACTAAAACTCAGTGCAAGGAAGCTGTCCCCCAGATCAATATTACCATTATTTCCCCCTTTGTCATCTATTTCTTCATTGCTGTATATTTTTCTCATTGTCCCCTTCCATTGCCGTCCATTTGGCACCACTCACTGAGTCCCACTCCTACACATGTTCAACTGCAAATGCTGCTTCCAACTCTAATGGGAAGAATTGAGGCTTCTGTATACTGTGGGCATGAAGTCCTGTTGTCGCCAGAGGTTTTGTGCTGATTGTGGTTTGTCAACAAAGATCAGCATGCTGATTCAGTTCCCAAAACAGAGTCAGGATGATGTGTGTGTGTACTGCAAAACTGGCTCCGGTGACAAAGGAAAAAAGGATAGACAATAGCCAGGAAGGTTTAAACACACAGCAACTTACTAGCCCAGGACAGAAACCGCTTTTACTTGTTCCTCAGTTGCTCCTGATGACCTGCAATCCACACTATTTACATGACGAGGCAGACTTCACAACAACGGCTTGCATTTATTTGCCGCCTTTGATGTAAAAAAGCATCCTAAAGTGCTTCACAAAGTAAAAAAAATGGAGACCAAGCCAAAGGAGGAGATAATAGGAGGGGTGATCAAAAACTTAGTCACAAGAGGTACATTTTAAAGACAGTCTTAGAGAGGGAGGTAGCATAACAAAGGGGTGTAGGTACAGAATGTCAAGAGCATGGGCCGATGGGGTGTAGGGCTGGAGGATGTTAGAGTTGGGAGTTGCATGAAAGCAGACATGCAGGTACAGCAGGCAGTGAAGAAGGCAAATGGTATGTTGGCGTTCATAGCGAGGGGATTTGAGTATAGGAGCAGGGAGGTCTTACTGCAGTTGTACAGGGCCTTGGTGAATCCTCACCTGGAATATTGTGTTTAGTTTTGATCTCCTAATCTGAGGAAGGACGTTCTTGCTATTGAGGGAGTGCAGCGAAGGTTCACCAGACTGATTCCCGGGATGGCAGGACTGACATATGAGGAGAGACTGAATCAACTGGGCCTTTATACACTGGAGTTTAGAAGGATGAGAGGGGATCTCATAGAAACGTATAAGATTCTGATGGGACTGGACAGGTTAGATGCGGCAAGAATATTCCCGATGATGGGGAAGTCCAGAACCAGTGGACACAGTCTTAGGATAAGGGGTAAGCCATTTAGGATTGAGATGAAGAGAAACTTCTTCACTCAGAGAGTTGTTAACCTGTGGAATTCCCTGCCACAAAGAGTTGTTGATGCCAGTTCATTGGATATATTCAAGAGGGAGTTAGATATGGCCCTTACGGCTAAGGGGATCAAGGGTTATGGAGAGAAAGCAGGAAAGGGGTACTGAGGTGAATGATCAGCCATGATCTTATTGAATGGTGGTACAGGCTCGAAGGGCCGAATGGCCTACTCCTGCACCTATTTTCTATATTTCTATGTTTCTATGAAGGGATTTGAACATGAGGATGATCATTTCAAATTGGAGGTGCTGGGGGACCAGGAGGCAATGTAGATCAGCAAGCACAGGAGTGATAGTTGGTCAGGACCTGATGCAGGATAGGATAGAGGCAGCAGAGTTTTGGGTAAGCTAAAGTTAAAATGGTGGGGAATGGAAAGACAGCCAGGTGAGCATTGAAATAATCAAGTCTGAAGGTGACAATGACATAGATAAGAGTTTCAGCAGCAGATAGGGGTGGAGCAGGCGATGTTATGGAGATCAAAGTAGACGGTCTTTGTGATGGGGAGGCTATAGGGGCAGAAATTCAACTTGGGGTTGTATAGAACACCAAGGTTGCGAACAATCTGATTCAACGGTCGGGAAAAGAAGATGGAATTGATGGCGAGGATACTGAGTTTGTGGTGGGACCCCCAAGTCGATAGCTTTGGTCTTCCCAATGTTTAACTGGAGGAAATTGCAGCTAATCTAAGACTGGATTTACATCAAGCAGTCTGACAGCGTAGAGGCAGTGGGGAGGGGGGGGTGGACGGTTTCAAGAAAGGTGGTGGAGAAGTAGAGCTGGGTGTTGTCAGTATAAATGTGGACGCTGTGGACCATATACAGTAGACACCTCAAGTCGCTGGAGAAATACCTGCAGCGATTTCTGCGCAATATCCTGCAAATCCCCTGGAAGGACAGATGCACCAACGTCAGTGTTTTCGATCAGCCTAACATCCCCAGCATCAAAGCACTGACCACACTCAACCAGCTCCATTGGGCGGGCCACATCGTCCGCATGCCCAACACGAGACTCCCAAAGCAAACGCTCTACTCGGAACTCCTACACGGCAAGTGAGCCCCAGGTGGGCAGAGGAAACGTTTAAAGGACACCCTCAAAGCCTTCTTGATAAAGTGCAACAACCCCACCAACACCTGGGAGTCCCTGGCCAAAGACCGCCCTAAGTGGAGGAAGAGCATCCGGGAGGGCGCTGAGCACCTCGAGTCTCGTCGCCAAGAGCATGCAGAAAATAAGCACAGGCAGCGGAAGGAGTGTGCGGCAAACCAGACTCCTCACCCACCCTTTCCTCCATCATCATCATCATCATAGGCAGTCCCTCAGAATCGAGGAAGACTTCCACTCTTAGAATAAGTGCTTAGTGGCTGAACAGTCCAATACGAGAGCCACAGTCCCTACCACAGGTGGGACAGACAGTCGTTGAGGGTAAGGGAGAGTGGGACAGGTTTGCCGCACGTTCTTTCCACTGCCTGCGCTTGTTTTCTCCAACGACTGTCTGTCCCACCTGCGACAAGAGACTGTAATTTTCATATTGGACTGTACAGTCACCTGAGAACTCAATTTTAGAGTGGAAGCAAGTCTTTCTCGATTTCGAGGGACTGCCTATGATGATGATGATGGAAGCTGAACCCTTGATGATGTCGCCAAGGGGCAACTAGTAGATGAGGAAAACGAGAGGCCAAAGATAGACCCTTGTGCAATTCCAGAGGTAGCAGTGCGAGGTGGAAAGCGAAGCCATTGCTGGAGATGCTCTGGCCATGATCAGATGTGCAATTGTTGAACCAAGAGAGGGCAGTCTCTTTGAGATGGAGAATGGAGGAGAGGTGTTGGAGGAGGATTCACAGCATCAACTGCAAGTTAGAATTATCTCTGTGCATGCAGCTGCTCCCAAGTCACGATAATTACTTCAAGTTTCTGCCTACAGACATTTCCTAAGGCTAGAGAACACTGCTGTTCTGACAGGCAAGGTTTGCTGAGCCCTCAGCATGTCCATGACCTTAAGTGGAGATTTCTTCCAATTAGGAGAACCAGTTGTTTCTTTCTCCAAATAATTTGTGGGCTCCCACTCCCTCTCCCCAATACTACCACAGTTATGTTCTTTTTTAACAATTAAAATGAACTGAGGCAAAATGATTTCCCCTCCACAAGGTTTCCTTATATTTTTTGCATAAAACACCAAAAGTCCCTCTGCTCCTTTATTCTATTAAAGTCTCATCATTTAAGGTGTATTTCCTTGCTCTATTCTTACTTCCAAAATGTGTTACTTTACATATTTTTACATTGAACTACATCTGCCACCTATGTGCCCATCCTGTCATGTCTTCCTGCAGCCTTTCACAATCATTGACACAATTTGCCAACACTCCCAATTTAGTGCCACTAAAACATTTCAATATTGTTCCCTCAATTCCTACAACCAGACCATTTAGGCACATTGTAAATAAGAATGGCCCAACACAGACATGTGGATGTCTGTTCCAAAAAATGTCCTTTTACTCCTATCCTTTCTTTCCTATACGCCAATCATCTCGCTATCAATGTGGATACTTTACCCTTAATTACATGTATAAGTACCTTCATCACAAGTCTTTTGTGACACGTTATTAAATGTTTTTTTTTAAAAACATACAAACCAAATCCATTGAAATTCCTTTTCCTATCCTGTTATTTCTTCAGGGAATTCTGTTAGGTCAAGTATGACCTGCCCTTTTGAAATCCATGCTCACTCGCCTCAATTGGCTCATGTTTTTCCAAATGTATTTCTTCTCACATTATAGACTGCAGTAGTGCACCAACAACTGAAGTGAGACTAACTAGCCTGTAATTCATTATTGTCTTTTTTTGAAGCAGGGAATCACATTTGTCACCAACTGAATGTTGGGCAATATTGTAGAATGAATGTGAAATTCTCTCCCTCAAAAGACTGGGCAATTGGAGATTTCAAGACGGAGATGGATAGATTTTTTTTTAGGCAAGGGTATCAAGGGATATGGAGCTATGGTGGGTAAATAGAGTTGAGGTACATCAGCCATGATTTAATTCAGGCTCAAGGGGTTGAATGGCCTACCCATTTTCCTACATTCCAAAAATATTTCTTCCCTTGTTTCCTTCAGGATCCTTAGGTGTAAACCATCAGGTCCTAGTGATCTGTCTACGTTAAGGTTGAGTAATGTCTTTGAATAATAACTTTCTTTGAATAGTAACCTCAAGTTAATATTTCACAAAACCTCATTCTCCTGTCTACTTAGAAAGATGGTGTAAAGTGCGAGTTAAAATAGAACTCAAACAGTTAGAATTTGTATTGGAGGACAACTTGTCTATACTGCCCAACTGGCAGCAATCCCAGCAACGCATTTTAATGATTCAGGCTTGAACCTTTTGTATTGTGACTATCTCGGAGTCCAAAACCCTGATTAAGATCTAAACCTGTATTATGAGATGACAGGGGCAATTTTTAATGGCTCCTTCATACGCTAAAGAGCCTCCGAGGTGGCCAAGATGTTTTTTGAGCTGAATCACCTCTTTAGCCCGCATTTAGTGCAATACGCCATCTTGATAAAGGATTTGAAGCTTGAGCTAGGATTGTTAAGGGGCTGATTGCTAGCAGGCAAATAGCACTAACGATTGGTAGATAGCGCTTGACCCAACATCCTCTTCGAACAGCGACCAGCTGATTTTCTTTTTATTCATTCATTGGATGTGAGCGTCACTGGCAAGGCCCATCCCGAATTGCCCTTGCGAAGGTGGTGGTGAGCTGCCTTTTTGAACCACAGCAGTCTGTGTGATGAATGTGCTCCCACAGTGTTGTTAAGGATTTTGATTCTTGGTAGCGGTTTGGTACAACTGAGTGGCTTGTGAGGCCATTTCAGAGGGCAGTTAAGAGCCAACCACAGTGGTGTGGGTCTGGAATCACTTAGGCCAGACCGAGTGAGGACGGCAGATTTCCTTCCCTAAAGGACATTAGTGATCCCGATGTTCGGGAAGTCCAGAACCAGGGGTCACAGTCTAAGGATAAGGGGTAAGCAATTTAGGACCGAGATGAGGAGAAACTTCTTCACAGAGAATTGCGAACCTGTGGAATTCTCTACCACAGAAAGTTGTTGAGGCCAGTTCGTTAGATATATTCAAAAGGAGTTAGATGTGGCCCTTATGGTTAAAGGGATCAAGGGGTATGGGGAAAAATCAGAAATGGGGTACTAAAGTTGCATGATCAGCCATGATCATATTGAATGGTGGGTGCAGGCTCGAAGGGTCGAATGGCCTACTCCTGCACCTATTTTCTATGTTTCTATGTTAAATCGGCAGTTTCATGGACACCATTACTGATACTAGCTTTTTATTCCAGATTTATTTAATTAACTGAATTAAATTTCCCCAGCTGCTATGGTGGAATTTGAACTCATATCTCTGGATCATTAGTCCAGGCCTCTGGATAACTAGCCCAGTAACATAACCACTATGCTACCGTACCCCCAATGACTGGCAGTAAACACGTCGTTGCTGATGATTTTGAGTGCTACTTAAAAGCATATCATCTTTTACAGTTCACTTGCTGCTAGAGGTTTGAAGAGGATGTTTGAAACACATTGGGAGACTTTTTGGGACACTTTGTCAAGACTCCACCAATACTCTTATCAACTTTTATTCCAGAAATTCTCTGCGGACTCCACCTAGTAAGTGGACATCCCTCCTCCTCTGCACCTCCTCCATCAGGACCTCCAGTGCCTTGTCCGAGAATCTGTGCATCCTCTCCCTTGGTCCCTGAGCCATCCTGAAACATGCCGCAGTGTGTCATCCAGAGCACGTCACACCTTTTCGTGGAAATGGTTGTTTAGAATCCACATATACTGCGCCATGAAAATTGCTTCTAATTAACGCTTGAATGCTAAACCTGAAGGTGTTTGTTTTAGCAAGTTCAAATTATGGTCATCAGCAATTAGGACCAAAATTGCATGCAAAAAACAGACTTTCAAACAGACATGTCTTATTAGTACAGCACCCATTTACACACTTTCACCAAAATAATCCTCCACCTTTCTATAAAAGCCATCATTCTTCCTATATTATCATAGACATGATCTACTGAAGAAGCCTTAATTGTGATCTGCAGCCATCACTGCTGATGCGGAGATCTCTTACCTTGATATTCCATCAGCAGCTCTGACCAGAGTGAGTCTGTTCCATATTCAGTCTCATCGTACAAGAACTTCACCTCAGTAGCTCCAGCATCTTCAGCATTTTGTATCAGCTCCTACAAGCACAGAATTAAGTGGGGACAAGCTGGGTTATTTTCATGGGTTTCCCGGCTTCTGTAAACCTCTAAAATAGTTCTAGGCATTCTCTAAAGAGTATAGGATCTTCATCCTCATCAGCCATTTTGTTGAAGCTAATTATGCCCATTATGTCAACGTCACGCATGGTAGAGCAGAATGATGGGGATAGAGAATGAAGAGGGAAAAGATGGGAAGGGCAAGGGAGGAAAATATAGGTAGAAGGCAAGAAAAAACTGCAAGCATACAGAGAGAGAGATACATAAACAGTGGAAGCAAGAAAAAACACAGAAATAGAAGAAGAGCACAAAAAAAGTGAGTACAAAGTTTAGAAATATTATTATATAACCCTGATTCCAAGCAAAACACTGACAGATGGTGAAGCGTTGTGCATTTCCAGCATTTTCTGAATGTATTTCACTGGGCTCAGTTAATTATGTGGCATTTCACTGAATGAAATGTCAGTTACAAGTCCCTTCAGGAGTTAATTGTGAAATTAATAAACTAGTGCACAAAAATGAGAACTTGTGGTCCAGGCGATAAAAGTAACTTTGTAAATCTCAACTGAACACACAGATGCTGACATCAACCAGGGTTACACAGAGTTTGTTGAGAACAAAGGATCATCTTATTTATTAAGGAATGTACTACGTACAATGGATTTTAATGCATCTTGGTATTTGTTACCCACAAAAGCCACTTCAACAGGCTTTGACATTTTCAGAGCCTTATGCACAGCTTTGTAACAACTCTACATAGTCAAATGTGTCCAATTGGTACAGCACACAAATCAATTCAGAGGCTGCTGCAATGAAGTAATGAGAAAAGCTATTCATCCCATCCTAATCATCATGTTGTTTAGGTCAAATTATTTTACTCCCTGTTGAATTCCCACTTTTAATGTTCAGCAGAATCTGCATTCACCCCAACAGATGGCAGTCCATTATTTTAAAATCATCTAACTATAAAATAGTTACTCTTTAAATTACATTTTCCTAAAAACTGGTTTCAGTTCTTTTCTCCTGGTTCAGAAATTTCCCATATCCATTTACCAATCCATTTGAAGATTTGAAAAATATTAGGTCCAAGTTCTCTGCTCATTCTTCCCCACCTTTCCCCGTGACAAGTTTGCTCAGCCTTTCATAGCCCCTTACATTCTTGTTGCTATTCGTTGAACCCTTTCCAATGCTTCATTGAGTATGGTGTCCAGAAGCACATGTAATGTCACAAACACAGATGTACCTAATATCTATTTCATAAAGATACTACCTATAATTTGATTAAATGTATGCTAGGCAGCTACATGATCTTATGGCGCAGTACACTGCAATACATTGGGGCACTTACACCTGGTGCCACAGAGTGCAGTGACATAGGCTTAATTTCATCCATCTGCCAAGTCTCTCACACGGAGGAATTTTCAAAGGCTTCTCTGCTGTATGAATATTTAATCTCTCCAACTTCTTAGACTCAATCAAACTGTGCCCTGGAGACACTTGGAAAAAAGCAATGGACCTAAAAAGTACTTTTTAGCTCCCCCACTATTCCCTAGAAACCTGTACTATTCTTTCATGGGTTACTAAGAGGCAACTGTCAAGTTTCAATTTATTTTGGACGTGTTTATTTGAAACACCTAAAGCTCTGATTGGTCCCCTTGGAGGATAAGACACACCCAACAGTTTCTCTGGAATGTGTAATTAGAACCACCCTGCCTACGTAATCAGTGACTTTGCAAAGTGTAAATCGAGCCATTCTGACTGCTGACTCCAGACAGAACGGAGCTCACTTGGAAGAGACACGACTCACTCTCAAGGGTCAAGGCCTTTTTCCAACCCCGCCCCCAAACAAGTTCATGCCCCCATCGTCCAAGTGCCTGACCTTCCCCCACGCTTCCCCCACACCCCCCCCGCCCCCCCCAAGTGCCTGACATTCCCACACCGCCCCTCCCCCCTCAGGTTCCTTACCTTCTCTCTCTCGCTCTGCTCCAGTCTGCTCTCTCTCTCTCCCTCCCTCCCTCTCTCTGCCCCAATCTCTCTCTTTTTTCCCCGCCCCCCACTCTCTCTCTACCACCTCTGACTTCCTCTCTCTCTCTCAGAAGGCCACGAAAATGTTCATTTGGATAATCACAGTGATATTCCAGGCAAAAGTCCTGGAGGCTCCTTTAGTAAAGTTAATTGATTTGCGAAAGATAACCCAAAAGCGCTAGAAGCAGGCTTTGGCTCGAGCAACAGCTCCAGACTCAGCAACATGGTTTGAAACCACTTCCGGTTCCCTCATATATCGTACAACGCGTGCGCGACCGGATCAAGTGTGCATGCTCAAAAAGGGGCAGCGTCCACAGTGCACATGCACAGAAGGACACCAAAATGTCCGTGCACATAATTAGTCCGTTTATTTTTATCTAGCCAAAACTGGGAACTCGTTCTGTGCAGAGATATAGAACCAACACACACACGCACATACACATATACACAAGGCATCTCTCCAACATACAGTACTTTGGTACACTGAGTCAACAACTCTGATTGCTGGATATGAGCTAGGAATAAGATAAACAGTGAAGGATCCAACACTGCATTTTATTGGGCAGAACAAATTAGAAAGATGCTCACCTTAAGAATCTGTCCTCCCTCTGGATATCTCCTCAGAATATCCTTAAGGAAATCTACAAGTGGCGGTGTTGTTTGTCCAAACCTGCCTGTTAAAGGGAAAAGCAGGATTCCACACATTGAATTAAAGCTGGATCCGATCACAACTTCAAAATACAAGCATTCACTTCGAAATAAAGTTTGCTACTACATATATAAAGTTACAGGTTTTATGGTTAGCATTGTCAGGACAAGAGGGTACTTAATTCTCCCCAATTGGCAGGAAAGGAACAGGTAAGAAATTAAAATGGACCAGTTCCAAAAATATAAAAGGGAAAAAACTGCTATAAAACTTTTATGAAACCATCCAGGCATTCAGCACACCAGTGAGGGGATTTGATGATTTAATGCCACTTGCACTATGATCCTCCCACTGTACCCAAGATCGATTCTAAATTGTCACCGATCTGCAGCAGTGAACTCACCACAGTTATTCTGTTACAGAACAGATGTATTTGCATTAGAGTGAAGTTACCATAGTCATCCTTATTTACACTAATGAGAATCGCATACTGCAGGTAAATTGATTACCTCCTCCTTTAAGTCCTCTTCCTTGTAGAGTCAAATTAATCTCATGGGTCCCAGATCGTAGCAAGCTCCCAATCTGTGCTGAATCATACAACTAAAGGAGAGAACATGACGAAAATGCCAGTGATCTAATGTTTGAATCAATACATTAAAATCAACAGTAACAGTGCAGGCAAATTAAATTGCTCCTGCGAACTTTGACAATGAGTATTCTATCAAATCTCCTGATGCGTACAACTGCAGCAGCATTTTACATTCCCATGAATACAGACTAAAGCAGAAATAGGAAGGGCATTATATTAGGATATATAAACACTCCAGACTAGATTTCCCCCAAAGGGCATCAGCACTAATATGTTACTAATTTAATGATTTCATTTCACAATTTCAACTAAAATAGCACTGCTTGGCAACATTTGAAAGCGATCGCTTTCCATGCAGAAATAAGAAGTGCAACTGAACTTCCACGGAGGACTGGACCTCAATCATTAATGTTTTGATGCTGTGAAGGTTTGGCGGGGAGACGGAAAGAGACAAAGACCAAGTTAGCAATGACATTGGACTCAAAATCATTACTTAAATTATCCCAGCTCTGGGATTTCAGCTGACCCCCAGGATAGCAATTGAGTCTGCTCAAGAATGTGAAGGAGTTCTTATCGTCCAACTAAATTTGGACACTATTGTACACATTGGAAAACGCTACAGTCTGATACATCATTAAGATCATTATTAAGAAACTTAGATGAATGACCAAAATCCTTTGTGGGGGACACCATCAAAGTAGGAAAGAGTAGGCAAAGGAAATTAAGAAGTACGGTGTAGGTGATGTCAAGCTTAGAAGTAAAATATCATTATCTTGAGGGAGGAAGGTGAAATAAAGGAAGGAAGAAAACTGTGTAAGAAAGGAAGGAAGGAAGGGAAAAGAAAAGGAGATTAGCCAGCTAGTTAGTTAAATTAGCAAAGAGTGAGATGGCCCTTGATTTGTACATAGTGAAGATACAAGAAGGAGGAGGAAAATTCAGAGAAGTAATGGCCATAATAATATTGATAAAATTGGGAGGCAAGAAAGTTAGCTGCATACAGAAAGGGGTTCAGGCATGCAGACTAGTGAATGATCACCTGTTTGACGAGCTTTGTTATAAATCCTATGGAGGTCTGTGAGAGGGGTTTCAGAAATTATCAATGTTTTCTCTGTATTCGTTAATACAAGATGAATTAGGTGGTTATTATCACACAGTTTTTGACTATACTGATAAATGAAACAGGCTTATATGAAATACATTTGGCCAATTTCAACCTGAACTGCTCAAAATTCAATGCAAAGTGGCATGGATTTGAAATATTTTCTGTTGGCTTTCAGAATGGTTAGAGTGAAGAAATGATCACCTTGATGCAGTTGTGTGCTATTTTGAGATTGAGATTAAGGCATAATATTGGGATCAAAGTGAAAGGATCTTTACTCTGCATGTGATGCTGCTGCAGCTCATCTGGGAGTATTGATGCTGACAGTGATAAACGGTGAGACTGGGTGATGGAAGTGAAAGAAGTTCCATTTTCCCTACACTGACATCCCTCAGTTTAAGTAAATAATTCACAAAAAAATCTCTAATAAAAAGTGAACATTATGTCTTGCCAATTTTCTTGTATTTCATGGATTCAAAACTTTTCATTCACATGACTGATACCAGTTAAAGGTACTATAAATAGGCTTAGTGTGCCTTGGCTAGAGTGGGGAAAGGAAAAATGTCAGTCAGCTGGCCTCCCACTCTTGAAGACTAGCCAGTGACCCCCCGCTGGAAAACATGGGCTGCTGATATCCTTTGGTAACACCACAAGATTCAACACCATTAGAAGATAAAACTTTGAGACTATAACAGGCAGTATGCTATGTCGAGGCTTGTTTCCCTTTTAACAAGGAACCTCCATTATTCCCTTCATAATTATAACACAGACCAGTCCCTCCCATTAGAAATGTGGGCAAAGCACCTGTTCGTCCAAATAATATATGGGATGGCCTGGAGCTGAACAAGTATCAACATGTATGGTCCCCATTGCTGTAGTTTCAGGTCTCCCTATTCTCCCATCTTCATTGGCACATCAAGAGTGAACCAGCAGTTCATCACTACCAAAGCAAACTCCCAATAGCCTCTTTGCCAACCATCGCACAGTAAATTTTGTGCTCCTGGTATCTTCCCTCCATTTGACCTTAACTCTACTATACATTTGCACTAACTAATTGTACACAACTACATAAATAACCATTAATGTTCAGTTCTGAATTGCTGAGATCTTATACTGCAGGAGCAGAAGTACCTTTTTATGTAGATACATAGACTATTAAAGGTGGCAGCGCAAGTATAGAAACATAGAAAGAAACATAGAAATCTACAGCGCAGAAGGAGGCCATTTTGGCCCATCGTGTCTGCGCCGGCCAACAAAGAGCCACACGGCTCTCGGTCAGCAGCCCTGAAGGTTACATATAAACCTATGAACAATGGTGGAATAACAAAGAGCACCCAGCCCAACCAGTCCGCCCCACACAACTGCGACACTCCTTGCACCGAAACATTCTACACTCCACCCCAACCAGAGCCATATGATCTCCTGGGAGAGGCAAAAACCAGATAAAAACCCAGGCCAATTGGGGAAAGGAAAATCTGGGAAAATTCCTCTCCGACCCATCCAGGTGATCAAAACTAGTCCAGGAGATCACCAAGGCCGTATTGGATTCCCTGCAGTACTTACCATTGTATCTGCGCCAGCCAACAAGAGGTTATCCAGTCTAATCCCACGTACCAGCTCTAGGTCCGTAATCCTGCAGATTATGGCATTTTAAGTGCCCATCCAAGCACCTTTTAAATGGTGTGAGGGTTTCTGCATCCACCACCCTTCCAGGCAGTGAGTTCCAGACCCTCACAACTCTCTGCGTGAAGAAGCCTCCCCTCAAATCCCCTCTGAACCTTCCACCAACCACCTTAAAACAATGCCCCCTCGTAATTGACCCGTCCACCAAGGGAAATAGGCCCTTGCTAGCCACTATATCCAGGCCCCTCAAAATTTTGTACACCTCAATGAGGTCTCCCCTGAGCCTCCTCTGTTCCAATGAGAACAAACCCAGCCTATCCAATCTGTCCTCATAGCTAAGATTCTCCATTCCAGGCAGCATCCAAGTAAATCTCCTAAGCACCCTCTCTAGTGCAATCACGTTCTTCCTATAATAAGGCAACCAGAACTGCACGCAGTACTCCAGCTGTGGCCTAACCAGAGTATTATACAATTTAAGCATAACCTCCCTGCTCTTGTATTCTATGCCTTGGTCAATAAAGGCAAGTATTCCGTATGCCTTCTTAACCACCTTATCCACCTGGCCTGCTACTTTCAGGGATCTGTGGACAAGCACTCCAAGATCCACTTAATATGTCGACCCTTTCCTTATTAGCCCTCCCAAAGTGCATTACCTCACACTTCTCCAAATTAAATTCCATTTGCCATTGCTCTGCCCACCTGACCAGTCGATTGATATCCTCCTGCAGTCCATGACTTTTCTCTTCATTATCAACCACACAGCCAATTTTAGTGTCATCTTCAAACTTCTTAATCATACTCCCTATTTTCAAATCGAGATAATTGATTTATATCACAAAAAGCAAGGGACCCAGTACTGAGTCCTGCAGAATCCCACTGGAAACATCTTTCTAGTCACAAAAACACCCATCAACCATTACCCTTTGCTTCCGACCGCTAAGCCAATTTTGGATCCAACTAGCCACTTTGCCCTGGATTCCATGGGCTTTAACCTTCGTGACCAGTCTACCATGTGGGACCTTATCAAAAGCTTTGCTAAAGTCTGTATAGACTACATCGTACACACTACCCTCATCGACCCTCCTGGTTACCTCCTCAAAAAATTCAATCAGGTTAGTCAAACACGATCTTCCCTTAATGAATCTGTGCTGAATGTCCCTAATTAATCCTTGCCTTTCCAAATGCAGATTTATCCTCTCTTTCAGGATTTTTTCCAATAATTATCCCACCACTGAGGTTAGGCTGACAGGCCTGTAATTACTCGGCCTATCCCTTTCTCCCTTCTTAAACAAAAGTATCACATTAGCAGTCCTCCAGCACCATGCCCAAATCCAAAGATGACTGGAAAATGATGGTCAAGGCCTCTGCTTTTTCCTCTTTTATTTCGCTCAACAGCCTGGGGTGTATTTCATCCGGACCTGGGGACTTATCCACTTTCAAAGCTGCTAAACCCCTTAATACCTCCTCTCTCACTATATTTATTTCATCCAGAATTTCACACTCCTCCTTGATAGCAGTATCTGCATTGCCCCTTTCCTTTGTGAAAACATACATAAAGTATTCATTAAGAACCATACCAACATCTTCTGCCTCCACACAAAGATTACCCTCATGGTCTCTAATAGGCCCTACCCTTTCTTTAGTTATCCTCTTGCTCTTAATATATTTATAGAACATCTTTGGGTTTTCCTTAATTTTACTAGCCAAGAAATTTTCATGCTCTCTCTTAGCATTCCTAATATCCTTTTTAATTTTACCTCTGAACTTTCTATATTCCTCCAAAGATTCTACAGTATTTAGCTGTCGGTATATGACATAAGCTTCCCTTGTTTTCTTTATCTCTAGACAGCCAAGGGGCTCGAGAATTGCTCTTCCCACACTTTTTCTTTAAGGGCACATGTTTGGCCTGAGCTTTCCGGATCTCCTCGTTGAATGCCTCCCACTGTTCCGGCACTGATTTACCCACAAGTAGCTGTTTCCAGTCCACTGTGGTCAAATCACTCTTCAACTTAACAAAGTTAGCTTTTCCCCAATTTGGGACTTTTATTCCTGGTCTATCCTTGTCCTTATCCATAACTAAATTGAATCTGACTGAATTAAGTGCTCTCCCAGCAATACCCCTTCCACCTGCCCAGCTTCATTCCCCAAAACTAAATCCAAAACCGCCCCCTCTCGTGTTGGGCTTGTTACATACTGACAAAAAAATTCATATAAGGCCATAAACATTTAAATGGAATATTTTATGGTTTTGTATCTAGAGGCATAAAATACTAAAGCAAGGTGGTAATGTTAAACTTGATGTTAGTTAGGTCACAGTTGGGAGTACTTTGTCCAGTTTGGGGCAATCCATTATATCAAGGATATAAAAGCAGTGAAAAAGAGGCAGTGTAGAATAACTAAGATGGATGAGGAGTTACAGTTGTGAAGACTTGGGAAGTTCTTCACTGCAGCTGAGAAGGTTAAGAGGTGACTTGACCGAGGTCTGCAAGATTATGAAGATTTGTAAGATACATAGGCCCTGAAATTCCGGTCGGAGGCTTCTTTCGGACATACACCTCCGACCGGAGAATTTTTACGAATTTACCTGGTGGTCCCGGAGGAACGTGGGATTCCGGTGCAGAGGCCTTCTCTTCCCACGTTGTGAAGCGCGCTCCCGCCCTCCAGGTTCCCATGTAAGGGGCTCGGGGTGGGCTGGGGTAGGGAGTGGGATCGGCTTTAATAATTGGGGGTAAGTTGCTGCAATATATTTTAGTGTGTTTTTAATTTGATGCAATGAGTTTTAATGTGGTTTTAAATTGATGCAGTATGTTTTAATGTGTTGCGAGCTGGCTGTATGTTTCACGTTGTAGCCTCAGCTCGCCTTGGTGACCAGATCTTTTTGGCACAGATGAAGGCTCCACCCCCAAAACCAAAGGACAGATTTGGCCACGCCAAAATGAAGAATACCAGGACTCAAGTTTCGGGCCGCGCCTAGAACAGCGCAGCCCCGCGAGCCACGCCTGTTTTCCGTGCTCAAAAGCACGTCAAAAACTTACGGAGCAATTCTCCGATTCATAGCACCTTCCTTCCAGCTCGGCGCGGCGTGTAAAGATCTGCGGGGGGCAGGGCCAAAGCGTGGCGCCGATTCTGAGACTGCAGGGGGCAGGGCTAGGTCGGAGAAGAAGACATCGTGCCGACAGCTCTGCGCGCACGTGCTGGAGCGTGCGCGCATGCGCAGTGTGAGACAAACATCGGCACTCGGCCACTTTTAAAGGTAAATGAGGAAAAGTGCTGATTTGTTTTGTGGAGCTGTGGAAAGGCTTGAGAGTGAATTTTGGTGATTTTTTGTGCCTGAAGGAGTACATTTAGCAGCACTGTTGAAGAAATAACCTGCTGAAATCTTTTTGCTGCTAAACTTCCAGAACAAGTGCTGTATAGGTGCATGCAAAATAAGGACTGTGTGTTTTGAAAAATCAGAGTGTCAATTCAATACAGCAATGGAACAACGTCCACCAAGAACAAAGAATTTCTTGCATGAGGAAGTGGAGATATTAGTTAACGTCATTGAGCAGAGACGGCAGGAGCTGGATACCAGCAACAGAGGTCACATAAAAGTGCCACCTAAAGAAATGAAGAAACGCTGGAACCAAGTTGCAAAAGATTACTGCGCAGTGGTGCATACCATGAGATCTGGAAGCCAGTGTAAAAAGAAATGGCACGACCTTGGTCAAATAGTAATATTTTCATTTTTTAATGGAATCGTAATTGTAAATGTGACTATCTGTATGTCCCACCCTGCGGAAAGGCGCACTCTGTAAAAAATTATATTTTAATCTTTGCAGAAGAAATTGGCCCACAACAAAAGGGAAGCAACTCGGACAGGAGGAGGCATGCCCAATCTGCATCCACTGACACCCTTGGAACAAAGGGTAGCTGCTATGATGAGTCGTACATGAAGAAAAACAATCAGTACAGCACAAGCTGGGCCCACACTTGAGGAAGAGGGTAAGTCCTGAAAATGCATCGTGGCCCTTTAAATCAACCTGCTGCCTGGCCTGCTATGTGTGAGAGTACTCATGCCACCCATCCTGCCCCCTCCCTCTGCTGCTAAACATTTGACTGTTCTGATATATTTTGACGAAGATGATGATGATGATGCCAACCTTGAAGATCCAGAACAAGAACCAGAAGCGGACGATCCAGACTGGCTGCAGGCTGCGATGACTGAAATGTCTTCGGGGAGACCTTCCAAATTAATATTTATGAGCCCACATTAATGGGCATCAGAGTTACAACACCTTGCATAGGTTCTGGTTCCATCTTCCATGATTTTGATTCTGATGTTGCGGTTCCCAGTGGTGCTGCTGGTGTAATCCAGCAGTTTACAGCCAGTGCACTACCGTCCCAGCCTGCGCCTCCCACTCGCATAGGTTCTGGTTCCACCTTCCATGGTTTTGATTCCGATGTTGCGGGTCCCATTAGCACTGCTGATATAATGGAGCAGTTTACAGCCATTGACCCATCATCCCAGCCCACGGCTCCCACTCTAGTACTGCCGTCTGGAACACCGAGCGTCCCACCGTCCCAGCCCGTGGCTCCCAGTGTAGTGGTGCCGTGAGGCAGGCCCAGGCAGAGGAGAAGGAGATTGGAGACACGCTCTCCTGAGATGCAGCGTGCAACAGATGCGGCTCAGGTTGTGACATTGGGTATGGAGACCAATCAGCTTACCCGATCACTCATCGGTAGCGTCAGTGCAGTGGGTGAAGAGGTGACGGTACTGACGGGAGAAATAACAGTAATGACACGGGAAATGAAGGAGGAAATGTCCGAGGGCATGCAAATGACGGCACAGGCCGTCAGGGAGGTAACTGCTGCAATAAGGGCACACCCCCATGAAGATGTGAACATTCACCGAGATGTGGATGAGACATGGTTGCAGCCTTTCTTTGCTGCTTTTGTTCTTGTTCTTGATGTAACTGTAGTAACGTTTTTCAAATTGAAATTGTTTTGTAACTTTACAACTTATAAGTGATCTTAGGGTTTTTAAGTGTTCTTATAGTGTAAATGCTCTCACGTAACTTATTTAATTTTGCACCTAAAAAGTGATCTTAACGTTTAAGAGTGTAAGATTTTTCACATTGAAATTGTTTTGTAACTTTACAAGTTTGTAAGCGATCCTAAAGTTTTTAATTGATCTTAAAGAGTCATATTAAAAAGTAAAGTTTGATACAAGAAATATTTTATTACACTAACGTTAACTTTTCAATAAAATATTTTTTCATTAAAACTGAATCATGTTCCATTAACACAACACAACATAGGAACAACTCCAAAAAATAAACATGTCCATGCGCAACAGTTGTCGCAGAGCCCTCAGGCATCAGTAATTGAAGCGCTCACGGATGAGCTGCTGGCACAGGGCTCGAGCAATCGTTATAGGAGCAAGATGGACGGCCCTCCTCCAACCTCGTGCTCCGGCATCAGGCACTTGCATGCTTTCCTGATCGTCGTCATCATCCTCATCCTGCTCTTTCAAATTACTATGAGGCACTGGCCCCTCATGTGAGTCTTCTGGTTCCACTACCAGCCACAGCTGCCTCATGATGGCTAAGTTATGCAGCATGTAGCACACAACAGTGAAGTGACCGACAATCTGAGGAGAGTATTGCAAGTGGCCTCCGGAATGGTCCAGGCATCGGAAACACTGTTTCAAGATGCCAATGGTCCTCTCAATGATGCTGCGCGTCGCAATGTGCGCCATGTTGTATTGACGGTCAGCTTCTGTCCGTGTCACGCATATGGGCGTCATGAGCCAGGTGGTCAGGCCGTACCCTTTGTTTCTCAGTAGTCAGCTCTGCCCTTCTGGCTGCTGCTGAAACATGTCAGAGATAACGCTGTCGCGTAGGATGAACGCATCGTGGGTGCTGCCAGGGTATCTCGCATCGACTGACATGATGCGCTGCTTGTCGTCACACATTAATGGAGTGGAAACCTTTTCTATTCCTGTACTGCTCGGAATCTTCCACAGGTGCTCGCAAGGCGATGTGGGTACAATCAATGCAGCCCTGTACCTTTGGGAAGCCAGCAATCCAGGAAAAGCCCAGAGCCGTGTCATGCATTGCTTGTGCAGTCATTGGGAACTTGATGAAGTCATTCCTCCGCGCATATAGTGCAGCCGTGACCTGGTAAACGCAGGCATGTATTGCACGTTGAGAGATGGCACACACATCTCCAGTTGTAGCCTGAAACGATCCCGAGGCATAGAAGGTAAGTGCAGCTGTTACCTTCACTTTAACAGACAAGGCAGTCGGCGTTCTTCTTCTGGGCTGCAAATCTGCTCTCAGCATATCACAGATCTCAACAACAACTTCCCTGCGGAAACGCAGCCTTTTGACACAATCAGTCTCGCTCATGTCCAGGTTTGAGCGCCTGGCTCGATATTGCCGACGTGGGTAAGGTCTCGTGCCCATCAGCCTACGGGCTATGACGTTCCTGGTGCGGTGAGCTCTGATCAATTCTCTCCTTTGCAGTGAATTGATGGTGAACCATTGCATAATCCGTGGTGTTGATAATGCAGCACCCATACTTGAATTACAAATGTAACTTTTAAACTTGCTGGCTGGCTGGCTGGCTCTCCCTCGCGGTGCTTTGTACGCCTGCCCTGTCTCCTGCAGCCTATAAAAATAACTTTGCAGCTCTGGAGACTGCTGTGCTGCCTGTGTGGCCCACCTGACGACCGTGTCCCACCCCTTTCTCCTGGCCGAATGGCCCAAATCACTGCGCAGCTCTGGAGGCTGCTGTGCTGCCGGTATGGCCCGAACCGTGTCCAGCCCTTGTCCCCTGGCCGAACGGCCCAAATCACTGCACAGCTCTAGAGACTGCTGTGCTGCTGGTATGGCCCGAACCGTGTCCAGCCCTTGTCCCCTGGCCGAACGGCCCAAATCACTGCACAGCTCTAGAGACTGCTGTGCTGCTGGTATGGCCCGAACCGTGTCCAGCTCTTGTCCCCTGGCCGAACGGCCCAAATCACTGCACAGCTCTAGAGACTGCTGTGCTGCTGGTATGGCCCGAACCGTGTCCAGCTCTTGTCCCCTGGCCGAACGGCCCAAATCACTGCACAGCTCTAGAGACTGCTGTGCTGCTGGTATGGCCCGAACCGTGTCCAGCCCTTGTCCCCTGGCCGAACGGCCCAAATCACTGCACAGCTCTAGAGACTGCTGTGCTGCTGGTATGGCCCGAACCGTGTCCAGCCCTTGTCCCCTGGCCGAACGGCCCAAATCACTGCGCAGCTCGGGAGGCTGCTGTGCTGCCGGTGTGGCCCGAACTGTGTCCAGCCCCTGTATCCTGGCCGAACGGCCCTATAAAAATAATTTTGCAGCTCGGGAGGCTGCTGTGCTACTGCTGCTGCTTCAGACAGGCAGGAAAATTTAATTTTTTTATTATTTGCTTTATTTATCATTTATTATTCAGGATTGCTCTTTATTTATAGAAGTGAGACTGTTGAATGCTTGTAAAATTTAATTACTTCCCTTTCCCCACCCCCCCATCTCTCATTCCCTACGCCTGATTTGTAACCTACGGCTGACTTGTAAGTGTAGGCAAGGTTTTTCTGAGCATACAAAAATCTACACTTACTCCATTCTAAGTTAGTTTGGAGTAAGTTTTTACTACCTAAACTTGCAAAACAGGCGTAAGTGGCTGGACACGCCCCCTTTTGAAAAAAAAATCTGTTCGACAATGAAACTGTTCCAACTCACTAGAACTGGAGCAAACTTAATGCCGAGAATTGCAATTTCTAAGATGCTCCATTCTAAAGTAGTCGTTCCAAAAAAATAGTAACTCAGGCCGAAACTCGAGCCCCCAGCGGCGAAAATTAGAACTTTTTTTTTTGGCGTACTTGGACCCCAAAAAAATGGGCGGAATTCTTTAAGTACGCCCAAAAAAAGCTTTGGATAAATAGAGCCCATTATCTTAATCTTTGCAGTAACTACATGAAACACATTTGCCAAGAACAAACTACAATTATCACCATGTCATGATTGATGTATGCAGTCTGTTCACTTGGATATCATACAAATTCTGAAGACCTTCAGCTTCCAACAGATCATTCACAATTAGTCATCTAAACCAGTGGTCCTTGATTTACCTCCTTATTGTTTTCAAACTTTCTGGTGTCCTCCACTATAGGCCTCAGCCCCTCATTAGGTTACTCATTAAAAAAAATTTAATAGTAAATGTGAGATACAAATAGTAATTTTTTTGAGGGGGCGGGGAGGGGGAGTGTGGTGGTTGTGTTTACTGGTCCATGAGAACAGAGAAAACCACTGCTCCTGATTTCAAAAGACACTAGTCTTGGTATTGAAGCATTGATCTTCCCTATGCTTATTTGGATTATTTTCCCAGGGAGCTAAGCGGGAAATATGTTAAGATGTAGGAACAGGAGTAGGCCATACAGCACATATTCTGCTATTGTATTAGCTCATGGCTGATCTGGGTCTCCTATATAGGTTGGAATTTGTCAAAAATGAGAATTTTGAATTCAATGCAATGGTAGGGAGCCAATAGAAGATTGCAAGGACTGGAGTTAAGATGGATGTGGGCAGTAGAGTTTTGAGGAGTTGGACTTTAAACAGAATGGTGTTCAGGAGGCCAGAGAGAAGAGCATTGGAAGAAGCTGAGCCTGGAAGTGCTGAAGGTGTGGACTAGGTTTCTGCAGGGGGAGTGGATAAGGCAAGGATCGAATGCAGTCTTGTCAAGGTAGAAATATGCAGTTGTGATGATGGATAGGTTATTGGTAGAAAATCAGCTCAGGGTTAAGCAGAACACCAAGGATGCCCACTATTAGGTTCAACCTGAGTGAGCAGCTGGAGAGGGGAATGGAATCTGAAACTAGAGTGTGGTATTTTTGGCAGCAACCGAACAGGATGGCTAATCTTTCCAATGTTGTCTTAAGAGAAAGATCAAGCGGAGAGGTAGAGCTGGGTGCCAGCAGCATATGGAAACTGACCTCATGCCTACAGATGATGTCAGCAAGGGACAGCATAAAGCCGAGGATTAGAAGTTTTCCAAAGATTAAACTTTCAGCAACACCCAAGAGGCAGGACCAGAAGAGAAGATATTGTCGTATAATGCTGGATACGTTGGAACAGGAAGGAATGGAACCAAGCAAAGGCAGTGCACTAAGGTAGACCATAAAGGAGCGATAGTAGAAGAGATTGATCACGTTTAGTGGCAGCGTGCACTTGGACAAGCAAGGATTGCGCAGCACACAGGCAGCAAAAAAAATAATTAAATCTCAGACACTCTCTGGTCCATCAAACCATTAGAGAATGCTTTTACTATTGATCCTAACCTAAATACAAAAGGTTTGTAAAAATGTTGATCTCTGCATGATCATATTTTTTTAATCTGTGCAGGAAAGAGCCAAGTTTCCTTTTCAGGCTTCACAGATAATTGAACAAAATAAGTCACATTACTGCAACATGACCACATCTAGTTCAAAGTCAAGGTTACCTCTTTCCCATTGTACAGCAACCGCTGCTCAGAAACAGGAAAATCTGTTTCCACATAGATTAACTCTTTGATATCTTCAACAGATGTAGAAGGAGCAATCTCATACACTCGGCTTCCAAGGTATTCATGTAGAACAGCTACCCTTAGCAACCTTTGAAAAAAACACAAAATTCTTTCAGCATATGCAACATGTAGGTAAAGAAAAGCTACTCGCTCTACAATTGGCTTTTCAAATCTGATTACACCATGAGTTTAGTTTAAGAACATGAAAACATCAGCCTTATTCAAACAGTGACATTCTTCTTTTCATTTTATCTACATATGGTGATTTAAACCATCTGGAATCAAACGGAAGTAGCTCACTTCCACAGTTATTAATAAATAATGCAATTTTCTAAATAACTCACATTTTTTTTTAAGTAATGAAACAAACGCAGAAATTCTTTAGTTGTTCCCTTTCCTTGTCTCTCGTCTTCTAGTGTTTTATTTTCTTGCTTTGCACCCAATTTTCTCCTCCTGCTCCATTCCTTCATTATATTAGTTACAGAATTTCTCATAGTTTCATTTCAAACTAGGTCATGGGTCTGGCTGTTCAGTTTTTTTCCAATGAGATGCCCTTTGTCGCACTGCTCAAGCTGCTGGCCACGTGTGCATTATACAGCACTTATTGAATTCTGAACATGTCAAACCTTTCCAGTGAAAATGAACTGAAACCAGTCAACATGAGTCAAAAAAACATACGCAGTGATATCTGATGCTCGTGTATATAACTCAATATGGCATAGGCAATATAGTACAATGGATGCATTCATTTGGGGATTTGGAAAAATCTAGCTCAGTCAGCCATTTCAACAAGAATCTTTAAATAGTCTGGATGCTCAATGAGAAGGCATTAATGACCTTCAAAGTGATATCTGCAAATCTCATGTATGTAAAAAGATTTGCGGAATGACATCCCAAAGTGCTTCACACTAATTACTACTGATGTGTAGTAATTACTGTAATGTAGGAATACAAGGCAGCCGATTTACACACAAGTTCCCATAAACATTAATAAGATGAATGACGTTAATATTAGTCAGGACACCAGGGGCCTGAAATTCACGGTCCCAGGAAGGACCATTACTGCCAGTTTGCAGCAGTCATTCATCAAAATCAACTGGTCGCCCCAACGTAAATTCGGCCCGAGAGGTTTTGCAGCATTGTTGGCCACCGGCGCGATCGACTGACGCTCGTGAGGGTGTGGGCTTGCGGCAGTAATGATGCAGCAAAAGTGCGCGTCGCTGCCGCTCTGCCCCCAGACGTATGTTCACCATTAAGAAGCCAGCCCTTCAGATGACAGTGCCCCCGCCAGCTTTTAGGGCCGGTGCACAGTGGCAGAGATTTCGGAGCCGGCTTAGCTCGACAACAGCAGCTAAGTCGCCAGCAGAGAAGTCCAGTAAGAGTTCATCTGGGGGAGATCAGCGAGCTCCAGATGGGGCAAGATCCCGGAGCCAGCTCCGTATTGCTCAGCAACAAGTCCAGGAGCCTCTTCAATGGACCGGTGGAGTTCAGTATAGAATCCGCACTCAAGGGGAGGGAAAGAGAAAGAGAGAGAGGGAGAGGGAAAGAGAGAGAGGGAGAGGGAAAGAGGGAGAGAGAGGGTGAGAGAGAGGGGGGGGAGGGTGAGACAGAGACAGAGAGACGGGGTGAGAGAGAGAGGGTGAGAGAGAGGGTGAGGAAAGGGAGCAAAAGAGAAAGGAGAAAGAGATAGAAGTGAGGAAAGGGAATGAGAAACAGAAAAAGAAAATTTGATTGGGAGAGAGAGATAGAGAAAGAGGAATAGAGAAAGAGAAAAGGGGGAAAAAAAGGAGAGAGAGAGAAATAGAGATCCCGAGACTCAGAGAGAAAACGGAAATCTCAATCTAGGGGCTCATACTGGAAACGTGGCCCCAGTTCAGCATTCCGCACGGTAACAAATGGGAATCTGTTCAACCTCTGCCACCTCCAGGCTAGATCCAAGGTCATCCCATCCTCCGTCATCGAACTACAGTACACAGACGACGCTTGCATCTGCGCAGACTCGGAGGCCAAACTTCAAGCCATTGTCAACACCTTCACCGAGGCGTAAGAAAGCATAGGCCTTATACTAAACATCCATAGACAAAGGTCCTCTACCAACCTGACCCTGCCACACAGCACTGCCCCCTGGTTATCAAAATCCATGGTGAGGCCTTGAACAACATGGACCATTTTCCATACCTCAGGAGCCTGTCAGCAAGGGCAGACATCGATGACGAGGTCCAATATTACCTTCAGTGTGCAAGCACAGTCTTCGGTCGCCTGAGGAAGAGAGCGTTTGAAGACCAGAACCTCAAATCTGGCACCTAGCATATGGTCTAACAGAGCAGCAGTGATACCCGCCCTCCTATATGGCTCAGAGACTTGGACTATATGCAGCAGACACCTCAAAGCACTGGAGAAGTACCACCAATGCTGCCTCCGCAAGATCCTGCAAATCCACTGGAAAGACAGACGCACCAACATCAGTGTTCTCGCCCAGGCCAACATCCCCAGCATCAAAGCACTGACCACGCTCGATCAGCTCCACTGGGCGGGCCACATCGTCCGCATGCCTGCGCTCTATTTGGAACTCCTACATGGCAAGCGAGCCCCCAGTGGGCAGAGGAAACGCTTCAAGGACACCCTCAAAGCCTCCTTGATAAAGTGCAACATCCCCCTGGGAATCCCTGGCCCAAGACCACCCAAAGTGGAGGAAGAGCATCTGGGAGGGCGCTGAGCACCTCGAGTCTCATCGCCGAGAGCAACCAGAAACCAAGCGCAGACGGCGGAAAGAGCGTGCAGCAAACCAGACTTCCCACTCACCCTTTCCTTCAACCACTGATTGCCCTATCTGTGACAGAGACTGTAGGTCCTGCATTGGACTCTTCAGTCACCTGAGAACTCACTTTTAGAATGGATGCAAGTCATCCTCGACTCCAAGGGACTGCCTATGATGATGATGATGCTCACCTCATTATACAGCAACCCAGATATAGGTGCGAAAAATAAAGATTTAACACATAATCAATATAGCTACAAACAACTACCAGAACAATAAACAGTGCAGAAAAATAACATATAAACATCATTTACCACCCTTGTGCATTTCCTTATAACCCCTCTTACGTGTGCCTAACCTGCAACTCTTTCCTATGGCTGCCTCATGGGTCTTGGAAGGCTTCTGTCTTTCCTGTGTGGAAGCTGCAGATGTCCTTCCAGGATGCCCTCAAGCAGCTTTGGGCATGGAAGGGCCGGCTGGAGATTGGTCAACACCCTCCTGGGAGGGTTCAGTCTGGCTTGGCTCAGGTAAGGCCATGTGTGGAGGCACTGGTGGAGTGACAGGTCTGGGGCCAGGAATGCTGCGAGGTAGAGGGAGCGCATCATCTGTATCCTGGGCCGAGGAGCCTGAGTAACTCACCAGGGGTGGCACAATACCACCACCACCAATCTGAGGGAGCTCAGATCGGTGCTGTGGCACCACACCAGAAGGTCCCCCGTGGCCCGTGGTGGACCCAGCCGCGAATGCAACACTGAGGTCTCGGGGGGCATCCAGCTGAGACTGCATGCAAGCAGCCACAGTCTGAAAGCCACCAGTTATGACAGCACTTAGATGCTCCGTCGATTCTTGCAGAGCCGCGGGCATCTTTTCCAAAGCAGCACCGATACGCTTGTTCGCTCGCGCCTGTGCTGCAATGGCAGCTGCCACATCACCCTAAGGATGAATTTCCCATGGGAATAACGCTCCAATTAAGACTGCAAATTTCAGCTTTGCAGGGCTAATAAGACTGGAACATTTTTTGGGGGTCAAAAAGCTGAATTTGGATCCAATGGCCGCCGCAAACTTTGTGGCGCTAATCGGGGAAAAAAGGCATCAACACCACCAGCTTTCTGGCTGCATTGAATTTCAGCCCCCAGAAGTCTTGTGCATTTCTTAGAATAGGCAAACAGCATGGACGCTATCAACCGCGCTAATCTGGAACGACAAAAAATATCAAACGATTTTAGATCAGTGTCCATTGAACACCCAGATCTTGAGGCCACCTTGAACCCAATAATGTGCCACTGCAACCATGCACACAACCACATCCCAAGGATCATCAGACTACAGTGCACACCAAATACCGATGTTCTTTTAATAGATGTGAACATTGCTAATACTTGTCAGCACTTTCATAGTAGAAACAAATTCCATAATGGAAACTAAAGAATACCATAAATATTTAATTCATAGCCCATGTAATACATAAGAGTTATCAAACTAGGTCATTTGCCAAGTAGTTCTCGTGCACCATTGCTTCTTTCTGCATATCATTGAATGCTTGAGCAATAACTGGCAGTACAATAGCTTCACTGATCTGAAGAGCAACAGAATTCAGATCAGGGTGGAATCAAAATTAATGCTGGGATTGACTGGAACAGCATTGCAAACCCTTTGGTATACACTGGCTCAAATCATTCATTTTAGAATTGTAATTGTGTTCTCTGCCTGCTGCTAGCTGGGTGTCATGGCAATGTGTGCAATGGGCGGCTAGCACGTCAGTGATTGGTTAGAAACATAGAAACATAGAAAATAGGTGCAGGAGCAGGCCATTCAGCCCTTCTAGCCTGCACCGCCATTCAATGAGTTCATGGCTGAACATGAAACTTCAGTACCCCCTTCCTGCTTTCTCGCCATAACCCTTGATCCCCCGAGTAGTAAGGACTTCATCTAACTCCCTTTTGAATATATTTAGTGAATTGGCCTCAACTACTTTCTGTGGTAGAGAATTCCACAGGTTCACCACTCTCTGGGTGAAGAAGTTTCTCCTCATCTCGGTCCTAAATGGCTTACCCCTTATCCTCAGACTGTGACCCCTGGTTCTGGACTTCCCCAACATTGGGAACATTCTTTCTGCATCTAACCTGTCTAAACCCGTCAGAATTTTAAACGTTTCTATGAGGTCCCCTCTCATTCTTCTGAACTCCAGTGAATACAAGCCCAATTGATCCAATCTTTCTTGATAGGTCAGTCCCGCCATCCCGGGAATCAGTCTGGTGAACCTTCGCTGCACTCCCTCAATAGCAAGAATGTCCTTCCTCAAGTTAGGAGACCAAAACTGTACACAATACTCCAGGTGTGGCCTCACCAAGGCCCTGTACAACTGTAGCAACACCTCCCTGCCCCTGTATTCAAATCCCCTCGCTATGAAGGCCAACATGCCATTTGCTTTCTTAACCGCCTGCTGTACCTGCATGCCAACCTTCAATGACTGATGTACCATGACACCCAGGTCTCGTTGCACCTTCCCTTTTCCTAATCTGTCACCATTCAGTTAACACTCAGCTTTACGTACAATCATCTGGTAACTGACCCACAACAGCAGCTCAAAAGAAGATACTTCCCTACCACCCCCATTCCATTTATTCTTGGGATAGTGGCAATGCTGGCAAGGTGACATTTTTTACCCATCCCTATTCGACCCGAGAAGGTGGTAGTGGGCCTACATTCTAAACTGCTGCAATCCTCGTGGTGAAGATGCTCCTACAGTGCTGCGAGGTAGGGATTTGCATGCTTTTGACTCAGCAACAATGAAGGAAAGGCAATAATGGACTGGATTTTACCAACATCAGCGGGTCCGTGGCAGTGATGTCAGTGGCGGGTCCCAGCCTCGCTGCTGGCTCCAGTCCGCTGTCCAAAATGATTTACCCGATTGGGCTTGTCAAGCCCGCCCAAGCGCATTTCCAGGCCAATTGAAGGAAGCGGGTCTAATGACGTAATTTGATGACGCGTCATCAGCCGGTTTCCTTAAAGGGACCATGCGCAAATTAATTTTGGCATTTGTGCTGTCAGTGTTCTATAGTGTTGAGGTGCTAAAAACACTGACCAGGATTACATAAAGGTGCACGACTGCACCCAGGCTCCCCCATGACTCCCTCCATATGCTTATGGAGGGAATCACAGCACACAGGGAGGTTCCCTTCCCTTCCAATGGGCAAAAGAGACCTTCCCAGGAGATCAAACTAGCCTGGTTGGACATTGCACAGAAGGACACAAGCAGGGATGTTGTCAGGAGGGCCTGGCTGCAGTGGTGCAAATCTTTCAATGATCTCAGTAGATCACGAAACATTAGTACAAAGCCACACTCAACATCTTGCTGTGCCACTCATCACATCCCCATCACTCTGCCTTCCATACCTTACTCCTGCACATCCTTACTCACACCAACTTACCTTGCACCTCCACACATCCCTCTCTATCTACATAATCACATCCACATCTCACTAGCCAGCCCCCACACTCACCCTCATCCTAGTCCAATCATACCAACTAACAAGGGTAGGCACTTGTTTTAGCCAATGTTCGTTCACGTGACGTTTCTGTTACTATGCTGTCAAACAGTGAAAACTTTATTTTCAATGCTTTGCATTCTTGGACAGATTTGTGTGAACCTTTGGAAGTGGTTTAGTGAGTTGCAGTGAATGGGGAGACATAATGGTACCCCCACAATGCTGATGAGTGTGAAAGGAATGGCTTGGGCATTGTAGAGATGCTTTATACTGTTGGTGTGGGGTGGTGTCAACCTTGTGCATCATTCGTCAGCCAGGGTGTACAGTGTCAAGTGAAGTAAATCTGGCCATGGGGAGGCCATCCCTGGCCTTCCTGGGCAACAATGTGATTGAGTGCTGATGCCTTGTGTCCTGTGCAGTATTAGTTGACTGCAAAGAAGGTTGGGGTTGTTGTTGGTGCTGCTGGTGTGCCTGGTGCTGCTAGTGTTGTGGCTGATCATGGTGGGATTCCGAGGACCAAGGTGAGAGAGTATAAACAGTACTCATGCTGACGGAATTGATAGCAGGTGAATTTGAGATGACAGAAGAAATCTGTCAATGGTGAGAGAGGTTGTTCCAATGAGGTGACATTGGGTAGAGAGTTTGTTCCAAACTGCATAAAGCTCAACCTGTCTTCCAAATGCAGTAAGCAACAACTTCTGAGGTGGAGATCACGATTTTTTGAGGTGCTGTCAAAGCCTTGTCGAGTTGCTGCAGTGCATCCTGTAGATAGTACACACTGCAGCCGCTGCATCTTGGTGTTGGAGCGAATGGATGTTTAAGCTAATGGATAAGAGGCCAATCAAGTTCTGGATGGTGTTGCACTTCGAGTTTTGTTGCAGCTGCAAGTGGAGAGTATTGCATCACACTCCTGACTTTTGCCTTGTAGGTGTGGAAAGCCTTTGGGGAGTCAAGTGAGCCACTCGCTGCAGACCACTCAACCGCTGCCCTGCTCTAGTAGCCAGGGCATTTATGTAGCTGGACCAGTTCAGTTTCTTGTCAATGATGACCTGCAGGATATTGATGGTGGGGTCTCGGTGATGGTAATGCCATAGAACATCAAGGGGAATCAGTTAGGCTCTCTCTTGTTTGAGATGGTCATTGCCTGGCACTTGTATGATACAAATGTTACTTGCCACTTATCAGCCCAAGCGTTGACATTGTCCAGGTGTTCCTGCATGTGAGTATGGGACTGCTCCATTATCTGAGGAATTGCAAATGGAACTGAACACTGCAATCATCAGCGAACAGCCCCACTTCTGACCTTATAATGGAGGGAAGGCTGTTGATGAAACAGTTGAAGATGGTTAGGCGTAGGACACTGCCCTGAGGAAGTCCTCCATCGATGTCCTGGGACTGAGATGACTGGCCTCCAACAACCACAGCCATCTTCCTTTGTGCCAGATATGAATCCAACCACTGGGAAATTTTTCCCCTAATCCTCATGAATTCAGATTTACTCGACCTTCGTACCACACACAGTCAAGTACTGCCTCAGTGTCAATAGCAATAACACTCAACTCATCCCTGGAAATCAACTTGTATCCATGTTTGGACCAAGGCTGCAATGAGGATTGGAGTTGAATGATCCTGGTGGAACCCAAACAGAGCATTGCTGAACAGGTTATTGCTAAGTGCCACTTGATAGCACTGTTGCTGACTCCTTCCATCACTTTGATTTTGATTGGGAGTAGGCTAATAGGGCAGTCATTTCTGGGTTGGATTTATCCTGGCATCGTGGACCGCCCCGACCTGTGTGAGACCACCACCGCAGGTCGGGGCTATAAATAGAGCTGGAGCACTGGGCCCTGGAACATCGTGAGCAAAGGTGCGGCGAATGAGGGTATGGGGCCCAGAAGAGCCGAGGGCCAGGAGCAACACGGACCAGCCCACACTGCGATATGTGTGCGCAGTAGGTCCGTGCAGCAGACCAGGTCTCCAGTCGTCCTGGTTAACCCTTGCCACTGGATAAAGACCTAGCTCTGTCAAGCCCATGTGGTGGCTGGTGTGCAATGGTCACCACACGTTAAAAAAATCCACGCACAGACATCTTACACCCCCTCAACTGGAGTTCAGGACTGGAACATCGGGTCCTTCATTGAAACATCTGTGAACTCTCGTGGAAGCAAGTCATCCTCGTTCGAGGGACCACCTATGACGATCATGGATTTAGCCTGCTTTTTGTGGGCAGGACGACATACATGGGGAATTTTCCACATTGTTGGGTAGCTGTACTGAAACAGCTTAGCTAGGTCCGCGGCTATTTCTGGAGCACATTTCTTAAAAACTGGAGCCGAGATGTTGTCGGGGCCTGTAGCCTTTGCTGTGTCGAGTGCATTGAGACATTCCTTGATGTCATTTAGAGTGAAGCGAATTGGCTGAAGACTGCTCCCTATGATGGTGGGGACCTCAGGAATAATGCCAAGAAGAATCACCCACTCAGTACATCTGGCTGAAGATAGTTGCAAAAATTTCAACCTTATCTTTTGCACTCCCGTGCTAGGCTCTGTTATCATTGAGCATGGGGATGTAGTGGAAATCTTCTCCCCCACCCCATTTGTTGCTTAATTGTCACGGCTGAATGTGGCGGGGTTGCAGAGCTTTTTGATCCGTTGGCTGTGGGATCGCTTAGTTGTCATTGGCATGCATGTAGTCCTGTGCTGTTGCTTCACCAGGTTAGCTCATTTTCAGATGTGCCTAGTGTTGCTCCTGGTATGCTCTTCAACACTTCTCACTGAACCAGGATAACTGCATCATGGTGGAAAAGAGGCAGAGGAGACTAAGGAGGAAAGATGGGAGAGAAGATGGAGAGGGAGGAAGGAAGAGGGTAGTGATGGGAGAAGGAAGGGGTAGAGGGGATGAAGGAGTGGCAAGGGGAGAGTGAGAGCAGCCAGAAATAGCATACCTGCAGGGACGCACAATGATCCAGTTATAAGGGTCATCTTGCCCTTTCTTTGGCTTTCCCAAGCCATGCAATATCCACCAGCAGAGAGAATTTACAGGCCAGCTGCTCCCAAGCTGGTACCCATACTGCACTGAAAATGATCAGAAGGGAGTGCAGCACAGTGGTTCAAAGTGACTCTCCTCCATATTCTATGGAGTCGAAATTGCCCCTTTCTATAAGAGCAGTGACTACCTCAAAGAGGCGGCCACGGTTCGGTAAGGACTCACCGCTCGGTCGGCGTGGAGGGACTGCCATTTTGTAAATTGCCCTCCTTTATTTTTGGAGCGGTGTATGTGACCACCCCGCCCGTTTTCCCGCTGTGTCAGGCACCAGCTGACCCCTTACCGACTGGCAGCGAACCGCTTTCCGACTCTTCAGGAAATTGCCCCATGGGAGCGGTGCCGCCGTGCCACTGGGGAGCTGTCTGTGGATGGACATGGCGTCCGCTCTTAAAGGGGAGGTCGCGCTGCCGGCAACTCCATTTTATTTTTTGTCAGCCGACTACCAGGTCAGGCCGATAATTATGACCCCGGGTTCGGCCGGACTGCAAACAGGCAGCTTAGCACCCCCTCTTGGGTGCCAGGCCGCCGGCCTAGTGGAACCCTCCCTGGTGGCCCAGTGTTTGCCATTAAAGTGGCGGCAGAGTTCGCAGCGGTCCTCCCCTTTATCTAATGGGGAGGGATGTTGTGACGCGTCTGCACAACGCTGATGACTTGGAGTGATGGCCATTCCAACCCACCCCCACTTCCGTCCCACTGATGACGGCCGCTCTGACCCGCCTGCACTTCTGCCCCTCTCCGACCGGAAACAAGAAACAAAGTGCTGAAAATCACCGGATTGTCTGCCCCCTGCATTGAAGCAGATGGAACACTTAAAAATCAGGTGTGCCCCATTTCAGACGGAGGGCAATTTCGGCCCCTCTGTCTTTCCCCACAAGGGGCTGCAAGGCCCTCAGTCATTCAGTATATTAAAGACAGAGATCAATATATATATGAACACTAGGGAAATCAAGGGATATGGGGACCGGACAGGAAAGTGGGGTGGAGGTTCAAACATAGAAAATAGGTGCAGGAGTAGACCATTCGGCCCTTCGAGCCTGCACCACCATTCAATATCATGGCTGATCATTCACCTCAGTACCCCATTCCTGCTTTCTCTCCATACCCCTTGATCCCTTTAGCCATAAGGGCCACATCTAGCTTCATGATCTTATTGAATGGTGGAGCAGGCTCGAGGGGACATATGGTCTACTTCAGCTCCTATTTCTCATGTTCTTATGTTCACTCAGTGGTTTCCTTCAGTACCACACCTAGAATTTAAAACTGAACAAGGGAAGAAATCATCTCCCCAGAACTTGAACTTTGCATCTTAACAACCAAAGTTCCTAATACACACCAAGCCACATCAAAAACTTCCCAGAATTCAGTACTCATTGCCACTAAATCGTCAGTCTTAGTGAGAGTCATGAGAATGGTGGGTGTGAGAACTGTTAATTTCACGCTAGTTCAGTAGGGGGGTTCTCCTGAGGTTGGGTAAGACAAGCGGGCTTCTTGGTATACTATGCCTGATTAGGGAGTGTCCAATAGTTCATTCCCCCAGTTGTTTTAGGTTCAGAAATGCCCTGCGCTTGCGATTTATTAGCTCTTGGATCTCCTGGCAATTCTCATCAAACCAGTCCTGGTGTTTCCTGGTTGAGTGACCGAGCATCTCTTCGCAGGCACTGGTTATGGTGGCCTAGAGGGCAGACCAAGCGCTATGGGCATTCTGCATCTCGGGGTCAACCAGGGTCGCCAAGTTAGCAGTGAGGCGCTGGCTATATAGGGCTCTCTTAGCTGGGTCTTTGAGTGCCCGGTCATTGATTTTTCTGTGGCACTGCTTCTGTTGCCGTCGTCGCTTTGGGGCTATATTGATGTTGATAATGGAACGGATTAGGCGGTGGTCCGTCCAGCAAGCGTCAGCTCCTGTCATGGCGCGGGTGATGCGCACATCCTTGCGGTCCCTGGCTCGAACGGTGACATAGTCCTGCAGGTGCCAGTGTTTGGAGCGAGGGTGTTGCCACGATACCTTGTACTTGTCCCTCTGGCGGAACAAGGTGTTAGTGATGACATTTTGTCTGGAGCAGAGCTGGTTTCCCTACCCGCTCCCTGCCGATCACACCTCCCCAGAGGTGCATCCTTGCTGATCCTGGCGTTGAAGTCGCCGAGGAGGATCAGTTTGTCAACCGTAGGGACAGGGATTGTTCGAGGCTGGAGTAAAAACCCTCTTTGGTCTCATCTGTTGCATCGAGTGTTGGGGCATACTGTGGAGCACTGGTTCCGGGATAGGGTGAGTCGGAGAGTCATGAGATTTTCGCAGGAGGAGTCTCTGAGGCAGTCGACCAGCTCGTTCTTGATGGCAAAACCGACTCCGTGGAGGTGGCATTCTTCCTCTGGTTTGCCTTTCCAGAAGGTGGTGTAACCTCCACCTTGTTCCTTGAGCTGGCCTTCCCTTGCCCACCGGGTCTCGCTTAGGGCGGCAATGTCGACATCGAAGCGTCTAAGTTCCCGGGCAACTATGGCAGTGTGGCGTTCCGGTCTGTCCCTGTTGGAGTTGTCCATGAGGGTCCTGACGTTCCAGGTCCCGAACTTCATATTGAAGAGTGGAAGATGCCTGTGCGTGAATTCTTTTAACGTGGGGTGGCTGTTGCACACCGGCTACCACACAGGCTTAGCTGAACAAGGTCTTGGTCCAGTGGCAAGGGGGTGCAAGATGACTGGAGAACAGGCACTACTGTATGAGCCTAATTGCCTATGGCGAGATGCGGGCTGTAAGCTCGGCGCTGAGCAGCGCCCTTCGGTGAGATGGTAAGAGATCCGAGGCCTGGCTGAGGGCAGGCATTACGAAGGTCACAGGTCCAATTTCTCAACTCCTTCCTCCTCTACTGTGACATTAACTTCATCCTCTTCTTTTGTGAAGACAGATGCTAAGTACTCATTCAGTACCTCAGCCATGACCTCTGCCTCTATTTGGTTCCTAAAAAGCACCACTATTCATTTAACTTTCCTTTGACTTTTGACATGATTTTGGGGTTTCCTTTTAGGTTACCTGCTAATCATTTCTTGTATTCTCTCTTTGTCCTTCTTATATTATTTTTCAATTTCCCCCGCTCTCTGTATTCTGCCTGGTTTTATATTGTATTCTGTACCAGACATTTGTCAAACCTCCTTTTTCTGTTCATTTTAACCTCTATATCCTTTGTCATCTGAAGCTAAAACAATCCAACTCGGCAGTAGCAAAGCAACATTACAGACAGCTTAAGGCCAAGGTTCAACAAAAAATCCGCGACCTAAAGAATAGATGGTGGGTGGAGAAAGCACAGGAGATACAGCAGCTGGCCGATAGCAATGATGTGAGAGGATTCTTCACCGCAGTCAAGGCCACCTATGGCCCAAGCACCCAAGGCCCCATCCCACTGCTGGCCAAGAACGGGGAGACACTCATCAAGGACACCTAGGCAGTCAGGGCCCACTGGAAGGAGCACTTCAAAGATCTCCTGAACCAAAACTCTTTGTCCTCGACTCCATCCCGCAGCATGCTACCCGCCACCATCTCAGCAAAACCCGAGCTTTGCACGAGGTAAGGCCACCTGCCAGCTCAAGAACAAGGCAACAGGAGCTGATGTAATCCCTGCTGAGGCACTAAAGTATGGCGGAAAGGCACTATTGGCACGAATGCATGACCTCATCTCTCTCATCTGGAAGGAGGAGAGCATGCCAGGAGATCTCAGAGATGCAGTAATCGTGACTATCTTTAAAAAAGGGGACAAGTCCGACTGCGACAACTAAGAGGAATCTCCCTGTTATCGGCCACTGGGAAAGTCATCACTAGAATCCTCCCTCAACCGTCTTCTCCCTGCGGCTGAGGACCTCCTTCCGGAGTCACAATGCAGATTTCATCCACTACGGGGTACAATGGACATGATCTTTACAGCGCGACAACTGCAAGAGAAATGCAGGGAACAGCACCAATCCCTGTACATGGCCTTCTTTGACCTCACAAAGGCCTTTGACACGGTCAATCACGAGGGATTATGGAGCGTTCTCCTCCGTTTCGGCTGCCCCCATGGTTTGTCACCATCCTCCGCCTGCTCCACGACATGCAAGCCGTGATCCTGACCAACGGATCTATTACAGACCCTATCCACGTCCGGGCCGGGGTCAAGCAGGGCTGCGTCATCACGCCAAACCTCTTCTCAATCTTCCTCGCTGCAATGCTCCACCTCACACTCAATAAGCTCCCCGCTGGAGTGGAACTAAACTACAGAACCAGTGGGAATCTGTTCAATCTTCGTCGTCTCCAAACCAGGTCCAAGACCATCCCAACCTCTGTCGTCGAGCTACAGTACACGGACGACGCTTGCGTCTGCGCACATTCAGAGACTGAACTCCAAGTCATAGTCAACATCTTTACTGAAGCAAAGGTCCTCCACCAACTTAACCCCGCCACACAGCACTGCCCCCCAGTCATCAAGAACCACGGCGCGGCCCTGGACAACGTGGACCACTTTCCATACATCGGGAGCTTATTATCAGCAAGGGCAGACATCGATGACGAGGTTCAACACCGCCTCCAGTGCACCAGCGCAGCCTTCGGTCGCCTGAGGAAGAGAGTGTTCGAAGATCAGGCCCTCAAATCTGGTACCAAGCTCATGGTCTGCAGAGCTGTAGTGATATCCATCCTCCTGTATGGCTCAGAGACGTGGACCATATACAGTGCGTCAAATCATTGGAGAAATACCACGACGATGTCTCCGCAAGATCCTGCAAATCTCCTGGGAGGATAGACGCATCAATGTTAACGTCCTCGATGAGGTCAACATCCCCAGCATCGATGCACTGACCACACTCGATCAGTTCCGTTGGGCGAGCCACATTGTTCACATGCCTGACACAAGACTCCCAAAACAAGCGCTCTATTCGGAACTCCTACACGGCAAGCGAGCCCCAGGTGGGCAGGGGAAACGTTTCAAGGACACCCTCAAAGCTTCCTTGATAAAATGCAACATCCCCACCGACACCTAGGAGTCACTGGCCAAGGACCTCCCTAACGGGAGGAAGAGCATCCGGAAGGGCACTGAGCACTTCGAGTCTCGTCGCTGAGAGCATGCAGAAAGCAAGCGCAGGCAGCGGAAGGAGCATGCGGCAAACCAGACTCACCACCCACCCTTTCCTTCAATGACGGTCCCACCTGTGATAGAGACTGTAATTCCCATATTGGACTATTCAGTCACCTGAGAACTCACTTTTTGAGTGGAAGCAAGTCTTCCTCGATTTCAAGGGACTGCCTATGATGATGATTCCCCCAGTCCTAATATCCTTCTCCTGAACACACATAAAAATTCACCAAAATGGTTGTATTTTTATATTTTAAATAAAAGATAGGACAAATGCAAAGTTACTCTATGGGTATGAGTTGCCAGACAAAGCTGGCTACATTAATTCGTGTTCACACCATCAAGTCTGGGCATGATTAATATGCAGAATCAATGTGCCAATCTGGCCTGCACTGTCAACCCCACCCGGGTGAGGGGCGGGTGGCAAATCAGACTCTTCTGTCACCCATCTAGGCCCACAGCAGCAACATAAATGAATTGCCAGCAGGTGTGGCATTCCAGTGAACATTCCCGTTAGTTTCATTCAAACTCAACCAATCAGAGTTTTTACTGAGTTTGGACCGTATCCCAAACAAGCCCCCCCCCCCCCCCCCGCTCGATTTCAGTTAGAAGAGGTTTTTAAGGAACAGTGTGTGCAGGAGCTTGGCTGGGTGTCAGTGCTGTGCCCGTACCTCGCTGCCAGTCGCTTCTCCATCTCTTCCCTCTGCTCTGCCGCTAGGAGCCTGGGCGACTCATGGATTCGATGCGCTGCAACTCAACCCGGAAAAAGCCGGCAGCCTCAGCCATCCAGAACCGTTACGTCCCCAAACTTTTCGCTGATTCTTTCCTTTCAAAGTTCAAACCAAACGTTGCTCGTGTGAACCATTCCCTCTTCCGACTGCACTCCACTTTCTTTTTCAAATTTTTTGCGCAGTCGCGAGCACTTTTGCGTTGGTTTCCCCGCTTCCAATTCAATTTCCTCGGCTCTGATTTGTTTTAAAAAGAAAACTTTTTGTTGGTCTCTTGCGCCCGATTTCGTGCCCCGCACCGATCCATGTCCCTGCAAGAGAATAAAAAGGAAATCATTCGGAGTCAGAAGTCAGTCACTTCCTCCTCTAGTCATGGATACATCGGAGTGTGTTACTAATTATAAATTGCTCCAATTCGCCTTCACCGGGGAAAGTATTGCTCAGCGCTTGTGCTTTGCATGCTGGTAACTGTAGTCCACTCCTGCCCGTCTAAAAAGTACTACATGTCACATCCCGTGGGCCCAATTTCCCTCGAGTTCAGCTTGACAGCTCCCCCTGTACCCTTCTTAACGTGTGACAATTCAAAATTCCAGTTTTCAGTATTGTGTTGCAATCTACACCGAAATATTTTCTGCAAATGGTATTAATTTGTAGAGAGCTGCCTTCAGTGCTGACATGGATGTTTACCTAACCGAATGACTAGGGGACCTCCTTCTGACTCAGAAAGTCTGTCAGGGTCAGAGGCAGAGGTTCCCAGTGGAGGCATCTCTACATGGGGGCACTGAGATATGCTCCCTCGTGGATGTTCAGAGACATCGAGTAGGTAAAACACCTAACAAAAGTGCCCCCTTTTTAGAGGGACACAACTAATGGAAAACTTAAAAGGAAAATTATGAGTAGGGAGTTTCGGCTCAGCAAGAGTTTCAGCCAAAGTAGGAGTCAGCCATGAGTCACTCAGTTGTTGAAAACAGTGCAGTTTAGTATGAAAGGGGCAGCTGATGCCTATGATGTGTAAGAGGTCCTGAATGCTTCATGCATCCAAAATAACTGCAGGAGCAGGAAGTGTCTTCTACTGTTTGCATTCAAAGTTCCTGAGTATGAAGACCAGTGGAATTGGGAGAATTGCATCTGACCTCTGCACAAAGTGGTGGTGGGGGAGGGGAGAGGAGGGGGCAGGAGAGGAGGTTGCCAGCTATCTTTGCTGTAAGGTGGGGTCATTATTATCACATATCCAATGGGTCCATTTCTGAGGCAGATCGTCATGGATCAAAATGCTTCCTTGCACAATGCCAATCTTTTCAATGTTGCTGGTGTATTGGGATTGACATTTGAAGCTTGCAAATATACTTACCTATACTTGCATAATATTGTGGCCATCAATTAGAGACCAAAACAAGTCACTGAAGTTGGGTTTATTACAGCTGGAAGACAAGTCATGAATTATGGCTAATAACAGAAAATCCTCAGATTTGAAATGAATTTCTCTGTTAAGTGGCTTCAGAAGATGATGGGAGAAAGAGTAGAGAAAGAGCTCTGCTCACTCTCCCGGTATTGCAACATTCCTTCATTTAAAGTCTGAAATGCCAGCACGGGCAAGATTTATGCTGTATTTACTCCACAATACTATCGCCAACAGAACCACCAGTTCAGAGGCTGTACTACAAAGTAAATGGGGTGGCAAGGCTTCCTCCAGGAATTGGAGTGTCATCTAAATAGTGATTTTTATCAGAGCCACCAACAGTGAATACACTGCCCTGGAAACACATGCTGGCCACAAGGAGGTGTTTTCTGGCCACAGATAGGTGTCTTTTTAGTTCATCAGCAGGGTTGTGCTGTCTCTCCTGTCTACTTCTTGTTGATGCTTTCTCCGTGTCTGCCTCAAATCTACTCTGTTTTCTGTTCTTTGTCTGAACACCATTCTTTCTGCTGGTCCTGTCCCTGCTCTGCCTTGTGATTCAGTGCTGATGGTGGACTTTATTAGTTCTATGTGTGGATTATAACCTCTGGCCTGTTATATTTTGGGGAGTTACATTTTCAAGAATGAGGCTGTCTGGACTTTCACAACCTAAAATATCTCTTGCATAAAGCTTTTTTAGTTTTAAGTGTCTTGGCAAAGTGAAGAAAATTTTATGTTCTTGTAAGATTTTTTTTTAAGTTTTGAGCATTTAGTGGATAATTTGCATGTTGCCTATTTTGCCCAGGTTGTTTTCTGTGGAGCTGCTGTTGCAGCTTTATGATCTAGGTAAAAGTTCCATAAGTTGGTCTAAAATGGTAACCATTTCCAGAAAATAGATTTGGTAATACACGCTGTGATATGTGTGTGCACTAGGTCTGTGCAGCAGAGCTGGTCTCCAGTCATCTTGGTTAACCCTTGCTACTGGACCAAGACCTAGCTCTGTCAAGCCCGTGTGGTGGCTGATGTGCAACGGCCACCCCATGTTAAAAAAATTCACGCACGGGCATCTTCCACCCTTCAACATATAGTTCGGAACCTGGAATATTAGGTCCTTCATTGAAACACCTGTGAACTTTTTGACGTGGAAGCAAGTCATCCTCAATTCGAGAGACTGCCTATGATGATGATGAAGGTGGGGTGAGGTTTTGGATGCTATCTATGCTCAGTAGGAGGGGAACAGTGTTGGAGGTAATGTCAGAAGAGTTCGGCCAGGGGAAGTGGGGTCCAAAGATCTGTTTTTTGATAATTGGTGGGCAGGGATGGGAGGGATGGAGGTCAAGACTATGGCTCAGAATTGGCGGTGGGTAATAATAGCGAACGAACAGCGTTCACTGTTATTATCCCTTTGAAACTGACTGCAACTCAGGATTTAGTACAGGCACATCCTTTTGCGAAATCCTGAAGTTGCAGTCAGTCATTCACTGCTCCGACACTGACTGCGCTGTGCCCCCCCCAACCCCCTCCCCCCATAGCTAGCAATCAGTGTAATCAGGGAAAGCAGTGAAACTGATGAAAACCTGGGCTTTTCCAGTGTCACTGGTGGGTGTAGTCTATATGCCCCCTAACAGTAGCAACTCTGTTGGTCAGAACATAAACCAGGAAATAGTGGGGGCTTGTAAAAAGGGAACAGCAATAATCATGGTGATTTTAACCTCCATATTGATTGGACAAATCAAATTGGTCAGGGTAGCCTTGAGGAGGAGTTCATAGAGTGCATAAGGGATGGGTTCCTTGAGCAGTACGTTAACAGAACCAACCAGGGGGCAGGCTATCTTAGATCTGGTCCTGTTTAATGAGAGAGGATTAATAAACAATCTCCTAGTAAAGGATCCCCTCAGATCCCCTACTCCTGTTCCTATTTTTTATTTATCGTTGTTAAATACCCCATTAAAGGCTAGACCTTGTTGGATTTGGTGTAACTGGGGTTTTAACAACGTACTGACTGCTAAACAAACGTTATGGTCCTGGAAAATTAATTCTAATCTTGTGGAATGTCAAATATCTCCATTTTAATAAAAATTATAATTTTTAAGAAACTTTTAAAGCCCCAATCTTTGTTTTACTCTCTATAATATTTTTGTAAGTCAGAATAAAAGCACTTCTTCACTTCCTGGTTCCCTGGCTGTGAGAATTCTACATTGTCATTGGCTGTTTAGACAGCTTGTTGATGTCACAGCATTTCACGCTATGGAATTCCCACTAAGCTACACTGATCTCAATTGAACGTCGGAAAAGCCGAAAGTCTCGCCATAGAGATTGAGAGATCTTTTTGGGAAGCTTTCTTTATAGGTCAGTGGCAAATGCTTTTGCTTCGCCGCTGATCGCAAATTACGGGCCTTATCTTTACTTGGTGGTCGGATGTAGCTTTTGCTCCATTTGGTTGCTATCTCTGATCACAGGGGAGGTATGTGGGTGTGGGAGGGGCACTACATCAGAGCATTGGCGTTGGGACATTGGTGTTGGTTCTCAGTTCAGTGGGTTGGGGTGCGGTGGTATGTGTTTATTGTGGGGGCGCGGGGGTGGTGGAAAGTTAGACACTGCAAGTTAATTAGGGAGAGAGGGTGTTTGGTAGCTGTCATTTTTGATCTGTGGTGATGGGGTGTGGAATTGTTGTCTGATCAGTTAGGTTGCAAAAAAAAACCTCTGATCACAGCTCTGTGGAATAGTGAGCGTTGATGGCATAGTGTGCTGAATGGGTCTGAAACATGGTGGTGATTCTCTCTTGGCTTGAATGGGAGAGAATTGGAAGGCAGTATTTTCCGCTACAAGGGGTGTTGGGATCATCGACATTTTATGGCTTGTGTGGGGTGGGGGGGGGGGGGGGTCAAGGGAGCAGGTGGCAGGTCATTGTGTTCTCATTTGATGATAGCTGAGGTGAGCTGCTAATGGTTTATTAGCTTCCCTGTGTTCAGGTAAGGTAGCATAGTGGTTATGTTACTGGACTAGTAATCCATGGGCCTGGACTAATGATTCAGGGAACATAAATTTAATCCCAGCATGTCAGTTTGAGAATTTTAATTCAGTTTTGTTTTTAATCTGGAAATAAAAAGCTGGTAAATCCAATTTATTCATTAATGTTCTTTAGGGGCGGGGGGGGGGGGGGGGGGGGAGGGGTCTGACATTATAACCCAGTTTGGACTTTACATTACAACAGTGACTAGACTTCAAAAGTACTTCATTGACTGTAAAGGGTTTTTTACTTTTATTTGTGACTCCAGTCCCACACCAGACTCCTTAACTGTCTTTAACGTATCCTAGCCACTCAATTGTTTCAAACTCAAACTGTTAAAAAGGAAAATGAACAAAACCAACGGACCACTCAGCTGTAACCTGGACAAAATTATGCTCAACCCAATCGACCTTGCAAAGTCCTTTTCTCCAACATCAGGGGACTGATGCCAAAGTTGGACAAGCAGTCCCACTGACTAGTCAAGCAATAGCTTGACATAATCATACTCACAGAATCATAAATCAGCCAACGTCCCAGACTCCTCCATCATCATCCCTGACATGTGGGCGCAGTGGTATATAATCAGGGACGAAATAGGAGAGAAATTAGAGAAAGATATGGGTTCAGGGCTAGGACATGGAGGGAACCTTGGAAGAGGTTTGGCTTGGTAGGCAAGGGGAAGGGGGATGGATGCAACAAAGGCAGCTTGATGGATGGTCTCAATCTTAGTGCCAAAGAAGTCCATGAACTCCTCGGACATGTTGTTAGAAATGAGGGAGGAGGATGCTGGGGAGAGGGATTTAAGAAGACAGTTGCCTACAAACACTGCCAAAAATTGTTCTTGCCATAACTGCTTGTAAAAAAGCCTCAAAAATGATTTGTAACTTGTATCTTTTTATTTTATGGCATTACAGTGTGCTTCCATTGCATAGTGATTTTAAAATTAAAGCACAAGTTGTACAGAGCATATATTTGACTAACCAGCAAATAATATTAATGCTAAAACATCTCATGGACTCAAGCTATATGCAAATATTGCAACAATTATATTTACCATGAAGTACATTGAATATATGCAAATTTGTAATTTAAAAATGACAAGACACTTGAATCTGAAAGGGTGGCACATTGAATTTCTACTGTTTTTTATTTTCTGCCGATTCCCTGTGATCATATATTAAAATTTATCTTTATCGCTTGAATTTTTTTCAATCAAAAATTATGAATTGGACCCGGGTCACATCAATGAACTACTTGAATACAATTTACACAGCATACCTGCTTGATCTATTGTTGTGGTACAAAGTCCAGAAAATGGGCAATAAGGTTCCACTGTGAGCTGGTGCTCAATGCACCATGACATGTAGTACAAGAATTGGGTCTTTCCCAAGTGATTCCACATGCAGGGAGTTTCTAGTTTCAGTGGCACTGTAAGGGGAAGTACTGAATAAAAACGATGACACTTCCAAATCGGGAGAAAGGAAAAATCGGCAGGAAAATCACCTGGGCTGTAACGGTTGTGCACTCCTAACACCCAAGTCAAGAGTGGTGTTAGCTATCTGCTTGTCATCTTAGTCGAGGTGGTGCAGAGAAAGAGATATTAGAAACAAGGCAAATTCAACAAAAATGAAAAATCTGTTTAAGCCTTAACATTTTAAAGGCTTTAAATGTTTATTTCAAAACTTATGTTTTTAAAAGTCAAAAAACAACTTGGATAATATATATCGTGTTTCTAATATAGAATCATTCCCCAAGGCACTCACACACAGGCTTAAGGAAAACACTTCCCCATTGTACAGTGTTCCTCAGTCATGCATAAAATGCAAATACATAATCCTGATCTAGGGATAAAATAATCCATGCTTTTCTGCTTTTAAAACCAGCAAATGAAATACATTTATCAGCTGCCAAAAACATCAGCACACTTTGGAAATCTAGTTGCTCCTGTATAAAAGATTTTTTTGTGGTGTTTTGTATGGTCTTTGTTTTAGTGATTTGTTGAATGCATAATTAAGTGGACAGTGGTACAAAAATGTGCTGATTATGTCCATTTTATCTGGAGTTTATAGACATTCTAACCAAAGTACACAAAGTCTCGGCTGCTAATTGCACCAAGAGTAGTGAAGATTACTTGTGTTGAGCTGCATGTTTTTGTATTGGCTACACAAATGAAAAAACTCCAGCATCCTCTTTAATTTGCTTTGTCCTCACGAATGGTATTCAAGGTGGCTAAGAAAATGTAGTGAAGTAAAATACAGGGTTAGATTAGAGCTTAAATGGGAACCACTGGTACAGACAGATGCTCTTGGAATATTGATTTGGAATTTTTAATCAATCGTCGTCAATTTGAAACGTAAATCTATAACATACATACTGCCCATCAAGAAATAGCAAGCATTGATAAAACTATCCAGGCCAGTAATTGTTGCAGTACCTGGATTTGCTTCATGTCAGAATAACTTCTAACGTGACAACATCCTCACACTTCCAATATAAAAGAAAGACTTGAAAGATTTGCATTTATATAGCACCTTTCACAACTTGAGGACATCCCAAAAAGACTTTACAGCCAATGAATTCATTTTGAAGTGTAGTCACTGTTGTAATGCAAGAAATATACATCTAACTAGGTTTTTTTGTTTAATTTAACTGTCCTCTTTATTCATATATGTGTTGGTACTTTGAAAGCCAGAACAACTTGTATTTATATAGTGCCTTTAACATAGTAAAACATCCCAAGAGGACAGAATTTGTGGAGCGCAGCTATCTCGGGGGGGGGGGGGGCTGTGGAGCTGGAGGAGATTAGGGAGATAGGGAGGGGCGAGGCCATGGAGGGATTTGAAAACAAGGATGAGAATTTTAAAATTGAGGCATTGCTTAACTGGGTGCCAATGTAGGTCAGCGAGCAGAGAGGAGTTGGGTGAGGAGGACTTGGTGCAAGTTAGGACATGGGCAGCAGAGTTTTGGATGACCTCAAGCTTGTGAAGGGTAGAACTATGGAGGCCGGCCAGGACTGTTGGATTAGTCAAGTCCAGAAGTATCAAAGGCATGGTGAGAGTTTCGGCAGCAAAAGCTGAGGCAAGGGCAGAGACGGGCAATGTTACATCATTATCTGTTTGAAATGAGTATTTACTGTAATACGTTCCTTTTATGTTTTTCCCCCTTCTGTGATTAAGGGGAGCAGTTACTTGTGGAAATTGTATCAAAATGTATCATGGTATCACATGTGCATGCTGCCATTGTGATGAAAATTCTGAATGGCTCTTTTCCCTCTCTAAAGAACAAAAGGTTTGCCAACCACATTTTCATGATGGCAATATCGCTTTCATAGACTTCTGAAGGAAAGCTTTTCCGATAGCTGAGAGGGTAAAGTCATCATCAATGATAATACCGAACTATACAGATCAGAATAATTCAGATCTGACCCCTGATCTGTGCTGAGTTAGCCGATTCTCAACCAACAGTATTAGGGGCTCTACAGCTGACCTCAGCAGCACTGGCCAAGGAGGGGAAAGATCAGCCAGATTTCCCATTCCTGATCACTGTACAGTGACTCCTGCGGGAAAGTGGATATGAAGGGAGGATAGGTTTGAGATTAGCCTTGATGGCCTCTGGGGTTGGAAGTTGGGTTTTATTTTTCTGGTGCTCACTGTATAAGATCATAAATGAAAAATAGTCACTTGGGTGAGATATTGGAGGGCTGCAGGTGCCTGAGGAACCAGAAATCATTAAGGTGAGGAATGTTTTTACTGGAGGTGGAACAATTTCCACTTTGTGTGCTTCATGTCAACCATTCACTTCCAGGTCAGGTAGAGCACAGGTTAACTAAAATGTGAGGCGCACTCCACCCTGCTCCACTTTACTCTAACCTCAGAAGAACACCATGCCAGTGTACAATGTACATTCCATTTCCAACCCATACTCATGCCTGTCTGAACTGTAAACTTATATTGAATTATGGACAGTTTACATGGACTGGTTGGTCCAAATGGCCTGTTTCTGTGCTGTATATTCTAGGTAAACCTTATGGTGCCTAGGCACAGGGTTGAAACTGCCCCAAATCATGTTTTAGGACACTTACAGCCAACAGAAGAGACTATCGTTCTATTAATCTGCATTACATTTGAACCAATTTCTCTCAGACAGAATCTGTTATTCTAACCCATTGCACCACCCGATTCACCAGTTTTAGCCAATACAGACATTAGGGCTCCACTGTTCAAAGGTTGGTCTTACTTGCAGACAGTTATGCAACATCCTCCGCAATTGATTAACAATAATTTTTAGTGCCTTTGTTCTAATTTCTGAAGGAATGCCATTGTGCTTGACTTTTAAACTAACTGCACAATAATGATGAGATTGGCTCATGATCACTACCACCTGGAATTTTGAAAATATAGCCACAGCTGCATACTCTATAGTTTCAGTCATGGACATAACATTGTTTTACAGAAAGAATAGCCCAAGGCCTGGTTTCCGGATCATATAGACTCACTTCTACTCATTCGAAAAAAATCATTGCAACACGTTGAGGTTTTTCATGTTGAGCTAACAAAATGTCAATTCGGAAAAGTTGTAGGACTGCCAGCTACATGAAATTAATCTGGTGTTGGAATGCTCCCACCCCAGCCCACTACAGTCTGGCACAACTGATCTGTGCAAATGCATGAGCTAAATATCTAAGGATACCACACAGCATTCTAGAGCTGGGAATTTCCTCAGAGCTGCTCCTGCTCCACTACTGTAATTTCATGTATGCATAAGTGAGGTTTCCATTGGACTTCTGGAGAAGTTAGTGTCGGAGCAGGAGCATCTCCAAGAAGGTTCCCAGCCTAGATGGTGCAAAAGGGTATAGTGGTGTTCTTTTGCCTCGGAGATCTAGGTTCAAATCCAGCCAAGTCTGAGGGGATGAAAGTCTCAACTCTAAATGTAGCTGTGAAATATATTTGGATCGTCTCATTTATTTCAATGAGATGAAAATGGAACAAAGTTCTATAACGAGCGGGCGATGCCTTTCCGCCATATTGCTGCCTATGCAATGAAGTTGAAAATTACCCCATAGTCTTCTGAATTAGAGGCAAGGGTGCTACCCTAACATAAAGCCAAATTGACACTTTTTAGTAATAACAACTATAGTTTTTTTAGTATTTATTTTCAAAAAAGAATGAACTTGCATTTATATAATGGCTTTTATGACCTCAGGATGTCCAAAAGCACTTCACAGCAATGAAGTAATTTTGGAAGTATGGTCACTGTTGTCAACGTAGGAAAACGTGGCAGCTAATTTTCACATAGCAAGGTCCCACAAACAGCAATGAGATAAATGACCAGATAATCAGTTTCAATGATTTTGGCTGAGGGATAAATGTTGTCCAGGCCACTCGGAGAACTCCCCAGCTCTTCTTTGAATAGTGCCATAGGATCAGTCTGTGAGGGCAGATCTGTTCGTTTAATACCTCATCTGAATGTTCTCCATCATCCTCCAATGTGTCTCCATCATGGTCCAGCTGGGTGGGATTGCACTCGCCTGGGTCCATTCGTATCTATCTAATCATAGCCAGAAAATCACCTGCAATGGCATCTCTTCCAGCTCCCGCATCATTACCTCTGGTGTCCCCCAAGGATCTATCATTGGCCCTTCTATTTCTCATCTACATGCTGCCCCTCGGCGACATCATCTGAAATCACAGCGTCCAGTTTCCACATGTACACCGATGACACCCAGCTCCACCTCACCACCACTTCTCTTGACCCCTCCATGGTCTCTAAATTGTCAGACTGCTTGTCCAACATCCAGTACTGGATGAGCAGAAAACTCCTCTAACCAAATATTGCAAAGACCGAAGCCATTATCTTTGGTCCCCACCACAAATTCCATTCCCTAGCCACCTAATCCATCCCTCTTCTCTAGTTTCTGTCTGAGGCTGTGAAGCAACTTGGGATGGTTGCATCATCATCATAGGCAGTCCCTCAAAATCGAGGAAGACTTGCTTCCACTCAAAGTGATTTCTCAGGTGACTGAACAGTCCAATACGGGAATTACAGTCACTGTCACAGGTGGGACAGACAGTCGTTGAAGGAAAGAGTGGGTGGGGATTCTGGTTTGCCGTACGCTCCTTCCGCTGCCTGCGCTTGTTTTCTGCATGCTCTCAGCGACGAGACTCGAGGTGTTCAGCACCCTCCTGGATGCTCTTCTTCCACTTAGGACAGTCTTTGGCTAGGGATTCCCAGGTGTCGGTGGGGATGTTGCATTTTATCAAGGAGGCTTTGAGGGTGTCCTTGAAACGTTTCCCCTGCCCACCTGGGGATCGCCTGCCGTGTAGGAGTCCAGAGCTTGCTTTGGGAGTCTTGTGTCGGGCATGCGGACAATGTGGCCCGCCCAACAGAGCTGGTCAAATGTGGTCACTGCTTCGATACTGGAAATGTTGGCCTGACCGAGAACACCGACGTTGGTGCGTATATCCTCCCAGGGAATCTGCAGGATCTTGCGGAAACATCATTGGTGGTATTTTTCCAGCGATTTGAGGTGTATACTGTATATGGTCCACATCTCTGAGCCATACAGGAGGGCAGGTAACACTACAGCCCTGTAGACCATAAGCTTGGTGCAAGATTTGAGGGCCTGATCTTCGAGCACTCTCTTAGTCAGGCGACCGAAGGCTGCGCTGTCGTCGATGCCTGCCCATGCTGATAGTAGGCTCCCAAAGTATGGAAAGTGGTCCACGTTGTCCAAGGCCGCACCATGGATTTTGATGACCGGGGGCCAGTGCTGTGTGGCAGGGTCAGGTTGGTGGAGGACCTTTGTCTTACAGATGTTTAGTGCAAGGCCTATGCTTTAGAACATAAGAACATAAGAATTAGGAACAGGAGTAGGCCATCTAGCCCCTCAAGCCTGCTCCGCCATTCAACAAGATCATGGCTGATCTGGCCGTGGACTCAGCTCCACTTACCCGCCCGCTCCCCATGACTCTTAATTCCCTTATTGGTTAAAAATCTATCTATCTGTGACTTGAATACATTCAATGAGCTAGCCTCAACTGTTTCCTTGGGCAGAGAATTCCACAGATTCACAACCCTCTGGGAGAAGAAATTCCTTCTCAACTCGGTTTTAAATTGGCTCCCCCGTATTTTGAGGCTGTGCCCCCTAGTTCTAGTCTCCCCGACCAGTGGAAACAACCTCTTTGCCTCTATCTTGTCTATCCCTTTTATTATTTTAAATGTTTCTATACGATCACCCCTCATCCTTCTGAACTCCAACGAGTAAAGACCCAGTCTACTCAATCTAACATCATAAGGTAACCCCCTCATCTCCGGAATCAGCCCAGTGAATCGTCTCTGTACCCCCTCCAAAGCTAGTATATCCTTCCTTAAGTAAGGTGACCAAAACTGAACATAGTACTCCAGGTGCAGCCTCACCAATACCCTATACAATTGCAGCAGGACCTCCCTGCTTTTGTACTCCATCCCTCTCGCAATGAAGGCCAACATTCCGTTCGCCTTCCTGATTACCTGCTGCACCTGCAAACTAACTTTTTGGGATTCATGCACCAATTGTGGAGCAATGGAGGCGTGTCCTGCTCAGTTGGAGCTGTGCTGCAGTGAGAGGAGCAGCTATCAACCTTAGCTCCTGTTTGGAAGGCCTGGAGTGAGCCCTGAGACCAGCCCAGGAAGAGAAGGAAGGAAGGGGCTTCACACCAACTTCACCCAGAGGGAGAGGAGGAGAACAGAAAACCTTTAAACATCTTTATCATTTCTGCAAAGAGTTGGAGAGAGGGGGAAAAACCACAACAACCAACATCCAGTGTGGAAGGAGGGAGACTCTACTATCTCTACAGGTGGGTGTGGGTGCATTTCCCAAAACAGACTTTGTTGTATCGGTGGGGGGAGGAAAGAAGACCACTGAGGGCCGGAACATCGCGGGGGGTGTGTGTGTGTGTGGTAGTGTGTGTGGGGGCCTTGCTTACAACTAGGCCCCCCCCACAATTGGAACCCCCCCCACCCCCCACATTTGCCTAGCCTGGGATAGCTGGAGCTACCAGGCTGAAGATTGTTATTAATCACCCAATTAAAGATCGTTAGGAGTGCCTGGTGGCTCCAGCTACCCCAGGTGAAGACATCTTCTCCCCCCACCTGAAGACCACCTCAAAGACTTTTGTGCTTTGCCATCTGGGGAGTGCACCCACCCACAGCTGCGAGGAGAGACCTGCCCTCGCAGCCCCCCCCCCTTCCCACCCCCCTCTCTCTTTCTCCGTTACCCTCTGTTTCTCCCCTCTCTCTCTGAGAACCCTTTCCTTCCAAATTAATAAAAAAAAACCAATTAAGACAACTGAGCAGAGGGAGCAAGGCCTCTCCCCAATTGTCAACGAGGGGAGAGGTGCCTCGTTAAGGGCTCCTCTGCTCAGTTAACATAAGAGGCCATTAAAGACCATTAAGGCCTGTGACTTTGGGGTGGGTGTAGCCCTTAAAGGGACCCCGTGATGGCGACCCCATCCACGCCGGTGGCAGGGCCAGCAAGGACGTATGCGCAGGCGGTGTCCACATCCACGGCACCTCCTGCGCCACCCGCTGCCCTGCCACCATTTAGATTAATTACTAGAAAACACGGGGTCAAGAGCTACACTCACCCCACAATGAGCATTGAGGAGTGCGTGCGGGCGATGGCTGGGGTAGTCGGCCCCTCGGCCATTGTCGCAGCCTCCAAGATGTCTGGGAAGGCTGTTTTCTTCCTGGGGTCGGAGCGGGCGGTGTCCCTGGCCCTCGAAAAGGGGCTCACGGTGGGCGGGACGTTCCTGCCGGTGGATCCTCTCGAGGCCACCGCGCAGAGGGTCATCGTGTCGAACGTCCCGCCCTTTGTTCCCGCTGAGCTCCTCCTCCCTCACCTACAACAACTGGGGGAGGTAAGGTCAGGGATCAACCCCATACCGCTCGGCCTCAGGGAGAACAGCCTGCGCCACGTGTTCTCCTTCCGCCGCCAGCTCTTTGTCCGGCTGGCGCGGGAGGACGTGACAGAAGGGCACTTTAATGTGGTGCACGAGGGGACTGCCTACCGCGTCTTCTGGACGTCGGACGGCGTGCGGTGCCATGCCTGCAGGGAGGTGGGGCATGTTCGTAAGAACTGCCCCGCCTCCAAGGCCGCCAAACCACCGAAGGCGGCCAAGGCTGGCGCTGCCGCCACCCCTCCCCCTAGTTGCGTCCGCGTGCCGGGAGCCATGGGTGCGCGGGCATCGTCGGAGGCCTTTGTTTCCAGGGCCTCCGGCGGGGGGGAGGGAGAGCGTCCGAGCGGAAAGAAGGCGCGGAAGAAGGAGAAACATCTAGAGGCGGGTCCCCTCGGTGCGCCGGAAAGTCTGACCACCGCGCTCAGCCCAACCCAGTCACCGGCGAGCGCGGGGTGCCCCGAGCCCGTGCCCGGGCCCTTGAATACCACCACAGAGGGGCCCAGGCGCGGGCAAGAAAAGGAAAAGGGGGGGGCGGAGCGGGAGGCCTCGGCAGACATGGAGGTCTCCCTGACTCTGCGCGCCCCCAGGAACAAAAAGAGGCACCGCCCCAATGAGGCGGAGGGGGAACAACATCCCTCCGCGGAGGAGGCGGTGCCCGCCGCGTGTCCCGCGTCCCCCACCAGCGCCCCCAAATTGCGCTGCAGGCGCGAGGAGTCTTTCCCCGGGGAGGGTGAGACAGTTGAGGCTGCCCAGCCTCTGCCTCCCGGGGATGGAGTGGAAGATCTGCCTGTCGTGGGGGGCGTGGGGACCGCGGAGGAATGCGTAGCCGCCGGGCCGGGCGTCCCGGGGACTGAGGCGGGCGAGGCCGAAAAGGCCGAACCTGAGCCCGCCCAGCTATTACCCAACTTCCCCCGGGAGTTGCTCGACCCGGCAGAAACAAAAGATATTGATTTTAATGAAACTGTAGATGCTGGGCCGGGGGGTGGCAGCGGGGAGGGGGAGGAACACCCACCCTCGCCCCTTACTTTGGAGCTGGAGCACTTGGAGGGCCTGGGGATTTCCTATGGCCGGGTCTCTCCTTGTTCTCCGGTTCCTGGGGCGGAGGGGGAACCCCTTCCGCTGTCATTTCCCGACCCAGCACCATTTTTAAAAGAGCCCAGTGGGGACTCCTCTGCCGACGATCCTGGGGGTGGGATCGGGGCAGTGCCAGGGCCGGTTGGAGCGGCCGGTTCATTTGCCGTACCTTGTGCGGTCGATGGGCCGGCTGCTGGCGGCCACCTCCCGGAGGAGGACGGGGACTCGGTGGGGGACGCGGGTGAAGACCTAGAGACCACCGCCAGTGAGGCGGTGGATCTGCTCGCGGCCGCCGCTGAGGCCCTCCTCGTTCCTGCAAAGGAACTCCGGGACTTTTTGGCCCAGAGCCGGGGTCGCCGCGACCAAGCCCGACTGGCCCTGGATAAATGGTCCGAGCCGGAGCTGATCAAGGGGTCCGTCCGCGCCGCCGTTAAAACCTTGGCCGCGGGCGGGCCCTTGACAAAGGAGCAGCACCTTGAGCTGCGCGAGCTCGAGGGACTCCTCGCTGGGCTGCGGAGGGAGCGGAGTTCAACAAAAGACTCCGCTCCCTCCCCCACAATAGGTTAAGGTAGAGGTTGCACTATGCTTTTGCCATGAAGATAACCATAGCCAGCCTCAACATCAACGGCGGCAGAGGGGCACGCCGTAGATTTGACAATTTTTCGCTCCTGCGGGAGGGGAAATATGCGGTGTGCTTCCTGCAAGAAACCCACACCGTTCCGGGAGACGAAGCCACGTGGCTCCTGGAATGGCAAGGAGAGGTCCGCATGAGCCACCTCACCGCCATTTCTAGTGGGGTGGCCATCTTGCTGGGCCCGCATTTTCAGCCGGAGATCTTGGGGGTCGAGGAGCCCGTGCCAGGCCGCTTGCTGCACGTAACGGTTCGCCTGGGGGACGTGCCGCTCCATCTCGTGAACGTGTACGCCCCTCATCCCGGCCCGCAGCAAACGCGCTTCTTTGAAGAGGTGTCCGCTCTTCTTGGCTCCGTCGACGTCGGCGACTGCATTGTCCTCGGGGGGGATTTTAACTGCACCCTCGAGGCGAGGGACCGCTCCGGTGCCCCGCAGTGCATGACGGCGATGGAGAAGTTGAGGGACCTGGTCGGGTCCTTCGACTTGGTGGACGTCTGGCGAAATCTCCACCCCGACTCCAGCGCCTTTACTTGGGTGAGGCCTGGAGTTGGATGGTCCAGAGTCGACCGCCTTTACGTGTCTCGGGCGTACGTTTCCTGCGTCCCGGCGGCCTCCATGCGGCCGGTGCCGTGTTCGGACCACCACCTGGTGTGGGCGGAGCTCGCTTCGCTCCGCGCGAGGACGGGGTCCGCGTACTGGCACTTTAACAACCGGCTGCTGGAGGACGTGCGGTTCCAGGACTCGTTCCGTCGATTCTGGTCCGACTGGAGAAGGAAGCAGGGGGGCTTCCCCTCCTTGAGGCTATGGTGGGACGTGGGCAAGGCTCACGTCCGCGTCTTCTGTCAAGAGTACGCGAGGGGGTCGACCAAGAGGCGGGCGGCCAGAGTCGGGCGCCTAGAAAAAGAGGTGCTCGACCTGGAAGCCCGTCTCGGTCAAGTCGTCCAGGACCCGGCCCTGCGGACGGTGTACGAAGCGAAGAAGGCCGCGCTGAAGGACCTGCAGCTCGTCGGGTCCCGAGGCGCGTTCGTGAGGTCGCGGATCCGGTTCCTGCGGGATCTGGACCGCGGCTCCCCCTTCTTCTACTCGCTGGAAAAAAGGCAGAGTGTCCGTAAGCAGCTCTTGACGCTGCTGGCCGACGACGGCTCTCTCGTCTCGGATCCGGAGGGCGTCAACAACAGGGTCCGTGAATATTACGGGGCTCTGTTCTCTCCGGATTCGTCCAGCGAGGAAGCGCGTAGAGTTTTGTGGGAGGACCTGCCGAAGGTCGGCCCGGAGGGCGCCGAAAATCTGGAAGCTCCGCTAAGCCTGGCGGAGCTGACCGGTGCCCTCGCCCGGCTCTCGAGGGGAAAATCCCCGGGGCTGGACGGGCTGACCGTGGAGTTCCACAGGGCGTTCTGGGACGTCCTGGGGAGCGACTACGCGCGGGTCCTGGGGGAAAGTCTGGCGACCGGGGAGATGCCCCTCTCTTGGCGCAGGGCAGTCATCGTCCTGCTGCCTAAGAAGGGCGATCTCCGCCTTCTTAAGAACTGGCGCCCGGTCTCCCTCCTCAGCACGGACTACAAAATCTTCGCCAGGGCGATGTCTGCTCGCCTTGGTGCCGTGCTGGACCACATGATCCACCCCGACCAGTCATACACGGTCCCGGGCCGGACAATCCACGATAACATCCATCTGGTCCGGGACCTCATCCATTGTTCCCAGGAGGCTGGTCTGTCGGTCGCCTTCCTATCCCTCGACCAAGAGAAGGCGTTCGACAGGGTGGATCACGACTATCTGCTCGGAACTCTGCGCGCTTTCGGGTTCGGGACGCATTTCGTCGCCCGGATCCGACTTTTGTACGCCGCCGCGGAGTGTCTGATTAAGGTTAACGGGTCCTTGACGGCGCCCCTTCGCTTTAGGAGAGGGGTGCGCCAGGGATGCCCCATGTCCGGCCAGTTATACGCCGTTTGCGTGGAGCCTTTCCTGCGCCTCTTGCGGACGAGGTTGACGGGACTGGCTCTGCAAGGGCCGGGCGTGGAGGTCGTCCTCTCGGCTTACGCCGATGACGTGCTCCTCGCGGTAGAGGATCCCGCTGACCTGCGGAGGATGCGTGAGTGCCAGGAGATTTACTCGGCCGCGTCCTCCGCCAGGATCAACTGGGAGAAATGTTCCGGACTCCTGGTGGGTCAGTGGCGGGTGGACTCCCTGCCGGAGGAGCTCAGGCCTTTTGCCTGGAGCACAACCCATCTCCTCTATCTGGGAGTCTACCTTAGCCCCGACGAGGAAGCCTGGCCGGCGAACTGGCAGGAGCTGGAGGCCAAGGTCGCCGCTCGCCTAGGGCGCTGGACAGGACTGCTCCGAGTGCTGTCCTACAGGGGTCGAGCGCTAGTCATAAACCAGCTGGTGGCCGCAATGCTGTGGTACCGGCTGGTCACTTTGACCCCTCCCCCTGCGTTTGTCGCCAAGATACAGAAGAAGCTGGTGGACTTCTTCTGGAACAACAGGAAGCACTGGGTCTCTGTCGCGGTCTTGAGTCTCCCGCTTGAGGAGGGCGGTCAGTCGTTGGTGTGCGTCAGCGCCCAGCTCGCGACTTTCCGTCTTCAGACCCTGCAGAGATACCTTTACGTCGAGCCCCCTCCTAGGTGGTGTGCTCTGGCGAGGTATTTCTTCCGCCAGCAGCTCGACCTCAATTATGACACGCAGCTCCTGTTTGTGAACTTGGGGGGTGCCAGGACCGCCCTCCGGGAGCTGCCTGTCTTTTACAGGGAACTCATCAGGGTCTGGAACAAAGTCTCCACCAAGCGCAGCTCTCCGCCGGCTGGAGTGGCGGCCGTCCTGCAGGAACCGCTGCTCGGGAATCCGTACCTCCACGGCCGAGGCTTCATGTGGCGGTCGGAAGAGAGGGCTGTGGCTGGTGAGGTGACCAGGGTCAGGGACCTGCTCGATGGCGGAGGAGCGGGCTGGATGGCGCCAGTCACGCTGGCGCGGCGCCTAAATTCTGCCAACGTCCGCCGCGCGGCCGATGCCATCGAGTCGCTAAAAACAGCTCTGGGCCCTGACTCCGTTAGGTGTATCGAGGAGGCTCAAGCACGTGGGGAGATCCCGTCCGAACTGACCCCCGTCCGGACGGAATTCCTCATCGGCGCCAAACCCCGGAACCTCCCTCGGGGGCCGGCGCCTCACAACTTGAGCCGCCTCGGGGAAATCCCCTCCGTGCCTTTCAGTTCCGCGCGGAGGGGTTTCCTGTACGGGCTGCTCCTGCACACCCTCAACTTTGCCATCCTCGCCGGCCGTCCGGACACGCCATGGCGCACCATCTTGCCGTCCGGAGGAGGCGGGGGTCCCCGATGGAGGGCACTCTACGCAGGGGTCCTCCCACTATTCATCGGGGACTTGGCCTGGAGGGTGGTGCACGGAGCAGTGCCGTGCAACAAATTTTTAAGCCGGTTCACGGACTCCCAGGCCGCCTGCAATTTCTGCGGTCTGGAGGAGTCCGTGTTCCATGTTTTTATGGAGTGCACAAGGTTGCAGCCCCTGTTCCATTATTTGAAGGGGCTGCTCCTGAAATTCTGGCTGCACTTCAGTCCCACTCTCCTGATCTTTGGGCACCCTGTGCGGAGGGGAGCGGGTAGGTCCGAAGGCCTCCTCGTAGGACTGCTCCTGGGCACGGCCAAGGGTGCCATCAGCCGGTCCAGGCAGCGGGCGGTCGAGGGGGTCGTTCAACCTGACTGCCTGCCTCTCTTCCGCTCTTACATCCGGTCCAGGGTGTCCTTGGAGATGGAGCACGCGGTGTCCACCGGTACGCTCGCGGCCTTCCGCGAGAGGTGGGCACCGGAGGGACTGGAGTGCATCATCACGCCCGGCAACCAAATTTTAATTTGATTTTACGTTTTAAAGTTAATTTGTTTTAATTGCCGGTGCTTTTAGTGTCCCCTTCCCTTTTATAGGGGGCACTGGGGAAAAATTGTGATTTTAGTGCCCAAAAAAAAAAACAAAAAAAAAAAAGAAAAAACACAAAAAAAAACACAAAAAAGGGGGGAAAAAAAAAAGGGCCTTGTAAATGTCTGGAGTGTCACCCAGGTCGGGTGGCACCGTTTAATGTTTTATGTTTTCACAGATAAACTCAAAAGAGTTTCATGCACCAATTGTGGAGCAATGGAGGCGTGTCCTGCTCAGTTGGAGCTGTGCTGCAGTGAGAGGAGCAGCTATCAACCTTAGCTCCTGTTTGGAAGGCCTGGAGTGAGCCCTGAGACCAGCCCAGGAAGAGAAGGAAGGAAGGGGCTTCACCACCAACTTTCACCCAGAGGGAGAGGAGGAAAGCAGAAAACTTTTAAACAACTTTTTACCATTTCTGCAAAGAGTTGGAGAGAGGGGGAAAGACCAACAACAAACATCCAGTGTGGAAGGAGGGAGACTCTACCATTTCTACAGGTGGGTGTGGGTGCATTTCCCAAAAAGACTTTGTTATATCGGTGGGGGGAGGAAAGAAGACCACTGAGGGCCGGAACATCGCGGGGGGTGTGTGTGTGTGGAAAGTGTGTGTGGGGGCCTTGCTTACAACTAGGCCCCACACACAACTGAACCCCCCCCCCCCCAATTGCCTAGCCTGGGATAGCTGGAGCTACCAGGCTGAAGATTTCTTTAATCACCCATTGAACATCGTTGGGAGTGTATGCCTGGTTGGCTCTAGCTGCCCCAGGTGAAGACATCTTCTCCCCCCACCTGAAGACCACCCCAAAGACTTTTGTGTTTTGCCATCTGGGGAGTGCACCCACCCACAGCTGCGAGGGGAGACCTGCCCTCGCAGCCCCCCCCCCCTTCCCACCCCCCTCTCTCTTTCTCCGTTACCCTCTGTTTCTCCCCTCTCTCTCTGAGAACCCTTTCCTTCCAAATTAATAAAAAAAAACCCAATTAAGACAACTGAGCAGAGGGAGCAAGGCCTCTCCCCAATTGTCAACGAGGGGAGAGGTGCCTCGTTAAGGGCTCCTCTGCTCAGTTAACATAAGAGGCCATTAAAGACCATTAAGGCCTGTGACTTTGGGGTGGGTGTAGCCCTTAAAGGGACCCCGTGATGGCGACCCCATCCACGCCGGTGGCAGGGCCAGCAAGGACGTATGCGCAGGCGGTGTCCACATCCACGGCACCTCCTGCGCCACCCGCTGCCCTGCCACCGTTCAGACTTATAACCAGGAAACACGGGGTCAAGAGCTACACTCACCCCACAATGAGCATTGAGGAGTGCGTGCGGGCGATGGCTGGGGTAGTCGGCCCCTCGGCCATTGTCGCAGCCTCCAAGATGTCTGGGAAGGCCGTGTTCTTCCTGGGGTCGGAGCGGGCGGTGTGCCTGGCCCTTGAAAAGGGGCTCACGGTGGGCGGGACGTTCCTGCCGGTGGACCCTCTCGAGGCCACCGCGCAGAGGGTCATCATTTCAAACGTCCCGCCCTTTGTTTCCGCTGAGCTCCTCCTCCCTCACCTACAACAACTGGGGGAGGTAAGGTCAGGGATCAACCCCATACCGCTCGGCCTCAGGGAGAGCAGCCTGCGCCACGTGTTCTCCTTCCGCCGCCAGCTCTTTGTCCGGCTGGCGCGGGAGGACACGACGGAGGGAGATTTTAATGTGGTGCACGAGGGGACTGCCTACCGCGTCTTCTGGACGTCGGACGGCGTGCGGTGCCATGCCTGCAGGGAGGTGGGGCATGTTCGCAAGAACTGCCCCGCCTCCAAGGCCGCCAAACCACCGAAGGCGGCCAAGGCTGGCGCTGCCGCCACCCCTCCCCCTAGTTGCGTCCGCGTGCCGGGAGCCATAGGTGCGCGGGCATCGTCGGAGGCCTTTGTTTTCAGGGCCTCCGGCGGGGGGGAGGGAGAGCGTCCGAGCGGAAAGAAGGCGCGGAAGAAGGAGAAACATCTAGAGGCGGGTCCCCTCGGTGCGCCGGAAAGTCTGACCACCGCGCTCAGCCCAACCCAGTCACCGGCGAGCGCGGGGTGCCCCGAGCCCGTGCCCGGGCCCTTGAATACCACCACAGAGGGGCCCAGGCGCGGGCAAGAAAAGGAAAAGGGGGGGGCGGAGCGGGAGGCCTCGGCAGACATGGAGGTCTCCCTGACTCCGCGCGCCCCCAGGAACAAAAAGAGGCACCGCCCCAATGAGGCGGAGGGGGAACAACATCCCTCCGCGGAGGAGGCGGTGCCCGCCGCGTGTCCCGCGTCCCCCACCAGCGCCCCCAAATTGCGCTGCAGGCGCGAGGAGTCTTTCCCCGGGGAGGGTGAGACAGTTGAGGCTGCCCAGCCTCTGCCTCCCGGGGATGGAGTGGAAGATCTGCCTGTCGTGGGGGGCGTGGGGACCGCGGAGGAATGCATAGCCGCCGGGCCGGGCGTCCCGGGGACTGAGGCGGGCGAGGCCGAAAAGGCCGAACCTGAGCCCGCCCAGCTATTATCCAACTTCCCCCGGGAGTCGCTCGACCCGGCAGAAAAACAATTAAATAATTATGACACTGTAGATGCTGGGCCGGGGGGTGGCAGCGGGGAGGGGGAGGAACACCCACCCTCGCCCCTTACTTTGGAGCTGGAGCACTTGGAGGGCCTGGGGATTTCCTATGGCCGGGTCTCTCCTTGTTCTCCGGTTCCTGGGGCGGAGGGGGAACCCCTTCCGCTGTCATTTCCCGACCCAGCACCATTTTTAAAAGAGCCCAGTGGGGACTCCTCTGCCGACGATCCTGGGGGTGGGATCGGGGCAGTGCCAGGGCCGGTTGGAGCGGCCGGTTCATTTGCCGTACCTTGTGCGGTCGATGGGCCGGCTGCTGGCGGCCACCTCCCGGAGGAGGACGGGGACTCGGTGGGGGACGCGGGTGAAGACCTAGAGACCACCGCCAGGGAGGCGGTGGATCTGCTCGCGGCCGCCGCTGAGGCCCTCCTCGTTCCTGCAAAGGAACTCCGGGACTTTTTGGCCCAGAGCCGGGGTCGCCGCGACCAAACCCGACTGGCCCTGGAAAAATGGTCCGAGCCGGAGCTGATCAAGGGGTCCGTCCGCGCCGCCGTTAAAACCTTGGCCGCGGGCGGGCCCTTGACAAAGGAGCAGCACCTTGAGCTGCGCGAGCTCGAGGGACTCCTCGCTGGGCTGCGGAGGGAGCGGAGTTCAACAAAAGACTCCGCTCCCTCCCCCACAATAGGTTAAGGTAGAGGTTGCACTATGCTTTTGTCATGAAGATAACCATAGCCAGCCTCAACATCAACGGCGGCAGAGGGGCACGCCGTAGATTTGACAATTTTTCGCTCCTGCGGGAGGGGAAATATGCGGTGTGCTTCCTGCAAGAAACCCACACCGTTCCGGGAGACGAAGCCACGTGGCTCCTGGAATGGCAAGGAGAGGTCCGCATGAGCCACCTCACCGCCATTTCTAGTGGGGTGGCCATCTTGCTGGGCCCGCATTTTCAGCCGGAGATCTTGGGGGTCGAGGAGCCCGTGCCAGGCCGCTTGCTGCACGTAACGGTTCGCCTGGGGGACGTGCCGCTCCATCTCGTGAACGTGTACGCCCCTCATCCCGGCCCGCAGCAAACGCGCTTCTTTGAAGAGGTGTCCGCTCTTCTTGGCTCCGTCGACGTCGGCGACTGCATTGTCCTCGGGGGGGATTTTAACTGCACCCTCGAGGCGAGGGACCGCTCCGGTGCCCCGCAGTGCATGACGGCGATGGAGAAGTTGAGGGACCTGGTCGGGTCCTTCGACTTGGTGGACGTCTGGCGAAATCTCCACCCCGACTCCAGCGCCTTTACTTGGGTGAGGCCTGGAGTTGGATGGTCTAGAGTCGACCGCCTTTACGTGTCTCGGGCGTACGTTTCCTGCGTCCCGGCGGCCTCCATGCGGCCGGTGCCGTGTTCGGACCACCACCTGGTGTGGGCGGAGCTCGCTTCGCTCCGCGCGAGGACGGGGTCCGCGTACTGGCACTTTAACAACCGGCTGCTGGAGGACGTGCGATTCCAGGACTCGTTCCGTCGATTCTGGTCCGACTGGAGAAGGAAGCAGGGGGGCTTCCCCTCCTTGAGGCTATGGTGGGACGTGGGCAAGGCTCACGTCCGCGTCTTCTGTCAAGAGTACGCGAGGGGGTCGACCAAGAGGCGGGCGGCCAGAGTCGGGCGCCTAGAAAAAGAGGTGCTCGACCTGGAAGCCCGTCTCGGTCAAGTCGTCCAGGACCCGGCCCTGCGGACGGTGTACGAAGCGAAGAAGGCCGCGCTGAAGGACCTGCAGCTCGTCGGGTCCCGAGGCGCGTTCGTGAGGTCGCGGATCCGGTTCCTGCGGGATCTGGACCGCGGCTCCCCCTTCTTCTACTCGCTGGAAAAAAGGCAGAGTGTCCGTAAGCAGCTCTTGACGCTGCTGGCCGACGACGGCTCTCTCGTCTCGGATCCGGAGGGCGTCAACAACAGGGTCCGTGAATATTACGGGGCTCTGTTCTCTCCGGATCCGTCCAGCGAGGAAGCGCGTAGAGTTTTGTGGGAGGACCTGCCGAAGGTCAGCCCGGAGGGCGCCGAAAATCTGGAAGCTCCGCTAAGCCTGGCGGAGCTGACCGGTGCCCTCGCCCGGCTCTCGAGGGGAAAATCCCCGGGGCTGGACGGGCTGACCGTGGAGTTCCACAGGGCGTTCTGGGACGTCCTGGGGAGCGACTACGCGCGGGTCCTGGGGGAAAGTCTGGCGACCGGGGAGATGCCCCTCTCTTGGCGCAGGGCAGTCATCGTCCTGCTGCCTAAGAAGGGCGATCTCCGCCTCCTTAAGAACTGGCGCCCGGTCTCCCTCCTCAGCACGGACTACAAAATCTTCGCCAGGGCGATGTCTGCTCGCCTTGGTGCCGTGCTGGACCACATGATCCACCCCGACCAGTCATACACGGTCCCGGGCCGGACAATCCACGATAACATCCATCTGGTCCGGGACCTCATCCATTGTTCCCAGGAGGCTGGTCTGTCGGTCGCCTTCCTATCCCTCGACCAAGAGAAGGCGTTCGACAGGGTGGATCACGACTATCTGCTCGGAACTCTGCGCGCTTTCGGGTTCGGGACGCATTTCGTCGCCCGGATCCGACTTTTGTACGCCGCCGCGGAGTGTCTGATTAAGGTTAACGGGTCCTTGACGGCGCCCCTTCGCTTTAGGAGAGGGGTGCGCCAGGGATGCCCCATGTCCGGCCAGTTATGCGCCGTTTGCGTGGAGCCTTTCCTGCGCCTCTTGCGGACGAGGTTGACGGGACTGGCTCTGCAAGGGCCGGGCGTGGAGGTCGTCCTCTCGGCTTACGCCGATGACGTGCTCCTCGCGGTAGAGGATCCCGCTGACCTGCGGAGGATGCGTGAGTGCCAGGAGATTTACTCGGCCGCGTCCTCCGCCAGGATCAACTGGGAGAAATGTTCCGGACTCCTGGTGGGTCAGTGGCGGGTGGACTCCCTGCCGGAGGAGCTCAGGCCTTTTGCCTGGAGCACGACCCATCTCCTCTATCTGGGAGTCTACCTTAGCCCCGACGAGGGAGCCTGGCCGGCGAACTGGCAGGAGCTGGAGGCCAAGGTCGCCGCTCGCCTAGGGCGCTGGACAGGACTGCTCCGAGTGCTGTCCTACAGGGGTCGAGCGCTAGTCATAAACCAGCTGGTGGCCGCAATGCTGTGGTACCGGCTGGTCACTTTGACCCCTCCCCCTGCGTTTGTCGCCAAGATACAGAAGAAGCTGGTGGACTTCTTCTGGAACAACAGGAAGCACTGGGTCTCTGTCGCGGTCTTGAGTCTCCCGCTTGAGGAGGGCGGTCAGTCGTTGGTGTGCGTCAGCGCCCAGCTCGCGACTTTCCGTCTTCAGACCCTGCAGAGATACCTTTACGTCGAGCCCCCTCCTAGGTGGTGTGCTCTGGCGAGGTATTTCTTCCGCCAGCAGCTCGACCTCAATTATGACACGCAGCTCCTGTTTGTGAACTTGGGGGGTGCCAGGACCGCCCTCCGGGAGCTGCCTGTCTTTTACAGGGAACTCATCAGGGTCTGGAACAAAGTCTCCACCAAGCGCAGCTCTCCGCCGGCTGGAGTGGCGGCCGTCCTGCAGGAACCGCTGCTCGGGAATCCGTACCTCCACGGCCGAGGCTTCATGTGGCGGTCGGAAGAGAGGGCTGTGGCTGGTGAGGTGACCAGGGTCAGGGACCTGCTCGATGGCGGAGGAGCGGGCTGGATGGCGCCAGTCACGCTGGCGCGGCGCCTAAATTCTGCCAACGTCCGCCGCGCGGCCGATGCCATCGAGTCGCTAAAAACAGCTCTGGGCCCTGACTCCGTTAGGTGTATCGAGGAGGCTCAAGCACGTGGGGAGATCCCGTCCGAACTGACCCCCGTCCGGACGGAATTCCTCATTGGCGCCAAACCCCGGAACCTCCCTCGGGGACCGGCGCCTCACAACTTGAGCCGCCTCGGGGAAATCCCCTCCGTGCCTTTCAGTTCCGCGCGGAGGGGTTTCCTGTACGGGCTGCTCCTGCACACCCTCAACTTTGCCATCCTCGCCGGCCGTCCGGACACGCCATGGCGTACCATCTTGCCGTCCGGAGGAGGCGGGGGTCCCCGATGGAGGGCACTCTACGCAGGGGTCCTCCCACTATTCATCGGGGACTTGGCCTGGAGGGTGGTGCACGGAGCAGTGCCGTGCAACAAATTTTTAAGCCGGTTCACGGACTCCCAAGCCGCCTGCAATTTCTGCGGTCTGGAGGAGTCCGTGTTCCATGTTTTTATTGAATGCACAAGGTTGCAGCCCCTGTTCCACTATTTGAAGGGGCTGCTCCTGAAATTCTGGCTGCACTTCAGTCCCACTCTCCTGATCTTTGGGCACCCTGTGCGGAGGGGAGCGGGTAGGTCCGAGGGCCTCCTCGTAGGACTGCTCCTGGGCACGGCCAAGGGTGCCATCAGCCGGTCCAGGCAGCGGGCGGTCGAGGGGGTCGTTCAACCTGACTGCCTGCCTCTCTTCCGCTCTTACATCCGATCCAGGGTGTCCTTGGAGATGGAGCACGCGGTGTCCACCGGTACGCTCGCGGCCTTCCGCGAGAGGTGGGCACCGGAGGGACTGGAGTGCATCATCACGCCCGGCAACCAAATTTTAATTTGATTTTACGTTTTAAAGTTTAATTTGTTTTAATTGCCGGTGTTTTTAGTGTCCCCCTCTCCTTTTATAGGGGGCACTGGAAAAATTTGATTTTAGCGCCCAAAAAAAAAAAAACCAAAAAAAAAAAGGGGCTTGAAAATGTCTGCTGTGTCACCCAGGTCGGGTGGCACAGTTTAATGTTGTTTATGTTTTGCAGGTAGACTCCTAAAAGAGTTTCATGCACCAATTGTGGAGCAATGGAGGCGTGTCCTGCTCAGTTGGAGCTGTGCTGCAGTGAGAGGAGCAGCTATCAACCTTAGCTCCTGTTTGGAAGGCCTGGAGTGAGCCCTGAGACCAGCCCAGGAAGAGAAGGAAGGAAGGGGCTTCACCACCAACTTTCACCCAGAGGGAGAGGAGGAAAGCAGAAAACTTTTAAACAACTTTTTACCATTTCTGCAAAGAGTTGGAGAGAGGGGGAAAGACCAACAACAAACATCCAGTGTGGAAGGAGGGAGACTCTACCATTTCTACAGGTGGGTGTGGGTGCATTTCCCAAAAAGACTTTGTTATATCGGTGGGGGGAGGAAAGAAGACCACTGAGGGCCGGAACATCGCGGGGGGTGTGTGTGTGTGGAAAGTGTGTGTGGGGGCCTTGCTTACAACTAGGCCCCACACACAACTGAACCCCCCCCCCCCCCAATTGCCTAGCCTGGGATAGCTGGAGCTACCAGGCTGAAGATTTCTTTAATCACCCATTGAACATCGTTGGGAGTGTATGCCTGGTTGGCTCTAGCTGCCCCAGGTGAAGACATCTTCTCCCCTCACCTGAAGACCACCCCAAAGACTATTTGTGTTTTGCCATCTGGGGATTGCACCCACCCACAGCTGCGAGGGGAGACCTGCCCTCGCAGTTCCCCCCCCTTCCCACCCCCCTCTCTCTTTCTCTGTTACTCTGTTTCTCCCCTCTCTCTCTGAGACCCCTTTCTCCCAAATTAATTTTAAAAAAACAATTGAGACAACTGAGCAGAGGGAACAAGACCCCTCCCCAATTGCCAACTAGGGGAGAGGTGTGCCTCGTTAAGGGCTCCTCTGCTCAGTCTTTAGACAAGAGGCCAATTAAGACCATTAAGGCCTGTGACTTTGGGGTGGGTGTAGCCCTTAAAGGGACCCCGTGATGGCGACCCCATCCACGCCGGTGGCAGGGCCAGCGAAGACATATGCGCAGGTGGCAACCGCTTCCACGGCCCCTCCTGCGCCACCCGCTGCCCTGCCACCTTTCAGACTCATTACTAAAAAACACGGGGTCAAGAGCTACACTCACCCCACAATGACCATCGAGGAGTGCGTGCGGGCGATGGCTGGGGTAGTCGGCCCCTCGGCCATTGTCGCAGCCTCCAAGATGTCTGGGAAGGCCGTGTTCTTCCTGGGGTCGGAGCGGGCGGTGTCCCTGGCCCTTGAAAAGGGGCTCACGGTGGGCGGGACGTTCCTGCCGGTGGACCCTCTCGAGGCCACCGCGCAGAGGGTCATCGTGTCAAACGTCCCGCCCTTTGTTTCCGCTGAGCTCCTCCTCCCTCACCTACACCAACTGGGGGAGGTAAGGTCGGGGATCAACCCCATACCGCTCGGCCTCAGGGAGAACAGCCTGCGCCACGTGTTCTCCTTCCGCCGCCAGCTCTTTGTCCGGCTGGCGCGGGAGGACATGACAGAAGGGCACTTTAATGTGGTGCACGAGGGGACTGCCTACCGCGTCTTCTGGACGTCGGACGGCGTGCGGTGCCATGCCTGCAGGGAGGTGGGGCACGTTCGTAAGAACTGCCCCGCCTCCAAGGCCGCCAAACCACCGAAGGCGGCCAAGGCTGGCGCCGCCGCCACCCCTCCCCCTAGTTGCGACCGCGTGCCGGGAGCCATGGGTGCGCGGGCATCGTCGGGGGCCTTTGTTTTCAGGGCCTCCGGCGGGGGGGAGGGAGAGCGTCCGAACGGAAGGAAGGCGCGGAAGAAGACGAGACATCTAGAGGCGGGTCCCCTCAGTGCGCCGGAACGTTTGACCACCGCGCTCAGCCCAACCCAGTCACCGGCGAGCGCGTGGTGCCCCGAGCCCGTGCCCGAGCCCTTGAATAACACCACGGAGGGGCCCGGGCACGAGAAAGGAAAGGAAAAGGGGGGGGCGGAGCGGGAGGCCTCGGCAGACATGGGGGTCTCCCTGCCTCCGCGCCCCCCCAGGAACAAAAGGAGGCGCGGCTCCGATGAGACGGAGGGGGAACAACATCCCTCCGTCGAGGAGTCAGTGCCCGCCGCGTGTCCCGCGTCCCCAACCAGCGCCCCCAAGCAGCGCCGTAGACGGGAGGAGTCTGTCCCCGGGGAGGGTGAGACAGTTGAGGCTGCCCAGCCTCTGCCTCCCGGGGATGGAGTGGAAGATCTGCCTGTCGTGGGGGGCGTGGGGACCGCGGAGGAATGCGTAGCCGCCGGGCCAGGCGTCCCGGGGACTGAGGCGGGCGAGGCCGAAAAGGCCGAACCTGAGCCCGCCCAGCTATTATCCAACTTCCCCCGGGAGTCGCTCGACCCGGCGGAAAAACAATTTATGGGTTTTAATGACACTGTAGATGCTGGGCCGGGGGGTGGCAGCGGGGAGGGGGAGGAACACCCACCCTCGCCCCTTACTTTGGAGCTGGTGCACTTGGAGGGCCTGGGGATTTCCTATGGCCGGGTCTCTCCTTGTTCCCCGGTTCCTGGGGCGGAGGGGGAACCCCTTCCGCTGTCATTTCCCGACCCAGCACCATTTTTAAAAGAGCCCAGTGGGGACTCCTCTGCCGACGATCCTGGGGGTGGGATCGGGGCAGAGCCAGGGCCGGTTGGAGCGGCCGGTTCATTTGCCGTACCTTGTGCGGTCGATGGGCCGGCTGCTGGCGGCCACCTCCCGGAGGAGGACGGGGACTCGGTGGGGGACGCGGGAGAAGAACTAGAGACCACCGCCAGGGAGGCGGTGGATCTGCTCGCGGCCGCCGCTGAGGCCCTCCTCATTCCTGCAAAGGAACTCCGGGACTTTTTGGCCCAGAGCCGGGGTCGCCGCGACCAAGCCCGACTGGCCCTGGAAAAATGGTCCGAGCCGGAGCTGATCAAGGGGTCCGTCCGCGCCGCCGTTAAAACCTTGGCCGCGGGCGGGCCCTTGACAAAGGAGCAGCACCTTGAACTGCGCGAGCTCGAGGGACTCCTCGCTGGGCTGCGGAGGGAGCGGAGTTCAACAAAAGACTCCGCTCCCTCCCCCACAATAGGTTAAGGTAGAGGTTGCACTATGCTTTTGCCATGAAGATAACCATAGCCAGCCTCAACATCAACGGCGGCAGAGGGGCACGCCGTAGATTTGACAATTTTTCGCTCCTGCGGGAGGGGAAATATGCGGTGTGCTTCCTGCAAGAAACCCACACCGTTCCGGGAGACGAAGCCACGTGGCTCCTGGAATGGCAAGGAGAGGTCCGCATGAGCCACCTCACCGCCATTTCTAGTGGGGTGGCCATCTTGCTGGGCCCGCATTTTCAGCCGGAGATCTTGGGGGTCGAGGAGCCCGTGCCAGGCCGCTTGCTGCACGTAACGGTTCGCCTGGGGGACGTGCCGCTCCATCTCGTGAACGTGTACGCCCCTCATCCCGGCCCGCAGCAAACGCGCTTCTTTGAAGAGGTGTCCGCTCTTCTTGGCTCCGTCGACGTCGGCGACTGCATTGTCCTCGGGGGGGATTTTAACTGCACCCTCGAGGCGAGGGACCGCTCCGGTGCCCCGCAGTGCATGACGGCGATGGAGAAGTTGAGGGACCTGGTCGGGTCCTTCGACTTGGTGGACGTCTGGCGAAATCTCCACCCCGACTCCAGCGCCTTTACTTGGGTGAGGCCTGGAGTTGGATGGTCTAGAGTCGACCGCCTTTACGTGTCTCGGGCGTACGTTTCCTGCGTCCCGGCGGCCTCCATGCGGCCGGTGCCGTGTTCGGACCACCACCTGGTGTGGGCGGAGCTCGCTTCGCTCCGCGCGAGGACGGGGTCCGCGTACTGGCACTTTAACAACCGGCTGCTGGAGGACGTGCGGTTCCAGGACTCGTTCCGTCGATTCTGGTCCGACTGGAGAAGGAAGCAGGGGGGCTTCCCCTCCTTGAGGCTATGGTGGGACGTGGGCAAGGCTCACGTCCGCGTCTTCTGTCAAGAGTACGCGAGGGGGTCGACCAAGAGGCGGGCGGCCAGAGTCGGGCGCCTAGAAAAAGAGGTGCTCGACCTGGAAGCCCGTCTCGGTCAAGTCGTCCAGGACCCGGCCCTGCGGACGGTGTACGAAGCGAAGAAGGCCGCGCTGAAGGACCTGCAGCTCGTCGGGTCCCGAGGCGCGTTCGTGAGGTCGCGGATCCGGTTCCTGCGGGTTCTGGACCGCGGCTCCCCCTTCTTCTACTCGCTGGAAAAAAGGCAGAGTGTCCGTAAGCAGCTCTTGACGCTGCTGGCCGACGACGGCTCTCTCGTCTCGGATCCGGAGGGCGTCAACAACAGGGTCCGTGAATATTACGGGGCTCTGTTCTCTCCGGATCCGTCCAGCGAGGAAGCGCGTAGCGTTTTGTGGGAGGACCTGCCGAAGGTCAGCCCAGAGGGCGCCGAAAATTTGGAAGCTCCGCTAAGCCTGGCGGAGCTGACCGGTGCCCTCGACCGGCTCTCGAGGGGAAAATCCCCGGGGCTGGACGGGCTGACCGTGGAGTTCCACAGGGCGTTCTGGGACGTCCTGGGGGGCGACTACGCGCGGGTCCTGGGGGAAAGTCTGGCGACCGGGGAGATGCCCCTCTCTTGGCGCAGGGCAGTCATCGTCCTGCTGCCTAAGAAGGGCGATCTCCGCCTCCTTAAGAACTGGCGCCCGGTCTCCCTCCTCAGCACGGACTACAAAATCTTCGCCAGGGCGATGTCTGCTCGCCTTGGTGCCGTGCTGGACCACATGATCCACCCCGACCAGTCCTACACGGTCCCGGGCCGGACAATCCACGATAACATCCATCTGGTCCGGGACCTCATCCATTGTTCCCAGGAGGCTGGTCTGTCGGTCGCCTTCCTATCCCTCGACCAAGAGAAGGCGTTCGACAGGGTGGATCACGACTATCTGCTCGGAACTCTGCGCGCTTTCGGGTTCGGGACGCATTTCGTCGCCCGGATCCGACTTTTGTATGCCGCCGCGGAGTGTCTGATTAAGGTTAACGGGTCCTTGACGGCGCCCCTTCGCTTTAGGAGAGGGGTGCGCCAGGGATGCCCCATATCCGGCCAGTTATACGCCGTTTGCGTGGAGCCTTTCCTGCGCCTCTTGCGGACGAGGTTGACGGGACTGGCTCTGCAAGGGCCGGGCGTGGAGGTCGTCCTCTCGGCTTATGCCGATGACGTGCTCCTCGTGGTATAGGATCCCGCTGACCTGCGGAGGATGCGTGAGTGCCAGGAGATTTACTCGGCCGCGTCCTCCGCCAGGATCAACTGGGAGAAATGTTCCGGACTCCTGGTGGGTCAGTGGCGGGTGGACTCCCTGCCGGAGGAGCTCAGGCCTTTTGCCTGGAGCACGACCCATCTCCTCTATCTGGGAGTCTACCTTAGCCCCGACGAGGGAGCCTGGCCGGCGAACTGGCAGGAGCTGGAGGCCAAGGTCGCCGCTCGACTAGGGCGCTGGACAGGACTGCTCCGAGTGCTGTCCTACAGGGGTCGAGCGCTAGTCATGAACCAGCTGGTGGCCGCAATGTTGTGGTACCGGCTGGTCACTTTGACCCCTCCCCCTGCGTTTGTCGCCAAGATACAGAAGAAGCTGGTGGACTTCTTCTGGAACAACAGGAAGCACTGGGTCTCTGCTGCGGTCTTGAGTCTCCCGCTTGAGGAGGGCAGTCAGTCGTTGGTGTGCGTCAGCGCCCAGCTCGCGACTTTCCGTCTTCAGAACCTGCAGAGATACCTTTACGTCGAGCCCCCTCCTAGGTGGTGTGCTCTGGCGAGGTATTTCTTCCGCCAGCAGCGCGACCTCAATTATGACACGCAGCTCCTGTTTGTGAACTTGGGGGGTGCCAGGACCGCCCTCCGGGAGCTGCCTGTCTTTTACAGGGAACTCATCAGGGTCTGGAACAAAGTCTCCACCAAGCGCAGCTCTCCGCCGGCTGGAGTAGCGGCCGTCCTGCAGGAGCCGCTGCTCGGGAATCCGTACCTCCACGACCGAGGTTTCATGTGGCGGTCGGAAGAGAGGGCTGTGGCTGGTGAGGTGACCAGGGTCAGGGACCTGCTCGATGGCGGAGGAGCGGGCTGGATGGCGCCAGACACGCTGGCGCGGCGCCTAAATTCTGCCAACGTCCGCCACGCGGCCGATGCCATCGAGTCGCTAAAAACAGCTCTGGGCCCTGACTCTGTTAGGTGCATCGAGGATGCTCAAGCACGTGGGGAGATCCCGTCCGAACTGACCCCCGTCCGGACGGAATTCCTCATCGGCGCCAAACCCCGGAACCTCCCTCGGGGGCCGGCGCCTCACAACTTGAGCCGCCTCGGGGAAATCCCCTCCGTGCCTTTCAGTTCCGCGCGGAGGGGTTTCCTGCTCCCGCACACCCTCAACTTTGCCATCCTCGCCGGCCGTCCGGACACGCCATGGCGTACCATCTTGCCGTCCGGAGGAGGCGGGGGTCCCCGATGGAGGGCACTCTACGCAGGGGTCCTCCCACTATTCATCGGGGACTTGGCCTGGAGGGTGGTGCACGGAGCAGTGCCGTGCAATAAATTTTTAAGCCGGTTCACGGACTCCCAGGCCGCCTGCAATTTCTGCGGTCTGGAGGAGTCCGTGTTCCATGTTTTTATTGAGTGCACGAGGTTGCAGCCCCTGTTCCATTATTTGAAGGGGCTGCTCCTGAAATTCTGGCTGCACTTCAGTCCCACTCTCCTGATCTTTGGGCACCCTGTGCGGAGGGGAGCGGGTAGGTCCGAAGGCCTCCTCGTAGGACTGCTCCTGGGCACGGCCAAGGGTGCCATCAGCCGGTCCAGGCAGCGGGCGGTCGAGGGGGTCGTTCAACCTGACTGCCTGCCTCTCTTCCGCTCTTACATCCGGTCCAGGGTGTCCTTGGAGATGGAGCACGCGGTGTCCACCGGTACGCTCGCGGCCTTCCGCGAGAGGTGGGCACCGGAGGGACTGGAGTGCATCATCACGCCCGGCAACCAAATTTTAATTTGATTTTACGTTTTAAAGTTTAATTTGTTTTCATTGCCGGTACTTTTAGTGTCCCCCTTCCCTTTTATAGGGGGCACTGGGGAAAAATTGTGATTTTAGTGCCCAAAAAAAAAGAAAAACACAAAAAGGAAAAAAAAGGGCCTTGTAAATGTCTGGTGTGTCACCCAGGTAGGGTGGCACGGTTTAATGTCTTTTGTTTTTGCAGATAAACTCCAAAAAGAGTTTCATGCACAAGGACCCCCAGGTCCCTCGGCACCTCAGCATGTTGTAATTTCTCCCCATTCAAATAATATTCCCTTTTACTGTTTTTTTTCCCCAAGGTGGATGACCTCACACTTTCCGACATTGTATTCCATCTGCCAAACCTTAGCCCATTCGCTTAACCTATCTAAATCTCTTTGCAGCCTCTCTGTGTCCTCTACACAACCCGCTTTCCCACTAATCTTAGCGTCATCTGCAAATTTTGTTACACTACACTCTGTCCCCTTTTCCAGTTGTGGTCCCAGCATCGATCCCTGTGGCACACCACTAACCACCGATTTCCAACCCGAAAAGGACCCATTTATCCCTACTCTCTGCTTTCTGTTAGCCAGCCAATTCTTTATCCATGCTAATACATTTCCTCTGACTCCGCGTACATTTATCTTCTGCAGTAACCTTTTGTGTGGCACCTTATCGAATGCCTTTTGGAAATCTAAATACACCACATCCATCGGTACACCTCTATCCATCATGCTCGTTATATCTTCAAAGAATTCCAGTAAATTAGTTAAACATGATTTCCCCTTCATGAATCCATGTTGCGTCTGCTTGATTGCACTATTCCTATCTTGATGTCCCGCTATTTCTTCCTTAATGATAGTTTCAAGCATTTTCCCCACTACAGATGTTAAACTAACCGGCCTATAGTTACCTGCCTTTTGTCTGCCCCCTTTTTTTAAACAGAGGCGTTACATTAGCTGCTTTCCAATCCGCTGGTCCCTCCCCAGAGTCCAGAGAATTTTGGTAGATTATAACGAATGCATCTGCTATAACTTCCGCCATCTCTTTTAATACCCTGGGATGCATTTCATCAGGACCAGGGGACTTGTCTACCTTGAGTCCCATTAGCCTGTCCAGCACTACCCCCCTAGCGATAGTGATTGTCTCAAGGTCCTCCCTTCCCACATTCCTGTGACCAGCAATTTTTGGAATGGTTTTTGTGTCTTCCACTGTGAAGACCGAAGCAAAATAATTGTTTAAGGTCTCAGCCATTTCCACATTTCCCATTATTAAATCCCCCTTCTCATCTTCTAAGGGACCAACATTTACTTTAGTCACTCTTTTCCGTTTTATATATCTGTAAAAGCTTTTACTATCTGTTTTTATGTTTTGCACAAGTTTACCTTCGTAATCTATTTTTCCTTTCTTTATTGCTTTCTTCGTCATTCTTTGCTGTTGTTTAAAATTTTCCCAATCTTCTAGTTTCCCACTAACCTTGGCCACCTTATACGCATTGGTCTTTAATTTGATACTCTCCTTTATTTCCTTGGTTATCCACGGCTGGTTACCTCCCTTCTTTTTCACTGGAATATATTTTTGTTGAGCACTGTGAAAGAACTCCTTAAAAGTCCTCCACTGTTCCTCAATTGTGCCACCATTTAGTCTGTGTTTCCAGTCTACTTTAGCCAACTCTGCCCTCATCCCACTGTAGTCCCCTTTGTTTAAGCATAGTACGCTCGTTTGAGACACTACTTCCTCACCCTCAATCTGTATTACAAATTTAACCATACTGTGATCACTCATTCCGAGAGGATCTTTTACTAGGAGATCGTTTATTTTTCCTGTCTCATTACACAGGACCAGATCTAAGTTAGCTTGATCCCTTGTAGGTTCTGTAACATACTGTTCTAAGAAACAATCCCGTATGCATTCTATGAATTCCTCCTCAAGGCTACCCCGTGCGATTTGATTTGACCAATCCATATGTAGGTTAAAATCCCCCATGATTACTGCCGTTCCTTTTTCACATGCCTCCATTATTCCCTTGATTATTGCCCGCCCCACTGTGAAGTTATTATTTGGGGGCCTATAAACTACGCCCACCAGTGACTTTTTCCCCTTACTATCTCTAATCTCCACCCACAATGATTCAACATTTTGTTCATTAGAGCCAATATCGTCTCTCACAACTGCCCTGATATCATCCTTTATTAACAGAGCTACCCCACCTCCTTTCCCTTCTTGTCTATCTTTCCGAATCGTCAGATACCCCTGTATGTTTAATTCCCAGTTTTGGCCACACTGCAACCACGTTTCTGTAATGGCCACCAAATCATACCCATTTGTAATGGTTTGTGCCATCAACTCATTTACTTTATTTCGAATGCTGCGTGCGTTTAGGTAGAGTGTTTTAATACTAGTTTTTAAACCATGATTTTTAGTTTTGACCCCTCCTGCCGCCCCTTTATATTCAGTGGCCCTTTTTGTTTTTTGCCTTGGGTTTCTCTGCCCTCTACTTTTACTCATCTCCTTTCTGTCTTTTGCTTTTGTCTCCTTTTTGTTTCCCTCTGTCTCCCTGCATTGGTTCCCATCCCCCTGCCATATTAGTTTAACTCCTCCCCAACAGCACTAGCAAACACTCCCCCTAGGACATTGGTTTCGGTCCTGCCTACGTGCAGACCGTCCGGTTTGTACTGGTCCCACCTCCCCCAGAACCGGTTCCAATGCCCCAGGAATTTGAATCCCTCCCTACTGCACCACTGCTCAAGCCACGTATTCATCTGCGCTATCCTGCGATTCCTACTCTGACTAGCACGTGGCACTGGTAGCAATCCTGAGATTACTACTTTTGAGGTCCTACGTTTTAATTTAGCTCCTAGCTCCTTAAATTCGTCTCGTTTTGTACGCCTCAGTGAAGATTTTGACAATGGCTTGGAGTTCAGCCTCTGAATGTGCGCAGACACAAGCATCGTCTGCAAACTGTAGCTCGACGACAGAGGATGGGACGGTCTTGGATCTGGCCTGGAGACGACGAAGGTTGAACAGGTTCCCACTGGTTCTGTCGTTTAGTTCCACTCCAACGGGGGCTTGTTGAGCGTGAGATGGAGCACTGCAGTGAGGAAGATTGAGAAGAGAGTTGGCGTGATGATGCAGCCCTGCTTGACCCCGGTCCGGATCTGGATTGGGTCTGTGGTGGATCTGTCGGTCAGGATGTCGTCGTGGAGCAGGCGGAGGATGACGACAAACTTTTGGGGCAGCCGAAATGGAGGATCATGTTTCATAGTCCCTCTCGCTTAACAGTGTCAAAGGCCTTTGTGAGGTTAAAGAAGGCCATGTACAAGTATTGGTGCAGTTCCTTGCATTTTTCTTGCAGTTGTTGCGCCGTGAAGATCATGTCCATTGTACCCCGTAGTGGACGGAATCCGCACGGACTCCGGGAGGAGCTCCTCAGCCACAAGGAGAAGACGGTTGAGGAGGATTCTAGCGATGACTTTCACAGTGGCCGAGAACAGGGAGATTCCTCTGTAGTTGCCGCAGTCGGACTTGTCCATTTTTTAAAGATGGTCACGATTACGGCATCTCTGAGGTCATGCATTCGCGCCAATAATTCCTCTCCGCCATACTTTAGTGCTTCAGCGGGGATTCCATCTGCTCTTGATGCCTTTTTGTTCTTGAGCTGATGGATAGCCTTTTCTACCTCGTGCAGGGCTGGGGTTGTGCTGAGATGGTGGCGGGTAGCATGCTGCGGAATGGAATCGAGGACACTTGTGTCAAATGCAGAGTCTTGATTAAGGAGATCTTCGAAGTGCTCCTTCCAGCGGGCCTTGACTGCCTCGCTGTCTTTGATGAGTGTCTCCCCGTTCTTGGCCAGCAGTGGGGTGAGGCCTTGGGCCGTAGGTGGACTTGACTGCGGTGAAGAATCCTCGCACATCATGGCTGTTGGCCAGCTGCTGTGCTTTCTCCACCAACCATTTATTCTTTAGGTCGCGAGTTTTTTGTTGGACCTCGGCCTTCAGCTGTCTGTAGAACTGCTTTGCTGCTCCTGAATTGGTTTGTTGCTTTAAGTTCAGAAATGCCCTGTGCTTGCAGTTTAATTAGTTCTTGGATCTCCTGGTCATTCTTATCAAACCAGTCTTGGTGTTTCCTGGTTGAGTGACTGAGCGTCTCTTCGCAGGCACTGGTTACGGTGGCCTGGAGGGCAGATCAGGCGCTGTGGGCACTCTGCATCTTGGGGTCATCAAGGGTCGCCAGGTTGGCAGTGAGGTGCTGGCTGTATAGGGCTCTCTTAGTTGGGTCTTTGAGTGCCCCAGCATTGATTTTTCTGCAGCATTGCTACTGTTGGCGTCGTTGCTTTGGGGCTATGTTGATGTTGGTAACTGTTATGTCTGCAATAAAGGTTCAAACTGAATACTGTTTAACTAAGCAAGGTACAACCTTGGCTCTGCTTTATTTAGGCCCAAAGTGTCTTACACACAAAATGGCTGGCCTTTTATACCAGGGCGTGCTGCTCAGTGGCCTCCAACAATGACACCATCTGGTGGCTACAAACAGCATGTACATACATCACAATACCCTCCTCTGAGATATTATCACAGTCTTTCACAGGTCGAGCCGGTCCTGTCCTTTACGCTCCCGGGTTGACCGTCTCAGTTCAATTCTGGTCTTGGGTGAATCTGCGGAGTCTGTTGTGGCTGGTGGCTGGATGGCTGTCTTGTTGGGAGTGGCAGTGGCCACGTCAGGAATTGCACATCCATTTTTATTGAACAAATCCGTGATGGAAATTCCAGATTCACTGATGACCCTAGAGTCCACTGAAGGCTGCTGGTAGGTTGGTTGGTCGACGGTTTCTTCGTCCGACTGCTCTGGCTCATCTGTGTGCCTCAGCTTTGTTTGAGCCATGTGTTTCCTGCAAGTTTGCCCATTCTTGAGCCTAATAACAAATACTCTGTTGCCCTCCTTGACCATGACTGTACCAGTGATCCATTTGGGACCCTGACCATAATTCAACACATATACAGGATCATTAACAGAAATCTCGCGTGACACAGTTGCGCGATCGTGGTACACTTGTTGACTATCTTCTGTATTCAACATGATTATTTAAATCCGGGTGTATAAGAGATAACTTGGTCTTACGATCTCTTTTCATCATGAGTTCAGCAGGTGAGACCCCTGTGAGTGTTTGGGGTCTTGTCCTGTAACTCAGCAGTATGCAAGATAAGCGGTTCTGCAGTGACCCTTGGGTGACTCTCCTCATGCTTTGCTTGATAATTTGTACTGCACGTTCGGCTTGTCCGTTGGACGCAGGCTTGAACGGTGCTGTCCTTACATGTTTTATGCCATTAAGTTTCACAAACTCCTGAAACTCCTGACTGGTGAAGCACAACCCATTGTCGCTCATCAATATGTCAGGCAGACCATTTGTCGCGAACATGACACTGAGATTCTCTATGGTTGCCGTGGACGTACTGGATGAATGATTATGTATTCTATCCACTTCGAATAAGCATCCACCACTAAAAACATTTTGCCCAGGAAAGGACCTGCAAAGGACCTGGACCAAGGTTTGGATGGCCATGACCACAAACTCAGCGGCGATTCTGCTGGTGCTTTGCTGAGCTGCATGCAAGTGTTGCACTAATGCATGCATGCTTCCAGCTGAGAATCAATTCCTGGCCACCATACATGGGACCTGGTGATGGCCTTCATCATCACTATACCAGGGTGTGTGCTGTGTAACTCACGCACGAACTTCTCTCTCCCTTTCTTGGGTATTACAACGCAATTTCCCCACACTATGCAATCTGCTTGAATAGACAGTTCGTCCTTGCGACGAATGTACAGTTTGGCCTCCTCGCACATTTGCTTAGGTATGGCAGACCAAACCCCTTTGAGGATGCAACCCCTTACCACCGATAATATCGGGTCCTGGCTGGGCCAGGTCTTAACCTTTTGAGCCGTGACAGTGGTTCTTTCACTCTCAAAAGCATCCATGATTAACATTAAATCTGCCGGTTGTGGCGTTTCCGCCTCCGGTGTGGGCAACGGCAACCGGCTCAAAGCATCGGCACAATTCTCTGTGCCAGGTCTGTGACAAATGACGTAATGATAGGCAGATAATGTCAGCGCCCACCTTTGGATGTGAGATGAAGCATTGGTATTGATACCTTTGCTCTCGGAAAACAACAAAAGGAGCAGCTTGTGATCGGTCTCTAATTCGAACCTCAGACCGAACAGGTACTGATGCATCTTTTTAACACCGTACACATGCTAAAGCTTCTTTTTCTAACCATACTCTCGGCTCTTTCTGCTTTAAACAGGTTGAAGTTTCTCCGACTCATTGGCTTGTTGAAACTCGCAACCAATTCCATATGATGATGCGTCACAGGCCAAAATTAAACGCTTACGTGGGTCAATGTACCAGCAGCTTGTTCGAGCAAAGCAGATTGGTGGCTCTCTCAAAAGTTCTGTCTTGCACTGCGACCCACACCCGGTTGTTGCCTTTTCTCAATAGCATGTGCAGTGGTTCAAGTAAGGTGCTCAGTTTAGGTAGGAAGTTACCAAACTAGTTGAGTAGACTCAGGAACGAACACAGCTCCATCACGTTCTGCGGCTTGGGTGCATTCTTGATGGCTTTGGTTTTCATGTCAGCAGGTCGGATGCCATCAGCAGCGATTTTCCTCCTGAGGAATTCGACCTCCGGTGCCATGAAGACGCACTTCGAGCGTTTAAGTCTGAGTCCCACTCTGTCCAAACGCAGTAGAACCTCTTCCAGGTTGTTCAGATGTTCCTTGGAGTCATGACCGGTGATCAGGATGTCATCTTGGAACATGACAGTTCTGGGAACGGACTTCAGTAGACTTTACACATTCCTCTGGAATATTGCTGCAACTGAGCATATTCTAAACGGGCACCTGTGGTAAATAAACAGTCCTTTGTGCTGTTAATGCACGTAAGTCTCTTGGACGTCTCGACCAACTCCTGCGTCATATAGGCCGACGTCAAGTCCAGTTTTGTGAACGACTTCCCTCTGGCTGGTGTCACAAACAAGTCATCAGCCTTCGGTTAACGGGTACTGGTCTTGTTTCGAAACCCTGTTGATCATAGCCTTGTAGTCTCCACAGATTCTGACTGTGCCATCACTTTTCAGCACAGGAACAATGCGGCTGGCGCATTCATTAAATTCGACCTGTGATATGATCCCTTCACGCTGGAGTCTGTCAAGTTCAATTTCGACCTTCTCCCTCATCATATACAGAACTGCCCGAGCTTTATGATGGACGGGTCTTGCATCTGAGTCCACGTGGATCTGCACCTTGGCTCCCGTGAAGTTGCCGATACCCGGTTCGAACAGCGAGGGGAAGTTGCTCAATATTTGCGCACATGTATCTTCCTCCGACGACAACGCCTTTATGTCGTTACAGTCGCATCTGATTTTCTCCAACCAGCTCCTGTCGAGCAGCGTTGGGTCATTGCCTGGAACAATTCATAGCGGTAACTCGTGAACCGCACCGTTATGCGATACATTAATTTGTGCACTGCCAATCACCTTTATCAGTTCTTTGGTGTACATGCGCAGTTTGGCGTTAACAGGGCTCAGCCTGGGCCTCACAGTCTTAGTATCCCACAGCTTGTTAAATGCCCTCTCATTCATGATCGATTGACTCGCCCCTGTGTCCAGTTCCATCGATATCGGTATCCTGTTAAACTTCACATTAATCAAAATTGTTTTACTCTTGGTTATGAAAGAGTACAGTCCATAAACTTCCTCCTCTGGCATCTCGGATTGCGTATCCGGATCTGCGCTAGTCTAACTCTCATCCTCCACGTGGTGTGTCGCAGCTCGCTTGCTCACCTGCGGACACTTGCACTGGAGATGCCCCACTCTGACAGCCTTTGCAACTATATTGCTTAAATCAGCACTGCTGGTGCCAATGATTTCCCCCACAACGCCAACACGGAGAAGTCAGATACATTCCCTCTGGCGGACTTTGGGCAGCCACAGGTTTCGCGAACGCAGCCGGATAGGCCCTGCCATGTGCTGCTCTGCCGAACGCCAAATCAATTGCATTTATAGTACTTGCCGAGGTTCGGTTCTTCACCGATATTTGCTTTTAACTCCTGTCCGTCATAATACATGATTGAGCAATCTGGATGGCCCTTTTTAAATCCAACTCCTCCACCACCAGAAGTTTGCGCAGGATCACCTCGTGGTTGATACCGATAAGTCCCGCAGCATCTTTGCCAACACCGTCCCGAACTTGCATGGTCCCGCTAGACGTCTCAGGTCGGCAACGAATTCTGCCACGCTCTGGCCCGCCGATCGGACGCGTGTATAAAACCTGTATCTCGAGATGATGCCGCCGTCGTCTGGCTTGAGGTGCTCCCGTACCAATGTACACAATTCCTCGTACGTTTTCTCTGTTGGATCACTAGGCATGAGTAGATTCTTTATCAGACTGTAGATCTTTGAACCGCACACAGTAAGGAACACGGCCCGGCGCTGATTTGCATCGTCATCCCCCTTCATTTTGTTGGCCACAAAGTACTGGTTCAAATGGCTCACAAAGTCTGCCCAATCTTCTCCCTCCATGAATCGCTCTAAAAATCCAATCGTGCTCATTTTGCAAATAAAGATTCTTGTATTCTCGTCGCCAAGTGTTATGTGTGCAATAAAGGTTCAAACTGAGTACTGTTTAACTAAGCAAGGTACAACCTTGGCTCTGCTTTATTTAGGCCCAAAGTGTCTGACTCGCAAATGGTTGGCCTTTTATACCAGAGCAGCACCATGTGTGTGCTGCTCAGTGGCCTCCAACAATGACGCCATCTGGTGGCTACAAACAGCATGTACATACATGACAATGACGGAACAGATTAGGCAGTGGTCCATCCAGCAGTCGCGGCTCCAGTCATGGCGTGGGTGATGCGCATATCCTTGCGATCCCTGACTCGAACGATGACATAGTCGAGCAGGTGTCAGTTTTTGGAGCGAGAGTATTGCCACGATGCCTTGTACTTGTCCCTCTGACAGAACAAGGTGTTGGCGATGACAAGATTATATTCCAGGCATTTTGTGAGGAACAGGGTACCGCTTGAGTTGGTTTTCCCTATCCCCTCTCTGCCGATCACGACTCTGGCGTTGAAGTCGCCAAGGAGGATCAGTTTGTCATCCATAGGGACGCGGGACAGGGATTGTTCGAGGCTGGAGTAGAATTCCTCTTTGGCCTCATCTGTTGCGCGAGTGTTGCGGTGTACGCACTGATTAACTGTGGTGCACTGGTTCCAGGATAGGGTGAGTCGAAGAGTCTTGAGACGTTCGCTAATCCCGCAGGGAAAGTCTCTAAGGTGGTCGACCAGCTCGTTCTTGATGGCAAAACCAACTCCATAGAGGCGGCATTCTTCTTCTGGTTTGCCTTTCCAGAAGAAGGTGCAACCTCCACCTTGTTCCTTGAGCTGGCCTTCCCCTGCCCGCCGGGTCTTGCTTAGGGCGGCGATGTCGACATCGAAGCATCTAAGTTCCCGGGCAACGATGGCGGTGCAGCGTTCCGGTCTGTCGTTGTTGGAGTTGTCCATGCGGGTCCTGATGCTCCAGGTCCCAAAGTTCATTTTGAAGGGTGGAAAATGCCTGTGCGTGAGTTCTTTTAACGTGGGGTGGCTGTTGCACACCGGCTAGCACATGGGCTTAGCAGAGCAAAGTCTTGGTCCAGTGGCAAGGGGGTGCAAGATGACTGGAGACCAGTCACGGCTGTATGAGCCTAGTTCCCTTCGACGGGATGCCAGTCATAAGCTCGGTGAGGTGGTGAGAAAACCGAGGCCTGGCTGAGCACAGGCATTGGGATGGTCAGAAGTCCACTTCGTGGAAGGAGGAGAGGTCAGAGTGGCCACAGCCATTGTGCACACCACGTGCTCGACAGACTCCGCCGTTGAGTGGGGCCAGTGGCCAGGGGGAGGCGGCTCATGTGTGAGGGCGCGGAGTGAAGATAGGGCCCAAACCGATGTTTTGGAGCAGCTCGGAGGCTCACCGCCATTGAGATCGCCGGGGATTGGTTGGAGCAGCTGAGTCGGCCAGTGAGGAGCGAGAAGCTAGAGTCCAGTTGAAGGGAGTTGGCAGCAGGGAAGTCGATCCGTCATGATTGGGAGATGGGGGATGGGCAGTGGGCCCTTGCAGCATGGTTTTTGAGGGTAGGAAAATACTTTGGGCGGGGTCGAAGTGCACCCACTGTTAGGGCCAGGGGGGGCTTAAACAGTGGGTGGGGAGTGGGGGGGGGGGGGGAGGTTGAAGGAGAGAGGGGTGAAGGATGGCAGTACATGGCCAGCGGAAGGTTTCTTCAGGGAGAGCTCCCTAGGGAGCTGCTATCCCATCCGCCATCTTGGGATGGTTTATTATGTTAAGGGCACTATATAAATACAAGTTGTTGTTGTTGATCTGGTTATGTGTTTCAATACATCAGCAAAATAAAATGGCCACTGCAACAGCACAGATAAACTGGCTGCAGTTACGGACTGCCACTGAAGATTACACTGTAAACTGTTCCTGTGAGTAACCCAATAACCAAAACGTAACAAAACATATGTTATAATGAACAAAGATAAGAGTTGTTCTTTCATACTCGGGATCATCTCTGTGACCCAAGAGCCAATAGTATACCAGTTAATTATACATTGTAACTCATGTATAAACTGTTGCGCCTTTCCTGTCGATTAGTATATCCTGTGTCTTATAATGCTATCTGCCTCTGTGTTTCCCAAATTCTATTTAAATTCCTCAGTATTAGCAGCCAAAGGAAAAGTTATCCTGGTGATTCAATGTACCTTTTTGTGTGATACTGATGAAGCAGCTACCAGGTTCATATCCTCTTGTCAAGCTTAACTAGCTGATACAGTCAAGGTATCAGCAGCTGAGGGGAAGGTTGTGAGTGGTCTCAGTGGTTGGGAAATCCGCCAGAGTTCCAGTTTGTACCATTATCTGGTGACTGTTGCTGGCAAATGTGTATCTATGGACATCAAATGAAGACATGATTGACTGATGCCTTCATTAGAAATTTTCAGGTTTTGCGCGAGATATTCTCTCAGACTCTGCATCATCAGTCACTCCTGTAAGCAGATCTGGCTTCCCCTATGATCCGATGTGCAGCTTTACTGCCCAGTGTCTAGTTGGATAGTATCAGACGAGTGGGTCATAACATTTACTCCTTGTTATGTGTACTGGCTACCATAATCTCGCATGTGCCACAACATGCATTCCCCAGTCTCGACAGAAAGTGGACTGAAAAACACTAGCGAGACGAGACAGAACTGTAAACCAACAAACTGGTTTCATTTTGTGGACATGAATGAATAGAATACAGTTCACAGCGAGATCTATCAATTTTCTACTGCTCCTTGTTCCACATCAAATAGTAAAAATACAGCTCAACAGATACCGAAGTAAAACCCGACTTTCAAGCTAGCTAAATCCATTGAAATGCAGAAAATTAGACCTTGTAGATGTTGGAGGATAGACAAAGTTCATGTTTCCAGAAAGATTCAGTATATAAATGGTTAACAGTGGTGTGTAGCAATTGCTGAGTAGCCTCGCCCCACAGGAGAACTGCACTATGCTGTGCATCAGATACATTACTGCTGCTTGAGGTCATTGGTGAACACATAAATTAATTAAGACTTGTATGCAGCTAAAGTGCAGTTTTTGAAATGAGCAGCCATTGTGCACACCACAGCTGACTATAAACGTAGCCATGGATCGAGTTTCTGAAACCTTAATAATTCTGTCAATATCCTCCACCATTAGGACTCAGTAATCTCGTTGATAACGGTAAGGAAGAACAAACCAGTGTAGTCAATTACTAAAATACAAAAAAAAGTATGATCCAAAATCTATGCAGTGCCTCTGAAAATAAATACAACAAAGGAAATAACATTAAAAAAAATTATTGGCCTTGTATTTTATGGCTTTATTTTAGCTTATAAGTGTTTGTACACAAAAATTCTCTGTCCCCCCTCTCTCTCATCACTCATGCTCCACTTAAGACCAGGCAGTTTCATTTATTTTGCTAATGCATTGGGTAATGCAGTTGTGTAGGATTATTTTTTTTTAGTTTGCTACTGTACTTAAACAGTTAAAACTATATATGTTTGTATTGTGTAATAAGTGTAAGTCCTCACAAACATTCCCTGTAATTTAATGATTCCATAATGGATTGGCCATTAGGAAGAACTGATACGTCCTTACTATACAGTATAAATACACACAAGGCCCATGCTTGAGAGGTCAGTCTGTGACCTGTCCTTTATTCCATAGCACTCAAGTGATGGAAGTGGGTGGAGCTTGCCCTTTTATATCTGAAGGTCCAGGTTAAGAGTGTCTCCCACAAGTTCACCACCTAGTGGTCATTGTTCTCACAGTGTACAACTTAGGTCAGATTATACATGGGTTACAATGCTGGTTGAATACATAACATCACCTCCCCCCCAAAGTCTTATTGGGATCACAGGTTGAGTCTCTCTGGTGGTTTACGCTCTCTTGTAGAGCGCCTGAGTTGGGGCTCCGGTTATTGGGCGCTGGCCTGAGTGTCTGCTGTTTGCAGTGCCTCAGGCCTGTCCGGACTGCCCACAGTGACTGGGCTCTTCTCCGTTTGGTTCCTGTGTTCGGTCACCTGTGGAGGAGTGAACTCTATATTGTGTTCTTCCTCTGCTTCTTCTATGGGGTTGCTGAACCTCCTTTTTGTTTGATCCACATGTTTGCGGCAGATTTGTCCATTGGTAAGTTTAACTACCAGAATCCTATTTCCCTCTTTGGCAACCACAGTGCCTGCGAGCCATTTGGGCCCTGCAGCGTAGTTGAGGACAAAAACAGGGTCATTTACATCAATACATCACGCCCTCGCATTCTTGTCATGGTAATCATATTGTGACTGGCGCCTGCTCTCGAGAATTTCTTTCATGGAGGGCAAAGGACAGGTCACAGACTGATCTTCTCTCAAGCATGGGCCTCGTGTGCATTTATACTGTATAGTAAGGACGTATCAATGGCGACGAGAAACTGGGATTTAAACCACGCGAGCATGGCCACGAGCAGAACAAACAAGAGGTGCTGTGTTAAGGAATGGTTGGGACAGAGATTCAACATTGTTAAAGCAGCACACAGTTCTCCAGGCAGACAAGGACAGTCGGGCTTGCCTCAACATGTAGTCGAACCCAGAGGGGGAGTTCGACAGAGACAATGGCAAGCTGAACGGCGATTCACGCCATTGCAAGGGACAATGCGGCCAGTAATGGGGCCATCAACACCTGTTAATGGCGCACTCAAGGACAATAACAGGGGCAGTCAGAGACGATCGACTGGTAAGGGACCTTTTGTTTCAAACAGCAACTCATGTTGGAGGCGTGGAGGCATACACTCAGCCGAAGTTTGCAGAGATGAGAAAAATACCTGCAGAAATTGCAGAAATGAACGCTGGGGGAAAATCGCTGGAAGCTGAAGTTCAGCGAGTTCATGTGGAGCACGTATACAGTTCATACACCAGGACGCCACCAATAATGAAAATGCTCCTCAATGGCATCCCAGTATCAATGGAGCTAGACACGGGGGCCAGCCAGTCCCTGATGGGTATCAAACAGTTCGAAAGGTTGTGGGCGTCCAAGGCCAGGAGGCCAAAATTATCGCCGATTGATGCACAGCTACGGACATATACAAAGGAGATCATTCCGGTGCTAGGCAGCGCCACGGTAGTCGTGACCCACAAAGATTCGAAGAACAGGTTGCCACTCTGGGTTGTCCCGGGGGACGGTCCCGCACTACTGGGGAGGAGTTGGCTTGCTGTCATGAACTGGAAATGGGTCGATGTCAATGCAATTTCCTCTGTGGAGCGAGTATCATGCTCACAGATCCTGGACAAATTTGACTCGTTATTTCAACCCGGCATTGGCACTTTCATGGGGGCCAAGGTAGTGATTCACATAAACCCGGACGCCAGGCCAGTACACCATAAGGCCAGAGCGGTGCCGTACGTGATGCGGGAAAAGATAGAAGGCGAATTGGACCGCCTGCTGAGAGGTCAGTCTGTGACCTGTCCTTTATTCCATAGCACTCAAGTGATGGAAGTGGGTGGAGCTTGCCCTTTTATATCTGAAGGTCCAGATTAGGAGTGTCTCCCACAAGTTCACCACCTAGTGGTCATTGTTCTCACAGTGTACAACTTAGGTCAGATTATACATGGGTTACAATGCTGGTTCAATACACGACATGAACGATTGAAAGAAGGAAAGCTCACATAGAAAAGGAGGGGTGCAGATGAATTGGGGAGTTGGGGATGGTGCTTGGAATTATGGGAGCATGATTTAGTGGTGAATGAAAAGTCACAGGCATCAAGGATTATAGTGAAGTCAAAGGTCGGGAATGGGCCACAGTGCAGTCAGAGGTCACGGTTGGATCAAGGGTCACGGGGATAAGGGTTGCGATGTGCAGGATACAAGCCTGAAAATTGCAGACTGATGATATGGGGGCCCAAAAAACAGCTAGTAGGTCCCTGGTGCCCCATTTAAAATTGTGTTTCAAACACGAGAGCATGGAAAAGATGTCTAATAATTGGGGAGATTGACTGTCGAGTTGAGAGACTGTTCCACAAGAACCAGTGGCCAGAGCAAGTAACTACACTGTGATAGGTGACACAGCAAATCTGTAAGGAAAATGTTGACTAAGCAATTTAGAATAGGAAATGTTGACAGAAAAGTGTGACCAATAATTAAAGCTCTCATAACACACTGCATACAACTCCCCTCTATCACTATTTGCATTGCAATTAACGTAACAGGAAGAGTCAGCCATGATAAATTATGCTCACTCATTTCTGACATGACCGATATATTAAACTTTTCTTTGCCGCTAATGTTTAAATAAATTGCCCCTTTTATTTAGTTTCCCCGTGTGCCACATGATATTTACCAACTATGAAACAACATGTTCCCAGGCCTCTGTCAATATTACTCCATAACTGGCCTTGTTTCTCAACTTTCCCCACAATAAACTCACTCTATAGACCAGAGGTGGGCAATTATTTGGGCTGCAGGGCCACTTAACACATTTTGGTGAGCTGTTGAGATCCGCCCACCAAAGTTCCCCCCTAAGGTGCGTGGCTGCACGGTTGTGCTCCCCAGCTCCTGCCGCTGGAAGAGTTACTGCACATGCGTGGCTGCAAAGTAGCCGATCACACAGCAAATTTATATAAGAATATAAGAAATAGGAGCAGGAGTAGGCCATTTGGCTGATTTGATCTTGACCTCAACTCCACTTCCCTGCCCGTTCCCCATAACCCTCGACTCCCTTATCGTTTAAAAATCTGTCTATCTCCACCTTAAATATATTCAATGACCCAGCCTCCACAGCTCTCTGGGGTAGAGAATTCCACAGATTCACGACCCTCAGAAAAGAAATTCCTTCTCATCTCCATTTTAAAATGGGCAACCGCTTATTCTGAAGCTATGCCCCCTAGTTCTAGATTCCCCCACGAAGGGAAATATCTCCAATAAGTATAGGCCCAACCTGCTCAACCTTTCTTCATAAGCCAACCCCTTCATCTCAGGAATCAACCTAGTAAACCTTCTCTGAACTGCCACCAAAGCAAGTAAATCCCTCCTTAAATAAGGAGACCAAAACTGTACGCAGCACTCCAGGTGTGGTCTCACCAACGCCCTGTACAGTTGAAGCAGGACTTCCCTACTTTTATACTCCATCCCCCTGGCAATAAAGACCAACATTCCATTTGCCTTCCTAATTATTTGCTGTACCTGCATACTAACTTTTTGTGTTTCATGTACAAGGACCCCCAGATTCCTCTGTATTGCAGCATTTTGTAATCTCTTTCCATTTAAATAATAATTTGCTTTTTTTTTCCCCGACCAAATAGGATAACCTCATATTTTTCCACATTATACTCCATCTGCCAAATTTTTGCACATTCACTTAGCCTATCTATATCCCTTTGCAGATTCTTTGTGTCCTCCTCACAACTTGCTTTCCCACCTAACTTTGTATTAGCTAATTTGGCTACATTACACTCGGTCCCTTCATCCAAGTCATTAATATAGATTGTATATAGTTGAGGCCCCAGCACTGATCCCTGTGGCACCCACTAGTTACAGTTTGCCATCTTGAAAATAACCCATTTATCCAGAGTCTGTTAATTAGACAATCCTCTATCCATGCTAATATAATACCCCCAACCCCATGAGCTCTTATCTTGTGCAGTAACCTTTTATGTGGACCTTATCGAATGCTTTCTGGAAATTTAAAGGGACCATGCGTGAAAAAAATTAGAGGGACCATTGCAAAAACATAAACACTGCAGAAACATAAATTCAGATAGTCGTCATATGCTATCTTACATACATAGAAACATAGAAAAATAGGTGCAGGAGTAGGTCATTCGGCCCTTCTAGCCTACACCGCCATTCAATGAGTTCATGGCTGAACATGCAACTTCAGTACCCCATTCCTGTTTGCTCGCCATACCCCTTGATCCCCCTAGTAGTAAGGACTTCATCTAACTCCCTTTTGAATATATTTAGTGAATTGGCCTCAACTACTTTCTGTGCTAGAGAATTCCACAGGTTCACCACTCTCTGGGTGAAGAAGTTTCTCCTCATCTCGGTCCGAAATGGCTTGCCCCTTATCCTCAGACTGTGACCCCTGGTTCTGGACTTCCCCAACATTGGGAACATTCTTCCTGCATCTAACCTGTTTAAACCCGTCAGAATTTTAAACGTTTCTGAGGTCCCCTCTCATTCTTCTGAACTCCAGTTAATACAAGCTCAGTTGATCCAGTCTTTCTTGATAGGTCAGTCCCACCATCCCGGGAATCAGTCTGGTGAACCTTCGCTGCACTCCCTCAATAGCAAGAATGTCCTTCCTCAAGTTAGGTGACCAAAACTGTACACAATACTCCAGGTGTGGCCTCACCAAGGCCCTGTACAACTGTAGCAACATCTCCCTGCCCCTGTACTCAAATCCCCTCGCTATGAAGCCAACATGCCATTTGCTTTCTTAACCGCCTGCTGTACCTGCATGCCAACCTTCAATGACTGATGTACCATGACACCCAGGTCTCGTTTCACTTCTCCTTTTCCTAATCTGTCACCATTCAGATAATAGTCTGTCTCTCTGTTTTTACCACCAAAGTGGATAACCTCACATTTATCCACATTATACTTCATCTGCCATGCATTTGCCCACTCACCTAAACTATCCAAGTCACTCTGCAGCCTCATAGCATCCTCCTCGCAGCTCACACTGCCACCCAACTTAGTGTCATCCGCAAATTTGGAGATACTACATTTAATCCCCTCGTCTAAATCATTAATGTACAGTGTAAACAGCTGAGGCCCCAGGACAGAACCTTGTGGTACCCCACTAGTCACTGCCTGCCATTCTGAAAAGTACCCATTTACTCCTACTCTTTGCTTCCTGTCTGACAACCAGTTCTCAATCTACGTCAGCACATTACCCACAATCCCATGTGCTTTAACTTTGCACATTAATCTCTTGTGTGGAACCTTGTCGAAAGTCTTCTGAAAGTCCAAATATACCACATCAACTGGTTCTCCCTTGTCCACTTTACTGGAAACATCCTCAAAAAATTCCAGAAGATTTGTCAAGCATGATTTCCCTTTCACAAATCCATGCTGACTTGGACCTATCATGTCACCTCTTTTCAAATGCGCTGCTATGACATCCTTAATAATTGATTCCATCATTTTACCCACTACTGAGGTCAGGCTGACCGGTCTATAATTCCCTGTTTTCTCTCTCCCTCCTTTTTTAAAAAGTGGGGTTACATTGGCTACCCTCCACTCCATAGGAACTGATCCAGAGTCAATGGAATGTTGGAAAATGACTGTCAATGCATCCGCTATTTCCAAGGCCACCTCCTTAAGTACTCTGGGATGCAGTCCATCAGGCCCTGAGGATTTATCGGCCTTCAATCCCATCAATTTCCCCAACACAATTTCCCGACTAATAAAGATTTCCCTCCGTTCCTCCTTCTTACTAGACCCTCTGACCCCTTTTATATCCGGAAGGTTGTTTGTGTCCTCCTTAGTGAATACCGAACCAAAGTACTTGTTCAATTGGTCTGCCATTTCTTTGTTCCCAGTTATGACTTCCCCTTATTCTGACTGCAGGGGACTGACGTTTGTCTTTACTAACCTTTTTCTCCTTACATATGTATAGAAACTTTTGCAATCCGCCTTAATGTTCCCTGCAAGCTTCTTCTCGTACTCCATTTTCCCTGCCTGGATCAAACCCTTTGTCCTCCTCTGCTGAGTTCTAAATTTCTCCCAGTCCCCGGGTTCGCTGCTATTTCTGGCCAATTTGTATGCCACTTCCTTGGCTTTAATACTATCCCTGATTTCCCTTGATAGCCACGGTTGAGCCACCTTCCCTTTTTTATTTTTACGCCAGTTCATCCATGCGGTCTCTAAATGTCTGCCATTGCCCATCCACAGTCAACCCCTTCAGTATCATTCGCCAATCTATCCTAGCCAATTCACACCTCATACCTTCAAAGTTACCCTTCTTTAAGTTCTGGACCATGGTCTCTGAATTAACTGTTTCATTCTCCATCCAAATGCAGAATTCCACCATATTATGGTCACTCTTCCCCAAGGGGCCTCGCACAACGAGATTGCTAATTAATCGTCTCTCATTACACAACACCCAGTCTAAGATGGCCTCCCCCCTCGTTGGTTCCTCGACATATTGGTCTAGAAAACCATTCCTTATGCACTCCAGGAAATCCTCCTCCACCGTATTGCTTCCAGTTTGGTTAGCCCAATCTATGTGCATATTAAAGTCACCCATTATAACTGCTGTACCTTTATTGCATGCACCCCTAATTTCCTGTTTGATGCCCTCCCCAACATCACTACTACTGTTTGGAGGTCTGTACACAACTCCCACTAACGTTTTTTGCCCTTTGGTGTTCTGCAGCTCGACCCATATAGATTCCACATCATCCAAGCTGATGTCTTTCCTAACTATTGCATTAATCTCCTCTTTAATCAGCAAGGCTACCCCACCTCCTTTTCCTTTTATTCTATCCTTCCTGAATGTTGAATACCCCTGGATGTTGAGTTCCCAGCCCTGATCATCCTGGAGCCACGTCTCCGTAATCCCAATCACATCATATTTGTTAACATCTATTTGCACAGTTAATTCCTCCTCCTTATTGTGGATACTCCTTGCATTAAGACACAAAGCCTTCAGGCTTGTTTTTTTAACACCCTTTGTCCTTTTATAATTTTGCTATACAGTGGCCCTTTTTGTTCTTTGCCTTGAGTTTCTCTGCCCTCCACTTTTCCTCATCTCCTTTCTGTCTTTTGCTTTTGTCTCCTTTTTGTTTCCCTCTGTCTCCCTGCATTGGTTCCCATCCCCCTGCCATATTAGTTTAACTCCTCCCCAACAGCACTAGCAAACACTCCCCCTAGGACATTGGTTCCGGTCCTGCCCAGGTGCAGACCATCCGGTTTGTACTGGTCCCACCTCCCCCAGAACCGGTTCCAATACCCCAGGAATTTGAATCCCTCCCTGCTGCACCACTGCTCAAGCCACGTATTCATCTGCGCTATCCTGCGATTCCTACTCTGACTAGCACGTGGCACTGGTAGCAATCCCGAGATTACTACTTTTGAGGTCCTACTTTTTAATTTAGCTCCTTGCTCCTTAAATTCGTTTCGTAGGACCTCATCCCTTTTTTTACCTATGTCGTTGGTACCAATGTGCACCATGACAACTGACTGTTCTCCCTCCCTTTTTAGAATGTCCTGCACCCGCTCCGAGACATCCTTGACCCTTGCACCAGGGAGGCAACATACCATCCTGGAGTCTCGGTTGCGGCCGCAGAAACGCCTATCTATTCCCCTCACAATTGAATCCCCTATCACTATCGCTCTCCCACTCTTTTTCCTGCCCTCCTGTACAACAGAGCCAGCCACGGTGCCATGAACTTGGCTGCTGCTGCCCTCCCCTGATGAGTCATCCCCCCCAACAGCACTCAAAGCAGTATATCTGTTTTGCAGGGGAATGACCACAGGGGACCCCTGCACTACCTTCCTTGCATTACTCTTCCTGCTGGTCTTCCATTCCCTATCTGGCTGTGGACCCTTCTCCTGCAGTAAGACCAACTCGCTACACGTGCTACACACGTCATTCTCAACATCGTGGATGCTCCAGAGTGAATCCACCCTCAGCTCCAATTCCGCAACGCGGACCGTCAGGAGCTCGAGGCGGATACACTTCCCGCACACATAGTCGTCAGGGACACCGGAAGTGTCCGAGTTCCCACATGGTACAGGAGGAGCATAACACCCGACCGAGCTCTCCTGCCATGACTTAACCCTTAGATACACTTAAATTGGCAACAACAATGTTAAAAGTTACTGACTGATATAAAAAAGAAAAAGAAAAGCTGCTCACCAATCACCAGCCAATCACTTACCCCCTAGGCTGTGACGTCACCTTTCTGTTTCTTTCTACTTCTTTTTTGCCTTCTCCCTGTCGCTGCACAAGTACGCCTTTTATAGGCCTCTGCTGATCCCCGGACTCACGCCTCAGCGACCACGAACTCCGCTGCCTCTCGCGGCCTTTTATAGGCCTCTGCTCATCTCCGGACTCACGCCTCAGCGACCACAAACTCCCGCTGCCTCTCGCGGCCTTTTATAAGCCTCTGCTGATCCCCGGACTCACGCCTCAGCGACCACGAACTCCCGCTGCCTCTCGCGGCCTTTTATAGGCCTCTGCTGATCCCCGGACTCACGCCTCAGCGACCCCTTGTCCACTCTACTGAAAACATCCTCAAAAAATTCCAGAAGATTTGTCAAGCATGATTTCCCTTTCACAAATCCATGCTGACTTGGACCTATCATGTCACCTCTTTCCAAATGCGCTGCTATGACATCCTTAATAATTGATTCCATCATTTTACCCACTACTGAGGTCAGGCTGACTGGTCTATAATTCCCTGTTTTCTATCTCCCTCCTTTTTTAAAAAGTGGGGTTACATTGGCTACCCTCCACTCGATAGGAACTGATCCACAACATGTATTGGATACTGCTTAGAAATGAATCAAAGATAAAAGTTAAAAATGTTGTGGTATCTTCTGGTCTCTGTAAATCAGTGCTGTGAAATGGAACTGTACCCTCTTTAGAGCCTGTGTCAGCATCAATTTCCCACCTCAGTCATCCTTATGTCCCTCTGCAAAGATTACTATTGCTGTCCCAGTTGGTGCTAGATGAAGAATCCCCTGCCGTAGTACTCTGGATACCAGGAGAGGAAAGATCCAGCACCGGTCACTTTCTTCGGTAAAAGAGTTGTGGAAATGAGCAGCCATGACTCCACTCTAAAATGTACAGGGCATATTTGAGTACACAGTACATTCTGGGTACGGATGTCCGCCATTGGAGCCCAGAATCCATGGAAAGGATCCTTTTAAGATCGGGCCAGGGAGAATCGCTTTTGCGAATTATTAATTTGAATGAAGAATTACTATAGTTTTACCTTGGCTGCAATTCGGTTTGTCTCTTACCCATGAGTGAAAGTGGATAGACGAATGTGCAGCTCGAACTCCGGCTCATGTTCTATTTCGGTCCCATTCTGCGGGCCGGATAGAATGATCTGGCGGGTCAGATATGGCCCACGGGCCTTAATTTGTCCACCACTGCTATAGACAATGCAGAGCAGAAGTGGCTGCAATTCCTGGATTCACTCATTTTAGTAAAAAAGGTAGACATTTTTAATAAGTGATTTACTTCCTTTGGTCTCCGTATTTAAAGAAGGATGCACTTGCATTGGAGGCTGTTCAGAGAAGGTTCACTAGGTTGATTCTGGAGATGAGGAGGTTGACTTATGAAGATAGGTTGAGTAGGTTGGGCCTATACTCATTGGAGTGCAGAAGAATGAGAGGTGATCTTATCGAAACATATAAGATAACGAGGGGGCTCGACAAGGTGGCTGCAGAGAGGATATTTCCACTCATAGGGGAAACTAAAGCTCGGGGACATAGGGCTAGAACCTTCACTTTTGAGCTTATCGCCCAAAAATGGGTGTATTTCTGGTGTGGGCATTAAAAAGGGATATTCTCATCCATTCTCAAAGCACCTAGTTTATATTTTTGAAAATGGACGTTACCACGAGCTATATCAAATGGGCAGTAGCGTTAAATTTTTGTGACCTTCTGCCGCAAAGTGTGGCCGTCCTTAGCAACGGCATGGCAACACTCGATTCCCGCGATTCAGGAGGTCAGGGGTCATGACATGCGCAGAAGAGGGAGAGAGAGAGAGAGAGAGAGAGAGAGAGAGAGAGAGAGAGCTCAGAGGCACTGAAAGCGTGTGTGGCTGTGGTGTGTGCGTGTTTGGCTGTTGTGGGAGGAACAACGGAGAACCACCAGCAGCAAAATGCCTACTAAGCACCAAGAACATAGCTGGCACCGAGTTTTTGTCCAACAAATAAGATATAACATGGGAGGGATGGTGGAGGCTCTGGAGCTGGTAGCCAGGAACACTGATGGAAGAGGGCTCCCAGTGGTCCCAGAGCACCGCACTGCACCCCAAGGTGATGCTTTCGTGTGGTTGGCACCCCCATTGTCAACCACACGAGAGCCAGCAGCAACATCTTGCTCATGGCTCAGAGCACGCTTCCACCTCGGCACCGTCCTCTCTCGTATCCGTCCAAGCAGCGCTTTGGCTGTCACCCCCCTGCCACCCCCAATGAAGTATCGCCTGAGGACCTCCTCGGCCAGGCGGCTGGGAGTCAGGAGGGTAAGAGGTGGGGTAGAGAAGCGGGGAGGGTTGGGAAGGGTTGGTTTGTACAGAAATACTGATGATTTCAGACAAATGTTCGGTTTAAATGTTTTGTATTTAATAAAACCTTGCAGCACATTGGCTCAGATAGCTGCACCATTACACGCTGGTGACTCATAGAAACATAGAAACAATAAAAAATAGGTGCAGGAGTAGGCCATTCGGCCCTTCGACCCTGCACCACCATTCAATAAGATCATGGCTGATCATGAAACTCCAGTACCCCATTCCTGCTTTCTCTCCATACCTCTTGATCCCTTTAAACCACAAGGGCTGCATCTAACTCCCTTTTGAATATATCTAACGAACTGGCCTCAACAACTTTCTGTGGTAGAGAATTCCACAGGTTCACAATTCTCCAAGTGAAGAAGTTTCTCCTCATCTTGGTTCTAAATGGCTTACCCCTTTACCCTTAGATTGTGACCCCTGGTTCCCAACATCGGGAACATTCTTCCTGCATCTAACCTGTCCAATCCCATCAGAATTTTATATGTTTCTATGAGATCCCCTCTCATTCTTCAAAATTCCAGTGAATATAAACTGAGTCGATCCAGGAATTGAATGTAACATTTCCAAGTTTGCAGATGACACAGATGGATAGGTTAGGTGAGTGGGCAAATGCATGGCAGATAAAGTATAATGTGGATAAATGTGAGGTTATCCACTTTGGTGGTGAAAACAGAGAGTCAGACTATTATCTGAATGGTGACAGATTAGGAAAACGGGAGGTGCAACGAGACCTGGGTGTCATGGTACATCAGTCATTGAAGGTTGGCATGCAGGTACAGCAGGCGGTTAAGAAAGCAAATGGCATGTTGGCCTTCATAGTGAGGGGATTTGAGTACAGGGGCAGAGAGGTGTTGCTACAGTTGTACAGGGTTTTGGTGAGGCCACACCTGGAGTATTGTGTACAGTTTTGGTCTCCTAACTTGAGGAAGGACATTCTTGCTATTGAGGGAGTGCAGCGAAGGTTCACCAGACTGATTCCCGGGATGGCGGGACTGACATATCAAGAAAGACTGGATCAACTGCGCTTGTATTCACTGGAGTTCAGAAGAATGAGAGGGGACCTCATAGAAACGTTTAAAATTCTGACGGGGTTAGACAGGTTAGATGCAGGAAGAATGTTCCCAATGTTGGGGAAGTCCAGAACCAGGGGTCACAGTCTAAGGATAAGGGGTAAGCCATTTAGGACCGAGATGAGGAGAAACTTCTTCACCCAGAGAATGGTGAACCTGTGGAATTCTCGACCACAGAAAGTTGTTGAGGCCAATTCACTAAATATATTCAAAAGGGAGTTAGATGAAGTCCTTACTACTAGGGGGATCAAGGGGTATAGCGAGAAAGCAGGAAGGGGGTACTGAAGTTGCATGTTTAGCCATGAACTCATTGAATGGCGGTGCAGGCTAGAAGGGCCGAATGGCCTACTCCTGCACCTATTTTCTATGTTTCTATGTTTCTATGACACTAAGCTGGGTGGCAGTGTGAGCTCTGAGGAGGATGCTAAGACGCTGCAGGGTGACTTGGACAGGTTAGGTGAGTGGGCAAAGGCATGGCAGATGCAGTATAATGAGGATAAATGTGATATTATCCACTTTGGTGGCAAAAACAGAAAGGTAGAGTATTATCTGAATGGTGACAGATTAGGAAAAGGGGAGGTGCAACGAGACCTGGTACATCAGTCATTGAAAGTTGGCATGCAGGTACAGCAGGCGGTGAAGAAGGCAAATGGCATGTTGGCATTCATAGCGAAAGGATTTGAGTATAGGTGCAGGGAGGTCTTACTGCAGTTGTATAGGGTCTTGGTGAGGCCACACCTTGAATATTGTGTACAGTTTTGGTCTCCTAATCTGAGGATGGTCATTCTTGCTATTGAGGGAGTGCAGCGAAGGTTCACCAGACTGATTCTTGGGATGGCAGGACTGACATATGAAGACAGACTGGATCAACTGGGCCTTTATACACTGGAGTTTAGAAGGATGAGAGGGGATCTCATAGAAACTTATAAGATTCTGACGGGACTGGACAGGTTAGATGCGGGAAGAATGTTCCCGATGATGGGGAAGTCCAGAACCAGGGGACACAGTCTTAGGATAAAGAGTAGGCTATTTCGGACTCAGATGAGGAGAAACTTCTTCACTCAGAGTTGTTAACCTGTGGAATTCCCTACCGCAGAGAGTTGTTGATGCCAGTTCACTGGATATATTCAAGAGGGAGTTAGATATGGCCCTTATGGCTAAAGGGATCAAGGGGTATGGAGAGAAAGCAGGAAAGGGATACTGAGGGAATGATCACCCATGATCTTATTAAATGGTGGTGCAGGCTTGAGGGGCCGAATGGTCTACTCCTGCACCTATTTTCTATCTTTGTATGTTTCTATTTAATACTATCCCTAATTTCCCTTGTTAGCCACGATTGAACCACCTTCCCCGTTTTATTTTTACGCCAGACAGGGATGTACAATTGTTGAAGTTCATCCATGTGATCTTTAAATGTCTGTCTTTGCCTATCCACCGTCAACTCTTTAAGTATCATTCGCCAATCTATCCTAGCCAATTCACGTCTCCTACTATCGAAGTTACTTTTCTTTAAGATCAGGATCCTAGTCTCTGAATTAACTGTGTCACTCTCCATCTTAATGAAGAATTCTACCATATTATGGTCACTCTTCCCCAAGGGGCCTCACACAAGATTGCTAATTAATCCTCTCTTGTTACACACCATGTCTAGGATGGCCAAGCCTCTAGTTGGTTCCTCGACATATTGGTCCAGAAAACCATCCCTTATACACTCCAGGAAATCTTCCTCCACCGTATTGCTACCAGTTTGGTTAGCACAATCTACATGGAGATTAAAGTCACCCATGATAACTGCTGTACCTTTATTGCACGCATCCCTAATTTCCTATTTGATGCCATCCCCAACCTCACTACTACTGTTTGGTGGTCTGCACACAACTCCCACTAGCATTTTCTGCCCTTTGGTGTTCCACAGCTCTACCCATACAGATTCCACATTAGCCAAGCTAATGTCCTTCCTTACTATTGCATCCTCCTCTTTAACCAGCAACGCTACCCCACCTCCTTTTCCTTTCTGTCTATCCTTCCTGAATATTGAATACCCCTGGATGTTGAATTCCCAGCCTTGGTCACCCTAGAGCCATGTCTCCGTAATCCCAATTACATCATATCCGTTAACAGCTATCTGCGCAGTTAATTCATCCACCTTATTATGAATGCTCCTCGCATTGAGACACAGAGCCTTCAGGCTTGTTTTTTTAACACTCTTTGTCCTTTGAGAGTTATGTTGTAATGTGGCCCTTTTTGATTTTTGCCTTTGATTTCTCTGCCCTCCATTTTTCTTTATCTCCTTTCTACCTTTTGCTTCTACCCCCATTTTACTTCCCTCTGTCTCCCTGCATAGATTACCATCCCTCTGCCATATTAGTTTAACCCCTCCCCAACAGCACTAGCAGACCGTCTGGTTTGTACTGGTCCCACCTCCCCCAGAACCAGTTCCAATGTCCCAGGAATTTGAATCTCTCCCTCTTGCACCATTCCTCAAACCACATATTCATCTTAACTATCCTGCTATTTCTACTCTCTAACTAGCACGTGGCACTGGTAGCAATCCTGAGATTACTACATTTGAGGTCCTACTTTTTAAATTTAACACCTAGCTCCCTAAATTCAGCTTGGAGGACCTCATCCCCGTTTTTAACCTATATCGTTGGTACCTATTTGCACCACGACAACTGGCTGTTCACCCTCCCCCTCCAGAATGCCCTGCAGCTGCTCCGAGACATCCTTGACCCTTGCACCAGGAAGGCAACATATCATTCTGGAGTCTCAATTACAGCCACAGATACGCCTATCTATTCCCCTTACAATAGCATCCCCTCCCACTATAGCTCTCCCACACTTTTTCCTGCCCTCCTGTGCAGCAGAGCCACCCATGGTGCCATGAACTTAGCTGCTGCTGCCTTCCCCTGATGAGTCATCTCCCCCAACAGTACCCAAAACAGTATATCTGATTTGGAGGGAGATGACCGCAGGGAACTCCTGCACTACCTTCCTTCCACTGCTCTGCCTGATGGTCACCCATTCCCATCTGCCTGTGTAACCTTTACCTGCGGCATGACCAACTTACTAAACATGCCATTCACGACATCCTCAGCATCGCGGACGCTCCATAGTGAATCCATGCGCAGCTCCAGTGCCGCAATGCGGTCTGTCAGGAGCTGCAGCTGGACACACTTCCTGTACACATAGTAGTCAGGGACACTGGAAGCGTCCCTGACTTCCCAAATAGCACAGGGCATATCAAAGGGTATAATCACACTTAACTTCAATCAACGTAAACTTTAACTGTCACCAAGGTGATGCCCACCATTGATGTCTGACCTGCACACCCAGCAGTGTGTCAGCCTTCTAAATAACACCAATGTTCTTTCACGCAAAGCGATCATTGATGAGCTCCTGACGTAAGGCTCTTGCAGCTATCATGCCACCATGGGCCCTTTCATGTGGTCTACAGGATGGCAGGGGCATGGCTTCAGTGTCAGCCTGATTGTCTGGGCCAATGTCTGCGCCGCCTCCTCATCCTCCTCTTCCTCTCTCTCGTGAGGTGGACTGTCAGACTAATCGGGCAATTCTTGTCCCCTCTTGATAGCCAAGTTGTGTAGCATGGAGCAGGCCACCATAAATTGAGCTACCTGCTCAGGGTGGTATTGGAGCTTGCCTCCTGAGTGGTCCAGGCATCTAAAGCACTGCTTCAGCACTCCAATGGGTTTCTCCACGATATTGCGAGTTGCTCTGTGGCTCTCGTTGTATTGCCTCTCGACCTCGGTGTGGGTGTCACACAGGAGGGTCATCAGGCAGGTGGCGAGGCCATATCCTTTGTCCCCAAGCATCCAGCATTAACCTTGTGGCTCATTGTTAAACAAGTCAGATACAGTGCTCTCACGCAGGATGTGCGCATCATGGATGCTGCCTGGAAATTGAGCATTCACAGTCAGTATAATTTGCTGGTGGTCGACAACCAGCTGGACATTCAGGGAGTGGAATTCCTTGAGGTTCCTGAAAACCACAGCATCCTGAAAAGGTGCCCGCATCGCAACGTGCGCACAGTCTATTGCTCCCTGCACCTTGGGGAAGTTTGCAATTCTGGAGAAACCTAGAGCCCTCTCACTCTGTGCCTCCCTGATCATAGGGAAGCTGATCAAATCCTTCCTGCATGCGTACAGGGCTTCAGTGACCTGTCTAATGCAGCGATGTGTGGCATGCTGAGAAAGTCCGCAAATATCGGCAGCTGTGGCCTGAAGCATAGAACGACAGTGCCGTGGTGACTCTGACCTCGACTGACAGTGCAGTTCTGATGGTGGTCTGCCCTTATCAGCTGGCATACCTCAATGATAACCTCTTTGTGGAAGCGCAGTCTCCGAAGGCAGATGGTGTCGGGCAAGTCGATGTAAGAATGCTTCTCCTTGTACTTGCGGGGGGTGTAACGTCTGGTCCGCCTCATCTGTCTGTCACTTCAAAGCACATAATGCAGTGCAGCGTTCCTTCGGCAATGTCGAGTCTGCTGCATGTATTTAGTCACCAAGAGAGGGTGAGAACAGACAGGTCCCATTGCAGTAGCTCTTTTTCCACGATTGGTCACAAACAAGGAATGTCCGGACGAGCACACCTCTTCAATTCCAATCGGTCACAGTGTGGTCAAGATGTTTTTAGAGACGTTCACATCAACTCCAATGACCTGCAGAGTACAGCCGAACTCCGCCAAGGTTGAAACACATCAAGGATGCAACACGTGATCGACAACATGGCGTCCATAACGCTGTGATTCGTTGCGGTTAGTTCCACTTTTTGTGGACGATTTTTTGAGCGAGCGATATTGTGGGCGAAATGTGTGCGAGGTGGTGAAATTGATGATGGGCAAGCTCCATGGCCGCTAGTTTGGGTAAATATGCTCTTTACGACAAAAAACAGTCGCCGGGCGTTAATATTGAATCTCGGCGTTAATTCCGTGCAGAAAGTAACGCTGGGCGATATTATGGGCGTTGAATTCGCCCCAAAAAAGTGGGCGGTGGTAATATTTTTTCTCAGCGTTAACCACATGGGGAAAGTAACGCTCGGCAATAAGTTTCCAAAAAATGCCCGCCAGTTTCCATTTTGTGCCAAAATGGGTGGTATATGGGCGTTACGTCATTTCAGCAGTAAAATGGGCATTAAGTGGGTGTTAAACAGGCAAAGAAAGTGGAGGTTCTAGTCCATTGTCTTAGAATAAGGGGCTGCCCATTTAAAACTGAGATGAGGAGAAATTTTTCCTCTCAGAGGGTTGTAAATCTATGGAATTCTCTGCCCCAGAGAGCTGTGGAAGCTGGGTCATTGAATATATTTAAGGCGGAGATAGACAGATTTTTGAGGGAGTAAAACGTTAGGGGAGCGGGCAGGGAAGCGGAGCCGAGTCCATGATGAGATCAGCCATCATCATCATCATAGGCAGTCCCTCGAATCGAGGATGACTTGCTTCCACATCAAAAAGTTCACAGGTATTTCAATGATGGACCTAAAATTCCAGGTCCGAACTAAATCTTGAAAGGTGGAGGATGCCTGTGCTTGAATTTTTTTAGCGTGTGGTGACCGTTGCACACCAGCCACCACACGGGTTTGACAGAGCTAGCTCCAGTAGCAAGGATTAACCAAGATGACTGGAGACCTGCTCTGCTACATGGACCTAGTGCGCACACATATCGCAATGTGGGTTGGCCCGTGCTGCCCCTGGGCCCTCGCCTCTTCTGAGCCCTGAATTCACACCTCTCCTGGGCCCCAATCACATCCCTCTATAATCTCTCGTCGCTCCTTCGCCCGACCTCGCCGCTCCTGCAGTACCTGCCCTTGCTGCAATCACCGACCTGGACCTTGATGACGTCACTCTTTGCTGCCGTTGCTCTCCTGCTCCAGCTCGCATTGCTCCCTGGAGTGGTATGCTGCCACGCTGCTCCTTCCACTCCCCGATAGTGCTCGCAGGCCGGGGGCCGCACAGACTGTTGGGCCAGGCCGCCACGCTGCTCCTTCCCCTCCCTCGTTCAATCCTCCCATGACCTTATTCAATAGCGGAGCAAGCTAGAGGAGCCAAATGGCCTACACCTGCTCCTATTTTGTATGTTCTTATGTTGACTGCTGACCTCAAACTGGACTTACCTACTGGAGATACCCAGGGGGAAAAATGGATAAATCCTTAAAATTACCAGCAATTATTTACTACAGGTTGAACCTCCCTTATCCAGAACCATTTGCAGCCACCAGTGGCGCAGAACTCCGACATGATCAAATTGAAATCCTTCCTCGCTGCCGACTCCCACAATCGCTGGTCTGACCCCACGATCCACCACCCCCCCCCCCTGACCCCCTCACTGTGATCGCTCTGCTGCACTTGCACTCCCAGCCCCAAGCCAGCCAGCTCTGATATTCCCTTGCTCAGTACCTGTACCATCCAGTTTAACGTGACCACCCCTCGTCCAGAAAAATCCCTTATCCAGAACAGGCTAGGTCCCAAGGATTCTGGATAAGGGAGGTTCAACTTGTAGCAGTGTAAGGATAAGAGCGTTACACCATATAACACAATGTATTCTTTTGCTGCTAAGGTGGGCTCTGTGTAATTGAAACGAGGTGGGTAATGTTAACCCAACTCACCTGGTGGGATTAGATTAACTGCCCATTTAACATTATCCATGGCAGCCAGGGGTGTTGCCATGTCACTAACAAGCCATCCAATCACTTGACCAGATCTCCTTGAAGAGCTCAGGGAGGGTAGAATTCCTGCAGATGTTGCATCATGGCAACTTCCAGTAAATCTGGCATTCATGTGAAGGATACTTTGTACTGGTTCACAAACTACCCGAGTTCAAATTCCACAATGATAGTTTGAAAACTTGAATTCAGTTAAAAACAATCTGCAAATAAAAAGCTGATATCAGCAAAAGTGACCCTGACGCTGTTGGATTGTCATAAAAATCCAACTGGTTCATTAATGTCCTTTAGGGATGGAAACCTTACCCAGACTGGTCTATGTGATTCCAGTCCTACATCAACATGGTTGATTCTTAATTGCCCACTGAAGTGGCCTAGCAAGTCACTTAGTTGTATCAAACTGCTACAAACCATATGGGCTGTACCAGTTTATGAAGAAGCCCCATCAATACCTTCTCAGGACAACTAGGGATGGGCGATAAAAGCCGGCCTCATCAGCGACGCCCATGTTCCCAGAATGAATAAAAAAGAAAGATGCTGCCGCTCTCTTATTTCTTCCACCTTATACTGCTCCTCTTCCAATAAAACTCCGAACAAGGGAATGTCCATTGGGAATTCCATACCAGGTACTTAGAACTTCTTAGTGGTCTCATAATCCCTCGAATTCTCAGAGGCAAATGTAAGGTAAGAAAATCCTTTAAAAGCTCTTCTGTAGCTCCAGCAATCTCTCGAATGTTTTGTCAAGCTCCAATGAAAGACACTTCTGCCAGTATCAACTGATTAATATCATCCCAACGTAGCACAAGTGCATTGCAAATGTAACTTCTGTGATTTTGTTTCCAGACAGGAATGGGCCCCACCCCAGAATCCACTATTGAATATGCCATTGCACTGAAATAGCGCCCAAGAAATTCAGTAAAAATTAGTCTTTTTGGAGCTACAGTGTGTTATTACAGCCACTGATTTACAGTGGTATTCCAGCAATTTTGCCAGTATTTTGAGATTGAACTCTGAAATTTTGATAATTTTTCTATGAAAATTGTAAATCAGTGAACATTATTATTATTATTGCTGTTATATGTTCCTTTATATATTTACCCAATTTTATCTTATCTTTTTTAAAGCCTATGATGCACAGCAAAACGATATACAGTAAGTACCAGGCTGGAGGTAGAAACCTGACACTGAGCAGCATTGGGAGAGGGGGAAGAGAGGCCATGTTCAGCAGCACTGGGGAAGTCCTGAGATGTTGTAGTATTAGGAGAGGGATGTGCCCTGGGGTTTGGAAGAACTGAGGTTGGTGTCCTAGACTTTGGTAACATTGCGGCAAGGGTCAATAATCGTTTTCAAATAAAATTATTTTTCTCATAATGGTTCCAAAATTCCCGGGCCTGTTTTCTCTAACCCCTGCAATTGCTTCATTAGAGTGTTTTAATTCTAAAAATATAAACAAACCAAAGCTATCCAGAATAGCCTTTATATCCTTTTGAAACATTTAGAAGAAAAGAAAGAAAAAAGACTTGCATTTACCTGAAAATCTTTCAGAATTTAATTTTAGTTTGCTTTTTGTTTGGGCAAAAGCTCAGAAATAATTTTGCAGCAAGAGGAAAGACACTAAGGAAAATAAAATATTCTATTAACTAAAATATTTTATTGTCTTAACCTACCCACAAATTCTAAATATCCATTTATAAAGCATTTTTTTTTAAATGAAGCACCGATGATTACTTTTTCTGGCTGGCGAGCTATCTTTGACTTACACTGTCTCTGAGCTAAAAAAAATTAAGCAGTTAATTACAACTGAAAATTTACCTAAAAAATTCATTCTGCAGCTTGTTTTAAAAACATTTAGAAACTCTCAGAAACCTCTCTGTGCAAGGAATGGGATGCATATCAGCTTCTGTCAGGTCATTTCGTTTCTAGGAGCCTGAAACTGATGGTCCTACCGCCGGCAGCCGCCGGGTTTTCTCGACAGTTTCCCCGTTTATTTCGGCGCGTTCCCCTCCGTGAGAAATTGGTCAGGCCCTCACGCCGACGCTTTGGAAGGACCACTGGGCAGCGTCCAAAAAAAGGTCCTCCCGCCCGAGATTCATCCAAGCGGTCCTCTGCTCCTGCAGGAGAAAAGGCCACCACATGGAAGCAGGTCTTACCTGGACGGTAGGTATGAAGACCTGCAAGAAAAGGTAAGTGAGATTTGTTTCTTTACTTCGTTTGCAGCAATTTTGTGTGAAAGGGTCCTCTGAAGGTTTTGTAAGGTTTTGTTTATTTTTTGACTATTTTATTTTTTTGTGCGATCCCCTCCCCCCTCCCTGGGCCCGACTCCAGCCTTGGTGTAACTTTCTCCAGGATAGCATTTGCCACTCAGAATCCAACCTACTCCCCTCTACCGCCCAGAATCGGCGTGCAACGCCCATTTTTGCTGCCGGGTGCTTTTTTCTTTCTATTTTGACCAAACTTCCACCCAAAGTACCGTCAGGATCTTACCGGTCTTTTCAATGGTAAATGGGCGCAACTGCCTTTGATCAATTTCAGTCCCTAGGGATCTACACAGAATGATGTAGTGCCTGGCCTTATAAAACCTAGAGACCAGTACCATCAGTGACTGCTATGGGCTCTGGCATGGTCATGTCATATTCCCAGATTGAACATCTCCTGCACTTCCCCTTTATATTCTCCCATGCTGTGTGACTATAGTGTGGGCATGTTGGCGTATCAGACTCCAGCTGCCTGTGTTTACCTCATGCACAAACCGCTTTGCATCGTCTGATTTGCTCGAGAACAGTAACTTGCTGTTTCTGTGTGGGAGATAGCGGAGCTGTCAGAGTAATTTGACCAATCAACCAACCCTTTTTATTATCAACCAATGCTAGCATCCTCCAGAGTACCCATAACACATGCGTTCATCTCCTCACAGGCAAGATAAGGTTTTAGCATGCATGTTCAGAGGATGGACTCAGTGCAAAAAACCGGAGAGCTCACTGATGTAAAATTCCACCTCTTCCCACCAGTATGTATGGAGTTACCCAGGTAATCTGTAACTTGACAAACCTCACTGGCAGGAGAACTAGCACCATCGCGCCTACCTGATGCCAGTGTTGTGGTCACATCAGCTTTTCTTGCTGTGTATGTTCAAGATTCTCCTGCATGTGCTCGGATAACCTGGCCATTTAATCCGTCAATGCACTCTGCTACATTTCCATCTTCATCAGTGATGGGCCCCAACCAAGCTTCTTTGATTTACGTTGAAGGACCACACACTTCACAGCAGTTTAAACCTTGTTCATCTGCCAATCGTAGAGGTCAAAGCTATTATATTTGACACTGTTACCACAATTGTGAAACTATCTGTGACTTAAAATTGGCCCCTCGATCCGGCAAAATATCTTCCATGATCCCAACTCAAATGAACATTTCCAACAATGCATCAACCACAACATTCACATCCATTGACACGAGAGTCCAGATACCTAGATGCATGATCCACCATTATCAAAATGAAGAGTTTCCTTAACTAACTTCTGAAAAGCATAGGGCCAGCAAATCTCTGCCACCATTTAAACCGTGCTCCCCCTTCCCTCAACACATCATAGTCCAAATGGCAGAAAATACTCCACAAGATGTATTTGTGCATTATTGGAATACACCCATCCATATTTGGGCAGTGATATTGAACACCCAATGTCACTTCCAGCAGGAAATTTCAGATGTAGCAGCCAATGTAACATCAGAGGAAAATCAGCACTCCAGTTCTTAAGCTAGACACATTACAGAGAGTAAACCTATAAACGATGGACAAAAATACTCAATTTCTGTTGTACCAGCTGGGAGCCCTCAGGATAATCCAAAATATGACAACAGCACCAACATGAACCAAATGGCAAGGCTCTGGTAACAATAAAGATAGGAATGACTTGAAAAAATTAAGTAGGAGGAAACAAACAATAAAATGGATGGCACAATAGGGTAGCATACTACCCTTTCACCTCCATGACTCAGGTTTGCCTCCAGCCCAGACTAATGGATGAAAAGTTCCTCCCTCTGCTGGCTGTAAAGGTGCAAACTTAAATGATTTGAAACCGTATCAAGCAGTGGGTAGATTTTCGTGGTTGGAACACATTAGCACTGAATTGGTTAGATGCCAGCACTAATCGTGCTCCTTACAAGAAGCGTGTCGATTTTGAGGGTGGGAGACCCAGCAGAGTGGCTGATCTTGATCGGCCTGTAGCAGTACCTTTAAGGGGAGCGGTGGAAGCATCAGAAGGGAGCAGAGGCTTGTAATGGCAGTGAAATTCTTTGCAGTACCTACAGCAGCAAGGAGATCAAATATTGGAAGATCTTAATATTCAAAACATACAAGCTATTGCAGCTAAAATGAGTGCCAGACCTGCTTTCAGCTCTTCCTTACTGCAGGTAAGGATCTCTTTAACTACTGTTGGAAAAGGCCAATTCCCCACCTGTACTGCCCATGGTTTGTAGATGGGTTGAGACGAAAATGGTGCCAGTGTCTAAACTGCTTAATTTGACCCTGATTTGCACATATTAATGAGACATTTGGATACACCAGCACAGCGAGACGAAAGGCATACGCTCAGCATCATAAAGAACAAGTTTAGGACATTGCAACTACTGGAAGGGGTTGCTAGGAAGGGTGGTCCAATCCAGGGCACTGAACCCATTTAAGAAGCAGCTGGATGTAAGAGGAAGACAGTCAGGTTCATATTGTGGAAGGATGAAATTAAATGGATCAAAGGTCCTTCTTCATCTGGAGTTCTCTTGTGGGAAGTGAATGAATCAATTTTTAAGAATGACAAATGACTCACCTGCCTTCATATGGAGATGAAGGTCATGTTTAGAAATGCATATCAGCAGAAAAGGAGAAGATGAAAGACAGGAATGGAGATACATTTAAATGTTTGCTAAATATTTTCTAAGATTATTCACACTAAGAAATGAGTGAATGGATTTTCATGAGCGAGAAAGTCCTATTGCCTTCACATGGAGATGAAGGCCATGCATAGAAATGCATATCAGGAAGATCATTGTTAAACATTTTAGATTTAGATATTATAGGGGCGATTTTAAACCTACCCGGCCGACAGAAACCAGTGACTGGACAGTTAAAATTGAACAAATAACTTACCCGCCAACGTCCCACTTGGATCCCACAATTCTTCAATTTTAACCTGGTCTTTTTTGCAGGCAGAAAAGGTACCAACACACCAGACGCCAGTGGGGTCATTTCTTTAAATATGCAAATCAGGGTCCGATGACGTAACTGAACACCGATGGCAATTTTAACTCTGGCTTGAGCGGGGAAGTCATTATGGCTTTCTTGCCAGGTGAAGATAGCGGGACAGGGATCTGGGTCCCGAAGAAGCTGTTCACGGCAACTTTTCTTTTAACTTTACTTGTGGGGGACATGAGAAGCAGGAATGCTCTTCCAGGCCCCACAAGCTGAATTTAGGCCTCCCCTTCCCCAGGCTCCCACCTTTCAATTTTCACAAGACCCTCCTAAAGCCACCTCCCCGTGACTTACCTTCTTGTCACCAAGCCTTCTTTTGGTGCCAGCCAACAACCTCCTGCTGCCCGAACTTCCATTCCTGCCCACTGGCCAGCTACCACTTCCTGCCCATTTTGGGTGGGCAGCTGACCAGTTGCATGCAGATAAGGCCCAGAAGTCAAAGTCGCCTGGGTCTCATGTTGCCAGGTCCAGGGATTTAGTGCTCAGCCCTCCAGCTGCACATTCAAAATCTCCTCCAATTTAAAATGCCCCTTTTTGGATCTGCATAATTGGCCATTCAGAGTATTATTTTATTTGTATCAAATCTTGTCCATACTCCATGTTGGTATTTTTGAAATAATAGTTGAACTGGAATATGCAGCTCTTTATATACAATGCATAACTCCAGATATCAATAGAAATGAGTATCGGGTGGTTTCTATAATGGGCACCAGCAAGTTTAAAATCTACCGCAGTGTAGTTATTTTGTGTATATGCACCTTTTGTATAAAGATTAAGACTAACATATATGCATACATTTTACAAATTCACACTCCAGAGCAAGGCTTACCCACTACATGGCCATCTACATGAACACACATTAGCCTAGCAGTAATTGTTGGTATGGCTACATCTAATTTTTGTTTCCAGTAGACAATATAAGAGTTTTATATGTTGTCCAGGAGCTCCTGTTCCAATGCATACATATTCAAACTGGAAGCTGTAATAATTGCAAAGACTCCACTTGTTCAACTATGCCAGTGTAATTGTCACAAAGGTGCAGTTCCGCATGTGAAGTAGACAGATAATTATATACCTGATGCTCTTCAGGTTCAGCAGAAGTCAGATCAGAGGCTATCAGCAGAAGTCGTGTCAGAGCCGCCACCAAGAGCCGAGTCAATTGATAAAGGGAAGGTTGGTGCATTCCCTCCAAAGTACTACCAGTGCTATACTCCCTAATTTTCTATTTCCTTCATATGACAAGTTCCCCTCCTTAATGCGAGTTCATAATTCAATTTTCATTTCTAATCCTATTATTTTGTAAGATTTCACCCCAAGGCACAAACCAGAGGCAATATCAGATAAGCCAGTTACTGATTTCCTGTTGACTTATCTTAACGTTTACCACCATCTGCTGTTTTTCAGAAGTTAACACCCAGAGGAAAATATACCTCAAAGAATCCCTTCCAAATTGACTGTGACTATTTGAATTACACCTCAGCAACAGGTTTTTTTGTTCTGTTCAATTATCAATATTGAAACGTATGTCATACAATCATTATGGTAAAATGTTTTAGCAATCAAAATTATAACTGGTTAATCAAAAGTGTGAAAATGAAATAATTCACAGTTTAATTCACCTGCTGCTCTTTTTCAAGTTACTCACCAACTGTACATGGTCTTTATTTGTCTCCACCTGATGACTCTGCACAATGGGGGTTCCTGGCTTTTTTAATTAGATTTTGAGCTCAAGTTTTCAAGCAAACAACCTCCAAATCCCCTGGCATTTGAAGCAATGCCAGGCATTGTAATTCCAGACTGGCAAATTAGTCCAGGAAGGGGCTTTAATGTTAACCCCTTTAGAGTAGCCCAACAACAGCTGTTAGATAACACTGGATTTTATATTTACTGAACACTGTGTGGATGGCATTACAGTTCTGTTTTGTGCTATAATTAACAGCACTATTCCAAAGATAATATTTCAACAAGGCCATTAATTTCAAATATTTCATTTATATTGATAATTTCCCATACATTAAAGGCGTAATAGAAATAGAATAATTAGTAAAGTCAGAGATAAGTTTTAATCTTTAATTGTAGTTTCTGTGTTCCACTTAATAAAAAGTTAAAATTTTTAGATTGTTCAGAACAAGGAAACTGCATTTTATTTTTGTATCAATTAAATCATTAAATAAAATACTTGCCTTTGGCAAAGGTTAGTTGAATAATCTGATAGTTTCACACTTGGTCATCAGACAACACAGAACCCTCCACTCACAATAAGTTGATGTGTTTTAGTTATCGATTTTTTTTTAAATTAAAACAGGAACAAAATAAATAATTACGATTCCGAGGAGAGAACGTTAACCTGTTACCTTTATGACCAGTACTTCCTTTAACTGAATGGTCTTAATTGGTCCCACCTTCTACCAGATAGTGTTTACTTACATGCCTCAACCGTACTGCACCACATCGATGTCAGAGCTTTGATCGAGGGTACCTGCAGTTTGGTACTGCGCATTAAAACACGAATTGTCATCAGAGCGCGAGTGGCACCTGACGGGACCTCGAGCAATAATCCAGCTGCAGGCCGTGCTGATGGGGCGAGAGGGACTGCAGCCCGAGAGAAGGAGACAATGAAGGCTGCCTGGCCGGGCTGCTGTCTCTGTGGTCTGAGCAGAAGTTGCATTGTCCATTTTAGATCCCCAGCGCTGGTTCATTTGACCAGTTGTACTAGTGGACACACTCATCGCCTAAAACACAAATATCCATTCCGTGATGCTGCACATTCATTCGGTGGGCTGCGTTTAAAGATAAAATACTTACACCGTTAGCTCCAAGGTCTCTCTTTGTGCTATCTATAAATGTCTTCCTTTAATCTCGAACAATGAAGTGATGATTCACTGCAGATCTGCGCAGCTGAAGGTTGGTTGGAGGGAGGGGAGGGGAGGAAACCGGTGCTGTGGCAGTTCTCGACGACATGGTGCGCCTTTTAATGAAATCAGTAGATGCAGGGCAGGCTGCGAGTGCCGCAACCGCGGCTCCAGACATCCCCGCAGGTCCAGTGCAGCAATACCATCTGCCCAGCGCCCAAAATGCACGCTGCTGCACTGCGCAGGCGTCTCGCTCATTTAAAGGGTCAATGACCTTTGTGTCTGATACAGTCAAAACTGTCAAAACCATTGCAGAAGTTGCTGGAGAATGCAATCTGTTGTGTCTGGTCATTTGGGGCCAGCTATTTTTAACGAACATGTGAAAATGACGGACAGGAAAAGACCACCTGCTCCATTAAGCCTGCCCCATACTCATGATGGGGGTGGGAGGCATCGTGACTAGATCCTTCCTATCTGCTTAATTTATCTGTGCACATTTCTTGTTAGTCATCATTTTCAATTATGATTGTAATTGTTCATTGGTTATCATACATCACTATGTTACATCCATAGCTAAAAAGGTAAACTTTCCATTGATATGCTGTGGATGGGGAATTGGGGCAGGGGCTTTACTTTATTGATCCCTGTCCTCCAACATTTTAGATTTAAAATCTTCATACCCCACCATAGCCTCACCTCAGCCTACTGCCACTACCTCCTCCAGCCCTATATCTCCCACCAAAAAAAATCTTAATTCCTCTGCAATGTTAGCACATGCAAGGATCTTCTGTCTGTTTTTTCTAGATGAACTGTGCCTGGTTTTCAGGAGGCTTCCATTGTTAAAGCTAGTTCTCCATCAAGGTGGTGATTGATTAATTAATTAGGTTATTAATTAGAGGACTTCCTTACCCTGCGTTTTGTGTTCTCTGCTCCAGAAATATACATCATCGCTGTAGTCTGTTTTACATGTCAGTTCTCCGATTTGCAACCTCACTTCCTAGTCTATACCCACTTCCCTCACTCAGAACACCTCTGTGGCTGTGTAATCATTGAATTGTGTAACCATTCCCTCGCCTCTACCTTCAATGCCATCATTCTCAGCAAAACATCACTGTCTCCCACCCTTGCCATTCCACCAGTGCAACCCTCATCTTCCCTCAAACCTGAGGGTAGCTGTTACACAATTGGTTTTGTCCCATCACTAGATCTGGCTTGACCACATAGAGACATAGAAACATAGAAACTAGGAGCAGTAGTAGGCCATTCGGCCCTTCAAGTCTGCACTGCCATTCAATATTGTAAAGTCCTTACACAATACCACAAATCCACACGAGGCACACTCTGTGGACAAGGTCACTCCATGACCTGAACCTTTATTCACAGGACCAAGAAGTGATGACCCTGCATGGGACCTCCCTTTTTATATACCTGGGTGACCAGGTGAGGAGTGTCTCCCACAAGTTCACCCCCTGTGGTCAAGGTGTGCATTTCTTACATATATACAGTATTGCAGTGTTGTTACATAAAGTTACATACATGACAAATATGATCATGGCTGATCCTCTACTTAACACCATAGTCCTGCTTTTTCCTCATACCCCTTGATGCCTTTTGTTTTTAGAAATCTATCGATCTCCCTCTTAAATATATTCAGTGACTTGGCCTCCATAGCCTTCTGTGGTAGAAAATTCCACAGGTTCACCACCCTCTGAGTGAAAACATTTCTCCTCAACTCGGTCCTAAATTTCCTACCCTGTATCCTGAGACTGTGACCCCTTGTTCTAGACTTCCCAGCCAGGGGAAACATCCTCCCCGCATCCAGTCTATCCAACCCAGTCAGAATTTTATACGTTTCAATGAGATCCCCTCTCATTCTTCTAAATTCCAGTGAATACAGGCCTAGTTGACCCAATCTCTCCTCATACGACAGTCCTGCCATCCCAGGAATCAGTCTGGTGAACCTTCGCTGCACTCCCTCTATGGCAAGTATATCCTTTCTTAGGTAAGGAGACAAAAATTGTATACAATACTCCAGGTGCAGTCTCACCAAGGCCCTGGAACATCCTTGCTCCTGTACTCAAATCCTCTTGCAATGAAGGCCAACATACCATTTGCCTTCCTAACTGCTTGCTGTACCTGCATGTTTAGTGTAGAAGGACACATCAAGCTCCATTGTGCCTCACTGGTCTCTACTACTACCTCAGCCCCTCTGCCACTGAATGTTGATAAATGTGAGGTTATCCATTTTGGGGGCAAAAAACATGAAGGCAGAATATTATCTGAATGGCGACAGATTAGGAAAAGGGGAGGTGCAACGAGACCTCGGTGTCATGATACATCAGTCATTGAAGGGTGGCATGCAGGTGTAGCAAGCGGTGAAGAAGGTAAATGGCATGTTGGCCTTCATAGCTAGGAAATTTGAGTATAGGAGCAGGGAGGTTTTGCTGCAGCTGCAGTTGTGAGGCCTCACCTGGAATATTGTGTTCAGTTTTGGTCTCCTAATCTGAGGAAGGACATTCTTGCTATTGAGGGAGTGCAGCAAAGGTTCACCAGACTGATTCCCTGGATGGCAGGACTGTCATATGAGGAGAGACTGGATCGACTGGGTCTGTATTCACTGGAGTTTAGAAGAATGAGAAAGGATCTCATAGAAACATATAAAATTCTGACAGGATTGGACAGATTAAATGCAGGAAGAATGTTCCCGATGTTGGTGGAGTCCAGAACCAGGGGTCACAGTCTAAGGATAAGGGGTAAGCCATTTAGGACCAAGATGAGGAGAAACTTCTTCACTCAGAGAGTTGTTAACCTGTGGAATTATCTTCCGCAGAGAGTTATTGATTCCAATTCGTTAGATATATTCAAGAGGGAGTTAGATGTGGCCCTTACGGCTAAAGGGATCAAGGGGTATGGAGAGAAAGCAGGAAAGGGGTACTGAGGTGAATGATCAGCCATGATCTTATTGAATGGTGGTGCAGGCTCGAAGGGCCGAATGGCCTACTCCTGCACCTATTTTCTATGTTTCTAATACATTTACATTCCTTTGTCACCTACAGACTTGACTACTCCATGTTTGCCTTTCTGGCTTCCCATTCCAGGTTGTTAAAGAAGGAGAGGGAGAAGGAGAAGCCGGTGTGGGGAGCTGTGGGGGGATGGTTAGGGATAACATTTGAGAATATGGGCCGAGATGACTGAAGGAACAGCTGCCAATGGTGAGCGAAGGCAACGGGGATTAACCAGTGGCCAGACTCTCGGGATCGGAGAGTTCTAGGTAGGTTATAGGGCTGAAGAAGGTTAGAGAGATGGAGAGGGGCAAAAGTATCAAGGGATTTAAACAGGATGAGAATTTTAAACCGGAGGTATTAAATTGGGGACCAAGCACCAATGTAGGTGAGCAAAAACAGGGGGGTTGGGTGAGCAGAACTTGGTGTGGGTTAGGATACGTTCAGCAGAATTTTAGATTAGCTGAAGTTTACAGAGTATGGAAGATGACCAGCCAGCCAGATAAGCATTGGAATTGTCAAGTCTGGAGGTAACAAAGGCATCAATGAGAGTTTCAGCAATAGATGTTGTTGTGTATGTATAATATAAGTATACTCCCTGTACACTCAATGTACAGTTACATAAGACTACTGGATGTACCTTCACACTGTATACACTATGCTTGTACCACCAGAGGGTGCAACTGGTGGAGACCTAGGGGTCACCTGTACACGACAGGTAACCAGGTATAAAAGGGAGATCACCATGCTGTACCCTCACTCAGGAGTTGTAATAAATGGACTAAAGTCACCACAGTTCAAGTACAATACCTTGCCTCGTGGAGTCATTACTAGAGTGCTTACAGACATAATAACTGGCCACGAGATTACAAATTTCCACGCGAAAAATGGCTAACCTTGGCACGTTTCAACAAGTCGCTGATGGGGAAGATTGGGAGGGCTTTGTAGAAAGGCTCAAACACTTTTTCATTGCAAACGACCTGGCGGGAGACAACCCGACCTAGCTGGCTGATAAGTGCAGAGCTATCTTGCTCAGCAGTTGTGGGCCCACCATTTATGGCCTCGTTAGGGACTTGCTAGCCCCAGAGAAGACAACAACCAAAACATATATGGAGTTCGTAACGATGACACAGGAACAACTCAAACCTACAGAGAGCAATCCTCACAGCCAGACACTGGTTCTACACCCACCGGCGGTCCGAAGGCCGAGACATCGCGAAATATGCTGCAGAACTCAGACGATTGGCTGCACCATGTAATTTTTGCGACCACCTCACCGAAGCGCTGCGGGACATTTTCGTTATTGGAATCGGCCACGAGGGCCTTCTCCACAGGCTGCTGTCTGCGGACACCACTGTCACCCTGCAGAAGGCAATTAATATGAGCCAGGCATTCCATGGTCTCGGCCTGCGATTCCAAGCGGATGTCTCACCCCCAGGACTCTAACCCGGCAAGTACTGTGAACTGACTGGTGCCTTTCAGAGGCAAGGCTACTGCTAGCAGTCTCTCTCAGGATAGAGAGAACACAACCCCGAGTCCTGCAACCCTGAGTCCGCCACATGAGGCCAACTGGCCAACCCCATGCTGACGCTGTGGAGGAAATCACAGGGCCCACCAGTGCCGCTATAAAGACTATACTTGCACAGGCTGTAATACGAAGGGCCACCTCCAGCGAATGTGCAAGAGAAATTGTAGTCACCGAGTCGATGAAAAGTTGGCCGATCATCTAGACTCCAGCGACGATGAAGAGAGAGTCCATGAGGCAGCTCAGCCCCACGATGAGGTGTATGGAGTGTTTACCTGCACCACCGGGAGATCCCCGTTGAAAATGGAAGTCGAAATCAACGATGTTCCAGTCACGATGGAGGTCGACACAGGGGCAAGCCAGTCACTGATGAATCAGGCAAACTTTGAGAAACTCTGGGACAATCCAATCGAACGACCTAAAATGATCCCGATCCAAATGAAGCTGCTCACCTACACAAACGACACCATCCCAGTCGTTGGCAGCGTGGATGTCCAGGTGTCCCATGATGGCGCAATGCACAAGTTACCTTTGTGGATCGTTGCTGATGATGGTCCAACACTACTAGGAAGAAGATGGATGAAACAAATCCGTTGGAGTTGGGACAACCTTCAGCCTCCGGCGATCGACGTCCTATGCAGCCCCAAATTTGGATCCAGCACAACACCTGAGAAACCAGCCGCTCAACTCGACTGCGTGGAGACGACACAGACCGCTCAACCCAACTGCGAGATGATCCACCCGAAACGACCCGACCTCACCTTCCAGGCTGCAGTGGCAGGACTCCGGAGGAAGAAAATTGGCGCAGAAGGCAACTTCCCTGCTTCTGTGGCAGAACCTGGGGAGAAAAGGATCACCGCAGCCTACCTCATGGAGAGAAAGAAGATAGCGCCCATACCATGAGGTGAAGCGCTTGAAGTAAAGATGGCGGCGGCCAGACCACGAGGGGCAGCGTTGATGGAGCAACACGTGATGCCGAGCAACGAACCGAATTGGGGTAAAGATTGCAAAGCCCTCTTAAAGGAGACCGGCAATCCATCACAATTAAAGGGACAGTTCCACTCTTTATACAGCAATGCCGGTGATACACATGTAAACAATGTAATTGACAAATGCAAGTATGTAAATGAAACTAACCATGTTAAGTCGCCGATTGCGGTCGGAATCAATGTAATATGACTGTAACTGAAATAATGATGTGAGATGCCGGGTTCGACATGTACGCTGACAAAAACAAGGGCAACCTCCCGTTGGAAGCACCCGGATCCAGTGGGCTACCCAATCATGTAGCCTGCGCCTCCAGGACCAATGTGATGCCCCAGGGAGCATGGCCACACACAGAGGGAGCATACCAGCTGCAGGGCCAGCAATCAGCGGACGGCAAAGGCACCACTACCGGTACCCTGCCCCCGACCGGCTCTACCTCTCTGGCCACCAGGGCCAGTACCGGGAGCAAGAGGCTAGCACCCTCCAGCTTTCCCAACGGGACCTGGGACGACCAGGCTCCCACCATTGCTGAAGGGCAGCAGGGAAACACCACAGCCCTCAAAGGAGGACAGGGAGGCCACACACCCCTGTGGCTCTACCCACCACTAGGCAATGGCAAAGGCCCTGAGACTCAGCCAGGTGAGCGATCCGATCCCACCCACTGACAGGGGACGCAGCGCTGCCATCAGATAACCTGGACACAGTCTGATCACTCTGGAACTAGCGTCCACACCCACCTGCACCTACACAACCCAGGGGCAAGACTGTGATATCACGTATGTACCTTACCTGTAAAATGTACTTGTTCCACTACTGCAAAATCAAAACAGTGATGTAATTAATCCTATGTTTTTTTTTGTTCTTTCTTTCTGTACATGTATGCACATGCAGGTGTTGAGCCACACGCATGGTCAATGTATGGGGGGGGGGGGAAATGGATGTATGTAGCCATGGACACACATGGATCACACCCAGAACTCACTCAACCCCCACTGCAACCCCCACTGCAACCTCAAACCATCCACTGCTGACCATTTCCCAATGTTGTGGCAATAAGGACTTGGGGGTCAACAGGGAGCGAGCCAAGCCAAAGCATAGACAAGGTGCAAGGGCTTTGGGCACTCAAGTCTAGGACCAGAGCACACAATGCAAAGGCCAGTGGCACAAGACTTAGGGGAGTGTGATGTTGCATATGTATAATATAAATATACTCCCTGTACACTCAATGTACAGTTATATAAGACTACTGGATGTACCTTCACACCGTATACACTATGCTTGTACCATCAGAGGGTGCAACTGGTGGAGACCTAGGGGTTACCTGTACACGACAGGTAACCAGGTATAAAAGGGAGCTCACCATAATGTACCCTCACTCAGGAGCTGTGATAAATGGACTAAGGTCACCACAGTTACCTCGTGGAGTCATTACTAGAGTGCTTACAGACATAATAGATGTATTATAGCAGGGGCCAATTATAGCAATGTTACAGAAGTGGAAGTAGGTGGTCTTTGTAATGTCGAGGACATACAGTTAGAAGCTCAGCTTGGGGCTGAATAGGATATTAAGGTTGCAAACTGTCTGGTTTAACCGGAGTCAGTGGCCGGGGAGGGGATGGAATCACTAGCAAGGGTATGGAACTTGTGATCATGGAGGGAAACTGTACCATGGTCACAATCATAAAGGATGTTATTTGTAACTTTGATTAGGGCCATTTCACTGCTAGCAAAGGGGGGTGGGGGTGGACACGTAAAGCTTATTGGAGAGATTTAAACATGGAGTAAAGGAAAAGATCTGTACGATTCCAAAATTCATGGAAACCCCCCGGTGTTTAGACTCACTGAAAAGGAAATTCGATTTGGGCCTATTAACCAGAAAGCTTGGGATCCTAAAATGCATATGGAAGAAATCTACGAGTCTTAACCAAGTTGGGATTTTAAAAGGCATGTTTGGGCCTGTGGAAAAAGCTGCAGAAACAGAAGGGTGGGATCAACTTTTACCTTTAGAATTTAGATATTGTAGCTAATCAGTTTGTCTGGGGGAGCTGTTTAACCATAGTCAAGCTCCTAGAAAACATTAGCATTTAAACAATCGACCACGGAAGAAACATTATCCACCCCAACCACAAGACCCAAATATAACATACATATTCCAACATCTTTTCAACACGCATAGAAATATCTGGCTCAGCCCAGATTTCCTGAAGCCAAAGCAGTGCTATTACAATGGACAAGAGCCCATCAGCTCATAAATAAGGAGTACCGCGATCCCAAAGTCTATCAACGCCAGATTAAAACATTTAATCAAGTTTCAGTTAGCTAGCCCGCCAAAACAAAGGAGACCACTTAAAATCAGCAAAACTTAAACAAAAGAAACATTAGATTTGGCACAAAGATTAAGCAGCCTCTCAGAGTATAACTGAGGGCCTATTGTACCAAAAGGGGAGAACTATCTGACCATCACTTCGGAACAACAAGATCAAGATCGAGAGCACACGGCGAGAAAACACAGGAAGAAACATCGCGACATCAGAGAAAAGAACTTCAAAAACCAATCAGTGGGACATCAATATCAACTGACTTGGTAACAGCCATCAACCGGACCACCGCGACCGACAAAACCAACCACGAAAATCAACCACCAAGAAAACCGGGGTCCACGCAAGTTTTCCACTCTACAATTTGTGCCAAGACTATCCAGCGGGTAAAAATTACCTAAAGAACTTAAAACTCTATTGATAACAAAGAAAATTGGGTACTTACCAGAGATAAATCCAAAACGTGCCTAACCGCATCAGCGGACTCACCCCAACTGGCTTCAATACGCAGCAGAGGTCTTCTACCACGTCCGGGGTATGGCAAGGCAAACGGGCTATAACCAAGGATTCCCGAAACCGTGAAACAGCCCTAGATGTCAAAGGAAGGATCTGTTGTCTGCTGCACTTTATCATACCCTGATTAATAAATCCAAGGTCGAGAACCAGGGAGTGGGAGTGACTCGAAACTGCTCTAGTCAGGAAGGCAAGCTGACAGACCCACCACCCCCTACAGATCGGCATGGATATGGGTGGCAACAAAGTTCCTCAAAAGCCGTCTCTTCAACAAAACTATCGGTCACCCTTCCTAATCTATCCTTTCCTGGCTTAGCAGCCATCTTGCATATGTCTATCTGTGCAGTGTCTTGGAATGTTTTTACATTAAAGGCACTATATAAATGCAAGTTGTTGTTGTTATTATTTGACAGTCAGTTTCTTAAAGCTGTGCTTAGCTGGTTTGAAAGTGACATTTAGGTTTGCTTGGATTTAGCTTGGTATATGATTTTTTGTTTATTTTACAATTGTTTTTTTAAATGTTGTACTGTTTGATTTTTCAACCCGTACTACTGTAAGATGTTTGAATCTCAATTCAAATATGCTATTCTGGTAGGATGAGCAAACATCGAAGGAATTTGTCTTGCCCTTAGGAAGATCAAGGATGAGGAGGGGTTCCACACAAATGTGCAGACACAGCTGTGCCTGCATCGGAAGCAGCTGGACCTGATCCGCTATTACCCAAGGAGCAGGTCTGGGGATCCTACAGTAAAGTGAGCATATCCGAGGAGCTTTGTCTTTACCATTTAATTTCAGCAGGGAGGCAATCTTAAAAGTGTTCTTCCTCCTCACTGACCTACAAATTTGTTCCACAACTAGGGCAGCTCTGCCCATGGCAATGAAAGTCACTCCCTCGTCAACTTCCTTGCAACTCGCTCCTTTCAAGCAGCTTTGGGTGACACCATCAGAAAGCCAATCTGCATCAGTCCATTGCATATATCAGATTACTGATGCCTTACTTACCAGAGCTAATGATTCCATCACTTTTCTGAAGGAAAGCCATCTGCAGCAGGGTCTTTCACAATGCTATGTTATTTTGGAATAGTAAGGGGTTTCACTCATTGAACATACAGATTGTATGTGACCATCAGCACCACATCATGCAGGTAGATAGATACCAGTTACCATGGAAGCCACCATAGTGTATTTTTCCAATGGCAGTCAACAGTGCCACCATTATTTAATGCAATATCTAGATTAGACACTGCACTACAGTAACTTGCCAAGGCTTCTTCGACAGCACCTCCCAAACCCGTGACCCCTACCACCTAGAAGAACAAGGGCAGCAAACGCATGGGAACACTACCACCTCCAAGTTCCCCTCCAAGTCACACCATCGCCAATCCTTCATCGTTGCTGAGTCAAAATTTGGAAGTCCTTTCCAAACAGCACTGTGGGAATACCTTCACCACACGGACTGCAGCGGTTCAAGAAGGCGGCTCACCACCACTTTCTCAAGGGCAATTAGGGATGGGGAATAAATGTTGGCCTTGCCAGCGATGCCTGCATCCCACAAATGATTTTTTTTTAAGAAGACGGACAGATCCTGTAGAACCAGGGATACTATTTTGAGCCATGGCTCATAACATCAGTCTGCAATACATAAATTACAGATGAAAAAAATCATTCATATATTTCCACAATTATACAAATAAAGCATACCCGAGTCATATTAAACCAAAGACCACACTGCTTGAACAGGTCTGGTAGTTTTCTATTGCATAAACCCCAAAAAGTTATCCAAAATGATAATGACATACTGTATGCTGCACAATTATGCTCACCTTGCAGCAAATGGACAAGGAGAGACAAGAAAGCCCTGAAGAGGATGTTAATAATGAACTCAAGGCTGAAGGTAGTTGCAATAGAGCCGCAGCAAGGAAGTCAAATCCGACAATGTCTAATGGACAACCATTTCAATTAAAATCAAAATCACCCCAACACAAGCATTACTGAATATATGTTCCCAATGAACTGGCCCACTGAGTCTTTCCTAGGATGGAGGTGTGTCATGTCCAAACTCTTCCACCAGGAGAGAGACCTTGGTGTAATATACGTTAAAATACTACAATTCAGTTAGACTTAGCTATCAGTGGATACAATTCACAGGACAGTAGAGCTGGATGGCGCACTGCCGGAATCAACCTGATGAAGACCATAATGAAAGGTAGTTTAACATTTTTGTGATCTTCCACACTTAATGCTGCTGGGCAACTCTATTCATCCTTGCTCACCAGGACTCATTGGTAAGTTAGGCTGGTATATTCTACTCTTGGGTGAGAAGTGGGTAGTTCATTTGACTGCAACCGTACACTGGAATCAGGTTCACCTGTGTGAGAGAAACAGCAAATTTCATTTACATACACATCCACCATTGCATATCTGAAGATATGTGCTGAAAAAATGCATCTTATTTTGAAGTGTTTTCTTTACAACCTTGAAATGTGAGATTTCGCCTTCTGGGTGGCAGCATGTGATATGTATTCCAGAGGTCTCTTGTTGGAGATATTATTTGGGGTTTTTTGCATCATCTTCTCAATCAATGTCCTAACAGTGCTCCCTGTAAATAAACCTTGTTCTGTACAATCTGGAAACTTACTTTTCAATACTTTGTCCTCACAGAGATACAGACTCAAAGGGATGACAATTACCTACTTACAGAAATCTGGTTACGAATTTTAACAGAGACTCTCATTATATAAGTAAAGTCTCTCCAAAATTGCAGATGTTATCATATATGTAAAGTCCTGTCCCCTCAGTACAGATTCACACGAGGCATGTAGTGAAGTCAAGGTCACTCTGGACCTGCACCTTTATTTCACAGCTCTGGAATGCTGCACTTGCCTGAGACCTGTCCTTATATACCTGTCTCTTGCAAGTGCACCCCTGGTGGTAAGGTATGCTGGTGGTTACAGGTCATATCTTATTACAGTCATGTATAGCATGTTAGGATACAGTTATATATAATAATGTAAGATACATGACAATATAGGCCAGAAGTTATCTGACTAAAGTAACTAATACATTTATTTAGAAATAAATATTGGCCCAGAATTTGTGGTTGGAAGCTTCCTGGGGGCAGATGCCTCTGACCGCAAAAATTTCTACAAAAGTACCTGGTGGTCCCGGAGGTTCAGAGACTTCAGGTCCTGGACCTCTACATGAAGGCCTGCGTAGAAGCCCACGTAACCCAGCAGCGTATGCGCTTCGTATGCATCACTGGGATCACGTGGACCGGCCCAACCTATCCGAATATGGGTATTCCCATTCAAACTTATGGAGATTCCAATCACCATAAGTACGAATGGGAATACCCCCAAAAAAATACAAACACTTGATTTTTTTTTAAAACATCACATGTTTAAAATGAATCAAAATGGAATGTAATTAATTTTTTTTTAAATTTACCTTATTATAGGATTTTAAATGTTTACATTATTGAAAAAAATGTATTATTCCGTGCCCACTTTATTAGTCGTAAGCATTTAAAGGACATTCGCTGGGCAGGATTTGTGCAAATAGCCAAACTCTCTGCACGCGGAGGCCCTTTAGTTTCGGAGGCGTGCGATCTGTCAAGAGAATCCTTGACAAATTGCAAGTTCCGGGTTTAAGTAAAGAGTAAAGTAAAGCAATTAACTAAACTTAATCAGGCTGGTGAGGATTACTGCAATTTATTTCCGTATCTCGAGTTTAGGGAGGAGTAAAATAATCAGCCAGGAATCTATTGCTGGTTGGAAAATAACCCCTGTTGGGAAAGTATCACAGATTTCATGGAGATCAGGATGCACCTTAGTTGTATTGGCCTCACAGCTGAATTCCATATCAATAAGCCTAGCACACTATTCAGATTCACACATGAAAAAAGGGCATTTAGACGAGTTATCAGAGGGCTGCCACCACATGTGGAATTGTACGCCAGTATGACTGCGCCTTCAGGATTATAGAGATCATTTTGACGTTGTCTGATAGTGTAAAACGGGTGATAGCGAATCGGATGTAAAATGGACTGCCGATTTGCTGTCACATGCTTTACTCTATTGCATGAAGTCAAAGTTACTCCCAAGGAGAGCGGGAAAAATATGCTCTACTGAAGAAAACAAAATGAACAATGCAGACTGTGCAGTTCATCACATGAGTATCTGACGAACTTCTTATGCTTACAACAAATTCTATATTCTGCAGTTTTCCACTGTACCATTGTATCTTCTGATAAATTCAAAGTAGTGACTTTTTTCACTGAAGTACTGTTTAAAAAATAGTTTGATTATATTACAGCTGCGAGCACATAATCCAGTATCCCTGTTACATAAAATACTGCTGTTCTATAGAGAATACTATTTTCACCTTCAAAAGATCATTGCAAATCTTCCACAACAAAGAACAAGACTGGTGAACTGCATGAAATCAAATATATATTTTTAATTCACTATGTTTTATAAACCTGTATTGTAAAATAAAACAGATAGTTAAGTACATTTAAGGTATAAATTCAATCTCAGGATTTGGGATCTGGACAAGATTGACAAATCCTTTGAGTATTCTTGACATTAGTCATGATGTCATCTAATATAATTGATTGGATTACTGCACTCGTATATCCATTTACCTCTATATCCCACAGAAAATTCCTTAAATAAATATATTATATTTATTATATTATATTTAAGGGTGGAAATTGCAGGAACTCTGGCACAATCTTCCAGAACTCAGTGAATATTGGAGGGATGCCTCAGAACTGGGAGAAAGGCTGATATTACTTCTATATTTAAAAAAGGGAGCAAAAGTGACCCTGGAAGTGACAGAGTCATCGACTTGAAACATTAACTCAGTTTCTCTCTCCACAGATGCTGCGAGACCTTGAGTATTTTCAGCACTTTTGGTTTTTATTTCAGGAAACTACAGATCAGTGAGTTTGATATCCATTGTGGGTAAAGTTATGGAAACACCATGGAGCATCTGGATAGAACCATAAAAGATATCCAATATAGGCTCATGAAGGTGAGTTCTAAGTTACTAATTTTCTTTGAGGGTGTAACAAAGGAGCTTGATAGGGATAAGGTAGTGCTTGTGTTGTATTTGGATTTAAGTAAGGCCTTTGACACAGTTCCGCTGGAGAGGCTGCTCCTGAAAATAATGAAAGCGGCAATCAGTGCAAATATTTTACAATGGATATGTAATTAATTGACTGATAGAATCCAGAGGGTGGTGGTACAGGGATTGTCATTAGCCTGGGGGATTGTTAACAGTGGGGTCCCACAAGGGTACGTTTCAGACCAACTTTGCTTCATATCTTTATAAATACCATTCCCATTGGCGAAAGGTCAAGAACCAGAGGACATAGATTAAAAGCGATTGGCAGAAGAACCAAAGGTGACATAAGGAAAAACTTTTTTTATGCAGCAAATGGTTAGGATCTGGAATGCACTGCCTGAAAGGGTAGTGGAGGCAGACTCAATTGTGGCTTTTAAAAGGGAATTGGATGTAGTACCTGTAATGTATTTGTCATGTATCTTACATTATTATATATAACTGTATCCTAACATGCTATACATGACTGTAATAAGATATGACCTGTAACCACCAGCATACCTTACCACCAGGGGTGCACTTGCAAGAGACAGGTATATAAGGACAGGTCTCAGGCAAGTGCAGCATTCCAGAGCTGTGAAATAAAGGTGCAGGTCCAGAGTGACCTTGACTTCACTACATGCCTCGTGTGAATCTGTACTGAGGGGACAGGACTTTACAGTGGCGACGGGTTACGGGATTACAGAATCCACAGAATGGCGAACAACGGATCAGATGAAAAGTACAATGCGGGAGACAATTGGGAGGACTTTATAGAAAGGCTCCAGCAAAGCTTTGTAACCAAAGACTGGTGAGGCGACGATAAGGCAGACAAGAGAAGGGCCCATCTCTTGACCAGCTGTGGCTCGAAAACATACGCTTTAATGAAGGATCTGTTGGCACCCGAGAAACCAGCAAGCAAGTCGTTTGAAGAATTGAGCACACTGGTAAGAGACCACCTGAAGCCAGCGAGCAGCCTACACATGGCCAGACACAGGTTCTACAACTACAGACGCTGTGTGGACCAGAGCATACCCAACTTCGTGTCGGAACTTCGGAGGTTGGCTAGTTTATGTGAGTTCTCCGATGAACTGAGGAGAGAAGTACTGAGAGACTTTTTCATTGAAGGAATAGGCCACGCAGGCATATTCCGAAAGCTCAATGAGACCAAGAACCTGACCTTAGAGGCAGCAGCACTGGTTGCACAGACATTCTTGGTAGGGGAAGAAGAAACAAGGTTGATTTACAATGCAGGTTCGACAACTAACGAAATATTGGAACAAGAAGTTCACAGCATTAAACAAGCTGCTACCCCCACACACAGACAAAACCGGGAGAACAGGTTCTCGACAGCAGGCAGAAGCCATCAAGGGCCACAGGAACGGCCGTTCACACCTCATCAACCCACAATGCGAGCAATCAACTACAAACTGAGAGAAGCTCAAGAGAGATCAGCCAGACACAGCTCATTCTTTGGAAACTCTTTGAACAATGGAACAGGTCTATGCTGGAGGTGTGGGGGTGGGCACTCGTCAAGGAGGTGTCGATTTCAGCAGGCTGTTTGCAGAAATTGTGAATATACAGAGCATTTGGCCCACATGTGCAAAAAAACAGCAGCTCGGCTGGTATACGAATCAGATGGGTCGGAAAGCGGACCAGAAGATGGTGGGGACAGTAACCGGGACACCGGTGTACAGCGGGTCAACACGATCAATGGCCGCTGCTCCTACAACAGGACGCCTCCTATAATGATGAGGGTCCTACTCAACGGGATATCTGTCAACATGGAGCTGGATACGGGAGCGAGTCAATCTCTCATGGGCGCTCAACAATTTGAACAACTGTGACCGCATAAAAGAGACAGACCAAAACTCACAAGGGTCGACACCACACTAAGGACCTATACCAAAGAAATCGTACCAGTCCTCAGCAGCGCCATGCTCTCTGTCACACACAAAGGAACAGTGAACCGACTTCCCCTGTGGATTGTCCCCGGAGACCCCCCAGCATTGCTGGGGAGAAGCTGGCTGGCAAAACTAAACTGGAAATGAGATGATGTCCATACCATGTCATCAGAGGAACGGACCTCCTGCTCAACAGTTATAAAGCGATTTGAACATCTCTTTCAGCCAGGTGTGGGCACTTTCAAAGGGGCCAAAGTCAAAATCTACATCACACAGGATGCTAGACCGGTCCATCACAAGGCCAGAGCTGTACCCTATGTGATGAGGGAAAAGATTGAACACGAACTAGACAGGCTTCTGCGGGAAGGCATTATATCACCTGTGGAATTTAGCGACTGGGCAAGTCCCATCGTCCCAGTCATGAAGCCTGATGGATCCGTACGAATCTGTGGGGACTACAAATCTACCAGAAACAGAGTCTCCCTACAGGACCAGTACCCGCTGCCCAGAGCGGAGGACTCATTTGCCATATTGGCTGGAGGTAAATTTTTCTCAAAATTGGACCTCACATCTGCGTATATGACGCAAGAATTAACCGAGGCATCCAAGCTACTCACCACCATCAACACACATCGAGGCCTTTTCATGTACAATCGATGCCCATTCGGCATCAGGTCGGCAGCTGCCATATTCCAGCGCAACATGGAAAGTCTGCTCAAGTCCATCCCGGGGACGGTTGTATTTCAAGACGACATACTTATCACAGGCAGGGACACCGACTCCCATCTCCGTAATTTGGAGGAAGTACTAAAGCGGTTGGATCGGGTAGGCCTACGAGTCAAGAAATCCAAGTGCCTGTTTCTCGCACCCGAGGTTGAATTTTTGGGCAGAAGAATTGCCGCTGATGGAATCTGCCCAACAGAGTCCAAAACAGAAGCAATTCGCCTGGCACCCAGGCCCCGGAATGTCTCAGAACTGCGCGCCTTTCTCGGGCTACTCAATTACTTTGGGAACTTTATGCAGAACTTAAGCACACTGCTGGAGCCTCTCCACGTGCTACTCAGAAAGGGGTGCAATTGGTTTTGGGGGGACGTCCAGGAACGCGCCTTCAATAAGGCACGCAACCTTCTGTGTTCCAACAGTGTTTTGACTTTCTTTGATCCAAGTAAAATGCTAGTTCTCACATGCGCTGCGTCAGTGTATGGGGTCGGGTGTGTTTTGCAACATGTCAATAGTGCGGGCAAATTACAACCCATAGCTTATGCCTCCAGGTCACTTTCGCGGGCAGAGCGCGGGTACGGAATGGTAGAGAAGGAGGCGCTCGCGTGCATGTACGGTGTCAAAAAGATGCACCAATGACTTTTCGGGGCCAAGTTCGCATTAGAAACCGACCACAAGCCCATCACGTCCCTCCTATCCGAGAGCAAGGCAATAAACGGCAACACCTCGGCGCGAATTCAACGGTGGGCACTCATGCTGTCGTCCTACGACTATACCATAAGGCACAGACCAGGCACAGACAACTGTGCCGACGCGCTCAGCAGTCTACCCCTGGCGACCACGGAAGGGTCTGACGAACAGGACTGTGAGATAGTCATGGCAATCAATGCCTTTGAGTCCACAGGTTCGCCCATGATGGCTCACCAAATCAGAGCCTGGAAAGCCAGCAACCCCACGTTATCCTTAGTAAAAAGATGTGTCCTAACTGGTGACTGGGCAGAGGCTCGCGATGCCTGCCCCGAGGAATTAAAACCCTTTCACAGGCGCATGCATGAGCTATCACTACAAGCAGACTGCCTGATGTGGGGCAGCCGAGTAGTCATGCTTCTGCGAGGCAGAGAGACATTTGTCCAGGAGCTCCACCGCGAGCACCCGGGGATCGTTCTTATGAAGGCCATAGCCAAATCCCACGTCTGGTGGCCTGGTATTGACGCGGACCTGGAGCTCTGCGTCCAAAGGTGCACCATTTGTGCCCAACTCAGCAATGCCCCCAGGGAGGCTCCACTGAGCCCCTGGCCCTGGCCTACCAAACCGTGGTCGCAGGTGCACGTAGACTATGCGGGCCCATTCATGGGCAAAATGTTCCTCGTAGTTGTAGATGCATTTTCAAAGTGGATCGAATGCACCATTTTAAACTCGAGCACAACCTCCACCACTGTGGAGAGCTTCGCAACCATGTTTGCAACGTACGGAATTCCTGACATATTGGTCAGTGACAATGGTCCGTGCTTCACCAGCGCAGAATTCGAAGACTTTATAATTGACCACGGCATAAATCACGTCAAGGCAGCACCGTTCAAGCCGGCCTCCAACGGCCAGGCAGAGAGAGCAGTGCAAATCATTAAACAAGGCATGCTTAAAATCCAAGGTCCCACGCTGCAGGGTCGCCTGTCGCGACTGCTGCTGGCATCCAGATCTCATCTGCACTCATTGACTGGGATCCCCCCCGCGCAACTGTTGATGAAAAGGACTTTAAAAACAAGGCTCTCATTAATCCTCCCAGACATGCACAAAATCGTTGAGGCAAAGCGCCGTAAGCGGACTGAGTACCATGACAGAAATTTGAGGGGGAGATGGAATGAGATAGGGGATAAAGTGTTTGTACTAAACTATGGCAGGGGTCCCAAATGGCTTGCAGGGACAGTAACGGGCAAGGAAGGAAACAGGCTGCTGATAGTACAAATGGACAATGGCAAAACCTGCCGGAGGCATGTAGACCAAGTCAAAAGCAGATTTACCAATAACACTGCGGAACCAGAGGCAGACTACTATGTGGAACTCGCACCACACCTGGTGGACAGACAGAGGGAACAACCTGAGGAAAGGGCAATCCCAACAGACAGCCCAGGCGAGTCAACAACAATCACACCAATCGAAACAGACAGCCCAGGCGAGATACCAGCAACCACACCCAAAGAAAAACAGACACCAAGGCAAACAACTGAACCACAACTCAGACGCTCCACGCGAGAGCGTAGACCAACTGAGAGACTGAACCTATAAAGACAATAAGACCTTGGGGGAGGGTGATGTCATGTATCTTACATTATTATATATAACTGTATCCTAACATGCTATACATGACTGTAATAAGGTATGACCTGTAACCACCAGCATACCTTACCTCCAGGGTTGCACTTGCAAGAGACAGGTATATAAGGGCAGGTCTCAGGCAAGTGCAGCATTCCAGAGCTGTGAAATAAAGGTGCAGGTCCAGAGTGACCTTGACTTCACTACATGCCTCGTGTGAATCTGTACTGAGGGGACAGGACTTTACAGTATTTGCTTTTTGAGTTCTTTGCTTAAGGATTCATAGCAACACATTGCTATTAAGAACTAGTTGATTTATTAGCAAAGGTTTAACAATCACACTACACATTACCAGTTCAACTATTTTAGTCATGCACTTTAAAGAAATGCCCCCTGCAAGGGGGGGTCACACTCCAAAATAATTTTTTTTCCAGTGACCCTTTTTTTGGGGGGGCGGGGGAGTTTAGGGCACTAAAAACAGAAATTATACAAGTACCCCATGGCTAAAAGAGGTGGGGGGGCACTAAAACTGGCAAATTAAACAAATTAAACTTTAAACTTAAAAGATCAAATTAAAATTTGGTTGCTGGGGATAATGAAGCACTCCAGTCCCTCCTGCGTTCACCTCTCGTGGAAGGCTGCGAGTGTACCGGTGGACACCGCATGCTCCATCTCCAGGGACACCGTGGCTCAGATGTAACCACGGAAGAGAGGCAGGCAGTCGGGCTGAATGGCCCCCTCGACCGCCCGCTGCCTGGACCAGCTGATGGCCCCCTTGGCCATGCCCAGGAGCAGTCCTACGAGGAGGCCCTCCGACCGGCCCGCTCCCCTCCGCACAGGGTGCCCAAAGATCAGGAGTGTGGGACTGAAGTGCAACCAGAATTTGAGGAGCAGCCCCTTCAAATAATGGAACAGGGGCTGCAACCTCGCACACTCCATAAAAACGTGGAACACGGACTCCACCAGACCGCAGAAATTACAGGCGGCCTGGGAGCCCGTGAACCAACTTAAAAACTTATTGCACAGGACTGCTCCGTGCAACATCCTCCAGGCCAAGTCCCCAATAGATAGAGGGAGGACTCCCGCGTAGAGAGCACTCCATTGGGCACCCTCACCTCTTCCGGACAGCAAGATGTTATGCCATGACGTGTCCGGATGGCAGACGAGGATAGCAAGGTGGAGAGTATGCAAGTGCAGCCTGTACAGGAAACCTCTCCACACAGAACTGAAAGGCACGGAGGGAATTTCCCCGAGGAGGCTCAAGTTGTGAGGCGCCGGCTCCCGAGGAAGGTTTCAGGGCTTGGCGCTGATGAGGAATTCCGTCTGGACGGGGGTCAGTTCAGACGGGATCTCCCCACGTGCTTGAGCCTCCTCGACACACCTAATGGAGTCAGGGCCCAGAGCTGTTTTTAGCGACTCGATGGCTTTGGCTGCGCGTCGGCCCAGTTTAGGCGCCATGCAGCAGGTCTGGCGCCATCGAGCCCGCTCCTCTGCCATTGAGCAGGTCCCTGACCCTGGTCACCTCGCCAGCCACAGCCCTCTTGTCCGCCTGCCATCTAAAACCTCGGTCGTGGAGGTACGGATTCCTGAGCAGCGGCTCCTGCAGGACAGCTGCCACTCCAGACGGTGGAGAGCTGCACTTGGTGGCGACTCTGCTCCAGACCCTGGTAAAAGACAGGCAGCCCCCGCATGGCGGTCCTGACGTCCCCCAGGCTCACAAACAGGAGCTGCATGTCATAATTGAGGCTGTACTGCTGGTGGAAGAAATACGTTGCCAGCGCACACCACCTAAGAGGGGGCTCGACGTAGAGGTATCTCTGCAGTGTCTGAAGACGGAAAGTTGCACGCTGGGTGCTGACGCACACCAATGCCTGACTGCCTTCCCTAAGCGGGAGACTCAAGACCGCGGCAGAGACCCAGTGCTTCCTGTTGTTCCAGAAGAAGTCCACCAGCTTATTCTGTATCTTGGCGACAAACGCAGGGGGAGGGGTCAAAGTGACCAGCCGCTACCACAACATAGCGGCCACCAACTGGTTTATGACTAGCGCTCGACCCCTGTAGGACAGCACTCGGAGCAGTCCTGTCCAGCGCCCTAGGCAAGCGGCGACTTTGGCCTCCAGCTCTTGCCAGTTCACCAGCCAGGCTTCCTCGTCTGGGCTAAGGTAGACTCCCAGATAGAGGAGATGGGTTGTGCTCCAGGCAAAAGGCCTGAGCTCCTCCGGCAGGGAGTCCACCCGCCACTGACCCACCAGGAGTCCGGAACATTTCTCCCAGTTGATTCTGGCGGAAGATGCGGCCGAGTAAATCTCCTGGCACTCACGCATCCTCCACAGGTCAATGGGGTCCTCGACCATGAGGAGCACGTCATCGGCGTAAGCCAAGAGGACAAACTCCACGCCTGGCCCTTGCAGAGCCAGTCCCGTCAACCTCTTCTGCAAGAGGCGCAGGAAAGGCTCCACGCATAAGGCATATAACTGGCTGGACATGGGGCATCCCTGGCGCACCTCTCTCCCAAAGCGAAGGAGCGCTTCAAAGACCCATTGACCTTAATCAGACACTCTGTGGCGGCGTACAAAAGTCGAATCCGGGGGACGAAATGCGTCCCGAACCTGAAAGCACACAGAGTTCCGAACAGATACTCATGATCCACCCTGTCGAACGCCTTCTCCTGGTCTAGGGAAAGAAAAGCGACTGTCAGACCAGCCTCCTGGGAATGATGGATCAGGTCCCGGACCAGATGGATGTTATCGTGGATTGTCCGGCCTGGGACCGTGTAGGACTGGTCGGGGTGGATCACGTGGTCCAGCATGGCGCCAAGGCGAGCAGGTATCACCCTGACAAAAATGTTGTAATCCGTGCAGAGGAGGGAGACCGGGCACCAGTTCTTAAGTAGGCGGAGATCGCCCTTCTTCGGCAGCAGGATGATGACTGCCCTGCGCCAAGAGAGGGGCATCTCCCCGATCATAAGAACAGAAGAACATAAGAACGTAAGAATTAGGAACAGGAGTAAGCCATCTAGCCCCTCGAGTCTGCTCCGCCATTCAAAAAGATCATGGCTGATCTGGCCGTGGACTCAGCTCCACTTACCCGCCCACTACCCATAACCCTTAATTCCCTTATTGGTTAAAAATCTATCTATCTGTGACTTGAATACATTCAATGAGCTAGCTTCAACTGCTTCCTTGGGCAGAGAATTCCACAGATTCACAACCCTCTGGGAGAAGAAATTCCTTCTCAACTCGGTTTTAAATTGGTTCCCCCGTATTTTGAGGCTGTGCCCCCTAGTTCTAGTCTCCCCGACCAGTGGAAACAACCTCTCTGCCTCCATCTTGTCTATCCCTTTCATTATTTTAAATGTTTCTATAAGATCAACCCTCATCCTTCTGAACTCCAAAGAGTAAAGACCCAGTCTACTCAATTTATCATCATAAGGTAACCCCCTCATCTCCGGAATTAGCCCAGTGAATCATCTCTGTACCCCCTCCAAGGCTAGTATATCCTTCCTTAAGTAAGGTGACCAAAACTGCACGCAGTACTCCAGGTGCGGCCTCACCAATACCCTGTACAGTTGCAGCAGGACCTCCCTGCTTTTGTACTCCATCCCTCTCGCAATGAAGGCAAACATTCCATTCGCCTTCCTGATTACCTGCTGCACCTGCAAACTAACTTTTTGGGATTCATGCACAAGGAGGAGCCTGCAATTTCTGCGGTCTGGAGGAGTCCGTGTTCCATGTTTTTATTGAGTGCACAAGGTTGCAGCCCCTGTTCCATTATTTGAAGGGGCTGCTCCTGAAATTCTGGCTGCACTTCAGTCCCACTCTCCTGATCTTTGGGCACCCTGTGCGGAGGGGAGCGGGTAGGTCCGAAGGCCTCCTCGTAGGACTGCTCCTGGGCACGGCCAAGGGTGCCATCAGCCGGTCCAGGCAGCGGGCGGTCGAGGGGGTCGTTCAACCTGACTGCCTGCCTCTCTTCCGCTCTTACATCCGGTCCAGGGTGTCCTTGGAGATGGAGCACGCGGTGTCCACCGGTACGCTCGCGGCCTTCCGCGAGAGGTGGGCACCGGAGGGACTGGAGTGCATCATCACGCCCGGCAACCAAATTTTAATTTGATTTTACGTTTTAAAGTTAATTTGTTTTAATTGCCGGTGCTTTTAGTGTCCCCTTCCCTTTTATAGGGGGCACTGGGGAAAAATTGTGATTTTAGTGCCCAAAAAAAAAACAAAAAAAAAAAAGAAAAATCACAAAAAAAAACAAAAAAGGGGGGAAAAAAAGGGCCTTGTAAATGTCTGGAGTGTCACCCAGGTCGGGTGGCACCGTTTAATGTTTTATGTTTTGCAGGTGAACTCCAAAAAGAGTTTCATGCACAAGGAGGACCTGCCGAAGGTCAGCCCGGAGGGCGCCGAAAATCTAGAAGCTCCGCTAAGCCTGGCGGAGCTGACCGGTGCCCTCGACCGGCTCTCGAGGGAAAAATCCCCGGGGCTGGACGGGCTGACCGTGGAGTTCCACAGGGCGTTCTGGGACGTCCTGGGGGGCGACTACGTGCGGGTCCTGGGGGAAAGTCTGGCGACCGGGGAGATGCCCCTCTCTTGGCACAGGGCAGTCATCGTCCTGCTGCCTAAGAAGGGTGATCTCCGCCTCCTTAAGAACTGGCGCCCGGTCTCCCTCCTCAGCACGGACTACAAGATCTTCGCCTAGGGTGATGTCTGCTCGCCTTGGCACCGTGCTGGACCACATGATCCACCCCGACCAGTCCTACACGGTCCCGGGCCGGACAATCAACGATAACATCCATCTGGTCCGGGACCTCATCCATTATTCCCAGGAGGCTGGTCTGTCGGTCGCCTTCCTATCCCTCGACCAAGAGAAGGCGTTCGACAGGGTGGATCACGACTATCTGCTCGGAACTCTACGCGCTTTCGGGTTCGGGACGCATTTCGTCGCCCGGATCCGACTTTTGTACACCGCCGCGGAGTGTCTGATTAAGGTTAACGGGTCCTTGACGGCGCCCCTTCGCTTTGGGAGAGGGGTGCGCCAGGGATGCCCCATGTCCGGCCAGTTATATGCCGTCTGCGTGGAGCCTTTCCTGCGCCTCCTGCGGACGAGGTTGACGGGACTGGCTCTGCAAGGGCCGGGCGTGGAGGTCGTCCTCTCGGCTTACGCCGATGACGTGCTCCTCACGGTAGAGGATCCCGCTGACCTGCGGAGGATGCATGAGTGCTAGGAGATTTACTCGGCCGCATCCTCCGCCAGAATCAACTGGGAAAAATGTTACGGCCTCCTGGTGGGTCAGTGGCGGGTGGACTCCCTGCCGGAGGAGCTCAGGCCTTTTGCCTGGAGCACGACCCATCTCCTCTATCTGGGAGTCTACCTTAGCCCCGACGAGGAAGCCTGGCCGGCAAACTGGCAGGAGCTGGAGGCCAAGGTCGCCGCTCGCCTAGGGCGCTGGACAGGACTGCTCCGAGTGCTGTCCTACAGGGGTCGAGCGCTAGTCATAAACCAGCTGGTGGCCGCCATGTTGTGGTACCGGCTGGTCACTTTGACCCCTCCCCCTGCGTTTGTCGCCAAGATACAGAAGAAGCTGGTGGACTTCTTCTGGAACAACAGGAAGCACTGGGTCTCTGCGGCGGTCTTGAGGCTCCCGCTTGGGGAGGGCGGTCAGTCGTTGGTGTGCGTCAGCACCCAGCTCGCGACTTTCCGTCTTCAGACCCTGCAGAGATACCTTTACGTCGAGCCCCCTCCTAGGTGGCGTGCTCTGGCGACGTATTTCTTCCGCCAGCAGCACGGCCTCAACTACGGCACGCAGCTCCTGTTTGTGAGTGTGGGGTGCGTCAGGACCGCCCTCCGGGAGCTGCCTGTCTTTTACAAGGAACTCATCAGGGTCTGGAACAAAGTCTCCACCAAGTGCAGCTCTCCACCGGCTGGAGTGGCGGCCGTCCTGCAGGAGCCGCTGCTCGGGAATCCGTACCTCCACGACCAAGGTTTTAGGTGGCGGTCGGACGAGAGGGCTGTGGCTGGTGAGGTGACCAGGGTCAGGGACCTGCTCGATGGTGGAGGAGCGGGCTGGATGGCGCCAGACACGCTGGCGCGGCGCCTAAATTCTGCCAACGTCCACCGCGCGGCCGATGCCATCGAGTTGCTAAAAACAGCTCTGGTCCCCGACTTTGTTAGGTGCATCGAGGAGGCTCAAGCACGTGGGGAGATCCCGTCCGAACTGACCCCCGTCCGGACGGAATTCCTCATTGGCGCCAAACCCCGGAACCTCCCTCGGGAGCCAGCGCCTCACAACTTGAGCCGCCTCGAGGAAATCCCCTCCGTGCCTTTCAGTTCCACGCGGAGGGGTTTCCTGTTCGGGCTGCTCCTGCACACTCTCAACTTTGCCATCCTCGCCTGCCGTCCGGACACGCCATGGCGTACCATCTTGCCATCCGGAGGAGGCGGGGGTCCCCAATGGAGGGCACTCTACGCGGGAGTCCTCCCAGTATTTATCGGGGACTTGGCCTGGAGGGTGGTGCACGGAGCAGTCCTGTGCAATAAATTTTTAAGCCGGTTCACGGGCTCCCAAGCCGCCTGCAATTTCTGCGGTCTGGAAGAGTCCGTGTTCCATGTTTTTATGGAATGCACGAGGTTGCAGTCCCTGTTTTATTCTTTAAAGGGGCTGCTCCTGAAATTCTGGTTGCACTTCAGTCCCACACTCCTGATCTTTGGACACCCTGTGCAGAGGGGAGCGGGTAGGTCCGAGGGCCTCCTCATAGGACTGCTCCTGGGCACGGCCAAGGGTGCCATCAGCCGGTCCAGGCAGCGGGCGGTCGAGGGGGTCGTTCAACCTGACTGCCTGCCTCTCTTCCACGCGTACATCCGCGCCAGGGTGTCCTTGGAGATGGAGCACGCGGTGTCCACCGGTACGCTCGCGGCCTTCCGCGAGAGGTGGGCACCGGAGGGACTGGAGTGCATCATCACGCCCGGCAACCAAATTTTAATTTGATTTTATGTTTTTAAGTTTAATTTGTTTTAATTGCCGGTGCTTTTAGTGTCCCCCTCCCCTTTTATAGGGGGCACTTGGAGAAAAATTCAATTCTGTGCCAAAAAAAAAAATGGCATTGTAAATGTTGGTGTATCCCCCAGATCGGGGGGCACGGTTTAATGTTTTTCTGTTAACTCCTAAAAGAGTTTCATGCACAAGGACCAATCGTGGAGCTTTGGAGGCGTGTCCTGCTCAGTTGGCTGAGTGAGCAGTGAGGAGAGCAGCTCCTGTTGTAGCTCCTGGCTGGGCCTGTGAATCAGCCCAGGAAGAGAAGGAAGGAAGGGGCTTCACCACCAAAATTCACCCAGAGGGAGAAGAGGAAAGCAGAAAACTTTACCAACTTTACCATTTCTACAAAGAGTTGGAGAGAGGGGGAAAGACCAACAACAACATCCAGTGTGGAAGGAGGGAGACTCGACCATTCTACAGGTGGGTGTATTGGTGCAGTCCCTAAAAGACTTTGTTGTATCGGTGGGGGGAGGAAAGAAGACCAGTCGGGGGCCGGAACATCGCGGGGGGTGTGTGTGTGTGGAGGTGTGTGTGGGGATCTCGCTTACAGCTGGGCCCTACACACCACTGAAGCACCTCTCCCCCATTGCCTAGCCTGGGATAGCTGGAGCTACCAGGCTGAAGAAACAATTAATCCACCCTAATTAACATCGTTGGGAGTGTGTACCTGTGTGGCTCCAGCTGCACCAGGTGAAGACATCTTCTCCCCTCACCCGAAGACCACCCCAAAGACTATTTTTGTTTGCCATCTGTGGAGTGCACCCACCCACAGCTGCGAGGGGAGACCTGCCCTCGCAGTTTTCCCCCCTTCCCACCCCCCTCTCTCTTTCTCTGTTACTCTCTGTTTCTCCCCTCTCTCTCTGAGAGCCCTTTTCCTCCTAATCTCTTTAAAAAAACAAACAAACAATTAAGACAACTGAGCAGAGGGAGCAAGGCCCCTCCCCATTCGTTAACTAGGGGAGAGGTGTGCCTCTTTCAGAGCTCCTCTGCTCAGACATTGAAACGAGGCCAATTAAGACCATTAAGGCCTGTGACTTTGGGGTGGGTGTGGCCCTTAAAGGGACCCCGTGATGGCGACCCCATCCACGCCGGTGGCAGGGCCAGCAAGGACATATGCGCAGGCTGCATCCACATCCACGGCGCCTCCTGCGCCTCCGCCACCATTCAGACTGATAACTAAAAAACACGGGGTCAAGAGCTACACTCACCCCACAATGAGCATTGAGGAGTGCGTGCGGGCAATGGCTGGGGTAGTCGGCCCCTCGGCCATTGTCGCAGCCTCCAAGATGTCTGGGAAGGCCGTGTTCTTCCTGGGGTCGGAGCGGGCGGTGTCCCTGGCCCTCGAAAAGGGGCTCACGGTGCGCGGGACGTTCCTGCCGGTGGACCCTCTCGAGGCCACCGCGCAGAGGGTCATCATTTCAAACGTCCCGCCCTTTGTTCCTGCTGAGCTCCTCCTCCCTCACCTACACCAACTGGGGGAGGTAAGGTCGGGGATCAACCCCATACCGCTCGGCCTCAGGGAGAACAGCCTGCGCCATGTGTTCTCCTTCCGCCGCCAGCTCTTTGTCCGGCTGGCGCGGGAGGAGACGACGGAGGGCTATTTTAATGTGGTGCACGAGGGGACTGCCTACTGCGTCTTCTGGACGTCGGACGGCGTGCGGTGCCATGCCTGCAGGGAGGTGGGGCACGTTCGCAAGAACTGCCCCGCCTCCAAAGCCGCCAAACCACCGAAGGCGGCCAAGGCTGGCGCCGCCGCCACCCCTCCCCCTAGTAGCGTCCGCGTGCCGGGAGCTGTGGGTGCGCGGGCATCGTCGGGGGCCTTTGTTTTCACAGCCTCCGGCGGGGGGGAGGGAGAGCGTGCGATCGGAAAGAAGGCGCGGAAGAAGGCGAAACATCTAGAGGCGGGTCCCCTCGGTGCGCCAAACAACTTGTTTACCGCGCTCGGCCCAACCCCGTCACCGGCGAGCGCGGGGTGCCCTGAGCCCGTGCCCGAGCCCTTGACTAATACCGCAGAGGGGTTCGGGCGCGGGCAAGACAAGAAAAAGTGGGGAGTGGAGCGGGAGGCCTCGGCAGACATGGGGGTCTCCCTGCCTCCGCGCACCCCCAGGAACAAAAGGAGGCGCCGCTCCAATGAGGCGGAGGGGGAACAACATCCCTCCGCGGAGGAGTCGGTGCCCGCCGCGTCCCCCGCGTCCCCCACCAGCGCCCACAAATTGCGCTGTAGGCGCGAGGAATCTGTCCCTGGGGAGAGTGAGGCAGTCAAGGCTGTCCAGCCGCTGCCTCCTGGGGATGGCGTGAAAGATCTGCCTGTCGTGGGGGGCGTGGGGCCAGTGGAAGAATGCGTAGCCGCCGGGTCGAGCGTCCCGGGGACTGAGGCGGGCGGGGCCGAAAAGGCCGAACCTGAGCCCGCCCAGCCAATACCCAACTTCCCCCGGGATTTGCTCGACTCGGCAGAAACTGAAAACATGATTCAGTCCACAGAACATCCACACGCTGGGCCGGGGGGTGGCGGCGGGGAGGGGGAAGAACAACAACCCTCGCCCCCTACTTTGGAGCTGGGGTACTTGGTGGACCTGGAACATTACTTTGACCAGTTCTCTCCGTGTTCCCCGGTTCCTGGGGCGGAGGAGGAACCCCTTCCGCTGTCGCTTCCCGACCCAGCACCACTTTTTAAAGAGCCCAGTGGGGACTCCTCTGCCGACGATCCTGGGGGTGGGATCGGGGCGGAGCCAGGGCCGGATGGAGCGGCCGGGCTGTTTGCCATACCTCGTGCGGTCGACGGGCCGGCTGCTGGCGGCGACCTCCCGGAGGGGGACGGGGACTCGGTGGAGGACGCGGGTGAAGATCTCGAGTCCATCGCCAGTGAGGCGGTGGATCTGCTCGCGTCCGCCGCTGAGACCCTCCTAATTCCTGCAAAGGAACTCCGGGACTTTTTGGTCCAGTGCCGGGGTAGCCGCGACCAAGCCCGTCCGGCCCTGGAAAGATGGTCTGAGCCGGTGTTGCTCATCGCTTCCGTCCGCGCCGCCGCTAAAACCTTGGCCGCGGGCGGGCCCTTATCAAGGGCGCAAGGCCTTGAGCTGCGCCGGCTCAAAAAGTTCCTCGCTGGGCTGCTGAAGGAGTGGAGGTCAACAAACGACTCCACTCACCCCCCCACAATAGGTTAGGTAGAGGTTGCACTATGCTTTTGCCATGAAGATAACCATAGCTAGCCTCAACATCAATGGCAGCAGAGAGGCACACCGTAGATTGAACAATTTTTCGCTCCTGCGGGAGGGGAAATATGCGGTGTGCTTCCTGCAAGAAACCCACACCGTTCCGGGAGACGAAGCCACGTGGCTCCTGGAATGGCAAGGAGAGGTCCGCATGAGCCACCTCACCGCCACTTCTAGTGGGGTGGCCATCTTGCTGGCCCCGCATTTTCAGCCGGAGATCTTGGGGGTCGAGGAGCCCATGCCAGGCCGCTTGCTGTACGTAACGGTTCGCCTGGGGGACGTGCTGCTCCATCTCGTGAACGTGTACGCCCCTCAGCCCGGCCCGCAGCAAACGCGCTTCTTCGAAGAGGTGTCCGCTCTTCTTGGCTCCGTCGATGTCGGCGACTGCATTGTCCTCGGGGGGGATTTTAACTGCACCCTCGAGGCGAGGGACCGCTCCGGTGGCCCGCAGAGCATGACGGCGATGGAGAAGTTGAGGGACCTGGTTGGGTCCTTCGACTTGGTGGATGTCTGGCGAAATCTCCATCCCGACTCCAGCGCCTTTACTTGGGTGAGGCCTGGAGTAGGATGGTCCAGAGTCGACCGCCTTTACGTGTCTCGGGCGTACGTTTCCTGCGTCCCGGCGGCCTCCATGTGGCCGGCGCCGTGTTCGGACCACCACCTGGCCGGGGTCCGCGTACTGGCATTTTAACAACCAGCTGCTGGAGGACGTGCGGTTCCAGGACTCGTTCCGTCGTTTCTGGGCCGACTGGAGAAGGAAGCAGGGGGGCTTCCCCTCCTTGAGGCTATGGTGGGACGTGGGCAAGGCTCACGGCCGCGTCTTCTGTCAAGAGTACGCGAGGGGGTCGACCAAGAGGCGGGCGGCCAGGGTCGGGCGCCTAGAAAAAGAGGTGCTCGACCTGGAGTCCCGTCTCGGTCAAGTCGTCGAGGACCCGGCCCTGCAGACGGTGTACGAAGCGAAGAAGGCCGCTCTGAAGGACCTGCAGCTCGTCGGGTCCCGAGGCGCGTTCGTGAGGTCGCGGATCCGGTTCCTGCGGGATCTGGACCGCGGCTCCCCCTTCTTCTACTCGCTGGAAAAAAGACAGGGTGTCCGTAAGCAGCTCTTGACGCTGCTGGCCGATGACGGCTCTCTCGTCTCGGATCCGGAGGGCGTCAACAACAGGGCCCGTGAATATTACGGGGCCCTGTTCTCTCCGGAGCCGTCCAGCGAGGAAGCATGTAGAGTTTTGTGGGAGCCCGGAGGGCGCCGAAAATCTGGAAGCTCCGCTAAGCCTGGCGGAGCTGACCGGCGCCCTCGACCGGCTCTCGAGGGGAAAATCCCTGGGGCTGGACGGGCTGACCGTGGAGTTCCACAGGGCGTTCTGGGACGTCCTGGGGGGCGACTACGCGCGGGTCCTGGGGGAAAGTCTGGCGACCAGGGAGATGCCCCTCTCTTGGCGCAGGGCATTCATCGTCCTGCTGCCTAAGAAGGGCGATCTCCGCCTCCTTAAGAACTGGCGCCCGGTCTCCCTCCTCAGCATGGACTACAAAATCTTCGCCAGGGCGATGTCTGCTCGCCTTGGTGCCGTGCTGGACCACATGATCCACCCCGACCAGTCCTCCACGGTCCCGGGCCGGACAATCCACGATAACATCCATCTGGTCCGGGACCTCATCCATTACTCCCAGGAGGCTGGTCTGTCGGTCGCCTTCCTATCCCTCGACCAAGAGAAGGCGTTCGACAGGGTGAATCACGACTATCTGCTCGCAACTCTGCGCGCTTTCGGGTTCGGGACGCATTTCGTCGCCCGGATCCGACTTTTGTACGCCGCCGCGGAGTGTCTGATTAAGGTTAACGGGTCCTTGACGGCGCCCCTTCGCTTTAGGAGAGGGGTGCACCAGGGATGCCCCATGTCCGGCCAGTTATACGCCTTTCCTGCGCCTCCTGCGGACGAGGTTGACGGGACTGGCTCTGCAAGGGCCGGGCATGGAGGTCGTCCTCTCGGCTTACGCCGATGACGTGCTCCTCGCGGTAGAGGATCCCGCTGACCTGCGGAGGATGCGTGAGTGCCAGGAGATTTACTCGGCCGCATCCTCCGCCAGAATCAACTGGGAGAAATGTTCCGGACTCCTGGTGGGTCAGTGGCGGGTGGACTCCCTGCCGGAGGAGCTCAGGCCTTTTGCCTGGAGCACGACCCATCTCCTCTATCTGGGAGTCTACCTTAGCCCCGACGAGGAAGGCTGGCCGGCAAACTGGCAGGAGCTGGAGGCCAAGGTCGCCGCTCGCCTAGGGCGCTGGACAGGACTGCTCCGAGTGCTGTCCTACAGGGGTCGAGCGCTAGTCATAAACCAGCTGGTGGCCGCCATGTTGTGGTACCGGCTGGTCACTTTGACCCCTCCCCCTGCGTTTGTCGCCAAGATACAGAAGAAGCTGGTGGACTTCTTCTAGAACAACAGGAAGCACTGGGTCTCTGCTGCGGTTTTGAGTCTCCCGCTTAGGGAGGGCAGTCAGGCGTTGGTGTGCATCAGCACCTAGCGTGCGACTTTCCGTCTTCAGACCCTGCAGAGATATCCCTATGTCGAGCCCCCTCCTAAGTGGCGTACGCTGGCGACGTATTTCTTCCACCAGCAGTACAGCCTCAATTATGACACGCAGCTCCTGTTTGTGAGCCTGGGGGGCATCAGGACCGCCGTCCAGGGGCTGCCTGTCTTTTACCAGGAACTTATCAGGGTCTGGAACAGAGTCGCCACCAAGCACAGCTCCCCCCCGGCTGGAGTGGCGGCCGTCCTGCAGGAGCCGCTGCTCAGGAATCCGTACCTCCACGACCGAGGTTTTAGGTGGCAGGCAGACGAGAGGGCTGTGGCTGGTGAGGTGACCAGGGTCAGGGACCTGCTCAAAGGCAGAGGAGTGGGCTGGATGGTGCCAGACATGCTGGCGCGGCGCCTAAACTGGGCCGACGTTCGCCGCGCGGCCGATGCCATCGAGTCACTAAAAACAGCTCTGGGCCCTGACTCCATTAGGTGTGTCGAGGAGGCTCAAGCACATGGGGAGATCCCGTCCGAACTGACCCCCGTCTGGACGGAATTCCTCATCGGCGCCAAGCCCCGAAACCTCCCTCGGGAGCCAGTGCCTCACAACTTGAGCCTCCTCGGGGAAATTCCCTCCGTGCCTTTCAGTTCAGCGCGGAGGGGTTTCCTGTACGGGCTGTTCTTGCACACTCTCCAACTTGCCATCCTTGTCTGCCATCCGGACACGTCATGGCACACCATCTTGCCATCCGGAGGAGGCAGGGGTCCCCAATGGAGTGCACTTTACGCGGGAGTCCTCCGTCTATCTATTGGGTACTTGGCCTGGAGGGTGTTGCACGGAGCAGTCCTGTGCAATAAGTTTTTAAGTTGGTTCATGGGCTCCCAGGCCACCTGCAATTTCAGCGGTCTGGGAGAGTCCGTGTTCCATGTTTTTATCGAATGTGCGAGGTTGCAGCCCCCGTTCCATTATTTGAAGGGGCTGCTCCTCAAATTCTGGCTGCACTTCAGTCCCACACTCCTGATCTTTGGGCACCCTGTGCGAAGGGGAGCAGACAGGTCGGAGGGCCTCCTCGTAGGACTGCACCTGGGCACGGCCAAGGGGACCATCAGCCGGTCCAGCCAGCGGGTGCTCGAGGGGGTCGTTCTGCCCGACTACCTGCCTCTCTTCCGCGGTTACATCCGAGATAGAGCACACGGTTTACACCGATACGCTCGCGGCCTTCCGCGAGAGGTGGGCGCTAGAGGGACAGGAGTGCATCATCACCCCCGGCAACCAAATTTTAATTTGATCATTTAAGTTTAAAGTTTAATTTGTTTAATTTGCCGGTTTTAATGCCCCCTCTCCCCTTTTAGCCATGGGAACTTGTATAATTTGTGTGTTGGTGCCCTCAAAAAAAAGGGCACTGGAAAATATTTATTTTGGAGTGTGACCCCCATTGTAGGGAGCATTTGTTTAAAGTGCACAACTAAAATAGTTGAACTGGTAATGTGCAGTGTGATTGTTAAAACTTTGCTAATACTGCTACAACTACAGTGAGAGTGAGAGTGAACCCAGGACCCTGTGAGAGGAGGAGGAAGAAAAGCTGCCTTCTAGGTACATCTACAGGGAGACTGTGAGCGTCTGGGAGGAGGAGGAGGCCTGCTGCCTGGAGAGGGGAAAGGAGGGAGAGCTGCCAATACTCCTGTTACTACTGCAGAGTTTGAGAGAGGGGGAAGGAACAGCTGCCATTCAACTACTCACCAACTGTGTGGAAGGAGGGAGAGTCATTGTCAACATCAACAGGAGGGTGTATTTTGGTGCACACCCAAAAAAGACTTTGCTTAATTGGTGAGGGGAGGAAGGAAGATTAATAAGAACATCATGGGGGGGGGTATGTGTGTGTAAGTGTGTGGGGTTCTTGCGAACAACTCGGCCCCACACACCACTGGAAGCATCCCTCCACCATTGCCTGGCCCGGGTTGGCTGGTGCTACCTGTCTTAACATCGTTTGGAGGACTGTGCCTGAGTGGTTCCAGCCATCCCATGTGAAGACATTTTCTCCCTCCGCCAGAAGAATCTAAATATTTGGTTTATGATCCGGAGAGTGCAACCCCTGCAAGCACCCACCCAACGCTGTGAGGAGTGCCTGATACCACAGCCTCCCTCTTTCCCACACCCCCTCTCTATCTCTCTGTCCCTCCTCTTTCTGACTCTCCTCTCTCTCTCTCTGAGAGCCTCTTTTAAAATATATATATTTTTTAAAAAGCAACGACTGAGCAGAGGGAAAAGTGCCCCTCCCCAATTGTCAAAAGTTGGGGAGAGGTGGGCCTCATTAAGAGCTCCCTCTGCTCAGCAACGAGGCCTGTGACTTTGGGGTGAGTGTAGCCCTTAAAGGGACCCCGATATGACTCGTGGCGGTGGCGGGGCCAGCACAAACTTATGCGCGCGTGGCAGCAAAGGCCACAGTGGCTCCTGCCCTGCCACCTTTCAGACTCATTAATAAAAAGAACGGGGTCAAGAGCTACACTCACCCCAATACGACCATCGAGGAGTGCGTGAGGACAATGGCTGGGGTAGTCGGCCCCTCGGCCATTATCGCCGCCTCCAAAATGTACGGGAAGGCTTGTTCTTCCTGGGGTCGGAGCGGGCGATGTCCCTGGCCCTCAGTAAGGGGCTCACGGTGGGCGGGACATTCCTGCTGGTGGATCCATTCGAGGCCATCGCGCAGAGGGTCGTCATCGCGAACGTCCTGCCCTTTGTTCCCGGTGAGCTCCTCCTCCCCCACCTACGTCAACTGGGGGAGGTTAGGTCGGAGATAACGCCAATACCTCTCGGCTTCAGGGAGGCCAGCCTCCGTCATGTATTCTCCTTCTGGCGCCGGCTTTTCATTCAGCTGACCCGGGAGGAGGTAACAGAGGGTACATTCAGTGTGGTCCACGAGGGGACTGCCTACCGCATCTTCTGGACGTTGGACGGCGTGCGGTGCTATGCCAGTAAGGAGGTGGGGCACGTCGCTAATATGTCCTTACTATACAGTACAAATGCACACGAGGCCCATACTAGAGAGAAGGTCACTCTGTGACCAGTAACCTTTATTTGCCAGCATTGAAGTGATGAAGGTGGGTGGAGCTTCCCCTTTTATACCTGAAAGTCCAGGTTAGGAGTGTCTCCAACAAGTTCACCGCCTCGTGGTCAGTGTTCTCACGGTGTACAAGTTAGGTCAGTTTATACATGGGTTACAATGATAGTTGAATGCATGATATCACGTGCCCCCCAAAGTCTTATTGGGATCACAGGTTAAGTCTCTCTGGTGGTTTACGCTCCCTTGTAGAGCGCCTGAGTTGGGGCTCCGGTTGTTGGGCGCTGGCCTGAGTGTCTGCTGTTTGCGGTGCCTCAGGCCTGTCCGGACTGCCCACAGTGACTGTGCTCTCTTCCACTTGGTTCCGGTGTTCGGTCACCTGTGGTGGAGTGAACTCTACATCGTGTTCTTCCTCTGCTTCTTCTATGGGGTTTCTGAACCTCCTTTTTGTTTGATCCACGTGTTTGTGGCAGATTTGTCCATTGGTAAGTTTAACTACCAGAATCCTATTCCCCTCTTTGGCACTCACAGTGCCTGCAAGCCATTTGGGCCCTGCAGCGTAGTTGAGGACAAAGACAGGGTCATTGACATCAATACATCGCGCCCTCGCATTCCCGTCATGGTCGTCACATTGTGACCAGCGCCTGCTCTCAACAATTTCTTTCATGGTGGGGTGTATGAGGGATAACCTGGTTTTGAGCATCCTTTTCATTAGCAGCTCTGAGGGTGGAACCCCTGTGAGTGAGTTTGGTCGGGATCTATTGGCCAACAGGAGGCGTGATAAGCGGCTTTGTATGGAACCCCCTTGGATTCTGAGCATCCCCTGTTTGATTATCTGCACTGCTCGTTCCGCCTGGCCGTTTGAGGCCGGCTTGAACAGTGCCGTTCTGACATGGTTGATACCATTTCCTGCCATGAAGTCCTGGAACTCAATGCTTGTAAAGCACGGGCCATTGTCGCTGACCAAGACGTCCGATAGACCATGGGCGGCGAACATTGCCCGTAGACTTTCTACCGTGGCAGAGGATGTGCTTGAATTGAGAATGTCACACTCGATCCATTTGGAGTAGGCGTCTACTACAACCAAAAAAATTTTTCCCATGAAAGGACCTGCATAGTCCACATGGATGTGTGACCATGGCTTGGCGGGCCAGGACCAGGGGCTAAGGGGGGCTTCCCTGGGCGCATTGCCCAGCTGGGCACACGTGTTGCACCTGCGAACACAAAGTTCCAGGTCTGCATCGATCCATGGCCACCAAACGTGTGACCTGGCCATTGCCTTCATCATGAGAATGCCCGGGTGCTCATTGTGGAGTTCTCGGATGAATGCCTCTCTGCCCATCTGGGGCATGACTACTCGGTTTCCCCATAGTAGGCAATCGGCCTGAATCGAGAGTTCATCCTTGCGCCTGTGAAATGGTTTAAATTCCTCACGGCATGCCCCGTATGTGGCTGCCCAGTCCCCATTCAGGACACATTTCTTGACCAAAGACAGTCTATTTGTCCAGACTTTGATCTGACGGGCTGTGACGGGTGAGCCTTCGCTTTCGAAAGCTTCAACAGCCATGACCATCTCAGCAGCATGCTCGGTTGCCCCCTCGGTGGTGGCTAGTGGGAGCCTGCTGAATGCATCGGCGCAGTTTTCAGTGCCTGGTCTGTGCCGAATTGTATAGTCATAGGCGGCTAACGTGAGTGCCCACCTCTGTATGCGGGCCGACGCATTTGCATTTATGGCCTTGTTGTCGGCTAAAAGGGACATTTGGGGTTTGTGATCTGTCTCCAGCTCAAATTTCCTGCCAAACAGGTACTGGTGCATTTTTTTTACAGCATATACACATGCAAGCGCTTCCTTTTCTACCATCCCGCAGCCCCTTTCTGCCTGGGACAGACTTCTGGAGGCATAAGCTACCGGCTGTAACTGACCCTTGGCATTAACATGCTGCAACAGACACTCGACCCCATAGGACGACGCATCGCATGTTAAAACAAGTTTCTTACACGAGTCATATAGCGTTAACAGATTGTTGGAGCATAACAAATTGCGTGCTCTATCAAAAGCCCTTTCCTGGCTGTCCCCTCAGACCCATTTGTGACCTTTGCGTAGGAGCACATGTAGCGCTTCGAACAGCATGCTCAATTTGGGAAGAAAGTTACCAAAATAGTTCAGGAGCCCCAGGAACGAACGCAGCTCCGTCGTGTTACGGGGTCTGGATGCTCTCTGGATCATTTCCGTTTTGGATGCGGTAGGTCTGATCCCATCTGCTGCTACCATCAACCCCAGGAATTCTACCTCTGGAGCTAGGAAGACGTACTTCGCCTTTTTCAGTCGCAGACCTACCCGGTCCAGTCTGCGTAGCACCTCCTCCAGGTTGTGGAGGTGTTCTTCAGTATCACAACCCGTGATGAGGATGTCGTCTTGAAAAACCACCGTCCTTGGAGTTGAGGAGACTTTCCATATTTCGTTGAAAGATCGCGGCGGCTGAACGAATCCCGAACGGACATCTGTTGTACTCAAACAACCCCTTGTGTCTCGTGATGGTGGTCAGCTTCTTCGACTCATTCGCCAGCTCCTGGGTCATGTAAGCTGAGGTCAGGTCCAATTTTGAAAAAAGTTTGCCACCGGATAGCGTCGCAAAGAGGTCTTCCGCTCTCGGTAGCGGGTACTGGTCTTGGAGTGACACCTGATTGATGATGGCCTTGTAATCACCACATATCCTGACCGACCCATCCGCCTTGAGCACCGGCACAATCAGGCTTGCCCAGTCACTGAATTCGACTGGCGAGATGATGCCTTCCCTCAGAAGGTCCAATTCGCCTTCTATCTTTTCCCGCATCATGTACGGCACCGCTGTGGCCTTGTGGTGTACTGGCCTGGCGTCCGGGTTTATGTGAATCACTACCTTGGTCTCCATGAAAGTTGCAATGCTGGGTTGAAATAGTGAGTCAAATTTGTCCAGGGCCTGTGAGCATGATATTCGCTCCACAGAAGAAATTGCATTGACATCGCCCCATTTCCAGTTCATGACAGCAAGCCAACTCCTCCCCAGCAGTGCGGGACCATTCCCCAGGACAATCCAGAGTGGCAACCTGTTCTCCGAATTTTTGTGGGTCACAACTACCGTAGCGCTGCCGAGCACTGGAATGATCTCCTTTGTATATGTCCGTAGCTGTGCGTCAATCGGCAATAATTTTGACCTCCTGGCCTTGGATGCCCAAAACTTGTCGAACTGTTTGATACTCATCAGGGACTGGCTGGCCCCCATGTCTAGCTCCATTGATACTGGGATGCCATTGAGGAGCACTTTCATCATTATCGGTGGTGTCCTGGTGTATGAACTGTATATGTGCTCCACATGAACTCGCTGAACTTCAGCTTCCAGCGATTTCTCCCAGTGTCCATTTAGCCTTGTCGGGCTTACAGTCAGGCCCGTCCTCCTCGTACATCAACCTGGCTGCAGGCTTCCTGCACATACGCGCCAAATGACCGCTGACGTTGCAATTTCTGCAGGTATATTGCTGATCCCTGCAAGCTCTGGCTGGGTGTTTGCCTCCACACCTCCAACATGAGCCGTTGTTGGAAAAAAAAGGTCCATTACCAGTCGATCGTCTCTGACTGTCTCTGTAACTGTCCTTAAACGTACCATTGACAGGTGTTGATGGCCCCATTAGTGGCTGCATTGTCCCTTGCGATGGCATGAATCGCCGTTCAGCTAGCCATTGCCTCTGTTGAATTCCCCCTTTGGGTTCGACTACATGCTCGGGCATGTCCGATTGCCCCTGTCTGCCTGGAGGACTGTGCCGCATTATCAATGTTGACTCCCTGTCCATTTGCTGCATTTAAACCAAGATTTTTGTCAAACATCATTCTGGTCTCTTCCTCCCCTGAGATAAATGTCTGGGCCATCAAAGCCGCCGTTTCCAGGGTCAAGTCTTTGGTCTCAATCAGTTTCCTGAAAACCCCAGCGTGCCCGATGCCCTCAATAAAAAAGTCTCGTAGCATCTCCGTTCTGCATGCATCTGGGAACTTACGTAGGCTCGCCAGTCGCCAGAGGTCTGCCACAAAGTCTGGAACGCTTTGCCCTTCCCGCCGCCACTGCGTGTAAAACCCATGTCTCGCCATGTGCATGCTGCTTGCCGGTTTAAAGTGTTCCCCGATCAACTTACTGAGCTCTTCAAAAGTCTTGTCCACTGGCTTCTCTGGTGCTAGAAGGTCCTTCATCAGGGAGTACGTCCTGGATCCACAAACTGTCAGGAGATGAGCCCTGCGTTTGTCGGCCGAATCCTGTCCCAGCCATTCCTTAGTGATGAAACTTTGCTGTAGTCTCTCAATAAAATCGTCTCAATCATCACAAACACAGTACCTCTCATCTGTGCTGCTAGTGGCCATGCTTGCGTGGTTTAAATCCCAGTTTCACGTCACCAATAATATGTCCTTACTATACAGTACAAATGCACACGAGGCCCATACTAGAGAGAAGGTCACTCTGTGATCAGTAAACTTTATTTGCCAGCACTGTAGTGATGAAGGTGGGTGGAGCTTCCCCTTTTATACCTGAAAGTCCAGGTTAGGAGTGTCTCCCACAAGTTCACCACCTAGTGCTTAGTGTTCTCACGGTGTACAACTTAGGTCAGTTTATACATGGGTTACAATGACAGTTGAATACATGACATTCACAAGAACAGCCCCGCCTCCAAGGCCACTTAAACAGCCAAAGCGGCCAAGGCTGGTGCCGCCACCACTCCTCCCCCTAGTACCGTCCGTGTGCCGGGAGCCGTAGGTGCGCGGGCATCGTCGGAGGCCTTTGTCTTCGCGGCCTCCGGCGGGGGGGAGGGAGAGCGCCCGAGCGGAAGGAAGGCGCAGAAGAAAACAAATAAACACCCTCCGGACAGTCCCCTCAGTAGGCCACACAGCCCAATTAGCGCGCTCGCCACCCCCCCTACTATCGGCGGTGAGCGCGGTGCATTCTGAGCCCGGGCTCGAGCCCCTGACCACACCCGCCTCTGTGGGAGTTTGGCTCGGGCGCGGACAAGATGATCGGAAGGAGGGAGCAGAGGCGGGAGCCCCGCAGACATGGAGAGCTTCCTGCCCTCGCGTCCCTCCAGTAAAAAAAGGAGGAACCACTCCATGAAGCGGAGGATGACCAAGGTCCCTCCGTGGAGGAATTGGTGCCCAGCACGAGTCCCGCATCCCTCACCAGTGCTCCCAATGCGCATCGAAGGCAGGGGGAGTCTGTCCCTCGGGAGGGCGAGACATCCAAGGATGCTCAGCCTGAACCTCCCGGGATGGCGAACAAGAACTGCCACGTGCGGGGGGCGCGGGGCCGCGAAAAGAAAATGTCGCCGCCGGGTCGAGCGTTCCGGGGACTGAGGCGGGCGGGGCCGATGAGGTCGAGTCCGAGCCCGCCCAGCCAATTCTTGACATCCCCCGGGATCTGCTCGACCTGACGGAAAAAGAATAAGATTTTAATGCACTTCATGAACACCCACCCGCTGGGCCGGTGTTGGTAGCGGGGAGGATGGGAACCCCAATCGTCATCCCTGATGTTGGAGCCGGGGGACGTGGAGGACCTGGAACTGTTTTTCGGCCCGGTCTCTCCATGCTCGCCGGTGCCTGGAGCGGAGGGAGACCCCTGTCCGCTGCCAATTCCCAACCCGGCATCCCAGTGGGAGCTCAGGGAGGACTCCTCTGCCGACGTTCCTGGGGGTGGGATCATGACATATGGTGCAGTCGGGCAGTTTGCCGTACCCTGTGCGGTCGACGGACCGGCTGCTGGTGGCGACCTCACGGAGGGGGACAGGGACTTGGTAGAGGGCGTGGGAGAGGATCTGGCGTCCATCACCAGTGAGGTGGTGGATCTCCTCGTGCCTACCGCTGGGTCCCCCCTCATTCCTGCCAAGGAACTCCGGGACTTTTTGGCACAATGCTAGGGTCGCCGCAATGGACAAATGGTCTGAGCCGGCGCTGCTCATCAGGTCCGTCCGCGCCACCATCAAATATATGGGCACGGACAGGACCCTATCAAAACCAGAAACCCTTGAGCTGTGCTGGCTCAGAACGTTCCTCGCTGGGCTGCTGAGTGAGTGGAGGTCATCAAATGACTCCCGCCCCCCCCCCCCCCCCGTAGTTTAAGGTAGAGGTTGCACTATGCTCTTGTCATGAAGATAACCATAGCCAGCCTCAACTTCAACAGCAGCAGAGAGGCACGCCGTAGATTTAACAATTTTTCGCTCCTACAGGAGGGAAAATATGTAGTGTGCTTCCTGCAAGAAACCCACACCGTTCCGGGAGACAAGGCCACACAGCTCCTGGAATGGCAAGGAGAGGTCCGCATGAGCCACCTCACTGCCACTTCTTGTGGGGTGGCTATCTTGCTGGTCCCACATTTTCAGCCGGAGATCTTGGGGGTCAAGGAGCCTGTGCCAGGCCACCTGCTCCATGTCACGGTTCGCCTGGGGGACGTGTCGCTCCATTTAGTGAATGTGTACGCCTCCCCAGCCCGGCCCACAGCAAGTGCACTTCTTTGAAGAGGTGTCCACTCTTCTAGGCTCCGTCGACTTCGGCGACTGCATTGTCCTCGGGGGAGATTTCAACTGCACCCTCGAGGCGAGGGACCACTCCGGTGCCCCGCAGTGCATGACGGCGATCGAGAAGTTGAGGGACCTGGTCGGGTTCTTCGACTTGGTGAACGTCTGGCAAAATCTCCATCCCGACTCCAGCGCCTTTACTTGGGTGAGGCCTGGAATCGGATGGTCCAGAATCGACCGCCTTTACGTGTCTCGGGCGTACGTCTCCTGCGTTCCGGCGGCCTCCATGTGGCCGGCACCGTGCTCAGACCACCACCCGGTGTGGTCGGAGCTCACTCTGCTCCACGCGCGGGTGGGGTCCGCGTACTGGCACTTTAACAACCTGCTGCTGGAGGACGAGCGGTTCCAGGACTCGTTCCGTTGCTTCTGGGCCGACTGGAGAAGGAAGCAGGGGGGCTTCCCCTCCTAGAGGTTATGGTGGGACGTGGGCAAGGCTCACGCTGTTTCTTCTGTCAAGAGTACGCGAAGGGGTCGATCAAGAGGTGGGTGGCTAGGGTGGGGCACCTGGAGAAGGAGGTGCTCGACCTGGAAGCCCGTCTGCGTCAAGTCGTTGAGGACCCGGCCCTGCGGACGGTGTACGAAGCAAAGAAGGCCGCGCGGAAGGACCTGCAGCTTGTCAGGTCCCGAGGTGCGTTCGTGAGCTCACGGATCTGGTTCTTCCGGGACCTGGACCGCGGCTCCCGCTTCTTCTACTCGCTGGAAAGAAGACGAGGGGTCCATAAGCAGCTCTTGACACTGCTGGCCGATGATGGAACTCTGGTCTTGGATCCGGAGGGCATCAGCAACAGGGCCCGAGAATATTACGGGACTCTGTTCTCTCTGGATCCGTCCAGCGAGGTAGCGCAGAGAGTTTTGTGGGAGGAAGTGCTGAAGATTGGCCCGAAGGGCGCCAAAAATCTGCACACTCCGCTAAGCCTGGCGGAGCTGACTGGTGCCCTCAACCAGCTCTCGAGGGGAAAGTCCCCAGGGCTGGACGGGCTGACCGTGGAGTTCCACAGGGTGTTCTGGGACGTCTTGAGGGGTGACTACGTGCGTGTCCTGGGGGAAAGTCTCGCGACCAGGATTCATGAAGGGGAAATCATGTTTAATGAATTTACTGGAATTCTTTGAGGATATAACGAGCATGGTGGATAGAGGTGTACCGATGGATGTGGTGTATTTAGATTTCCAAAAGGCATTCGATAAGGTGCCACACAAAAGGTTACTGCAGAAGATAAAGGTACGCGGAGTCAGAGGAAATGTGTTAGCATGGATAGAGAATTGGCTGGCTAACAGAAACCAGAGAGTCGGGATAAATGGGTCCTTTTCGGGTTGGAAATCGGTAATTAGTGGTGTGCCACAGGAATCGGTGCTGGGACCACAACTGTTTACAATATACATAGATGACCTGGAAGAGGGGACAGAGTGTAGTGTAACAAAATTTGCAGATGACACAAAGATTAGTGGGAAAGCGGGTTGTGTAGAGGACACAGAGAGCTGCAAAGAGATTGAGATAGGTTAAGCGAATGGGCTAAGGTTTGGCAGATGGAATACAATGTTGGAAAATGTGAGGTCATCCACCTTGGAAAAAAAACAGTAAAAGGTAATATTATTTGAATGGGGAGAAATTACAACATGCTGCGGTGCAGAGGGACTTGGGTGTCCTTGTGCATGAAACTCTTTTGGAGTTTACCTGAAAAACATAAGCATTAATCCGTGCCCCCCGACCTGGATGACACACCAGACATTTACAAGGCCCTTTTTTTTCTTTTTTTTTGTTTTGTTTTTTGGGCACTAATATCACTTTTTTTTTTTCCAGTGCCCCCTATAAAAGGGGAGGGGGACACTAAAAGCACCGGCAATTAAAACAAATTAAACTTTAAAACGTAAAATCAACTTAAAATTTGGTTGCCGGGCGTGATGATGCACTCCAGTCCCTCCGGTGCCCACCTCTCGCGGAAGGCCGCGAGCGTACCGGTGGACACCGCGTGCTCCATCTCCAAGGACACCCTGGACCGGATGTATGCACGGAAGAGAGGCAGGCAGTCTGGCTGAACGACCCCCTCGACCGCCCGCTGCCTGGAACGGCTGATGGCACCCTTGGCCGTGCCCAGGAGCAGTCCTACGAGGAGGCCCTCGGACCTACCCGCTCCCCTCCGCACAGGGTGCCCAAAGATCAGGAGAGTGGGACTGAAGTGCAGCCAGAATTTCAGGAGCAGCCCCTTTAAATAATAAAACAGGGGCTGCAACCTCGTGCAATCAATAAAAACATGGAACACAGACTGCTCCAGACCGCAGAAATTGCAGGTGGCCTGGGAGTCCGTGAACCGGCTTAAAAATTTGTTGCACGGCACTGCTCCGTGCACCATCCTCCAGGCCAAGTCCCCGATGAATAGTGGGAGAACTCCCGCATAGAGTGCCCTCCATCGGGGACCCCCGCCTCCTCCGGACAGCAAGATGGTACGCCATGGCGTGTCCGGATGGCCGGCGAGGATGGCAAAGTTGAGAGTGTGCAGGAGCAGCCCGTACAGGAAACCACTCTGCGCGGAACTGAAAGGCACGGAGGGGATTTCTCCGAGGCGGCTCAAGTTGTGAGGCGCCGGCCCCCGAGGGAGGTTCCGGGGTTTGGCGCCGATGAGGAATTCCGTCCGGACGGAGGTCAGTTCGGACGGGATCTCCCCACGTGCTTGAGCCTCCTCGATGCACCTAACAGAGTCAGGGCCCAAAGCAGTTTTTAGCGACTTGATGGCTTTGGCCGCGCGGCGGACGTTGGCTGAATTTAGGCGCCGCGCCAGCATGCCTGGCGCCATCCAGCCCGCTCCTCCACCATCGAGCAGGTCCCTGACCCTGGTCACCTGTCACCTCACCAGCCACAGCCCTCTCTTCCGACCGCCACAAAAAACCTCGGTCGTGGAGGTACGGATTCCCGAGCAGCGGCTCCTGCAGGACAGCCGCCACTCCAGCCAGCGGAGAGCTGCGCTTGGTGGAGACTTTGTTCCAGACCCTGATGAGTTCCTTGTAAAAGACAGGCAGCTCCTGGAGGGCGGTCCTGACACCCCCCAAGTTCACAAACAGGAGCTGCATGTCGTAATTGAGGTCGCGCTGCTGGCGGAAGAAATACGTCGCCAGAGCACACCACCTAGGAGGGGGCTCGACGTAAAGGTATCTCTGCAGGTTCTGAAGACGGAAAGTCGCGAGCTGGGTGCTGACGCACACCAACGACTGACCGCCCTCCTCAAGCGGGAGACTCAAGACCGCGGCAGAGACCCAGTGCTTCCTGTTGTTCCAGAAGAAGTCCACCAGCTTCTTCTGTATCTTGGCGACAAACGCAGAGGGAGGGGTCAAAGTGACCAGCCGATACCACAACATTGGGGCCACCAGCTGGTTTATGACTAGCGCTCGACCCCTGTAGGACAGCACTCGGAGCAGTCCTGTCCAGCGCCCTAGGCGAGCGGCGACCTTGGCCTCCAGCTCCTGCCAGTTTGCCAGCCAGGCTTCCTCGTCGGGGCTAAGGTAGACTCCCAGATAGAGGAGATGGGTCGTACTCCAGGCAAAAGGCCTGAGCTCCTCCGGCAGGGAGTCCACCCGCCACTGACCCACCAGGAGACCGGAACATTTCTACCAGTTGATCCTGGCGGAGGACGCGGCCGAGTAAATCTCCTGGCACTCACGCATCCTCCGCAGGTCAGCGGGATCCTCTACCGCGAGGAGCACGTCATCGGCGTAAGCCGAGAGGATGACCTCCACGCCCGGCCCTTGCAGAGCCAGTCCCGTCAACCTCGTCCGCAGGAGGCGCAGGAAAGGCTCCACGCAGATGGCATATAACTGGCCGGACATGGGGCATCCCTGGTGCACCCCTCTCCTAAAGCGAAGGGGCGCCGTCAAGGATTCATTAACCTTAATCAGACACTCCGCGGCGGCGTACAAAAGTCGGATCTGGGCGACGAAATGCGTCCCGAACCCGAAAGCGGGCAGAGTCCCGAGCAGATAGTCGTGATCCACCCTGTCGAACGCCTTCTCTTGGTCGAGAGATAGGAAGGCGACCGACAGACCAGCCTGCTGGGAATGATGGATGAGGTCCCGGACCAGATGGATGTTGTCGTGGATTGTCCGGCCCGGGACCGTGTAGGACTGGTCGGGGTGGATCATGTGGTCCAGCACGGCGCCGAGGCGAGCAGACATCGCCATGGCGAAGATTTTGTAGTCCGTGCTGAGGAGGGAGACCGGGCGCCAGTTCTTAAGGAAGCGGAGATCGCCCTTCTTAGGCAGCAGGACGATGACTGCCCTGCGCCAAGAGAGGGGCATCTCCCCAGTCGCCAGACTTTCTCCCAGGACCCGCGCGTAGTTGCTCCCCACGACGTCCCAGAACGCCCTGTGGAACTCCACGGTCAGCCCGTCCAGCCCCGGGGTTTTTCCCCTCGAGAGCCGGTCGAGGGCACCGGTCAGTTCCGCCAGACTTAGCGGAGCTTCCACATTTTCACCGCCCTCCGGGCTGACTTTCGGCAGGTCCTCCCACAAAACTCTACGCGCTTCCTCGCTGGACGGATCCGGAGAGAACAGAGCCCCGTAATATTCACGGGCCCTGTTGTTGACGCCCTCCGGATCCGAGACGAGAGAGCCGTCGTCGGCCAGCAGCGTCAAGAGCTGCTTACGGACACTCTGCCTTTTTTCCAGCGAGTAGAAGAAGAGGGAGCAGCGGTCCAGATCCCGCAGGAACCGGATCCGCGACCACACGAACGCGCTTTGGGACCCGACGAGCTGCAGGTCCTTCAGCGCGGCCTTCTTAGCTTCGTACACCGTCCGCAGGGCCGGGTCCTGGACGACTTGACCGAGACGGGACTCCAGGTCGAGCACCTCTTTTTCTAGGCGCCCGACCCTGGCCGCCTGCCTCTTGGTCGACTCCCTCGCGTACTCTTGACAGAAGACGCGGACGTGAGCCTTGCCCACGTCCCACCATAGCCTCAAGGAGGGGAAGCCCCCCTGCTTCCTTCTCCAGTCGGACCAGAATCGACGGAACGAGTCCTGGAACCGCACGTCCTCCAGCAGCCGGTTGTTAAAGTGCCAGTACGCGGACCCCGTCCTCGCGCGGAGCGAAGCGAGCTCCGCCCACACCATGTGGTGGTCCGAACACGGCACCGGCCGCATGGAGGCCGCCGGGACGCAGGAAACGTACGCCCGAGACACGTAAAGGCGGTCGACTCTGGACCATCCTACTCCAGGCCTCACCCAAGTAAAGGCGCTGGAGTCGGGGTGGAGATTTCGCCAGACGTCCACCAAGTCGAAGGACCCGACCAGGTCCCTCAACTTCTCGATCGCCGTTATGCTCTGCGGGGCACCGGAGCGGTCCCTCGCCTCGAGGGTGCAGTTAAAATCCCCCCCGAGGACAATGCAGTCGCCGACGTCGACGGAGCTAAGAAGAGCGGACACTTCTTCGAAGAAGCGCGCTTGCTGCGAGCCGGGCTGAGGGGCGTACATGTTCACGAGATGGAGTGGCACGTCCCCCAGGCGAACCGTTACATGCAGCAAGCGGCCTGGCACGGGCTCCTCGACCCCCAAGATCTCCGGCTGAAAATGCGGGCCCAGCAAGATGGCCACCCCACTAGAAGTGGCGGTGAGGTGGCTCATGCGGACCTCTCCTTGCCATTCCAGGAGCCATGTAGCTTCGTCTCCCGGAACGGTGTGGGTTTCTTGCAGGAAGCACACCGCATATTTCCCCTCCCGCAGGAGCAAAAAATTGTCAAATCTACGGCGTGCCCCTCTGGCGCCGTTGATGTTGAGGCTGGCTATGGTTATCTTCATGGCAAAAGCAAAGTGCAACCTCTACCTTAACCTATTGTGGGGGAGGGAGCGGAGTCTTTTGTTGACCTCCACTCCCTCCGCAGCCCAGCGAGGAGTCCCTCGAGCTCGCGCTGCTCAAGGTATTGCGCCTTTGTCAAGGGCCCGCCCGCGGCCAAGGTTTTAGCGGCGGCGCGGACGGACTCCTTGATCAGCTCTGGCTCGGACCATTTTCCCAGGGCCAGATGGGCTTGGTTGCGGCGACCCTGGCTCTGGGCCAAAAAGTCCCGGAGTTCCTTTGCAGGAATGAGGAGGGTCTCAGCGGCGGCCGCGAGCAGATCCACCGCCTCACTGGCGGTGGACTCTAGATCTTCTCCCGCATCCCCCACCGAGTCTCCGTCCTCCTCCAGAAGGTGGCCGCCAGCAGCCGGCCCATCGACCGCACAAGGTACGGCAAACGACCCGGCCGCTCCATCCGGCCCTGGCACTGCCCCGATCCCACCCCCAGGATCGTCGGCAGAGGAGTCCCCACTGGGCTCTTTAAAAAGTGGTGCTGGGTCGGGAAACGACAGTGGAAGGGGTTCTCCCTCCGCCCCAGGAACCGGGGAACAAGGAGAGACCCGGCCATAGAAAATCCCCAAGCCCTCCAAGCGCTCCAGCTCCAAAGTAGGGGACGAGGGTGGGTTGTTCCTTCCCCTCCCCGCTGCCACCCTCCGTCCCAACGTGTACGGTTTCTTCAAAACTAAAATTTAAATTAAAGTTAACGTGTTCATTTTCTGCCGGGTCGAGCAAATCCCGGGAGAAGTTGGATATTGGCTGGGCGGGCTCAGGTACGGCCTTTCCGGCCCCGCCCGCCTCAGTCCCCGGGACGCTCGACCCGGCGGTAACGCATTCCTCCGCCGACCCCACGTCCCCCGCGACAGGCAGTTCTTCCACTCCAACCCCGGGAGGCAGAGGCTGGGCAGCCTCGACTGTCTCACCCTCCCCGGGGACAGACGCCTCTCGCCTTCGGCATGATTTGGGGGCGCTGGTGGGGGACGCGGGATGCGCGGCGGGCACCGACTCCTCCGCGGGGGGGTGTTGTTCCCCCTCCTCCTCATTGGAGCGGCGCCTCCTTTTGTTACTGGGGAAGCGCGGAGGCAGGGAGACCTCCATGTCTGCCGAGGCCTCCCGCTCAACTCCCCCCTTTTCCTTTTCTTGCCCGCGCCCGGGCCCCTCTGCGGTGTTGTTCAAGGGCTCGGGCACGGGCTCAGGGCACCCCGCGCTCGTCGATGACTGGGTTGGGCCGAGCGCGGTGATCGGGTTGTCTGGCGCACCGAGGGGGCCCGCCTTGAGTTGTTTCGCTTTTCCCCGCGCCTTCTTTCTGGTCGGACGCTCTCCCTCCCCCCCGCCGGAGGCCGTGAATTCAAAGGCCTCCGACGATGCCTGCGCACCTACGGCTTCCGGTACGCGGTCGCGACTAGGGAGAGGGGTGGTGGCGGCGCCAGCCTTGGCCGCCTTCGGTGGTTTGGCGGCCTTGGAGGCGGGGCAGTTCTTGCGGACGTGCCCCACCTCCCTGCACGCATGGCACCGCACGCCGTCCGACGTCCAAAAGACGCGGTAGGCAGTCCCCTCGTGTGCCACATCAAAGTCGTCTCCTCCCGCTCCAGCCGGACAAAAAACTGGCGGTGGAAGGAGAACACGTGGCGCAGGTGGCTCTCCCTAAGGCCGAGCGGTATGGGGTTGATCCCCGACCTTACCTCCCCCAGTTGTTGTATGTGAGGGAGGAGGAGCTCAGCGGGAACAAAGGGCGGGACGTTCGACAGAACGACCCTCTGCGCGGTGGCCTCGAGAGGGTCGACCGGCAGGAACGTTCCGCTCACCGTGAGCCCCTTCTCGATGGCCAGGGACACCGCCCGCTCCGACCCCAGGAAGAACACTGCCTTCCCAGACATCTTGGAGGCCGCGACAATGGCCGAGGGGCCGACTACCCCAGCCATCGCCCGCACGCACTCCTCGATGCTCATTGTGGGGTGAGTGTCGCTCTTGACTCCGTGCTTTTTCGTTATTAATCTGAAAGGTGGCAGGGCAGCAGGAGGCACAGGAGGCACCGTAGTTGCGGATGCCGCCTGCGCATACGTCCTTGCTGGCCCTGCCACCGACGTGGATGGGGTCGCCATCGCGGGGTCCCTTTAAGAAATACACCCACCCCAAAGTCACAGGCCTTACTGGTCTTTAATGACCTCGTTCAAAAGACTGAGCAGAGGAGCTCTTAACGAGGCACACCTCTCCCCTAGTTGACAATTGGGGAGGGGCCTTGCTCCCTCTGCTCAGTTGTCTTAATTGTTTTTGTAATTTAAGAAAAAAAGGGGCTCTCAGAGAGAGAGGGGAGAAACAGAGAGTAACAGAGAAAGAGAGAGGGGGGTGGGAAGGGGGGGAAATGCGAGGGCAGGTCTCCCCTCGCAGCTGTGGGTGGGTGCAATCCCCAGATGGCAAACAAAAATAGTCTTTGGGGTGGTCTTCGGGTGAGGGGAGAAGATGTCTTCACCTGGTGCAGCTGGAGCCACATAGGTACACACTCCCAACGATGTTAATTAATTGTTTCTTCAGCCTGGTAGCTCCAGCTTTCCCAGGCTAGGCAATGGGGGAGAGGTGCTTCACTGGTGTGTAGGGCCCAGCTGTAAGCGAGACCCCCACACACACTTCCACACACACACACCCCCCGCGATGTTCCGGCCCCCGACTGGTCTTCTTTCCTCCCCCCACCGATACAACAAAGTCTTTTAGGGACTGCACCAATATACCCACCTGTAGAATGGTAGAGTCTCCCTCCTTCCACACTGGATGTTGTTGTTGGTCTTTCCGCCTCTCTCCAACTCTTTGTAGAAATGGTAGAGTTGTTAAAGTTTTCTGCTTTCCTCCTCTCCCTCTGGGTGAATGTTGGTGGTGAAGCCCCTTCCTTCCTTCTCTTCCTGGGCTGATTCACAGGCCCAGCCAGGAGCTACAACAGGAGCTGCTCTCCTCACTGCTCACTCAGCCAACTGAGCAGGACACGCCTCCAAAGCTCCACGATTGGTCCTTGTGCATGAAACTCTTTTTGGGAGTGAACAAAAAACATTACACCGTGCCCCCCGATCTGGGGGAAACACCAAACATTACCAGGCCCTTTTAATTTTTTTTTTGTGGTATTTTTTTGGGTTTTTTGGGGCACAAAAACATATTTTTTCTCCAAGTGCCCCCTATAAAAGGGGAGGGGGACACTAAAAGCACCGGCAATTAAAACAAATTAACTTAAAAACATAAAATCAAATTAAAATTTGGTTGCCGGGCGTGATGATGCACTCCAGTCCCTCCGGTGCCCACCTCTCGCGGAAGGCCGCGAGCGTACCGGTGGACACCGCGTGCTCCATCTCCAAGGACACCCTGGACCGGATGAATGCACGGAAGAGAGACAGGCAGTCTGGCTGAACGACCCCCTCGACCGCCCGCTGCCTGGACCGGCTGATGGCACCCTTGGCCGTGCCCAGGAGCAGTCCTACGAGGAGGCCCTCGGACCTACCCGCTCCCCTCCGCACAGGGTGCCCGAAGATCAGTAGTGTGGGACTGAAGTGCAGCCAGAATTTCAGGAGCAGCCCCTTTAAATAATAAAACAGGGGCTGCAACCTCGTGCACTCAATAAAAACATTGAACACGGACTCTTCCAGACCGCAGAAATTGCAGGCGGCCTGGGAGTCCGTGAACCGGCTTAAAAATTTATTGCACGGCACTGTTCCGTGCACCACCCTCCAGGCCAAGTCCCCGACAAATAGTGGGAGGACCCCTGCGTAGAATGCCCTCCATCGGGGACCCCCGCCTCCTCCGGACGGCAAGATGGTACGCCATGGCGTGTCCGGACGGCAGGCGAGGATGGCAAAGTTGAGAGTGTGCAGGAGCAGCCCGTACAGGAAACCCCTCCGCGCGGAACTGAAAGGCATGGAGGGGATTTCCCCGAGGCGGCTCAAGTTGTGAGACGCCGGCCCCCGAGGGAGGTTCCGGGGTTTGGCGCCGATGAGGAATTCCGTCCGGACGGGGGTCAGTTCGGACGGGATCTCCCCACGTGCTTGAGCCTCCTCGACGCACCTAACGGAGTCGGGGCCCAGAGCTCTTTTTAGCGACTCGATGGCATTGGCCGCGTGGCGGACGTTGGCAGAATTTAGGCGCCGCGCCAGCGTGTCTGGCGCCATCCAGCCCGCTCCTCCGCCATCGAGCAGGTCCCTGACCCTGGTCACCTCACCAGCCACAGCCCTCTCGTCCGACCGCCACCTAAAACCTTGGTCGTGGAGGTACGGATTCCCGAGCAGCGGCTCCTGCAGGATGGCCGCCACTCCAGCCGGTGGAGAGCTGCGCTTGGTGGAGACTTTGTTCCAGACCCTGATGAGTTCCTTGTAAAAGACAGGCAGCTCCCGGAGGGCGGTCCTGACGCCCCCCACACTCACAAACAGGAGCTGCGCGTCGTAGTTGAGGCCGTGCTGCTGGTGGAAGAAATACGTCGCCAGAGCACGCCACCTAGGAGGGGGCTCGACGTAAAGGTATCTCTGCAGGGTCTGAAGACAGAAAGTCGCGAGCTGGGTGCTGACGCACACCAACGACTGACCGCCCTCCTCAAGCAGGAGACTCAAGACCGCAGCAGAGACCCAGTGCTTCCTGTTGTTCCAGAAGAAGTCCACCAGCTTCTTCTGTATCTTGGCGACAAACGCAGGGGGAGGGGTCAAAGTGACCAGCCGGTACCACAGCATAGCAGCCACCAGCTGGTTTATGACTAGTGCTCGACCCCTGTAGGACAGCACTCGGAGCAGTCCTGTCCAGCGCTCTAGGCGAGCGGCGACCTTGGCCTCCAGCTCCTGCCAGTTCGCCGGCCAGGCTTCCTCGTCGGGGCTAAGGTAGACTCCCAGATAGAGGAGATGGGTCGTGTACCAGGTAAAAGGCCTGAGCTCCTCTTGCACTGAGTCTACCCGCCACTGACCCACCAGGAGTCCAGAACATTTCTCCCAGTTGATCCTGGCGGAGGGTCAACTGGGAGTAAATCTCCTGGCACTCACGCATCCTCCGCAGGTCAACGGGATCCTCGACCATGAGGAGCACATCATCGGGGTAAGTCGAGAGGACGACCTCCACGCCCGGCCCATGCAGAGCCAGTCCCGTCAACCTCTTCCGCAGGAGGCGCAGGAAAGGCTCCACGCATAAGGCATATAACTGGCCGGACATGAGGCATCCTTGGCGCACCCCTCTCCCAAAGCGAAGGGGTGCCATCAAAGACCCGTTAACCTTAATCAGACACTCCACGACGGCGTACAAAAGTCGGATCCGGGCGACGAAATGCGTCCCGAACCAGAAAGCGCACAGAGTTCTGAACAGAGACTCGTGATCCACACTGTCGAACACCTTCTCCTGGTCTAGGGAAAGGAAGGCGACCGACAGACCAGCCTCCTGGGAATGGTGGACCAGGTCCCAGACCAGATGGATGTTGTTGTGGATTGTCCGGCCCGGGACTGTGTAGGACTGGTCGGGGTGGATCATGTGGTTCAGCACGACGCAAGGCGAGTAGACATCACCCTGACAAAAATGTTGTAATCCGTGCTGAGGAGGGAGACCGGCTCCAGTTCTTAAGTAGGCGGAGATCACATTTCTTCGGCAGCAGGACGATGGCTGCCCTGCGCCAAGAGAGGGACATCTCCCCAGTTGCGAGACTTTCCCCCAGGACACGCATGTAGTCACCCCCCCCAAGACGTCCCAGAATGCCTGTGGAACTCCACGGTGAGCCTGTCCAGCCCTGGGGACTTATCCCTTGAGAGCTGGTTGAGGGCACCGGTCAGCTCCGCAAGGCTTAGCGGAGCGTCCAGATTTTAGGCGCCCTCCGGGCCGACCTTCGGCAGGTCCTCCCACAAAACTCTACGTGCTTCCTCGCTGGACGGATCCGGAGAGAACAGAGCCCCGTAATAGTCTCGGGCTCTGTCACTGATGCCCTCTGGATCCAAGACCAGGATCCATCATCGGCCAGCAGCGTCAAGAGCTGCTTACGGACCCCCCCCCCGTCTTTTTTCCAGCGAGTAGAAGAAGGGGGAGCCGCGGTCCAAGTCCTGAAGGAACGAACGGTGTACGAAGTGAAGAAGGCCGCGCTGAAGGACCTGCAACTTGTCGGGTCCCAAGGCGCGTTCGTGACCTCGACGAATTGACCGAGACGGGTTTCCAGGTCGAGCACTTCCTTCCCGAGGAGCCCCACCCTGGCCTCCCGCCTCTTGATCGACCCCTTTGCGTACCCTTGACAGAAGAAATGGACGTGAGCTTTGCCCACGTCCCACCATAAACTCCAGTCGGCCCAGAAACGACGGAACGAATCCTGGAACCACTCGTCCTCCAGCGACAGATTGTTATTGCCAGTACACGGACCCCATCCACGCGTGGAGTGAAGCGAGCTCCGCCCACACCAGGTGGTGGTTCGAGCGCAGCGCCAGCCGCATGGAGGCCGCCAGAACGCAGGAGACGTACGCCCGAGACACGTAATGGCGGTCCATTCTGGAACATCCTCTTCCAGGTCTCACCCAAGTAAAGGCGCTGGAGTCGGGATGGAGATTTCGGCAGATGTTCACCAAGTCGAAAGACCCGACCATATCCCTCAACTTCTCCACCGCCGTCATGCTCTGCGGGGCACCGGCGCGGTCCCTCGCCTCGAGGGTACAATTAAAATCCCCTCCGAGGACAATGAAGTCGGCGATGTCGACGGAGCCTAGAAGAGTGGACACTTCTTCGAAGAAGTGCACTTGCTGCAGGCCGGGCTGGGGAGGCGTACACATTCACTAAATGGAGCGACACGTCCCCCAGGCGAACCGTGACATGGAACAGACGGCCTGGCACAGGCTCCTTGACGCCCAAGATCTCTGGCTGAAAATGTGGGGCCAGCAAGATAACCACCCCACAAGAAGTGACAGTGAGGTGGCTCATGCGGACCTCTCCTTGCCATTCCAGGAGCCACGTGGCCACGTCTCCCGGAATGGTGTGGGTTTCTTGCAGGAAGCACACTGCATATTTCCCCTCCCGTGCCTCTCCGCTGCCGTTGATTTTGAGGCTGGCTATGGTTATCTTCATGATAAGAGCATAGTGCAACCTCTAACTTAAACTACGGTGGGGGGGGGGCGCAGTAGTTTGATGAGATCCACTCCATCAGCAGCCCAGCGAGGAACGTTCTGAGCCAGCACAGCTCAAGGGTTTCTGGTTTTGATAGGGTCCTGTTCGTGCCCATGGTTTTGACGGTGGCGCGGACGGACCTGGTGAGCAGCGCCGGCTCGGACCATTTGTCCAGGGCCAGTTGCGGCGACCCTAGCTTTGCGCCAAAAAGTCCCGGAGTTCCTTGGCAGGAATGAGAGGGGACCCAGCGATGGGCACGAGGAGATGCATCACCTCACTGGTGATGGACTCCAGATCTTCTCCCGTGCCCTCCACCGAGTCCCCGTCCCCCTCCAGGAGGTCGCCACCAGCAGCCATCAACTGCATGGGGTAGGCAATTGGCCCGGCCGCACCATCCGGCCATACCTTGGTCACGATCCCACCCCCAGGATCGTCGGCATAGGAGTCTTCCCTGCACTCCCCCTGGGATGCCGGGTCAGGAATCGGCAGCGGACGGGGGTGCCCCTCTGCCCCAGGCACCGGGGAGCATGGGGAGACCGGGGCGAAAAACAGCTCCAGGTCTTCCAAGTCCCCCGGCACTTTCCCGCCGGGTCGAACAGATCCCGGGGGATGTCAATAATTGGCTGGGCGGGCTCGGACTCGACCTCATCGGCTCCGCCCGCCTCAGTCCCCGGGACGCTCAACCCGGCGGTAACATTTACTTTTCACAGCCCCGCGCCCCCCCGCAAGTGGCAGTTCTTGTTCCCCATCTCCGGGAGGCTCAGGCTGGGCAGTCTTGGATGTCTCGCCCTCCCGAGGAACAGACTTCCCCCGCCTTCAGCGCGCATTGGGAGCACTGGTGAGGGATGCGGGACTCGTGCTGGGTACCAACTCCTCCACGGAGGGACCTTGGTCATCCTCCGCTTCCTTGGAGTGATGCCTCCTTTTTTTACTGGAGGGATGCGGGGGCAGGGAGCTCTCCATGTCTTCTGGGGCTCCCGCCTCCGATCCCTCCTTCCGATTATCTTGCCCATGTCCGAACCGAACACGGATGGCAAACTCCCCGCAGATGCAGCTGCGGTCAGGGGCTCGGACCCGGGCTCAGTGAGGGGGGGGGGGCGGGCGAGCGCATTGCTTGGGCTGTGTGGCCCACTGAGGGGACTGTCCGGAAGGTGTTTATTTATTTTCTTCTGCGCCTTCCTTTCGCGTGGACGCCCTCCCACCCCACCCCACCGCCGGAGGCCGCGAAGGCAAAGACCTCCGACGATGCCCGTGCACCTACGGCTCCCGGCATGCGGACGGTACTAGGGGGAGGAGTGGCGGCGGCACCTGCCATGGCCGCTTTGGCTGTTTTAGTGGCCTTGGAGGTGGGGCTGTTCTTGCGGACGTGCCTCACCTCCTTACAGGCGTAGCACCGTACGCCGTCCAACGTCCAGAAGATGCGGTAGGCAGTCCCCTCGTGGACCACACTGAATGTACCCTCTGTTACCTCCTCTCGGGCCAGCTGAACAAAAAGCTGGTGCCAGAAGAAGAACACATGACGGAGGCTGGCCTACCTAAAACCGAGCGGTATCGCCATTATCCCTGACCTCACCTCCCCCAGTTGACGTAGGTGGGGAAGGAGGAGCTCACCGGGAACAAAGGGCAGGACATTCGCAATGACGACCCTCTGCGCAGTGGCCTCGAGAGGATCCACCGGCAAGAATGTCCCGCCCACCGTGAGCCCCTTACTGAGGGCCAGGGACACCGCCCGCTCCGACCCCAGGAAGAACACAGCCTTCCCATACATTTTGGAGGCGACGACAATGGCCGAGGGGCCGACTACCCCAGCCAGTGCCCTCACGCACTCCTCGATGGTCGTATTGGGGTGAGTGTATCTCTTGACCCCGTTCTTTTTATTAATGAGTCTGAAAGGTGGCGGGGCAGCAGGAGCCGCTGTGGCCTTTGCTGCCACGCGCGCGTAAGTTTGTGCTGGCCCCGCCACCGGCGGAGATGGCCTCACCATATCGGGGTCCCTTTAAGGGCTACAACTATTTTGTTGTAAAACAATAAATCAAGTGCCCCCTGATTAAAGGGGGGAACACACCAACATTTTCAGACAAGTGCCCCCTTGTTTTTTGTTTTTTTAATTTGAGGGCACTAAAACACAAATTATGCAAATGCCCCCTGGCGGGGGGGGGGGGGGCACTAAAACCGGCAATTTAAACAAATTAAACTTTAGACATTTAAAATCAAATTAAAATTTGGTTGCCGGAGGTGATGATGCACTCCAGTCCCTCCAGCGCCCACCTCTCGCGGAAGGCCGAGAGCGTACCGGTGGACACCGTGTGCTCCAACTCAAGGAACACCCTGGCTTGGATGTAACCGTGGAAGAGAGGCAGGCATTCGGGCTGAACGACCCCCTCGACCGCCCGCTGCCTGGACCGGCTGATGGACCTCTTGGCTGTGCCCAGGAGCAGTCCTATGAGGAGGCGTTCCAACCTGCCCGTTCCCCTCCGCACAGGGTGCTCAAAGATCAGGAGTGTGGGACTGAAGTGCAGCCAGAATTTGAGGAGCAGCCCCTTCAAATACTGGAATAGGAGCTGCAACCTCGCACATTCCATAAAACGTGGGACACGGACTCCTCCAGACCGCAGAAATTGCAGGTGGCCTGGGAGCCCGTGAACCGACGTAAAAACTTGTTGCACGGGATTGCTCCGTGCAACACCCTCCAGCCCAAGTCCTCAATAAATAGGGGGAGGACTCCCACGTAGAGAGCACTTCATTGGGGACCTCTGCCTCCTCCGGACGACAAGATGGTGCGCCTTTGCCAGTCCGGATGGCAGACGAGGATGGCAAGGTGTAGAGTGTGCAAGAACCTCCCGTACAGGAATCCTCTCCACGCAGAACTGAAAGGCACGGAGGGGATTTCCTGGAGGAGACTCAAGTTGTGAGGCAATGGCTCCTGAGCGATCAACAGCTCTACAACTATTTTAAATTAAACATTAAAGCCGAGTGCCCCCTTATTAAAGGGACACTAGAACCCACAAATTAACAATAGCAGATTAAATTTAGCAGTTCAAATTAAAATTTGGTTGCCGGGGGTGATGATGCGCTCCAGTCCCTCCAGTGCCCACCTCTCGCGGAAGACCACAAGCGTACCGGTGGACACCGCATGCTCCATCTCCAGGGACACCCTGGCACGGATGTAGCCGCGGAAGAGAGGCAGGCAGTTGGGCTGAACGCCCATCTTGACCGCCCACTGCCTGGACCTATTAATGGCCACCTTGACCAGATCAACAGCTCTACAAACCTGTGAGCAGATTCACAGGCGCATACAGTGCCTGAAGGAAAACAATTTGCAGGGCTACGGGGAAAAGACGGAAGAGTGAGACTAGCTGAAGTGCTCTTGCAGAGAGCCGGCACAGGCTCAACGGGCCAAATGGCCTACATTTTGTGCTGTAACCATTCTATGATTTTATGATAAATGATCTGGAGCTAAGTGTCACAAGCACAGTGACTATATGTACAGGTGATACAATGCTAATAAAGGTTGTAGACTCCACAGCTGAAAAGTATAATTTACAAGAGAATTTGAACAGCTGGCAGATGAAATTCAAAGTAGAGAAATGCTTCATATGGGGATAAACAAAATCCAGGAAGTAACTCTTCTTTAAATGAAAAGAAAATATTGGGCCTGAAATTCGGGCCTCCCCAGGTTCATATGGAGTGTGACCTTAGACCTGTGACTCCAAAAGCTCTCCAGCACTGGGGTTTTCCTCGCATCTTGTCTGGGTTTGTTGTAGACTGTGGCTAATCACTGATCACTTGGATATAATGGAGTGGAAGCCCTTGTGGTTCATAAGTACCATGACACTATGTCATGGGGCCGAGCTAGTCATATTGTTACCATTAATAGTGCCCTGGATTTTGAGAATCCTACAGTGCAAAAGTTCCCTGTCCTTCTTCAGTTGCTTTCCCATGGGGATCCTGATAATGGTTGTTTGCTCTTGTGCGCAAAACACCAGTGAACTGCTTGATGGATCTGTGCACCACTGATTGGCTTCTATTGTAGATATCCCATGCGACAACCTGAAGGATTCTTGAGGACAGTTGTTGTTATGTCCTTGGATGCTCTGATAATGACTCCACGAGGCAATGTGTTGTACTTGAACTGTAGTGACCTTAGTCCATTATTTGTTAACTCCAGAGTGAGGATCACACTTGGTGGCCAGGCACACCTGTACAAGTAACCTATGAGTCTCCCACTGCTGTGCCCTCTGGTGGCACACCTTGTGATAGTACCAACAGTAGCCATGTAGGATACATGACATGACTCTCTCCCAAGCCTTTAGTGCAAATCGCCTTGGCATTGACTGTGCTCTGGGCTTAGCTCTATCTGGTTGACCCTTGGCGGGTTGTTTCAATCTTGAGTGAGTGGTTGGTGCAGTAGAGTGCTGGGTTGCTGTTTGTGTGTGTCCCTGACCACTCCATTCTCCCCCTCCCACATATAGGTTATGCCAGAGGCTCAGTGTGTTCATATACATTCAAGTTCAGGAAGACAAGTTTGCATTCATTTGTGGTTTAGTTGTGAGACCGGTACGCTAGACTGGTGAGATACATTATCGATGTGTGCTGGGGATCGGTGACTGGTGCGTAAGGACAAGCTAATTTTAGAACTGCTGGATGGTATCCAGGCAGTCTGGTGGCGGCGCGGTGCCCAGTGCTGGCAGTTGGCTCGAGTTGCCTGCTCTTGGGGCTGTTGCCGTGGTTCCTAGAATCAGGTAGGTTCACAGATGCCTGTGACCTCCCTGTCCTTTCTTTGCACCCTGGGTCGCTGCTGCTCCCTGAGGGGCTGTCGTCTAGCAGTGCACGGGGAACTGCTGACTCGCTAGCCTGAGCGTTGTTTGGTTTGGGATCCTGGCTGGTCCAGGTCCCCTTTGGGAGGACTGTAGCAAGTAACCCTTCGTTTCCAGGTATGGCCCTGGTGGCAATGGGGTCTGGGGGCTGTGCCTTAGCACAGTTTGCTCTTTCAGGCTCATGGCGGTTGGTGCCATCGGGTGCCTGAGAGATGGAGCCGATCAAGGACAGGGTATCGATACCGGTGCCGTTGCCCTCCTGAGATCGCTTGCTCTGCAGCTCGTGTATATTGGCTGCTTGTGGCCACACTTCCTGGTGCATAACTCTGGTCCCAGGGACGCAGGCTACAGCATTGGGTAGCTCACTGGACCTGTGTGCTCCCGATGGATGTCTGCCCGCTGCATTGGCTGCGTGCAGTTGAAATCCTATATTTCACAACTTTTCATGACTTATTGTGGATGCTCTGCAACTCCAATCGCGATCGCGCGACTTTTCCTTGCTTATTGCATGTACACAACTCTGATCATTAGTTACACATTTTGGCCCCAAGTTTCCACACGCGGCAAAATGGGCGCCCCTCCGAGCTGGGCGCCCGTTTTTCGCGCCGAAAACGGCGTCTGAAAAAAAACGCGCTATTCTCGAGTGCTTTGCAGCTCGATGTCTGCTTGGCGCGGCGCCCAGGGGGGCGGAGCCTACCACTCGCGCCGATTTTGTAAGTAGGAGGGGGCGGGTACCATTTAAATTAGTTTTTTTCGTGCCGGCAGCCCTGCGCGTGCGCGTTGGAGCGTTCGCACATGCGCAGTCTGAAGGAAACATTGGCACTCGGCCATTTTAAAAAGTGCTGCAGAAAAAGTGAAAATTTGTTTATTGAACCCTTGCAAAGGCTTGTATTTTAATTTTCTTGATATTTCTGTGTGTGAGGGTGAGGGAGTGCATTCTGTAATTAAAGATAGACTATGATAAACGGGACACATGCACTTGTTTGAGACTATTCAAATTCTTTGTAGCTGTTCATTTTTTAACATTTTTTAATAAAACCACATTGCCCTTCCATGATCAGCACTGAGGCTTCCTGCAGCTTTCTCTCCCTGCCGTCTGTCGGGCCTGACGGCAAACGGCTGCCTCAAGTACTGAGGCTTCCTGCAGCTTTCTCCCCCTGCCGTCTGTCGGGCCTGACGGCAAACGGCTGCCTCAAGTACTGAGGCTTCCTGCAGCTTTCTCCCCCTGCCGTCTGTCGGGCCCGACGGGAACGGCTGCCTCAACTTCTGAGGCTTCCTGCAGCTTTCTCACTACCTTCCCCCCGCCTGCCGTCGGGAAACCGCTGCCTGAAAGGCCTGCCTGAAGCACTTTCACACAGGTAGGAACATGGTTTATTTAATCTTTTCTTTGCTTATAAATGTTTATTCAGGTTGAATTTATTTGTATAATATTTGTATAAGTACAACTAAGGATTTATTGTAGAATGTAATGACTTCCCTCCCCCCCCCCCCCACCCCCCCATCTCGTTCCGGACGCCTAATTTGTAACCTGCGCCTGATTTTTTAATGTGTAGACAAGGTTTTTTCAAGCCTACAAAAATCTTCACTTGCTCCATTCTAAGTTAGTTTGGAGTATGTTTTCACTGTGGAAACTTTCAAATCAGGCATCAGTGGCTGGACACGCCCCTTTTTGAAAAAAAAATTCTGTTCAAAAGTGAAACTGTTCTACCTGACTAGAACTGCAGAAAACTTAAATGTGGAGAATTCCGATTTCTAAGATACTCCGTTCTCCAGCAGTTGCTCCTAAAAATCAGGAGCAAATCATGTGGAAACTTGGGGCCTTTATCTTTAACTTACAGTTGCTATTGAGTGTGTGGAACTGACCCTTTAATTGTAGTGGGTTGCAGGCCTTCTTTAAGAGAACCTTGCTTTCTTTATTCCAATCCTCTTTTCCGTGCCATGTGTTGCTCCATCAGCGCTGCAACTCATGGTCTGGCTGCAGCCATCTTTTTCTTCAGCGCCTCACCTCATGATTTGGACGCCATCTTTCCTCCATCCACGATGTCGACTGCGGTTATTGTGTTCCTAACTCAGCTCAGACTGCAGACAGAGAGGTTAAAGTAACAGTGACCTCAGTCTTTATTAAGACACTCCAGAGTGAGGTACAGGCCTTAGGGGCCGGCTTATGTACAGTGCTCCCAAGGGATGCTGGGATCCCTCGGGACTTCAGGGGATGCACTCCCTGGTGGCGGAACATGGGTGTGCATGCTTTACAGATACACAACATCACTCCCCCACAAAGTCAAAGTGGAAACTATTTACAAGGTGAGGCGGTCGGGAGCCTTTCTTTCCCTGGTAGACCGCCTCGGTACAAATGTCTGTCCTGGTGTGTTGGTCCTGCAGGGATGCTGGGTGAGCCTGGCCTTGCTGGGCTGTTGGGCGTGATGGGTTCGATTGCCTGGTCTGGGGTAGTGTCATTGATCCTTTGGGTGTGTGTTATGGGCTCGAAAAAGGTGGTGTCTGCTGTGGGTTGTTCAATGCAGTCTGTGAACCGCAGCCTCGTTTGGTCCAGGTGCTTTCTGCAAATTTGTCCATTGTCTAGTTTGACTACAAACACCCTACTCCCTTCTTTAGCTATCACCGTGCCCGCGATCCACTTGGGACCATGTCCATAGTTTAGCACATACACAGGGTCATTCAGATCAATTTCCCGTGACACAGTGGCGCGACCATCGTTTACATTTTGTTGCTGCCACCTGCTCTCTATCTGATCATGCAGGTTGGAGTGAACCAGCGAGAGTCTGGTTTTTAGTGTCCTTTTCATGAGTAGTTCAGCCGGAGGCACCCCTGTGACCGAGTGGGGTCTCGTGCGGTAGCTGAGCAGTACTCGGGACAGGTGGGTTTGGAGTGAGCCTTCTGTGACTCGTTTAAGGCTCTGTTTGATTGTTTGTACTGCCGCTCTGCCTGCCAATTGGAGGCTGGTTTAAACGGGGCCGAGGTGACATGTTTGATCCCATTGCGGGTCATGAATTCTTTAAATTCGGCACTGGTGAAACATGGCCCGTTGTCACTGACCAGTATGTCAGGCAGGCTGTGGGTGGCAAATATGGCCCTCAGGCTTTCAATGGTGGCGGTGCTTCCTGATATTATTTCACATTCAATCCATTTTGAAAAAGCATCCACCATCACCAGGAACATTTTACCGAGAAATGGGCCCGCATAGTCGACATGGATCCTCGACCATGGTCTGGAGGGCCAGGACTACAAACTTAGTGGTGCCTCTCTGGGCGCGTTGCTCAACTGAGCACACACGCTGCATTGCCATACACAGGACTCTAAGTCAGAGTTGATACCGGGCCACAATACGTGGGATCTGGCTATCGCTTTCATCATTACTATACCCGGGTGTGTGCTGTGGAGATCCGAGATGAACGTCTCCCTGCCCTTTTTGGGTAGCACTACGTGGTTACCCCATAACAGGCAATCTTCCTGAATGGACAGCTCATCCTTTCGCCGCTGGAACGGCTTGATTAGCTCTTGCATTTCAAGGGGAATGCTGGCCCAGCTCCCATGTAGTACACAGTTTTTTACTCGGGACAGCAGAGGATCTTGGCTGGTCCAAGTCCTAATCTGGCGGGCCGTTACAGGTGATTTATCATTTTCAAACGCTTCCAAGGCCATCAACAAGTCTGCGGGCTGCGCCACCATCAACAAGTTTGCAGGCTGCGCCATTTCCACCCACATAGTGGGCAATGGTAGCCGACTGAGAGCATCCGCACAGTTCTCGGTGCCTGGCCTGTGGCGGATGGCATAGTTATACGCTGACAGCGCGAGTGCCCACCTTTGTATGCGGGCTGAGGCATTATTTATCCCCTTGTTTTCAGCGAATAGGGATATGAGGGGCTTGTGATCGGTTTCCAGCTCAAATTTGAGGCCAAACAGGTACTGATGCATTTTCTTTACCCCGAACCCACACGCTAATGCCTCCTTCTCAATCATGGTGTAGGCTTTCTCGGCCTTAGACAAGCTCCTGGAAGCATAGGCGACAGGTTGCAACTTCCCCGCCACGTTAGCTTGTTGTAATACACACCCGACTCCATGCTAGCACAAGTCTTTTACACGGGTTATACAATACAAGCAGCTTGTTGGAGCATAAAATGTTTCTGGCTTTCTCAAAAGCAATTACTTGTTTTTTTTCCCCATACCCAGTTCTCACCTTTACGCAGTAACACATGCAGGGGCTCTAAGAGGGTGCTTAACCCCAGTAGGAAGTTACAAAAATAGTTGAGTCCCAGGAACGACCGCAACTCCATGACGTTCTGTGGCCTGGGTGTGTTCCTGATAGCCTCCATCTTGGCGTCTTTGGGCTGAATGCCATCCGCCGCGATCTTTCTCCCCAAAAACTCCACTTCTGTTGCCATGAAGACGCATTTCGACCTCTTCAGCCGCAGCCCTACACGATCCAGTCGCTGGAGGACCTTATCCAGGTTTTGTAGGTGCTCGACAGTGTCCCGACCCGTGACCAATATGTCGTCCTGAAAAACCATCGTGCGTGGTACCGACTTGAGTAGGCTCTCCATGTTTCTCTGGAAGATCACTGCAGCCGACCGAATTCCAAATGGGCATCTGTTGTAGATGAACAGTCCCTTGTGCATGTTGATGCAGGTGAGGCCCTTCGAAGACTTCTCCAGCTCCTGCGTCATGTAGGCCGAAGTCAGGTCAAGCTTGGTGAATGTCTTGCCTCCTGCCAGCGTCGCAAATAGGTCGTCTGCCTTCGGTATCTGGTATTGGTCCTGTAGCGAGAAACGATTAATAGTTACTTTATAATCGCCACAAATCCTGACCGTACCTTCACTTTTGAGCAGTGGAACAATCAGGCTGGCCCACTCGCTGAATTTCACTGGGGAGATGATGCCCTCGCATTGCAGCCTGTCCAGCTCGATTTCCACTCTCTCCCTCATCATGTGAGGTACTACTCGCGCCTTGTGGTGAATGGGCCGTGCCTCTGGGATCAAATGGATCCGCACCTTCGCCTCAGAAAAGTTTCCAATACCTGGCTCAAAAAGGGAAGGAAATTTGTTCAGAACCTGGGTACATGAGGCCTCATCGACATGTGATAGCGCTTGGATGTCATCCCAGTTCCAGCGGATTTTGCCCAGCCAGCTCCTTCCAAGCAGTGTGGGGCCATCGACCAGGTCAATCCAGAGTGGTAGTTCATGCACCGTGCCCTCGTCAGTGACCTTGATCATGGTGCTGCCCAGGACAGTAATAAGCTCTTTGGTGTACGTTCTCAGTTTCGTGTGGATGGGGCTCAGGGCTGGTCTGAGTGCCTTGTTGCACCACAGTCTCTCAAACATCTTTTTACTCATGATGGATTGGCTAGCGCCAGTGTCTAGTTCCATGGCTACGGGTAAGCCATTCAATTTTACGTTTAACATTATAGGTGGACATTTCGTCGAAAATGTGTGCACCCCGTGTACTTCAGCATTTGCCTCCTCTCTCTGAGGCTCGAAATTGCTTTGATCCACCATGGACCGATCTTCCTCTGCCACATGGTGGTTAGCAGATTTTGCAAGCTCATTGGAGGTGCCCCATTGTTCCACAGCTCTTGCAAACATACCCTTTGAAGCGGCATGAATAGGCTGAATGGAAGCTTCCACAACACCAACAAGGTGTGAATTGCCTTGCATTCATGCTTTGTTGCGGACTCTGAGTCATCTGGGTCACCTGAGGCCTGCTGGCGGTTGCAGACTCGTGGTTTCTGCCCTGTACATTTCTGCTCGCAAACACCGTTTCAGTTAATTTATGAACATTACTCGTGTAAAGTCCTGACACAATACCACAAATCCACACGGGGCACATTCTATGGACAAGGTCACTCCATGACCTGAACCTTTATTCACAGGACCAAGAAATGCTGACACTGTGTGGGACCTCCCTTTATATACCTGGATGACCAGGTGAGGAGTGTCTCCCGCAAGTTCACCCCCTGTGGTCAAGGTGTGCATTTCTTACGTATATACAGTATTGCAGTGTTGTTACATAAGGGTACATACATGACAGCTTGCACTTGTGTGCTGAGAGTATTGTTTGGTGTTATCATTGGTGGACATAAACGCCTGTGCTATCGCAATGGCCTTACTGAGGGTCGGTGTCTCTACAGTCAAAAGTTTTCGTAGGATGGTCTCGTGGCCAATGCCCAGTACAAAAAAGTCTCTGAGCATTTTCTCCAGGTAGCCATCAAACTCACATTGTCCTGCAAGTCGCCTTAGCTCGGCAATGTAGCTCGCCACTTCCTGACCTTCAGATCGCTGGTACGTGTAGAAACGATACCTCGCCATCAGCACGCTCTCCCTCGGGTTAAGATGCTCCCGAACCAGTGTACACAGCTCCTCATATGACTTATCTGTGGGTTTCACTGGAGCCAGAAGATTCTTCATGAGGCTGTAGGTCGGTGCCCCGCAGACCGTGAGGAGGACCGCTCTCCTTTTTGCAGCGCTTCCTTCTCCGTCCAGCTCGTTGTCTACAAAGTACTGGTCTAGCCGTTCGACATAGGCTTCTCAGTCCTCACCCTCCGAGAACTTCTCCAGGATGCCCACGGTTTGCTGCATCTTTGCGTTGGATTCGTATACTCGTCACCAGTTATTGTGTTCCTAACACAGATGAGACTGCACACAGGGAGGTTAAAGTAACAGTGACCTCAGTGAGGACACTCCAGAGTGAGGAACAGGCCTTAGGGGCCAGCTTATATACAGTGCTCCCAAGGGATGCTGGGATCCCTTGGGACTTCAGTGGACTGGTGGCGGAAGATGGGAGTGCATGCTTTACAGATACACAACAGCGGTGATCCTCTTCTTGCCGGGTTCTGCCACCAAAGCTGGGAAGTCGCCGTTGGATCCGATTTTCTTCCTCCGGAGTCCTGTCACTGGAGCCTGGAAGGTGCGTTTGGGTTGTCTCAGCTGGATCATCTCCACGCAGTCGTGCTGAGCGGTCTGTGTCTCGGGTGCTGTGCTGGTCTGCTCTCTGGTGCCGGGTCCACCCTCAAGTAAGGGTTTGCTGTGCCTTCGAACGTGGAGGATGTCGATCGCTGGAGGGGTGAAGTCTTCCCACTTCCAATGGATCTTCTCCATCCACCTTCTTCCGAGCAGCGTTGGTCCATTACCTGCAAAAATCCACAGAGGTAACTTGTGCACCGCGCCATCATGGAGTACCTTTACATTTGCACTACCGACGACTGGGATAAGTTCATCGGTGTAGGTGCGCAGCTTTGCCTGAACTGGGACCAACTTGGGTCATTCAGCTTGATTGTCCCATTGCCTCTCAAAGCCTTCTTGATTCATTACTGATTGGCTCGCCCCCATGAAGACTGGAACACCATCTATCTCGACTTCCATCTTCAGCGGGGAACACTCGGTGGTGCAGGTAAACATCGTGGGGCTGAGCTGCCTCTCTGCCTATCGTTTCATAATCCGCGCTGGCTTCATGGCCATCTGCAGACTCTTCATCTAAACAGTGAGTCATATAGAAACATAGAAACATAGGAGTAGGCCATTCGGCCCGTCGAGCCTGCACCACCATTCGATAAGATCATGGCTGATCATTCACCTCAGTACCCCTTTCCTGCTTTCTCTCCATACCCTTTGATCCCTTTAGCTGTAAGGGCCATATCTAACTCCCTCTTGAATATATCTAACGAACTGGCATCAACAACTCTCTGCGGTAGAGAATTCCACAGGTTAACAACTCCCTGAGTGAAGAAGCTTCTCCTCATCTCAGTCCTAAATGGCCTACCCCTTATCCTAAGACTGTGACCCCTGGTTTTGGACTTCCCCAACATCGGGAATATTCTACCCACCTCTAACCTGTCCCGTCCCGTCTGAATCTTATATGTTTCTATGAGGTTCCCTCTCATCCTTCTAAACTTCAATGTATAACGACCCAGTTGATGCAATCTCTCATCATATATCAGTCCAGTCATCCTTGGAATCAGTCTGGTGAACCTTCGCTGCACTCCCTCAATAGCAAGAATGTCCTTCCTCAGATTAGGAGATCAAACCTGAACACAATATTCCAGGTGAGGCCTCACCAAGGCCCTGTACAACTGCATTAAGACTTCCCTGCTCCTATACTCAAATCCCCTAGCTATGAAAGCCAACATGCCATTTGCCTTCTTCACCGCCTGCTGCACCTGCATGCCAACCTTCAATGACTGATGTACCATGACACCCAGGTCTCGTTGCACCTCCCCATTTCCTAATCTGCCGCCATTCAGATAATATTCTACCTTCATGTTTTTGCCCCCAAAGTGGAAACCTCACATTTATCCACATTATACTGCATCTGCCATGCATTTGCCCATTCACCTTACCTGTCCAAGTCACCCTGCAGCCTCTTAGCATCCTCCATACATTCGCTGGAGGTGGCCCTTTGTGCTACAGTCCTCGCATACATAGTCTTTTAACCGGCACTGGTGAGCCCTGTGATTCCCTTCACAACGCCAGCATGGAGCTACTCGATTAGTCCCCCTCGGCAGACTCTGAGTTAAGGGACTCATGGGCCTGTTCTCTCTCCTCTGAGAGGGTTTGCATTCTACAGTCCAGCCTCTAAAAGGCGCTAGTCAGTGCACAGTGCCTGCCGGGTTTGAGTCCTGAGGATGAGTCACCTGCCTAGAACTGCAGGTCGAAGCCGTGAATGTCTGGCTCACAGAGATGGCTTTCTGCAGTGTGACTTTGGTATCCGCTGACAGTAGCTTATGAAGAAGGCCTTCATGGCCAATTCCAATGACAAAAATGTCCCACAGCGCTTCGTTGAGGCGATTGCCAAAATCACACGGTGCCGCCAGCCTCCTGAGGCGAATTTCAGATTTCCTGGCTTTTGGGCTGTCAGTGGGTGTAGAACCAGTGTCTGGCTGTGAGGATGCTCTGCTTGGGCTTGAGTTGCTCATGGATCAGTGTTACGAGCTCCTCGTATGTCTTGGTCGTTGTCTTCGCTGGTGCCAGCAAGTCCCTGATGAGGCCATAGACGGTGCGCCCACAATTGGTTAGCTGGGTAGCTCTGCACTTATCAGCCAGTGTGGCCGGGTCGTCGCCTGCCAGGTCGTTTGCTGTGAAGAAATGGTCGAGCCTCTCCACAAAGGCTTCCCAATCATCACCAGCAGTGAACTGCTGCAACGTACCAAGGGTAGCCATTTTCGCGTTAAAGTCCGTAATCTCATCGCCAATTATTATGTCCTTGGATGCTCTAATAATGACTCCACAAGGCAATGTGTTGTACTTGAACTGTCGTGACATTAGGCCCTTAGTTGTTAACTCCAGAGTGAGGATCACACATGGTGGCCTGCCTTTTATACTAGGCCAGGCACACCTGTACAGGTAACCTACAAGTCTCCCACTGCTATGCCCTCTGGTGGCACACCTTGTGATAGCACCACCAGTAGCCATGTAGGATACATGACAGTTATGACCTTGACTGCCACTGGGATTGTCTGCAGTTCACATTGGCACAGATGGTACAACTCTGTCACGGCTTTTCTGGTGAACCTTAATCTGAAAAGGTAGTTCTCTTCTGATGGTCCCAGGTAGCTGTGGTAAATAGGGCTTAGTGGAAAATGGTGGATGGAGGCAGGCTGCCACTTGTGTAGGCGCACCTCCCTGATATCCTTTCATTCATCCTCCTTTAGCCTACAAAAACCTCAAGGATAGAGGAGCACTGAATACTACAGCCACTTTCACTATTTTGGTTGCAGCAATATAAACTCAAATAATTCGCCTTTAAGAAACTACCTCCTGAAAGGGAAAAGAATGAGTGACCTTTAACACCTATGGTATATGAGCAGGATAAACATACTGTGTGAGGCAGATGTTAGCAACATGAATTTCCATCTGAGTTCATTACCATTTTATGTAGCGTATGTAATGAATCTCTTGCGCACACTTATATGAAAGGCCCACGCATAATTGAGCAATGTACGGGTATCTGACAAAATCTGTCATCACACCATTTTTCAAGAACTCATACCTGAAAATCTACTCTGTAAAATCAAATTAGAGAACTATCCCACACCAGAGAACATTTACAAACTGTATTATTTATTTAGAATAAACAAAAGGCATTGTCAACATTTTTGATTCAGTGAGCCAGAAAAGCTTCTTGAGTCTGATCCCAAAGTTTGGGCTCGCAGCTCTCTGATGTTTAATTCAGAGCACCAAATGCTGAGGTGATACTTCCCCTCTACGGAAAGAAAGTACCGACAGCAGCTGCAAGTGAATACTAAACACCATTTGGCCTTGTCCCTACTATAAATATATTTGTTGTTAATCCTCGGGACAATTCACACAAATTGACTGTGTTGACAGTATTGGGCATTTTTTCCTGTGAACTTTGATTCCCATCTGCATGTTCAATGAAAATGTACTTCCTACAGGCATTTTGATTTCAAAAATAATGCTCAGCTGAGACACATTAACGTACTCTCAGCAAATGAATATGCAGTTCAGAGAAGGTTCACTAGGTTGATTCTGGAGATGAGGGGGTTAACTTATGAGGAAAGGTTGAGTAGGTTGGGCCTCTACTCACTGGAATTCAGAAGAATGAGAGGTGATCTTATCGAAACATATAAGATTATGCGAAACATATAAGATTATGAGGGGGCTTGACAAGGTGGATGCAGAGAGGATGTTTCCACTGATGGGGGAGACTAGAACTAGAGGGCATGATCTTAGAATAGCGGACCGCCCATTTAACATTGAGATGAGGAGGAATTTCTTCTGTAAGAGGGTTCTAAATGTGTGGAATTTGCTGCCTCAGAGACCTGTGGAAGCTGGGTCATTGAATATATTTAAGACAGAGATTGACAGTTTCTTAACCAATAAGGGAATAAGGGGTTATGGGGAGCGGGCCTGTCCTCGCCGCAAGGCACTGCTCCCAAATCATCAAGATCCACGGCGCGGCCCTCGACAACGTGGCCCATTTCCCATACCTCGGGAGTCTCTCATCAACAAAAGCAGACATTGATGCAGAGATTCAACACCGTCTCCAGTGCACCAGTGCAGCCTTCGGCCGCCTGAGGAAAAGAGTGTTCGAAGACCAGGCCCTCAAATCTACCACCAAGCTCATATTCTACAGGGCTGTAGTAATACCCGCCCTCCTGTATGGCTCAGAGGCATGGACGATGTACAGAAGATACCTCAAGTCACTGGAGAAATATCACCAACGATGTCTCCGCAAGATCCTGCAAATCCCCTGGAAGGACAGGCGCACCAACATCAGTGTCCTCATCCAGGCTAACATCCCCAGCATTGAAGCACTGACCACACTCGATCAGCTTCGCTGGGCAGGCCACATAGTTTGCATGTCAGGCACGAGACTCCCAAAGCAAGTGCTCTATGCGGAGCTCCTTCATGGCAAACGAGCCAAAGGTGGACAGCGGAAACGTTACAAGGACACCCTCAAAGCCTTCCTGATAAAGTGCGACATCACCACTGACACCTGGGAATCCCTGGTCAAAGACTGCCCTAAGTGGAGAAAGTGCATCCAGGAGGGTGCTGAGCACCTCGAGTCTCATCGCCGAGAGCGTGAAGAGGTCAAGCAAAGGCAGCGAAAGGAGCGCGTGGCAAACCAGTCCCACCCACCCCTTGCCTCGGCAACTGTCTGCCCCACCTGTGACAGAGTCAGCCACCAAAGAACTCACTTCAGGAGTGGAAGCAAGTCTTCCTCGAATCCGAGGGACTGCCTTTGATGATGATGGACCTGAGTCCGTGATTGGATCAGCCATGATATTATTGAATGATGGAGCAGGCTCGAGGGGCCATATGGCCTATTCCTACTTCTATTTCTTATGTTCTTCTTATGTTCTTATGTATTTATATTTTTAAAATCCTTCCACAACTGCAGCAATGTTCCTTTGGGAATGTGATTCTTTTGAGGATTATATGCCAAAAGAGGATAGGTTACATCATAGGAGATATTTCTTCAGTTGTCAGTTCTCTGCTATGGTTATGAATGGGGAAAAGGCCAAACTGGGAAATCCATGTCAGATTTTTGTCAATCTTGAAATAATAAGCATATTGACAGGTCAGGGGGAAGATTTGTAATGTTCAGCACTGCTACAGGAGTCAGATTTTCCAATGGTTGAACCTTTTATTGTGCAAGAGGCAGAAATTGAGAAACTGTCTAAAAATAGTAATAACGTACTAATAAAATAAGATGAAACATTTAGTGGAGATCAGTCTAGTGATTTTAATAATGTAATAAAGAGATATAGTAAAATTTTTAACCTTTTAAATGGTGTATTCAACAACTTATGTGAGACAATAGAATGGGAATGCGGAGAAAAGAAGAAAATCACATGCATAGGCTAAACACACAGGGCGAATATTTCTAATACGTTGTGTCACCAGTGGGGTCTTACCTGGGAATTTCTGTCCATTTTCCGATAAACCACCCGCTGGTGGCAAAGGTTTTTGGGAAATGTCACACAAAGTGCCATTCACTCACACATTCACTGACACGTACATTCACACAGCACTAACATACAAGCTCATAAATCAGACTCACACACAGGCTCACTCACATATGCACTCACTCCCACATACAAACATCTACTCACACACAGGGAGCTGAATTTCACTCTGGAGCAGCAGTCCTAGGCAGGCAATAGGCCCACTGTTAATAGGCTTTGGCGTCATCTGATCAGAATGTGTGCCGTTCAAGCTCCAACCAGTGGTGGTTCAACCGAAAAAGACTCAAAAGGTAAGTACCTCTTCATTTTTGTAGGTTTGGGAGGAACAGGAGTGCTCCACCCAACCCCGCAAACCCAGCCTGGGCTACTGCCATTGCTGTTCTCCCCACCCGGTGATTGGCATCCACCTGGAACCCAGCTTCATCTGGCCTGGAGGCAGGCAGGGCTGCCTGATAGTGCCACGGCCTGGAGCACGCATTTGGTTTCGGGTCGCAGCCCGTCGGCTTGATGCAAATGAGACCTGGTCCTCAAAGTCAATCGAGCCTCCTGGCAGGACTACCAGGTGGCCAGCCAGCCAGCATGTTAGTCCAGCCAGCCACACAGATAGCGCTCTGGGGGGGAAATCCTCCCCACTCTTGCACACATGTGCTGCTTAAGGCACCTGAGCTATGAGAAGAGATTAAAGAGCCTGGGGGCTGTTTACACTGGACTCAGTACCCACCCTCTACACCACTGGTGCACTGTGGCTACAGTGTGTACAACGTACAGGATGCACTACAGCAACTCACCAAGCCTACTTCAACAGCACTTCCCAGCCCTTCCACTTCCACCACCAAGAAGGACAAGCATTTTCATGGGAACACCATCCTCTCCAAGTTCCCCTCTTTGACATATATCGCTGTTCATTCACATCGCTGGGTCTATATCCTGGAAATACCTACTGAACATCATCATGGGAACACTATCAGCTTAAAGACTGCAGCAGTTGAAGAAGCTTCTTGCTGAAACTAGGGATGGGCAATCAAAATACAGCTCTGCCAGTGTTGCCCATTGTGGTGAAGAAAAAGCTCAGGGGAAATATTAGTCAAGTGTCCAAGATTCTTAAGGAAATAGATAATTTGAGCCCTGATAATATGCACAAACTCTATAACCAGGGGACACAGTTGAAGATTAGAAGAGGGAAGGTGCACAAACAGGTTAGATGTAATATTTATCCCTCAATCAACACAACAAAAACAGATTATCTGGTCATTATCACATTACGGTTTGTAGGAGCTTGCTTTGTGCAAATTAGCTGCCCTGTTGCCCACATTACAATAGTGACTACACTTCAAAAATGACTTCATTGGCTGTAAAGCGTTTTGAGTCGTCCGGTGGTCGTGAAAAGGTGCTATATAAATGTAAGTCTTTCTTTCTTACTTAATAATATTTAACATCTATCTTACAAATCCAATCTTTCCTAAACTAACACATCACAGTTGCAGTGTATAAGTTATCACAGGTACTGTCCAAAATATCTGAGGCTGCCAACAGTGACATCTTCATGCAACATTGCCTGCAAACAATATTGACAGAAAAGGAAGTTCAATATGATGGACATTGTAAGGCAGCTGTTACCAGCCTTAAAACAAAGGCTCGCTGCAGTCCAGCTGTGACAGAGACGTAGGTTGTGCACATTCCTATTTCTGAACGGTATTCCTCATCTCCTGCGTTACATGTGTTTTTGCCGAGATCTACGGAATATTGTTGATATTAAAACTCTTGGGGGCCAAAATTGCATATCGCCCCGTTTGGGGGCGGTAACCATGGCAAGGGGGAACTTCCTGCACCCGGCGCATACTTCCCACCCCGGCAACGAAATTGGGGTTACCAAGAGGAAGTGGTGCGCAGTCTCGGGCACTCCACTTCCTCTCGGGGGCAGTATTGAGGTGGTAAACTTGCCACCTCCACTTTAACCTGTGCCTCGCAAACCTCCTGCCACCCCGTCACGTCCCCTGAGGCTGTCGCAGCATTAGGATGCACGGGCCAATTTTTGTTCGGGGGCGAAAATGGGGCGCTGCACACGATGATGTCATCATCACTGGCGCAGCGGAGCGGGGCGCTATCGGTTCCCGCCACCGGTAAGCCCCCGCAGAATTTAGTGGGAGTCGTTAGCAGCGCCACATCAGGACGAAAAGTTGTTTGCGCCCGTTCGCACTAACTGGAGCCGCAAACAACCCCAATTTCTCGCTCTGGGGCTCTCACGGGGAAAAGGGAAACCTGAAATAAAGAGACTTTATAAAAAAAAAATTTTAATTTTAAGTTTCTTAAAAATTCTAATTGGTATTAACATGAATAAATTTGACACTGCACAAAATTAAAATTTCAGGCCCATAACCTTTGTTTAGCAGTCAATACGCTATTAAAACCCCAGTTACAGCTAATCCCTTTGGGTGTAACTTTTAATGGGGTATTTAACAGTATAATTACTACGGAAGAGATAAGTATTTGTCTGTTTCGCTGATTTGAGAGATTTCACTGATTGCAGGCTCTGTGGGGTGGCCGGGGGCGGGGGGGGAGCGGGGGCAGGGACTAACAGTGCAGCCTTTGGAGGAGCAGTGAATGACAGACCGCAAATTCAGGATTTCTGCTTTAGGCTGCGCATGCGCTAAATCCTCAAGTTGCACTCAGTTTCAAAGGTGAAATGATGGTGAACGCTGCTAGTTTGCCGTCATCAGGACCCCAAGTTCTGGGCCATTTGGCTTTAAATTGTTACCTTATGCGGTGCTGCTGTCAATCACCCAAAGTGCTGCAGGTTCCTTTCTCAGATCTATACCTTGTAACAAAAGAGCTGGGTCTTTACTCGTTGGAGTTCAGAAGGATGAGGGGTGATCTTATAGCAACATTTAAAATAATGAAAGGGATAGACAAGATAGAGGCAGAGAGGTTGTTTCCACTGGTCGGGGAGACTAGAACTAGGAGGCACAGCCTCAAAATACGGGAGAGCCAATTTAAAACCGAGTTGAGAAGGAATTTCTTCTCCCAGAGGGTTGTGAATCTGTGGAATTCTCTGCCCAAGGAAGCAGTTGAGGCTAGCTCATTGAATGTATTCAAATCACAGATAGATAGATTTTTAACCAATAAGGGAATTAAGGGTTACGGGGAACGGGCGGGTAAGTGGAGCTGAGTCCACGGCCAGATCAGCCATAATCTTTTTGAATGGCGGAGCAGGCTCGAGGGGCTAAATGGCCTACTCCTGTTGCTAATTCTTATGTTCTTATGTTCTGGTAGACCTAAGCTGCCTATTGATAGCTTGCCACTGTTCTTTGCTTAGTGCCAATGAAGTTTGCAGCATGAGGGCATGCACAGAATTTTGTTCAATAGCTTCCGAATACTTCAGCTTTAGCTAACATTAAAAGATTCAAAAATAACTTTAAAAGCTTCCCAGATGATCTAATAGGCTAACCAGCAACTTTTAATATTTGTCTTATCACTGGACTGAAGTTATACTGCATCCAGTGGAAAGCCCAAGTGCTGTGAGTCTTAGGGCTGGGTTTTACCAACCTCGGCGGGTCCGTGGCAGACGATGTCAGTGCCAGGTCCCGGCTCCAGACCGCTGTCCAAAATTATTTTCCTCTGATTGGGCTTGTTAAGCCCGCCCAGCGTGTTTGCTGGCCAACTGAAGGAAGACATTTGTACTGTCGGTGTTCTACAGCATTGAGGTGCTGCAAACACTGACAATGACTGCACAGAGGTACACGCCTGCACCCAGGCTCTCCCATGAATCCTTCCATATGCTGATGTCGTCAGGGGGACCAGACTGCAGTAGTATAAAGCCACACTCAACTTCATCCTCCAGTGTCTCTCATCATATCCCCATCACTCTGCCTTCCCTACCCTACTCTTGCACATTCTTACTCACACCAACTTACCTTGCATCTGCACCCATCCCTCTCTATCTACATTATCACTTCCCCATCTCACGAGCCACCCCTCACACTTACCCGCATCTTTGTCCAATCATACCAACTATCATCATCATAGGCAGTACCTCGGAATCAAGGAAGACTTGCTTCCACTCCCAAAGTGAGTCCTTTGGTGGCTGAACAGTCCAATACGAGAGCCACAGACCCTGTTACAGGTGAGACAGACATTCGTTGAGGGAAGGGGTCGGTGGGATTGGTTTGCCGCGCGCACCTTCCGCTGCCTGCGCTTGACCTCTTCACGCTCTTTGCGTTGAGACTCGAAGAGCTCAATGCCCTCCCAGATGCACTTTCTCCACCTCGGGCGGTCTTCGGCCAGGGTCTCCCAGGTATCAGTGGTGATGTTGCACTTTACCAGGGAGGCTTTGAGGGTGTCCTTGTAACGTTTCCGCTGTCCTCCTTTGGCTCGTTTACCAAGAAGGAGCTCCGCATAAAGCATTTGCTTAGGGAGTCTCGTATCTGGCATGCGAACTATGTGGCCTGCCCAGCGAAGCTAATCGAGTGTGGTCAGTGCTTCAATACTGGGGATGTTAGCCTGGACGAGGACACTGATGTTGGTGCGCCTGTCCTCCCAGGGGATTTGCAGGATTTTGCGGAGACATCGTGGTGATACATCTCCATCAACTTGAGGTGCCTTCTATACATCGTCTATGCCTCTGAGCCATACAAGAGGGCGGGTATTACTACAGCCCTGTAGACCATGAGTTTGGTGGTAGATTTGAGGGCCTGGTCTTCAAACACACTTTTCCTCAGACGGCCGAAGGCTGCACTGGCGCACTGGAGACGATGTTGAATCTCCGCATCAATGTCTGCCATTGTTGATAAGAGGCTCCCGAGATATGGGAAATGGTCCACGTTGTCCAGGGCCGCACCGTGGATCTTGATGATTGGAGGGCAGTGTTGTGTGGCAGGGACAGGTTGTTGGAGGACCTTTGTCTTACGGATGTTAAGCGTAAGGCCCATGCTTTCATATGCCTCAGTGAATAGAGTGATTATATCCTGGAGTTCAGCCTCTGAATGTGCGCAGATGCAGGCGTCGTCCATGTACTGCAGCTCAATGACAGAGGTTGGGGTGATCTTGGACCTGGCCTGGACACAGCATAGGTTAAACAGCTTCCCACTGGTTCTGTAGTTTAGTTCCACTCCAGCGGGGAGCTTGTTGACTGTGAATTGAAGCATGGCAGCGAGAAAGATTGAGAAGAGGGTTGGAGCGATGACGCAGCCCTGTTTGACCCCGGTCCGGACGTGAATTGGGTCTGTAATGGATCCATTGGTAAGGATCACAGCCTGCATGTCATTGTGAAGCGGGCGAAGGATGTTGACAAACTTTTGGGGCATCCGAAACGGAGGAGGACACTCCATGGACCCTCACAGTTGACAGTGTCAAAGGCCTTTGTAAGATTGAAAAAGGCCATGTATAAGGGCTGGCGCTGCTCCCTGCATTTTTCCTGCAACTGTTGCGCTGCAAAGATCATGTCACCTCAACCATCTTCTCCCTGTGGCCGAGGAGTTCCTCCCAGAATCACCAACTAACAACACACAAGGGTAGGCACTTGGGTGTTTTATGCAATATTCATGTAAAGTTTCTGTTAATGTGGTGCCTGTTATAAATGTAAACCTGTAAATACCTTGTTTAAACACCAGAGGGCTCATTACCTGGAGTCCCAAGGGATCCCACAATCCCTTGGGAGTACATAAGGAGGCCTCACAGGCTGGAGAGGCACTCTGGAGACCCGTAATAAAGGACTACCGTCACACTTTACTTTGAGCTCACAATATCTGGTCAGACTCTTTATTCAATATATAACAACTGATGATGAGCTACAGATGACGAACCCCACCGCAACGATGCAGAGAACAGTGGGCATCCTGGAGAAATTTTTGGAGGGAGATGATTGGGAAACCTTCATGGAGTGACTTGACCAATACTTCGTAGCCAATGAGCTGGAAGGAAAAGTGAACGCTGCCAAACGAAGGGCGATTCTCCTCACCGTTTGTGGGACAGCAACATATGGCCTCATGAAAAATCTGCTTGCTCCAGCGAAACCCACAGAGAAGTCGTATGCTGATTTGTGCATTCTGGTCTGGGAGCATCTAAACCCGAAGGAAAGCGTTCTGATGGCGAGGTAGCCGTTCTACATGTACAAGAGGTCTGAAAGCCAGGAAGTGGCGAGCTACGTCGCCGAGCTAAGATGCCTTGCAGGACATTGCGAATTTGAAGGACACTTGGAGCACATGCTCAGGGACTTCTTTGTACTTGGCATTGGCCATGAAGTAATACTGTGAACAAAGTGATGTTGTTTTTGAATCATAACGTACAGGGCAGGCCTCACATGCCTGCAGCTGTACATCCGCAGATGTCTCAGAGTCCACAATCAAGGGTGGTGAATGCAAGGCCATTAACACCTTGCTGGCGCTGAAGAGGTGATCATCATTTCCATTCATGCCGCTTCAAAGGATACGTTTGCAGGGGCTGTGAAACAATGGGACATCTCCAATGTATGTGCAGGCGAGCTGCAAACCCTGTTAATTCTGCAAACCACCATGTTGCAGAGGAGGACAGATCCACGGTGGATCACGACGAACCAAATCCTCAGACCGAGGAGGCAGAGGTATATGGGGTGCACACATTTACCACCAAGTGTCCCCTGAAAATGTTGAAGGTTGAATTAAATGGACTCCTGGTGTCAATGGAGCTGGACAGGGGCACGAGTCAGTCCATTATGAACAAAAAGACTTTCGATAAATTATGGTGCAGCAAGGCCTCAAGGACAGTCACAGAAACATACAGACATAGAAAATAGGTGCAGGAGTAGGCCATTCGGCCCTTCGAGCCTGCACCACCATTCAATAAGATCATGGCTGATCATTCCCTCAGTACCCCTTTCCTGCTTTCTCTCCATACCCCTTGATCCCCCGAGCAGTAAGGGGCATATCCAACTCCCTCTTGAATATATCCAATGAACTGGCATTGACAACTCTCTGCAGCAGGGAATTCCACAGGTTAACAACTCTCTGAATGAAGAAGTTTCTCCTCATCTTAGTCCTAAATGGCCTACCCCTTATCCTAAGACTGTGTCCCCTGGTTCTGGACTTACCCAACATCGGGAATATTCTACCCGCATCTAACCTATCCCGTCGCGTCAGAATCTTATATGTTTCTATGAGGTCCCCTCTCATCCTTCTAAACTCCAAAATACAAAGGACCAGTTGATCCAGTCTCTCCTCATATGTAAGTCCAACCATCCCGGGAAACAGTCTGGTGAATCTTCGCTGCACTCGCTCAATAGCAAGAACGTCCTTCCTCAGATTAGGAGACCAAAACTGAGCACAATATTCCAGGTGAGGCCTCACCAAGGCCCTGTACAACTGCAGTAAGACCTCACTGCTCCTACACTCAAATCCCCTAGCTATGAAGGCCAACATACCATTTGGCTTCTTCACCACCTGCTGTACCTTTATGCCAACTTTCAATGACTGATGTACCATGACACCCAGGTCTCATTGCACCTCCCCTTTTCCTAATCGCCTGCTATTCAGATAATATTCTGTCTTCGCGTTTTTGCCCCCAAAGTGGATAACCTCACATTTATCCATTATTATACTGCATCTGCCATGCATTTGTCCACTCACCTAACCTGCCCAAGTCACCGTACAGCCTCCTAGCATCCCCCTCACAGCTCACACCGCCACCCAGTTTAGTGTCATCTGCAAACTTGTGGATGCATTGGTGATCATTTTCCAACAGTCTATCGACTCTGGATCAGTTTCTATGGACTGGAGGGTAGCTAATGTAACACCACTTTTTAAAAAGGGAGGGAGCGAGAAAGCGGGTAATTATAGACCGGTTAGCCTGACATCAGTAGTGGTGAAAATGTTGGAATCAATTAGTAGGGATGAAATAGCAGCGCAGTTGGAAAGCAGTGACAGGATCAGTCCAAGTCAGCATGGATTTATGAAGGGGAAATCATGCTTGACAAATCTTCTGGAATTTTTTGAGGATGCAACTAGTAGAGTGGACAAGGGAGAACCAGTGGATGTGGTGTATTTGGACTTTCAAAAGGCTTTTGACAAGGTCCCACACAAGAGATTGGTGTGCAAAATCAAAGCACATGGTATTGGGTGTAATATACTGATGTGGATAGAGAACTGGTTAGCAGACAGGAAGCAGAGAGCCGGGGTAAACGGGTCCTTTTCAGAATGGCAGGCAGTGACTAGTGGAGTGCCGCAGGGCTCAGTCTTGACTTTCATTCGCAATAAACTGAGAACGTACACAAAGGAACTGATTCCCGTAATCGGCAGTGCTACCGGAAAAGTCTCCTATGATGGAGCGGTGCACAAGTTACCAGTCTGGGTGGTACCGGGCAATGGCCCCATGCTGCTCAGCAGGAGCTGGCTGGGAAAGATACACTGGAACTGGGACGACGTCCGAGCGCTCTCGTCCGTCGACGATACTTCATGTGCTCAGGTCCTAAACAAGTTCCCCTCGCTGTTCGACCCAGGCATCGGGAAGTTCCAAGGAGCAAAAGTGCAGATCCACCTGATTCCGGGGGCAAGATCCATCCATCACAAGGCGAGAGCGGTACCGTACATGATGAGAGAGAGGGTGGAGATCGAGCTGGACCGGCTGCAACGAGAGGGCATCATTTCGCCGATCGAATTCAATGAGTGGGCCAGTCCGATTGTTCCAGTCCTCAAGGGAGACGGCACCGTCAGAATCTGTGGTGATTACAAAGTAACTATCAATTGTTTCTCCCTGGATCAATACCCACTTCCAAAAGCGACCTATTTGCGACGCTGGCCGGATGAAAAACATTCACGAAGCTGGTCTTGACCTCAGCATACATGACGCAGGAGTTAGAGGAATCATCGAAGGGCCTCACCTGCATCAACACGCACAAAGGTCTCCTTATTTACAACAGATGCCCGTTTGGGATTCGATTAGCTGCAGCGATATTCCAGAGAAACATGGAAAGCTTACTGAAGTCGGTCCCGCGCACCGTGGTTTTCCAGGATGGCATCTTGGTTCCAGGTTGGGACACCGTTGAGCATCTGCAGAACCTGGAGGAGGTTCTTAGACGGCTTAATCGCGTGGGGCTCAGGTTAAAACGCTCGAAGTGAGTTTTCCTGGCGCCTGAAGTGGAGTTCCTGGGGAGAAGAATCGCGGCGGACGGCATCAGGTCCAGCAATTCGAAGGCAGAGGCAATCGAGAATACACCGAGACCACAGAACGTGACGGAGCTGCGGTCATTTCTGGGACTCCTGAACTACTTTGGTAATTTCTTACCAGGTCTCAGCACACTGTTAGAACCACTACATGCTTTACTGCATAAGGGAGACGAATGGGTATGGAGTAAAAGCCAAGAAAATGCCTTTGTGAAAGCGAGAAAACTGTTATGCCCAAACAAATTGCTTGTGTTGTGTGATCCATGTAAGCGTTTGGTACTAGCATGTGATGCGTCGTCATATGCTAGGGTATGTATTGCAACAAGTTAATGAATCTTGGAAATTGCAGCCGGTTGCTTGTGCATCCAGAAGTCTGTCTAAGGCTGAGAGGGCCTACAGCATGATCGAAAAAGAAGCGTTAGTGTGTGTTTATGGGGTAAAGCAAATGCATCAATATCTGTTTGGGCTCAAATTTGAATTGGAAACCTACCATAAGCCACTGATATCCCTTTTTTCTGAAAGTACGGGGATAAATAAGAATGTATCGGCCTGCATCCAAAGATGGGCGCTCACATTGTCTGCACACAACTACGCCATCCGCCACAGGCCAGGCACAGAAATCTGTGCCGATGCTCTCAGAGGGCTGCCATTGCCCACCACAGGAATGGAGATGGCACAGCCCGCAGATTTAGTCATGGTAATGGAAGCATTCGAGAGTGAGCAATCACCTGTTACCGCCCAACAGATTAGAACCTGGACGAGCCAGAACCCCTAACTGTCCTTAGTAAAAAAAACTGTGTGCTCCACAGGAGTTGGTCCAGTGTCCTGTTAGAAATGCAGGAAGAGATAAAGCCGTACCAGCGGCGCAAAGATGAAATGTCTATACAGGCAGACTGCCTTCTGTGAGGTAATCGGGTAGTGGTACCCAAAAATGGCAGGGACACTTTCATGAGTGACCTCCACAGTACCCACCCAGGCATTGTAATGATGAAAGTGATAGCCAAATCCCACGTGTGATGGCCCGGTATCGATGCAGACTTAGAGTCCTGCGTGCACAAATGTAACACATGCTCACAGTTAAGCAATGCACCCAGGGAGGCGCCACTAAGTTTATGGTCTTGGCCCTCCAAACGGTGGTCTATGCAGGCCCGTTGTTGGGAAAAATGTTCCTAGTGGTTGTAGATGTGTACTCCAAATGGATTGAATGTGAGATAATGTCGGCAAGCACGTCCGCTGCCACCACTGAATGGCTTGTGCATTGTAGAGATGCTCTATGGTGTTGGTGTGGGGTAGTACCATTATCTGGCAGGCAGGGTGTACAGTGTCAAGTTAAGTAACTGTGGCCATGGTGAGGCCATCCCTGGAATCCTGGGTAGCAATGTGGTTGGGTGCTGATGCCCTCTGTCCTGTGCAGCAGCAGTTGATTGTGGAGAAGGTTGGTGTTGTTGTTGGTGATGCTGGTGTGCCTGGTGCTGCTAGTGTTGCGGCTGATCGTGGTGGGATTCCGAGGACCAAGATGATATAGTTTCAAGGGCACCGATGCTGATGTAATAGATGGCAGGTGAACTTGAGATGACAGAAGCAATCTGTCAATGGGGAGAGAGGTTGTTCCAATGAGGTGACACTGGATAGAGAATTTGCTCCAAACACTTGCAACCTGTATAAATCAATCTGTCATCCAAATGCAGTAAGCAACAGCTTCTGAGCTTGGAAAGTGAACAGCTGTGAGATGGGAGCTTTTGCAGCACATTTGCAGGTGTCAAGTCTTGCTTACCAGACATAATCCCCTAGCAGCGTGGACCCCATGGCTGACCTGGTAAACTCTGAAGGTGAGCTGAAAATAGCTATTAATCCTCTGTTAACAAGGTCATAATGACTTGAATTGCCTCCCCCACCACTGCTCAGCGCTGACACACCCAACATCTGGGAAAGGTTCGTAGCAGCGGGTTGATAGCGGGGCCGCGACCCACTGTAAAAAAAAAACACATTTTCCCATCCAACCCGCCATTGATCGTGTCCGCTGACCCCACCCGGCGCAAAATTCCCCCCTATGTCCTGGACGATGTCTGATCTATCTTGGCTCTAAAATTACACGATGAAATACTAGAAAATGTTGCAATTTTAGCAGAAGTTTTAACCTATTTAAAATTACTAGGATCACATCAGCATTAAAATAGTAAAGGGAGGAATTTCAGATGAAAATATCAGCTTTCGTATACTCGTATTCCAAAACATAATTTATCTTTATTATGCCCTTCAGTTAGAATATTGACTGCTCTGTCTCTTTAGTTATACTCCAGATGTGTTTTGATACCTATCCAAAGCCACTTTGCTGCAACACAAAGGAAGTAGTGTGACCATCCATAGGAGACTCCATTCTTTTTAGCAGTTGTTATTACACAGGTGGCACATCTTGTTCAGGGGTGGTGAAGATAAACAATTTGAACTCTATCTTATTAGAAGGCATGAAGCAACCTCCAGGTCCCAGGAGTGATGCTGTAATTGTTTTAAAGAACAACACAGTCTACACAAATATCATGTCAGATCTTTGGTGGTGCTGCTGTGCTGCGGGGAGCCCGGGGGGGGGGGGGGTTTCAAGCTTCACCCACATCCACTAGGCACGTCAATAAGTCCGTTAATCAATAACATTCAAAAACAAGGACAACCTCTTTATTCACTCTGATGTGAAAATGTTCAGATCATGATAATGTTTGACAGCAGACAATCCAGATTTGTTGTCTATCTGTACGATACAGCTTTAAAGAAAAGTGAGCATGGCGTATGAATGTTATGTGCAATCTGCCAGCCATATTTCAATATTGTTTTTTTAATGACACAGAGCTTTTCAATGAACCCTTTCTAATTCTATCAGTGCACAGTTAGAGCAATGTGCAGCTGTCTCTACTAGAGAGATCAACAAAATATGCTCCAGAAGTGGTTTGTACTGTATCCACTTATTGACAAGTAACATATACATTATAAAATGAACGAACAATATAAAATTCTTTTCATACATTTCCAATGTTATTATCCCGAAACAATGAACATTTATTGGAACATTTTAACATACCTCTCCTGATGACTCAGCGCAAGTTTTTTGAGTTAGTAGCTGAGCATACAGATTAGGAAGGTCACAGGTTTGATCCCTGGACTGTGCTGAGTGAGCTGATTCCAGCTTAAGCACTGGCTGGCGTGATACAACTGGCCTGAGTGCATCTAGGCTAGGGAGAGGAATATCAGTCCCAATTCTTGCTCCTGGTCACTATTATCGTACTTCTGCTGCAAATATGCAAACGTCAGGTGAGGTCAGCTATGATGCTTTCCCCCATTGAACAACCTGCTGTTATTAAGAAATAGAAATAGGCCATACAGCCCCTCGAGCCATTCAATAAGATCATGACTGATCTTCTATCTCAACTCCACTTTCCCGCCCTATCCTCATATCCCTTGATTTCCTTAGTGTCCAAAAACTTATCAATCTCAGCCTTTAAACTACTCAATGACTGGGCATCCACCGCCTTCTGGGGTAGAGAATTCCAAGGATTCACAACCCTCCGAGTGAAGAAATTTCTCCTTACCTCAGTCCTAAATGGCCGACTCCTTATCCTGGGACTGTAACCCCTTGTTCTAGCCTCTCCAGCCAGTGGAAATAGCCTTTCAGCATCTACTCTATCACGCCCTCTCAGAATTTTAGAGGTTTCAATGAGATTTCCTCTCATTCTTCTAAACTCCAGAGAATATGTCCATTCTACTCAATCCTCATAGGACAGCCCTTTCATCCCAGGAATCAATCTCGTGACTCTTCGCTGCATCCCTGCTAAGGCACGTATATATCAACTGTGAAATATGCACATGAATAACAATAAGAGGTGTAATGGAGGATATCCTGGTCCCGAAATTCCAAGCCCAAAATTCACTGCTTTTTTTATTTGTTCCTGGGCTGTGGGCATCACTCGCAAGACCAGCATTTATTGCCCATCCATATTTTCCCTTGAGAAGGTGGTGGTGAGCCACATTCAACCGTTGCAGTCTGTGTGCTCAAGGTATTCTCACAGTGCTGTTAGCGAGGGGGTTCCAGCATTTTGACCAAGCGACAATGAAGGAACGGCGATATATTTCCAACTCAGGTTGGTGTGTGACTTGAAGGGAAACTAGGAGGTGATGGTGTTCTGATGCACCTGCTGCCCTTGTCCTTCTAAGTAGTAGAGGTCGCAGGTTTGGGAGGTGCTGCCAAAGAAGCCTTAGCGAGTTGCTTTAGTGCATCTTGTAGATGGCACACACGGTGCGTCGGTGGTGTAGGGAATCAATGTTTCAGGTGATGGATGGGGTGCCAATCAAGTGGGCTGCTTGGTCACAGATGGTGTTGAGCTTCTTCAGTGTTGTTGGAGCTGCACTTATCCGGGCAAGTGGACAGCATTCCATCTCACTCCTGACTTTTCCATCTCACTCCTGACTTATGCCCTGTAGATGGTGAAAGGCTTTGGGAAATCAGGTGAGTCACTTGCCACAGCATACCCAGCCTCTGACCTGCTCTTGGTGGCTGGTCCAATTAAGTTTCTGATCAATGGTGACCCCCAGAATGTTGATGGTGGGGGATTCGGCGATGTAATGCCGTTAAATGTCAAGGGAAGGTGGTTAGACTCTCGCTTTTTGGAGATAGTCATTGCCTGGCACTTGTGTGGTGCAAATGTTACTTGCCACTTATCAGCCCAAGCCTGAATGTTGTCCAAGTCCTGCTGCAGGCAGGCACGGACTGCTTCAGTATCTGAGGAGTTGCGAATGGAACTGAACACTGTGCAAATATCAGCAAATATCTTCACTTCTGACCTTATGTTGGAGGCAAGGCCATTGATGAAGCAGCTGAAGATGGTTGGGCTGAGGACACTGCCCTGAGAAATTCCTGCAGTGATGTCCTGAGGCTGAGAAGGTCGCCTCCAGTAACTACAATCATCTTCCTTTGTTCTAGGTATGACTCCAGCCAGTGCAGATTTTCCCCTCAATTCCCATTTACTTCAATTTTACTCGGGCTCCTTGATGCCACATTCAGTCAAATGCTGTCTTGATGTCAAGGGCAGTCACTCTCACCTCACCTCTGGAATTCAGCTCCTTTGTCCATGTTTGAACCAAGGCTGTAATGAGATTGGGGGCCAAGGGGGCCAAAATTCAGCCTCCTGATAAGGCCTGTTACCATCGGAAAGCAGCGGCCATGCAGCGGTGTCGAATGGCCGCCGATTTTTCGTCGAATGGCCGTCACTCGCGAAATTCTCCTCGGTGGTTTTTCCGGTGGTCCCCACTTCCACCCCGTTGCTGCCAGACCCTCCGAAGTAAGTCATCAAAGCGCGCACCGCTGATCTCTCATCCCGCAAGCAAAATTCAGTGTACTGTGTTTGCAGTGTATGTAAAATGGTGGTGCAGCCTCCATTAAAGGGGAGGACGCATTGTCGCGGCCACCATCTTATTTTTTTTGTTGGCCGACAATTATGCCCCCCCGGGTTCGACTGGGCCGCCAACAGGCAGCCTGGCTCCCCTTCTTGGGTCATCATCATAGGCAGTCTCTTGGAGTCAAGGATGACTTGCTTCCACTCTAAAAGTGAGTTCTCAGTGCCAGGCCGCCGGCCCAGACGAAACCTTCCCTGGTGGCCCAGTGGACCCAACTAAAATAATCACAGAGCTCGCAGCGGCTCTCCCCTTTAAGTGAAGGGGAGAGACATGGTGACACACCAGCATGTTGAAGTCATCAACGCTACTGACACTCCGCCCGCCCCCACTTCCGCCCCTCTTATGACCAATCTTCTGTTCTCAGCCGCACTTCCGCTCCCATTATGATTGGCCTCCGCTCCGCTCGAAAAAAAAAGACAAAGAGCTAAATTTCGCGCAAGAGGCCACCGCATCCGCCGTGGTGGTGAAAACACAGGAAAAACGGTAGGTGCGACCCGTTTTCGACAGGAGTGAATTTCGGCTCCAAGTGGTCCTGGCGGAACCCAAACTGAACATCGGTGAGCAGGCTATTTGTGAGTAAGTGCTGCTTGACGTACTGTCAATGACCCCTTTCATCACTTTGCTGATGATTGAGAGTAGGATAATGGGGCGGTAATTGCCGGATTGAATTTGTCCTGCTTTTTGTGAACTGGATATACCTGGTCAATTTTCCACTTTGTCGGGTAGTTGTAGCTGTACTGGAACAGCTTGACTAGAGGCGCGGCTAGTTCTGAAGCACAAGTCTTCAGCACAGCAGCCAGGATGTTGACGGGGCCCATAACTTTTGCTGTATGCAGTTCTCTAACATGTGGAATGAATCGAATTGGCTGAAGACTGGCTTCTGTGATGGTGGGGACCTCAGGAGGAGGCCGATATAGATCATCTGCTTGGCACTTCTGGCTGAAGATGGTTAACAATGCTTCAGCCTTGTCTTTTGCATTCATGTGCTGGGCTCCACCATCATTGAGGATGGGGATCTTCCCGTTAGTTGTTTAATTGTCCACCACCATTCACGACTGGATGTAGAAGGATGTCAGAACTTTGATCTGACCCGTTGGTTATCGGATTACTTAGCTCTGTTTACAGCATGCTGCTTCTGCATACATATAGTCCTGTGTTGTAGCATCACCAGAATGGCACCAGTGCACCTGGTGCTGCTCCTGGCATGCTCTCCTACATTTCTCATTGAACCAGGGTTGGTCCCTTGACTTGATGGTAATGGTAGAGTGAGGGATATGCCGGGACATGAGGTTACAGATTCTGGTGGAATACAATTTTGTTGCTGCTGATGACCCACAGCGCCGCGTGGATGCCAGTTTTGAGCTGCTAGATCTGTTCTGATTTAGCACGGTGGGAGTGCCACACAATACGATGGAGGTTGTCCTCAGTGTGAAGACGGGACTTCATCTCCACAATGACTGTGCGGTGATCACTGCTACCAATGCTGTCCACGACAGATGCATCCGCGACAGGTAGATTGGTGAGAACGAGGTCAAGTAGAACAGTGTTGGTTCTCTTGCCACCTGTCGCAGGCCCAGTCTGGCAGCTATGTCCTTCAGGACTCGGCCAGCTCAGTAAGTGGTGGTGCTATCGAGCCACTCTTGGTGATGAACATTGAAGAATCACAAACTAAGAATCACTCCTATGCATACACCTTGTGACTTTACATTCTCTCCATTGCTCTATTTTCACATTTCTTCTAAGTACCACCAGGTGGCCTGGAATCTGTGAAATGATACCTTTACAATGGATCTCCTTGGACAAAGGTGGCCTTCTGTCAGGACTCATGAGTCAACAACTATAACTTGTATTTATATACTTTAACAAGGCCCGTCACAGGAGTGTTATAAAACAAAATTAGACACCGGGCCACATAAGGATAAATTAGGGCAGATGAAAAGAGGTAGGTTTTACGAAGAGTCTTAAAGGAGGAAAGAGAGGTAGAGAGATCGAGCGGTTCAGGGAGAGAATTCCAGAGCTTAAAGTCTTGGCAGCTGAAGGCACGGCCACCAATATTTGGCAGTTTAAAATCAGGGATGCTCAAGAGGCCAGAATTAGAGGAGTGCAGATATCTCGGGGGGGGGGGGGGGCGGTTATGGTGCTGGAGGAGATTACAGAGAAAGGAGGGGCGAGGTCATGGAGGAATTTGAAAACAAAAATGAGAATTTTGAAATCGAGGTATTGCTTAACCAGGAGCTAATGTAGGTCAGCGAGCACAGGTGTGATAGGTGAATGGGGCTTGGTGTGAGTTAGGACACGGGCTGCCGAGTTTTGAATGACCTCAAGTTTATGTAGGGTAGAATGTGGGAGGCCAGCCATGAGTGAGTGCGTTGAAATAGTCAAGTCTAGAGGTAACACAGGCATGGATGAGGGTTTAGGCAGTGGATGATCTGAGGAAGGGGCGGAGACGGGTGATGTTACGGAGGTGGAAATAGGTGGTCTCTGTTATGGCGCGGATATGAGGTAGGAAGCTCATTTCAGGGTCAAATATGACACCAAGGTTGCGAACAGTCTGGTTCAGCCTCTGAGAGATGCTAGGGAGAGGGATGGAGTCAGTGGCTAGGGAACGCAATTTATGGTGGGGACTGAAGACAACAACTTCGGTCTTCCCAATATTTAATTGGAGGAAATTTCTGCTCATTCAGTACTGGATGTCGGATAAGCACTGACAATTTAGAGAGAGTGGATGGGTCGAGAGACGTGGTAGTGAGGTAGAATCCTGGGATGGTTATGCAGCAGATTGCAGCCCCTGTCTGAATAATTACTGCCATTTGTGAAGGTATCTGAGGTGGCATCGCTCTTTTGTGCTGCTCTCATAAGTGAGAGAAAGTTCCTCAGAAAACTTTCTTTTAACAGGTTTAATTAAATTGCTGAGGTCCCTAAAACCCGGAAATGGAATTGCTGCAAAGCTTAAACCCCTGAGATATAGTGTACCTGATATCTTGCAAGCCCTCTGAGATGCTGCACTAGAAAAATTTAAATCTGGTAGTCATTTATCTCTCCATTGATCTCCCAAGGCCTGTTGGTCGATAGTAAATGCCTCTAGGCTGTGACTATTGTGGAGAGTGTGCACACTGCAAAGAGCAACCTGACTTATCCAGGAACCTGGCTCTTCCTTTCAATATATCAATAGTGCTCTCTAATCTTATTCCATCTCAGATATGAGCTTCATTGCAATGCTCCTCTGCTTTATTGGTGGTCCACCAGGTAGATACAACAATATCTGCAAATATGGCTGGTGACATCTTGGCCATCAAGCTTTGTTGGCTGATGAGCAACCTGGCTTACCTTCTTTTTGTTAAGTAAGACATACTGAATAACCAATCATTATAACAGTTAGTCAAGCATTCCATCTTTTTAAGCCATTACGCCTGCTGTTATAACCTATCTTTAAGGCCGGAATGTTTTCAAGGAAGGCGGGTTGGGGCAGGGAGCCTCCAAGGCGGGCAGGAAACCTAGAAGGCTGGGTTTCCCACAAGCCCTGCTGACTTTAACTCCAGGGCCTGATTTGAATGTAATAATGCAGATTGAGACGCTGGCTGGCTGCGGGCGGGTAGGCTTCAGAAGCGAGGGGCTGGTCTAGGGGAGGGATCACGGGAGAGGGGTCGGCAATTGGCCGGGATTGGGGATCATGGGAGGGGATATGGGGGGAGAGGATTGGCTGGTCTCGGGGATTGGGGCAGGGGAGAGGATCAGTCGGGGTCAGGGATCGGAGGGGAGGGTCAGCCAGGGATCACCGGGGTGGGCTGGGGGGGGGGATCAACCAGGGATGGTGGGGGCTTTGGCCAGGGATCCCGGGGGGGTGGGTGGGAAATCGACCAGGGATCACTGGAGAGGGGATCGGCCAGGGATCGTGGGGGCTTTATCCAGGGATCTCCGGGGGGGGGGGAATCGACCAGGGATCACCGGGGGGGTGATCGGCCAGGGATCGTGGGGGCTTTATCCAGGGATCTCCGGGGGAGGGGGGGGGAATCGACCAGGGTTCACTGGGGGTGGGGGGGCGGGATCAGCTAGGGATCATGGGGTAGTCAGCTGGGGATCGACGGGGGGAGAGATGACCGGGGCTGGCCTCATCATCATCATTGGGGCAGGAGGCCTTGAGGGAGATCGAGGCCTCATGGAGGGGTCTCCGATCACAGGGGATGGGTGTGGTGGGATCCTGGATCCAGGAGGTAGGTATAAACCCACTTACCTCTTAGATGCAGCAGTCCCCACCTCTGTTTAACTGCTGGGTTTCACGAATTGTGTGAAATCCATCCACAGGCAGTTAAAAACAAAATGGACGGGAGGAAAAAGACTTGCAGCCTCGTTACAATATTTAAATTGAGGTCACGCCCCCTGGGAGAGGTTTGGGTGCCCATCCCCCATCCCACCTCTGGCAAAACCAGAAGTGGGCGTGTTGGAGGGGAGATCAGGTCGGGAATCCCACTTTAACTGCCCACACGCTCCAAGCCCACCTGTTTTTTTAAGGGAAAATTCCGGCCTTACAGTTGCACTAATTAGACATGCACTAATCATCTGCCAACGTAAGATCGGATCACCTCTACCACCAAATGTGAATGCGTGGGCACAGAACACCTCATGTGTAGCCAAACCTGTCATGTATTCAACCAGCATTGTAACCCATGTATAATCCGACCTCAGTTGTACACTGAGAACAATGACCACTAGATGGTGAACTTGTGAGAGACACTCCTAACCTAGACCTTCAGATATAAAAGGGGAAGCTCCACCCACTTCCTGCACTTGAGTGCTATGAAATAAAGGACAGGTCACAGACTGACCTTCTCTCAAGCATGGGCCTCGTGTGCATTTATACTGTATAATAAGGACGTATTAATGGCGACAAGAAACTGGGATTTAAACTACGCGAGCATGGCCACTAGCAATAACAGGGGCAGTCAGGGACGATCGACTGGCAAGGGACCTTTTGTTTCAAACCGCAGCTCATGCTGGAGGCATGGAGGCAGACACTCAGCCGGAGTTTGCAGAGGTGAGCAAAATACCTGCAGAAATTGTAGAAATGAACACTGGGGAAAATCGCTGGAAGCTGAAGTTCAGCGAGTTCATGTGGAGCACGTATACAGTTCATACACCAGGACGCCATCGATAATGATGAAAGTGCTCCTCAATGGCATCCCAGTATCAATGGAGCTAGACATGGGGGCCAGCCAGTTCCTGATGAGTATCAAACAGTTCGACAAGTTGTGGGCGTCCAAGACCAGGAGGCCAAAATTAATGCCGATTGACCCACAGCTACGGACATATACAAAGTAGATCATTTCGGTGCTAGGCAGCGCCATGGTAGTCGTGACCCACAAAGATTCGGAGAACAGACTGCCACTCTGGATTGTCCCAGGGGACAGTCCCGCACTACTGGGGAGGAGTTGGCTTGCTGTCATGAACTGGAAATGGAGCGATGTCAATGCAATTTCCTCTGTGGAGCGAGTATCATGCTCACAGATGCTGGACAAATTTGACTCATTATTTCAACCTGGCATTGGCACTTTCATGGGGGCCAAGGTAGTGATTCACATAAACCCGGACGCCAGGCCAGGACACCACAATGCCAGAGCGGTGCCGTACATGATGCGGGTAAAGATAGAAGGCGAATTGGACCGCCTGCTGAGGGAAGGCATCATCTCGCCAGTCGAATTCAGTGACTGGGCGAGCCCGATTGTGCCAGTGCTCAAGGCGGATGGGTTGGTCAGGATATGTGGCGATTACAAGGCCACCATCAATCGGGTGTCACTCCAAGATCAGTACCCGCTACCGAGAGCAGAGGACCTCTTTGCGATGCTATCCGGTGGCAAACTTTTTTCAAAATTGGACTTGACCTCAGCTTACATGACCCAGGAGCTGGCGAGTGAGTCGAAGAAGCTGACCACCATCACGACACACAAGGGGTTGTTTGAGTACAACAGATGTCCGTTCGGGATTCGCTCGGCCGCCGCGATCTTCCAATGAAATATGGAAAGCCTCCTCAAGTCGATTCCAGGGACGGTGGTTTTTCAGGACGACATCCTCATTACGGGTTACAATACTGAAGAACACCTCCACAACCTGGAGGAGGTGCTACGCAGACTGGACCGGGTAGGGCTGCGACTGAAAAAGGCGAAGTGCGTCTTCCTAGCTCCAGAGTTAGAATTCCTGGGGATGAGGGTAGCAGCAGACGGGATCAGCCCTACTGCGTCCAAGATGGAAGCGATCCAGAGAGCACCCAGACCCCGTAACACGACGGAGCTGCGTTCATTCCTGGGGCTCCTGAACTATTTTGGTAACTTTCTTCCCAAATCGAGCACGCTGCTAGAGCCGCTACACGTGTTCCTACGCAAAGGTCGTGAATGGGTCTGGAGGGACAGCCAGGAAAGGGCTTTTAATAGAGCACGCAAATTGTCATGTTCCAACAATCTGTTAACGCTATATGACCCATGTAAGAAACTTGTGTTAATGTGCGATGCGTCGTCCTATGGTGTCGGGTGTGTGTTGCAGCATGTCAATGCCAAGGGTCAGTTACAGCCCATAGCTTATGCCTCCAGAAGTCTGTCCCAGGCAGAATGGGGCTACGGGATGGTAGAAAAGGAGGCGCTCGCATGTGTATATGCAGTAAAGAAAATGCACCAGTACCTGTTTGGCATGAAATTTGAGCTGGAGACAGATCACAAACCCCTCACGTCCCTTTTGGCCGACATCAAGGCCATAAATGCAAACGCATCGGCCCGCATACAGAGGTGGGCACTCACGTTAGCCGCCTATGACTATACAATTCGGCACAGACCGGGCACCGAAAACTGCGCCGATGCACTCAGCAGGCTCCCACTAGCCACCACTGAGGAGGCTACCGAGCATGCTGCTGAGATGGTCATGGCTGTTGAAGCTTTCGGAAGCGAAGGCTCACCCGTGACAGCCCGTCAGATTAAAGTCTGGACAAATAGAGACCCGCTATTGTCTCTAGTCAAGAAATGTGTCCTGAATGGAGACTGGGCAGCCACATACAGGGCATGCCCTGAGAAATTTAAATCATTTCACAGGCACAAGGATGAACTCTCGATTCAGGCCGATTGCCTAATGTAATCATGCCCCAGATGGGGAGAGAGGTGTTCATCAGAGAACTCCACAATGGGCACCCGGGCATTGTCCCGATCAAGGCAATTGCCAGGTCACACGTTTGGTGGCCAGGGATAGACGCAGATCTGGAACTTTGTGTTCGCAGGTGCAACACGTGTGCCCAGGTGGGCAATGCGCCCAGGGAAGCCCCCCTTAGCCCCTGGCCATGGCCCGCCAAGCCTTGGTCACGCATCCATGTGGACTATGCAGGTACAACTACAAACATTTCTGCTCAGCGGCAGGGCCACACGGCCACACATGGTTTGGAGGTCCCGCCCAGGTCGCTCGCCGGCTTTTCAGTGCAACAAACTGCGCATGTGTGAAGGGACCACGCACCAATTACAGGGAACACTGACAACTACCAATCAGGGCAGAAAAGGCCTCTGGTTATTTACATATTTTATGTTGAATCTTTTGCCAGTTTCAAGCAGGAGCTTTCTCTCCCGCTCCCATGGTCCACCAGGGCAGAGACCGGCATTATGGATCTCTGCTATTATTTGCTATCAATAATTTTCTGTGACCTGCTACATATGTGCATTATAGCCAGGAAAATCGTTCTACTTTTGAATGAAGAATTTTTTTCAGTTCCTCGGGAATTAATGGCCTGGAAATCCCGACCTCTCCGGGTCCGTACGGAGCGTGTACAGACCCGGGAAGGCACACAATGCGCATGTGCTGAAAACCTCCTTTTCGGATCTGTCAAGCTCCAGCTTGACAGATGCTCCGCATCTCGGGAGCAAGGACATTTGCCAGGGCAAGGTTGCAGTATTTACCCGTAGCTTGCCCAGCAAATATCCTGAAAACTCTTGCGCTTGATAAAAGCAGATGCATAGCCTACTTTTACAGGCTTAAGAGTTTTAAAACATACAAAAACATAATAAGATTAAATACATAAAACACATTTTATTGTTAAAAACCCTGCCCACTACGGTAAGTTTATTTTAAACCATAATTTAAAAAACTTTTTTTAAATCGAAATTTTTTTTTCCAAGACATTTATTAACTTTAATTTTAATTAATTTTAATTTTGCGAGGTATGTTTTTTATTTTTTATTATGGTGTTTAGTGTGTTTGTTTTTTTTTATTATTAATAGTTAATGAGAACTCGTAGATACGGAGTTCTCATTGCTAATAATGAGAAAGCTATGGAATATTGTACCTGATTGGTTGAGCAATCACATGTGACTGCATCTTCTGCGTGGGAACCTGGAGGACGGGAGCGTGCTTCGCAGCGCAGGAAGAGAAGGCCTCCCCACCGGAATCCCATGCTCCTCCAGGACCATCAGGTAAATTCGAAAAAATTCTCCGGTCGGAGGCGTTCGTCGGAAAGCAGCCTCCGACTGAAGTGTCAGGGCCTATGTGTTTTTCTTCACAATTTTTCAATAAACATCATAATCTGCAAAAACTTCAAACTCTCTTTATTATCATAGGCCACAAAGAGGCAAAACATTGAGCTTATCTGTAACATACAGTGTAAGGAAAAACATCTGGCCTGAAATTTGGGTAAGATGCTTCCTTCGGACGAATGCCTCGGACCCGAGAACTTTTTACAAAGTTATCTGGTGGTCCCGGAGACGCCTGCGATTGCAGTGGGAGGCCTGCTCTTCCTCTGCTTCGGAGTGTGCCCCCGTCCTCGAGGTTCGCACGAAGAAGGTGGAGTCACATGTGACTGGACAACCAATCACGGGCACAGTATTCTTATTGATAGCAATGAGAACTCTGTATCTCTGAGTTCTTACTGTGATCAATGAGAAAAAAAAACAAAAACACATTAAACACAACATAAAAAAATTAAAAAAACACCTCACATAATTAAAACTAATTGAAATTAATGTTAATTATATGTTTTAGAAAAATAAAACATTTTTTGGATTTTTTTTTGTGTTTTAATAGGGTTTAAAATAAACTTACCTTATGGACAGGGTTTTTAACATAAAAATGTGTATTAAAATGTTATTTTTATATGTGTTAAAACCCTTGCACTGGTAAAAGTAGGCTATGCGCCCGCTTTTACCAGGCGCAAGAGTTTTAAGGACATTTGCTGGGCAAGAGTTGGGCAAATAGCACAATCTCACCTGTGCGAATATCCTGGCTACCGAGATGCATTCCAGCTGTCAAGCCAAAACTTGACAGATCGGAAAAGCCGGCTTTCGGCGCATGCGCGTTGTGCGCTGAAAACCGGCTTCTGCGGGATCTCTCCGGGTCCGTAAGTAGTCTGTACAGACCCAGCAAGGCCGGAATTTACTGTCAATCTCGTATTAATTTTAGCCTTGTTATATATAATGCTGCAGCTTTCAGGTGGTTATTAATAATCTGCAAGTGCCCTTGTTAACTCAGTGTATCAATCCATTCCATTGTGCTTTCTTTCACTGCAGCTGTTCCTGCTACATTTTTATGGACTGATGTAATCTTGCAGGATCCTATAGGGTCATTTAGACACATTTCCTGAAGATTACATCAGCATTCATCACATGCAAAAGAAATCTTATTAGGTTTCTCTGTGGCTCTGAAATAATATGCCAGAAAACAGCAGCACATAAAACAGAATTTACAATAACAGAACCAATGATAAAATATTGGTGGAAGATGGGAGGCCGCCAGGAGAGCAGTCTCGAGGTAACAAAGGCATGGATGAGTGTTTCAGCAGTAGATAAGCTGAGACGGACGGAGACGGGCGATGTTATGGAGCTGGAATTAGGCGGTCTTGGTGATGGAGCAAATATGGGGTCAGAAGCTCATCTCAGGGTCAAATAAGATGCCAAGGTTGCGAATGGTCTGCTTCAGACTCAGACAGTGGCCATGGAGAGGGATAAGAACATAAGAACATAAGAAATCAGTGGCTTGTGTCCTCCTCACACATTAGTTTTCCTCCCATCTTTGTATCGTCAACAAACTCGTCAACAAATTCAGTCCCTTCTTCCAAGTCGTTATTATAGATTGTAAATAGTTGGGATCCCAGCACTGATCCCTGCAGCACCCCACTATTTACTGGTTGCCAACCAGAGAATGAACCATTTATCCTGATTCTCTGTTTTCTGTTAGTTAGCCAATCCTCTATCCATGCTAATATATTACCCCCAACCCCATGAACTTGTATCAGTGAACATAAGAAGTCAGTGGTTAGGGAACTGAATTTGTGGCAGGGATCAAGGGCAATGGCTTGGCAATAGTTGGAGGAAATTGCTGCCTGTCCAGGACTGGATATCAGACAAGCAACATTACAACTCAGAGGCTGTGGAGAGGTAGAGCTGGGTGTCGTCTGTGTACATGTGAAATCTAACGTTGTGTTTTCGGATGATGTCGCTGAATGGCAGCAGGTAAATGAGAAATAGGAGGGAGCTGAGGATAAATCTTGACATCTCCAGAGGTGATGGTGCGGTAGCAGGACAAGAAGCCATTCAAGGTGACTCTCTGGCTACAAAAGAATATATAGGAATGGAACCAGGCAGTCCCACCCAGTTGGAGGAGAGGCTTTGGAGGAGGGTGGTGTGGTCAACCTTGTCAAATAATGAAAACTGGTCAAGAAGGATGAGGAGGGATAGTTTACCACAGTATCAGTCACATAAACCATGTGCTGAAGTGCAGTCCACATAGAAGGAGACAGCTGTGGTTGTAAGCGGGACTTCAACAAACCTAGTGTCCACCTTGCAGTGTCAGAAGAAGATTAATGATCTCACTAGGTCAGCAAAGATAATCTAGTGACTATATTTAATCACATTATTATAAAATACGTAATTTTTTAAAATATTATATTTTGTTTAAATCCTTTTAGTGAACAATTAGAAATTTTAGTTACTGCAAAAATATGGCAGCTGAACAATATTTTCAGTAAGAACTATACTTGTGAGAACTGGTGGCCAAATTGTGTGATCGATGGGAAATACACTCTTAGCATATAATAGCAGCTATTGTGTGTCACACATTGTGACACCTTTAACATTGAAACTCCCTAATATAGTACCACCTACAGAGTAACAGATATTATAGGTACTTGTAACGAGTTTTCAATGCAATGTTTGCTTCAAATACAAAATGTAATATATAACACATAAAAGATTATTGCATTGACAAAAGCCTTTTTGATTTATTGTAGTGTCACAATACTGAATTATGATGTAAGAAGGGACGGATTAAAGGGGGGGGGCAGATGGGGCAGTCGCCCATGACCCAAACCTAGAGAGGGGCCCATACAGGATCGCATTAAGGGTAAGTGACGTAGCAAGAGCGGAGTGAAGCCACGAGGGCTCAGGCCTCAGGCGCATGTTATTCTCGACTTGATGTAAACAGTCTCTAGATGCCCTTTTTCTCGAGATGAATTCTACACACAAATCGGGGGCGAAAAAAAGGAAAAAGCACCAGCTACGCGAGGAGCAAAAGAGACTAGAAGTAGCTAAACTGCTTAAATTCTATAATTTTTTCCAACTAAAAACTCAAGATCAAGAAGGTGAAGACCAAGACGAGACTGTGCAGTCAACTTCAACAACGAAACCACTAGTGGCACCGGACCTGGAGTTGGCCAAGTTGGAGCTCCAAGTCCAAAAAGTTGAGGAAGATGAAAACCAACTGGCGCATACTGAGCTGAAAGAGGCACAACTTACAAATAACATTGGGCTTTGGGGAGACAATGGGCCCAAGTTTCCACATGATTTGCGCCTGATTTTTAGGAGCAACTGGTGGAGAACGGACTATCTTAGAAATCGCAATTCTCCACATTTTTTTTTCTGCAGTTCTAGTCAGGTAGAACAGTTCTAGTTGAGAACAGACTTTTTTCTTCAAAAGGGGGTGTGTCCGGCCACTGACGCCTGATTTGAAAGTTTCCACAGTGAAAATGTACTCCAAACTAAAGTAGAATGGAGCCAGTGAAGATTTTTGTAGAACTGAAAAAACCTGTTCTACACATTAAAAAATCAGGCGCAGGTTACAAATTAGGCGTCCAGAACGAGGTGGGGGGGGAGGGGGGGGGAAGGGAACTCATTAAATTCTACAATCAATCCTTATTTATACTTCTACAAATATTATACAAATAAATCCAACCTGAATAAACATTTATAAGCCAAGAAAAGATTAAATAAACCATCTTCCTACCTGTGTGAAAGTGCTTCAGCCAGGGAGAATTCTGCAGCCGTTCGTGCCGCTGAGCGGGAGGGGGAGAGAGAGAGAGAGAGAGAGAGGGAGGGAGAGAGAGAGAGGGGGGGGAGGGAGGGAGAGAGAGTGGGGGGGAGGGAGGGAGAGAGAGAGAGGGGGGGAGGGAGGGAGAGAGAGAGAGGGGGGAGGGAGGGAGAGAGAGAGAGGGGGGGAGGGAGGGAGGGAGAGAGAGGGGGGGAGGGAGGGAGAGAGAGGGGGGGAGGGAGGGAGAGAGAGGGGGGAGGGAGGGAGAGGAAGAGAGAGAGAGGGGAGGGAGGGAGAGAGAGAGAGGGGGAGGGAGGGAGAGAGAGAGAGAGAGGGGGAGGGAGGGAGAGAGAGAGTGGGGAGGGAGGGAGAGAGAGAGAGGGGAGGGAGGGAGAGAGAGTGGGGGGGGGAGAGAGAGCGGGGAGGTGGAAGAGAGAGAGCGGGGGAGGAGAGAGAGAGCGGGGGGTGGAGAGCGGGTGGAGAGAGGGGGAGGGGAGGGGAAGAGAGGGGGGAGGGGGGGAGAGAGGGGGGGAAGGGTCGGGGAACAGGAGCGCGGGTCGGGTCAGTCGGGGGGGAGCGGGTGTCGGGTGTCGGGTCGGGTCGGGGCGGGGGGGGGGGAGCAGGTGTCTGGTCGGCGGGGGGGGGGGGGGGGGGGGGAGCGGGTGTCGGGTCTGGTCGGGGGTGGGGCCCCTCCCACACAGTTAGGCGCCTGGAGCTACTGCACTTGCGTGCCGACTGTAGCGCGCATGTGCAGAGGTCCTGGCACTGTTTTCAGCGCCGGGACCTGGCTCCGCCCCCCCCACAGCTCGTGCTGACTGCGCCGAGGGCCACAGGACCTGTAAGTAGGTGGAGAATACCGAGGATATTTTTAGGCACCGTTTTAGGCGCGAAAAACGGGCGCCCAGCTCAGAGGGGCGCCCGTTTTTTTTCTTGTGGAAACTTGGGCCCAATATCTCAGAAGACATGTCAAGCCATTGGATTGCAAAGGTAGTGAGGTCTGCTGAAACTATGATAAAGACTTCCAAAATTCCAGCGTGATTCATGCCGAGGAAGGATGTCGCTGATACTGCTCGAAGTCTTTCTTCACACGTGGGCACCCACTGACAGGGGACCGTGCGGAGAGAACATGGCTCTGTTATTCACCATCAAACGGTAGCGTATACTGCTTTGCTTGCAAGGTCACAGCACGAACAAGTAGCCACTTTACTCATGGGTTTAATGATTGGAAGCATGGAGAGGAGAGGATTTCATCTCACAAAAACAGCCACCAGCATAGAGAAGCCATGGTAGTAATGTGCACTAGACAAGTAGGCACTGGTTGTGTGGATGGTCATATTGTCTTCCAGTTTGAAAATGAATGGCAGAACTGGTGCAAGGTGCTAGAGCGGGCTGTCTGTGTGATAACATTTCTCTGTGAATGAGGTCTTTCATTGCGAGGCAGAGACAAAATCGTTGGGTCTCCAAGTAATGGTAATTATCTGGGTGTGTTGGAGGTTCTCGCAAACTATGATGCATTTCTTGCTGAACACATCAAGCGGCTCGCCAACAAAGGAAAGGGGCATACTTCATACTTGAATTCCGTCACTTGTGAAGAACTGATTAGTCTGATCGGTGGCAAAGTACTTGAGACGATTATCCAGGAATTGAAATCAGCGAAGTTCTATTCAATATCTGTTGATTCAACGGCAGATGTCACACACTCAGATCAGCTGACATTTGTCGTCCGCTATGTTCTACCGACTGGTCCTGAGGAAAGGTTCCTAAAGTTCTTGCCGATAATCGGTCATACTGGACAAGAAATAGCAGAAATAATACTGGGCTTTCTGGATGAGAACGGAATCGACATACAAAATTGTCGCAGACAATCTTATGATAATGCTTCAAATATGAGTGGGAAATAAATTGGTGTCCAAACTATCATCAAAGAGCAATGCCCATATGCAACATTTATACCATGCGCAGCGCATTCATTCAACCATGTGGGGAAGAACAGTGCTGAATACAGCCCAGTAATCATCAGATTTTTTGACATTGTACAAAAGTTGTACACTTTTCTCTCTGTGTCGACGTATCGCTGGTGGCTGCTTTATGAAAAACTAAAGCCTTTAGGGCTGGCTGTCGTCAAACAGCTTTCTGCTACTTGATGGTCAGCAAGGTATGAAGCAGTGTCAACCCTGCTCAAAGGTTACGCTCCTATATTCGAAGTTTTGGAATCCCTGGCAACTGAGGTGGAACAGAAAGTTGAATGCTGAAATGAAGCTCAGTTGATCCTTGACAAACTGGGGAACTGGATTCAGCTATTCTCATTGTTATTTGGAACAGTCTTGAAGCGCTTTCACCTGACTAATCTCTCGCTTTAAGAGACCGGCTTGAATCTGATTGTCATGGTGTCCTTACTCGAGTCCCTTGTCAATTTTGTCAAGATCCAGCGGACAGAATTTGAGGACTTTGAAGATCTAGGGATTAAACTGTGTGGCCACAACGAGTACAATTCAGCTCAGAGGCGCGTCTGGGTACGCAATCGCCGCTATGATGATGGAGATGCTGAAAACACTGCTGTCACCCAAGGAGAAATTCAAAACTGAAGTGTTCCTTGTCATCATTGATCAACTAATCAGTACCTTGAAACACTGCCTTGAAGAATACAAGGAAATAAGTTTGGATTCCTGTCCAAGCTAGCCGCGCTCTTGACTCATGAGATCAAGCAAGCCACAACAAATCTTGCTCGCTCCTATCCCAAAGATCTGGAACCTATGATTGAAAGTGAATTCATCCATTTTTCTAGCTTGGTGGCATTCTCAACAGAGCTTCAAACCTCAATTTGTCTAAGTCAGCAGAGCTGAGAATGTACCAATTCCTCCTTACACACGCCCTCACCCAAACGTTTTCTAACATTGAAATAGTTCTTCGGATATATCTGTCGATGATGGTATCAAATTGCAATAGTGAGTGATCCTTTTCGTAGCTAAAACATATCAAGGATGAGGTCAGGAACCGAATGGGACGATTGACTTAATAGTCTTTCAATCGTGTGCATTGAGAGCGAAGTACTGAGAGAACTTGACTTCTCGAAAATCATTCACGAGTTTAGCCGACAAAAATCTAGGAAAAGACCAAAGTAATGTTATACTTGTAGTTGGCCCTGTGGAGAATATGAAATGCAAATGATAAATGATGGTCTTCGAAAAAAATTGCGCTGACTTGTTCTAAATTGTTGTCATTGTCGATTTAGTTTCAAAATGTAGGGATTTTTTTGCGTTGTTGTTTAATCTTTATACAGGGTTTCATCAAGGTATCGGTTTGATTGTTTGGAAACATAATAAAATATTAAATGTGTGTTGCCATAGTATTAATGAGAACATAACCTGAGATGTAGACCTGATGCATACTCAGTATAGTGCCCTGTGACTTAGTTCAGTGATGTCATTTACTGCAGGATGTGAATGGGAGTTGGAAGATACTGCCTGGGGTCCAAGGCACCTTTAATCCGTCCCTGGATGTAAGATTAGAAAAATTTGACTCTTCAGTCTTGAAAGGAAGTGAATGAGGGAGTATCTTTGGGAGACTTATAAATACTAAGTAGAAAAGCAAAGGTAAATTGTGAGAGCGACTTTAAGTTTTTTTAATAATGTGGCATCGCTGACAAGGCCAGGACTATTGCCCATCCTAATTGCCCTTGAGAAGGTGGTGGTGAGCTGCCTTCTTGAACTGCTGCAGTCCTTGTGGTGAAGGTACTCCCACAGTGCTGTTAGGGAGGGGGTTCCAGGATTTTGACCTAGCGATATATTTCCAAGTCAGGATGGTATGTGACTTGGAGGGGAACTTGTAGGTGGTGATGTTCCAATGCACCTGTTGCCCTTCTAGGTGCTGGAGGTTGCGGGCTTGGGATGTGCTGTTGAAGAAACCTTGATGAGTTACTGCAGTGCATCTTGTAGATGGTATACACTGCAGCAACGGTGCGTCAGTATTGGAGGGAGTGAAGGTTTAAATGTGGTTGATAGGATGCCAATCAAGCGGGCTGCTTTGTCCTGAATGGTGTCGAGCTTCTTGAATGCTGGAGCTACACTCCTGACTTGTGCCTTATAGATGGTGGAAAGGCTTTGGGGAGTCAGGAGGTGAGTCACTTGCTGCAGAATACCCAGCCTCTGACCTGCTCTTATAACCACAGTATTTTTATGGCTGGTCCAGTTAAGTTTCTGGTCAATGGTAACCCCCAGGATGTTGATGGTGGGGGATTCGGTGACAGTAATCCCGTTGAACGTCAAAGGGAAGTGACTAGACTCTCTCTTGTAGCCCTGATTCCAGATTGGAGACCTTGGCAATGTTAGTGAGAGAGCAGGAAAAAGATCACTTTTTAAAAAGAACTACGGAATTAAAAAAATAACTCGACTCGCTGATCTATTGCTATTTATTCTGAACAATGGAAAAATAAACTGAACAGTAAATGCAATTTTATATGTAACCACTAGGTGGCGGCATCTGCATTGTCTTCCTGGGGTTTGTCACAGGGTATCATAAGCAGCATATGGGCAAGATTAACACCATCATGTCAATGGAAGAAGGTTATTCTGGAATTGGTACTTATATTTAAAGGAGCTATGCACCATTAATATAGTCTGTCTAGGGCATCTTGTAACCGAAAGCATTTTCTCGCATAAGGATCAGTTTTTCAGCAATCTTGCAAATCTAAATTTTGTTTGTAAGCAAACATACAGGTGACTGCTGTGTAATGTCAAACGCATAATACAACAGCCTGGCTGCATTGTAGCTCTGATTCCAGAGCAGGAAGGAGCCCTGACCATAATAGGCAGAAACTAGGTAAAAACATTTTTAAAGAACTACTGCAGTAAGAAGGAAAAAATATTCATGTTGTGTCTTTTCAAGTCCTTAAGACATCAAAGATCGCCTAAAATATTTTTTTCAATGTAAACAAGTGCAGAAGCCAATTTGCACACAGCTAAGGTTCACAAACAGATGAAAATATAATTGAGGCCGATTTTCCTGTGGGCTAGTCAGAAGCACTGCACCATCTGGGTCTGTCCAAAAACAGCAACCAAAATGCCTCTAGCACTGGCTACAAGTGTAGTGCCGGAGGACTGGAGGACTGCTAACATGGTACCTTTGTTTAAAAAAGGAGAAAGGGATAGACCGAGTAATTACACGCCAGTCAGCCTAACCTCGGTGGTGGGAAAATTATTGGAAAAAATTCTGAGGGACAGGATAAATCTTCATTTAGAAAAAGACGGATTAATCAAGGACAGTCGGCATGGTTTGTTAAGGGAAAGTCGTGTCTGACTAACTTGATTGAATTTTTTGAGGAAGTAACAAGGAGGGTCGATGAGGACAGTGCGCATGATGTAGTGTATATGGATTTTAGTAAGGCTTTTGATAAGGTCCCACATGGCAGACTGGACACGAAAGTAAAAGCCCATGGGATCCAGGGCAAAGTGGCAACTTGCATCCAGAATTGGCTCAAAGGCAGGAAGCAAAGGGGAATGGTTGATGGGTGTTTTTATGACTGGAAGGCTGTTCCCAGTGCAGTTCCGCAGAGCTCAGTACCAGGTCTTATTGAAACGTATAAGATTATGAGGGGGCTTAATAAGGTGGACGCAGAGAGAATGTTTCCACTGATGGAGGAGACGAGAACTAGAGGGTATGATCTTAGAATAAGGGACCACCCATTTAAAATAGAGATGAGGAGAAATTTCTTCTCTTGGAGGGTTGTTAATCTGTGAAATTCGTTGCCTCAGAGAACTGTGGAAGCTGAGACATTGAATAAATTTAACACAGAAATAGACAGTTTCTTAAACGATAAGGGGACAAGGAGTTATGGGGAGTGGGTGGGGAAGTGGAGCTGAGTCCATGATCAGATCAGACATGATCTTGTTGAATGACAGAGTAGGCTCGAGGGACCATATGGTCTACTCCTGTTCCTATTTCTTATGTTCTTATTTTCTTATGTCCCTTGCTTTTTGTGGTATATATCAATGATTTAGACTTGAATGTAGGAGGTATGATTAAGAAGTTTGCAGATGAGACTAAAATTGGCTGTGTGGTTGATAATGAAGAAGAAAGCTGTAGACTGCAGGAAGATATTAATGAACTGGTCAGGTGGGCAGAACAGTGGCAAATGGAATTTAATCCAGAGAAGTGTGAGGTAATGCATTGGGGGAGGTCTAACAAGGCAAGGGAATATACATTAAATGATAGGACTCTGAGAAGTGTAGAGTAACAAAAGGACATGTCCACAGATCCCTGAAGGTTGTAGGCCAGGTAGATAAGGTAGTTAAGAAGGCATATGGAATACTTGCCTTTATTAGCCAAGGCATAGAATACAAGAACAGGGAGGTTATGAGGACAGATTGGATAGGCTGGGTTTGTTCTCATTGGAACAGAGGAGATTGAGAGGAGACCTCATTGAGTGTACAAAATATTGAGGGGCCTGGACATAGTGGATAGTAAGGGTCTATTTCATTTGGTGGAGGGGTTTATTACGAGGGGGCATAGTTTTAAGGTTTAGAGGGGATTTGAGGGGGGGGGGCTTCTTTACGCAGAGGGTTGTGGGGATCTGGAACTCGTTGCCTGGAAGAGTGGTGGATGCAGAAACCCTCACCACTTTTAAGAGATGGTTGGATGGGCACGTAAAATGCAGTAACCTAGAGCTGGTAATTGCTAGTGCTGTTGGGGAGGAGTTAAACTAATATGGCAGGGGGGTGGGAACCAACGCAGGGAGACAGAGGGAAACAAAAAGGAGACAAAAGCAAAAGACAGAAAGGAGATGAGTAAAAGTGGAGGGCAGAGAAACCCAAGGCAAAAACAAACAGGGCCACTGAATGTAAAGGGGCTGCAGGAGGGGTCAAAACTAAAAATCATGGTTTAAAAGCTAGTATTAAAACACTCTACCTAAACGCACGCAGCATTCGAAATAAAGTAAATGAGTTGACGGCACAAATCATTACAAATGGGTATGATTTGGTGGCCATTACAGAAACGTGGTTGCAGGGGAGCCAAGACTGGGAATTAAACATACAGGGGTATCTGATGATTCGGAAAATTAGACAAGAAGGGAAAGGAGATGGGGGAGCTCTGTTAATAAAGGATGATATCAGGGCAGTTGTGAGAGACGATATTGGCTCTAATGAACAAAATGTTGAATCATTGTGGGTGGAGATTAGAGATAGTAAGGGGAAAAAGTCACTGGTCGGCGTAGTTTATAGGCCCCCAAATAATAACTTCACGGTGGGACAGGCAATAATCAAGGGAATAATGGAGGCATGTGAAAAAGGAACGGCAGTAATCATGGGGGATTTTAACCTACATATCGATTGGTCAAATCAAATCGCACGGGGTAGCCTGGAGAAGCAATTCATAGAATGCATACGGGATTGTTTCTTAGAACAGTATGTTACAGAACTTACAAGGGAGCAAGCTATCTTAGATCTGGTCTTGTGTAATGAGACAGGAATAATAAACGATCTCCTAGCAAAAGATCCTCTCGGAATGAGTGATCACAGTATGGTTGAATTTGTAATACAGATTGAAGGTGAGGAAGTAGTGTCTTAAACGAGCATACTATGCTTAAACAAAGGGGACTACAGTGATATGAGGGCAGAGTTGGCTAACGTAGACTGGAAACACAGACTAAACGGTGGCACAATTGAGGAACAGTGGAGGACTTTTAAGGAGCTCTTTCATAGTGCGCAAAAAAAATATATTCCAGTGAAAAGGAAGGGCGGTAAGAGAAGGGATAACCAGCCGTGGATAACCAAGGAAATAAAGGAGAGTATCAAATTAAAAACAATGCGTATAAGGTGGCCAAGGTTAGTGGGAAAATAGAAGATTGGGAAAATTTTAAACGACAACAAAGAATGACTAAGAAAGCAATAAAGAAAGGAAAGATAGATTACGAAGGTAAACTTGCGCAAAACATAAAAACGGATAGTAAAAGCTTTTACAGATATATAAAACGGAAACGAGTGACTAAAGTAAATGTTGGTCCCTTAGAAGATGAGAAGGGGGATTTAATAATGGGAAATGTGGAAATGGCTGAGACCCTAAACAATTATTTTGCTTCGGTCTTCACAGTGGAAGACACAGAAACCATGCCAGCAATTGCTGGTCACAGGAATGTGGGAAGGGAGGACCTTGAGACAATCACTATCACTAGGGGGGTAGTGCTGGATAGGCTAATGGGACTCAAGGTAGACAAGTCCCCTGGTCCTGATGAAATGCATCCCAGGGTATTAAAAGAGATGGCGGAAGTTATAGCAGATGCATTCGTTATAATCTACCAAAATTCTCTGGACTCTGGGGAGGTACCAGCGGATTGGAAAGCAGCTAATGTAACGCCTCTGTTTAAAAAAGGGGGCAAACAAAAGGCAGGTAACTATAGGCCGGTTAGTTTAACATCTGTAGTGGGGAAAATGCTTGAAACTATCACTAAGGAAGAAATAGCGGGACATCGAGATAGGAATAGTGCAATCAAGCAGACGCAGCATGGATTCATGAAGGGGAAATCATGTTTAACTAATTTACTGGAATTCTTTGAGGATATAATGAGCATGGTGGATTGAGGTATATCGATGGATGTGGTGTATTTAGATTTCCAAAAGGCATTTGATAAGGTGCCACACAAAAGGTTACTGCAGAAGATAAAGGTACGCGGAGTCAGAGGAAATGTATTAGCATGGATAGAGAACTGGCTGGCTAACAGAAAGCAGAGAGTCGGGATAAATGGGTCTTTTTCGGGTTGGAAATCGATGTTTAGTGGTGTGCCACAGGGATCGGTGCTGGGACCACAACTGTTTACAATATACATAGATGACCTGGAAGAGGGGACAGAGTGCAGTGTAACAAAATTTGCAGATGACACAAAGATTAGTGGGAAAGTGGGTTGTGCAGAGGACACAGAGAGGCTGCAAAGAGATTTAGATAGGTTAAGCGAATGGGCTAAGGTTTGGCAGATGGAATACAATGTCGGAAAGTGCGAGGTCATCCACCATAAAAGATTTGAATGGGGAGAAATTACAACATGCTGCGGTACAGAGGGACCTGGGGGTCCTTGTGCATGAAACTCTTTTTGGACTTTATCTGCAAAACAAAAAACATTAAACCGTGCCACCCGACCTGGGTGACACACCAGACATTTACAAGGCCCTTTTTTTTTCCCTTTTTTGGTTTTTTTTTTGTGTTTTTCTTTTTTTTTTTGGGCACTAAAATCACAATTTTTCCCCAGTGCCCTCAAAAAAGGGAAGGGGGACACTAAAAGCACTGGCAATTAAAACAAATTAAACTTTAAAACGTAAAATCAAATTAAAATTTGGTTGCCGGGCGTGACGATGCACTCCAGTCCCTCCGGTGCCCACCTCTCGCGGAAGGCCGCGAGCGTACCGGTGGACACCGCGTGCTCCATCTCCAAGGACACCCTGGACCGGATGTAAGAGCGGAAGAGAGGCAGGCAGTCAGGTTGAACGACCCCCTCGACCGTCCGCTGCCTGGACCGGCTGATGGCACCCTTGGCCGTGCCCAGGAGCAGTCCTACGAGGAGGCCCTCGGACCTACCGGCTCCCCTCCGCACAGGGTGCCCAAAGATCAGGAGAGTGGGACTGAAGTGCAGCCAGAATTTCAGGAGCAGCCCCTTCATATAATGGAACAGGGGCTGCAACCTTGTGCATTCAATAAAAACATGGAACACGGACTCCTCCAGACCGCAGAAATTTCAGGCAGCCTGGGACTCCGTGAACCGGCTTAAAAATTTATTGCACGGCACTGCTCCGTGCACCACCCTCCAGGCCAAGTCCCCGATGAATAGTGGGAGGACCCCTGCGTAGAGTGCCCTCCATCGGGGACCCCCGCCTCCTCCGGACGGCAGGATGGTACGCCATGGCGTGTCCGGACGGCAGGCGAGGATGGCAAAGTTGAGAGTGTGCAGGAGCAGCCCGTACAGGAAACCCCTCCGCGCGGAACTGAAGGGCACGGAGGGGATTTCCCCGAGGTGGCTCAAGTTGTGAGGCGCCAGCCCCCGAGGGAGGTTCCGGGGTTTGGCGCCAATGAGGAATTCCGTCCGGACGGGGGTCAGTTCGGACGGGATCTCCCCACGTGCTTGAGCCTCCTCGATGCACCTAACGGAGTCAGGGCCCAGAGCTGTTTTTAGCGACTCGATGGCATCGGCCGCGTGGCGGACGTTGGCAGAATTTAGGCGCTGCGCCAGCGTGTCTGGCGCCATCCAGCCCGCTCCTCCGCCATCGAGCAGGTCCCTGACCCTGGTCACCTCACCAGCCACAGCCCTCTCTTCCGACCGCCACATAAAACCTCGGCCATGGAGGTACGGATTCCCGAGCAGCGGTTCCTGCAGGACGGCCGCCACTCCAGCCGGCGGAGAGCTGCGCTTGGTGGAGACTTTGTTCCAGACCCTGATGAGTTCCTTGTAAAAGACAGGCAGCTCCCGGAGGGCGGTCCTGACACCCCCCAAGTTCACAAACAGGAGCTGCGTGTCGTAATTGAGGTCGCGCTGCTTGCGGAAGAAATACGTCGCCAGAGCACACCACCTAGGAGGGGGCTCGACGTAAATGTATCTCTGCAGGGTCTGAAGACGGAAAGTCGCGAGCTGGGCGCTGACGCACACCAACGACTGACCGCCCTCCTCAAGCGGGAGACTCAAGACCGCAGCAGAGACCCAGTGCTTCCTGTTGTTCCAGAAGAAGTCCACCAGCTTCTTCTGTATCTTGGCGACAAACGCAGGGGGAGGGGTCAAAGTGACCAGCCGGTACCACAACATTGCGGCCACCAGCTGGTTTATGACTAGCGCTCGACCCCTGTAGGACAGCACTCGGAGCAGTCCTGTCCAGTGCCCTAGGCGAGCGGCGACCTTGGCCTCCAGCTCCTGCCAGTTCGCCGGCCAGGCTCCCTCGTCGGGGCTAAGGTAGACTCCCAGATAGAGGAGATGGGTCGTGCTCCAGGCAAAAGGCCTGAGCTCCTCCGGCAGGGAGTCCACCCGCCACTGACCCACCAAGAGTCCGGAACATTTCTCCCAGTTGATCCTAGCGGAGGACGCGGCCGAGTAAATCTCCTGACACTCATGCATCCTCCGCAGGTCAGCGGGATCCTCTACCGCGAGGAGCACGTCATCGGCGTAAGCCGAGAGGACGACCTCCACGCCCGGCCTTTGCAGAGCCAGTCCCGTCAACCTCGTCCGCAAGAGGCGCAGGAAAGGCTCCACACAAACGGCGTATAACTGGCTGGACATGGGCATCCCTGGCGCACCCCTCTCCTAAAGCGAAGGGGCGCCATCAAGGACCCGTTAACCTTAATCAGACACTCTGCGGCGGCGTACAAAAGTCGGATCCGGGCGACGAAATGCGTCCCGAACCCGAAAGCGCGCAGAGTTCCGAGCAGATAGTCGTGATCCACCCTGTCGAACGCCTTCTCTTGGTCGAGGGATAGGAAGGCGACCGACAGACCAGCCTCCTGGGAACAATGGATGAGGTCCCGGACCAGATGGATGTTATCGTGGATTGTCCGGCCCGGGACCGTGTAGGACTGGTCGGGGTGGTGGATCATGTGGTCCAGCACGGTACCAAGGCGAGCAGACATCGCCCTGGCGAAGATTTTGTAGTCCGTGCTCAGGAGGGAGACCGGGCGCCAGTTCTTAAGGAGGCGGAGATCGCCCTTCTTAGGCAGCAGGACGATGACTGCCCTGCGCCAAGAGAGGGGCATCTCCCCGGTCGCCAGACTTTCCCCCAGGACCCGCACGTAGTCGCTCCCCAGGACGTCCCAGAACGCCCTGTGGAACTCCACGGTCAGCCCGTCCAGCCCCGGGGATTTTCCCCTCGAGAGCCGGGCGAGGGCACCGGTCAGCTCCGCCAGGCTTAGCGGAGCTTCCAGATTTTCGGCGCCCTCCGGGCTGACCTTCGGCAGGTCCTCCCACAAAACTCTACGCGCTTCCTCGCTGGACGGATCCGGAGAGAACAGAGCCCCGTAATATTCACGGGCCCTGTTGTTGACGCCCTCCGGATCCGAGACGAGAGAGCCGTCGTCGGCCAGCAGCGTCAAGAGCTGCTTACGGACACTCTGCCTTTTTTCCAGCGAGTAGAAAAAGGGGGAGCCGCGGTCCAGATCCCGCAGGAACCGGATCCGCGACCTCACGAACGCGCCTCGGGACCCGACGAGCTGCAGGTCCTTCAGCGCGGCCTTCTTCGCTTCGTACACCGTCCGCAGGGCCGGGTCCTGGACGACTTGACCGAGACAGGATTCCAGGTCGAGCACCTCTTTTTCTAGGGGCCCGACCCTGGCCGCCCGCCTCTTGGTCGACCCCCTCGCATACTCTTGACAGAAGACGCGGACGTGAGCCTTGCCCACGTCCCACCATAGCCTCAAGGAGGGGAAGCCCCGCTGCTTCCTTCTCCAGTCGGACCAGAATCGACGGAACGAGTCCTGGAACCACACGTCCTCCAGCAGCCGGTTGTTAAAGTGCCAGTACGCGGACCCCGTCCTCGCGCGGAGCGAAGCGAGCTCCGCCCACACCAGGTGGTGGTCCGAACACGGCACCAGCCGCATGGAGGCCGCCGGGACGCAGGAAACGTACGCCCGAGACACGTAAAGGCGGTCGACTCTGGACCATCCTACTCCAGGCCTCACCCAAGTAAAGGCGCTGGAGTCGGGGTGGAGATTTCGCCAGACGTCCACCTAGTCGAAGGACCCGACCAGGTCCCTCAACTTCTCCATCGCCGTCATGCACTGCGGGGCACCGGAGCAGTCTCTCGCCTCGAGGGTGCAGTCAAAATCCCCCCCGAGGACAATGCAGTCGCCGACGTCGACGGAGCCAAGAAGAGCGGACACCTCTTCAAAGAAGCGCGTTTGCTGCGGGCCGGGCTGAGGGGCGTACACATTCACGAGATGGAGCGGCACGTCCCCCAGGCGAACCGTTACGTGCAGCAAGCGGCCTGGCACGGGCTCCTCGACCCCCAAGATCTCCGGCTGAAAATGCGGGCCCAGCAAGATGGCCACCCCACTAGAAATGGCGGTGAGGTGGCTCATGCGGACCTCTCCTTGCCATTCCAGGAGCCACGTGGCTTCGTCTCCCGGAACGGTGTGGGTTTCTTGCAGGAAGCACACCGCAAATTTCCCCTCCCGCAGGAGCGAAAAATTGTCAAATCTACGGCGTGCCCCTCTGCCGCCGTTGATGTTGAGGCTGGCTATGGTTATCTTCATGGCAAAAGCATAGTGCAACCTCTACCTTAACCTATTGTGGGGGAGGGAGCGGAGTCTTTTGTTGAACTCTGCTCCCTCCGCAGCCCAGCGAGGAGTCCCTCGAGCTCGCGCAGCTCAAGTTGTTGCGCCTTTGTCAAGGGCCCGCCCGCGGCCAAGGTTTTAACGGCGGCGCGGACGGACCCCTTGATCAGCTCCGGCTCGGACCATTTTTCCAGGGCCAGTCGGGCTTGGTCGCAGCGACCCCGGCTCTGGGCCAAAAAGTCCCGGAGTTCTTTTGCAGGAATGAGGAGGGCCTCAGCGGCGGCCGCGAGCAGATCCACCGCCTCCCTGGCGGCGGTCTCTAGTTCTTCTCTCGCGTCCCCCACCGAGTCCCCGTCCTCCTCCGGGAGGTGGCCGCCAGCAGCCGGCCCATCGACCGCACAAGGTACGGCAAATGAACCGGCCGCTCCAACCGGCCCTGGCACTGCCCCGATCCCACCCCCAGGATCGTCGGCAGAGGAGTCCCCACTGGGCTCTTTTAAAAATGGTGCTGCGTCGGGAAACGACAGCGGAAGGGGTTCCCCCTCCGCCCCAGGAACCGGGGAACAAGGAGAGACCCGGCCATAGGAAATCCCCAGGCTCCCCAAGTGCTCCAGCTCCAAAGTAAGGGGCGAGGGTGGGTGTTCCTCCCCCTCCCCGCTGCCACCCCCCGGCCCAGCATTTACAGTATCATTAAATTTCTTAATAGTTTGTGTTTCTTCCAGGCTGAGCAAATCCCGGGGGAAGTTGGGTATTGGCTGGGCGGGCTCAGGTTCGGCCTTTTCGGCCCCGCCTGCCTCAGTCCCCGGGACGCCCGGCCCGGCGGCAATGCTTTCCTCCGCGATCCCCACGCCCCCCACGACAGGCAGATCCTCCACGCCATCCCCGGGAGGCAGAGGCTGGGCAGCCTCGATTGTCTCACCCTCCCCGGGGACAGACTCCTCTCGCCTACAGCGCAGCTTGGGGGCGCTGGTTGGGGACGCGGGACACGCGGCGGGCACCGACTCCTCCGCGGAGGGATGTTGTTCCCCCTCCGCCTCATCGGAGCGGCGCCTCCTTTTGTTGCTGGGGGTGCGCTGAGGCAGGGAGACCTCCATGTCTGCCAAGGCCTAACGCTCCGCCCCCCCCTTTTCCTTTTCTTGCCCTTGCCCGAGACCCTCTGCGGTATTGGTCAAGGGCTCGGGCACGGGCTCAGGGCACCCCGCGCTCGCCGGTGACTGGGTTGGGCTGAGCGCGGTGGTCAATCTTTCCGGCGCACTGAGGGGACCCGCCTCTGGATGTTTCGTCTTCTTCCGCGCCTTCTTTCCGGTCGGACGCTCTCCCCCCCCCCCGCCGGAGGCCATGAAAACAAAGGCCCCCGACGATGCCTGCGCACCTACGGCTCCCGGCACGCGGACGCAACTAGGGGGAGGGGTGGCGGCGGCGCCAGCCTTGGCCGCCTTCGGTGGTTTGGCGTCCTTGGAGGCGGGGCGGTTCTTACGAACATGCCCCACCTCCCTACAGGCATGGCACCGCATGCCGTCCGACGTCCAGAAGACGCGGTAGGCAGTCCCCTCGTGCACCACATTAAAGTGCCCTTCCGTCGTGTCCTCCCGCGCCAGCCGGACAAAGAGCTGGCGGCGGAAAGAGAACACGTGGCGCAGGCTGTTCTCCCTGAGGCCGAGCGGTATGGGGTTGATCCCCGACCTTATCTCCCCCAGTTGGTGTAGGTGAGGGAGGAGGAGCTCAGCGGGAACAAAGGGCGGGATGTTTGACACGATGACCCTCTGCGCGGTGGCCTCGAGAGGGTCCACCGGCAGGAACGTCCCGCCCACCGTGAGCCCCTTTTCGAGGGCCAGGGACACCGCCCGCTCCGACCCCAGGAAGAACACGGCCTTCCCAGACATCTTGGAGGCTGCGACAATGGCCGAGGGGCCGACTACCCCAGCCATCGCCAGCACGCACTCCTCGATGGTCATTGTGGGGTGAGTGTAGCTCTTGACCCCGTGTTTTTTTGTGATGAGTTGAAAAGGTGGCAGGACAGCGGGTGGCGCAGGAGGTGCCGTGGATGTGGACACTGCCTGCGCATATGTCCTCGCTGGCCCCGCCACCGGCGTGGATGGGGTCGCCATCACGGGGTCCCTTTAAGGGCTACACCCACCCCAAAGTCACAGGCCTCAAAGGTCTTAATTGGCCTCGTTTGATTAGACTGAGCAGAGGAGCTCTTAACGAGGCACACCTCTCCCCTAGTTGGCAATTGGGGAGGGGCCTTGCTCCCTCTGCTCAGTTGTCTTAATTGTTTTATATTTTTTTTAAATTAGGAGGAAGGGGTCTCAGAGAGAGAGGGGAGAAACAGAGAGTAACAGAGAAAGAGAGAGGGGGGTGGGAAGTGAGGGGGAACTGCGAGGGCAGGTCTCCCCTCACAGCTGTGGGTGGGTGCAATCCCCAGATGGCAAAACACAAAATAGTCTTTGGGGTGGTCTTCGGGTGAGGGGAGAAGATGTCTTCACCTGGGGCAGCTAGAGCCACCAGGCACACACTCCTAACGATGTTAAATAGGTGGTAAATATTCTTCAGCTTGGTAGCTCCAGCAATCCCAGGCTAGGCAATTGGGGGGTGGGGGTTTCAATTGTGTGTGGGGCCTAGTTGTAAGCAAGGCCCCCACACACACTTCCACACACACACACCGCCCGCGATGTTCCGACCCTCAGTGGTCTTCTTTCCTCCCCCCATCGATATAACAAAGTCTATTGGGGAATGCACCAAAACACACCCACCTGTCGAACGGTAGAGTCTCCCTCCTTCCACACTGGATGTTGTTGTTGGTCTTTCCCCCTCTCTCCAACTCTTTGTAGAAATGGTAAAATGTTAAAAGTTTTCTGCTTTTTCCTCCTCTCCCTCTGGGTGAAAGTTGGTGGTGAAGCCCCTTCCTTCCTTCTCTTCCTGGGCTGTTCTCAGGCCTTCCAGGCAGGAGCTCAGGTTGATAGCTGCTCCTCTCTCAGCAGCTCAGCTCCAACTGAGCAGGACACGCCTCCACTGCTCCACAATTGGTCCTTGTGCATGAAACTCTTTTGAGTTTATCTGTAAAATAAAAAAAAAACATTAAACCGTGCCACCCGCCCTGGATGACACAGCAGACATTTACAAGGCCCTTTCTTTTCCTTTTTTGTGTTTTTTTTTGTGTTTTTCTTTTTTTTGGTTTTTTTTTGGGCGCTAAAATCACATTTTTCCAAGTGCCCCCTATAAAAGGGGAGGGGGACACTAAAAGCACCGGCAATTAAAACAAATTAACTTAAAAACATAAAATCAAATTAAAATTTGGTTGTCGGGCGTGACGATGCACTCCAGTCCCTCCGGTGCCCACCTCTCGCGGAAGGCCGCGAGCGTACCGGTGGACACCGCGTGCTCCATCTCCAAGGACACCCTGGACCGGATGTAAGAGCGGAAGAGAGGCAGGCAGTCAGGTTGAACGACCCCCTCGACCGCCCGCTGCCTGGACCGGCTGATGGCACCCTTGGCCGTGCCCAGGAGCAGTCCTACGAGGAGGCCTTCGGACCTACCCGCTCCCCTCCGCACAGGGTGCCCAAAGATCAGGAGAGTGGGACTGAAGTGCAGCCAGAATTTCAGGAGCAGCCCCTTCAAATAATAAAACAGGGGCTGCAACCTTGTGCATTCCATAAAAACATGGAACACGGTCTCTTACAGACCGCAGAAATTGCAGGCGGCCTGGGAGTCCGTGAACTGACTTAAAAATTTGTTGCACGGCACTGCTCCGTGCACCACCCTCCAGGCCAAGTCCCCGATGAATAGTGGGAGGACCCCTGCGTAGAGTGCCCTCCATCGGGGACCCCCGCCTCCTCCGGACGGCAAGATGGTACGCCATGGCGTGTCCGGACGGCCGGCGAGGATGGCAAAGTTGAGAGTGTGCAGGAGCAGCCCGTACAGGAAACCCCTCCGCGCGGAACTGAAGGGCACGGAGGGGATATCCCCGAGGCGGCTCAAGTTGTGAGGCGCCGGCCCCCGAGGGTTTGGCGCCAATGAGGAATTCCGTCCGGACGGGGGTCAGTTCGGATGGGATCTCCCCACGTGCTTGAGCCTCCTCGATGCACCTAACGGAGTCAGGGCCCAGAGCTGTTTTTAGCGACTCGATGGCATCGGCCGCGTGGCGGACGTTGGCAGAATTTAGGCGCTGCGCCAGCGTGTCTGGCGCCATCCAGCCCGCTCCTCCGCCATCGAGCAGGTCCCTGACCCTGGTCACCTCACCAGCCACAGCCCTCTCTTCCGACAGCCACATAAAACCTCGGTCTTGGAGGTACGGATTCCCGAGCAGCGGTTCCTGCAGGACGGCCGCCACTCCAGCCGGCGGAAAGCTGCGCTTGGTGGAGACTTTGTTCCAGACCCTGATGAGTTCCTTGTAAAAGACAGGCAGCTCCCGGAGGGCGGTCCTGACACCCCCCAAGTTCACAAACAGGAGCTGCGTGTCATAATTGAGGTCGCGCTGCTGGTGGAAGAAATACGTCGCCAGAGCACACCACCTAGGAGGGGGCTCGACGTAAATGTATCTCTGCAGGGTCTGAAGACGGAAAGTCGCGAGCTGGGCGCTGACGCACACCAACGACTGACCGCCCTCCTCAAGCGGGAGACTCAAGACCGCAGCAGAGACCCAGTGCTTCCTGTTGTTCCAGAAGAAGTCCACCAGCTTCTTCTGTATCTTGGCGACAAACGCAGGGGGGGGGGTCAAAGTGACCAGCCGGTACCACAACATTGCGGCCACCAGCTGGTTTATGACTAGCGCTCGACCCCTGTAGGACAGCACTCGGAGCAGTCCTGTCCAGTGCCCTAGGCGAGCGGCGACCTTGGCCTCCAGCTCCTGCCAGTTCGCCGGCCAGGCTCCCTCGTCGGGGCTAAGGTAGACTCCCAGATAGAGGAGATGGGTCGTGCTCCAGGCAAAAGGCCTGAGCTCCTCCGGCAGGGAGTCCACCCGCCACTGACCCACCAGGAGTCCGGAACATTTCTCCCAGTTGATCCTGGCGGAGGACGCGGCCGAGTAAATCTCCTGGCACTCATGCATCCTCCGCAGGTCAGCGGGATCCTCTACCGCGAGGAGCACGTCATCGGCGTAAGCCGAGAGGAGGACCTCCACGCCCGGCTCTTGCACAGCCAGTCCCGTCAACCTCGTCCGCAAGAGGCGCAGGAAAGGCTCCACGCAAACGGCGTATAACTGGCCGGACATGGGGCATCCCTGGCGCACCCCTCTCCTAAAGCGAAGGGGCGCCGTCAAGGACCCGTTAACCTTAATCAGACACTCCGCGGCGGCGTACAAAAGTCGGATCCGGGCGACGAAATGCGTCCCGAACCCGAATGCGCGCAGAGTTCCGAGCAGATAGTCGTGATCCACCCTGTCGAATGCCTTCTCTTGGTCGAGGGATAGGAAGGCGACCGACAGACCAGCCTCCTGGGAACAATGGATGAGGTCCCGGACCAGATGGATGTTATCGTGGATTGTCCGGCCCGGGACCGTGTAGGACTGGTCGGGGTGGTGGATCATGTGGTCCAGCACGGCACCAAGGCGAGCAGACATCGCCCTGACGAAGATTTTGTAGTCCGTGCTGAGGAGGGAGACCGGGCGCCAGTTCTTAAGGAGGCGGAGATCGCCCTTCTTAGGCAGCAGGACGATGACTGCCCTGCGCCAAGAGAGGGGCATCTCCCCGGTCGCCAGACTTTCCCCCAGGACCCGCACGTAGTCGCTCCCCAGGACGTCCCAGAACGCCCTGTGGAACTCCACGGTCAGCCCGTCCAGCCTCGGGGATTTTCCCCTCGAGAGCCGGTCGAGGGCACCGGTCAGCTCCGCCAGGCTTAGCGGAGCTTCCAGATTTTCGGCGCCCTCCGGGCTGACCTTCGGCAGGTCCTCCCGCAAAACTCTACGCGCTTCCTCGCTGGACGGATCCGGAGAGAACAGAGCCCCGTAATATTCACGGGCCCTGTTGTTGACGCCCTCCGGATCCGAGACGAGAGAGCCGTCGTCGGCCAGCAGCGTCAAGAGCTGCTTACGGACACTCTGCCTTTTTTCCAGCGAGTCGAAGAAGGGGGAGCCGCGGTCCAGATCCCGCAGGAACCGGATCCGCGACCTCACGAACGCGCCTCGGGACCCGACGAGCTGCAGGTCCTTCAGCACGGCCTTCTTCGCTTCGTACACCGTCCGCAGGGCCGGGTCCTGGACGACTTGACCGAGACGGGCTTCCAGGTCGAGCACCTCTTTTTCTAGGCGCCCGACCCTGGCCGCCCGCCTCTTGGTCGACCCCCTCGCATACTCTTGACTGAAGACGCGGACGTGAGCCTTGCCCACGTCCCACCATAGCCTCAAGGAGGGGAAGCCCCCCTGCTTCCTTCTCCAGTCGGACCAGAATCGACGGAACGAGTCCTGGAACCGCACGTCCTCCAGTAGCCGGTTGTTAAAGTGCCAGTACGCGGACCCCGTCCTCGCGCGGAGCGAAGCGAGCTCCGCCCACACCAGGTGGTGGTCCGAACACGGCACCGGCCACATGGAGGCCGCCGGGACGCAGGAAACGTACGCCCGAGACACGTAAAGGCGGTCGACTCTGGACCATCCTACTCCAGGCCTCACCCAAGTAAAGGCGCTGGAGTCGGGGTGGAGATTTCGCCAGACGTCCACCAAGTCGAAGGACCCGACCAGGTCCCTCAACTTCTCCATCGCCGTCATGCACTGCGGGGCACCGGAGCGGTCCCTCGCCTCGAGGGTGCAGTTAAAATCTCCCACGGGGACAATGCAGTCGCCGACGTCGACGGAGCCAAGAAGAGCGGACACCTCTTCAAAGAAGCGCGTCTGCTGCGGGCCGGGCTGAGGGGCGTACACGTTCACGAGATGGAGCGGCACGTCCCCCAGGCGAACCGTTACGTGCAGCAAGCGGCCTGGCACGGGCTCCTCGACCCCCAAGATCTCCGGCTGAAAATGCGGGCCCAGCAAGATGGCCACCCCACTAGAAATGGCGGTGAGGTGGCTCATGCGGACCTCTCCTTGCCATTCCAGGAGCCACGTGGCTTCGTCTCCCGGAACGGTGTGGGTTTCTTGCAGGAAGCACACCGCATATTTCCCCTCCCGCAGGAGCGAAAAATTGTCAAATCTACGGCGTGCCCCTCTGCCGCCGTTGATGTTGAGGCTGGCTATGGTTATCTTCATGGCAAAAGCATAGTGCAACCTCGACCTTAACCTATTGTGGGGGAGGGAGCGGAGTCTTTTGTTGAACTCTGCTCCCTCCGTAGCCCAGCGAGGAGTCCCTCGAGCTCGCGCAGCTCAAGGTGTTGCTCCTTTGTCAAGGGCCCGCCCGCGGCCAAGGTTTTAACGGCGGCGCGGACGGACCCCTTCATCAGCTCTGGCTCGGACCATTTTTCCAGGGCCAGTCGGGCTTGGTCGCAGCGACCCCGGCTCTGGGCCAAAAGGTCCCGGAGTTCCTTTGCAGGAATGAGGAGGGCCTCAGCGGCGGCCGCGAGCAGATCCACCGCCTCCCTGGCGGCGGTCTCTAGTTCTTCTCCCGCGTCCCCCACCGAGTCCCCGTCCTCCTCCGGGAGGTGGCCGCCAGCAGCCGGCCCATCGATCGCACAAGGTACGGCAAATGACCCGGCCGCCCCAACCGGCCCTGGCTCTGCCCCGATCCCACCCCCAGGATCGTCAGCAGAGGAGTCCCCACTGGGCTCATTTAAAAATGGTGCTGGGTCGGGAAACGACAGCGGAAGGGGTTCCCCCTCCGCCCCAGGAACCGGGGAACAAGGAGAGACCCGGCCATAGGAAATCCCCAGGCTCCCCAAGTGCTCCAGCTCCAAAGTAAGGGGCGAGGGTGGGTGTTCCTCCCCCTCCCCGCTGCCACCCCCCGGCCCAACATTTACAGTATCATTAAATTTCTTAATAGTTTGTGTTTCTTCCGGGCTGAGCAAATCCCGGGGGAAGTTGGGTATTGGCTGGGCGGGCTCAGGTTTGGCCTTTTCGGCCCCGCCTGCCTCAGTCCCCGGGACGCCCGGCCTGGCGGCAATGCTTTCCTCCGCGATCCCCACGCCCCCCACGACAGGCAGATCCTCCACGCCATCCCCGGGAGGCAGAGGCTGGGCAGCCTCGACTGTCTCACCCTCCCCGGGGACAGACTCCTCCCGCCTACGGCGCTGCTTGGGGGCGCTGATGGGGGCCGCGGGACACGCGGCGGGCACCGACTCCTCCGCGGAGGGATGTTGTTCCCCCTCCGCCTCATCGGAGCGGCGCCTCCTTTTGTTGCTGGGGGTGCGCTGAGGCAGGGAGACCTCCATATCTGCCGAGGCCTCCCGCTCCGCCCCCCCCTTTTCCTTTTCTTGCCCTCGCCCGAGCCCCTCTGCGGTATTGGTCAAGGGCTCGGGCACGGGCTCAGGGCACCCCGCGCTCGCCGGTGACTGGGTTGGGCTGAGCGCGGTGGTCAATCTTTCCGGCGCACTGAGGGGACCCGCCTCTAGATGTTTCACCTTGTTCCGCGCCTTCTTTCCGGTCGGACGCTCTCCCTCTCCCCTGCCGGAGGCCGTGAAAACAAAGGCCCCCGACGATGCCCGCGCACCTACGGCTCCCGGCACGCGGACGCAACTAGGGGGAGGGGTGGCGGCGGCGCCAGCCTTGGCCGCCTTCGGTGGTTTGGCGGCCTTGGAGGCGGGGCAGTTCTTACGAACATGCCCCACCTCCCTACAGGCATGGCACCGCACGCCGTCCGACGTCCAGAAGACGCGGTAGGCAGTCCCCTCGTGCACCACATTAAAGTGCCCTTCCGTCGTGTCCTCCCGCGCCAGCCGGACAAAGAGCTGGCGGCGGAAGGAGAACACGTGGCGCAGGCTGTTCTCCCTGAGGCCGAGCGGTATGGGGTTGATCCCCGACCTTACCTCCCCCAGTTGGTGTAGGTGAGGGAGGAGGAGCTCAGCGGGAACAAAGGGCGGGACGTTTGACACGATGACCCTCTGCGCGGTGGCCTCGAGAGGGTCCACCGGCAGGAACGTCCCGCCCACCGTGAGCCCCTTTTCGAGGGCCAGGGACACCGTCCGCTCGGACCCCAGGAAGAACACGGCCTTCCCAGACATCTTGGAGGCTGCGACAATGGCCGAGGGGCCGACTACCTCAGCCATCGCCCGCACGCACTCCTCGATGGTCATTGTGGGGTGAGTGTAGCTCTTGACCCCGTGTTTTTTTGTGATGAGTTGATAAGGTGGCAGGGCAGCAGGTGGCGCAGGAGGTGCCGTGGATGTGGACACCGCCTGCGCATATGTCCTCACTGGCCCCGCCACCGGCGTGGATGGGGTCGCCATCACGGGGTCCCTTTAAGGGCTACACCCACCCCAAAGTCACAGGCTTTAATGGTCTTAATTAGGCCTCGTTTGATTAGACTGAGCAGAGGAGCTCTTAACGAGGCACACCTCTCCCCGAGTTGGCAATTGGGGAGGGGCCTTGCTCCCTCTGCTCAGTTGTCTTAATTGTTTTATATTTTTTTTTAAATTAGGAGGAAGGGGTCTCAGAGAGAGAGGGGAGAAACAGAGAGTAACAGAGAAAGAGAGAGGGGGGTGGGAACTGCGAGGGCAGGGCTCCCCTCGCAGCTGTGGGTGGGTGCAATCCCCAGATGGCAAAACACAAAATAGTCTTTGGGGTGGTCTTCGGGTGAGGGGAGAAGATGTCTTCACCTGGGGCAGCTAGAGCCACCAGGCACACACTCCTAACGATGTTAATAGGTGGTAAATTTTCTTGAGCCTGGTAGCTCCAGCTATCCCAGGCTAGGCAATGGGGGAGGGGTGGGGGTTCAATTGTGTGTGGGGCCTAGCTGTGGGCAAGACCCCCACACACACTTCCACACACACACACCCCCCGCGATGTTCCGGCCCTCAGTGGTCTTCTTTCCTCCCCCCACCGATACAACAAAGTCTATTGGGGACTGCACCAATACACCCACCTGTCGAAATGGTAGAGTCTCCCTCCTTCCACACTGGATGTTGTTGTTGGTCTTTCCCCCTCTCTCCAACTCTTTGCAGAAATGGTAAAAGTTAAAAGTTTTCTGCTTTTTCCTCCTCTCCCTCTGGGTGAAAGTTGGTGGTGAAGCCCCTTCCTTCCTTCTCTTCCTGGGCTGTTCTCAGGGCTCTCCAGGCCTTCCAGGCAGGAGCTAAGGTTGGTAGCTGCTCCTCTCTCAGCAGCTCAGCTCCAACTGAGCAGGACACGCCTCCACTGCTCCACAATTGGTCCTTGTGCATGAAACTCTTTTTGGAGTTTATCTGCAAAACAAAAAACATTAAACCGTGCCACCCGACCTGGGTGACACAGAAGGATAGTTTGCAGGTGCAACAGGTAATCAGGAAGGCGAATGGAATGTTGGCCTTCATTGCGAGAGGGATGGAGTACAAAAACAGGGAGTTCCTTCTGCAACTGTATAGGGTATTGATGAGGCCACACCTGGAGTACTGCGTGCAGTTTTGGTCACCTTACTTAAGGAAGGATATACTTGCTTTGGAGGGGGTACAGAGACGATTCACTCGGCTGATTCCGGAGATGAGGGGGTTACCTTATGATGATAGATTGAGTAGACTGGGTCTTTACTCGTTGGAGTTCAGAAGGATGAGGGGTGATCTTATCGAAACATTTAAAATAATGAAAGGGATAGACAAGATAGAGGCAGAGAGGTTGTTTCCACTGGTCGGGGAGACTAGAACTAGGGGGCACAGCCTCAAAATACGGGGGAGCCAATTTAAAACCGCGTTGAGAAGGAATTTCTTCTCCCAGAGGGTTGTGAATCTGTGGAATTCTCTGCCCAAGGAAGCAGTTGAGGCTAGCTCATTGAATGTATTCAAGTCACAGATAGATAGATTTTTAACCAATAACGGAATTAAGGGTTATGGGGAGCGGGCGGGTAAGTGGAGCTAAGTCCATGGCCAGATCAGCCATGATCTTGTTGAATGGCGGAGCAGGCTCGAGGGGCTTGATGGCCTACTCCTGTTCCTAATTCTTATGTTCTTCTGTAATTGGGATTAGACTGGATGATCTTTTGTTGGACGGAGCAGAAATAATGGTAAGTACTGCAGGGAATAGAATACGGCCAGGGTGATCTCCTGGACTCATTTCGATCACCTGGATGGGTCGGAGAGGAATTTTCCCAGATTTTTTCTCCCTAAATTGGCCTGGTTTTTATGTTTTTTGCCTCTCCCAGGAGATCACATGGCTCCGGTTGGGGTGGTGTGTCGAATGTTTTAGTATAAGGGGTGTCACAATTGTGGTGAGGCGGATTGGTTGAGCTGGGTGCTCTTGACTTTTCTGTCATTGTTCATAGGTTTATATGGAACCTTTAGGGCTGCTGATCAAGGGCCATGTGGCTCTTTGTCAGCCGGCGCGGACACAATGAGCCGGAATGGCCTCCTTCTGCGCTGTCAATTTCTATGTTTCTATGCTTGAACTGTATAAAACACTAGTTAGGCCACAGCTAGAGTACTGGGTATTGTGTAATGAGAAGGGGTTAATTAACAATCTTGTTGTGCGGGGTCCTTTAGGGAAGAGTGACCATAACATGATTGAATTCTTTATTAAGATGGAAAGTGAACTTGTCCAATCCGAAACTAGGGTCCTAAATCTAATCAAAGGAAACTACGAAGGTATGAGGAATGAATTTGTTATGATAGATTGGGAAAATTCATTAAAAGGCACGACGGTGGATAGGCAATGGCTAATATTTAAGGAACGAATGCAACAGTTATACATTCCTTTCTGGTGGAAAAACATAAAAGGAAAAGTGGCCCAACCATGGCTAACAAAAGAAATTAATGATAGTATTAGATCCAAAGAGGAGTTATACAAAGTTGCCAGAAAAAGTAGCAAGCCTGAGGATTGGGAGCAGTTTAGAATTCAGCAAAAAAGGACCAAGAGATTGATTAAGACGGGAAAAATAGAGTATGAGAGTAAACTTGCAAGGAACAAAGAAACCGACTGCAAAAGTTTCTACAAATACGTAAAAAGAAAAAGATTAGTGAAGACAAATGTAGGTCCTTTACAGACATAAACGGGAGAATTTGTAATGGTGAAAAAGGAAATGGCAGAACAATTAAATAATTACTTCGGTTCTGTCTTCATGGAAGAGGACACAAATAACGTCCCAGAAATGCAAGGAAACCAAAGGTCTAGTGATCAAGAGGAATTAAAGGAAATGATTATTAGTAAGAAAATAGTGCTGGAGAAACTAATGGGACTGAAGGCTGATAAATCCCCAGATCCTGATGATCTGAATCCCAGAGTACTAAAAGAGGTAGCCATGGAAATAGTAGATACATTGGTTGTCATCTTCCAAAATTCTATAGATTATGGGATAGTTGGAGGGTGGCAAATGTAACCCCACTATTTAAAAAAGGAGTGAGAGAGAAAACGGGGAACTACAGACCAGTTAGCCTAACATCAGTAGTAGGGAAAATGCTAGAGTCTATTATAAAGGATGTGATAATGGCACATTTAGATAATATCAATGGGATTAAACAAAGTCAACGTGGATTTATGAAAGGAAAATCATGTTTGACAAACTTACTGGAGCTTTTTGAGGATATAACTGATGGAATAGATAAGGGAGAACCAGTGGATGTAGTGTATTTGGATTTTCAGAAGGTCTTTGATAAAGTCCTGCATAAGAGGTTATTGTGCAAAATTAAAGCACATAGGATTGGGGGTAATGTATTGGCATGGATTGAAAATTGGTCAACTGTCAGGAAACAAAGAGTCGGAATATATGGGTCTTTTTCAGGGTGGCGGGCAATGTCTAGTGGGGTACCACAGGGATCAGTGCTTGGGCCCCAGTTATTCACAATATATTTAAATGATTTGGATGAGGGAACCAAATGTAATATTTCCAAGTTTGCTGACGACACAAAACTAGGTAGGATTATGAGTTGTGAGGAGGATGCAAAGATGCTGCAAGGCGATTTAGATAGGTTGAGTGAGTGGGCAAACACATGGCAGATGCAGTATAGAAACATAGAAAATAAGTGCAGGAGTAGGCCATTCAGCCCTTCGAGCCTGCACCGCCATTCAATGAGTTCATGGCTGAACGTGGATAACTGTGAAGTTATCCACTTTGGTAGGAAAAACATAAGGAAAAAGTATTATTTCAAAGGTGATGGCTTGGGAAGTGTCGATGTACAGAGGGACTTCGGTGTTCTTGTACACCAGTCATTGAAAGCAAACATGCAGGTGCAGCAAGCAGTTAGGAAGGCAAATGGTATGTTGGCCTTCACTGCAAGAGGATTTGAGTACAGGACCAAGGATGTCTCACTACAGTTATATCGGGCCTTGGTGAGACTGCACCTGGAGTATTGTGTGCAGTTTTGGTTTCCTTACCTAAGAAAGGATATACTTGCCATAGAGGGAGTGCAGCGAAGGTTCACCTGATTGATTCCTGGGATGGCAGGATTGTCGTATGAGGAGAGATTGGATCGACTAGGCCTGTATTCACTAGAGTTTAGAAGAATGAGAGGGGATCTCATTGAAACGTATAAAATTCTGACTGGGTTGGATAGAATGGATGCGGGGAGGATGTTTCCCCTGGATGGAAGTCTAGAACAAGGGGTCACAGTCTCAGGATATGGGGTAGGACATTTAGGGCCGAGACGAAGAGACATTTTTTCAATCAGAGGGTGGTAAATTCTCTATCACAGAAGGCAATGGAGGCCAAGTCACTGAATATATTTAAGAGGGAGATAGATAGATTTCTAGAAACAAAAGGCATCAAGGGGTATGGGGAAAAAGCGGGAATATGGTGTTGAGATAGAGGATCAGCCATGATCATATTGAATGGCGGTGCTGACTCGAAGAGCCGAATGGCCTACTACTGCTCCTATTTTCTATGGTCACTACATTACAGGAAAGATGTGATTGCACGAGAGAGGGTACAGAGAAGATTTATCAGGATGCTGCCTGGACTGGAGAATTTTAGCTATGAGGAAAGATTGGATAGGCTGGTTTTGTTTTCTTTGGAACAGAGTAGGCTGAGGAGAGATCTTATTGAGGTGTATAAAATTATGAGGGGTCTATATAGAGTGGATAGGACGGACCTATTTCCATTAGCAAAGGGGTCAACAACCAGGGGGCATAGGTTTAAAGTAATTGGTGGGAGCTTTAGAGGGATTTGAGGGGAAATTTCTTCACCCAAAGGGTGGTGGGAGTTTGGAACTCACTGCCTGAAAGGGTGGTAGAGGCAGAAACCCTCACCACATTTAAAAAGTACTTGGATGTGCACTTGAAGTGCTGTAACCTGCAGGGCTATGGACCTAGAGTTGGAAAGTGGAATTAGGCTGGATAGCTCTTTGTTGGCCGGCACGGACATGATGAGCCGAAATGGCCTCCTTACGTGCTGTAAATTTCTGTGATTCTATGATTCCTGGCATTACAATGCTGTAAAAAAAAAAGGAACTTACCTTTCGGTCCGGCCTGCTGCTCTCCAATTCTCCAATCTTCTGGACACCCCTCAAAATGGGCAACCCATTGGAAACCAAGAGCAATATATTAATGCCGCTAGCTTGTACAAATTGTCGGTTTAGGCTCTCCACTCTCCCCACACAGCAAGCCCTGGAAATCTCAGAGCAATGTAAAGGGGGTGGAGATCTGGCGTTACGGGTTTCTGTCCTTATTTCCTGTGCTTTGAGCTTAGAGATTAAGGGTCCGATCTTGGTCAGAGTACTGCCCACAGCTGCCGAGGTACTGCCCGAAAAAAATGTTTTCTGGAAGATTCCTCACGTACCGCCCACCTGCTGCCCAGGTCCAGCCCGGCGGGAGTTTCCTCCGTGAAGTACCGCCGGTGCAACGTCCTGCCGCCCGCCCATCCTGGAGGCTCCAATAATGGGATTTTCCTTGTACATGATCCTCTAACGTGGTCTGAGCTAACTGTAAATGGGGCGGCAGGGAGAATCGCTCAGAGTCCTGCAGCACTGCACATCCCGGGTAGCGTTCATATGCTGCACTATTATCACAGGCTCAGAATGAGTTCTCAGATCGACCTTAAACTGCACAGAATGATTTCACATATGTAAATGAAAAGTACTCCATTGAAGGGCAGGTGTGGTATAGGAAGCGGCAATATGTTCCGAAACATAGTAAAGGCTCCATGGAGATGTGCTGTAAGGGTTTTTAGACCATTGCAGGCAGAACAGTTATTGACAGAAAGTGAGTGCACACCTGGTATGAGCTTCTGTCACAGCATATAGGCAATAATGAAATCATGTAATGATCCGTGAGGTGGCAGGATGTGATAGTGAGAACAGCATGAGCTCAAGTATATAAGATGGAAAAAGATATATAATGGACTGCAAGGTCACTGAGAAACATGCCGTATCAGGGGTGGGACTCCACAATGGTGGACCTAAGAAAATGTGGACTGAAGTGCAAGTCTTAGTGCCCTCCAAGTTGTGCAACTGTCTCTCATTCAATGGCAGCCTTCCTGCATTCATCACCCTCACTTGTCATAGCGCAATTGCCTGATGACAGGACCCATTAAAGAGTCACATCATATGTGGACGGCAAGATATTCCTCAGACAGCAGTACACCTGAAGGAGATTTGTCTGTTTCTCAGCAGGTACCCCGGATGATGTAAAAGTGAGACACTGACCAAGAGTGGGTGAACAATGTGATGTATTGAATAGTGCAGCATGCCAAAGTGACAGAACATGTAAACAATTGAATCCAACATATGTATATTATGTCAGAATCCACTCAAGTCACATTCACAATGATCCATGTGAAACAACAACTACAACTTAATGAAGAGTAAACAACATCTCCACCACCAACACCCAACCCTCTACCCACTACCACCTCCGCTCTTCCCCCCTCCTCGATGTGAGGCCCATCGTCCGCTTCAGGACTCCACCATCACCATGGCGACCCACACCCCTGCCCCTCACCACCTTTGCTCCATGATGTTGTGCAGGAGGGCAGCCGGAGCGCTGCTGTCATGTTTGTCGTGGAGAGAATGTAGGGGGCGAGATGGAATCCGCTGACAACTCCGGCTCCTCGGGATCTGTCAGCCTCGCTGGTGTAGGCTCGGGGGCTTGCATGACATGTCCCAAAAGCATCGATTGGCACATGGCCTCCACAGAGTTGGTGTTGCGCTCCACCGCACTAATGAGCCGCGATATACTAGCAGTATGCTGCTCAACAAAGGTGGCGATGCTGGCAGCTATCCCAGCCATGGTCTGCAGCACATCTCGAGCTAGGTCGACGCTTGTCCTCGACAGCTGGACCATTTCCTGAATTGCTGCGAGCCGTCCTCCATCCTCATTGGATTGTTGCATCATCCTGGGTGCTTGCGGCTTGGTGGCTTTTCCGGCATGGCCTCTGCGCCTCCCACTTGTTCCTGCTCCGTCCAACTCGAATCCCAAAAATTTGGACCCCGACACTGATGTTGGCCGAATAGATGACATTTTTAAAAATTTCAAAATATACTTTATTCATAAATAAATCTGTACAGTACATTCAAAGGCATTTCAATACATTTAGCTGCGGTCAGCAATCCCATACACTATTATTTGGATGCTGACGGCAGTTCTGTTTATTACATTTCCTTGTTTTCCAGTTCAAGTGCAGTTCGGTCCAATACGGGATACATTGTAGTATATTCAAACAAATTATATTTCATGTGTCACTATACAGTACACGGAATGGGTGACGGTACATTTAAATTTTTTCTTTTCAACATGCATTTCGCAACAGACCTTGCATTGTACATGGCAATACATAGGTGTTTACAGATCATGGTGCTCCATGTACACAAAAAGTAAATTACAAATACAGCCCGAGGGGAGTTTTGTCCCGATTCCTGCCCCCGGGTTTTCCGTGGCAGAAGGGCTTCAAACTGTGGCCCTTCCCCACCGTGCCTTTGCGGCGACTGCACCAATTTTAAGTGCGTCCCTCAGCACGTAATCCTGGATCTTGGATTGCGCCAGTCTGCAACATGCAGACGTGGACATCTCCTTGCTCTGGAAAACCAGCAAGTTTCGGCAAGACCAAAGAGCGTCTTTGACCGAGTTGATGGCCCTCCAGCAGCAGGTGATGTCTGTCTCGGTGTGTGTCCCTGGGAACAGCCCGTAGAGCACAGAGTCCTGTGTTACGGAGCTGCTCGGGATGAACCTCGACAGCAACCACTGCATCTCTTTCCAAACCCGCCTTGCGAAGGCGCAATCCTGAAGGAGATGGGTGACAGTCTCGTCCGCCCCGCAGCCGACTCAGGGGCACCGTGCCGTGTTGATGAGACGTCGGCTGTGCATGAACGTTCTGACAGGTAAGGCCCTCCTCACCGCCAACCAAGCTACGTCTTGGTGCTTGTGTGAAAGCTCTGGCGATGAAACATTCTGCCAAACAAGTTCGACAGTCCGCTCAGGGAACCACCCGACAGGGTCCACCATCTCCTTCTTTCGTAGGGCGTCCAGGACGTTACGTGCTGACCACTGTTTCATGGCCTTGTGGTCAAAGGGTTTTTTTTGTGAAAAACTTTTCCACGAAGGACAGGTGGACAGGCATGGTCCAACTGGTGGGGGCGTTTCGCGGCAGCGTGGCCAGACCCATCCTTCGCAACACCGGGGACAGGTAGAACCTCAGCACGTAGTGACACTTGGTGTTTGCGTACTGGGGGTCTGTGCACAGCTTGAAGCAGCCGCACACAAAGGTGGCCATTAGGATGAGGGCCACGTTCGGAACGTCCTTTCCTCCACTGTCCAGAGATTTGTACATCGTGTCTCTGCGGACACGGTCCATTTTGGACCTCCAGACAAAGTGGAAGACGGCCCGGGTGACTGCCGCAGCACAGGAGTGAGGGATGGACCAGACCTGCACCACGTACAACAACCCCGAGAGCACCTCACTCCTGATGACCAGGTTCTTTCCTGCCATGGAGAGGGAGCGCAGCTTCCACCATCCCAGTTTTTGTTTGACCTTGGCGATACGCTCGTCCCAGTTTTTGGCGCACGCCCCGTCCGCTCCGAACCATATTCCCAACACCTTCAGGAAATCTGGCTTGACAGTGAAGGGAATGGAGGCTCGATCGGTCCAGTTGCCAAAGAGCATGGCCTCGCTCTTGCTGCGATTTACCTTTGCTCCCGAGGCCAGTTCAATCTGCGGACCGACTGCGGATCCGAGCAAAAAACGGCGACATCGTCCATGTATAGGGAGGTCTTGACCTGAGCACCTCCGCTGTCTGGGATCATCAGCCCTCTAATGCCCGCATCCTTCCTGATGGACTCGGCAAAGGGCTCGATACAACACACAAACAAGACAGCCGAGAGAGGACAGCCTTGCCTGACTCCAGATCTGATTGGAAAGCTTTGAGTTTCCCACCCGTTGATTATGATGACACACATGTCAGGAGGCTGGAGTCCTCCTCTTGCAGCTCCTCAAACTCAAGTGGTTCGAAGACTGGCACTTCTCCCTCCTCTCCCTCCTGGTCTTCGTGTCTCTGGGTGGCGGAGGTGGATGCGATGGATATGGGTGACCTTGGGGGAGAGGGGGGAGGTGCAAGGAGGTGGTGTGTTGGGCTGCTGACAAAGTCAAGGTGGAAGACATTGGTGTCACACTCAGCCTTTGGGTGACAGAGGTGAATGGGGTGCATTGCTCGGTGCTGTCCGAAACAACATCTGCAAGTAGAGGACAGCATTTAGGTGTATAGCTGGGAGGTGGGGTTGCTCAAGCTAACATTGATCCATCACATTTAACATTCTTACTTCAAGTGTTATGTTCAGAATAACTCCACAAGATTGTGTTGTTGGCTCAAACCATTGTGACCTTGGTCTCTTTAATGTAACTCCAAAGTGAGGAAGCAGCATGGTGGATTGCCTTTTATACCTGCTTGCCCAGGGTGCACAGGTGACCCTTAGGTCTCCCACAGGTGTGCCCCCTGGTGGCAAGTCTTACACATTGGTGAGGTTTGCATACATAACATCATTCCACCCACCGCAAAGTCTTATGTACAAGTTGAAGCGATCTGGCGCTCTACGTTCCCGGGTTGATCGCCTGAGTTGAAGTCCTGGCATGGGTGAGTTGGTCGGATCATTGCTGCACTGCAGCGCGACTGGTCTGATCGGACTGTCGGGCATGGTGGGTTCATCCTCGTGGTCGACAGCGAGGTCGATTGCTGGTTGGGTGTGTGTTGGTGGATCATAGATGGTAAAGTCTTCTTCAAACTGTTCTTGATTATCAGTGAATCGCAGCTTGGTCTGATCCAAGTGCTTTCTGCACATTTGCCCATTCAACAGTTTAACAACAAACACTCTATTCCCCTCCTTGGCTAAAACAGTGCCAGCGATTCATTTGGGACCATGACCGTAATTTAGAACAAACACCGGATCATTAGCCTCAATGTCACGTGATGCCGCCGTGCGATCATGGTACACGTTACGCCGGTGCCGCTGGGTTTCTACATGATAATTGAGATCCGGGTGGACTAAGGAGAGCCTGGTTTTAAGTGCTCTCTTCATTGACAACTCTGCAGGGAGAACCCCGGTGAGCAAGTGGGGGTGCGTCCGGTAGCTGAACAGGACCCCAGATAACCGGGTCTGCAAGGAGCCGTCCGTTACGCGTTTCAAGCTCTGCTTGATGGTTTGGACTGTCCGTTCCGCTTGACCATTGGATGCGGGCTTAAATGGGACTGACCTGACATGCTTAATGCCATTGCGGGTCATGAACTCGTTGAATTCCAAGCTGGTGAAACACGGTTCATTGTCACTAACAAGGATGTCAGGCAAACCATGGGTGGCAAACATGGCCTAGAGGTTTTCAATGGTGGCAGTGGACATACATGATGACATTATTATACATTCAATCCATTTAGAGTAAGCGTCCACTGCTACTAGAAACATCTTTCCTAGAAAAGGGCCAGCAAAGTCTATGTGGACCCTGGACCACTGTTTGGAGGGCCATGACCACAGGCTCAGAAGGGCCTCCCGGGGTGCGTTGCTCAACTGTGAGCAAGTGTTACATTGGTGTACGCATGAGTCCAATTCAGAGTCAATGTCGGGCCACCAGACGTGCGACCTGGCGATAGCCTTCATCATGACTATGCCTGGGTGGGTACTGTGTAGGTCGCGTATAAACGTTTCCCTGCGTTTTTTTTGGCAAAACCACACGATTACCCCATTGGAGACAATCCAATTGGATGGATAATTCACCCTTGTGTCGGTAAAATGGCTTAATTTCATCTTGCATTTCCCTGAGAACCGCCGACCAGCTCCCATTAAGGATGCAGCTTTTTACTAGTGATAGCACAGGGTCCTGGCTAGTCCAGCTCCTGATCTGGCTAGCCGTGACGGGTGACCCCTCGCTCTCAAAAGCATCCATTACAAGAAGCAAGTCTGCGGGTTGTGCTATTTCCACCACGGTGGTGGGCAATGGTAGCCGACTGATGGCGTCAGCACAGTTCTCAGTGGCTGGTCTGTGGCGGATAACATAGTCATACGCAAACAATGTTAGTGCCCATCTTTGAATGGTGTTGATACCTTTGCTTTCTGAGAGCAGTGAAGTAAGAGGTTTGTGGTCGGTTTCGAGCTCGAACCAGAGACCAAATAGATATTGGTGCATTTTCTTAACCCCGTATACACATGCTAACACTTCTTTCTCAACCATACTGTAGGCTCTTTCAGTCTTGGATAAACTTCTGGACGCATATGCAACTGGTTGCAGTTTGCCTGACATATTTGCTTGCTGTAACACACAACTGACCCCGTACGACGACGCATCACAAGCTGGTACTAAACGTTTACTTGGATCATACAATACAAGTAACTTGTTAGAGCATAGCAGGTTTCGGGCCTTATTAAAGACTGTCTCTTGAGATTTACCCAAACCCAGTCATCACCCTGGCGTAGCAATAAATGCAAGGGTTCCAGCAAAGTGTTCAACCCTGATAGAAAGTTACCAAAATAGTTGAGGAGTCCCAGGAACGAACGCAGCTCCGTCACATTCTATGGTCTGGGTGCATTCTTGATGGCCTTCGTCTTGGAGTCTGTGGGTCTGATGCCGTCTGCCGCAATCTTTCTCCCCAGAAATTCAACCTCTGGCGCCAGGAAAACACACTTGGAGCGTTTCCCACTCTGTCCAGTCGCTTTAGAACCTCGTCCAGGTTGTGCAAGTGTTCGGTGGTTTTGCGACCAGTGATCAAGATGTCGTCTTGGAACACCACGGTGCATGGAACCGATTTCAGCAGACACTCCATGTTCCTCTGGAAGATGGCCGCAGCCGAGCGAATCCCAAAGGGGCATCTGTCGTACATGAACAGTCCTTTGTGCGTGTTGATGCACGTCAACTTCTTTGATGGTTCAGCCAGCTCCTGTGTCATGTAAGCAGAGATTAGATCTAGCTGGTGAACGACTTACCCCCTGCTGGCATTGCGAATAGGTCCTCCGCTTTAGGCACTGGGTACTGGTCCTGTAAAGAGACTCGGTTGATCGGTACCTTGTAGTCCCTGCAGATTCTGACCGTCCCATCGCTCTTTAGCACCGGCACGATTGGACTCTCGTTGAAGTCGGTCCAGCTTGATCTTGACTTTCTTTCGCATTATATATGGGACTGCTCGGACCTTGTGATGGACAGGCCGTGCCCCAGGAACAAGATGGATCTGCACCTTGGCACCTGTGAAGTTGCCGATGCCTGGCTCAAATAACGCCGGGAATTTGTTTCGCACCTGGGCGCACGAGGCATCATCCACCAAAGACACTGCTTTGATGTTGTCCCAGTTCCATCGGATCTTTCCTAGCCAGCTTCTGCCGAACAGCGTTGGGCCATCGCCTGGTACAATCCATAGTGGTAAATCATGCACCATTCAGTTGTACAATACTTTCACTGCCGCACTGCTAATAACAGGCATGAGTTCTTTGGTATAAGTGCGCAGCGTTGTGTGAATCAGGCTCAGTTTTGGCCTCTGTGTCTTGTTGCCCCACAGTTTCTCAAAAGCCTTCTGGCTCATGATTGATTGACTCGCCACCGTGTCCAATTCCATGGAGACTGGAATGCCGTTAAGTTTAACATTATTGGAGGGCTTTTGGTGGTGAAGGTGTGTACACCATACAATTCCTCTTCATCCTGAGGTTGAGTTGCCTCTCCTGCTCATTCAGCGTGATCCATGCTGGATCGGTCGTCCTCTGCTGACTCTGCCACGTGGTGAGTCAGAGGTCGTTTGCATATTTGCTGGAGGTGTCCCATTGTGCCACAGCCCTTGCACATAGTGCTTGAATCGACATTGATGGGCTCTATGACTGCCCCCGCAGCGCCAACATGGTGTTAATGGATACGCATTCACATCCCACAGCGGCCTCTGAGTCACCCTCGGCCTGGCCTCTGCGGTCATGTAGGCCCTGCCATGTACAGTTCTGCCTGCTGAAGGCATTATTTTATGCACAGTACTTGCCGGTGAGCTTCAATGCTGTGAAGATATCTGTTTCATGTTGTCGCTCGTGTATATGAAAGCCTGGGCTATCGTGATGGCCTTGCTCAGATCTAGGGAGTCAGCAGACAGCAGTTTGCGAAGAATGACCTCGTGGCCGATTCCAAACACGAAAAAGTCCCGCAACATTTCCCCCAAAGATCCGGCAAATTCGCACTGTCCCGCAAGGCATCTTAGGTTGGCGACAAAGCTCGCCACGTTCTGGCCCTCGGAGCGATGGTGCGTGTAAAAGCGATACCTGGCCATTAGGATGCTCTCCTTCGGCTTGAGGTGTTCCTGAACCCTGCGTGCACAGCTCTGTGTAAGTCTTGTCCATTGGTTTGACCGGTGCCAGCAGATTTTTGACGAGGCCATATATCGAAGACCCACATACAGTGAGGAGAATCGCCTTGCGCTTGACCGCTATCTCAGCCGTATCCAGCTCATTGGCCAAGAAGTACTGGTCGAGACGCTCAATGAAGGCTTCCCAATCATCACCCTCAACAAATATCTCAAGAATACCAACGGCAGCCATTACCGCGTGAAAGTTCGTGATCTGTAACTCATCGCCAATTGTTATGTTCAGAATAACTCCACTAGACTGTGTTGTAAGCTCAAACCATTGTGACCTTGGTCTCTTTAATGTAACTCCAAAGTGAGGAAGCAGCATGGCAGATTGCCTTTTATACCTGCTTGCCCAGGGTGCACAGGTGACCCTTAGGTCTCCCACAGGTGTGCCCCCTGGTGGCAAGTCTTACATATTAGTGAGGTTTGCATACATAACATCAAGGACTTCCATCGCTACATGAGCAGACCATTAATGGCCGACGCACAGTGCGTTAAAAGACATTTGACTTAACATTGCATGACCTTGCATGACATGAGCATAACGCAGACCGGAGATTATTGTAAGCTTACCATGCTCTAGCACGGGATCTGCATCACCCTTTGTGGTGGCACAGGGGTGGTCACCCACGAATGCCAAGGCACGCTCCTCTAGGCTGCTCAACTCGATGACATCTGCTGGGCCCCCTCCTGTGGCACTCAGGCTTGACGCCTTGGCTAATCTTTTCTTCTGCAGAAGGAAAAGTTACAGCTTTTGCCCGTTTTGCTCATGCTGAGCACACACACATTCACACACACAACTGGCACAGAACCTTTTAGAGTAGTATGGGAGTGCAACAATAAATGTTTACTCACTGTTGTTGACACCACCACAGCGTTCCATCATTTCCGACACTGGTCTCCATCCCGCACTATGCTGCCCACTGAGGACACGGCCTCATCAATCTCCCTCCAAATGCATCTATATTGTGGTGGTGGAGGCTTGCCACGACCATCCCGGGTGAGGTCTTTATGCCAGCGTTCCACCTCACATACAAGCTCCTCCAGCTCATCATCATTAAACCAGGGAGCTCTGGGCTTGGCTCCATCAGACTTCTTGGAAGCTTTTTTTGCACTCATTATAACTTCCCTAGATGGATAGCTGATGATGATTTTGTTTCTCTCTCTCCGGAATATGACCTCTCTGCAACTGGCAGGTGCAAGTGAGTACACAGCTTTTATGAGCACGCGCAGCTGTGCCATCAGCCTCAATCGCGGCAAAAGTGATGTCATCGCCCACTAGAAACTACAAAAAAAAATCGCAAATCTCGCAATGCGCGGTGCACGACCTCCAATATTTGCCGAGTCGAGAGGCCTGCACCTACTGCCCACTGCTGCCGCCGCCCGCTCACACCAACTGACTCCCGCTGCCTGCCGCTGCCGCTGCCGCCGACAGAACCGTGCCAAAACTCCCGCCTGACTGGCCTCAGCGGCAGTGGGCGGCAAAAACGGAAGTTCCGCCTGAGGACCATCAAGAAATGGACGGGTCTTAGCTCTGACCAAGCTCAGGCCCTAAGTATTCCCCGAGCTCTAATGTGCCCCAATCTGTTTTTATTGGTGTTAGTTGAAGGTAGAATGTTTGCTAGGAAACCAGGAGAGCTCTTTGCTTTTCTTAAAATACTATCATGGAAGCTTTTTTGTCCATCTGAGCAGGCAGACTGAGCCTTGGTTTAACGTCTCATCCAAAAGAGACCACCTCTGACAATGCAGCACTCCCACAATGCTGCCCTTAAGTATCATAGTGGATCGTCAACTCTCAACCTCTGACTCAGTAGTTAGAATGCTACCGAGTAAGTCAAGCTAGCACTCCAAAAGTAAATAAAATAAGCTAGAATGCTCAGTATTGAATTAGGATCTGAATATCAAACCATTAAAGTTTCAGTGACTCTAACTATGGATTACATCGGATCATCATCATTGGCTGTCCCTCGAATGAGGATGACTTGCTTCCACGAGAGTTCACAGGGGAACCAGTGGATGTGGTGTATTTGGACTTCCAGAAGGCATTTGACAAGGTGCCATACAAAAGGTTACTGCACAAGATAAAAGTTCACGGGGTTGGGGGTAATATATTAGCATGGATAGAAGATTGGCTGACAAACAGAAAACAGAGAGTCAGGATAAATGGTTCATTCTCTGGTCGGCAATCAGAGTGGGGTGCCGCAGGGATCAGTGCTGGGACCCCAACTATTTACAATTTATATTAACGACTTGGAAGAAGGCACTGAGTGTAACGTAGCCAAGTTTGCTGATGATACAAAGATGGGAGGAAGGGTAATGTGTGAGGAGGACATCAAGAGGCTACAGGAGGACAGAGACAGGCTAAGTGAGTGGGCAAGAATTTGGCAGATGGAATATAATGTTGGAAAATGTGAGGTCATGCACTTTGGCAGAAAAAAAATCAAAGAGCAAGTTATTATTTAAATGGAAAAAGATTGCAAAGTGCTACAGTACAGCGGGACCTGGGGTACTTGTGCATGAAATACAAAAGGATAGTGTGCAGGTACAGCAAGTGATCAGGAAGGCCAATGGAACCTTGGCCTTTATTGTAAAAGGGTTGGAGTATAAAAGCAGGGAAGTCTTGTTACAGCTGTACAGGGTATTGGTGAGGCCACACCTGGAATACTGCGTGCAGTTTTGGTTTCCGTATTTATGAAAGAATATACTTGCTTTGGAGGCAGTTCAGAGAAGGATCACTAGGTTGATCCCGGGGATGAGTGGGTTGACTTATGAGGAAAGGTTGAATAGGTTGGGCCTCTACTCATTGGAATTCAGAAGAATGAGAGGTGATCTTATAGAAACGTATAAGATTATGAGGGGACTTGACAAGATGGATGCAGAGAGGATGTTTCCACTGGTGGGGGAGACTAGAACTAGAGGGCATAATCTTAGGATAAGGGGCTGCCCATTTAGAACCGAGATGAGAAATTTCTTCTCTCAGAGGATTGTAAATCTGTGGAATTCGCTGCCTCAGAGAGCTGTGGAAGCTGGGAGATTAAATAAATTTAAGACAGAAATAGACAGTTTCTTAAATGATAAGGGGATAAGGTGTTATGGGGAGCGGGCAGGGAAGTGGAGCTGTGTCCATGATCAGATCAGCCATGATCTTATTGAATGGCGGAGCGGGCTCAAGGGGCCTTATGGTCTACTCCTGCTCCTATTTCTTATGTTCTTATGTTTCAATGAAGGACCCGATGTTCTAGTCCTGAACTCCAGTTGAGGGGGTGGAAGATGCCTGTGCGTGGATTTTTATTTTAACATGTGGTGACCATTGCACATCAGCCACCACACAGGCTTGACAGAGCTAGGCCTTTATCCAGGATGACTGGAGACCTGCTCTGCTGCACGGACCTAGTGCACACACATATCGCAGTGTGGGCAGGTCCGTGCTGCCCCTGGGCCCTCGGCTCTTCTGGGCCCCATACCCTCATTCGCCGCACCTCCGCCACAATGTTCCAGGGCCTGACGCTACAGCTCTATTTATAGCCTCGACCTGCGGTGGTGTTCTCACACAGGTCGGGGCGGCCCATGATGTTCCAGGGCCCGGTTCTCCAGCTCTATTTATAGCCCCGACCTGCGGTGGTGTTCTCACACAGGTCGGGGCGGCCCATGATGTTCCAGGGCCCGGTTCTCCAGCTCTATTTATAGCCCCGACCTGCGGTGGTGTTCTCACACAGGTCGGGGCGGCCCATGATGTTCCAGAGCCCGGTTCTCCAGCTCTATTTATAGCCCCAAGCTGCGGTGCTGTTCTCACACAGGTCGGGGGGGGGCACATAGGATATAAGGCACAGAAACAGGCATTTGGCTTAATCAGTCAATTTATGCTCCACTCGAGCCTCCTCCCGTCTTTCCTCATCTAAATCTGTCCGCATAACCCTCTATTTCCTTCTCCCCCATATGCTTGTCTGGCCTCCCCTTAAATGCATCTATACTATTAGCTTCAACCACTCCCTGTGGTAGCGAGTTCCACATTCTCACCACTCTTTGAGTAAAAAATGTTCTTCTGAATTCCCTATTGGATTGCTTGGTGACAATCTTATATTGATGGCCTCTAGTTATGCTCTTCCCCACAAGTGGAAACATTCTCTCTGTATCAACTCTATCAAAACCCTTAATAATTTTGAAGACCTCTATTAGGTCACCCCTCAGCCTTCTTTTTTCAAGAGAAAAGAGACCCAGCCTGTTCATGCTTTCCTAATATGTATACCCTTGCATGTCTGGTATCATCCTTGTAAAAATTCTCTGCCCCCTCTCCAGTGCCTCTATATCCTTTTTATAATATGGTGACCGGAACTGTACCTAGTGTGGTCTAACCAAAGTTCGATACAGGTTTAGCATAATTTCCCTACTTTTCAAATCTTTACGTCTAGAAATAAACCCTAGAGCTCGGTTTGCTTTTTTATGGCCTTGCCAACCTGTATCATAACTTTTCGTGATTTGTGTATTTGTATTCTGAGATCCCTTTGTTCCTCTACCCTACCTAGACTCGCACACTCCAAGCAATAAGTGAACTCCCTATTCTTCCTACCAAAATGTAATGCCTCACATTTATCTGTGTTGCACTTCATTTGCCAATTATATGCCCATTCTGCAAGTTTATTAATGTCCTCCTATAATTTGTTGTAGTCCTCCTCAGTATTGACTATCGACCCCAATTCAGTGTCATCCACAAAGTTAGAAATTGTGTTTTTGATTCCAAAGTTTAAAACGTTAATATAAATTGTGAACAACAGTGGTCCCAGCACTGATCCTTGTGGAACACCACTACCCACCTCCTGCCACTGTAAATAGCTCCCTTTTACCCCAGCTCTCTGCTTTTTGTCTTGAAGCCAGCTAGCTATCCATTCTGCTACTTGCTCCCTGACTCCACTTTCTCTGACCTTGTTCATCAGTCTATTAAGAGGTACCATATCAAAGCCTTTTGAAAATCTACATAAATTATATCGACTGCATTAGCATTGTCTACTCTCTCTGTTACCTCTTCAAAAAATTCAATGAGGTTGATTAAGCAAGACTTTCCCTTTTGAAATCCAAGCTGACTATTCATTATTATATTTTTGTTTTTTAGATGTTCTTCTATTTTCTCCTTTAGTAGGGATTCCATTATTTTTCCTACCACCAATATTAAGCTGACTGGTCTGTAATTCCCTGGACATGTTCTATCCCCCTTCTTAAATAATCGTATTACGTTAGCTATCTGCCAGTCCTCTGGCGCTACACCTTTTTCTAACAAATTATTAAATAGGTGTAGTAATGCCTCTGCTATCTCTTTCCTAGATTCTTTTAAAATGCGTGGATGCAATCCATCAAGACCAGGGGTTTTATCCTCTTTGAGTTTGTTTGGTTTATTTAATATATCCCCTCCTTTTATTTTAAATGTACTTATCTCATTACAAATCTCATCATCCAATGTCATGTCCACCTGTTCTATCTCCCTGGTAAATACTGAAGCAAAATAATTATTTAATATTTCTGCCATCTATCGTTACCAGTGGTATTATCCTGTCTATCCCTTAATGGCCCTATTCCCATCCCAACCTTCCTTTTTATTGATGTGCCTATAAAATATTTTATTATTTTGTTTTATGTTCCTTGAACATTTAATTTCATAGTTCCTCTTTGCCTTCCTAATTGTTTGTTTGACTTCTCTCCTAAACATTTTGTATTCTCCCTTATCATGCACTCCCCTGCTGTCTATGTACTTAATTAATGTCTCTTTCCTTACTCTCAATTGTTCCCTTATGGTTTTATTCATCCATGGAGTCTCATTCGCGGTTAGTTTGTTCTTTCCTTTTAGCGGAATATATTGTTCCTGCATTCTGTTAATCACCGTTTTGTTTCCTATTGCCGCTCTACATCATTTTTTGCCAATATTGCCAATATTTTTGCCCATTTTATTTTCCCAAGTTCTATTCTCAGCCCTAGTTTAGTTCCTTTAAAACTTAGGCCTTTATACAAGGATTTTATTATTTCTCCATTTTTATATTAAAGGAATATTTTTTTCTTTTATTGAGAAGCTGCGGTAAAGGGTCAAGGGTCCACATGTAGTAGGAAAGGAGAGGAGATGAGATAAATCAAGTAATGGTTAGGAATGCCAAGCTTGGATTCAAAATTCTTGAGGGAGGTAAGGAGTTCCATAGTTTGAGGTCCTAGAAAAACTGAAATAGAATAGGAGACATTGGAATGAGTCTTGATTTCAATGAGGACACAGGGAGGAGGAAGAGTTTGTAGAATTTAGTATTTGAAGGATGAAGGATGGAAAGTTTAGAAGAGAAATTACCATGATATCAATAAAACTGAGTCAAAAATGAAAGATTGTGCAAGAGAAAGAGGCTGTAAATTAGAGGTGAAGGCAGATAGTACTCCTGCTGTCGAGCTTCTCCTCATACCCTGCCAAGGAGTGCGAGGGAAGTATTGATTAGGGAAATTTGGGACGATACTCAGTAAACTCAGCTCCCACGTTATCATCTCGCTAGCTGTGCCAAGTTCACATTAGTGGTGCAAAGAAGGGGATCGTCCATGTTAAATTTACCACTTCTTTTCTGCCAGACAGGTATTTGGAAGTTGGGCGAATAACTCGGTTTTGGCTAGATTTCCACGAACCAAATTCCTTCACTGTTTAAAATAAAAACAGAAAATGCTGGAAATATTCAGCAGGTCAGGCAGCATCTGTGCAGAGAGAAACAGAGTTAACGTTTCATAGAATCATAGAAACATAGAAAAAAGGTGCCGGAAAAGGCCATTCGGCCCTTCGACCCTGCACCACCATTCAATAAGACCATGGCTTATCATTCACCTCTGTACCCCTTTCCTGCTTTCTCTCCATACCCCTTGATCCCTTTAGCTGTAAGGGTCATATCCAACTCCCTCTTGAATATATCCAATGAACTGGCATCAACAACTCTCTGCGGAAGAGAATTCCGCAGGTTAACAACTCTCTGCGTGAAGAAGTTTCTCCTCATCTCAGTCCTAAATGGCTTACCTCTTATGCTTAGACTGTGACCACTGGTTCTGGACTTCCCCAACATCGGGAACATTCTTCCTGCATCTAACCTGTCGAGTCCCGTCAAGATTTTATGTTTCTATGAGATCCCCTCTCCAGTGAATACAGGCCCAGTCTATCCAGTCTCTCCTCATATGTCAGTCCTGCCATCCCGGGAATCAGTCTGGTGAACCTTCGCTGCACTCCCTCAATAGCAAGAACGTCCTTCCTCAGATTAGGAGACCAAAACTGAACACAATATTCCAGGTGAGGCCTCACCAAGGTCCTCTACAGCTGCAGCAAGACCTCCCTGCTCCAATACTCAAATCCCCTAGCTATGAAGGCCAACATGCCATTTGCCTTCTTCACCGCCTGCTGCACCTGCATGCCAACCTTCAATGACTGATATACCATGACACCCATGTCTCGTTGCACCTCCCCTTTTCCTAATCTGCCACCATTCAGATAATATTCTGCCTTCATGTTTTTTCCACCAAATTGGATAACCTCACATTTATCCACATTATACTGCATCTTCCAATCATTTGCCGACTCACCTACCCTGTCCAAGTCATCGTGCAGCCTTTTAGCATCCTCCTCACAGCTCACACCGCCACCAGCTTAGTGTCATCTGCAAACTTGGAGATATTACTTTCAATTCCTTCATCTAAATCATTGATGTATATTGTAAATAGCTGGGGTCCCAGCACTTAGCCCTGCGGGACCCCACTAGTCACTGCCTGCCATTCTGAAAAGGACCCGTTTATCCCCACTCTCTGCTTCCTGTCTGCCAAACAGTTCTCTATCCACGTCAATACATTAACCCAATACCATGTGCTTTAATTTTACATACCAATCTCTTGTGTGGGACCATGTCAAAAGCCTTTTGAAAGTCCAAATACACCACATCCACTGGTTCTCTCTTGTCCACTCTACTAGTTACATCTTCAAAAAATTCTAGGAGATTTGTCAAGCATGATTTCCCTTTCATAAATCCATGCTGACTAGGACCGATCCTGTCACTGCTTTCCAAATGCGCTGCTATGACATCTTTAATAATTGATTCCAACATTTTCCCCACTACTGATGTCAGGCTAACCGGTTTATAATCAGTTCCTATGGAGTGGAGGGTAGCCAATGTAACCCCACTTTTTAAAAAAGGAGGGAGAGAGAAAACAGGGAATTATAGACCGGTCAGCCTGACATCGGTAGTAGGTAAAATGATGGAATCAATTATTAAGGATGTCATAGCAGTGCATTTGGAAAGAGGTGACATGATAGGTCCAAGTCAGCATGGATTTGTGAAAGGGAAATCATGCTTGACAAATCTTCTGGAATTTTTTGAGGATGTTTCCAGTAGAGTGGATAAGGGAGAACCAGTTGATGTGGTATATTTGGACTTTCAGAAGGCGTTCGACAAGGTCCCACACAAGAGATTGATGTGCAAAGTTAGAGCACATGGGATTGGGGGTAGTGTACTGACATGGATTGAGAACTGGTTGTCAGACAGGAAGCAAAGAGTAGGAGTAAATGGGTACTTTTCAGAATGGCAGGCAGTGACTAGTGGGGTACCGCAAGGTTCTGTGCTGGGGCCCCAGCTGTTTACACTGTACATTAATGATTTAGATGAGGGGATTAAATGTAGTATCTCCAAATTTGCGGATGACACTAAGTTGGGTGGCAGTGTGAGCTGCGAGGAGGATGCTGTGAGGCTGCAGAGCGACTTGGATAGGTTAGGTGAGTGGGCAAATGCATGGCAGATGAAGTATAATGTGGATAAATGTGAGGTTATCCACTTTGGTGGTAAAAACAGAGAGACAGACTATTATCTGAATGGTGACAGATTAGGAAAAGGGGAGGTGCAAAGAGACCTGGGTGTCATGGTACATCAGTCATTGAAGGTTGGCATGCAGGTGCAGCAGGCGGTTAAGAAAGCAAATGGCATGTTGGCCTTCATAGCAAGGGGATTTGAGTACAGGGGCAGGGAGGTGTTGCTACAGTTGTACAGGGCATTGGTGAGGCCACACCTGGAGTATTGTGTACAGTTTTGGTTTCCTAACCTGAGGAAGGACATTCTTGCTATTGAGGGAGTGCAGCGAAGGTTCACCAGACTGATTCCCGGGATGGCGGGACTGAACTATCAAGAAAGACTGGATCAACTGGGCTTGTATTCACTGGAGTTCAGAAGAATGAGAGGGGACCTCATAGAAACATATAAAATTCTGACGGGGTTAGACAGGTTAGATGCAGGAAGAATGTTCCCAATGTTGGGGAAGTCCAGAACCAGGGGTCACAGTCTAAGGATAAGGGGTAAGCCATTTAGGACCGAGATGCGGAGGAACTTCTTCACCCAGAGAGTGGTGAACCTGTGGAATTCTCTACCACAGAAAGTTGTTGAGGCCAATTCACTAAATATATTCAAAAAGGAGTTAGATGAGGTCCTTACTGCTAGGGGGATCAAGGGGTATGGCGAGAAAGCAGGAATGGGGTACTGAAGTTGAATGTTCAGCCATGAACTCATTGAATGGCGGTGCAGGCTAGAAGGGCCGAATGGCCTACTCCTGCACCTATTTTCTATGTTTCTATGTTTCTATAATTCCCCGTTTACTCTCTCCCTCCTTTCTTAAAAAATGGTGTTACATTAGCTACCCTCCAGTCCATAGGAACTGGTCCAGAGTCCATAGACTGATGGAAAATGATCACCAATGCATCCACTATTTGTAGGGTCACTTCCTTAAGTACTCTGGGATGCAGACTATCAGGCCCCGGTAATTTATCGGACTTCAATCCCATCAATTTCCCTTACACAATTTCCCGCCTAATAAGGATTTCCTTCAGTTCCTCCTTCTCGCTAGACCATCGGTCCCCTAGTGTTTCCGGAAGGTTATTTGTGTCTTCCTTCGTGAACACAGAACCAAAGTATTTGTTCAATTGGTGTGCCATTTCTTTGTTCCCTATTATAAATTCACCTGATTATGACTGCAAGGGACCTACGTTTGTCATCACTAATCTTTTTCTCTTCACATATCTATAGAAGCTTTTGCAGTCAGTTTTTATGTTCCCAGGGAGCTTCCCCTCATACTCCATGTTCCCCCTCCTAATTAAACCCTTTGTCCTCCTCTGCTGAATTCTAAATTTCTCCCAGTCCTCAGATTTACTGCTTTTTCTGGCCAATTTATATGCCTCTTCCTTGGATTTAACACTATCCCTAATTTCCCTTGTTAGCCACGGTTGAGCCACCTTCCACATTTTATTTTTACTCCAGACAGGGATGTACAATTGTTGAAGTTGATCCATGTGATCTTTAAATGTTTGCCATTGCCTATCCACCGTCAACCCTTTAAGTATCATTCGCAAGTCTATTCTAGCCAATTCACGTCTCATACCATCGAAGTTGTCTTTCCTTCAGTTCAGGACCCTCGTCTCTGAATTAACTGTGTCACTCTGCATCTTAATAAAGAATTCTACCATATTATGGTCACTCTTCCCCAAGGGGCCTCGCATAATAAGATTGCTAATTAGTCCTTTCTCGTTACACATCACCCAGTCTAGGTTGGCCAGCCCTCTAGTTGGTTCCTCGACATATTGATCGAGAAAACCATCCCTAATACACTCCAGGAAATTCTCCTCCACCGTACTGCTACCAGTTTGTTTAGCCCAATCTATATGTAGATTAAAGTCGCCCATGATAACTGCTGTACCTTTATTGCACGCATCCCTAATTTCTTGTTTGATGCTGCCCCCAACCTCACTACTACTGTTTGGTGGTCTGTACACAACTCCCAATAGCATTTTCTGCCCTTTGGTATTCCGCAGCACTACCCATACCGATTCCACATCATCCAAGCTAATGTCCTTCCTTCCTATTGCGTTAATTTCTTCTTGAACCAGCAACGCTAACCCCCCCCCGTTCTTTTCCTTTCTGTTTATCCTTCCTGAATGTTGAATACACCTGGATGTTGAGTTCCCAGTTTTGGTCACCCTGGAGCCATGTCTCCATAATCCCAATTATATCATATTCATTAATAGCTGCCTGCGCAGTTAATTCATCCACCTTATTACGAATACTCCTCGCATTGAGGCACAGAGCCTTCAGGCTTGTCTTTTTAACACACTTTGTCCCTTTAGACTTTTGCTGTAATGTGGCCCTTTTTGCTTTTTGCCTTGGGTTTCTCTGCCCTCCACTTTTACTTTTCTTCTTTCTATCTTTTGCTTTTGCCCTCATTTTACTTCCCTCTGTGTCTCTGCATAGGTTCCCATCCCCCTGCCATATTAGTTTAACCCCTCCCCAACAGCATGAGCAAACACTCCCCCTCGGACATTAGTTCCAGTCCTGCCCAGGTGCAGACCGTCCGGTTTGTATTGGTCCCACCTCCCCTAGGACCGGTTCCAATATCCCAGGAATTTGACTCCCTCCCTCCTGCATCACTCCTCAAGCCATGTATTCATCTTAGCTATCCTGCAATTCCTACTCTGACTAGCACGTGGCACTGGTACCAATCCTGAGATTACTACCTTTGAGGTTCTGCTTTTTAATTGAACTCCGAGCTCCCTAAATTCAGCTTGTAGGACCTCATCCCATTTTTTACCTATATCGTTGGTACCTCGATGACCCTTCATCAGAACCTTCTTCCACTGTTTATTTGGCCAGAAAAGTTGTTTCCACTCAACATGGAAAACTCTTAATTTAACTAATTATTAGGATATAGATCCAACCTAACCAGGAATCTTCCAGATCGTCCTATACAATGAAAGCCTAAAATGAAAATTTTCTTCAAAACCTATCCTTACATTAATATAACGCATTGTATGGCTTTTTTTCCTAATACAAATACTTGCAGTGATAACGCAAAGACTTGTATTCATTATTGAGGCCTGCAGTTTATACTATGGACCATATTGATATTATCACAGCTTTAAGTGGAAAGATAATTTTGGAAATTCTGGCAAAAGTGATACAATATTTTAGATGCGCTTGTGAAATATACTCTATATCACGTGCAGGACTCACAGGACAAGAGAGCCAGATGGGCCCGGAATTTCCAATGAGAATAATGATGAGCATATCAGCGCTCACCGTTATAATGGAGGAAATCTGACAGCAACTTCTGGAGTACGCACATATGCAGTTAAACACGGAAATCCAGAAGGTGCTGTCAGAGATACCCCTCTCCTCCACATGGTGCATTGAAATGACTGCAATGGCGTGAACTTGGGGTCCACTAGTTCCGCATTAAAAATGGCTGAAAAAATTAGGACTTGTGCATTGAGATGTAAGTGAATTTTTAATGACTTGATAAGTGTAATCTTAGGTAATATTGTGTAATTTACCTGGGCACCTCAATGCTGTGGAACACTGATAGCACAACTGTCAAAATAAATTTGTGCATGGTCCCTTTAAGGAAACCGCTGATGACGCATCATAAAATGACATCATTAGACCCGCTTCCTTCAATTGGCTGGGAAAAGCGCTGGCCAGTCTTAACAAGCCCAATCAACATAAATTCATTTCAAAGAGCATGCTTGGGCCAGCGGCGAAGCCGGGACCCACCACTGACCCCGGCCACACTGGATCCGCCAAGGTAGGGGAATTCGTGGCCTGTGTGTCTCATTGAGGATTCTCCAATCTGATTGGTTGAAGAGCCTCGCTGTTGCTTGACCTGCTCACACGTGCCACAGATCTCCTGTGGAGGGCGCCATGCTGAAACAGACGGCGGATTTGGGGAAATCTCTGCTGACAAGCCCACAAAACTCTATAGGCAATTGTCAGCGAGGTGAATGGCAAGCGCCGTTCCTTCGCTGCTGAGAGCAAAATTCGGGCCATGATTCCAAGATCCTGTTTCAAGTTACACATTGATGATCATTTGCAACTTTTACATAGAAACCTATTAAGGCCAAGAAAAGGAGAAATGGAAAGGAGAAATGGGACAAAAGAGTAATCAATACAAATACTTCTTGAGCAAACAATATAGAAAGCTTTTATGATCGTGAATAAAAAAAGTATCTAAGTTATAAACTTGATATATAAATATTCATTACGCAAATATTAACCTTATGAAAATCAATGAGCACATTTGCATGCAGTAATATTATACTAGAATTTACTACTGGCAATATTAGTGAATGAACAACAAGTTGCATTTATAAATAGCACCTTTAACACATTAATTGTCCCAAGGTGTTTCACAGGAACATTATCAAACAAAATTTGACACTGTGTCATGTAAGGAGACAGTAGGATAAATTAGGATAAATGTCCAAAAGCTTGGTCAATGAGGTAGATTTTAAGGAGCGTCTCAAACGAGGAGACAGAGGTGGAGAGGTGGAGAAGTTTAGGGAGGGAATTCCAGAGCTTAGGACCTAGGCAGCTGAAGGCACTGTCGCCAATGGTGGAGTGAAAAAATTCGAGGCTGTGCAAGAGGTCAGAATTGGAGAAGCGCAGAGGTCTCAGAGGATTGTAGGGCTGGAGGACGTTACAGAGATAGGGAGGGGCGAGGCAATGGAGGGATTTGAAAACAAGGATGAGAATTTTAAAATCAAGGTGTTGCCAGACTAGAAGCCAATGTAGGTCAGCAAGTACAGGGGTGGATGGGTGAACTGGACTTGATGCGAGTTAGGATACGGGCAGCAGAGTTTTAGATGAGCTCAGGTTCACGGAGGGTGCAAGATGTGAGGCCAGCCAGGAGAGCATTGGAATAATCGAGTCTAGAGGTAACAAAGGCATGAATGAAGGTTTCAGCAGCAGATGAGCTGAGGCAGGGGTGGAGATGGGCGATGTTAAGGAGGTAGAAGTAGGCGGTCTTCCTGATGGAGAGATTATATGGGGTTGGAAGCTCAGCTCAGGGTCAAGGTTGGGAATGGTCTTGTTCAGCCTCAGACAGTGTCCAGAGAGTCGGTTGCTATGGAATGGAGTTTGTGGCTGTTCTGTATTAATGCTTGGGGATCACCAGACACCAGAGGGCACTGCGGTCGGAGGTCATCAGGCTGTACGCATGTGGCATGTGTGCTTGGTCAGCTGTATATAAGCTGGATGTCTTTGTCACGCTGGCACTCTTGGGCTGGAATAAAGATGGATCAGGTTGCACCTGAGTGAGTTTACAGTAACCAGACTCTTGAGTCATTACAATTGGCGATGAAGTAATTTAAGAACCTTCGCATGCACAATGGATATGGTTGGAATCCTGGAGAGATTCATGGAGGGCGAGGATTGGGCAGATTTTGTTGACCGCCTGGATCAGTATTTTGTGGCCAACGGCATGGAGGCAGAGGCTGAATCAGTTAAGCGCAGGGCAGTTCTCCTCACCCTTTGTGGTCCGAAAATTTACGGCCTCATGAAGATTCTTCTCTCGCCTGTACGTACGGTGGAAAAAGGGTACGAGGAATTGTGTATGTTGGTGGGTAACCATCTGAAGCCACAAGAGGGGATCATCATATTACACTACCATTTCTACACACATGTTTGTGCTGAGGGCCAGCACGTGTCGGGATTTGTCACCAACCTGCGACGTCTTGTTGAGCCGTGTAAGTTCGGGAACATGCTGGAAGACATGCTGCGTGATGTCTTCGTGATAGGCATCAGTGATGATGCGATCCTCAGGAAGCTGTTGGCTACAGAGACGCTGGATTTGAAAAAGGCTATCGTGACTGCCCAGGCATGCATGATGACGGATGATAATTTGAGGCAGATATTGTGGTGTATGTAGCACACAAATCACTGACTCCACACGGTCTGGTGTTGATATAACTGCTGTGACCTTTGTCCTTTATTGTTCGGCTCCAGAGTCCCTCTCAGGTGTGGTGGACAGCCTTTTATACTCTGTCTTGCAGGTACTTTCAGGTCTCCCACCACAGCGCCCTCTGTGGTACACCATTGTACTTATACATTTAATGTACCTGGACAATACATAACATCTCACTCTCCCCCCAGTTCCAAAAGCCATTGCCGATGACCTTGGCCTTGTTCGTCCTGGTTGATTTGTGAGTGAGTCCATGACCATCCACTTCCCTCTTCTCCCCCGTGTGGAGGATCCGGTGCAAGCACGTGGTATTTGCAGTCCTTGCATGGGTGATAAGGTACACGAGCATAACCTCCAACACAAAGCAGGTATACATAGACGGTACATTTGTATGGTACATATTATATGTGGTACAGATGTTATGTCAAAAGGTTGCAGATACACTGAACAGTTATTTAATCCCAGCTCCTCTGGGTGAGGTATGGTGGTGGTACACAGCCCCTTTTTGCCCGAGGTAACGGGCTGCGCTGAGACAGGGTATCGCAACTGGTGCGTTGCCTCTGTTCTCATGAAGTAGTCGCCTTAGCAGCCACTGAACCATTGCATGAATCACCTTAATCGAAAATCGCATTAGCCCATTGGTAATGTTTGTCACGGATCCATATCCCTTTTACTTGAACCTCATGGTATTAACTCTTTTTGTAATTCATATCCATAATTTTTAACACAGTAACCATTCAGCATTAAAATATTAATTCTTATCATAAATCCGTCATCCTACATTCACATAGCTCATTTAGACTCGCTCTTGCCTTACAAAAGTCTCTTTGTGGGACCGCCAATGGTGTAAGGCCCTTTTAAGACTCCCGGGTGCATTTCCCTTTTAAGGCACCATCTTGTGGTTCCCATGAGGCTTCCCTTTGGCGCCGCCATTTTAGGTGCTCTGCTGGCCTTTGTCTGCAGAGCTCCGTTGCCATGAGCATCTTGAGCTTACTGGCGAAGAAAGAACAAAAGGGACAAGGAAGAAAGGAAGGGGAAAAAAATGGCCCAGAGCAACCCATCTTGGCAGAAGTGGCTCCCTGAACTTCATCAGTCACAGTCCTTGTGAGTCCCTCCATACTTGCTGCCGCATCCGCCGCTCTGGCTTGCGTTCTCCCGAGTCACGCTAGCTGCCGCCGCAGCCTCCGCTCCCGCCGTTGTCTCCGCACTTGCCGCCTCTCCTGTGGCCGCCGTAGCCGCCTCTCCTTCGGCTGCCATGGCCGCCACCATCGCAGCCGCTACCGCCGCCTGATTTTTCCTCTGCTAGGGCCCCCCGGATCCGCCGGCCATCGATGGACCTCCCGCTCACCGCCCGCAGCGCCCCGCTGACCCGCACCCCAACAATTAGCCCGCACCTACAAAACTGCTCTTCCAGGGTCTGCTCACCTGTGGAGGCTGAGGCTGCAGGATTGCTTGAGATCAGGAGTTCTGGGCTGCTGCCGCCTGTGTGTGGATTTAGGCTTCAGCTCCAGCTCGATCGGCGCTGCTCTTTGGGAACCCGGGGGACGACGGTCTGTGGAGGAATGAAGTTTTCTCAGCTCCCACGGACCTTGCCCATCCATCTTCTGTTGAGGAGCGTTGGCCCATCGCCTGCAATAACCCACAAAGGTAAACCGTGCGTCTCACCCCCGTGAGATACCTGCACATCCGCTCTGCCAAGAACAGGTATCAGTTACTTCGTGTAGGTACGCAGCTTTGCCGTGACCGGGACCAGCTTGGGTCGTGCAGCTGGGTTGACCCACAGTTTATCGAAAGTTCTCTGACTCATCAACGACAGACCCAATCCCGTATCCACTGCCATGCTCACTGGGACTCCGTTAATTTTTACTTCCATTATCACTGGGGGCGAATCATCAGTACACATATACAGTCCCAACAGACAATGGGTCACAGAACCCTGCTGCCACTCTGGATTGTTCCAGAAAATGGCCCCGTGCTTTTGGGAAGGAGCTGGCTAGCTGAGATGAACTGGAAATGGGGGGATGTGCACGCCATTTCATCTGTGGAGCGAAGCTCATGCTCACAGGTACTACAAAATTTCGGGTCACTGTTACAACCCGGTTTCGGAACGTTCAAGTGCACAAAAGTAGTTATACGCATCTCCCCGGACGCCAGACCAGTGCACCACAAAGCCAGACTGGTGCCGTACGTGATGCATGAGAAAATAGAGAGAGTGAACTGGACAGGCTGCTCAGAGAGGGCATAATTTCACCCATTGAATTCAGTGACTGGGCAAGTCCCATTGTTCCTATCCTTAAAGTGGACGGCTCGGTTAGGATCTGCGGTGACTACAGAGCCACCATCAACCGGGTGTCCTTGCAGGACTAATAACCGCTCCCGAGGGCGGAGGACCTTTTTGCCACGTTGGCTGGTGGCAAGCTGTTCACTAAATTGGACCTCACTTCGGCCTACATGACTCAGGAACTGGCTGAAGAATCCAAGCTTCTGACCACCATCACGACGCACAAGGGTTTATTCATCTACAACAGGTGTCCTTTTGGCATCCGTTCGGCGGCCGCCATCTTCCAGAGAAACATGGAAAGCTTGCTGAAATCCATTCCCAGCACAATCGTATTCCAGGACGACATCCTAACAACGGGTCGAGACACCGAGGAACACCTCCACAACCTGGAGGAGGTGCTACGCCGACTGGACCGGGTAGGCCTGCAGCTGAAGAAGCCCAAGTGTGTGATTTTGGCCCCAGAGGTCGAGTTTTTGGGCAGGAGAGTTGCCACAGACGGGATCCGGCCTACCGAATCCAAAATGGAGGCGATCTGTCGTGCGCCCCGGCCCGGCAACACATAGGATTTGCGATCATTCCTGGGACTTTTGAACTATTTCGGGAACTTCCTGCCGAACTTAAGCACATTGTTGGAGCTATTACATGTGCTCCTGCGTAAGGGTTGCGAATGGTTTTGGGGGGACTGTCCAGAACGGGCTTTCAACAGGGCGCGGAACCTGCTTTGTTCTAACAAACTGTTAACGTTGTATGACCCGTATAAAAAAATAGTTTTAACATGCGATGCATCATCATACGCGGTTGGGTGTGTGTTGCAGCAGGGTAATGGAGACGGTCAACTCCAACCGGTCGGTTATGCCTCCAGGTCGCTCTCCCAGGCAGAGCGCGGGTACGGCATGGTCGAAAAGGAAGCACTCGCTTGCGTTTATGGTGTGAAAAAAATGCACCAATACCTTTTCGGCAGACCGTTCGAGTTAACTTCTCTGTTGTCCGACAGCAAGGTGGTCAATGCAAATGCATTAGCTCGCATACAGTGATGGGCTCTCATGCTGGCTGCGTATGACTACATTATACGGCACCGGCCAGGCACCGAAAACTGCGCTGATGCGCTCAGCAGGCTTCCCCTGGCCACCACCAAGGGGGTGGCGGAGTAAAGCGCTGAGATGGTCATGGCCGTTGAGGCTTTTGACACCGCAGGCTCCCCATCACAGCCCACCAGATCAAACTCTGGACCAACAGGGACCCCCTCCTATCCATGATAAAGAAATGTGTCCTGACGGGGTTTGGGCGCCCACGCACGGGGCGTGCCCCGAAGAGGTCAGACCGTTTCAGAGACGGATGGATGAGCTCTCCATCCAAGCCGACTGCCTGCTATGGGGCAGCCGAGTGGTCATGCCCCAGAAGGGGAGTGAAGCATTCATCAGGGAACTCCACAGCAAGCACCCTGGCATCGTGTTAATGAAGGCCATTGCCCGGTCACATGTATGGTGGCCGGGATTGACTCAGACCTGGAACACTGGGTTCGCAGGTGCACGACTTGTGTCCAGCTGGGCAACGCCCCCAGGGAGGCCCCGCTCAGCCCGTGGCCCTGGCCCACCAAGCCTTGGTCACACCTTCACGTGGACTATGCGGGCCCGTTCATGGGAAAAATGTTCTTGATAATTGTCGATGCATACTCGAAATGGATCGAGTGCATCATATTAAACTCGTGCACGACATCCATCACCGTGGAGAGCCTACGCACTATTTTCGCGACCCACGGCTTACCGGACATTCTGGTCAGCGACAATAGCCCATGTTTCACCAGCCATGAATTCCAGGAGTTTATGTCGGGTAATGGCATCAAACATGTCCAGACGGCGTCGTTCAAGTCGGCTTCCAATGGCCAGGCAGAACGTGCGGTCCAAGTCATGAAGCAAGGCATGCTCCGCATCCAAGGACCCTCTCTGCAGTACCGCCTATCGCGCCTCCTGCTGGCATATAGGTCCCGGCCGCACTCGCTCACGGGACTCCTCATGAAACGTATGCTCAAAACGCGGCTGTCCCTCATCCACCCAACCCGGGCAGACATTGTTGAGGGCAAGCGCCAGTCCCAAACCGAGTGCCACGATCGTAACTCAAGGGAGAGGTGTATAGAAATGGATGATCCGGTATTTGTACTTACCCATGCATTGGGACCCAAGTGGCTGGAGGGCACCATAATTGGTAACGAGGGAAACAGGGTCATAGTGGTCAGACTGAATAATGGGCAGATATGCCGCAAACACTTGGACCAAGTAAAGAAAAGATTCAGCATAGACACCGATGAACATGAAGAAGAGCATGAGATGTCAACCACACCACTGCCAGTGGACAAGCAACAAGGCCAGCATGCACAGTCCCTGCGGCCAGCCCGGACAGGCCGGAATCACCTCAGGTGACAGAAACGCATGCCAAGGCTCAGGAACCAGAGCCTCAACTGCGGCGCTCCACGAGAGAGCGTCGACCACCTGATAGACTTAACCTTTGAGTCAAAAAGACATGAGGGGGAGATGATGTCATGAATGTAACCAGCATACTACTGTAAACCTTATACAATTGTAACCCTCATGTAACCACTACATACTGTACATACTTACTAGAAATGCAAACCTTGACCACAGGGGGTGTACTTGTGGGAGACACTCCTTACCTGGAGATTCAGGTATATAAGGGGAGGTCCCTCGCAGGGCCAGCACTCCTTGGTCCCGGTAATAAAGGTGAAGGTCACAGAGTGACTGTGTCTGCAGTACGTGCCTCGTGTGATTATGTTTAAGAGTTAAGGACTCAACAGATCATTTGCTTGGTGCTGCAAGTCGAGGTCATATGTGCCCGGCTGATGGTGATGGCTTTTGGCAGGGTGACTGTGGGTTCAGTGGCTAGCAGCTTGTGAAGGAGGCCCTCATGGCCAATCCCCATAATGAAAACGTCCCGCAAAGCCTCGTCAAGGTGTGCGCCAAAATCACACGGTGCTGCGAGTCTCCTGAGGTCCGCAGCATATTTGGTGACATCCTGGCCCTCAGGTGATGGTAGAATTTGTATCTGGCCGCGAGGATGCTCTCCTTTGGTTTCATCTGGTCACGAATGAGTGCGACCAGCTCCTCATATGACTTGTCCTTGGCGCTCGCGGGTGCCAGCAAATCCCTGACGAGACAGTAAACCTCATCGCCACAACTGGAAAGCAATATCGCCTTACGCTTCTCTCTCAGTGCGTCCGTGTGCCCCGTCAGGTCATTTGCTGTGAAGTAGTACTCGAGCCTTTCCGTAAAGGCCTCCCAATCATTGCCCATGGTAAAATCCTTTAGCGAGCCCAGAGTAGCCATGGTTGCGTGGAGTTCATCTGCGTCCTCGTTGCCAATGTGGTGTATGTAGCACACAAATCACTGACTCCACACGGTCTGGTGTTGTAATAACTGCAGTGACCTTTGTCCTTTATTATTCGGCTCCAGAGTCCCTCTCAGGTGTGGTGGGCAGCCTTTTATACTCTGTCTTGCAGGTACTTTCAGGTCTCCCACCACAGCGCCCTCTGTGGCGCACCATTGTACTTATACATTTAACGTACCTGGACAATACATAACAGATATCATCGACGAGACAGAGTTCCACGGCAAGTACTGTAAACAAGATGGCTTCATCTTCGGGCAGCACTGCTTACGTGAAACCTGCCGCTGCTCAGAGCCCGCCAACTGGTTCTATCCAGATTTCACCCTGTTTGCGTTGTGGGGGCAATCATCGGCCTCATCAATGTCGGTTTAGACAATTCTCATGCAATGGATGTTCAAAAGTGGGGCATCTTCACAGGATGTGTCTACAACAGAACAAGGGTGGTGCAGCTCACCATGTGGTTGATGAGGACCAGTTCAGTGATAGCCCGGATACGGAACCCGAGGAGGAAGTGAATGGACTGTATTCGTTCCTGAGCAAGAGCCAGCCCATAGTCGTTAATGTGAAGCTGAATGGCGTAACTGTATATTTGGAGCTGGACACGGGTGCGAGCCAGTCGATAATGAGTCAAAGGACATTCGACAAGCTGTGGGACACTAAGGCTGCGAAACCGAAGCTGAGTCCAGTCAATGCCAAGTTGCGTACTTACACTAAGGAACTCATACCGGTGCTCGGCAGTGCAGCAATCGAGGTGTCATATGACGGTGTGGTTCATGAGCTACCAGTATGGATCGTCCCAGGTAATGGTCCAACGCTGTTCGGCAGGAATTGGCTCGAGAAAATCAAGCTGAACTGGAATGATGTCAAGATGTTGTCCTTGGTGGATGATACTTCGTGTGCTCAAGTATTGAAAAAGTTTCCTTCTTTGTTTGAACTGGGCATTAGTAATTTTACGGGAGCCAAGGTGCAGATTCACCTGGACTCCAATGCAAGGCCTGTCTATCCCAAAGCTCGGTCTGTTCCGTACATGATGAGGGAGAAGGTTGAAATTGAGCTTGACAGACTCCAGCGTGAAGGGATCATATCACCGGCCGAGTTTAACGAGGGGCTAGTCCCATTGTTCCTGTGTTGAAGAGTGATGGCACTGTCAGGATTTGTGGAGACCGATTTTCGAAACAGGATCAGTATCCGTTACCGAGGTCTGATGACCTGTTGGCCATGCTAGCTGGTGGAAAGTCGTTCACTAAACTGGATCTGACATTGGCCTATATGACCCAGGAGCTTGTCGACACTTCAAAGAAACTCACCTGCATCAACACTCATAAAGGACTGTTCGTTTACAACAGGTGTCCTTTCGGGATTCGTTCAGCTGCAGCCATATTTCAGAGGAATATGGAAAGTTTACTGAAGTCCATTCCTAGAGCTGTCATGTTTCAAGATAACATTCTGGTCACAGGTCGCAACACTGCTGAACATCTGAACAATCTTGAAGAAGTCCTACAGCATCTGGACAAAGTGGGACTCAGGCTGAAACGCTCAAAGTGTGTATTCATGGTACCTGAAGTCGAATTCCTCAGGAGGAAGACTGCTGTTAATGGCATAAGGCCCACTGATTTGAAAACCGAGGCCATCAAAAATGCACCCAAGTCTCAGAATGTGATGGAACTGCGTCGTTCCTTGGGCTACTCAACTACTTTGGTAATTTCTTACCCAGATTGAGCACTTTATTAGAGCCACTGCATGTGTTACTACGAAAAGGCGACAACTGGGTCTGGGGTCCGTCTCAAGATACAGCCTTTGAGAAAGCCAAGAATCTGCTATGTTCAAACAAGTTGCTTGTTCATTATGAGCCATGTAAGCATCTTGTATTGGCCTGTGATGCTTCATCATATGGGGTTGGCTGCCTACTCCAACAAGCAAATTAATTGGGCAAGCTACAACCTGTTGCTTATGTTTCGAGAAGTCTGTCTAGAGCATAAAGAGCTTACAGTATGTAGAGAAAGAAGCTTTGGCCTCTGTGTATGGGGTAAAAAAAATCTCCAGTATCTGTTTAGTCTTCGTTTTGAACTAGAAACAGATCACAAGCCACTCGTTTCATTGTTTGCGGAAAGCAAAGGTATTAATACCAATGCATCATCCTGCATTCAAAGGTGGGCGCTGACATTGTCTGCCTATGATTACGTCATCTGTCATAGACCTGGTACTGAGAATTGTGCCGATGCACTGAGTCATCTGCCCTTACCCACAACTGAAATGGAGACGGCTCAACCTGCAGCTAAGTAAAGTCCCAGCGGAATCTCAGCTGAGTCTTTGGTCGTGGCCATCCAAACCATGGTCGAGGATCCACATTGATTTTGCGGGCCCGTTCCTAAGAAAGATGTTTTTTGTCATAATAGATGCATATTCTAAGTGGATAGAGTGTGTTATTATGTCATCCAGCGCGTCTACAGCTACTATTGAGAGACTTCGTATCATATTTGGTACTCATGGTTTGCTTGACATTGTTGTGAGTGACAATGGATCTTGCTTCACAAGTCTTAAGTTCCAGGAGTTCATGGAACTCAAACATCAAACATGTGAGATCAGCTCCATTCAAGCCTGCTTCTAATGATCAAGCAGAGAATGCCGTTCAAACGATCAAGCAAAGTATGAAACGTGTAACTCAGGGCTCACTGCAGAGACGGTTGTCATGTATATTGCTCAGTTACCGGTTAAGACCTCATACGCTTACTCGGGTTCCTCCTGCTGAACTACTGATGAAGAGAAATCTCAAGACCAGGCTTTCTCTTGTTCATCCTGATTTGAATGATCTTGTTGAAAACAGACGTCAAAGTCAGCAATGGTTTCATGATCGTGTTGCCGTGTCACGTGACATCTCGGTCAACGATCCGGTTTATGTACTGAACTATGATCAAGATCCAAAGTGCATTGCTGACAATGTTACAGCCAAGGAGGGAAACAGAGTGTTTATTGTCGTGCTCAAGAATGGGCAAACATGCAGGAAACACCTTGACCAGGTTAAACTGCGGCACATGGATGAACTGGAACCGAGTGAGGAAGATGCAGTCAGTGAGCAATTGATAGAGAATTCTAACAGGCTGCATTTAGACAAGTTGAGAAAACACAGACTCCAATGACTACGTGCAATTCAGCATGTTGCATTAAGTCATCAATCAACTTGACATTTTAGGACCTTGGGTAGCGAGCCAATTAAAAGGTTAAAAGACTATTAATTGAGCCAATAAGATCAAAGAAGGCGAGTTCTTTTCTGTAAATTCATCCAGGTATAAGTACAGCCATTTTGACCATGTGGTCCCAGAAGGACAAAGACCTGGCTTAAAGCCAAGAACTTGTTGTTGCTCTCTGCCAAAAATAAAGAAATTAAAGCTACAATCGGAGTTCGTACTTCATTGGAAATTAAGAGATCTAACAATTTTGGCGTCACGGACAGGATCGCTGAGGAATGAAACTGAATTTTGGACATCGGATCTACATACTGAGGTAAGGACTCCTCTTTATAAAAAGTCCTTGGTCAAAAGTCTAAATTTGCCTCTCCTTCTACGCGATTCCAAAAGCCTCCGGTTTGCGAACCCTCCAGTTGGTAGTCGGCTCGAGGTCTCATAGACGTCTAAACTTCGGCGGTGTGTTAGTTAATTAATCACTGACCCATTGATCGGCTAGAAAGCCTACGACTCGAGACCCCAGTAAATAAATCAGTATTATGGCAGCAGGAGATAAGAGCAAAGAATTGCCTACAACTGTTAAAGGTGGACAAGCACCACCTGAAGTTTCGTTAGATGAAATTCTCGAACAGTTGAAAGAATAAATAGAGCAACAATTCAATTTATCTAAAATCTGTATTAAGATCGAACAAAAGTACGGAACCTCCAAAGGACAATGGTCCTTGGACGAGATTAAAAGGGTCTGGGGAAAAACGACCCGTATGAAAAATAAAGAGCGAACTAGATGGTCCCGAGCGGTTATGGGCCAGATTCGAAAGCGGAATGAAATTATAATGCGTTCCCCAACATGATCGAGAACTGACCAGTACAAAGGACCAATTACAAGCAGTTTGTGCACAGCTGCGACAGAAAAAGCTTGAACTTGAAAAACTGGAAGCGGAAGTTAAAGATCTTAAAGGTGAAATTAAAGAATGGAAAAAATCATTAGGTCAAGAGACAGTAATAGGAAAAGGAAAATGTATTGATCAATTCCCAGGGTACCCATGTTTGGATAAATTAAAAGTGCGAAGACACGACCGAGGAATAGATACGAATTCTGAATCCTCCGACGATACAGTGTCGGAGGATGATGAATTAGGGGTGCGCTTTGCCCCGTTTAAAAAAAGACGAGTTGTAGTCAAATCAGAAGACACGGCGGATGAGGGCGGAACCAAAAAAACAAAGAGAAGGGTGTACGATAAATACTTAGTTCACGATCCTGCAAACCCAGAGAAAATTGATAAATGGTCCAAGGAATTGCCCAATCCAAAGAAAGGGGGAGTAAAAACGTGGGACCAATTGGACCGCTTAAGAAATATATATCAACTTCATCCCTGGGACGGAGTGCATAACCATAATGGTGCCAAAAACACAGGGAAGAAAATTGCACGACAAGGTAGAAGAAGCTTTGGGGCAGGATGAGCAAGATTTAGATGCAGGATGGGAGGTGATTAAACACTGGCTGCAAGCCTTCAGTCCAGCTAAGACAGACTGGGGAAAAATTGCAGCCTGCCAACAGAGGAGGTCCTGGAGTATGACGAGCGGTTTAGATGCACGTGGCTAGAACATTCGGGTATGAATAATACAGATGAGGAAATGGATGAACAAGTGTTTGGACCCCTGAAAGCAGCTTTCGTGGCAGGTCTAAAGCCAGAACTGTCCAAAATGCTTAAGGTAGTGTTACCGGACTGGGAAGGTAGAGGAACTACCTTTGCAGCATTGGTGGATCGATGTAACCAATTAGATCGGGATATGGGAGCTAAAGTCCGAGCTGTACAGGCTATGGGATGGAAATCCCAGGATTCCAATAAACAGCCATTAGGAAAATTACCCGGAAAATGTCATTATTGTGGGAAAGAAGGTCACTGGGCCAAGACGTGCAGGGCAAAACAGAAAGGTCGTGGCTGGGGAAGAGGACGCAGCCAGGGATACAATTCAGCCAACAAGCCAGGCTTGTCACAAGATAATGACCTCATAGAAGCATTTAAGCGACTGACAATACAACAACAGAAGGAGTTACTTGGGATAGCAAAAAACGATTAGAGCCCACCCTGGCCCCACTCCTCGCACTAATACAACAAAGGGGAGATGGGCTATATATAACTGTGAGGGTGGGCGATAAGGATGTGGACTGTCTTTTAGACACAGGGGCGGAATTAACATGCTTACCCCTACAATATGGAGACTTTTTGCCGTTGGATGGTAGGGCACGTACAGCCTATGGAGTTGGGGGCCATAAAATGGAAATTAAAAGGACAACACTGGTACTTATAGGGCTGGGTCCGCATGAACTAACCTCGCCGGTCTGGATAGGCCCAGTAGATCAACCCCTTTTGGGAATGGATGTTCTAATCCAAGTAGATTCATCGTTGCATTTCGAGGATGGTCGGGTGACATGGTCAATTAGAACTTTGAAGAAAGAAGAATTGAAGGAACACCCGATATGGGCTAAAGATAAGAACGATTGTGGCCTACTCCAGATGGAGCCTGCATCATTTACCGGGACCAAGCCTCCATGCACTAAACAGTATCCCATCAGTCCAACTGCCATCGCAGGAATCTTACCGGTTATTCAGCAATTGGAGAAACAAGGGGTGCTTATTAAATCGCATAGCTCCTCCAATAGCCCCGTGTGGCCGATACAGAAATCTAATGAGACTTGCCGTTTGACTGTCGATTATAGGAAAGCTAACCAGTGTATTGATCAAAAAGCTCCTTTGGTCGCAGATCCCTCCACCATTATCAATGCCCTCAAACCGGAACATAAATATTTCTCGGTTATAGATATGGCCAACGGATTTTGGTCGGTGCCTCTGGCACCGGAGGTTCGACAGTGGTTTGCTTTCATGGTCCAAGGACAACAGTATACTTGGACCCGGTTACCACAGGGTTTCCACAACAGCCCTACGGTATTCCACATGGCTTTACAAAGCCATTTGCGAGAATTACCTCCCCTGTCATCCACAGTCATCCAATATGTAGACGATATCTTGCGAGCTTCAAACACGGAAGAACAGCATGAACAAGATTTACGAGCTTTGCTGGACCACCTTCGGCTGAAAGGACATAAAGCCAGCATCGACAAAGCACAAATATCCCAAGAAGAGGTTGTATACCTGGGACAAAAGATTTCACAAGGAAAGAGAGGACTTACCCAGGATAGAACTGCAGCCATTCGGGCTGCTAAAAGACCCACCACTATTCAGGAACTAAGGTCTTTTTTGGGATTGTGTAAGTTTAACAGAAATTGGATTGACTCCTTCACACAGCTTGCTCAGCCATTGAATGATATTTTAAAGGGGAAACGTGCCTCTAAAGAAGCCATCACCCTCACAAAAGAACAGCAAGAGGCTTTCCTGAGTTTGAAAAAGGCTTTGTGTTCGGCACCGGCTCTGGGAATCCCCGACAGTGGTAAGCCATTTACCCTGTTTGTCCATGAGAAAGAAGGATATATGACAGCTATACTGACACAAGAACATGGGGATCGGCAAAGACCTATTGGCTATTATTCGGCAAAACTGGATGCGGTAGCCCTCGGATGGGGAAGTTGCCTAAGGGCCATGGAAGCTACATGTCGAGCGGTAATGATCACTGCGGGTCTAGTCCTCGACCAAAAGCTGATTGTCAAGTGTCCCCACACCGTACACGCTTTGCTGTCTATGAATAGAATGTCTCAGGTGACGGCAGCTAGATGGACCCGCTGGACAGTAGTTTTGGAAGCTCCTAATCTCCATATCGTCCAGGCCAGCCCGGTTAATCCCGCAACTATGCTCCCGATGTCAGAATCGAGGGAGCAAGAGGGGGGAGAATGTGAAGAGCATGACTGCGTGGAGATTTTAAAAGAAACAGAAGAAGCAGCCTTAGCAGCAGAGGAGCCTCTGCACAACCCAGACCTCATCCTGTTTACAGATGGTTCCTCCTTTGTTGACAATGGTACCAGAAAAGCAGGATGGGCAGTTACAACCTTTTATGAGGTAATGACAAAAGGATGTTTACCCTCAGGAACGTCAGCACAACAGGCCGAGTTACGGGCCCTGTCAGACGCATGTCGAATAGCAGAAGGACAGACAGCTAATGTCTACACAGATTCGCGTTATGCTTTTGGAGTCGCTCACGACTTTGGTCCGTTATGGCGTAAAAGAGGATTCCTCACTGCTGCTGGTACACCTATCCAAAATGGAAAAGAAGTCCGAGACTTACTAGAGGCCATACAATTACCTCAGGAAGTGTCCATCCTGAAGTGTAAGGCCCATACCAAGGAAAATAGCACAGAAGCACAGGGAAATGCCCTAGCCGACCAGGCAGCTAAAGATGCCGCCTCACAGGGTGTTCCTCCAGAAGAACCAACACAGATGTTGAAAGCACTCAGGACTCTGACAGGAGACCTTCAAACAATGCAAGGCGAGTGCTCCCGAGAGGAAAAATGGACATGGATTGAGGCAGGAATTAAGCTATGCGAAGATGGTGTCTGGAGACAAAGAGTTACCGACAAGCCAGTCGCGCCACAAGCCTTTTTTAGCCCAACAGATCCACTCGTGGGGACACTTGGCCTCACAACAGATGACGGCACGGTTCCAGAAAAGCTGGTGGGGTCGGGGATTTAAAAAACATGCCCAGCTGGTAACAGACCGCTGTGTGGTCTGCCAGAAAAATAATTCTGGACCCATCGCGGTAATGCCCCAACTGAGGCCCCCTGCCCCTGTCGGACCATTCCAGCATCTGCAGGTTGATTATATATCTCTTCCTTCATGCCAAGGATACACTAACATTCTTGTCATGGTTGACAGATTCTCTAGATGGGTAGAAGCTGTCCCAATTAAAAGAGCCACAGCCAATCATACTGCAAAGGTCTTGTGTAAGGATTACATTCCCCGATGGGGAGTCCCGAATAGCATTGACTCAGATCAGGGAACACACTTCACAGGTACTGTCTGCCAAGAAGTCTGTACGTTACTGAACATTACGTGGGATTTACACTGTCCTTATCATCCACAATCATCAGGGCAAGTAGAACGAATGAATCGAACTTTGAAACAATGGCTTGCCAAATATCACCAAGAAGGAACACCATGGCCCCAGGCACTACCAATAGTGCTATGTAGCATTAGGGCAACCCCGAACAGAACTACAGGTCTAAGCCCATTTGAAATTATAACAGGAAGACCCATGTCGCTGCCAGGAACTATCGATTTACAGAAAGCTGATGTTCACTTAATGAGTGACACTTTGTTATCATATTGTCAGAACCTAACCAATGCTATTAGTTCTGTTTCCCGACAGGTATCGGCAGCTTGGGGTAATCCACCTGAAGAAGGACATGACATCATCCCGGGAGTCTGGGTGTATGTGAAAAAGTTGCATAAAGAACCTTTGGGTGCCAAGTGGGAGGGACCTTATCAAGTGTTATTGACCACCGAGGCAGCTGTTAAAGTCCAAGGAAAGAAAGCCTGGATCCACGCTTCACACATTAAACGAGCACCCGTAACTGAAGCTGAAATCTAATAAGGACAATTACTTTTTGCGAAAATGTATAAATTTACTGTGTTATTGATTGTAGGTATTCTAGGCATAGGCCTACTTCTTACTAGCCGACCCTCTGCACCAAAGGGAAATAGTAGGGTAGCAAGGGAATTACATGTAAATACCTTTTTATATATGTCATACATTTATGCCAAACAAGGTAACATTTCTAGTTGTTGGGTGTGTGCGCATATTCCTATTCACTCAAAGGGAGGGATTCCCTTGAGGCCAGTTCCCTTGAATATCTCGGAAATGGCTGAGTGGATAATTAATCAAAACAAAACAGGCAATGCGTTTCAGGATACAGAAAACTGGGCACGTAAATAGAAGTCAGCAGGTTACAATCTGACTACCTTTGAAGGGGGATACCAACCGTGCTACAATAATTCCAAGCAGCCCCCATTTTTTGTTGTCACTAATACAACGGGAATAGGAAGACCGGGGGAATCGGTCTGTCTGATTAGAAACATCAAAGGAGGCCAAAATATGGGGTATAGTAACTGCTCCCGGAATTATAATATAATCAAGCCATGGAACCGTCCAAACTGGGCCGATGTGGGAATTTTTAACATAACGGGGATTCTGAATAAAACAGATGTTAAGCCTGGACAGGCCCCGGAGTGTTGCGAACAAAGAAACAGCTAACATTCATTGCCTATAATGGCACCTATTGGGTGTGTGGCCACAAGGCCTACCCTTGGCTGCCCCAGAATTGGATGGGATCCTGCTATTTAGCCTACATTGTGCCTTATATGTATCATATAAAGTCACTGTCGGAACATTTACACCATCCTAAGAGAGCTATCACAGAAACAGAGAGGTTCTTTGCCATTCTGATCCCTGGGGGTATGGGACCGCCAAACTGGCAAGGGAATCCATTAACATGACATCCGTTGTGGAACGAGTAGCCAATGATACCTCAGAGGCCCTCGTTAAAATCAATGCAGAAATGGTAGCAATCCGCACAGTAGCCTACAGAATAGACTGGCCCTTGATTACATCCTGTCTGAAAAGGGAGGTACTTGCACCCTACTCAGAACTGGGTGTTGCACATATATCCCAGATAGCTCCGAAGAAATTACCCACTTAACGGAGCATATCCAAAAGGAGGTAGAAAAACTTAAGCAACCCCCAATCATTCACTTTGTGGAGTGGAGCCACTGAATGGCTCGGTTCAATAGGAACTTAATTGGTGGAAGGTTTAATTCTATTTGTTGTAATTGTTTTACTTTTATATTGTTTGTTTATGTTGATTAAATGTTGTTGCGACCAGGCGGCTGTAGCTGCTGTCCCGCAGGTGAGACACCTTGCAGGTCCCAGCAGACCGTCTGTACGTGGCCCAGGAATATGTTATGCTTAAGGGAAGGTTGTTTACTGGTTGAACTAAGATATTGATTTGGATTAAATTGGAATGAGGTTAATTAACCTGCTAAAACCAGACTTCCATTGTGGCCACGATGGAACTCGGGTTGGTGTAAATTTGTGTGGAAGCTACTAGTCCAGACATGTGGCGAAACACATCAACAAATTTTAGAAGGAAACTCTATTAACATGTATGAAATGATTTTGTGGAATGTTTAACCAGTGATACCTGATGTTTTATGATTCAGTTTGTGAAAGAATCAAAGGGGGGATTGATAGAGAATTCTAACAGGCTGCATTTAGACAAGTTGAGAAAACACAGACTCCAATGACTACATGCAATTCAGCATGTTGCATTAAGTCATCAATCAACTTGACATTTTAGGACCTTGGGTAGCGAGCCAATTAAAAGGTTAAAAGACTATTAATTGAGCCAATAAGATCAAAGAAGGCAAGTTCTTTTCTGTAAATTCATCCAGGTATAAGTACAGCCATTTTGACCATGTGGTCCCAGAAGGACAAAGACCTGGCTTAAAGCCAAGAACTTGTTGTTGCTCTCTGCCAAAAATAAAGAAATTAAAGCTACAATCGGAGTTCATATTTCATTGGAAATTAAGAGATTTAACAGCAACCAACCATTGTTCACTCATCAGAGGACTCTGCTGACATTACTGACTCTGAACCTTCAGTCTCTGATGTGGTCATGACCACTCCCATCAGATCGGCTACTCAGCCCTCAGTCTCAACGGACTCAGAACACTCGCCCAGAGCCAAAGTTGAACTGAGACGATCAACTCGTGAGAGGAAAGCCCCAGGCTGTCTTAATTTCTAAAAAGATTGTTGTTAAGATTTTAAAAGGGGGATGTTGTTATGTATTAATGCTTGGGGGCCACCAGACACCAGAGGGTGCCGAGGTCGGAGGTCATCAGGCTGTACACATGTGGCATGTGTGCTTGGTCATCTGTATATAAGCTGGGTGTCTTTGTCACTCTGGCACTCTTGAGCTGGAATAAGGATGGATCAGGTTAAACCTGAGTGAGTTTACAGTAACCAGACTCTTGAGTCATTACAGTGGTGGGGACCTAAGACAATGGCTTCGATCTTTGCAATATTTAACTGGAGGAAATTTTTGTTCATCCAATGCTGGATGTTGGACAAATAGCATTCATATAACATTCCTCTGACTATTATTTTAACAGAGACGTTCATCCATTTAAAATAAATCCATTAAAGCCTGTGGTAAAATATTTGACAGGAATGTCATAACAACGTGTTAAGCATTCATCCACTATGATCAGCAATGGTAATTTCCAGGCTACTCTTTTGAAGTGCTAAAGTACTACTATAATCAGTAAAACATCAGAGTGGAAAATATAAACTCTATAAGCTGCCCTAAAGAAACAGGTATTTTATTTTAAAATGGCAGCCAAGATAAAATTTGTGTGTTTTGCATGTCAGGGAAGCAATGAAATGTAGATGATCCATGAGCAACACAGCAGAAGAATCCCTGCTGTCAGTTTCTCAATGGCACTTTCTCCTGAGAAAATCTGGGTAAGGAATAAAAATGGTTCAGAAAGCAGGCTAGAAGAAACCAGAAAATTGTACCAAAAAAACAATTTGTATAGAAATCAGACAATCACTGGAGAACAAAGACCATGGGCTAGTTTTTAAACTTTTGTGCATATCGCCTAAAAATGGGCATTATTTTTGGCGTGGGCGGTAAAAATGAGTTTTCAGATCGCCGGCTTCTCGCCCATTCTCAAAGCACCGAATCACCATTTTTGAAATTGGGCGTTACCGCGAGCGATATGAAATGGATGGTAGTGTTAAATCTCGCTGACCTTCTGCCGTAAAGTGTCGCCGTCCTTAGCAACAGCATGGCAATGCTCGATTCCCGCGATTCAGGAGGTCAAGGGTCATCATGACATGCAGAGAAGAGGAGAAAGAGAGAGAGGAAACTGAGAGGCACTGAAAGCATGTGTAGCTGTGGTGTGTGTTTGTTTGGCTGTTGTGGGAGGCACAAGGGAGATTCACTAGCAGCAGAAAGCCTACTAAGCACCAAGAACATAGTTGGCTCCGAGTTTTTGTTCAACTAATAAGATATAACATGGAAGGGATGGTGGAGGCCCTGGAGCTGGTAGCCAGGAACACTGGTGGCAGAGGGCTCCCAGTGGTCCCGGAGCGCGGCACTGCACCCCAAAGTGCCGCACACTCATTGCCAATCACACATGAGAGCCAGGAGCAACATCTTGCTTCTGGCTCGGAGCACGTTCCCACCTCGGGATCGTCCTCTCCCGTATCTGTCCAAGCAGCGGTTCGGCCGTCATCCCCCCACCTGCCCCCCCACAATGAAGCAGCCCCTGAGTAGCTCCTCAGCCAGGCGGCTTGGAGTCAGGAAGGTTGGTTTTTACAGAAATACTGATAATTTCGGTTCAAATGTTTTTTATTTAACAAAACTTTGTTGCACATTGGCTCAGATAGCTGCACCGTTACACACTGGTGATTCCTTAACATCAAAGGGTATAATTACAACTTAACTTCAATCAACTTAAATTTTAACTGTCACCAAGGTGATGCCCACCATTGATGTATGACACTCAGCAGTGTGTCAGGCTTGTAAATAACACCTACATTCTTTCAGGCAAAGCGCTCATTGATGAGCTCCTGACGTAAGGTTCTTGCAGCTATCATGTCACCACAGGACCTTTCATGTGGTCTACAGGGGGGAAGGGGCATGGCTTCAGCGTCAGCCTGATTGTCTGGGCCGATGTCAGCGTCTGCCTCCTTGTCTTCCTCTTCCTTTCTCTGGTGAGGTGGACTATCAGACTCATCAGGCAATTCTTGCCCCCTCCTTATAGCCAAGTTGTGCAGCATGGAGCACACCAACATGAATTGAGCTACCTGCTCAGGGTGATATTGGAGCTCATAAGAACATAAGAACATAAGAATTAGGAACAGGAGTAGGCCATCTAGCCTCTCGAGCCTGCTCCGCCATTCAACAAGATCATGGCTGATCTGGCCATGGACTCAGCTCCACTTACCCGCCCGCTCCCCGTAAACCTTAATTTCCTTATTGGTTAAAAATCTATCTATCTGTGACTTGAATACATTCAATGAGCTAGCCTCAACTGCTTCCTTGGGCAGAGAATTCCACAGATTCACAACCCTCTGGGAGAAGAAATTCCTTCTCAACTCGGTTTTAAATTCTATGATTTAATGTGTGGCGCACGCTCAGCTCGGTTTTTACCCAATTTGACACTGGGGTCCATTGGCCCCGATTAGCCTAAGCGGGTACTCCTAGCACTTCCAGGGGCGATCGGGCATGGGATACCGATGCCCAAAATCATAGACTAGTACAGCACAGAAGGAGACCATTTGACCCATTGAGTCTGTGCCGGCTTTTTCAAAGAGTAATTCAGTTAGTCTCACCCGCCCCGCCCCGCCCCCTCCCCCCCCTCAGCTCTTTCTCCATAGCCCTGCAATTTTTTTTCCTTTAAGTAATTATCCAATTTCCTTTTGAAAGCTACTATTGAATGTGTTTACACCACCCTATCAGGCAGTGCATTCCAAATCCTAACCACTCATTGCATAAAAAGTTTTTCTTTACGTAATTTCTGTTTCTTTTGCCAATTACCTTAAAACTGGGCCCTCTGGGTCCTTCAACCATGCTTTTTTGTCCAGAAATCATACGTAGAGCATATCAATTTCCACCCTGAGTCTTGGTCCTTGACTATGTAAAATAGATCCTGTCTTCACCCACCACTTACACAAGGCACCTCTACCATGTTATAGATAGGGAAATCTCTCATATGGCAAATCTTACATTCAAATTGCTAAACCCAGTCTCCCACCAGCTGTAGTTTATAGCTATTTAAATAAAGCGGCTTTGAACTTGTTGTCTTCTTGGATGTCATTAATTAAATTCAAGACAATATGCAATACTAGCATCAGACAGGTAGAATGGAAGCTTCATTACTTGATTATTGATTGAATCGTAGAATAGTACAGTACAGAAGGAGCCCATTCACCCCATCAAGTCTGCACCGCTCTTTCGAAGAGCCATCCAGTTAGTCCCACCTTCCCGGTCTTTCCCCATATCCCTACAATTTTTTCTCCTTCGAGTATTTATTCAATTTCCCTTTGAAAGCTACTGTTGAATCTGTTTGCACCATCCTATCAGACATTGCATTCCAAATCCTAACCACATGTTGCATAAAAAAGTATTTCCTCATGTTACCTCTGATTTTTTTTTTGTCAATCAACTTAAATCTGTGCCATCTGGTTAATGACCTTTCAGTGATTGAAAACAGTTTTTCTTTATCCAATAAATGTGAGGATTTTGCAGTGTACCAGGTGTTAGAAAAACAATTAATCAAACCAGGCTTATCATCGGAGTTTGCTGACACAGGACTTGTGGTCTGTTGCAACAGGCAATCGCTATGTTTTAAATCATATGGGTGATTAACAGCTTTACTTAAATGTGAAAGATATCTTTTGATGTTGATTGTCTCCAGGGGAATGGATTGATTCACAGCTCCTTGCTGAGTCCGAGGCAGCTTTTTGCCAATTCAGCAGTTCTTCTTGTTTCATTGATGTAGAAGTGAACACATGATGGTCTGGAGGATAGTCTCAACCTCGCATATAAATTCAGCTTCATTCAGATTAAAGATCATTAGGAGAATTAATGAAATGTAGTGTTACATTTTTGGGTCTTCAGATAATTTTCATCAGTTCAGTATTTCAGAGCACTCCCATAGGTGAGACCACTCTTCCTTTTACCTGAAATGTGCCTTGCTCATTATCTGGGTGATTTGTAGAGATCCCAAGGGTGAAAATTTCATTACACCTTCGTTAGACTACTGCTACTTTCATATGATGGGAAAAGCTTATGATGCGCTGTCTAGTTTGGCTATCCATTCGATGGCCTCCTGAGATGCTGAGTGGAGAAATTAGGTGCCTCCCACAACAGAACTTAGTGGGCAAGTTGATGTGATGTGTTCTATGGTTGGGGACTCATGGCCACAGTCACATTTCAGGTCATCCCTCATTTTCCACTTTTGAAGCAGGTGGCCGCATCGTCCATGCCCTGTGCAGATTCGGCTGAGCGCTGTCCACTGTCTTCAAGGGAGGTGAAAGCCAGGGACCTCTGCTGTTGGGTCAATGATGAGGTGTTAATACTTTATGATGCATGCGTCCCACGATTCCGTCCATCTGGATAGTGGGTCGACACCAGCTAAATGTATGTTGACTGTTGTTTCCCAGAATGGCCGGTGTGATTTTCAGCGCTTTCGTGGTGGGTTTTTCAAATCTTTGTGAATGGGAAGATCAATGAAGCTCATGACTTTTTCCATCTCACGGAGTATGGTGGCATCATAGAGAATGGCAGGTGGGGCAATGTGGGACAGCACCGGGAGCCACTCAGTTGGAGTGGACTTAAGCGTTCCTGACACCATCACGTGGCAGCGTTTAGCTACACGTACATGATCTTTGTGTGGCGGTTGCAGGACCATGAGGCAGAGCAGTATTCTGCAGCAGGGTTGATTAGGACCACTATTGCGGTGCAAAGTGTTTTCGCTGTGCTCCCCTTGGTTAGGCTAAAATCAATCAAGCAGGTTTAATGGCCCCAAGTTTCCACATGATTTGCTCCTGATTTTTAGGAGCAACTGGTGTAGAACGGAGTATCTTAGAAATCGGAATTCTCCACATTCAGTTTGCTCCAGTTCTAGTCAGGTAGAACAGTTTCACTTTGGAACAGAATTTTTTTTTCAAAAGGGGGCGTGTCCAGCCACTGACACCTGATTTCAAAGTTTCGTGAGTGAAAACTTACTCCAAACTAACTTAGAATGGAGTAAGTGAAGATTTTTGTACACTCGAAAAAACCTTGTCTACACTTTAGAAAATCAGGCGTTGGTTACAAATTAGGCGTAGGGAACGAGGTGGGGGGGAGGGGGGGGAAGGGAAGTCATTAAATTCGACAATCAATCCTTAGTTATACTTATACAAATATTATACAAATAAATCCAACCTGAATAAAAATTTATAAGCAAAGAAAAGATTAAATAAACCATGTTCCTACCTGTGTGAAAGTGCTTCAGGCAGGCCTTTCATGTTGGAGACAGGCAGCGGTGTGGCGTCAGTGTCTCGACGGCAGCGGCAGCAAGTTTCGAGCTGAGCTGCAGTGCTTGAGGCAGGCCTTCATTCTCTTCGTGGCTGGCCGTGAAGAAGCAGCACCGGATGGACCCGAGGCCATTCGGCCATAGGATATCAGCGGCGTCAGTGGCTGGCCGGCAGCCGAAGAATCAACGCAGGACACACGCAGCTCATTAAGGTTCTTGAGGCCATTCGGCCACGCTTTAGGGGCGGCGTCAGTGGCTGGCCGGCAGCCAAAGAATCAGCAGCGGACGGACGTGAGACAATTCGGCCAAAGGATATCAGCGGCGTCAGTGGCTGGCCGTCAGCCGAAGATACAGCAGCAGCCTTCGAGCTGTGAGGGGGACTGAGGCCATTTGGACAGGGAGAGGCAGCCACATCGACAGTTTTATATTTAAATTTGCAGAATGGGTGCTGCATTGTCAACACCACATATTATTGCAAAGTTGAATTGGCACTCTTATTTCTCCAAACACACAGTCCTTACTTTGCATGCACCAATGCAGCACCGGTTCTGCAAGTTTAGCAGTGAAAAGCTGAACTCACTGATTTCAGCAGGTGATTTATTCAGCAGTGCTGCTAAAAGCACTCCCTCACACACAGAAATATCAAAAAAAATTAAATTACAAGCCTTTGCAGGGGTCCAAGAAACAAATCTTCACTTTTTCTGCAGTATTTAAAAAAATGGCCGAGTGCCAATGTTTGTGTGAGACTGCGCGTGCGCGCACGCTCCAATGCGCACGCGCAGGGTTGCCGGCACCACGAAGGCTCATTTAAATTGTACCCGCCCCCTGCTACTTAGAAAATCGGCGCGAGTGTTAGGCTCCGCCCCCTGCTGCGATGAGCGCGCCGCGCCAAGCCGACATCGAGCTCCAAGGAGCTCGAGAATATCGGACTTTTTTTTAGGCGCAGTTTTCGGCACAAAAAACAGGCGCCCAGCTCGGAGATGCGCCGTTTTCGCCGCGGCACGAAACTTGGGGCCAAAAAATGGGTAAGTGAACAGAAGTGAACCCACTGTAAATTTACATCACAAAGAGGTTTAGTCATTGATCTGGGCAAGATAGAAAGTAACACACAAAATTCTGCAAAACACTCAGCAGGTCAGGCTACACCTGAGGAGAGAGAAACAGAGTTAATGTTTCAGGTCGATGACTTTTCATCAGAAGTGGAAGATAAGAACATAAGAACATAAGAAATAGGAGCAGGAGTAGGCCATACAGCCCCTCGAGCCTGCTCTGCCATTTAATAAGATCATGGCTGATCTGATCATGGACTCAGCTCCACTTCCCTGCCCGTTCCCCATAACCCCTTACCCCTTGTTCAATGTCCTAGCTTCCACAGCTCTCTGAGACAGTGAATTTCACAGGTTACAACCCTCTGAAAGAAGAAATTTCTCCTCATCTCAGTTTTAAATGGGCGGCCCCTTATTCTAATATCGTGCCCTCTAGTTCTAGTCTCCCTCATCAGTGGAAACATCCTCTCTGCATCCACCTTGTCAAGCCCCCTCACAATCTTATACGTTGTGATAAGATCACCTCTCATTCTTCTGAATTCCAATGAGTAGAGGTCCAACCTACTCAACCTTTCCTCATAAGTCAATCCCCTCATCTCCAGAATCAACTTATTGAACCTTCTCTGAACTGCCTCCAAAGCAAGTATGTCCTTTCGTAAATATGGAAACCAAAACTGCACGCAGTATTCCAGGTGTGGCCTCACCAACACCCTATATAGCTACAGTAAGACTTCCCTGCTTTTATACTCCATCTCCTTTGCAATAAAGGCCAAGATTCCATTGGCCTTCCTGATCATTTGCTGTACCTGCATACTATCCTTTTGTGTTTCATGCACATGTACCCCCAGGTCCCGCTGAACTGCAGCACTTTGCAATCGTTCTCCATTTAAATAATAACTTGCTCTTTGATTTTTTCTGCCAAAGTACATGACCTCACACTTTCTAACATTATACTCCATCTACCAAATTTTCGCCCACTCATTTAGCCTATCTTTGTCCTTTTGCATATTTTTTGTGTCCTCCTCACACATTGCTTTTCCTCCCATCTTTGTATCATCAGCAAACTTGGCTACGTTACACTCAGTCCCTTCTTCCAAGTCGTTAATATAGATTGTAAATAGTTGGGGTCCCAGCAGCACCCCACTAATTACTGGTTGCCAACCAGACAATGAACCATTTATCCTGACTCTCTGTTTTCTGTTAGTTAGCCAATCCTCTATCCATGCTACCCCCAACCCTGTGAACTTTTATCTTGTGCAGTAGCCTTTTATGTGGCACCTTGTCAAATGCCTTCTGGAAGTCCAAATACTCCATATCCACCGTTTGTTACATCCTCAAAGAATTCCAGCAAATTTGTCAAACATGACTTCCCCTTTATAAATCCACGCTGACTCTGCCTGACTGAATTTTGCTTTTCCAAATGTCCTGCTACTGTTTCTTTAATAATGGACTCCAACATTTTCCCAACCACAGATGTCAGGCTAACTGGTCTATAATTCCCTGCTTTTTGTCTGCCTCCTTTTTTAAATAGGGGCGTCACATTTGCAGTTTTCCAATCTGCTGGGACCGCCCCAGAATCCAGGGAATTTTGGTAAATTACAACCAATGCATCCACAAACCCTGCCGCTACTTCTCTTAAGACCCTAGGATGCAAGCCATCAGGTCCAGGGGATTTATCTGCCTTTAGCCCCATTATGTTACTGAGTACCACCTCCTTAATGATTGTGATTCACCCCCTATAGCCTCTTGACTATCCACTGTTGGAATATTGTTAGTGTCCTCTACTGTAAAGACTGATACAAAATATTTGTTCAGAATTTCTGCCATCTCCATGTTCCCCATTAATAATTCCCTGGTCTCGTCCTCTAAGGGACCAACATTTACTTTAGCCACTCTTTTTCTTTTTATATACCTTTAGAAACTCTTGCTATCTGTTTTTATATTTTGTGCTAGTTTACTTTCATAGTCTATCTTCCCTTTTCGAATCATTTTTTTTAGTAATTCTTTGCTGGCTTTTAAAAGCTTCCCAGTCTTCTGTCCTCCCACTAGTTTTGGCCACTTTGTATGCCCTTGATTTTAATTGGATATCGTCTTTTATTTCTTTAGTTAGCCACGGATGGCTATCTTTTCTCTTACACCCTTTCCTCTTCGCTGGAATATATTTTTCTTGAGAGTTGTGAAATATCTCCTTAAATGTACACCACTGTTCATCAACCAGCCTACACTTTAATCTATTTTCCCAATCCACTTTAGCCAACTTGGCCCTCATACCTTCATAGCCTCCTTTATTTAAGCTTAGTACGCTGGTTAGAGATCCAACTTTCTCATCCTCCATCTGAATTTGAAATTTAAACATGCTATGATCACTCATTCCAAGGGGATCCTTTACTAGGAGATTGTTTATTGATCCTGTCTCATTACACAGGACCAGATGTAAGATAGCCTGCCCCCTGGTTGGTTCCGTTACATACTGCTCAAGGAACCCATCCCTTATGCACTCTATGAACTCCTCCTCAAGGTTACTCTGACCTATTCGATTTGTCCAATCAATATGGAGGTTAAAATCACCCCTGATTATTGCTGTTCCCTTTTTACACACCCCCACTATTTCCTGGTTTATGCTCCGACCAACAGAGTTGCTACTGTTAGGGGGACTATAGACTACTCCCACCAGAGACTTTTTCCCCTTATCATTCCTTATCTCCACCCAAACTGTTTCAACATCCTTATCATTTGAACCAAAATCATTTCTCACTATTGCAGTGATTCCATCTTTATCAGTAGAGCTACCCCACCCCCTTTTCCTTTCTCTCTGTTCTGTTAGAGATAAACAGCTTTTAAGTACAGAGCCAGGGTAAAGATGGGAGGGGGGGAAGAACATAGGGGAAGGTTGGTAATACGGTGGGAAGCTGGTGTGATTAAATGACAAAAGGCTTGATGGTGCAAGGCAAGAAGAGGTGGTAATGGGTCAAGTAAAGAAACTAACACAGTTTTAGCAGCTATGTTAAACTGCAACGTAAATTGGATTGGATCGAGGGAGCTTTATGTGGGGCGTTGTTGCTCACAGAGCCTCTGGCCTCAGATGGACCACTCAATTTTAAAAAGACACGATGAAAAATACTTTTGAACAAAAAAATGACTGAGGAAACAGGAAATTTGAATATGTGGGGTAGAGTTTCAACTTACCGCCGAGGGGGGTAACTGCTGTTATAGATTGGCTGTCCATTATAGAAACCTCCTGATTTTTATTTCCATTGAAAATCGTAACACAGGGGCTACTAGCTAGCAATCAGGATGGGAATCTCAACGAATTTATCTGCATTTTAGACCAGGGATGGGAAGCTGATTATAGATCTCGACTTCTATTATATTTGAGATCGACTAGCACATCACAGAGTGCAGTTCAAATCTGGGACCTTGCTCTCTGTATGTTTCAGGATCACCAAAGGGTCTCTGTTTTTTCATGCAAAAGATAAACAGCACTAAACATATACAACATAAACCAACTATGTGAGGAGTTTGTAAATTAACACATAAATTTGGAGTTGAAAAGTACAAGCTATCACTTAACAGCTTTTATTCCTTTCAGCTGAAGCCAAGTTTTATCAAAGACATGCAAATCTGCTTTAATGCAGTGTATCACTTACTTGCATAGCATTAGTCAATCATGTTCGACCTCAACTGGTCAATAAAGAATATATGGCTGTTTCTTCCAATCGTGAAGTGTGGTCTCCCTGGCAATAAGTAGACAGGCAAGACTCAACCTGATATTGTATTTAAGACCCACCAAAGGAGTTGCATCAGTCAGCACTGTCAGTGTTGGGGATTAGGAATATAAAAGGTTAGCTATACTTACAGCATATCAATTATCTGAAGGCACTTTGGCACAGCTTTCAGGCAGTTCACAGTAAATGAACCAGAGTAATTAAATGAACTTGCTCTGCCCCAATATCTTCAACAGGAGGAATTATCTTTCAGCTCCATTCTAAACAATTTCTAAGTGGTCAGGTAACAGAGTAAGACATGGTCGACTATTAATTGTGGAATTCTTAATATTCTTAAATTTTGACTCACTTATCATGATCAGTGTTTACGCAGAGTTCCCTTTCCCATTAGTGCTTGGGTCAAGGTTATGTTGCAGTTGGGCAGGAACTCAAACAATGTGAAACTATATTTTCATATGTTCACTATTTTTAGCAAAAAGTAGCAGTTAGTATAAGGCAGTGTTTCCCACTTTATATTCATGTTTACTTTTTCACTAAAACTTGTGAAAAGATGAAAGTATATCTGTAATTTCAGTTATGTGGAGAGACGAGAGAAGTTGGGATTATTTTCCTTAGAACAGACAAGGTTAAGGGGAGATTTAATAGTGATGTGAGTTGTTATATTCTGGAATGCACCACCTGACAGGGTGGTGGAAGGAAATTCAACAGAAAATGGACTTGAATATAGACTTGAAAAGGAAAAAATTGCAGGCCTGTGGCGAAAGAGTGGGGGATTGGGACTAATTGGATAGGTCTTTCAAAGAGCTGGCACAGACACAATGGGACGAATGGCCTCCTTTAGTGCTGTAAGAATCAGTGGGCTGCACATTACTAAACTCGGAGGTCCATGGTGGGCGATGTCGGTGGCCTCGCTGCTGGCTCCAGCCTGCTATCCAAAATGATTTCTCCTGATTGGGCTTGTTAAGCCCACCCAGCGTGTTTCCCAGCCAATTGAAGGAAGTGGGTCTAATGGCGTCATTTGATGATGCGTCATCAACCGGTTTCCTTAAAGGAACCATGGGCAAATTTATTTTCACATTTGTGCTGTTAGTTTTCGAAAGCAATGAGGTGCTGCAAACATTGATAAGCACTGTACAGAGGTGCACCCAGGCTCTCCCATGACTCCATCCATATGCTTATGGAGGAATCACAGCACACAGGGAGGTTCTCTTCCCTAAGATGCGACACCAACCTAGTGAAGCTACAATGCATAGAGAGTAGAGCAAGGAAACAGGTCCTTCAGCCCAACCAGTCTGTGTTGGTATTTATCCTCCACCCAAGCAGTAGTCTTAATCCAGTCTTCCCCCTTGTTCACATATCCCTTTATCCCCTTTCCGACAACGAAAAGAGGATAACCTATTCTTAAATGTTGACATGGTCTCTCCTTCAGTCACTAACTCTGATAGTACAATCCACATCCTTTCTGATCTGTCCTTAATATAGAAACATAAAAACATAGAAAATAGGTGCAGGAGTAGGCCATTCGGCCCTTCGAGCCTGCACCGCCATTCAATAAGATCATGGCTGATCATTCCTTCAGTACCCCTTTCCTGCTTTCTCTCCATACCCCTTGATCCCCTTAACCGTAAGGGCCATATCTAACTCCCTCTTGAATATATCCAATAAACTGGCATTAACAACCCTCTGTGGTAGGGAATTCCACAGATTAACAACTCTCTGAGTGAAGAAGTTTCTCCTCATCTCAGTCCTAAATGGCTTACCCCTTATCCTTAGACTGTGTCCCCTGGTTCTGGACTTCCCCAACATCGGAAACATTCTTCCTGCATCGAACCTGTCCAGTCCCGTCAGAATTTTATATGTTTCTATGAGATCCCCTCTCATCCTTCTAAACTCCAGTGAGTACAGGCTCAGTCGATCCAATCTCTCCTCATATGTCAGTCCAGCCATCCCAGAAATCAGGCTGGTGAACCTTCCCTCAATAGCAAGAATGTAATTCCTTAGATTAGGAGACCAAAACTGAACACAATATTCCAGGTGAGGCCTCACCAAGGCCCTGTACAACTGCAGTAAGACCTCCCTGCTCCGATACTCAAATCCCATAGCTATGAAGGCCAACATACTATTTGACTTCTTCACCGCCTGCTGTACCTGCCTGCCAACTTTCAATGACTAATGTACCATGACACCCAGGTCTCGTTGCACCTCCCCTTTTCCTAATCTGCCACTATTCAGATAATATTCTGACTTCCTGAATTTGCCCCCAAGTGAATAATCTCACATTTATCCACATTATACTGCATCTGCCATGCATTTGCCCACTCACCTCACCTGTCCAAGTCACTCTGCAGCCTCTTAGTGTCCTCCTCACAGCTCACACCGCCACCCAGTTTAGTGTCATCTGCAAACTTGGAGATATTATGCTCAATTCCTTCATCTAAATCATTGATGTATATTGTAAATAGCTGGGGACCCAGCACTGAGCCCTGCGGCACCCCACTAGTCACTGCCTGCCATTCTGAAAACAAAATATTTATCCCAACTCTCTGCTTCTTGTCTGCCAACCAGTTCTTTATCCACGTCAGTACATTACCTCCAATACCATGTGCTTTGATTTTGCACACCAATCTCTTGTGTGGGGGACCTTGTCAAAAACCTTTTGAAAGTCCAAATACACCACATCCACTGGTTCTCCCTTGTCCACTCCACTAGTTACATCCTCAAAAAATTCCAGAAGATTACTCAAGCATGATTTCCCTTTCATAAATCCATGCTGACTTGGACCGATCCTGTCACTGCTTTCCAAATGCATTGCTATTTCATCTTTAATAATTGATTCCAACATTTTCCCTGCTACTGACGTCAGTCTAACCGGTCTATAATTACCCGTTTTCTCTCTCTCTCCTTTTTTAAATAGTGCTGTTACATTAGCTACCCTTCAGTCCATAGGGATTGATCCAGAGTCGATAGACTGTTGGAAAATGATCACCAATGCATCCACTATTTCTAGGGCCACTTCCTTAAGTACTCTGGGATGCAGACTGTCAGGCCCCAGGGATTTATCGGCCTTCAATCCCATCAATTTCCCTAACACAATTTCCTGCCTAATAAGGATATCCTTCAGTTCCTCCTTCTCACGCGACCCTCGGTCCCCTAGTATTTCCGGAAGGTTATTTGTGTCTTCCTTTATGAAGATCGAACCAAAGTATTTGTTTAACTGGTCTGCCATTTCTTTGTTCCCCATTATAAATTCACCTGAATCCGACTGCAAGGGACCTATGTTTGTCTTCACTAATCTTTTTCTCTTCACATATCTATAGAAGTTTTTGCAGTCAGTTTTTATGTTCCCGGCAAGCTTCCTCTCATACTCAATTTTCCCTCTCCTAATTAAACCCTTTGTGCTCCTCTGCTGAATTCTCAATTTCTCCCAGTCCTCAGGTTTTCTGCTTTTTCTGTCCAATATATATGCCTCTTCCTTGGATTTAACACTATCCTTAATTTCCCTTGTTAGCCACGGTTGAGCCACCTTCGCTGTTATATTTTTACTCCAAATAGGGATGTACAATTGTTGAAGCTCATCCATGTGATCTTTAAATGTTTGCCATTGCCTATCCACCATCAACTCTTTAAATATAATTTGCCAGTCTATTCTAGCCAATTCACGTCTCATACCATTGAAGTTACCTTTCCTTAAGTTCAGGACCCTAGTCTCTGAATTAACTGTGTCACACTCCATCTTAATAAAGAATTCTACCATATTATGGTCACTCTTCCCCAATGGGCCTCGCACAACAAGATTGCTAATTAGTCCTTTCTCATAACACATCACCCAGTCTAGGATGGCCAGCCCTCTAGTTGGTTCCTCAACATATTGGTCTAGAAAACCATTCCTAATACACTCCAGGAAATCCTCCTCCACCGTATTGCTACCAGTTTGGTTAGCCCAGTCTATATGTAGATTAAAGTCGCCCATGATAACTGCTGTACCTTTATTGCATGCCTACCTAATTTCTTGTTTGATGCTGTCCCCAACCTCACTACTACTGTTTGGTGGTCTGTACACAACTCCCATCAGCGTTTTCTGCCCCTTGGTATTCCGCAGCTCCACCCATACAGATTTCACATCATCCAAGCTAATGGCCTTCCTTACTATTGCATTAATTTCCTCTTTAACCAGCAACGCTACCCCACCTACTTTTTGTTCATGTCTATCCTTCCTGAATGTTGAATACACCTGAATGTTGAGTTCCCAGCCTTGGTCACCCTGGATCCATGTCTCTGTGATGCCAATTATATTGTATTCATTTATTGCTGCCTGTGCAGTTATTTCGTCCACCTTATTACGAATACTCCTCACATTGAGGCACAGAGCCTTCAGGCTTGTCTTTTTAACACACTTTGCCCTTTTAGAGTTTTGCTGCAATATGGACATTTTTGATTTTTGCCTTGGGTTTCTCTGCCCTCCACTTTTACCTTTCTTCTTTCTATCTTTTGCTTCTACCCCCATTCTTCTTAGCTCTATCTCCCTGCATAGGATCCCATCACCTTGCCATATTAGTTTAACCCCTCCCCAACAGCGCTAGGAAACATTCCCCCAGGACATTGTTTTTGGTCCTACCCAGGTGCAGACCGTCCGGTTTGTACTGGTCCCACCTCCCCCAGAACCGGTTCCAATGGCCCAGGAATTTGAATCCCTCCCTTCTGCACCACTCCTTAAGCCATGTATTCATCTGAGCTATCCTGCGATTACATAAGAACATAAGAACATAAGAATTAGGAACAGGAGTAGGCCATCTAGCCCCTCGAGCCTGCTCCGCCATTCAACAAGATCATGGCTGATCTGGCCATGGATTCAACTCCACTTACCCACCCGCTCCCCGAAATCCTTAATTCCTTTATTGGTTAAAAATCTATCTATCTGTGATTTGAATACATTCAATGAGCTAGCCTCAACTGCTTCCTTGGGCAGAGGATTTCACAGATTCACAACCCTCTTGGAGAAGAAATTCCTTCTCAACTCGGTTTTAAATTGGCTCCCCCGTATTTTGAGGCTGTGCCCCCTAGTTCTAGTCTCCCCGACCAGTGGGAACAACCTCTTGCCTCTATCTTGTCTATACCTTTCATTATTTTAAATGTTTCTATAAGATCACCCCTCATCCTTCTGAACTCCAACGAGTAAAGACCTAGTCTACTCAATCTATCATCATAAGGTAACCCCCTCATCTCCGGAATCAGCCTAGTGAATCGTCTCTGTACCCCCTCCAAAGCTAGTATATCCTTCCTTAAGTAAGGTGACCAAAACTGCATGCAGTACTCCAGGTGCGGCCTCACCAATACCCTATACAGTTGCAGCAGGACCTCCCTGCTTTTGTACTCCATCCCTCTCGCAATGAAGGCCAACATACCATTCGCCTTCCTGATTACCTGCTTCACCTGCAAACTATCCTTCTGTCATTCATGCACAAGGACCATCAGCCGGTCCAGGCAGCGGGCGGTCGAGGGGGTCGTTCAACCTGACTGCCTGCCTCTCTTCCGCTCTTACATCCGGTCCAGGGTGTCCTTGGAGATGGAGCACGCGGTGTCCACCGGTACGCTCGCGGCCTTCCGCGAGAGGTGGGCACCGGAGGGACTTGAGTGCATCATCACGCCCGGCAACCAAATTTTAATTTGATTTTACGTTTTAAAGTTTAATTTGTTTTAACTGCCGGTGCTTTTAGTGTCCCCCTTCCCTTTTATGGGGGCACTGGGGAAAATTGTGATTTTAGTGCCCAAAAAAAAACAAAAAAAAGAAAAACACAAAAAAAAACAAAAAAAAAAGGGGGGGAAAAAAAAGGGCCTTGTAAATGTCTGGAGTGTCACCCAGGTCGGGTGGCACCATTTAATGTTTTATGTTTTGCAGGTGAACTCCAAAAAGAGTTTCATGCACAAGGACCAATTGTGGAGCAGTGGAGGCGTGTCCTGCTCAGTTGGAGCTGTGAGCAGTGAGGAGAGCAGCAATCAACTTTAGCTCCTGCCTGGAGAGCCCTGAGACAAGACCAGGAAGAGAAGGAAGGAAGGGGCTTCACCACCAACTTTTACCCAGAGGGAGAGGAGGAGAAAAGAAAACATTTCAACTTTTTTACCATTCTGCAAGGAGTTGGAGAGAGGGGGAAAAACCAACAACATCCAGTGTGGAAGGAGGGAGACTCTACATTCTACAGGTGGGTGTGGGTGCATTTCCCAAAAAGACATTGTTGTATCGGTGGGAGGAGGAAAGAAGACCACTGAGGGCCGGAACATCGCGGGGGGTGTGTGTGTGTGTGGTAGTGTGCGTGGGGGCCGTGCTTACAACTAGGCCCCCCCCACAATTGGAACCCCCCCCACCCCCCACATTTGCCTAGCCTGGGATAGCTGGAGCTACCAGGCTGAAGATTTTCATTAATCACCCTATTAAAGATCGTTAGGAGTGGGTGCCTGGTGGCTCTAGCTACCCCAGGTGAAGACATCTTCTCCCCCCACCTGAAGACCAACCCAAAGACTGTGCTTGTGTGTTTTGCCATCTGGGGAGTGCACCCACCCACAGCTGCGAGGGGAGATCTGCCCTCGCAGCCCCCCCCCCTTCCCACCCCCCTCTCTCTTTCTCCGTTACCCTCTGTTTCTCCCCTCTCTCTCTGAGAGCCCTTTCTTCCTAATTTAAAAAAAAACAATTAAGACAACTGAGCAGAGGGAGCAAGGCCCCTCCCCAATTACCAACTAGGGGAGAGGTGCCTCATTAAGAGCTCCTCTGCTCAGTCAAACCAAACGAGGCCATTAAAGACCATTAAGGCCTGTGACTTTGGGGTGGGTGTAGCCCTTAAAGGGACCCCGTGATGGCGACCCCATCCACGCCGGTGGCAGGGCCAGCGAAGACGTATGCGCAGGTGGCAACCGCTTCCACGGCACCTCCTGCGCCACCCGCTGCCCTGCCACCTTTCAGACTTATAACCAGGAAACACGGGGTCAAGAGCTACACTCACCCCACAATGAGCATCGAGGAGTGCGTGCGGGCGATGGCTGGGGTAGTCGGCCCCTCGGCCATTGTCGCAGCCTCCAAGATGTCTGGGAAGGCTGTGTTCTTCCTGGGGTCGGAGCGAGCGGTGTCCCTGGCCCTTGAAAGGGGGCTCACGGTGGGCGGGACGTTCCTGCCGGTGGATCCTCTCGAGGCCACCGCGCAGAGGGTCATCGTGTCGAACGTCCCGCCCTTTGTTCCCGCTGAGCTCCTCCTCCCTCACCTACAACAACTGGGGGAGGTAAGGTCAGGGATCAACCCCATACCGCTCGGCCTCAGGGAGAGCAGCCTGCGCCACGTGTTCTCCTTCCGCCGCCAGCTCTTTGTCCGGCTGGCGCGGGAGGAGACGACGGAGGGGAACTTTAATGTGGTGCACGAGGGGACTGCCTACCGCGTCTTTTGGACGTCGGACGGCGTGCGGTGCCATGCCTGCAGGGAGGTGGGGCACGTTCGCAAGAACTGCCCCGCCTCCAAGGCCGCCAAACCACCGAAGGCGGCCAAGGCTGGCGCCGCCGCCACCCCTCCCCCTAGTTGCGTCCGCGTGCCGGGAGCCGTAGGTGCGCGGGCATCGTCGGAGGCCTTTGTTTTCAGGGCCTCCGGCGGGGGGGAGGGAGAGCGTCCGACCGGAAAGAAGGCGCGGAAGAAGGCAAAACATCATGAGGCGGGTCCCCTCAGTGCGCCAGATAATTTGACCACCGCGCTCAGCCCAACTCCGTCACCGGCGAGCGCGGGGTGCCCCGAGCCCGTGCCCGAGCCCTTGAACAACACCACAGAGGGGCCCGGGCGCGGGAAAGGAAAGGAAAAGGGGGGGGCGGAGCGGGAGGCCTCGGCAGACATGGGGGTCTCCCTGCCTCCGCGCGCCCCCAGGAACAAAAAGAGGCACCGCCCCAATGAGGCGGAGGGGGAACAACATCCCTCCGCGGAGGAGGCGGTGCCTGCCGCGTGTCCCGCGTCCCCCACCAGCGCCCCCAAATTGCGCTGCAGGCGCGAGGAGTCTGTCCCCGGGGAGGGTGAGGCAGTCGAGGCTGCCCAGCCGCTGCCTCCTGGGGATGGAGTGGAAGATCTGCCTGTCGTGGGGGGCGTGGGGCCAGCGGAAGAATGCATTGCCGCCGGGCCGGGCGTCCCGGGGACTGAGGCGGGCGGGGCCGAAAAGGCCGGACCTGAGCCCGCCCAGCTATTAATCAACTGCTCCCGGGAGTCGCTCGACCCGGCAGAAAATGAAATTAATGTTTTTTATGACACTGTAGATGCTGGGCCGGGGGGTGGCAGCGGGGAGGGGGAGGAACACCCACCCTCGCCCCTTACTTTGGAGCTGGTGCACTTGGGGAGCCTGGGGATTTCCTATGGCCGGGTCTATCCTTGTTCCCCGGTTCCTGGGGCGGAGGGGGAACCCCTTCCGCTGTCATTTCCCGACCCAGCACCATTTTTAAAAGAGCCCAGTGGGGACTCCTCTGCCGACGATCCTGGGGGTGGGATCGGGGCAGAGCCAGGGCCGGTTGGAGCGGCCGGTTCATTTGCCGTACCTTGTGCGGTCGCTGGGCCGGCTGCTGGCGGCCACCTCCCGGAGGAGGACGGGGACTCGGTGGGGGACGCGGGTGAAGACCTAGAGACCACCGCCAGTGAGGCGGTGGATCTGCTCGCGGCCGCCGCCGAGACCATCCTCATTCCTGCAAAGGAACTCCGGGACTTTTTGGCCCAGAGCCGGGGTCGCTGCAACCAAGCCCGACTGGCCCCGGAAAAATGGTCCGAGCCAGAGCTGATCAAGGGGTCCGTCTGCGCCGCCGTCAAAACCTTGGCCGCGGGCGGGCCCTTGACAAAGGCGCAACACCTTGAGCTGCGCGAGCTCGAGGGACTCCTCGCTGGGTTGCGGAGGGAGCGGAGTTCAACAAAAGACTCCGCTCCCTCCCCCACAATAGGTTAAGGTAGAGGTTGCACTATGCTTTTGCCATGAAGATAACCATAGCCAGCCTCAACATCAACGGCGGCAGAGGGGCACGCCGTAGATTTGACAATTTTTCGCTCCTGCGGGAGGGGAAATATGCGGTGTGCTTCCTGCAAGAAACCCACACCGTTCCGGGAGACGAAGCCACGTGGCTCCTGGAATGGCAAGGAGAGGTCCGCATGAGCCACCTCACCGCCATTTCTAGTGGGGTGGCCATCTTGCTGGGCCCGCATTTTCAGCCGGAGATCTTGGGGGTCGAGGAGCCCGTGCCAGGCCGCTTGCTGCACGTAACGGTTCGCCTGGGGGACGTGCCGCTCTATCTCGTGAACGTGTACGCCCCTCAGCCCGGCCCGCAGCAAACGCGCTTCTTTGAAGAGGTGTCCGCTATTCTTGGCTCCGTCGACGTCGGCGACTGCATTGTCCTCGGGGGGGATTTTAACTGCACCCTCGAGGCGAGGGACCGCTCCGGTGCCCCGCAGTGCATGACGGCGATGGAGAAGTTGAGGGACCTGGTCGGGTCCTTCGACTTGATGGACGTCTGGCGAAATCTCCACCCCGACTCCAGCGCCTTTACTTGGGTGAGGCCTGGAGTAGGATGGTCCAGAGTCGACCGCCTTTACGTGTCTCAGGCGTACGTTTCCTGCGTCCCGGCGGCCTCCATGCGGCCGGTGCCGTGTTCGGACCACCACCTGGTGTGGGCGGAGCTCGCTTCGCTCCGCGCGAGGACGGGGTCCGTGTACTGGCACTTTAACAACCGGCTGCTGGAGGACGTGCGGTTTCAGGACTCGTTCCGTCGATTCTGGTCCGACTGGAGATGGAAGCAGGGGGGCTTCCCCTCCTTGAGGCTATGGTGGGACGTGGGCAAGGCTCTCGTCCGCGTCTTCTGTCAAGAGTACGCGAGGGGGTCGACCAAGAGGCGGGCAGCCAGAGTCGGGCGCCTAGAAAAAGAGGTGCTCGACCTGGAAGCCCGTCTCGGTCAAGTCGTCCAGGACCCGGCCCTGCGGACGGTGTACGAAGTGAAGAAGGCCGCGCCGAAGGACCTGCAGCTCGTCGGGTCCCGAGGCGCATTCGTGAGGTCGCGGATCCGGTTCCTGCGGGATCTGGACCGCGGCTCCCCCTTCTTCTACTCGCTGGAAAAAAGGCAGAGTGTCCGTAAGCAGCTCTTGACGCTGCTGGCCGACGACGGCGCTCTCGTCTCGGATCCGGAGGGCGTCAACAACAGGGCCCGTGAATATTACGGGGCTCTGTTCTCTCCGGATCCGTCCAGCGAGGAAGCGCGTAGAGTTTTGTGGGAGGACCTGCCGAAGGTCAGCCCGGAGGGCGCCGAAAATCTGGAAGCTCCGCTAAGCCTGGCGGAGCTGACCGGTGCCCTCGCCCGGCTCTCGAGGGGAAAATCCCCGAGGCTGGACGGGCTGACCGTGGAGTTCCACAGGGCGTTCTGGGACGTCCTGGGGAGCGACTACGCGCGGATCCTGGGGGAAAGTCTGGCGACCGGGGAGATGCCCCTCTCTTGGCGCAGGGCAGTCATCGTCCTGCTGCCTAAGAAAGGCGATCTCCGCCTCCTTAAGAACTGGCGCCCGGTCTCCCTCCTCAGCACGGACTACAAAATCTTCGCCAGGGCGATGTCTGCTCGCCTTGGTGCCGTGCTGGACCACATGATCCACCCCGACCAGGCGTTCGACAGGGTGGATCACGACTATCTGCTCGGAACTCTGCGCGCTTTCGGGTTCGGGACGCATTTCGTCGCCCGGATCCGACTTTTGTACGCCGCCGCGGAGTGTCTGATTAAGGTTAACGGGTCCTTGACGGCGCCCCTTCGCTTTAGGAGAGGGGTGCGCCAGGGATGCCCCATGTCCGGCCAGTTATACGCCGTTTGCGTGGAGCCTTTCCTGCGCCTCTTGCGGACGAGGTTGATGGGACTGGCTCTGCAAGGGCCGGGCGTGGAGGTCGTACTCTCGGCTTACGCCGATGACGTGCTCCTCGCGGTAGAGGATCCCGCTGACCTGCGGAGGATGCGTGAGTGCCAGGAGATTTACTCGGCCGCGTCCTCCGCCAGGATCAACTGGGAGAAATGTTCCGGACTCCTGGTGGGTCAGTTGCGGGTAGACTCCCTGCCGGAGGAGCTCAGGCCTTTTGCCTGGAGCACGACCCATCTCCTCTATCTGGGAGTCTACCTTAGCCCCGACGAGGGAGCCTGGCCGGCGAACTGGCAAGAGCTGGAGGCCAAGGTCGCCGCTCGCCTAGGGCGCTGGACAGGACTGCTCCGAGTGCTGTCCTACAGGGGTCGAGCGCTAGTCATAAACCAGCTGGTGGCCGCAGTGCTGTGGTACCGGCTGGTCACTTTGACCCCTCCCCCTGCGTTTGTCGCCAAGATACAGAAGAAGCTGGTGGACTTCTTCTGGAACAACAGGAAGCACTGGGTCTCTGCCGCGGTCTTGAGTCTCCCGCTTGAGGAGGGCGGTCAGTCGTTGGTGTGCGTCAGCGCCCAGCTCGCGACTTTCCGTCTTCAGACCCTGCAGAGATACCTTTACGTTGAGCCCCCTCCTAGGTGGTGTGCTCTGGCGACGTATTTCTTCCGCCAGCAGCGCGACCTCAATTATGACACGCAGCTCCTGTTTGTGAACTTGGGGGGTGCCAGGACCGCCCTCCGGGAGCTGCCTGTTTTTTACAGGGAACTCATCAGGGTCTGGAACAAAGTCTCCACCAAGCGCAGCTCTCCGCCGGCTGGAGTGGCGGCCGTCCTGCAGGAACCGCTGCTCGGGAATCCGTACCTCCACGGCCGAGGTTTTATGTGGCGGTCGGAAGAGAGGGCTGTGGCTGGTGAGGTGACCAGGGTCAGGGACCTGCTCGATGGCGGAGGAGCGGGCTGGATGGCGCCAGACACGCTGGCGCGGCGCCTAAACTCTGCCAACGTCCGCCACGCGGCCGATGCCATCGAGTCGCTAAAAACAGCTCTGGGCCCTGACTCCGTTAGGTGCATCGAGGAGGCTCAAGCACGTGGGGAGATCCCGTCCGAACTGACCCCCGTCCGGACGGAATTCCTCATCGGCGCCAGACCCCGGAACCTCCCTCGGGGGCCGGCGCCTCACAACTTGAGCCGCCTCGGGGAAATCCCCTCCGTGCCTTTCAGTTCCGCGCGGAGGGGTTTCCTGTATGGGCTGCTCCTGCACACCCTCAACTTTGCCATCCTCGGCGGCCATCCGGACACGCCATGGCGTACCATCTTGCCATCCGGAGGAGGCGGGGGTCCCCGATGGAGGGCACGCTACGCAGGGGTCCTCCCACTATTCATCGGGGACTTGGCCTGGAGGGTGGTGCACGGAGCAGTGCCGTGCAATAAATTTTTAAGCCGGTTCACGGACTCCCAGGCCGCCTGCAATTTCTGCGGTCTGGAGGAGTCCGTGTTCCATGTTTTTATGGAGTGCACAAGGTTGCAGCCCCTGTTCCATTATTTGAAGGGGCTGCTCCTGAAATTCTGGCTGCACTTCAGTCCCACTCTCCTGATCCTTGGGCACCCTGTGCGGAGGGGAGCGGGTAGGTCCGAAGGCCTCCTCGTAGGACTGCTCCTGGGCACGGCCAAGGGTGCCATCAGCCGGTCCAGGCAGCGGGCGGTCGAGGGGGTCGTTCAACCTGACTGCCTGCCTCTCTTCCGCTTTTACATCCGGTCCAGGGTGTCCTTGGAGATGGAGCACGCGGTGTCCACCGGTACGCTCGCGGCCTTCCGCGAGAGGTGGGCACCGGAGGGACTGGAGTGCATCATCACGCCCGGCAACCAAATTTTAATTTGATTTTACGTTTTTTAAGTTTCATTTGTTTTAATTGCCGGTGCTTTTAGTGTCCCCCTTCCCTTTTATAGGGGGCACTGGGGAAAATTGTGATTTTAGTGCCCAAAAAAAAAAACCAAAAAAAGAAAAACACAAAAAAAAACAAAAAAAAGCGGGGGGAAAAAAAAAGGGCCTTGTAAATGTCTGGTGTGTCACCCAGGTCGGGTGGCACCGTTTAATGTTTTATGTTTTTGCAGGTGAACTCCAAAAAGAGTTTCATGCACAAGGACCCCCAGGTCCCTCTGCACCGCAGCATGTTGCAATTTCTCCCCATACAATTAATATTCCTTTTAACTGTTCTGTTTACCAAGGTGGATGACCTCACACTTTCCGACATTATATTCCATCTTCCAAACCTTAGCCCATTCGCTTAACCTATCTAAATCTCTTTGCAGCCTCTCTGTCTCCTCTACACAACCCGCTTTCCCACTAATCTTTGTGTCATCTGCAAATTTTGTTACACTGCACTCTGTCCCCTCTTCCAGGTCATCTATGTAGTGTGGGGGTAGTGTGCTGACGTGGATTGAGAACTGGTTGTCAGACAGGAAGCAAAGAGTAGGAGTAAATGGGTACTTTTCAGAATGGCAGGCAGTGACTAGTGGGGTACCGCAAGGTTCTGTGCTGGGGCCCCAGCTGTTTACACTGTACATTAATGATTTCGGTGAGGGGATTAAATGTCGTATCTCCAAATTTGCGGATGACACTAAGTTGGGTGGCAGTGTGAGCAGCAAGGAGGATGCTATGAGGCTGCAGAGTGACTTGGATAGGTTAGGTGAGTGGGCAAATGCATGGCAGATGAAGTATAATGTGGATAAATGTGAGGTTATCCACTTTTGTGGTAAAAACAGAGAGACAGACTATTATCTGAATGGTGACAGATTAGGAAAAGGAGAGGTGCAACGAGACCTGGGTGTCATGGTACATCAGTCATTGAAGGTTGGCATGCAGGTACAGCAGGCGGTTAAGAAAGCAAATGGCATGTTGGCCTTCATAGCGAGGGGATTTGAGTACAGGGGCAGGGAGGTGTTGCTACAGTTGTACAGGGTTTTGGTGAGGCCACACCTGGAGTATTGTGTACAGTTTTGGTCTCCTAACTTGAGGAAGGACATTCTTGCTATTGAGGGAGTACAGCGAAGGTTCACCAGACTGATTCCTGGGATGGTGGGACTGACATATCAAGAAAGACTGGATCAACTGGGCTTGTATTGACTGGAGTTCAGAAGAATGAGAGGGGATCTCATAGAAATGTTTAAAATTCTGACGGTTTTGGACAGGTTAGATGCAGGAAGAATGTTCCCAATGTTGAGGAAGTCCAGAACCAGGGGTCACAGTCTAAGGATAAGGGGTAAGCCATTTAGGACCGAGATGAGGAGAAACTTTTTCACCCAGAGAGTGGTGAACCTGTGGAATTCTCTAGCACAGAAAGTTGTTGAGTCCAATTCACTAAATATATTCAAAAGGGAGTTAGATGAAGTCCTTACTACTAGGGGGATCAAGGGGTATGGCGAGAAAGCAGGAAGGGGCTACTGAAGTTGCATGTTCAGCCATGAACTCATTGAATGGCGGTGCAGGCTAGAAGGGCCGAATGGCCTACTCCTGCACCTATTTTTCTATGTTTCTATGTTTCTATGTTTCTGTGTATATTGTAAACAGTTGTGGTCCCAGCACCGATCCCTGTGGCACACCACTAACCACCGATTTCCAACCCGAAAAGGACCCATTTATCCCAACTCTCTGCTTTCTGTTCGTCATCCAATTCTCTCTCCATGCTAATACATTTCCTCTACTCTGCATACCTTTATCTTCTGCAGTAACCTTTTGTGTGGCACCTTATCGAATGCCTTTTGGAAATCTAAATATACCACATCCATCGGTACACCTCTATCGACCATGCTCGTTACATCCTCAAAGAATTCCAGTAAATTAGTTAAACATGATTTCCCCTTCATGAATCCATGTTGCATCTGCTTGATTGCACTATTCCTATCTAGATGTCCCGCTATTTCTTCCTTAATGATAGTTTCAAGCATTTTCCCCACTACAGATGTTAAACTAACCGGCCTATAGTTACCTGCCTTTTGTCTGCCCCCTTTTTTAAACAGAGGCGTTACATTAGCTGCTTTCCAATCCACTGGTACCTCCCCAGAGTCCAGAGAATTTTTTAGATTATAACGAATGCATCTGCTATAACTTCCGCCATCTCTTTTAATACCCTGGGATGCATTTCATCAGGATCAGGGGACTTGTCTACCTTGAGTCCTATTAGCCTGTCCAGCACTACCCCGTACCCTTCCTACTCTTACTAGCACGTGGCATTGGTAGCAATTCTGAGATTACTACCTTTGAGGTCCTACTTTTTAATTTAACTCCTCGCTCCCTAAATTCTGCTTGTCGGACCTTAGCTCATTTTTTACCTATATCATTGATACCTTTCTGCACCATGACAACTGGCTGTTCACCCTCCCCCTTCAAAATGTCTTGCAGCCACTCCGAGATATCCTTGACCCTTGCACCAGGGAGGCAACATGCTATCCTGGAGTCGCGATTGCAGCTGCAGAAACGCCTATCTATTCTCCTTACAATAGAACCCCCTACCACTATAACTCTCCCACTCTTTTTCCTGCCCTCCTATGCAGCAGAGCCACCCATGGTGTCATGAACTTGGCTGCTGCTGCTCTCCCCTGATGAGTCATCCCCCTCAACAGTACCCAAAGCAGTGTATCTGTTTTGCAGGGGGATGACCACAGGGGACCTCTGCACTACCTTCCTTCCACTGCTCTTCCTGTTGGTCACCAATTTGCTATCTGCCTGTGTAACCTTTACCTGCGGTGTGGCCAACTCACTAAACGTGCTATTCATGGCATCCTCAGCATCGTGGATGCTCCAGATTGAATCCACCCGCAGCTCCAGTGCTGCAACACGGTCTGTCAGGAGCTGCAGCCGGATACACTTCCCGTGCACGTAGTTGTCAGGGACATTGGAAGCGTCCCTCACTTCACACATTGTACAGGAGCAGCATAACACGTGTCCGAGCTCTCCTGCCATGACTTAACCCATAAATTAACTTAATTGGCAACAACAATGACAAAGGTTACCGACTGATAAAAGAAAAGAAAAATAAAAACTACTCACCAATCACCAGCCAATCACTTACCCCCTTTCGATTTCTTTCTACTTCTTTGTTTACCTTCTGCCCCTGCAGTTGCACTGGCTAGCCTCATGAACTCTGCACTCGAAGTCCCGCTGCCTCCTCGATGTCGGGCCTTTTATAGTCCACCTCACGAACTCCCCGCTCGAAGTCCCGCTGCCTCCTCAATCTTGGGCCTTTTATAGGCCGCCTCACGAACTCCCCGCTCGAAGTCCTGCTGCCTCCTTGATCTTGGGCCTATTATAGGCTGCCTCACAAACTCCCCGCTCGAAGTCCCGCTGCCTCCTTGATCTCGGGCCTTTTATGGGCCGCCTCACGAACTCCCCCCTCGAAGTCCCACTGCCTCCTTGATCTCGGACCAACTAACAACACACAAGGGTAGGCACTTGTGGTGTCAAACATTGAAACTTTTATTTTCAACACTTTGTGTTCTTGAACAGATTTGTGTGCTCCTTTGGAAGTGGCTCAGTGAGTTGCAATGAATGGTGAGGCATAACGGTACCCCCCACAATGCACAATGGTGGTGAATGTGAAAGGAATGGCTTGGGTATTGTAGGGATGCTTTATGGTGTTGTTGTGGAGTGGTGCCAACCTGGTGCTTCATGTGGCAGCCAGGGTGCACAACATTAAGTAAAGTAAATCTGACCATGGTGAGGCCATCCCTGGCATCTCGGGCAGCAATGTGGTCGGGTGCTGCGGCCTTGTGTCCTATACAGCATCAGTTGATTGTGGAGAAGGTTGGTGTTGTTAGTGCTGTTGGTGTACTTGGTGCTGTTGGTGTTGGGGCTGATCGAGGTGCGATTCTGAGGACCAAGGTGACATAGTTTCAAGGGCACCAATGCTGATGTAATAGATAGCAGGTGAACTGGAGATGACAGAAGTGATCTGACAACGGTGAGAGAGGTTGTTCCAATGAGGTGACACTGGATAGAGAGTTTACTCCAAACACCTGCAACTTGCATAAAGCTCAATCAGTCTTTCAAATGCAGTAAGCAACAGCTTCTGAGCTTGGAAAGTGAACAACTGAGAGACGGGTGCTTTTATAGCACATTTGTAGCTATCAAGTAATGAGATGATTCCATGACATTCATCTCCCACCCTGCTTACCTGACGTGACCCCTGAGCAACAACAACAAATTGTATTTATATAGTGCCTTTAATGTAGTAAAACGTCTCAAGGTGCTTCACGGGAGTGTTATAAGAAAAAAATATACATTTGACACCAAGAAGTAATTACGGCAGATGACCAAAAGCTTCATCAAAGAGGTAGGTTTTAAGAACATAAAAAATAGGAGCAGCAGTCGGCCATTTGGCTTCTCGAACCTGCTCCGCCATTCAGTAAGATCATGGTCAATCTGATCCTGGCCTCAACTCCACTTCCCTGCCCATTCCCCATAGCCCTTGACTCCCTTATCGTTCAAAAATCTGTCTATCTCCACCTTAAATATATTCAATCACCCAGCCTCCACAGCTCTCTGGGGTCGAGAATTCCAAAAGTTCACGACCCTCTGAGAGAAGAAATTCCTCATCTCCGTTTTAAATGGGCGACCCGTTATTCTGAAACTATGCCCCTAGTTCTAGATTCCCCCACAAGGGGAAACATTCTCTCTGCATCTACTCTGTCAAGCCCCCTCAGAATCTTATATGTTTCAGTAAGATCAACTCTCATTCTTCTAAACTCCAACCTGCTCAACCTTTCTTCATAAGACAACCCCTTCATCTCAGGAATCAACCTCGTGAGCCTTCTCTGAACTGCCACCAATGCAATTATATCCTTCCTTAAATAAGGAGACCAAAACTATACACAGTATTCTAGGTGTGGTCTCACCAACGTCCTGTACAGTTGTAGCAGGACTTACCTACTTTTATACTCTATCCTCCTTGCAATAAAGGCCAACATTCCATTTGCCTCCATAATTACTTGTTGTACCTGCATACTAACTTTTTGTGTTTCATGTACAAGGACCTCCAGATCCCTTTGTACTGCAGCATTTTGTAATCTCTCCCCATTTAAATAATAATTTGCTTTTCTATTTTTTTCTGCCAAAGTGGATAATCTCACATTTTCCCACATTATACTCCATCTGCCAAATGTTTGCCCACTCACTTAGCCTGTCTATAATCCCTTTGCAGATTTGTTGTGTCCTCCTCACAATTGCTTTTCCACCCATCTTTGTATCGTCAGCAAACTTGGCTACATTACACTCGGTCCCTTCATCCAAGTTGTTAATATAGATTGTAAATAGTTGAGGACCTAACACCGATCCCTGCAGCACCCCACTAGTCACTGTTTGCCAACCGGAAAATGACCCATTTATCCCGACTCTCTGTTCTCTGTTAGTTAGCCAATCCTATATCCATGCTAATATATTACCCCGAACCCCGTGAGCTCTTATAACCTTTTATGTGGCACCTTATCGAATGCCAAGTACACGGCATCTACTGGTTAAGGAGTGTATTAAAGGAGCAGCGAGGACGCGTTGGGTGACCTGGTAAACTCTGAAGGTAAGCTGAAAATAGGTGTTAATCCTCTGTTAACAAGGTCATAATGACCTGAACAGCCTCCCTGCAACTGCGTGTCGGGTCTGCCCAGCATCGACAAACCCAACATTTAGAAAAGGCGCGTGGGCGGCAGGTTGACAGCGGGGTCGCGACCTGTTGTCAAAGGAAAGAAAACTCCCACCCGACCCGCCATCGATCGCACCCGCTGACTCCCCACAACATTCCCCTCCGATGATTCTATGTGATTTTGTTTCTGTACCATTTTGAAGAAGTTGTGTGTGAGTTTTTGCTGTGAGTACTCCTTGACTTGACAATTGGATTCCAGCACATTTTGGAAATGGAGAAGAGTACAAAAGGTTGCAGTCCTAAGGTTGTCAGAGATAAGGCTGAATACTCTTAAATTGCAAAAGATCAAAGGCAAGAATTCCAACCTGACCAAAATGGGCGTATAGTCAGCGGAGCAACCTGGCAGTAAGGGGGAATTGAGGACTAGCGCAGCATGACTACTGCCAGGGAATATTATAAAACATAGCTGGTTCTTGAAGGGGAAAATGCAGGGCAACTTCTGTGCAATAAATGGGGAAATCCAATGATGTGGACAAATCTGAGAGCTCTGGTCCTGATCAGAAGCCACTATGGGGAAGGTGATGTATTTCTGTCTCTTTACAAAGAAGGCATTTGTCAACCTGACTGATGTTCTTGATGTCACCTCTTACAGCCTGGAATTAGCCTATGGCATAGCAGTTAATGGCTATCATCACCTTCACAACCACTGGCAGTGCTGTGTGTGCACTGGTATTTGGCTCCAATTACTGCTGCAACAGGTGACATAGGACAGTGACTCACTGCTTGCTGAAGTGGAGCGTCCTCATACATTGCTCCTCTGTCATGCTCAGGCATCACCCCTCCCTATCTCTGTAATCTCCAGCCCCACAACCCCCCGAGATGTCTGCACTCCTCTAATTCTGCCCTTCTGAGCATCCCTGATTATAATCGCTCAACCATTGGTGGCCGTGCCTTCTGTTGCCCAGGCCCCAAGCTCTGGAACTCCCTGCCTAAATCTTTCCACCTTTCTACCTCTCTTCCCTCTTTCAAGCTGCTCCTTAAAACATACCGCTTTTGGTCACCTGCGCTAATTTCAACTTATGCGGCTCAGTGTCAAATTTTTAGCGCGTAATACTCCTGTGAAGTGCCTTGGAACGTTTCACTACGTTAAAGGCGCTATATAAATACAAGTTGTTGTTGTTCCGGAAGGACCGCACTCTATAAGGCCTTCTATTTGCCTCCCTGTTCTTGAGCCTCCACAGGTCTGGGCTGCTTTGCTTGCTACTGCTGATGTTCTCTCTGGTGTGGCAGCCTCAATGGCAATCCCGCAGCACCCCCATTTTTCCCAGTACTACTGCAGCCAATGAAGTAAAACAGTGCAGTTCCTGCCAAAAGTCAGTTCTACAGTAGCTCTGTAGTATCAAAAAATTCACAGCAAAATTAGCCAAAAACCCCTAGCAAACCAACTATGCAGAGTCTTACATTGGTGGAGATGAAAATCCCTTTAAAAATATGCTGCTGCCAGACAAAGCGAGAGCCTTACTGAAACATGGATAGAGAAATAGTTCGTAAAAAAAGTTGATAATGATCAGATACAGAGACAACAGATAAAATGTGCTTATCGTCCAAGGGATAGAACCTCCACTTTTGAGCTTATCGCCCCAAAATGGGCGTTATTTCCGGTGAGGGTATACAAGGGTTTTCAGTTCGCCGGTTTCTCGTCCATTCTCAAAACACCTAGTTTACATTTTTGAAAGCGTTACCGTGAGCGCTATCAAATGGGCGGTAGCGTTAAATTTTTCTGACCTTCTGCCGTAAAGTGTGGCCGTCTTTAGCAACGGCATGGCAACGCTCGATTCCCACGATTCAAAAGGTCAAGGGTCACCATGACATGTGTAGAAGAGAAGACAGAGAGAGAGGGAGCCTAGAGGGACTGAAGGCATGGCTGGGTGTGGCGTGGCTGCTTTGGGAGGAAGGAGAGAGACTTTAGAGCTTCACAGCAAGTAGGCAAACAAAAAGTAGCTGTTAACAGCTACATATTTGACCAAATTTGCCCTTCAATGGATGGAGGGGAGGAGGCATCACAGCACGCTGTGGAGACTGATGCTGGAGAGACCAGTGAGGTGGGAGAGTAGCACAGTGGAGGCCGCAAAAGAGCCAGGAGGTTCTCAGACAAGGAAAATGCCTCCCTCCTGCAGGAGGTCAAGTCATGCTGGGGTGATTTGACACAGGGAGGGCATGGGAAGCCCACCCCAAAGGCCTACCAGAGGATATGGATCCAGATAGCAGAAGTGGTTTCGTCGGTGACCAACGAGGTGCGTGAGGGCAACCAATGCCGCAAACGGTGAAATGACCTTGTGGGATCCGCAAGAGTAAGTGTTACATTGATTTACATGTAATTATGTATTTATATAATTTGATTTGTAACAGTCATGAGTGACTATCAGCAGATGTGAGGTCTTGTACTTTTACCGGGAATGTTTCACACAAAGCCTGCAGTCACGGTGTATTTCTTTAGGTAAAGAATGATAATAATCATAATAATCATGATTACATCTGTCGGTTATATGTTGTATCAGTCTCTGTGACAGTACCTAGCAATGATATCACGCAATGTTGTCCTGTCACCTTTTACAGAAGAAGCTATCGATGATGAGGTCTGTGCAGAGGCGAACGGGTGGGGGGCCACCAGTCCTCAACGACATCACAGAGATGGAGGAGCAGGTGCTCGAACCGTGGGGAAGTGCACCCGGACAGCCACGGACGCATCTGCAGACCCTGAAGTGATGCCACGTGAGTAAAGCTTACACCATTGCGTGATGTAAAATCAATACGTGCCACACCCACTCATATCCGACCAATCATATATGATAGATGATTTCTAAAAGTGTCATAGAAATAATGCTGGCCTAATGAAAATCATTGCAATGCACAACGTGTTGATGGTCATGAAATGTGATGCCTGCGATGATTTTGAGAGCGGTGGTGCTTTTGTCGTGCATATGCTGTGTGTAGCGCTGGACTCACCTTGTCACCCCAGCACCCCCTTCTTCTCAAACAACCTCATTTGTGTCTTGCAGCTCAGCCAGTAGCGCAGCCCCAGGCAAGGCCACAGAGGCCAGAAGGTGGGGGCGCGGGGCAGGAGTCGGCGGACGATCCTACTACATCTGGTGCTGAGGAGCTCCGATTGTCGCCCGTCAATCCGCTGGGTTTGTTCTCGACAGATAAGAGCGCGGACTTCGAAGAACCTGCATCGCCACGCTCCAGAACCCATTCTACCCCAAGGCCATCTCGTAGTGATCCGGTCATTCCCACCTCAACTCTGAAGGTGCCGGCCCCAAGCACCTCTCCACAGGGCACCCCATTTGTCCCCAGGATGGTGCCGACCCCGCGGAGGCCTCGTGGACGCAGCAGGTCTGTTCCAGGAGCGCAACATGACAGCAGAGAGATGGTACAGTTGTCCAGGAGGACTGTAGACATTGGTGATCAGCTCATCGAAGCTTTGGGGGGCATATCCAGACACCTGGCCACCATGTCCAAGTACATTCCACGCATGGCGAAGTCCCTGGATGCGATAGCCAGGAACACTGCTGCCACAGCCTTCCCAGTGGTCCCAGAGCGCGGCACTTCCGCATCACCACTGCAAACAACAGATGTGAACAAGGACCAAGACCCAGATAATGTTTCCCCCTCAGCACCCCCCGCTCCCGCACCTGTCCAACCAACGCATCTGCCTTCATCCTCCCCAATGAGACGCCGCCTGAGGAGCTCCTCGGCCAGGCGCTATGGAGCGAGAAGGGTAAGGGATAGAGGTGGGGAGAAGAAAGAGAGGGGGGAAGGAAAGTGAGGTGCATGTGCGCAGGTGATGGCTGTGTTATATCTCTATCTGGGTGTATGCAATTTGTTGCAATGTATGGGGGCTGGGGACCACGCTCCTGCTTTGCCTTTGTTTTCTGTGTTGGTGGACATGTTGACCATGTGATTTATGTCAATGGTGGAAAAAGTGGGATGTGGCGGGGATTGGGTGTTATTGCTTCTGTTACTTATGATTTCAGACCAATATTGGCATTAAACTTTTGTTATTGAACATAACCTTGTTGTGCATTGTCTCAGATAGCTGGACCGTTACACACTGGTAATTCCTTACCATGAAAGGGCTAAATACAACTTAACATCAATCAACGTAAACTTTAACTGGCACCAAGGTGATGGGCACCATTGATGTCTGAGCTGCACACACACAGCAGTGTGTCAGCGTTGTCACTCACATCAACACTCTTTCAGGCGAATCTTTCCGATATCAGCTCTTCAAGTAAGAGTGGGATTTTACAAATGTCAGCCACACCGCTGGCGTCCGTCCCAGTTAGTTTTTCGTGGGCGGTTTTTTGAGCGGGCAATATTCTGGGCTATATATGTGCGAGGTGGTGAAATTGACGGTGGGTAATCTCCATGGCCGCTAGTTTGGGTAAATATGCTCTTTACGACAAAAAACAGTTGCCAGGTGTTATTATTGAATCTCGGTGTTAATTCCATGAGGAAAGTAACATCGGGCGATAATATGGGCGTGGAAATCGCCCATTCTGCTGATTCCGTCCAAAAAAAGTGGGCGGGCAGTAATATTTTTTCTCTCCGTTAAGCCCATTGGCAAAATAATGCTCAGTGATAAGTCTCCTAAAAAAGCCTGTCAGTTTTCATTTTGTGCCAAAATGGGAGATATCTGGGCGTTATACGTCATTTCAGCGGTTAAATGGGCGTTAAGTGGGCATTAAGCATGCAAAAAAAGTGGAGATTCTAGCCCCAAGTGCTCTCTAGATACTTTTTCTCATGCCCAGCACAAGCTTTCACTCCCTTTGAACTGAAACAAAGTGTCTGATAATGTAGTATAATCTGGGGTCAGCAATAAACCTTAATGCTGCTGATAAACTCATTCGAAATTGTATAAGATGCCTGTATTTATCTAACCTATCCAACTGATGGACAAGGAATACTTTGACAGACCGCTATTAACTACAAATCAGGTTTAAGAAGTAAAACTAAATGGACACGAAAGCAAATGCTGTAGATTAGAAACATAGAAACATAGAAAATAAGTGCAGGAATAGGCCATTCGGCCCTTCGAGCCTGCACCACCATTCAATAAGATCATGGCTGATCATCACCTCAGTACTCCTTTCCTGCTTTCTCTCCATACCCCTTGATCCCTTTCGCCGTAAGGGCCATATCGAACTCCCTCTTGAATATATCCAATGAACTGTCATCAACAACTCTCTAAGTGAAGGAGTTTCTCCTCATCTCAGTCCTAAATGGCTTACCCCTTTTCCTTAGACTGTCCTCTGGTTCTGGACTTCCTCAACATCGGGAACATTCTTCCTGCATCTAACCTGTCCAGTCCCATCAGAACTTGATATGTTTCTATGAGATCCCCTCTCATCCTACTAAACTCCAGTGAATACAGGCCCAGTCGATCCAGTCTCTCCTCATATGTCAGTCCTGCCATCCCAGGAATCAGTCTGGTGAACCTTTGTTGCACTCCCTCAATAGCAAGAACGCCCTTCCTCAGATTAGGGGACCCAAACTGAACACAATATTCCAGGTGAGGCCTCACCAAGGCCCTGTACAACTGCAGTAAGACCTCCCTGCTCCTATACTCAAATCCCCTAGCTATGAAGGCCAACATACCATTTGCCTTCTTCACCACCTGCTGTACCTGTATGCCAACTTTCAATGACTGGTGTACCATGACACCCAGGTCTCGTTGCATCTCCTCTTTTCCTAATCTGCCGCCATTTAAATAATATTCTGCCTTCGTGTTTTTGCCACCAAAGTGGATAACCTCACATTTCTCCACCAGATTGCAGTAAAAGAATACTTGACTTCTCAGTTAAACTTAAAAATCTTTTCAAAAATAATAAACATCCTAAAACTATGATAATTCTCATAACTTAGAAAAAATACCTGTGAGGAAAAGTTTATTAATTAAATTGGATAATTATACAGTGATACAAATAGTCACAGCAGGTTCAACTGCCTCCCACAGTGCAGATTCACACTCCAGAAGCCTTAATATAGGAACCCAATTATATCTCCTCTTAAAGACGAAACGGGGACAAAAGATCAGAAGGGTATCTTAATGGTTTCTAACACTTGAGTGAACTTTGCATCTATATCTTGCTATGCATGGAATTCTGTATCACTGTGATCACGGTTCTTTATCCCTCATCTTCTTCCTTGATCTCGGCAGTATTTGACATAGTCACCCACATCATCCTCCTCCAGCATTTCTCTTCTGCGCTCCATTTTCATGTTCTATCATCGTTCCATTCCTATCTGTCCTGCTGGAACCAACGCACATCCCCCAAAGGGTTCTCCTCCCATGCTTACATGGCCATCTCTGATGTGTCACAGTGCTCCATTTTTTTTCTTCTTTTATTTCTCATCTGCTTCCACCCATGAAATATCTCCCATCTCCAACCTTAACTCACCCTTCCTACTACTAAAACATCCCTCATGTTTTTATCATCACAAGACTTGACTTTTCCAATGCCCCCTATTGACCTCCCAAGCTCCACCCTACATTGACCAGAACACATCTCTACTTCTGTTTATTCCTCACTCTGCTGTCTATCAAAGGCAGAGCCTTCAGCCATCTCAGCCCTACACTCTGGGATGTCCACGTCAAGCTCTTCTGCCTTTCTATCTCTCCCCGCCTTCAAAAGCCCCCTTAAAATCAACTGCTTCAACTGCACTTTTGATCACCCTCAAATTCCCCTCCCAGCCCGGCTAATTCATTCTTGAACTGTGAAGCGAATGGATGTTTTACTATGTCGAAGTCACAACATAAATGTAAGCTGTTTTTGTTCAGTTACTGTGTTCCCTAAACAGAAGTGCCTCATCTCCCTTTGTAGTAGCACTGTTTGTTGGTAAAATTGTCAGACAAAAACAGAGTGTGCGCGTATTTTCTGATCTTTGTGTGCACTTTACTTCCTTGTTTTCTTATTAGTTATCTTCTAAAATGGTATGTAACATGAGTAAAAACACTGGACTTCATCACCATGAAAACACCAGCAGCATTGTATGGAGAAGGAGGCTGCCATCCTGGTCAGCTTGACTTCTCGTAATAACCGGCCAAGCCTAGCAGGACAACAAGTCTGACCGAGAATGAGTATCTCTAACAGGGCATGTCACGGATAAGGTCGAGCAGCATCCAACTGGATTGCAGGTCTGGGGTGTCTCGTTGTGCGAGTTAACATTCACAGGAATCGCAACTGCCGGACAAAAACCTACAAGCTGCACTAATGTGCTGTGTCTAATAAATTCATGCCAGAGTTCCATGCTCTGATGAAAGCTTTGTACTGAATGGTGGTAGTTTTTAAGTAAATAAACACATGAAATACATTTACCTGTATTGTTGTAAGGTGTTTTCTACTAAAATTAGTGCATGAAGTTAATGTGATCATAGCCACACCTGTGGCTATTCAGCGATTTCCATTGGACAAACTGGGCAAGGACAAGCAAATGACATGGAAGCTGCTGGATTTTTATTGTAATAACTTAAGTGATTCACTAGGGAAGGGAACCTGTCACTTCTACCTGGTTTGATCTAAATATAACTCCAGTTCCACACTATGTGGTTGATGCTTAATGCACTCAGGGGAACTAGGGATAGCTAATAAATATTTCATTGACTGTATTACACATATCCCAATAAAAACAAAAGGAAAAAATTAGTTAAAATATAATCCAGTGCATGTGAAAACAATTACATGTATTAGAACTCAATTATTAACAGAGAATTAAATATTTGAAGAAAAGGGTGATAATTCTGAAATATTGAAGTTTCAACTGGAGGATAGGGTAGATTTTCCAACTGGGCCTTTGATCTGGCATTAGTCAGGCAGTGCGTTATTAGCTAAACTGTTATTGTGTTTACCCCGCATGATTTTGCAGGGTCAGCTTCATTTAACTTAGGTGCGTGAGCTCCATGCCCATATTGGGTTTGGGGATGGGAATTCACCAGGAATAGTGCAGAAAATTATTACGGTGACCACTTACTTAGATAAATATGTTGAGGCTTGTAACATTTTTAGTATATATTTTAACCGTTACAAGGCTTCTAACATTTATCATATGTGGGTACGGTAGCAAAGTGGTTATGTTACTGGACTAGTAACCCAGAGGCTTGGGCTAATGATCTGGAGCCATGAGTTCAAATCTCACCACGGTAGCTGTGGAATTTAAATTCAGGTAATTAAATAAATCTGGAATAAAAAGCTAGCATTAGTAATGATGGCCATGAAACTACCAGATTGTTGTACAAACCCATCTGGTTCACTAATGTCCTTTAGGGAAAGAAATCTGCCGTCCTTACCTGGTCTGGCCTCTATGTGACTCCAGACTCACAGCAATATAGTTGACTCTTAACTGCCCTCTGAAATGACCTAGCAAGCCACTCAGACATCTTCAACAAGGCAGCTCACCACCACCTTCTCCAGGGATGGGCAATAAATGCTGGTCTTGCCGGCAATGTGCACATCTTGCGAATGAATTTTTAATATGAGCATTTTCAAAAATTATTTGAGTAAAAAAAATAGCTGGCAAAATCTAGTGGTTGTCATCATTGGTTACGGTGCTGGACTAGCAACCCAGAAGTTTGGAGTTCAAATCCCGCCATGACATACATTAAGATGCGACACCAACCTAGTGAAGCTACAATGCATAGAGAGTAGAGCAAGGAAACAGGTCCTTCAGCCCAACCAGTCTGTGTTGGTATTTATCCTCCACCCAAGCAGTAGTCTTAATCCAGTCTTCCCCCTTGTTCACATATCCCTTTATCCCCTTTCCGACAACCAAAAGAGGATAACCTATTCTTAAATGTTGACATGGTCTCTCCTTCAGTCACTAACTCTGATAGTACAATCCACATCCTTTCTGATCTGTCCTTAATATAGAAACATAAAAACATAGAAAATAGGTGCAGGAGTAGGCCATTCGGCCCTTCGAGCCTGCACCGCCATTCAATAAGATCATGGCTGATCATTCCTTCAGTACCCCTTTCCTGCTTTCGCTCCATACCCCTTGATTCCCTTAACCGTAAGGACCATATCTAACTCCCTCTTGAATATATCCAATGGACTGGCATCAACAACCCTCTGCGGTAAGGAATTCCACAGGTTAACAACTCTCTGAGTGAAGAAGTTTCTCCTCATCTCAGTCCTAAATGGCCTACCCCTTATCCTAAGACTATGTCCCCTGGTTCTGGACTTCCCCAACATTGGGAACATTCTTCCTGCATCTATCCTGTCCAGTCCCGTCAGAATCTTACATGTTACTATGAGATCCCCTCTCATCCTTCTAAACTCCAGTGAATAAAGGCCCAGTTGATCCAGTCTCTCCTCATATGACAGCCCAGCCATCCCTGGAATCAGTCTGGTGAACTTTCGCTGCACTCCCTCAATAGCAAGAATGTCCTTCCTCAGATTAGGAGACCAAAACTGAACACAATATTCCAGGTGAGGCCTCATCAAGGCCCTGTACAGCTGCATTAAGACCCACCCTGCTTCTATATTCAAATCCCCTTGCTATGAAGGCCAACATGTCATTTGCCTTCTTTACCGCCTGCTGCACCTGCGTGCCCACTTTCAGTGACTGATGAACCATGACACCCAGGTCTCATTGCACCTCCCCTTTTCCTACTATGCCACCATTCAGATAATATTCTGTCTTCGTGTTTTTTCCCCCAAAATGGATAACCTCACATTTATCCACATTGTACTGCATCTGCCATGTATTTGCCCACTCACCTAACCTGTCCAAGTCACCCTGCAGCTTCGTAGCATCCTCCTCACAGCTCACACCGCCACTCAGTTTAGTGTCATCTGCAAACTTGGAGATATTACACTCTATTCCTTCATCTAAATCATTAATGGATATTGTAAAGAGCTGTGGTCCCAGCACTGAGCCCTGCAGCACTCTACTAGTCACTGCCTGCCATTCTGAAAAGGACCCGTTTATCCCAACTCTCTCCTTCCTGCCTGCCAACCAGTTCTCTATCCACATCAATGCATTACCCCCAATCCCATGTGCTTTGATTTTGCACACCAATCTCTTGTGTGCAACCTTGTCAAAAGCCTTTTGAAAGTCCAAACACACCATATCCACTGGTTCTCCCTTGTCCACTCTGCTAGTTACATCCTCAAAAAAATCCAGAAGATTCATCAAGCATGATTTCCCTTTCATAAATCCATGCTGAATTGGTCCGATCCTGTCACTGCTTTCCAAATGCGCTGCTATTTCATCCTTAATGATTGATTCCAACATTTTCCCCACTACTGATGTCAGGCTAACCGGTCTATAATTACCCATTTTCTCTCTCCCTCCTTTTTTAAAAAGTGGTGTTACATTAGCTACCCTCCAGTCCATGGGAACTGATCCAGAATCGATAGACTGTTGGAAAATGATCACCAATGCATCCACTATTTCCAGGGCCACTTCCTTGAGTACTCTGGGATGCAGACTATCAGGCCCCGGGGATTTATCGGCCTTCAATCCCATCAATTTCCCTAACACAATTTTCCGCCTAATAAGGATATCCTTCAGTTCCAACTTCTCACTAGACCCACTGTCCCTGAATACCTTCGGAAGGTTATTTGTATCTTCCTTTGTGAAGACAGAACCAAAGTATTGGTTCAATTGGTCTGCCATTTCTTTGTTCCCCATTATAAATTCACCTGAATCCGACTGCAAGAGATCTACGTTTGTCTTTACTAAACTTTTGCTCTTCACATATTTATAGAAGCTTTTGCAGTCAGTTTTTATATTCCCTGCAAGCTTCCTCTCGTACTCTATTTTCCCCCTCCTAATTAAACCCTTAGTCCTCCTCTGTTGAATTCTAAATTTCTCCCAGTCCTCAGGTTTGTTGCTTTTTCTAGCCAATTTATATGCCTCTTCCTTGGCTTTAACACTATCCTTAATTTCCTTTGTTAGCCATGGTTGAGCCACCTTTCCAGTTTTATTTTTACTCCAGACAGGGATGAACAATTGCTGAAGTTCATCCATGTGATCTTTAAATGTTTGCCATTGCCTATCCACCGTCAACCCTTTGAGTATCCTTTGCCAATTCACGCCTCATAACATCGAAGTTACCTTTCCTTAATTTCAGGACCCTAGCTTCCGAATTAACTTTGTCACTCTCCATCTTAATTAGGAATTATACCATATTATGGTCACTTTGCCCCAAGGGGCCTCGCACAACAAGATTGCTAATTAGTCCCTTCTCATTACACATCACCCAGTCTAGGATGGCCAGCTCCCTGGTTGGTTCCTCCACATGTTGGTCTGGAAAACCATTCCTAATATACTCCAGGAAATCCTCTTCCATCGCATTGCTACCAGTTAGGTTAGCCCAATTAATGTATAGATTAAAGTCGCCTATGATTACTGCTGTACCTTTATTGCACACATCCCTTATTTCTTGGTGAATGCTGTCCCCAACCTCACTACTACTATTTGGTGGTTGATGCACAACTCCCACTCGCGCTTTCTGCCCTTTGGAATTCCGCAGCTCCACCCATACTGATTCCACATCATCCAGGCTAATGTCCTTCCTTACTATTGCATTGATTTCTTCTTTAACCAGCAACATCACCCAGCCTCCTTTTCCTTTCTGTCTATCCTTCCTAAATGCTGAATACCCTTGGATGTTGAGTTCCCAGCCTTGGTCACCCTGGAGCCATGCCTCCGTGATGCCAATTATATCGTATCCGTTAACTGCTATCTGCGCAGTTCATTCATCCACCTTATTCCGAATACTCCTCGCATTGAGGCACAGAGTCTTCAGGCTTGTTTTTTTAACACACTTTGTCCCTTTAGAATTTTGCTGTAATGTGGCCCTTTTTGTTTTTGCCTTGGGTTTCTCTGCCCTCCACTTTTACTATTCTCCTTTCTATATTTTGCTTCTGACTTCATTTTATTTCCCTCTGTCTCCCTGCATAGGTTCCCATCTCCCTGCCATATTAGTTTAACTCCTCCCCAACAGCACGAGCAAACACTCCCCCGAGGACATTGGTTCCGGTCCTTCCCAGGTGCAGACCGTCCAGTTTGTACTGGTCCCACCTTCCCCAGAACCGGTTCCAATGTCCCAGGAATTTGAATCCCTCCATTCTGCACTACTCCTCAAGCCACGTATTCATCTGAACTATCCTGCGATTCCTACTCTGACGAGCACGTGGCACTGGTAGCAATCCTGAGATTGCTACTTTTGAGGTCCTACTTTTTAATTTAACTCCGAGCTCCCTAAATTCGTATCGTAGGACCACATCTCGTTTTTTACCTATGTCATTGGTACCTATATGCACCTCGACAACTGGCTGTTCAATCTCCCTTTTCAGAATGTCCTGCACCCGCTCCGAGGCATCCTTGACCCTTGCACCAGGGAGGCAACATACCATCCTGGAGTGTCGGTTGCGGCCGCAGAAACGTCTATCTATTCCCCTTACAATTGAATCCCCTATCACGATCGCTCTCCCACTCTTTTTCCTGCCCTCCTGTGCAGCAGAGCCAGCCATGGTGCCATGAACTTGGCTGCTGCTGCCCTCCCCTGATGAGTCATCCCCCTCACCAGTACCCAAAGCAGTGTATCTGTTTTGCAGGGGGATGACCGCAGGGGACCCCTGCATTACCTTCCTTGCACTGTTCTTCCTGTTGGTCTTCCATTCCCTGTCTGGCTGTGTACCCTTTACCTGCAGTAAGACCAACTCACTAAACATGCTATTCACGTCATTCTCAGCATCGTTGATGCGCCAGAGTTCATCCACCCGCAGCTCCAGTGCCGCAATGCGGTCCGTCAGGATCTGGAGGCGGATGCACTTCCCGCACACGTAATCATCAGGGACACCGGAAGCATCCCTGACTTCCCACTTCGTACAGGAGGAGCATAACACGTGTTTGAGCTCTCCTGCCATGACTTAACCCTTAGATACACTTAAATTGGCAACAACAATGTTAAAAGGTTACTTACTGATAGAAAAAGAAAAAGAAAAACTTCTTACCGATCACCAGCCAATCACTTACCCCCTTGGCTGTGACGTCACCTTTCGTTTTCTGTCTACTTCTTTTTTGCCTTCTCCCTGTAGCTGCACAAGCATGCCTTTATAGGCCTCTGCCGATCCCCTACCGCCTACACAGTGTAAATGCGCACGAGGCCCATACTTGAGAGAAGGTCACTCTGTGACCAGTTATCTTTATTACCAAGACCTCAAGTGATGAAGATGGGTGGAGCTTCCCCTTTTATACCTGAAAGTCCAGGTTAGGAGTGGCTCCCACAAGTTCACCCCCTTGTGGTCAATGTTCTCAAGGTGTACAACTTAGGTCAGCTTATACATGGATTACAATGATAGTTGAATACATGACATCACCTCCCCCCCGAAAGTCTTATTGGGATCACAGGTTGAGTCTCTCTGGTGGTTTACGCTCCCTTGTAGAGTGCCTGAGTTGGGGCTCCGGTTGTTGGGCGCTGGCCTGAATGTCTGCTGTTTGCGGTGCCTCAGGCCTGTCCGGACTGCCCACAGTGAGTGGGCTCTCCTCCATTTGGTTCCGGTGTTCGGTCACCTGTGGTAAAATAAACTCAACATCGTGTTCATCCTATGCTTCTTCTATGGGGTTGTTGAACCTCCTTTTAGTTTGATCCACGTGTTTGCGGCAGATTTGTCCATTGGTAAGTTTAACTACCAAAATCCTATTCCCATCTTTGGCAATCACAGTGCCTGCAAGCCATTTGGGCTCTGCAGCGTAATTAAGAACAAAAACAGGATAATTGACATCAACACATCGTGCCCTCGCATTCCTGTCATGGTAGTCACATTGTGACTGACGCCTGCTCTCAAAACTTTCTTTCATAGTGGGGTGTATAAGGGATAACTTGATTTTGAGCGTACTTTTCATTAGCAGCTCTGTGGGTGGAACCCCTGTGAGCAAGCGTGGTCGGGATCTATTGGCCAACAGGAGGCGTGATAAGCGGCTTTGTAGGGAACCCCCTTGGATTCTGAGCATCCCCTGTTTGATTGTCTGCACTGCTCGTTCCGCCTGACCGTTTGAGGCCGGCTTGAACGGTGTCATTCTGACATGGTTGATACCATTGCCTGCCATGAAGTCCTGGAATTCAGTGCTTGTGAAGCACGGGCCATTGTCGCTGACCAAGACATCCGGTAGACCATGGGCGGCGAACATTGCCCGTTGACTTTCCACCATGGCAGAGGATGTGCTTGAATTTAAAATGGCACACTCAATCCATTTGGAGTAGGCGTCGACTACAACCAAAAACATTTTTCCCATGAAAGGACCTGCGTAGTCCACATGGATGCGTGACCATGGCTTGGCAGGCCAGGACCGGGGGCTAAGGGGGGCTTCCCTGGGTGCATTGCCCAGCTGAGCACATGTGTTGCACCTGCAAGCACAAAGTTCCAGATCTGCATCTATCCCTGGCCACCAAACGTGTGACCTGGCAATTGCCTTCATCATGACAATGCCCAGGTGCTCATTGTGAAATTCTCTGATAAACACCTCTCTGCCCATCTGGGGCATGACTACTCAGTTTCCCCACAGTACGCAATCGGCCTGAATCGAGAGTTTATCCTTGCGCCTATGAAACGGTTTAAATTCCTCAGGGCATGCCCCGTACGTGGCTACCCAGTCCACATTCAGGACACATTTCTGAACGAAAGACAGTAGCGGGTCTTTATTTATCCAGACTTTAATCTGACGGGCTGTCACAGGTGAGCCTTCGCTTTCGAAAGCTTCAACAGCCATGACCATCTCAGCATCATGCTCAGTTGCCCCCTCAGTGGTGGCTGGTGGGAGCCTGCTGAGTGCATCGCTGCAGTTTTCAGTGCCCGGTCTGTGCCGAATTGTGTAGTCATAGGCAGCTAACGTGAGTGCCCACCTCTGTAGGCGGGCCGATGCATTCGCATTTATGGCCTTGTTGTCGGCCATAAGGGACATTAGAGGTTTATGATCCGTCTCCAGCTCAAATTTGCTGCCAAATAGGTACTTGTGCATTTTTTTTACTGTGTATACACATGCTAGCGCTTCCTTTTCTACCATCCCATAGCCCCTTTCTGCCTGGGACAGATTTCTGGAGGCATAAGCTTCCGGCTGTAACTGACCATTGGCATTCACATGCTGCAACACTCACCCAACCCCATAGGACAACGCATCGCACAGTAAAACAAGTTTCTTACACGGGTCATATAATGTTAACAGTTTGTTGGAGCATAACAAATTGCGTGCTCTATCAAAAGCCCTTTCCTGGCTGTCCCCTCAGACCCAATCGCGACCTTTGCGTAGGAGCACGTGTAGCGGCTCTAACAGCGTGCTCAATTTGGGAAGAAAGTTAACAAAATAGTTCAGGAGCCCCAGGAATGAACGCAGCTCCGTCGTGTTATGGGGTCTGGGTGCTCTCTGGATCGCTTCCGTTTTGGATGCAGTAGGTCTGATCCCGTCTGCTGCTACCCTCCTCCCCAGGAATTCTACCTCTGGAGCTAAGAAGACGCACTTCGCCTTTTTCAGTCGCAGCCCTACCCGATCCAGTCTGCGTAGCACCTCCTCCAGGTTGTGGAGGTGTTCTTCAGTATCGCGAACCGTGATGAGGATGTCGTCTTGAAAAACCACCGCCCTTGGAATCGACTTGAGGAGGCTTTCCATATTTCGCTGAAAGATCGCGGCGGCCGAACGAATCCCGAACGGACATCTGTTATACTCAAACAATCGCTTGTGTGTCGTGCTGGTGGTCAGCTTCTTCGACTCACTCGCCAGCTCCTGGGTCATGTAAGCTGAGGTCAGGCCCAATTTTGAAAAAAGTTTGCCACCGGATAGCATTGCAAAGAGGTCCTCCGCTCTCGGTAGCGGGTACTGGTCTTGGAGTGATACCCGATTGATGGTGGCCTTGTAATCGCCACATATCCTGACCGACCCATCCGCCTTGAGCACCGGCACGATCAGGCTCGCCCAGTCACTGAATTCGACTGGCGAGATGATGCCTTCCCTCAGCAGGCGGTCCAATCGCATTCTATCTTTTCCCGCATCACCTACGGCACCGCTCTGGCCTTGTGGTGTACTGGCCTGGCGTCCGGGTTTATGTGAATCACTACCTCGGTCCCCATGAAAGTGCCGATGCCGAGTTGAAATAATGAGTCAAATTTGTCCAGGACCTGTGAGCATGATACTCGCTCCACAGAAGAAATTGCATTGACATCACCCCATTTACAGTTCATGACAGCAAGCCAACTCTGCCCCAGTAGTGCGGGACCATCCCCCGGGACAATCCAGAACCTGTTTTCTGAATCTTTGTGGGTCACGACTACCGTGGCGCTGCCTTGCAATGGAATGATCTCCTTTTTAAACGTCCGTAGCTGTCCGCCAATCGGCAATAATTTTGGTCTCCTGGCCTTGGACACCCACAACCTTTCGAACTGTTTGATACTCATCAGGGACCGGCTGGCCCCTGTGTCTAGCTGCATTAATACTGGGATGCGATTGAGGAGTACTTTCATCATTATCGGTGGCGTCCTGGTATATGAACTGTATATGTGCTCCACATGAACTCGCTGAACTTCAGCTTCCAACGATTTCCCCCAGTATTCATTTAGCCTCGTAGGGCTTACATCGGGCCCGTCCTCCTCGTACATCAACCTGGCTGCAGGTTTCCTGTACATATGCGCTAAGTGACCGCTGACGTTGCAGTTTCTGCAGCTATATTGCTGATATCTGCAAGCTCTGGCTGGGTGTTTGCCTCCACACCTCCAGCATGAGCTGGAGGCCCCGCTGTTGGAAGCAAAAGGTCCATTACCAGTCGATCATCTCTGACTGTCTCTGTAACTGTCCTTAAGCGCACCATTAACAGGTGTTGATGGCCCCATTACTGGCCACATTGTCCATTGCGATGGCATGAATCGCCGTTCAGCTAGCCATTGTCTCTGTTGAATTCACCCTTTGGGTTCGACTACATGCTGGGGTATGTCCGATTGCCCTTGTCTGCCGAGAGAACTGTGTGCCGCGTTAACAATGTTGACTCCCTGATCGTTTGCCGCATTTGAGCCAAGACTTTTGTCATACATCATTCTGGTCTCTTCCTCCCCTGAGATAAATGTCTGGGCTATCAGAGCCGCCACTTCCAAGGTCAAGTCTTTGGTCTCAATCAGTTTCCTGAAAACTCCAGCGAGCCCGATGCCCTCAATAAAAAAGTCTCGCAGCATCTCCGCTCTGCATGCATCTGGGAACTTACATAGGTTCGCCAGTAGCTGGAGATCTGTCACAAAGTCCAGAACGCTTTGCCCTTCTCGCTGCCGGTGCGTGTAAAACCGGTGTCTCGCCATGTGCATGCTGCTCGCCGGTTTAAGGTGTTCCCCGATCAGCTTACTGAGCTCTTCAAATGTCTTGTCCACTGGCTTCTCTGACGCTAGAAGGTCCTTCATCAGGGAGTACATTCTGGATCCACAAACCGTCAGGAGATGAGCCCTGCGTTTGTCAGCCGAATCCTGTCCCAACCATTCCTTAGTGACAAAACTTTGCTGTCGTCTCTCAATAAAGCATCCCAATCATCATCAACACAGTACCTTTCTTCTGTGCTGCTAGTGGCCATGCTGCATGGTTTAAATCCTAGTTTATCATCGCCAATGATATGTCCTTACTATACAGCATAAATGCACACGAGGCCTATACTTGAGAGAAGGTCACTCTGTGACCAGTTACCTTTATTACCAAGACCTCAAGTGATGAAGGTGGGTGGAGCTTCCCCTTTTATACCTGAAAGTTCAGGTTAGGAGTGTCTCCCACAAGTTCACTCCCTTGTGGTCAATGTTCTCAAGGTGTACAACTTAGGTCAGCTTATACATGGGTTCCAAAGATAGTTGAATACATGACACTTTCAACTTACTCTATAAAGAAAGATTCTCCTTCTCTCTGTCCTAAATCTTTTCCATTTAATCATATCTATGTCCCCTCATTCTAAACTCCTCCACCACTGATTCAGTTTACCTTGTCCCATCTCTCTATTACCTCACCCTGCAACCTTCTCTATTCTTATGAAAATAGCACCAATTTCAAGTTTTTCTCTATATTTGTATTTCCTGCAACTAACCAGTGAATTGACAATGTTCCCTCTCTACTGCCTCAACATCCTTCTCATAGTTTAGAGCCCAAAACCATACAGTACTCCAATACTGTTCTTACTAAGTCTTTATATGGATTCACCATTGCATCTCACCATGTATACTTTATTTCTCTTGCCATAAAGCTCAGTAGTCCATTAGCTTTCATTGTGACTTCATCCACTTGAAGTGCTCCTTTTAACGTCTTGTGAAAATGAGCCTTTAAATCCCTCTGCTCTCGAGCTCCCTATTCAAAAGTATAATCATTACTTTTATTCTTTTTACCAAAATGTACCACTTTACACTTGCTGACATTCAATTCTCTCTGCACCAGACAGGGGGCCCGAAATTCAGTACCACTGAACCGCTGGTTCCCCCCACCTTTTTGTGGCCATTAGCGCCCAAAGAATTTCATGGCTAGGCCACCCTATATTCAGCTCCAAAAGTGAACAGCGCTAATGAACCCTTCCAAAGTGCATTTTTCAGCAGTTTGGCTGTGTTAATTTGAGAAATTCAGCACGCTGGTAAGGGTTTCTAACAAGCCAGCTTCTCCTGGCCAGGGTTTGCAGCAAGGCCCTGAGTGGGGAAGGAGGTTGGAAGGATGGGCTGGTGTAAAAGGTGCAAGGAGAACCAACAGCTTAACTGATATGGAGCTGGACACACTAATGGACAGTGTGGAGGACAGAAGAAGAATACTGTTTCCTGATGTGGGGAGACCTGGCAGACAAGCAGTACATAATGCATGGAGGGAGATTGCAGGGGAGGTATCAAGCACCTCCATATATGTGAGGACACACCCTCCTGGTGCTGGCCAGTCTGCACCCGGCCCTTCCAGGGTGGTGATGGGTTAATGTCTCCTGGCTCTAGGGCGACGGGGATCCTCCTCCTCCTGAGCCTCCTCCTCCTCCTCCTCAGGTGGTACAGCTGGCTCAACCTCCAGTGGCTGATGATGGCCAGGCTGTGCAGCATGCAGCAGACAATGACGCTGATGGAGACCCGTTGAGGAAAGTACTGCAAGGTGCCACCAGAGCGGTTCAAGCACCGGAACCTCTGTTTAAAGATACCTATGCACTGTTTGATGATGCACCGGGTGGCACAATGAGCGTTATTGTATGCATGCTCTGACACTGTCCTGGGGTTCCGCAGTGGAGTGAGCAGCCAAGTGGACAGGGAATATGCCTTGTCCCCAAGCAGCCAACCGCAATCCAGATTCGGGTCGGTCAAGACGGCGCAGAATGAACAAATCATGGCTGCTGCCTCCCTTGCCTGCTGCCTCTCTGCATGTTGCTGACGGCAACGCCTTCTCCTGCATGCTTCTGAGCAGGTGTACTCGGTGTCACCCTCCCAACACTCCTCCCATCCTCAGGGTGAACCCTGCCAAGCAGGTCTCTGCAGCCCACAGGCCTCCACTAAAGAGTCAGACCTGAAAGTTGTACAAAAGTATGTGAAAACTGTCATGTATCCTACATGGTTACTGCTTGTACTATTACAAGGCGTGCCACCAGAGGGCACTGCAGTGGGAGACTTGCAGGTTACCTGTACAGGTATGCCAGGCCTAGTATAAAAGGCACCATGTGTGATCCTCACTCTGGAGTTACATTAAATGGACTAATGTCACTACAGTTCAAGCACAACACATTGTCTCGTGGAGTCATTATTAGAGCATCTGAAGATATAACAATTGGCATCGAGATTACGGACCTTCATGCGAAAAAACTAGCTTTGGTCCATTGCAGCAGTTCGCCGATGGTGATGATTGGGAAGCCTTTGTGGAGAGGCTCGACCATTTCTTTACAGCAAACAACCTGGCAGGTGACAAGCGCAGAGCTATCCTGCTAACCAGTTGTGGGCCCACTGTCTATAGCCTCGTCAGGGACTTCACTGGAGTTCAGAAGAATGCGAGGGGATCTCATAGAAACTTTTAAAATTCTGACAGGATTGGACAGGTTAGATGCAGGAAGAATGTTCCTGATGTTGGGGAAGTCCAGAACCAGGGGTCACAGTCTAAGGATAAGGGGTAAGCCATTTAGTACTGAGATGAGGAGAAACTTCTTTACTCAGAGAATTGTGAACCTGTGGAATTCTCTACCACAGAAAGTTGTTGAGTCCAGTTCGTTAGATATATTCAAAAGGGAATTAGATGTGGCCCTTACAGCTCAAGGGATCAGGGGGTATGGAGAGAAAGCAGGAATGGGGTACTGAAGTTGCATGATCAGCCATGATCATATTGAATGGTTGTGCAGGCTCGAAGGGCCGAATGGCCTACTCCTGCATCTATTTTCTATGTTTCTATGTTTACAGTAACTTTACCCTGCCGTTTCTGGCGGAAGTAGACTGAGGTAGCCCTCATCTAAAGGTGACTTGCATCTGGCATGGTGACAGTGCTGACTTCTGGCCACTTGCTCATCCCCTATTTTATTTGCTGCACCATTGGCAGCCATACTTTCAACTGCCATGGCCCAAAACTCTGGAATTCTCTCCCTGAACTTCTCCTTTCGCTACCTCTCGCTCCTCCTTTAAGATTGTTATGTATTGATGCTTGGGGTCACCAGACACCAGGGGGCACAACTGTCAGAGGTCTTGGGGCTGTACGCGCGTGTGTGCAGTCACTGGTATATAAGCGTGGGTCCTATGTCACGTGGGTACTTTGGGCGCGAATAAAGTTGGATCAGGTTTACACCTGAGGCCGTTTACAGTAACAAGAATCTTGAGTCATTACATTTGGCGACGAGGTAACTTGAGAACCTTTGCATGTACAATGGCACTATTGGAATTCTGGAGCAATTTGCGGAAGGTGAGGATTGGGCAGATTTTATCGACCGCCTGGATCAGTATTTTGTGGCCAACAAAATGGAGGGAGAGGCGCAGGGCAGTTTTCCTCACCGTTTGTGGTCCGAAAATTTACAGCCTTATGAAGAACCTTCTCTCGCCTTTACATCCAATGGACAAAGAGTACGGGGATTTGTGTGCTTTGGTGCGTGACCATCTTAAGCCAAAAGAGGGGATCATCATCTCACACTATCGCTTTTATATGCATGTTCGTGCTAAGGGCCAAAATGTGTCGGGTTTCATCACCGACCTGCTGAGCTGTGCAAGTTCGGGAACGTGTTGGAAGGCATGCTGTGAGATTTTTTCGTGATAGGCATCAACCATGATGTGATTCTTTGGAAGTTATTGGCCAAAGAGAAGCTGGATTTGAGAAAGGCCATCGTGACTGCCCAGGCATGCATGATGACTGATGATAATTTGAGGCATATATCATCGAAGAGTTGGAGCTCCACGGCAAGTACTGTAAACAATATTGTGTCGTATTCTGGCAGAGCTGCTTATGACAGGGCCTACTCAACAGCTCACGTGAAACCTGTAGCTGATCAGAGTCCGCTAACTGGTAAGAATCTGATTTCACCCTGTTGGCGTTGTGTGGGCAATCATCGGCCTCTTCAGTGTCGGTTTAAACAATATGCCTGTAATGGCTGTTAGAGAATGGGGCATCTTCAGAGAATGTGCCCACAACTGAGCAAGCGTGCTGCCGCTCATCACATTGTTGATGATGACCAGTCCAATGCTGGCCCAGATACACAACCCGGGGAGGAAGTGTATGGTCTGTATTCCTTTTTGGGAAAGAGCCAATCGTTAAGATGTGAAGCTGAATGGCGTGCCTGTATCAGTGGAGCTGGACAAAGGACATTCGACAAGCTGTGGGACACTGAGGCTGTGAAGCCTAAGCTGAGTCCAGTCAATGCCAAGTTGCGTACTTACACTAAGGAACTCATACCGGTGATTGGCAGTGCAGTAGTCAAGGTGTCATATGACAGTGTGGTTCATAATCTACCATTATGGATTGTCCCAGGTAATGGTTCAACGCTGTTCAGCAGGAATTGACTCGAGAAAATCAAGTGGAACTGGAATGATGTCAAAGTGTTGTCTTCGGTGGATGCCACTTCGTGTGCTCAAGTGTTGAAGAAGTTTCCTTCTTTGTTTGAACCGGACATTGGTAATGTTACTGTAGCCAAGGTGCAGATTCACCTGGATTCCAATGCAAGGCCTGTCTATCATAAAGCTCGGTCTGTTCCGTGCATGATGAGGGAGAATGTTGAAATTGAGCTTGACAGACTCCAGCGTGAAGGGATCATATCACTGGTCGAGTTTAACAAGTGGGCCAGCCCCATTGTTCCTGTATTGAAGAGTGATGGCACTGTAAGGATTTGTGGAGACGACAAGGTTTATGATTAACCGATTTTCAAAACAGGATCAGTATCCATTACCGAGGTCTGATGATCTGTTTGCCATGCTAGCTGGTGTAAAGTCGTTCACTAAACTAGATCTGACGTCGGCCTATAGGACACAGGAGCTTGTCGGCACTTCGAAGAAACTCACCGCATCAACACCCATAAAGGACCGTTTGTCTACAACAGGTATCCTTTTAGGATTCGTTCGGCTACAGTCATATTTAAGAGGAATATGGAGAGTCTACTGAAGTCCGTTCCTAGAACTGTCATGTTTCAAGATGACATTCTGGTCACAGGTCGCGACACTGCTGAACATCTAAACAATCTTGAAGAAGTCCTACATTGTCTGGACAAAGTGGGACTCAGGCTGAAACGTTCGAAGTGTATATTCATGGCACCTGAAATTGAATTCCTGGGGAGGAAGATTACTGCTGATGGCATCAGGCCTACTGATTCGAAAACCAAGGCCATCAAAAATGCACACAGGCCTCAGAATGTGATGGAATTGCGTTCGTTCCTTGGGCTACTCAACTACTTTGGTAATTTCTTACCCAGGTTGAGCACTTTATTGGAGCCACTGCACATGCTACTCAGAAAAAGAGACAACTGGGTCTGGGGTGTGTCTCAGGATAGAGCCTTTGAGAAAGCTAAGAATCTGCTCTGTTCAAACAAGTTGCTTGTTCATTATGATCCGTGTAAGCGTCTTGTATTGGCCTGTGCTGCATCATCAGATGGGGCTGGCTGTGTACTCCAACAAGCAAATGACTCGGGTAAGCTACAACCTGTTGCATATGCTTCGAGAAGATTGTCAAAGGCGGAAAGAACTTACAGCATGGTAGAAAAAGAAGCTTTGGTCTGTGTGTATGGGGTCAAAAAGATGCATCAGTACTTGTTTGGTCTTCGTTTTGAGCTCAAAACGGATCACATGCCACTCATTTCCTTGTTTTCAGAAAACAAAGGTATTAATACCAATGCATCGTCCCATATCCAGAAGTGGGCGTTGACATTGTCTGCCTCTGATTATGTTATTCATCATTGACCGGGCACCGAGAGTCGACTGCCTTTGCCCACACCTGATATGGAGGCGCCCCAACCTGCAGACCTACTGTTAGTAATGGATGCTTTTGAGAGTGAAGGAACTCCTGTCACTGCTCAACAAGTTAGGATCTGGACCAGCCATGACCCTATTTTATCGGTTGTGAAACGTTGTGTCCTCAGTGGTGATTGCAATACCTATGGAGATGTGTGATGAGACCAAACCTTTCAATCATCGCAAAGATGAGCTGTCCATTCAGTCAGATTGTTTACTGTGGGGTAATCGTGTCAGTTTGCCTAAGAAAGGTAGAGAAAAATTTGGACGTGAACTACTCATCCCAGTATTGTCATGATGAAAGCCATTGCTAGGTCTCATGTATGGTGGCCTGGAATTGACTCTGATCTGGAATCATGTGTGCATCAGTGCAATACTTGCATGCAGCTAAGTAAAGCACCAGCGGAATCTCCGCTGAGTCTTTGGTCGTGGCCATCCAAACCATGGTCGAGAATCCACATCGATTTTGCGGGCCCTTTCATGGGAAAAAGATGTTTTTTGTTGTGGTGGATGCATATTCAAAGTGGATAGAGTGCATTATTATGTCATCCAGTACATCTACAGCTACTATTGAGAGCCTTTGTGTCATGTTTGCGACTCATGGTTTGCCTGACATTATTGTGAGCAACAACGGATCTTGCTTCACAATTCTTGAGTTTCAGGAGTTCATGAAACTCAATGGTATTAGACATGTGAGGTCAGCTTCATTCAAACCTGCTTCTAATGGTCAAGCAGAGTATGAGACGTGTAATTCAGGGTTCACTGCAGACTCATTTGTCACGTATATTGCTCGATAACAGGACAAGACCTCATACGCTTACTGGGGTTTCCCCTACTGAACTACTGATTAAGAGAAATCTCAAGACCAAGCTTTCTCTTGTTCATCCTGATCTGAATGATCGTGTTGAAAACAGACGTCAAAGTCATCAATGGTATCATGATCGTGCTGCTGTGTCACGTGACATCTCTGTCAACGATCCGGTTTATGTACTGAACTATGGTCAAGGTCCAAAGTGGATTCCCGGTACTGTTACAGCCAAGGAGGGTAATAGAGTGTTTATTGTCATGCACAAGAATGAGCAAACATGCAGGAAATATGTTGATCAGGTAAAACTGCGGCACACGGATGAACTGGAACCGTTTGAGGACGATGCAGTCAGTGACTAACCAACCAATGTTCATTCATCAGAGGACTTTGCTGTCAGTACTGAACCTAAACCTTCAGTCTCTGATGTGGTCATTACCACTCCCATCAGATCGGTTACTCAGCCCTCAGTCACAACTGACTCAGAACACTCGCCTAGAACTAAAGTTGAACTGAGACGATCAACTCATGAGAGGAAAGTCCCAGACTGTCCGAATTTGTAAAGAGACTGATATTAAGATCTTGAAAGGGGATGTTGTTATGTACTGATGCTTGGGGTCACCAGATACCAGGGGGCGCCACTGTCGGAAGTCTTCGGGCTGTACGCGCATGTGCGCGGTCACGCGGGTACTTTGGGCGCGAATAAAGTTGGATCAGGTTTACACCTGAGGCCGTTTACAGTAACAAGACTCTTGAGTCATTACAAAGATGCTCCTTAAAACCTACTTCTTTGACTTTTTATAATATCTCCTTATGTGGCTCAATATCAATTTTTTTTCCATAATTTTCCTGTAAAAGGTCTTGGGACGTTTTACTATGTTAAAGATGCTATATAAATGCAAGTTGTTGTTGTTGTTTTTGTATCTCTAGAAAGTGCTCTTAATTGTATAAAAGTGTGAAGAGTGTGCTGGTGCTCAGGGTGGGTAAGGAAGAAAGGGAGTGCATGGTTAGTGTGTTGCCTTGCCAGCCCTGGTCATGACGTTGAACTTCTTGCAGCACTGTTCTACAGTCCTGGGGTTGAAGGATTTGGCACTCAGTGTCAGTGCCACCTCCCTCCAGGTGGCACGAGTGTCTGTCCTGGCAGGTTTGGTGGAACATACACACACAAGTGTCTGTGCCTTCTGCCTACCATATGCTTGAGGAGGGGTTTGGAGGTCTCAGCGAAATGTTGTGTTCTTCTCCTGGATAGAGCCCTGCCTGCTGCCCTCTTGGCACAAATGACACTTGAGTGGTCATAATTCTACCCAAATGTAATCAAAATCTCTGTAAGACATGCAGTGAAATAATTTGGGAGAATGCTGCTGAATTGAGCAAACTGGACAGTGCTTTAAAAAGGCAGCACAGAAGTTTCAGGGAGTTCAGCTGCTTACATTTCTTCTACATGGGATTTACACCAATAGGTTAACAAGTACGCAAATCAGAATACCCAGGAATGTTGTGTGTAAATTCTTCTCCAGGCCACCAACAAGACAACAGTGGTGTAAATCACATTGAAGAAAGTCTAGGCTTTCATCCTTTCTTTGCTAAAATTTAACATTAATCCTTTTACCTTGAATTTTTTTTTGTTCCAGTTGACACCACGTTCCTTTATCTCAATGTTTTCTCTGCTTATGACTGCTCAATTTGATTTCCCTCCTCTACTTCCTTTTTTATTCCTTCCACATGCTAACTTTTTATGAAATTATTTTTTATTGTCATAGTAACCTCATCTATTCCGACCTTCTTTACTTGCTCTTTCTGATTGCTACCTGCATCCAATAGACAGCTAAGTGGTCACAAAACCAACAGATGAGAGCAAATCTCTGTTGTCCCACCACATCCAGTCAAGAATGATAGTGGACAATCTGCATCTAACAGGAGGTGGAGGAAGTTCTATCATTGACGTTCTTCACAATTGTATTTACGGTAGGACATAGGCATAGACCTTTGATTCTCTATGTGGCAGCTGTTGATTATGAAGTCATATTGGCAGAGAATGAGCAGCAGGTCAACTACCCGCCCTGTCACCAAGACAGCTGTGCTTGACACTGAGAGGAAGTGGCTAAAGGATGGGGATACGAAAATTATTTTTGTTATTAGCAAGGCTATTTTAATAAACAAGATTGAGTTACACAATGAAGGACCAACGTGATTACCTTATATCACAGTACGGCCTCAGGACTGATAATGACACTGTCAAGTACTCTGAAGGTGGCATTCAAAATATCTGATGATGCATTGTTGTAATGCAGTAATTACAATCTAATAATGTTGTACTGCATATAATAACAAGTAACAGACACAGGTGTTGTGGATAAACAGGTTTTCATAAATAGTTCTGTTTATGCTGTTATTATTGACTTTGAAATTAAGTCATACTTGGTAACAATTATGTATCATTGTACAATTTCATGAAAGCGTTATCTTTTAAATAAACGGTGAGAGAGGCAAAGCAATGGATAGATAAAAAATTACATTATTTAATCTTTTGTGCAAAGTGGTAGAGTCTGAATAGACTGAATTAATCTTGAACCTGGAATAGTGCCAGTCTGTTTTGTGCATTGGAGAGAATCTAAAGGCAGTGACCCAGCAGCTGCAGCAGCTATGCCAGAACTGATGGTGGCAGCTGCTAAAAGCTGGCATCCATTCTCAGTAATATTGCCAATGAAGCACTCTGATAGCCAGATGTTTGGAGTAGAAGAACTTTGTTGATGCATTCCAGTTAAGAGCCTCACTTTGAGGGTTCAAATGCTTCCTCTCATTCTCTCTGGCGAAATTGCCAAGAGATTTAGGAAAATTGAACCAGCGGCAAAAAGCAGACTACAGATTATTTACAAGACAATGCTCGATGTTGATTGCAAACCTCATTATTTTGAATAATCCAGTATTTTGTTCCATTTACGTCAACATTTAATTGAAAATTGGGACTTTTGCAAATCGTCCAGTATGAGGGATGGTACAAATCCAATTTAAAGTGCTTCAATAAAGTTGGCAAAGTTTTTTGTCCTTTGGGTATCAGTCTTGGTTCAGTGGTGGTCCTCTGGCCTTTGAGTTAAAATTTCTGACTTCACGTCCCACTCCAAAGATTTGAGCACATAATCTAGGCTGACATTTAGGTGCACTAAGGAAGGTACTGAGGATGTGCTGCGTTTTGGATGAGTTGGAGGGAGCCTGTTGGTCCGAGGCCAGAAAATTCCTGTGGTGTAGTTTCAGGTTGGGGCTGCACCACCAGAAGAGGATAGCGACTATTTTTTTAGACCCTCTCGGCCGAACTGAGGCACAAAAATGTTAGGCCCTGTACTTGCATCCTGGCACTTTGGAGCCTTCCCGTCCCAGGGAAAAATGCTAGGCTTCTTCTGACAGTCCCAGGGAGCGGCAGTAACAGCAATGGTCACAGGAAAATCTAGCAGAGATGGGGGAGGAGCAGACAGTCACTTTCCTGTGAAGGGCACAGAGGGAAATTAGGCCTCACTGCTTCATTTTGCCTTATGTTCCACAGCTATCTGTTTTCCAATTTCCAATTTCAGGCAGGATAATAGAGGGAAATCCTGGAGGTTCCACATGATTTCCACCCAAATAACAGCTTAATCTGGGTAAATTCAAATCAAATAGTGCAAAAGAGAGCAGAATTTTAAGCTAAGTTACTTGCACCCATAACTACTTTACGCTCGGGTACCTGCGATCTTTTACGCTAGTTCAAAAGATCATTCGCCTGAACAGTCCCTGCCCACAAAACTGACCATGCCCCCAGGCGCCCCCAGAAAGGCGAGTTTCTGCTGATTGAACTCAGAGGATGTTGATCACATTGTGTCCAGATTCTCAGGCGCAGAGGAATCCAGCGTTAATCACAGCGTTGACCAGCAGTGACCAGCAGTCAATTGAAACCAATTGAAAAGTAAGAGCATTAAATCAGTTAATTGATCTGCCCAGCTCTGCTACAGATCAATTAGTTGAAAAAGTTGAAAAATGGCTCATTCCCTGGCAATCTTTATGATGCTGGACGATGCCCTGTTCCAGTCACAAATTGATTAGGATCAATGACACTCCTTGACTGTGCTGATTTATGGGAGATTTTACATTCAGGTTTATGCGAATGAGTTTGCACGGAAACTTCAGCGTAACTTCACCTCAGCAAAGCTGTCCAACGCATTGTGAGTGCATTTTGCTGATAGCGGCTCTAGTGGAAACTCCACTCTTGTGTCTAACTCGTTCTGTAATTTCCGAGCTTTATTCTCTGTCTGCATTGACCTTCAAATTTGGTATCATCTGCTAATTTGACCACTTTGCTTTGAGTTTCTGAGATCAAGTCATTTATGCGAATTAGAAATAGTAATGGTCTCAATACTAAACTCTGGGGAATCCCACTCAGTACTTCCCACCCCCACCCAAAAATTTGCTCCTTTAAGAAGTATCTGTTGTTTTCCATCCATTCAACCAAATTTTACCCTGAATCCCCACAGATTTGAGTTTCATTAGCAGCCTGACATGTGGAGCTTTATCAAATACTTTTTGAAAGCCTAAGAACACAATATTTACTACAAGAAATTTCAGTTGTTAATTCCTCAAAGAAAAGAAGAAGCTTTTTCAGAGATGATTTGCACTGTCCAAAGCTGTGTTGACATGGTAGAATTCATTATTAGGATGGAGAGTGACACAGTTAATTCAGAAACTAGGGTCCTGAACTTAAGGAAAGGTAACTTCGATGGTTTGAGGCATGAATTGGCTAGAATAGACTGGCAAATGATACTTAAAGGGTTGACGGTGGATAGGCAATGGCAAACATTTAAAGATCACATGGATGAACTTCAGCAAGTGTATATCCCTGTCTGGAGTAAATATAAAAGAGGGAAGGTGGCTCAACCGAACAAGCGAAATTAAGGATAGTGTTAAATCCAAGGAAGAGGCATATAAATTGGCCAGAAAAAGCAACAAACCTGAGGACTGGGAGAAATTTAGAATTCAGCAGAGGAGGACAAAGGGTTTAATTAAGAGGGGGAAAATAGAGTATGAGAAGAAGCTTGCCGGGAACATAAAAACTGACTGCAAAAGCTTCTATCGATATGTGAAGAGAAAAAGATTAGTGAAGACAAACGTAGGTCCCTTGCAGTCGGATTCAGGTGAATTTATAATGGGAAACAAAGAAATAGCAGACCAATTGAACAAATACTTTGGTTCTATCTTCACAAAGGAAGACACAAATAACCTTCCGGAAGTACTAGGGGACCGAGGGTCTAGTGAGAAGGAGGAACTGAAGGAAATCCTTATTAGGTGGGAAATTGTGTTAGGGAAATTGGGATTGAAAGCTGATAAATCCCTGGGGCCTGATAGTCTGCACCCCAGAGTAATTAAGGAAGTAGCCCTAGAAATAGTGGATGCGTTGGTGATCATTTTCTAACACTCTATCCACTTTGGATCAGTTCCTATGGACTGGAGGGTAGCTAAAGTAATACCACTTTTTAAAAAGGGAGGGAGAGAGAAAGCGGGTAATTGTAGACCAGTTCGCCTGACATCAGTAGTGGGGAAAATGTTGGAATCGATTATTAAGGATTAAATAGCAGTGCATTTGGAAAGCAGTGACAGGATTGGTCCAAGTCAGCATGGATTTATGAAAGGGAAATCACGTTTGACAAATCTTCTGGAATTTTTTGAGGATGTAACTAGTAGAGTGGACAAGGCAGAAGCAGTGGATGTGGTGTATTTGGACTTTCAAAAGGTTTTTGACAAGGTCCCACACAAGAGATTGGTGTGCAAAATAAAAGCACATGGTATTGGAGTTAATATACTGACATTGATAGAGAACTGGTTGGCAGACAGGAAGCAGAGAGTCGGAATAAATGGGTCCTTTTCAGAATGGCAGGCTGTGACGAGTGGAGTGCCACAGGGCTCAGTGCTGGGACCCTAGCTCTTTACAATATACATCAATGATTTAGATGAATTAATTGAGTGTAATATCTCCAAGTTTGCAGACGACACTAAGCTGGGTGGCGGTGTGAGCTGTGAGGGGGACGCTAAGAGGCTGCAGGGTGACTTGGACAGGTTAGGCGAGTGGGCAAATGCATGGCAGATGCAGTATAATGTGGATAAATGTGAGGTTATCCACTTTGGGGACAAAAACACGAAGACAGAATATTATCTGAATGGCGGCAGATTAGGAAAAGGGGAGGTGCAACGAGACCTGAGTATCATGGTTCATCAGTCATTGAAAGTTGGCATATAGGTACAGCAGGCGGTGAAGAAAGCAAATGGCATGTTGGCCTTCATAGCTAGGGGATTTGAGTATAGGAGCAGGGAGGTCTTACTGCAGTTGTACAAGGCCTTGGTGAGGCCTCACCTGGAATATTGTGTTCAGTTTTGGTCTCCTAATCTGAGGAAGGACGTTCTTGCTATTGAGGGAATGCAGCGAAGGTTCACCAGACTGATTCCAGGGATGGCTGGACTGACATATGAGGAGAGACTGGATCAACTGGGCCTTTATATATTTGAGTTTAGAAGGATGAGAGGGGATCTCATAGAAACATATAAAATTCTGACGGGACGGGACAGGTTAGATGCGGGAAGAATGTTCCCAATGTTGGGGAAGTCCAGAACCAGGGGACACAGTCTTAGGATAAGGGGTAGGCCATTTAGGACTGAGATGAGGAGAAACTTCTTCACTCACAGAGGTGTTAACCTGTGGAATTCCCTGCCGCAGAGAGTTGTTGATGCCAGTTTTTTTGATATATTCAAGAGGGAGTTAGATATGGCCCTTACGGCGAAAGGGATCAAGGGGTATGGAGAGAAAGCAGGAAAGGGGTACTGAAGGAATGATCAGCCATGATCTTATTGAATGGTGGTGCAGGCTCGAAGGGCTGAATGGCCTACTCCAGCATCTATTTGCTATGTTCCTATGTCTATGACTGTTTTTACTAGGTTATTATCGCCAAGATGATCCTCAGACTTACTCCTCATAATTGATTCAATTATTCTATTCTGAATTGGAACTGGACTAATAAATCTGTAGTTGCCTGTGCCTGTTTTGACTCCCTTTCTGCTTCCAATCTATTGGTACCTCCCCAGCATACAGTAACTCCTTCATAATGATTCCATGACACACAGTGAAACCACCCAAAATCTAATTGCCAGCACAGGTAGAGACTAGTAGACTTCTCTACCAATAGGTAGATATATTGTGTGTGTGGCCAGGTTATTAGGGCCACATATGTTAGATGTTCTGATTTTCTATAGAGCTTGGAGCAGTACTACTTATGTGTGCAGGTATGTAAACAATTTATATGGCATGTACATACTTGTACAGTGGTGCTCCATGCATTAGAGGAAAATGGAGCTATCATTTGCAAGTCACACATGTACCCTGGCCTGATTGAGTAATACGACAGCTTTTGACACGTTTCACTCATAGCACTAATGTATGTCCAGAAGTATAAGCACCTTGAAGCATTCACTTACACTCATGAAACTAAAACAACATTTTATTTTGATTAATCATTTCTACCAAGCTACCAGAACCAAATTCATACCAAATTTAATGCAGTAGTAATATAAATTCAACATAAAATTTAGCAGCACAGAGATAGCACCAGTCCAATTGCTCGAGGGGAAATATACCCCAGAAATCAAACCAAACAGAAACTGTTTAATAAACAACAAATGTGCAGCCAAATCAAGATAAAAATAATCCTAATCGAAGCCATTTCTGGCACTGCCCTGATGTATGTAAATTATTACCAAGTCTCAATTTTACTCCTTACATAGTCAAGAGTGGTATTGTCAGACCTGTTGATGAAAGTCTCCTTATCCATAACTCATCTGTCAGTCACTGTTATACACAATAGAATTCTATTATAATGACTGTGTTACCACAGCAATGGAGTCAGTCGAAGCACAAAGCACAATTTTTGTTTTTTAGAATTATATAAGAGTTATTAAAAACTCAAACTCAAAAAACATGTAAGAAGTGTGCAATAAATAATAAATGTATGGCTGAATGGCAATCATCTCATCCTGGAATATAACTATCATAAACCACTTTCTATAATCTAATTTCCTGAAACATTATATTATGATCCAAGCTTAAATGCAGAAGTGATTTTAATATTTAAGAGTTATAAATGAAGACTTGGAACAACTCCTTTCAAGCTTAAAACAAGTGTGTAATTAATAAGGGTTGGATTTTCGGTTGTCTAATGCCTCAGTTTGCGGCCAGAGGTGGCGTTAATGGGAGCATAAGAGGTTACCGACCGGGAGCACAGCATTTAGCGCCCGACCAAAAATTCATTAGAGGCTCAAATGGGGCGCAAACCAGTGGTGCCTGGCTGCTGATGATCACTCCGATCATGACGTAATCCTGGTGCAACGCACACACTTGCGCCCCAGTTGGAAAATTAAGTGCGGCCACCTCATTTAGCGGCTGCCAAGAACAACGTCTGGAAAAACAGTCACTACAGGCTTGATAAGTGGTTAACTGGTGGCTACATGAAAGGATCAGGAATCGCTTCCATCGGAAGCATATAAGCCAGACCAGGTAAGGACAGCAGATTTCCTTTCTTAAAGGACATTAGTGAAGCAGATGGGTTTTTACAACAATCCAGATTTATTTAATTAACTGAATTTAAATTCCCCAGCTGCCATGGTGGGATTTGAACTGATGTCTCCAAATCATTCGTCCAGGCCTCTGGCTTACTAGTCCAATAACATAACCACTATGCTACTGTACCCAAATGCCAAATGAGTGCCAAATCCTCAAGAAGGCAGAACAGTCGTGCAAGAAGTTCAATGACCTGAGTAAGGCTGGCAATGTGACACATCAATCATGCTCTCCCTTTCTTCCTTACCCACCCTGGGTACACTCTTCAAACTCTTAAAAACTTACAACATTAATCCATCACACTGCACTCTGGTTAAGGGCACCTCTAACTTCATATCCTGTATTATGGCTACACATTTCTTCCAATACACAAGAACTGCCTTACACAATGACAAAACTACTTACAAAACGTTAGCACCCTCATACCCTCACATCCTTTACCTCACCTCTCTCATACTACTTGGCAAAAACTCCTCAACTGTCAGCCTTACACTCAATCTCTATAGCTATTTGCAAGAAAAAATGGTGCACAATAAAACAACAACAACTTGCAATTATATGGCACCTTTAACGTAGTAAAACGTTCCAAGGTGCTTATCAGAAGCATTATCAAAATTAATTTGGCACCGAGCCACGTAAAGAGCTATTAGGACAGGTGACCAAAAGCTTGGTCAAAGAGGTAGGTTTTAAGGAACATCTTAAAGGAGGTGAGAGAGGTCGAGAGGCTAACGGAGGGAATTCCAGAGCATAGGCCCAGGCAGCTGAAGACACGAGCGCCAATGGTGGAGCCATTAAAATCTGGGCTGCACAAGAGGCCAGAATTGGAGGAGTGCAGAGATCTTGAAGGCATGTAGGGCAGGAGGAGGTTACAGAGATAGGGAGGGGTGAGGCCTTTGAGGGATTTGAAAACAAGGATGAGAATTTTTAAATCAAGGCATTGTCGGACCAGGGAAAAAGGGTGATGAGTGAGTGGGACTTGGTGCGAGTTAGAATATGGGCAGCAGAGTTTTGGATGAGTTTAAGTTTATGGAGGGTTGATGATAGGAGGCTGACCAGAAGAGCAGGGGAATAATCAAATCTAGCGGGAACAAAGGCATGAATGGGAGTTTGAGCAGCGGATGAACTGAGGCAGGGGAGGAGGCAGGCAATGTGATGGAGGTGGAAGTCTTGGTGATGGAGTGTATTGTGTTCCGAACACAGATGAGATTGCAGATGAGGTTAAAGTAACAGTGACCTCAGTCTTTAATAATGCACTCCTGAGTGAGGAACAGGCCTTAGGGGCCAGCTTATATACAGTGCTCCCAAGGGATGCTGGGATTCCTTGGGACTTCAGGGGATGAGCTCCCTGGCGGCGGAACATGGAACTGCATGCTTTACAGATACACAACATCACTCCCCCGCGAAAGTCAAAGTGAAAACTATGTACAAGCTGAGGCGGTCGGGAGCCTTTCTTTCCCTGGTGGACCGCCTCGGTACAAATGTCTGTTCTGGTGTGTTGGCTGTGCCCTCGCTGGGCTAGAGTGTTGTTGGCCCTGCAGGGCTGCTAGGTGAGCCTGGCCTTGCTGGGCTGTTGGGCGTGATGGGTTCGATTTCGTGGTCCGGGGTGGTGTCGTTGATCCTTTGGGTGTGTGTTGTGGGCTCGAAAAAGGTGGTGTCTGCTGTGGGTTGTTCAGGGCAGTCTGTGAACCGCAGCCTCGTTTGGTCCAGGTGCTTTCTGCAAATTTGTCCATTGTCTAGTTTGACTACAAACACCCTACTCCCTTCTTTAGCTATCACCGTGCCCGCGATCCACTTGGGACCATGTCCATAGTTTAGCACATACACAGGGTCCTTCAGATCAATTTCCCGTGACACAGTGGCGCGACCATCATTTACATTTTGTTGCTGCCGCCTGCTCTCTACCTGATCATGCAGGTTGGGGTGAACCAGCGAGAGTCTGGTTTTAAGTGTTCTTTTCATGAGTAGCTCAGCCGGGGGCACCACTGTGAGTGAGTCGGGTCTCGCTCACTCAGGACAGGCGGGTTTGGAGTGAGCCTTCTGTGACCCGTTTAAGGCTCTGTTTGATGGTTTGTACTGCCCGCTCTGCCTGCCCATTGGAGGCTGGTTTAAACGGGGCCAAGGTGATATGTTTGATCCCATTGCGGGTCATGAATTCTTTAAATTCGGCACTGGTGAAGCATGGCCCTTTGTCACTGACCAGTATGTCAGGCAGGCCGTGGGTGGCAAACATGGCCCTCAGGCTTTCAATGGTGGAGGTGGCGGTGCTTCCCAACATTATTTCACATTCAATCCATTTTGAAAAAGCATCCACCGCCACCAGGAACATTTTACTGAGAAACGGGCCCGCATAGTCGACATGGATCCTCGACCATTGAAGCTTGGCATGCAGGTACAGCAGGCGGTTAAGAAAGCAAATCAGGGATAGTATTAAAGCCAAGGAAGTGGCATACAAATTGGCCAGAAATAGCAGCGAACCCGGGGACTGGGAGAAATTTAGAACTCAGCAGAGGAGGACAAAGGATTTGATTAGGGCAGGGAAAATGGAGTACGAGAAGAAGCTTGCAGGGAACATTAAGACGGATTGCAAAAGTTTCAATAGATATGTAAAGAGAAAAAGGTTAGTAAAGACAAAAGTAGGTCCCCTGCAGTCAGAATCAGGGGAAGTCATAACGGGGAACAAAGAAATGGCAGACCAATTGAACAAGTACTTTGGTTCGGTATTCACTAAGGAGGACACAAACAACCTTCCGGATATAAAAGGGGTCAGAGGGTCTAGTAAGAAGGAGGAACTGAGGGAAATCCTTATTAGTCGGGAAATTGTGTTGGGGAAATTGATGGGATTGAAGGCCGATAAATCCCCAGCGCCTGATGGACTGCATCCCAGAGTATTTAAGGAGGTGGCCTTGGAAATAGCGGATGCGTTGACGGTCATTTTCCAACATTCCATTGACTCTGGATCAGTTCCTATGGAGTGGAGGGTAGCCAATGTAACCCCACTTTTTAAAAAAGGAGGGAAAGAGAAAACAGGGAATTATAGACCGGTCAGCCTGACATCGGTAGTGGGTAAAATGATGGAATCAATTATTAAGGATGTCATAGCAGTGCATTTGGAAAGAGGTGATATGATAGGTCCAAGTCAGCATGGATTTGTGAAAGGGAAATCATGCTTGACAAATCTTCTGGAATTTTTTGAGGATGTTTCCAGTAGAGTGGACAAGGGAGAACCAGTTGATGTGGTATATTTGGACTTTCAGAAGGCTTTCGACAAGGTCCCACACAAGAGATTAATGTGCAAAGTTAAAGCACATGGGATTGGGGGTAGTGTGCTGACATGGATTGAGAACTGGTTGTCAGACAGGAAGCAAAGAGTAGGAGTAAATGGGGACTTTTCAGATTGGCAGGCAGAGACTAGTGGGGTACCGCAAGGTTCTGTGCTGGGGCCCCAGCTGTTTACACTGTATATTAATGATTTAGACGAGGGGATTAAATGTAGTATCTCCAAATTTGCGGATGACACTAAGTTGGGTGGCAGTGTGAGCTGCGAGGAGGATGCTATGAGGCTGCAGAGCGACTTGGATAGGTTAGGTGAGTGGGCAAATGCATGGCAGATGAAGTATAATGTGGATAAATGTGAGGTTATCCACTTTGGTGGTAAAAACAGAGAGACAGACTATTATCTGAATGGTGACAGATTAGGAAAAGGGGAGGTGCAACGAGACCTGGGTGTCAGGGTACATCAGTCATTGAAGGTTGGCATGCAGGTACAGCAGGCGGTTAAGAAAGCAAATGGCATGTTGGCCTTCATAGCGAGGGGATTTGAGTACAGGGGCAGGGAGGTGTTGCTACAGTTGTACAGGGCCTTGGTGAGGTCACACCTGGAGTATTGTGTACAGTTTTGGTCTCCTAACCTGAGGAAGGACATTCTTGCTATTGAGGGAGTGCAGCGAAGGTTCACCAGACTGATTCCCGGGATGGCGGGACTGAACTATCAAGAAAGACTGGATCAACTGGGCTTGTATTCACTGGAGTTCAGAAGAATGAGAGGGGACCTCATAGAAACGTTTAAAATTCTGACGGGGTTAGACAGGTTAGATGCAGGAAGAATGTTCCCAATGTTGGGGAAGTCCAGAACCAGGGGACACAGTCTAAGGATAAGGGGGAAGCCATTTAGGACCGAGATGAGGAGGAATTTCTTCACCCAGAGAGTGGTGAACCTGTGGAATTCTCTACCACAGAAAGTTGTTGAGGCCAATTCACTAAATATATTCAAAAATGAGTTAGATGAAGTCCTTACTCCTAGGGGAATCAAGGGGTATGGTGAGAAAGCAGGAATGGGATACTGAAGTTGCATGTTCAGCCATGAACTCATTGAATGGCGGTGCAGGCTAGAAGGGCCGAATGGCCTACTCCTGCACCTATTTTCTATGTTTCTATGTTTCTATTTCAAAAGGCTTTTGAGAAGGTCCCACACAAGAGATTAGTGTGCAAAATTAACGCACATGGTATTGGGGTTAATGTATTGACGTAGATAGAAAACAGGAAGCAGAGAGTAGGGATAAACGGGTCCTTCTCAGAATGGCAAGCAGTGACTAGTGGAGTGCCGCAGGGCTCAGTGCTGGGATTCCAGCTCTTTACAATATACATTAATGATTTAGATGAAGGAATTGAGTGTAATATTTCCAGGTTTGCAGACGACACTAAGCTGGGTGGCGGTGTGAACTGTGAGCAGTATGCTAAGAGGCTGTAGGGTGACTTGGATAGGTTAGGTGAGTGGGCAAATGCATGGCAGATACAGTATAATGTGGATAAATGTGAGGTTATCCACTTTGGTAGCAAAAACATGAAGGCAGAATATTATCTAAATGGCGGCAGATTAAGGAAAGGGTAGGTGCAACGAGACCTGGGTGTCATGGTACATCAGTCATTGAAAGTTGACATTCAGGTGCAGCAGGCGGTGATGAAGGCAAATGGCATGTTGGCCTTCATAGCTAGGGGCTTTGAGTATAGGAGCAGGGAGGTCTTAATGCAGTTTTACAGGGCCTTGGTGAGGCCTCACCTGGAAGATTGTGTTGAGTTTTGGTCTCCTAATCTGAGGAAGGACATTCTTGCTATTGAGGGATTGCAGCGAAGGTTCACCAGACTGATTCCCGGGATGGCGGGACTGACGTATGAGGAGAGGCTGGATAGACTGGGACTATATTCACTGGAGTTTAGAAGAATGAGAGGGGATCGCATAGAAACATATAAAATTCTGACGGGACTGGACAGGTTAGATGCAGGAAGAATGTTCCTGATGTTGGGTGAGTTCAGAACCAGGGGTCACAGTCTAAGGATAAGGGGTAAGCCATTTAGGACCGAGATGAGGAGAAACTTCTTCACTCAGAGAGTTGGTAACCTCTGGAATTCTCTACCGCAGAGAGTTGTTGTTGCCAGTTCGTAAGATATATTCAAGAGGGAGTTAGATATAGCCCTTCCAGCTAAAGGGATCAAGGGGTACGGAGAGAAATCAGGAAAGGGGTACTGAGGTGAATGATCAGCCATGATCTTATTGAATGGTGGTGCAGGCTCGAGGGGCCGAATGGGCTTACTCCCGCACCTATTTTCTATGTTTCTATGCTTCTATGTTTCTCTCACTATTTACTGCAACTCACTAAGCCATTTCCAAAGGAGCACACAAATCTGTCCAAGAAGGCAAAGTGTTGAAAATAAAGATTTCAATAGTTGACAACACATTAGCAGAGACTTTACATCAGCATTTGTGATAACACCCTTGTATGTTGTTAGTTGCTATGATTGGACAAGGCTGAGGGCAAGTGTGATCTGTGGCTAGTGAGATTTGGATGTGATAATGTAGATAGAGAGGAATGGGTGGAGGTGCAAGGTAAGTTGGAGTGAGTAAGGATGTGGCGGAGTAGGGTAGGGAAGGCAGAGTGTTGGGGATGTAATGAATGGCACAGCAGGATGAGGTTGAGTGTGACTTTGCAGTAACGTTTCTTGATCGACTGGGATCATTGAAAGGTTTGCACCACTGCAGCCAGGTCCTCCTGACGACATCCCTGCTTGTGCCCTCCTGTGCATTGTCCAACCAGGCTGCGTGGGTGTCCTGGGGAAGTGTATTCCGCCCATTGGAAGGGAAGAGAATCTCCCTGCGCGCTGTGCCTTGATTGGCGCATTCGCTCAGTTTTCTTTCTCACCCTACAGAGAAGCACTTAGGCCGAGATTTTCCGGGTGTTGGGGGGCGCAGTCAGTTGCCGCGAAAATGTTTATGGAGGGAGTCATGGGAGAGCCTGACCGTGAATCTTTGTGCAGTGCTTGTCAGTGTTTGCAACACCTCAATGCTGCAGATCACTGACAGCACAACTGTCAAAATGTATGCGGGCATGATCCCTTTAAGGAAATCGGCTGATGACACATTATCATCTGATATCAACAGACCCGCTTCCTTTTAATTGGCTGGGAACCTCGCAGGGTGGACTTAACAAGCCCAGGGAAAGTCATGGGGGAAGCTAACAATGGAGCCAGGAGGGGGCGTCACAACCCACCTCGGACGTCGCCCGCCTCGCTCCTACCTCGGTAGGATAAATCGAGTCCATAGGTTCTAACACCCATATTTTATACGAAAGGAAAATACTGTGGGTACTGGAAATCTTAAATAAAAACAGAAAATGTTGGAAACACACAGCAGGTCAGGCAGCATTCTGTGGGGAGAGAAACAGAGTTAACGTTTTAGGTCAATAACCTTCAGTCTAACTTACCCTGAGTGTGATAACAGATTAAAGCCAGGAAACTCACATCTTGTGTAGCACTGGCTGACAGGAGGCCGTATGTAAATAAGGCCAGCAGGGACTCGGCAGGTGGAAAGTGCATTACTTTACAAGGCACGAGCAGGCACTGGGATCCAGGGGAAAACAGGTTTCCTTAATGCTGATCTAACAAAATTAAGCAGGTTTACCTTCATCTGCCCTTTGGCTGTAAGAGACCTGGACTACAGGAGCTAGCAACAACTTGCATTTATAGTACAAAAGCAAGAAATTAGGATGCGTGCGATAAAGGTACAGCAGTTATCATGGGCGACTTTAATCTATATATTGATTGGGCTAACCAAACTGGTAGCAATACGGTGGAGGAGGATTTCCTGGAGTGTATAAGGGATGGTTTTCTAGACCAATATGTCGAGGAACCAACTAGAGGGCTGGCCATCCTAGACTGAGTGATGTGTAATGAAAAAGAACTAATTAGCAATCTTATTGTGTGAGGTCCCTTGGGAAAGAGTGACCATAATATGGTAGAATTCTTTATTAAGATGGAGAGTGACACAGTTAATTCAGAGACTAGGGTCCTGAACTTAAGGAAAGGTAACTTCTACGGTATGAGACGTGAATTGGCTGAATAGACTGGCGAATAATACTTAAAGGGTTGACGGTGGATAGGCAATGGCAAACATTTAAAGATCACATGGATAAACTTCAACAATTGTACATCCCTGTCTGGAGTAAAATTAAAACGGGGAAGGTGGCTCAACCGTGGCTAACAAGGGAAATTAAGGATAGTGTTACATCCAAGGAAGAGGCATATAAATTGGCCAGAAAAAGCAGCAAACCTGAGGACTGGGAACATTTTATAATTCAGCAGAGGAGGACAAAGGGATTAATTAGGAGGGGGAAAATAGAGTATGAGAGGAAGCTTGCTGGGAACATAAAAACTGACTGCAAAAGTTTCTATAGATATGTGAAGAGAAAAAGATTAGTGAAGACAAACGTAGGTCCCTTGCAGTCAGATTAAGGTGAATTTATAATGGGGAACAAAGAAATGGTCGACCAGTTGAACAAATACTTTGATTCCGCCTTCATGAAGGAAGACAAAAAAAACCTTCCGCAAATACTAGGGGACTGAGAATCTAGTGAGAAGGAGGAACTGAAGGAAATCCTTATTAGGCGGGAAATTGTGTTAGGGAAATTGATGGGATTGAAGGCCGATAAATTCCCAGGACCTGATAGTCTGCATCCCAGAGTAGTTAAGGAACTATCTATCGACTCTGGATCAGTTCCTATGGACTGGAGGGTAGCTAATGTAACACCACTTTTTAAGAAAGGAGAGAGAGAGAAAATGGGTAATTATAGACCAGTTAGCCTGACATCAGTAGGTGGGGAAAATGTTGGAATCAATTATTAAAGGTGAAATAGCAGCGCATTTGTAAAGCAGTGACAGGATCGGTCCAAGTCAGCATGGATTTATGAAAGGGAAATCATACTTGACAAATCTTCTGGAATTTTTTGAGGATGTAACTGGTAGAGTGGACAAGGGAGAACCAGTGGATGTGATGTATTTGGACTTTCAAAAGGCTTTTGACAAGGTCCTACACAAGAGATTGGTGTGCAAAATTAAAGCACATGGTATTGGGGGTAATGTACTGACATGGATAGAGAACTGGTTGGCAGACAGGAAACAGGGAGTCGGGATAAACGGGTCCTTTTCAGAATGGCAGGCAGTGATTAGTGGGGTGCCGCAGGGCTCAGTGCTGGGACCCCAGCTATTTATGATATACATTAGTGATTTAGATGAAGGAATTGAGTGTAATATCTCCAAGTTTGCAGATGACACTAAGCTAGGTGGTGGTGTGAGCTGTGAGGAGGACGCGAAAAGGCTGCAGGGTGACTTGTCGACAGGTTAAGTGAGTGGGCAAATGCATGGCAGATGCAGTATAATGTGGATAAATGTGAGGTTATCCACTTTGGTGGTAAAAACACAAAGGCAGAATATTACCTGAATGGTGGCAGATTAGGAAAAGGGGAGGTGCAACGAGACCTGGGTGTCATGGTACATCAGTCATTGAAAGGTGGCATGCAGGTACAGCAGGCGGTGAAGAAGACAAATGGCATGTTGGCCTTCATAGCGAGAGAATTTGAGTATAGGAGCAGGGAGGTTTTGCTGCAGTTGTACAGGACCAGGATATTGTGTTCAGTTTTGGTCTCCTAATCTGAGGAAGGACGTTCTTGTTATTGAGGGAGTGCAGCGAAGGTTCACCAGACTGATTCCTGGGATGGCAGGACTGACATATGAGGAGAGACTGGATCGACTAGGCCTGTATTCACTGGAGTTTAGAAGGGTTTAGAAACATTAAAAATTCTGACGGGACTGGACAGGTTAGATGCAGGAAGAATGTTCCCGATGTTGGGGAAGTCCAGAACCAGAGAAGACAGTCTAAGGATAAGGGGTAAGCCATTTAGGACTGAGATGAGGAGAAACTTCTTCACTCAGAAATTTGTTAATCTGTGGAATTCCCTACCGCAGAGAGTTGATGCCAGTTCGTTGGATATCTTCAAGAGCGAGTTAGATATGGCCCTTATGGCTAAAGAGATCAAGGGGTATGGAGAGAAAGCAGGAAAGGGGTACTGAGGTGAATATCAGCCATGATCTTATTGAATGGTGGTGCAGGCTCGAAGGGCCGAATGGCCTGCTCCTGCACCTATTTTCTATGTTTCTATGTTAACATAGGAAGCCTGAAAAAGCTGAAGGAAACACAAGGGAAGCAAGTTAAAGACACACGGGTGGCAGAAAACGACTTCCACCTGAATTTCCTAAAATAGAAACGGTAGTGCGCTGTTCCAGCATCACTAATATACCAAAAATGTTGAAGAAATTGTCCATCCTTTAACACAATACGACACAGGAGATTAAGTGGGCTTTTCATAATGTAACAGCAATAAGCACTATGGGCATTTACAATACAGTATGACCTCACTATCTGAATGGACACAAATTAAAATGCAGGACAGCACTTATTTCCACAGTGCTAATTTTTTTTAAAGTTCCTAACATCGAAGCAAGTTGCAAATCATCCATCTGTTCTTGCATTTTCTCTCTTCTGCCTACTTCTCTCACCTTACTATTGCACTTTGATGTCTCATCTCATCCAACCCCTTTCTTCAATTGGTAATGTTTCTAACTTTGAACCCATGACTTTCATAGTATAAAAACATTAAAGCTGTATGGTGACTCATAATTTCAGAAATATTACATCCAGATAATACTTTGCATAACTGGAATAATTTTGGATCAGCAGAATCCAAATTAACTTGGTCACACCCTGAAATATTGATGCAGAGCAGAAAAAATGACATTCACACTGTATATGTTACACCAGCTCTAATGTGAACTTAGGCCAAGCCATTGCAAGAACTTGACCAAAATCAAAACTGGAACTAAATTCAATTAATTTCCACATGGAAAAATAGCTTCTTTATAAATATAATTTAAAATGGCTCAATTAATAAATGAATTGAATAGTACTGATTAGTCAATTTAGGCCAGAGCAACACAACTGTGAACCTTAGTGATGAAAGGTCATCAACCCGAAACGTTAACTTTGTTTTGTGCTCCACAGATGCTAGCTGACCACTATTTTCTGTTTTTATTTCAGTTATCCAGCAGTAATTTGCTTTTGTGTTAACTTTAGTGCTTGGACAAGGCAGGGAGCCTTGCTGTTTCCAAATGATATCCAACACGATCAGTTTCAGCTGTATAGTCCATGTGGCAAGGAGCTTATTGACATTCACTGTACAGGCTCACACATGTGTATGATTTGCCACAAACTGAATTCCAGATATCAACAGCCATCTGAGGAAGACATTAATTGGAGTCTAAGGCTGCAATTTTGCTGACCTCGGCGGGTCCGTGGCGGCCGACATCGGTGTCAGGACCCAACCCCGCTGCTGTCTCAATCCGCTGTCTGAAATGAATTTACCCCTGATTGAACTTGTTAAGCCCACCCAGCGTGTTCCCTGGCCAACTAGAGAAAGCGGGTCTGGTAACATCATTTGATGACGCATCATCAGCCGATTTTCTTAAAGGGACCATGGCCAAATTTATTTTGACATTTGTGCTGTCAGTGTTCTACATCATTGAGGTGCTGCAAACACTGACAAGCATTGCACAGAAGCACAGGGCTGCACCCAGGCTCTCCTATGACTCCCTCCATATGCTTCTGGAGGGAGTCACAACATCCCATGGGCGGAAGACACCTCCCCAGGAGACTAACACAGCCTAGTTGGACATTGCACAGGAGGGCACATGCAGGAATGTCATCAGGATGACCTAGGTGCAATAGTGCAAACATTTCAGTGATCTCAGTAGATAACGAAACGTTAGTACAAAGCCACATTCAACCTCATCCTGCTGTGCCTCTCATCACATTCCCATCACTCTGCCTTCCCTACCCTATTCCTGTACATCCTTACTCACACCAACTTACTTTGCACCTCCACCCATCCCTCTGTCTCTATCTATATTATCACTTCCCCATCTCACTAACCACCCCTCACACTCACCCTCATCCGAGTGCAATCATACCAACTAACAACACACACAAGGGTAGGCACTTGGGGTTTTTATGCAATGTTCATGTAAATTTTCTATTAATATGGTGTCAAACATTGAAATCTTTATTTCCAATATTTTGCATTCTTGGACATATTTGTGTGCACCTTTGGAAGTGGCTTAGTGAGTTGCAGTGAATGGTGAGAGGTAACGCTAACCTCCCCCCCCCGCCCCCCCACCCCCTGCAATGGTCATGGATGTGAAAGGTATGGCTTGGGCATTGTAGGGATGCTTTATGATGTTGTTGTAGGGTGGTGCCAATCTGGCACAAAATTTGGCAACCAGGGTGTATAGCGTCAAATGAGCCAAATCTGGCCATTGTGAAGCCATCCCTGGCATCAGTTGATTGCGGAAAAGGTTGGTGTTGTTGTTCGTACTGTTGGTGTGCCTGATGTTGCTTTTGGGGCTGATCATGGTCAGATTCTGAGGACTGAGGTGAGCCAATATAAACCATATTGATGGAATAGATGGCAGGTGAAGTTGAGATGACAGAAGCAATCTGTCAATGGTGAGAGAGGTTGTTCCAATGAGGTGACACTGGATAGAGAGTTTTCTTCAAACGCTTTCAACCTGTATAAATCTCAAGCTGTCTTCCAAATGCAGTAAGCAACAGCTTCTGAGCTTGGAAAATGAACAGCTGTGAGGCGGGAGCTTTTATAGCACATTTCAAGCTCTCAAGTAATCAGCTGATTCAATGCCAATTCATCTCCTGCCTCAGCTTAACTGATGTAATCCCCGAGCAGCGAGGATTCCATGGGCGAGCATGTAAAATCAAAAGGTAAGCTCAAATGTATTCTTAATTATCTCTTAACAAGGTCATAATTACCTGAATTAGCCTCCCCCGCCACTGCGTGTTGAGTCTGCTCAGTGCTGACAGAGGCGCGTGGCAGTGGGTTCACAGCGGGGTCCCCACCCGCTGGGGGAAAAAAACACTTTCGCACCCACTGACCCCCCTGGAGAATCTCGGCCTAAGTGCTTCTCTGTAGGGTGAGAGGGAAAACTGAGTGAATGCGCCAATCAGGGCCACCCTGCCACATCAAAATGGCTAGTTATAAAGCAGCATTGATAATGACCTGGCAATAGGCCCCAACACGCTTTACAGTCAATGAAGTACTTTTTTGATGTGTTGTCACTGTTGTAATGCAGGAAATGTGGCAGCCAATTTGTGCACAGCAAGCTCCCACAAACATCAATGTGATAATGACCAGATAATCTGTTTTAGTGATGCTGATTAAAGGATAAATATTGTCCAAGACACTGGGGTTAACTCCCCTGGTCTTCTTCAAAATATTGCCATGGGATCTTTTATTTCTGCCTGAGAGAGCCTTGGTTTAACATCATCTGAAAGACAGCACAGCACACTCTCAGTATTGCACTGGACTGCCAGCCATAGATTTTTATATTCAAGTCTCTGGAGTGGGACTTAAACCCACAACCTTCTGACTCAGAGGCGAGTGTGTTACCAACTGAGCCACAGCCGACAGTACATATAAGTACTAGCGATTGATTAACTTCAACAAAGGAAGGTTCAATGGTGCCATCAATTGACCACCATCAATATTCCGGGGGATACATTCGACCGGAAGCTTAACTGGACCAGCCATGTCAACAACGTGCGTACAGGAGCAGAACAAAGGCTGGATATTCTGCAATGGCTGGCTCACCTCCTGACCCGTTAATACCTCTCCACCATTTACAAGACTCAAGTCAGGAGTGTGATGGAATACTCACAGCACATCTGGGTGGGTGCAGCCATAACAACACTCAATTGGCTCAACACTATCCAGGTCAAAGCAGTCCCCTTGATCAGTACCTCACCACTGAACTCCGTATCCAGCCCTATAGACTTCCATTGCACTGTGACTATAGGATAGTCACTAAGCTTACTTCAACAGCACTTCCTAGCCCTGCCAGCTCGACCACTGAGAATGACATGATCAGCAACATCATGGGAATGTCATCACCTCCAATTCCCCCCGACCCCACCACAAATCACACACCATCGTCATTTGGATATAGATCACTATTCCTTCATCATCAATTGGTTAACATCTTGGAAATCCCTAGCTAACACCACTGTGGGAGCACCATTCCCACAAGGACTTCAGCAGTTAAAGGAGAAAGCCTTTTAATCTTTCAGGGTAGCTAAGGATAGGCAATAAATACGGCCTTGCCAGCGTTACCATCATCCTGAGAACAAATTTTTAAATTCACTTTTGATCTAAATCAACAGGCTCATCTGCTTCTTCGTATCTTCCTGTTCTTTTCTTCATGTTCCTGATTCCCATCATAACTGATGATGTTGCTTCCTGGTGATAGCTACTTTCCCCAAGGCTGCACTGAAGTATTTTTTCAAGTGTGAGGCAATCAGTTTCACTTAATCCTGTGTTGCCTGCTATGATATTTCATCACGAGAATTCTAATTTAATTAAATTGCAATACTTTAAGTTATTCCAAAAGCATTATAAAATATTCAATACTGGTGACTTCTGGTGTTCCAACATGCTGCGCCACAAGTATGTACACGTAAGTTTGCATGGTAAAGTGAGTTATCTGTTTTCGCCATGCTGGTACCCTGTGGAGGGCAGGTGTTTCTCACAGCAGGAACAAAAAACAGATTGAAGTGGTCTTTATCTACTGCAGGTTCTGGTTTTGAGACCAGGATTGCTTGGAGTGCGTAGTTGGAATTTTATGCGGAATTTAATAAAATTCCAACTACGCACCATTGTGCTTTCAGATCACACGCAGAACTCCACTCACTGCTGTTAGAAGACGTTAGAAGGCTAGTTAGGTTTTCAAAGTAGGTGAAGAACTGACTGTCCTATCAGCTCTACACTGACATTCAGAACAAAGAGCATCAGACCAGCAACTTCAGTGCCCAGTTATGTTGTGTTTTTTTAGATTATATCGCCATTGTTGAGCCGGAAAGTTATGTCGTTCAGCAGCTGAGTGAGTTGTATGCAAGTTTCTTAGGTACTCTAATTTCGGTATGCTAATTTGCATATGAAGTGTTGTAAGTTCTAGTCTAAAAGCAAAGTGAGCAAATTAGGCTCCAGGAAATTTCAGTGCAAAAGCAGAGCCGCCTCTGTAAAGACTGCAGTCCTCATTAAAGCGCTGCAGAGATTCTTTTTTCAACCCGATTGCATTTTATCCACTCTGGGCATCTCCCATCTTCAGCTGAAGTACCTCTTGCCAGAACCATGAATAGTCACAGGCCAGTTGTGCACACAGGGCACCATGACAGGGCAGCGTCTCAAAAAAGGGCTATGAATTTTTCACAGGAAGACCTGCTGGAAGAGATGGAAAAACAGTAGGGACAGACTCCTGGGTATGCCAGACAGTAATCCAACTTGGAGTGCCCAATCCCACATGTGATCTATGGAACCCTGCACCCCAGCGAATCCAACACTGTGGTAGAACTCCTTAGCTCCCTCCCTCTACTACTTGGGTGTGATGCCAAAGTTGCTGACCTCTACAGTCCTGTTGAAGAACACACCCATGACCTGTCGAATGGCTGCCCTGTCTGATGTTACACAAATCCCCGACACCTTGGCACCTTGAAAGGATCTGGTGCCAAAAAGATCAGGGCAGTGGTTACTATCATAGTGACTGACAAATTATGTCAATGGAACAAGGCTGAAGATCGTTGCAATGGTCTCAAAGATGTTCAATGGCAGCCTTGGATAATCATGTTCTTTGAACACAGAGCTCCTCTGAGAGGACCTCAAAGGACTTGCGCTGCCTCTAGATATGCTGGTGTGCTGGTGTCTTCTGCCATGCTGTCTTATTCTACTCGCCTGTTCCTCCTCCTCCATAAGAATGGTACAGAGACGTATGAACTAAACATGAGTTTCCTCGATCTTTTGCTACATTACAACAGTGACTACACTTCAAAAGAACTTCATTGGCTGTAAAGTGCATTGGGAAGTCCAGTGGTCATGAAAGACACAATAGAAATGAAAGTCTTTCTTTTTTTTGCTTTAGTGTAATAACAGCGATAGTGCTACAGATAGCAAGGAAATTCATGTGAGATGAAAACCATGCTGCATTGATGCACAAACTGCAGTATAACTGAGATTTTAGTCACTTTGACTGCACTCAAAGTATAAGAGCATAAGAACATAAGAACATAAGAATTAGGAACAGGAGTAGGCCATCTAGCCCCTCGAGCCTGCTCCGCCATTCAACAAGATCATGGCTGATCTGGCCGTGGATTCAGCTCCACTTACCCGCCCGCTCCCCATAACTCTTAATTCCCTTATTGGTTAAAAATCTATCTATCTGTGACTTGAATACATTCAATGAGCTAGCCTCAACTGCTTCCTTGGGCAGAGAATTCCACAGATTCACAACCCTCTAGGAGAAGAAATTCCTCCTCAACTCGGTTTTAAATTGGCTCCCCCGTATATTGAGGCTGTGCCCCCTAGTTCTAGTCTCCCCGACCAGTGGAAACAACCTCTCTGCCTCTATCTTGTCTATCCCTTTCATTATTTTAAATGTTTCTATAAGATCACCCCTCATCCTTCTGAACTCCAACGAGTAAAGACCCAGTCTACTCAATCTATCATCATAAGGTAACCCCCTCATCTCCGGAATCAGCCTAGTGAATCGTCTCTGTACCCCCTCCAAAGCTAGTATATCCTTCCTTAAATAAGGTGACCAAAACTGCATGCAGTACTCCAGGTGCGGCCTCACCAATGCCCTATACAGTTGCAGCAGGACCTCCCTGCTTTTGTACTCCATCACTCTCGCAATGAAGGCCAACATTCCATTCGCCTTCCCGATTAGCTGCTGCACCTGCAAACTAACTTTTTGGGATTCATGCACAAGGAACCTGCTCGATGGCGGAGGAGCGAGCTGGATGGCACCAGACACGCTGGCGCGGCGCCTAAATTCTGCCAACGTCCGCCACGCGGCCGATGCCATCGAGTCGCTAAAAACAGCTCTGGGCCCTGACTCCGTTAGGTGCATCGAGGAGACTCAAGCACGTGGGGAGATCCCGTACGAACTGACCCCCGTCCGGACGGAATTCCTCATCGGCGCCAAACCCCGGAACCTCCCTCGGGGGCCGGCGCCTCACAACTTGAGCCGCCTCGGGGAAATCCCCTCCGTGCCTTTCAGTTCCGCGCGGAGGGGTTTCCTGTACGGGCTGCTCCTGCACACCCTCAACTTTGCCATCCTCGCCGGCCGTCCGGACACGCCATGGCGTACCATCTTGCCGTCCGGAGGAGGCGGGGGTCCCCGATGGAGGGCACTCTACGCAGGGGTCCTCCCACTATTCATCGGGGACTTGGCCTGGAGGGTGGTGCACGGAGCAGTGCCGTGCAACAAATTTTTAAGCCGGTTCACGGACTCCCAGGCCGCCTGCAATTTCTGCGGTCTGGAGGAGTCCGTGTTCCATGTTTTTATTGAATGCACAAGGTTGCAGCCCCTGTTCCATTATTTGAAGGGGCTGCTCCTGAAATTCTGGCTGCACTTCAGTCCCACTCTCCTGATCTTTGGGCACCCTGTGCGGAGGGGAGCGGGTAGGTCCGAAGGCCTCCTCGTAGGACTGCTCCTGGGCACGGCCAAGGGTGCCATCAGCCGGTCCAGGCAGCGGGCGGTCGAGGGGGTCGTTCAACCTGACTGCCTGCCTCTCTTCCGCTCTTACATCCGGTCCAGGGTGTCCTTGGAGATGGAGCACGCGGTGTCCACCGGTACGCTCGCGGCCTTCCGCGAGAGGTGGGCACCGGAGGGACTGGAGTGCATCATCACGCCCGGCAACCAAATTCTAATTTGATTTTACGTTTTAAAGTTTAATTTGTTTTAATTGCCGGTGCTTTTAGTGTCCCCCTCTCCTTTTATAGGGGGCACTGGAAAAAAGGAAAAATTTGATTTTAGTGCCCAAAAAAAAAACCCAAAAAAAAACAAAAAAGGGCCTTGTAAATGTCTTGTGTGTGTCATCCAGGTCGGGTGGCACGGATACATGTTTTATGTTTTGCAGGTTAACTCAAAACAGTTTCATGCACAAGGAACCTGCTCGATGGCGGAGGAGCGGGCTGGATGGCGCCAGACACGCTGGCGCGGCGCCTAAATTCTGCCAACGTCCGCCACGCGGCCGATGCCATCGAGTCGCTAAAAACAGCTCTGGGCCCTGACTCCGTTAGGTGCATCGAGGAGGCTCAAGCACGTGGGGAGATCCCGTCCGAACTGACCCCCGTCCGGACGGAATTCCTCATCGGCGCCAAACCCCGGAACCTCCCTCGGGGGCCGGCGCCTCACAACTTGAGCCGCCTCGGGGAAATCCCCTCCGTGCCTTTCAGTTCCGCGCGGAGGGGTTTCCTGTACGGGCTGCTCCTGCACACTCTCAACTTTGCCATACTCGCCGGCCGTCCAGACACGCCATGGCGTACCATCTTGCCGTCCGGAGGAGGCGGGTGTCCCCGATGGAGGGCACTCTACGCAGGGGTCCTCCCACTATTCATCGGGGACTTGGCCTGGAGGGTGGTGCACGGAGCAGTGCCGTGCAACAAATTTTTAAGCCGGTTCACGGACTCCCAGGCCGCCTGCAATTTCTGCGGTCTGGAAGAGTCCGTGTTCCATGTTTTTATGGAATGCACAAGGTTGCAGCCCCTGTTTTATTATTTGAAGGGGCTGCTCCTGAAATTCTGGCTGCACTTCAGTCCCACTCTCCTGATCTTTGGGCACCCTGTGCGAAGGGGAGCGGGTAGGTCCGAAGGCCTCCTCGTAGGACTGCTCCTGGGCACGGCCAAGGTTGCCATCAGCCGGTCCAGGCAGCGGGCGGTCGAGGGGGTCGTTCAACCTGATTGCCTGCCTCTCTTCCGCTCTTACATCTGGTCCAGGGTGTCCTTGGAGATGGAGCACGCGGTGTCCACCGGTACGCTCGCGGCCTTCCGCGAGAGGTGGGCACCAGAGGGGCTGGAGTGCATCATCACACCCGGCAACCAAATTTTAATTTGATTTTACATTTTAAAGTTTAATTTGTTTTAATTGCCGGTGCTTTTAGTGTCCCCTTCCCTTTTATAGGGGGCACTGGAAAAATGTGATTTTAGCGCCCAAAAAAAAAACACAAAAAAAAATGAAAATCACAAAAAAAAAAACCAAAAATAGGAAAAAAGGGCCTTGTAAATGTCTGGTGTGTCACCCAGGTCGGGTGGCATGGTTTAATGTTTTATGTTTTTGCAGGTGAACTCCAAAAAGAGTTTCATGCACAAGGAACCAATGGTAGAGCAGTGGAGGCGGGTCCTGCTCAGTTGGAGCTGTGAGCAGTGAGAGGAGCAGCTATCAACCTGTGCTCCTGCCTGGAGAGCCCTGAGACCAGCCAGGAAGAGAAGGAAGGAAGGGGCTTCACCACCAAATTTCACCCAGAGGGAGAGGAGGAAGCAGAAAACATTTCAACTTTTTACCATTTCTGCAAGGAGTTGGAGAGAGGGGGAAAGGACCAACAACAACAACATCCAGTGGGGAAGGAGGGAGACTCTACCATTCTACAGGTGGGTGTATTGGTGCAGTCCCCAAATAGACTTTGTTATATCGGTGGGGGGAGGAAAGAAGACCACTGAGGGCCGGAACATCGCGGGGGGGTGTGTGTGTGTGGAAGTGTGTGTGGGGGCCTTGCTTACAACTAGGCCCCACACACAATTGAACCCCCCCCCCCAATTGCCTAGCCTGGGATAGCTGGAGCTACCAGGCTCAAGAATTTCATCACCTAATTAAACATCGTTGGGAGTGTGTGCCTGGTTGGCTCTAGCTGCCCCAGGTGAAGACATCTTCTCCCCTCACCTAAAGACCATCCCAAAGACTGTGTTTGTGTTTTTGCCATCTGGGGATTGCACCCACCCACAGCTGAGAGGGGAGACCTGACCTCGCAGTTCCCCCCCCCCCCACTTCCCACCCCCCCACTTCCCACCCCCCTCTCTCTTTCTCTGTTACTCTGTTTCTCCCCTCTCTCTCTGAGGCCCCTTTCTCCTAATTTAAAAAAAAACAATTGAGACAACTGAGCAGAGGGAGCAAGGCCCCTCCCCAATTGCCAACTAGGGGAGAGGTGCCTCGTTAAGAGCTCCTCTGCTCAGTCAAATCAAACGAGGCCAATCAAGACCATTAAGGCCTGTGACTTTGGGGTGGGTGTAGCCCTTAAAGGGACCCCGTGATGGCGACCCCATCCACGCCGGTGGCAGGGCCAGCGAAGACGTATGCGCAGGTGGCAACCGCTTCCACGGCACCTCCTGCGCCACCCGCTGCCCTGCCACCTTTCAGATTAATTACCAGAAAACACGGGGTCAAGAGCTACACTCACCCCACAATGAGCATTGAGGAGTGCGTGCGGGCGATGGCTGGGGTAGTCGGCCCCTCGGCCATTGTCGCGGCCTCCAAGATGTCTGGGAAGGCTGTTTTCTTCCTGGGGTCGGAGCGGGCGGTGTCCCTGGCCCTCGAAAAGGGGCTCACGGTGGGCGGGACGTTCCTGCCGGTGGACCCTCTCGAGGCCACCGCGCAGAGGGTCATCGTTTCAAACGTCCCGCCCTTTGTTCCCGCTGAGCTCCTCCTCCCTCACCTACACCAACTGGGGGAGGTAAGGTCGGGGATCAACCCCATATCGCTCGGCCTCAGGGAGAACAGCCTGCGCCACGTGTTCTCCTTCCGCCGCCAGCTCTTTGTCCGGCTGGCGCGGGAGGAGACGATGGAGGGGAACTTTAATGTGGTGCACGAGGGGACTGCCTACCGCGTCTTTTGGACGTCGGACGGCGTGCGGTGCCATGCCTGCAGGGAGGTGGGGCACGTTTGCAAGAACTGCCCCGCCTCCAAGGCCGCCAAACCACCGAAGGCGGCCAAGGCTGGCGCCGCCGCCACCCCTCCCCCTAGTTGCGTCCGCGTGCCGGGAGCCGTAGGTGCGCGGGCATCGTCGGAGGCCTTTGTTTTCGGGGCCTCCGGCGGGGGGGGAGGGAGAGCGTCCGAACGGAAAGAAGGTGCGGAACAAGGAGAAACATCTAGAGGCGGGTCCCCTCAGTGCGCCAGAAAGATTGACCACCGCGCTCGGCCCAACCCAGCCACCGGCGAGCGCGGGGTGCCCTGAGCCCGTGCCCGAGCCCTTGAACAACACCGCAGAGGGGCCCGGGCGCGGGCAAGAAAAGAAAAAGGAGGGGGCGGAGCGGGAGGCCTCGGCAGACATGGAGGTCTCCCTGCCTCAGCGCACCTCCAGCAACAAAAGGAGGCGCCGCTCCATTGAGGCGGAGGGGGAACAACATCCCTCCGCGGAGGAGTCGGTGCCCGCCGCGTGTCCCGCGTCCCACACCAGCGCCCCCAAGCTGCGCTGTAGGCGAGAGGAGTCTGTCCCCGGGGAGGGTGAGACAGTCGAGGCTGCCCAGCCTCTGCCTCCCGGGGATGGCGTGGAAGATCTGCCTGTCGTGGGGGGCGTGGGGATCGCGGAGGAATGCATTGTCGCCGGGTCTGCCGTCCCGGGGACTGAGGCGGGCGGGGCCGAAAAGGCCGATCCTGAGCCCGCCCAGTCAATACCCAACTTCCCCCGGGAGTCGCTCGACCCGGCAGAAAATGAAACATATGTCTATTATGACACTGTAGATGCTGGGCCGGGGGGTGGCAGCGGGGAGGGGGAGGAACACCCACCCTCGCCTCTTGCTGTGGAGCTGGAGCACTTGGAGAGCCTGGGGATTTCCTATGGCCGGGTCTCTCCTTGTTCCCCGGTTCCTGGGGCGGAGGGGGAACCCCTTCCGCTGTCATTTCCCGACCCAGCACCATTTTTAAAAGAGCCCAGTGGGGACTCCTCTGCCGACGATCCTGGGGGTGGGATCGGGGCAGAGCCAGGGCCGGTTGGAGCGGCCGGTTCATTTGCCGTACCTTGCGCGGTCGATGGGCCGGCTGCTGGCGGCCACCTCCCGGAGGAGGACGGGGACTCGGTGGGGGACGCGAGTGAAGACCTAGAGACCACCGCCAGCGAGGCGGTGGATCTGCTCGCGGCCGCCGCCGAGACCATCCTCATTCCTGCAAAGGAACTCCGGGACTTTTTGGCCCAGAGCCGGGGTCGCTGCAACCAAGCCCGACTGGCCCTGGAAAAATGGTCCGAGCCAGAGCTGATCAAGGGGTCCGTCCGCGCCGCCGTCAAAACCTCGGCCGCGGGCGGGCCCTTGACAAAGGCGCAACACCTTGAGCTGCGCGAGCTCGAGGGACTCCTCGCTGGGCTGCGGAGGGAGCGGAGTTCAACAAAAGACTCCGCTCCCTCCCCCACAATAGGTTAAGGTAGAGGTTGCACTATGCTTTTGCCATGAAGATAACCATAGCCAGCCTCAACATCAACGGCGGCAGAGGGGCACGCCGTAGATTTGACAATTTTTCGCTCCTGCGGGAGGGGAAATATGCGGTGTGCTTCCTGCAAGAAACCCACACCGTTCCGGGAGACGAAGCCACGTGGCTCCTGGAATGGCAAGGAGAGGTCCGCATGAGCCACCTCACCGCCATTTCTAGTGGGGTGGCCATCTTGCTGGGCCCGCATTTTCAGCCGGAGATCTTGGGGGTCGAGGAGCCCGTGCCAGGCCGCTTGCTGCACGTAACGGTTCGCCTGGGGGACGTGCCGCTCCATCTCGTGAACGTGTACGCCCCTCAGCCCGGCCCGCAGCAAACGCGCTTCTTTGAAGAGGTGTCCGCTCTTCTTGGCTCCGTCGACATCGGCGACTGCATTGTCCTCGGGGGGGATTTTAACTGCACCCTCGAGGCGAGGGACCGCTCCGGTGCCCCGCAGTGCATGACGGCGATGGAGAAGTTGAGGGACCTGGTCGGGTCCTTCGACTTGGTGGACGTCTGGCGAAATCTCCACCCCGACTCCAGCGCCTTTACTTGGGTGAGGCCTGGAGAAGGATGGTCTAGAGTCGACCGCCTTTATGTGTCTCGGGCGTACGTTTCCTGCGTCCCGGCGGCCTCCATGCGGCCGGTGCCGTGTTCGGACCACCACCTGGTGTGGGCGGAGCTCGCTTCGCTCCGCGCGAGGACGGGGTCCGCGTACTGGCACTTTAACAACCGGCTGCTGGAGGACGTGCGGTTCCAGGACTCGTTCCGTCGATTCTGGTCCGACTGGAGAAGGAAGCAGGGGGGCTTCCCCTCCTTGAGGCTATGGTGGGACGTGGGCAAGGCTCACGTCCGCGTCTTCTGTCAAGAGTACGCGAGGGGGTCGACCAAGAGGCGGGCGGCCAGAGTCGGGCGCCTAGAAAAAGAAGTGCTCGACCTGGAAGCCCGTCTCGGTCAAGTCGTCCAGGACCCGGCCCTGCGGACGGTGTACGAAGCGAAGAAGGCCGCGCTGAAGGACCTGCAGCTCGTCGGGTCCCGAGGCGCGTTCGTGAGGTCGCGGATCCGGTTCCTGCGGGATCTGGACCGCGGCTCCCCCTTTTTCTACTCGCTGGAAAAAAGGCAGAGTGTCCGTAAGCAGCTCTTGACGCTGCTGGCTGACAACGGCTCTCTCGTCTCGGATCCGGAGGGCGTCAACAACAGGGCCCGTGAATATTACGGGGCTCTGTTCTCTCCGGATCCGTCCAGCGAGGAAGCGCGTAGAGTTTTGTGGGAGGACCTGCCGAAGGTCAGCCCGGAGGGCGCCGAAAATCTGGAAGCTCCGCTAAGCCTGGCGGAGCTGACCGGTGCCCTCGCCCGGCTCTCGAGGGGAAAATCCCCGGGGCTGGACGGGCTGACCGTGGACTTCCACAGGGCGTTCTGGGACGTCCTGGGGAGCGACTACGCGCGGGTCCTGGGGGAAAGTCTGGCGACCGGGGAGATGCCCCTCTCTTGGCGCAGGGCAGTCATCGTCCTGCTGCCTAAGAAGGGCGATCTCCGCCTCCTTAAGAACTGGCGCCCGGTCTCCCTCCTCAGCACGGACTACAAAATCTTCGCCAGGGTGATGTCTGCTCGCCTTGGTGCCGTGCTGGACCACATGATCCACCCCGACCAGTCCTACACGGTCCCGGGCCGGACAATCCACGATAACATCCATCTGGTCCGGGACCTCATCCATTGTTCCCAGGAGGCTGGTCTGTCGGTCGCCTTCCTATCCCTCGACCAAGAGAAGGCGTTCGACAGGGTGGATCACGACTATCTGCTCAGAACTCTGCGCGCTTTCGGGTTCGGGACGCATTTCGTCGCCCGGATCCGACTTTTGTACGCCGCCGCGGAGTGTCTGATTAAGGTTAACGGGTCCTTGATGGCGCCCCATCGCTTTAGGAGAGGGGTGCGCCAGGGGTGCCCCATGTCCGGCCAGTTATATGCCGTTTGCGTGGAGCCTTTCCTGTGCCTCTTGCGGACGAGGTTGACGGGACTGGCTCTGCAAGGGCCGGGCGTGGAGGTCGTCCTCTCGGCTTACGCCGATGACGTGCTCCTCGCGGTAGAGGATCCCGCTGACCTGCGGAGGATGCGTGAGTGCCAGGAGATTTACTCGGCCGCGTCCTCCGCCAGGATCAACTGGGAAAAATGTTCCGGACTCCTGGTGGGTCAGTGGCGGGTGGACTCCCTGCCGGAGGAGCTCAGGCCTTTTGCCTGGAGTACGACCCATCTCCTCTATCTGGGAGTCTACCTTAGCCCCGACGAGGGAGCCTGGCCGGCGAACTGGCAGGAGCTGGAGGCCAAGGTCGCCGCTCGCCTAGGGCGCTGGACAGGACTGCTCCGAGTTCTGTCCTACAGGGGTCGAGCGCTAGTCATAAACCAGCTGGTGGCCGCAATGCTGTGGTACCGGCTGGTCACTTTGACCCCTCCCCCTGCGTTTGGCGCCAAGATACAGAAGAAGCTGGTGGACTTCTTCTGGAACAACAGGAAGCACTGGGTCTCTGCTGCGGTCTTGAGTCTCCCGCTTGAGGAGGGCGGTCAGTCGTTGGTGTGCGTCAGCGCCCAGCTCGCGACTTTCCGTCTTCAGACCCTGCAGAGATACCTTTACGTCGAGCCCCCTCCTAGGTGGTGCGCTCTGGCGAGGTATTTCTTCCGCCAGCAGCGCGACCTCAATTATGACACGCAGCTCCTGTTTGTGAACTTGGGGGGTGCCAGGACCGCCCTCCGGGAGCTGCCTGTCTTTTACATGGAACTCATCAGGGTCTGGAACAAAGTCTCCACCAAGCGCAGCTCTCCGCCGGCTGGAGTGGCGGCCGTCCTGCAGGAACCGCTGCTCGGGAATCCGTACCTCCACGGCCGAGGTTTTATGTGGCGGTCGGAAGAGAGGGCTGTGGCTGGTGAGGTGACCAGGGTCAGGGACCTGCTCGATGGCGGAGGAGCGGGCTGGATGGCGCCAGACATGCTGGCGCGGCGCCTAAATTCTGCCAATGCCCGCCACGCGGCCGATGCCATCGAGTCGCTAAAAACAGCTCTGGGCCCTGACTCCGTTAGGTGCATCGAGGAGGCTCAAGCACGTGGGGAGATCCCGTCCGAACTGACCCCAGTCCGGACGGAATTCCTCATCGGCGCCAAACCCCGGAACCTCCCTCGGGGGCCGGCGCCTCACAACTTGAGCCGCCTCGGGGAAATCCCCTCCGTGCCTTTCAGTTCCGCGCGGAGGGGTTTCCTGTACGGGCTGCTCCTGCACACCCTCAACTTTGCCATCCTCGCCGGCCGTCCGGACACGCCATGGCGTACCATCTTGCCGTCCGGAGGAGGTGGGGGTCCCCGATGGAGGGCACTCTACGCAGGGGTCCTCCCACTATTCATCGGGGACTTGGCCTGGAGGGTGGTGCACGGAGCAGTGCCGTGCAACAAATTTTTAAGCCGGTTCACGGACTCCCAGGCCGCCTGCAATTTCTGCGGTCTGGAAGAATCCGTGTTCCATGTTTTTATGGAATGCACAAGGTTGCAGCACCTGTTTTATTATTTGAAGGGGCTGCTCCTGAAATTCTGGCTGCACTTCAGTCCCACTCTCCTGATCTTTGGGCACCCTGTGCGGAGGGGAGCGGGTAGGTCCGAAGGCCTCCTCGTAGGACTGCTCCTGGGCACGGCCAAGGGTGCCATCAGCCGGTCCAGGCAGCGGGCGGTCGAGGGAGTCGTTCAACCTGATTGCCTGCCTCTCTTCTGCTCTTACATCCAGTCCAGGGTGTCCTTGGAGATGGAGCACGCGGTGTCCACTGGTACGCTCGCGGCCTTCCGCGAGAGGTGGGCACCGGAGGGACTGGAGTGCATCATCACGCCCGGCAACCAAATTTTAATTTGATTTTACGTTTTAAAGTTTAATTTGTTTTAATTGCCGGTGCTTTTAGTGTCCCCTTCCCTTTTATAGGGGGCACTGGAAAAATGTGATTTTAGCGCCCAAAAAAAAAACCAAAAAAAAAATGAAAAACACAAAAAAAAAAACCAAAAAAAGGAAAAAAGGGCCTTGTAAATGTCTGGTGTGTCACCCAGGTTGGGTGGCACGGTTTAATGTTTTATGTTTTTGCAGGTGAACTCCAAAAAGAGTTTCATGCACAAGGAACCAATGGTAGAGCAGTGGAGGCGTGTCCTGCTCAGTTGGAGCTGTGAGCAGTGAGAGGAGCAGCTATCAACCTGTGCTCCTGCCTGGAGAGCCCTGAGACCAGCCAGGAAGAGAAGGAAGGAAGGGGCTTCACCACCAACTTTCACCCAGAGGGAGAGGAGGAAGCAGAAAACATTTCAACTTTTTACCATTTCTGCAAGGAGTTGGAGAGAGGGGGAAAGGACCAACAACAACAACATCCAGTGGGGAAGGAGGGAGACTCTACCATTCTACAGGTGGGTGTATTGGTGCAGTCCCCAAATAGACTTTGTTATATCGGTGGGGGGAGGAAAGAAGACCACTGAGGGCCGGAACATCGCGGGGGGTGTGTGTGTGTGGAAGTGTGTATGGGGGCCTTGCTTACAACTAGGCCCCACACACAATTGAACCACCCCCCCCCCCCCAATTGCCTAGCCTGGGATAGCTGGAGCTACCAGGCTCAAGAATTTCATCACCTAATTAAACATCGTTGGGAGTGTGTGCCTGGTTGGCTCTAGCTGCCCCAGGTGAAGACATCTTCTCCCCTCACCTAAAGACCATCCCAAAGACTGTGTTTGTGTTTTTGCCATCTGGGGATTGCACCCACCCACAGCTGAGAGGGGAGACCTGACCTCGCAGTTCCCCCCCCCCCCCGCCACTTCCCACCCCCCTCTCTCTTTCTCTGTTACTCTGTTTCTCCCCTCTCTCTCTGAGGCCCCTTTCTCCTAATTTAAAAAAAAACAATTGAGACAACTGAGCAGAGGGAGCAAGGCCCCTCCCCAATTGCCAACTAGGGGAGAGGTGCCTCGTTAAGAGCTCCTCTGCTCAGTCAAATCAAACGAGGCCAATCAAGACCATTAAGGCCTGTGACTTTGGGGTGGGTATAGCCCTTAAAGGGACCCCATGATGGCGACCCCATCCACGCCGGTGGCAGGGCCAGCGAAGACGTATGCGCAGGGGGCAACCGCTTCCACGGCACCTCCTGCGCCACCCGCTGCCCTGCCACCTTTCAGATTAATTACCAGAAAACACGGGGTCAAGAGCTACACTCACCCCACAATGAGCATTGAGGAGTGCGTGCGGGCGATGGCTGGGGTAGTCGGCCCCTCGGCCATTGTCGCGGCCTCCAAGATGTCTGGGAAGGCTGTTTTCTTCCTGGGGTCGGAGCGGGCGGTGTCCCTGGCCCTCGAAAAGGGGCTCACGGTGGGCGGGACGTTCCTGCCGGTGGACCCTCTCGAGGCCACCGCGCAGAGGGTCATCGTTTCAAACGTCCCGCCCTTTGTTCCCGCTGAGCTCCTCCTCCCTCACCTACACCAACTGGGGGAGGTAAGGTCGGGGATCAACCCCATACCGCTCGGCCTCAGAGAGAACAGCCTGCGCCACGTGTTCTCCTTCCGCCGCCAGCTCTTTGTCCGGCTGGCGCGGGAGGAGACGACGGAGGGGAACTTTAATGTGGTGCACGAGGGGACTGCCTACCGCGTCTTTTGGACGTCGGACGGCGTGCGGTGCCATGCCTGCAGGGAGGTGGGGCACATTCGCAAGAACTGCCCCGCCTCCAAGGCCGCCAAACCACCGAAGGCGGCCAAGGCTGGCGCCGCCGCCACCCCTCCCCCTAGTTGCGTCCGCGTGCCGGGAGCCGTAGGTGCGCGGGCATCGTCGGAGGCCTTTGTTTTCGGGGCCTCCGGCGGGGGGGAGGGAGAGCGTCCGAACGGAAAGAAGGCGCGGAACAAGGAGAAACATCTAGAGGCGGGTCCCCTCAGTGCGCCAGAAAGATTGACCACCGCGCTCGGCCCAACCCAGCCACCGGCGAGCGCGGGGTGCCCTGAGCCCGTGCCCGAGCCCTTGAACAACACCGCAGAGGGGCCCGGGCGCGGGCAAGAAAAGAAAAAGGGGGGGGCGGAGCGGGAGGCCTCGGCAGACATGGAGGTCTCCCTGCCTCAGCGCACCTCCAGCAACAAAAGGAGGCGCCGCTCCATTGAGGCGGAGGGGGAACAACATCCCTCCGCGGAGGAGTCGGTGCCCGCCGCGTGTCCCGCGTCCCCCATCAGCGCCCCCAAGCAGCGCCGTAGGCGGGAGGAGTCTGTCCCCGGGGAGGGTGAGACAGTCGAGGCTGCCCAGCCTCTGCCTCCCGGGGATGGCGTGGAAGATCTGCCTGTCGTGGGGGGCGTGGGGACCGCGGAGGAATGCATTGCCGCCGGGCCGGGCGTCCCGGGGACTGAGGCGGGCGGGGCCGAAAAGGCCGAACCTGAGCCCGCCCAGCCAATACCCAACTTCCCCCGGGAGTCGCTCGACCCGGCAGAAACCGAAACAAATGTTTATAATGACACTGTAGATGCTGGGCCGGGGGGTGGCAGCGGGGAGGGGGAGGAACACCCACCCTCGCCTCTTGCTGTGGAGCTGGAGCACTTGGAGAGCCTGGGGATTTCCTATGGCCGGGTCTCTCCTTGTTCCCCGGTTCCTGGGGCGGAGGGGGAACCCCTTCCGCTGTCATTTCCCGACCCAGCACCATTTTTAAAAGAGCCCAGTGGGGACTCCTCTGCTGACGATCCTGGGGGTGGGATCGGGGCAGAGCCAGGGCCGGTTGGAGCGGCCGGTTCATTTGCCGTACCTTGTGCGGTCGATGGGCCGGCTGCTGGCGGCCACCTCCCGGAGGAGGACGGGGACTCGGTGGGGGACGCGGGTGAAGACCTTGAGACCACTGCCAGCGAGGCAGTGGATCTGCTCGCGGCCGCCGCCGAGACCATCCTCATTCCTGCAAAGGAACTCCGGGACTTTTTGGCCCAGAGCCGGGGTCGCTGCAACCAAGCCCGACTGGCCCTGGAAAAATGGCCTGAGCCAGAGCTGATCAAGGGGTCCGTCCGCGCCGCCGTTTAAACCTTGGCCGCGGGCGGGCCCTTGACAAAGGCGCAACACCTTGAGCTGCGCGAGCTCGAGGGACTCCTCGCTGGGCTGCGGAGGGAGCGGAGTTCAACAAAAGACTCCGCTCCCTCCCCCACAATAGGTTAAGGTAGAGGTTGCACTATGCTTTTGCCATGAAGATAACCATAGCCAGCCTCAACATCAACGGCGGCAGAGGGGCACGCCGTAGATTTGACAATTTTTCGCTCCTGCGGGAGGGGAAATATGCGGTGTGCTTCCTGCACGAAACCCACACCGTTCCGGGAGACGAAGCCACGTGGCTCCTGGAATGGCAAGGAGAGGTCCGCATGAGCCACCTCACCGCAATTTCTAGTGGGGTGGCCATCTTGCTGGGCCCGCATTTTCAGCCAGAGATCTTGGGGGTCGAGGAGCCCGTGCCAGGCCGCTTGCTGCATGTAACGGTTCGCCTGGGGGACGTGCCGCTCCATCTCGTGAACGTGTACGCCCCTCAGCCCGGCCCGCAGCAAACGCGCTTCTTTGAAGAGGTGTCCGCTCTTCTTGGCTCCGTCGACGTCGGCGACTGCATTGTCCTCGGGGGGGATTTTAACTGCACCCTCGAGGCGAGGGACCGCTCCGGTGTCCCGCAGTGCATGACGGCGATGGAGAAGTTGAGGGACCTGGTCGGGTCCTTCGACTTGGTGGACGTCTGGCGAAATCTCCACCCCGACTCCAGCGCCTTTACTTGGGTGAGGCCTGGAGTAGGATGGTCCAGAGTCGACCGCCTTTACGTGTCTCGGGCGTACGTTTCCTGCGTCCCAGCGGCCTCCATGCGGCCGGTGCCGTGTTCGGACCACCACCTGGTGTGGGCGGAGCTCGCTTCGCTCCGCGCGAGGACGGGGTCCGCGTACTGGCACTTTAACAACCGGCTGCTGGAGGACGTGCGGTTCCAGGACTCGTTCCGTCGATTCTGGTCCGACTGGAGAAGGAAGCTGGGGGGCTTCCCCTCCTTGAGGCTATGGTGGGACTTGGGCAAGGCTCACGTCCGCGTCTTCTGTCAAGAGTACGCGAGGGGGTCGACCAAGAGGCGGGCGGCCAGAGTCGGGCGCCTAGAAAAAGAGGTGCTCGACCTGGAAGCCCGTCTCGGTCAAGTCGTCCAGGACCCGGCCCTGCGGACGGTGTACGAAGCGAAGAAGGCCGCGCTGAAGGACCTGCAGCTCGTCGGGTCCCGAGGCGCGTTCGTGAGGTCGCGGATCCGGTTCCTGCGGGATCTGGACCGCGGCTCCTCCTTCTTCTACTCGCTGGAAAAAAGGCAGAGTGTCCGTAAGCAGCTCTTGACGCTGCTGGCCGACGACGGCTCTCTCGTCTCGGATGCGGAGGGCGTCAACAACAGGGCCCGTGAATATTACGGGGCTCTGTTCTCTCCGGATCCGTCCAGCGAGGAAGCGCGTAGAGTTTTGTGGGAGGACCTGCCGAAGGTCAGCCCGGAGGGCACCGAAAATCTGGAAGCTCCGCTAAGCCTGGCGGAGCTGACCGGTGCCCTCGCCCGGCTCTCGAGGGGAAAATCCCCGGGGCTGGACGGGCTGACCGTGGAGTTCCACAGGGTGTTCTGGGACGTCCTGGGGAGCGACTACGCGCGGGTCCTGGGGGAAAGTCTGGCGACCGGGGAGATGCCCCTCTCTTGGCGCAGGGCAGTCATCGTCCTGCTGCCTAAGAAGGGCGATCTCCGCCTCCTTAAGAACTGGCGCCCGGTCTCCCTCCTCAGCACGGACTACAAAATCTTCGCCAGGGCGATGTCTGCTCGCCTTGGTGCCGTGCTGGACCACATGATCCACCCCGACCAGTCCTACACGGTCCCGGGCCGGACAATCCACGATAACATCCATCTGGTCCGGGACCTCATCCATTGTTCCCAGGAGGCTGGTCTGTCGGTCGCCTTCCTATCCCTCGACCAAGAGAAGGCGTTCGACAGGGTGGATCACGACTATCTGCTCAGAACTCTGCGCGCTTTCGGGTTCGGGACGCATTTCGTCGCCCGGATCCGACTTTTGTACGCCGCCGCGGAGTGTCTGATTAAGGTTAACGGGTCCTTGACGGCGCCCCTTCGCTTTAGGAGAGGGGTGCGCCAGGGATGCCCCATGTCCGGCCAGTTATACGCCGTTTGCGTGGAGCCTTTCCTGCGCCTCTTGCGGACGAGGTTGACGGGACTGGCTCTGCAAGGGCCGGGCGTGGAGGTCGTCCTCTCGGCTTACGCCGATGACGTGCTCCTCGCGGTAGAGGATCCCGCTGACCTGCGGAGGATGTGTGAGTGCCAGGAGATTTACTCGGCCGCGTCCTCCGCCAGGATCAACTGGGAGAAATGTTCCGGACTCCTGGTGGGTCAGTGGCGGGTGGACTCCCTGCCGGAGGAGCTCAGGCCTTTTGCCTGGAGCACGACCCATCTCCTCTATCTGGGAGTCTACCTTAGCCCCGACGAGGGAGCCTGGCCGGCGAACTGGCAGGAGCTGGAGGCCAAGGTCACCGCTCGCCTAGGGCGCTGGACAGGACTGCTCCGAGTGCTGTCCTACAGGGGTCGAGCGCTAGTCATAAACCAGCTGGTGGCCGCAATGTTGTGGTACCGGCTGGTCACTTTGACTCCTCCCCCTGCGTTTGTCGCCAAGATACAGAAGAAGCTGGTGGACTTCTTCTGGAACAACAGGAAGCACTGGGTCTCTGCCGCGGTCTTGAGTCTCCCGCTTGAGGAGGGCGGTCAGTCGTTGGTGTGCGTCAGCGCCCAGCTCGCGACTTTCCGTCTTCAGACCCTGCAGAGATACCTTTACGTCGAGCCCCCTCCTAGGTGGTGCGCTCTGGCGAGGTATTTCTTCCGCCAGCAGCGCGACCTCAATTATGACACGCAGCTCCTGTTTGTGAACTTGGGGGGTGCCAGGACCGCCCTCCGGGAGCTGCCTGTCTTTTACAGGGAACTCATCAGGGTCTGGAACAGAGTCTCCACCAAGCGCAGCTCTCCGCCGGCTGGAGTGGCGGCCGTCCTGCAGGAACCGCTGCTCGGGAATCCGTACCTCCACGGCCGAGGTTTTATGTGGCGGTCGGAAGAGAGGGCTGTGGCTGGTGAGGTGACCAGGGTCAGGGACCTGCTCGATGGCGGAGGAGCGGGCTGGATGGCGCCAGACACGCTGGCGCGGCGCCTAAATTCTGCCAAATTCCGCCACGCGGCCGATGCCATCGAGTCGCTAAAAACAGCTCTGGGCCCTGACTCCGTTAGGTGCATCGAGGAGGCTCAAGCACGTGGGGAGATCCCGTCCGAACTGACCCCCGTCCGGACGGAATTCCTCATCGGCGCCAAACCCCGGAACCTCCCTCGGGGGCCGGCGCCTCACAACTTGAGCCGCCTCGGGGAAATCCCCTCCGTGCCTTTCAGTTCCGCGCGGAGGGGTTTCCTGTACGGGCTGCTCCTGCACACCCTCAACTTTGCCATCCTCGCCGGCCGTCCGGACACGCCATGGCGTACCATCTTGCCGTCCGGAGGAGGCGGGGGTCCCCGATGGAGGGCACTCTACGCAGGGGTCCTCCCACTATTCATCGGGGACTTGGCCTGGAGGGTGGTGCACGGAGCAGTGCCGTGCAACAAATTTTTAAGCCGGTTCACGGACTCCCAGGCCGCCTGCAATTTCTGCGGTCTGGAAGAGTCCGTGTTCCATGTTTTTATGGAATGCACAAGGTTGCAGCCCCTGTTTTATTATTTGAAGGGGCTGCTCCTGAAATTCTGGCTGCACTTCAGTCCCACTCTCCTGATCTTTGGGCACCCTGTGCGGAGGGGAACGGGTAGGTCCGAAGGCCTCCTCGTAGGACTGCTCCTGGGCACGGCCAAGGGTGCCATCAGCCGGTCCAGGCAGCGGGCGGTCGAGGGGGTCGTTCAACCTGACTGCCTGCCTCTCTTCCGCTCCTACATCCGGTCCAGGGTGTCCTTGGAGATGGAGCACGCGGTGTCCACCGGTACGCTCGCGGCCTTCCGCAAGAGGTGGGCACCGGAGGGACTGGAGTGCATCATCACGCCCGGCAACCAAATTTTAATTTGATTTTACGTTTTAAAGTTTAATTTGTTTTCATTGCCGGTACTTTTAGTGTCCCCCTCCTCTTTTATAGGGGGCACTGGAAAAATTTGATTTTAGCGCCGCAAAAAAAAACCAAAAGAAAAAAGAAAAAAAAAAGGGGCCTTGAAAATGTCTGCTGTGTCACCCAGGCGGGTGGCATGGTTTTAATGTTTATGTTTTGCAGGTAAACTCCAAAAAGAGTTTCATGCACAAGGACCCCCAGGTCCCTCTGCACCTCAGCATGTTGCAATTTCTCCCCATTCAAATAATATTCCCTTTTACTGTTTTTTTTCCCCAAGGTGGATGACCTCACACTTTCCGACATTGTATTCCATCTGCCAAACCTTAGCCCATTCGCTTAACCTATCTAAATCTCTTTGCAGCCTCTCTGTGTCCTCTACACAACCCGCTTTCCCACTAATCTTTGTGTCATCTGCAAATTTTGTTACACTACACTCTATCCCCTCTTCCAGATCATCTATGTATATTGTAAACAGTTGTGGTCCCAGCACCGATCCCTGCGGCACACCACTAACCACCGATTTCCAACCCGAAAAGGACCCATTTATCCCGACTCTCTGCTTTCTGTTCGCCAGCCAATTCTCTATCCATGCTAATACATTTCCTCTGACTCCGCGTACCTTTATCTTCTGCAGTAACCTTTTGTGTGGCACCTTATCGAATGCCTTTTGGAAATCTAAATACACCACATCCATCGGTACACCTCTATCCACCATGCTCGTTACACCCTCAAAGAATTCCAGCAAATTAGTTAAACATGATTTCCCCTTCATGAATCCATGCTGCATCTGCTTGATTGCACTATTCCTATCTAGATGTCCCGCTATTTCTTCCTTAATGATAGTTTCAAGCATTTTCCCCACTACAGATGTTAAACTAACCGGCCTATAGTTACCTGCCTTTTGTCTGCCCCCTTTTTTAAACAGAGGCGTTACATTAGCTGCTTTCCAATCCACTGGTACCTCCCCAGAATCCAGAGGATTTTGGTAGATTATAACGAATGCATCTGCTATAACTTCCACCATCTCTTTTAATACCCTGGGATGCATTTCATCAGGACCAGGGGACTTGTCTACCTTGAGTCCCATTAGCCTGTCCAGCACTACCCCCCTAGTGATAGTGATTGTCTCAAGGTCCTCCCTTCCCACATTCCTGTGACCAGCAATTTTTGGCATGGTTTTTGTGTCTTCCACTGTGAAGACCGAAGCAAAATAATTGTTTAAGGTCTCAGCCATTTCCACATTTCCCATTATTAAATCCCCCTTCTCATCTTCTAAGGGACCAACATTTACTTTAGTATCACCTGGGCAGAGGCCTTGGAGCATGCTGCCTATCTGTCCTCTCAGCTGAGGATGGTAGTTAGTGTGAGAAAACTGTAAATGGAATAAGGGGACCATAAATAACTTTTAAACTATACATTCTTAAAATATTGAGAACTAACATTTTTCTACACCTGTTATCTGAACAAAAATTTTCTTCTTTCATATGGTAGTAACAAAGCAAATCAAATGTCAATATCTAAGTCAGATATCCAGGCCAAAGCTTTCAGAGTAACAGTGTGGATATCTTGTAGGCTGCCTGCGAATTTCCTCTGAGGGCTGTGCTCAATGATGTGCTCCAGGGTCTGATTGGGAGCTCCACAGACGCATGATGGGGATGCTTTAATCTTCCACCTATGGAAAAGGTGGCAGCATCTATCATGAGCAGTTCTAAGGCGGTTGTTCGTTTTCTGCTGTTTGCGAGGAAGGTTTGATCCTTCAGGTTGAATTGTGGGGTCCTCTATAAGGAATCCATTCTGTATGTCACATATCTTCCAAACATTTCATCATTGGTCATCAAGGCTGAGGGGAGATCACTGAAGGCTTCGGCAATGGTCCATAATGGGCACCTAGATTTGAGACGGGTTGGTGATATGTTGTTCCAGTCAGCCTGGATTGGCACGTCTTTGCTGGTGTACCGGTTGTATTCTCTGGAGACAGCATATTCATGGCGTAGGTGTGGTGGTGCAATGTTTGCAAGCACTGGCAGCCAAGGTGTTGGTGTTGATAAAAGCGTACCGGTGATAATTCTCATAGTAGAATTCAGCTGGACATCAACGGATTTGACATGCGGACTTGATAGCATTGCCGGAGAGCAGTACTCCACTGTATAGTACATCAGGGCAAGTGCTGCCGGACAGAGGGTTTGAGCGTCTGCTCCCCATGAGGATCTGGTGAATTTCTGGATCAAGTTGACCCTATCTGAAATGCAATACATTCACCCAAAAGATCACCAATGCCTGCATGTATAATTTGATTTGTGTATTCATCATCATCATCATCATCATCATAGGCAGTTCCTCAGAATTGAGGAAGACTTGCTTCCACTCTTAGCATGAGTTCTTCGGTGGCTCTACAGTCCAATTCAAGAACCACAGTCTCTGTCACAGGTGGGACAAATAGTCGTTGAGAGAAGGGGTGGGTGGGATTGGTTTGCGGCATGCTCTTTCCGCAGCCTGCGTTTGATTTCTGTATGCTCTCGACATGTATTATAGATGTGCTAACTCATTTAATAGTCAGTCAGCAACATCAACCAGTTAATCAGGCTTTTGCAGTTCACCCTAAGCAACTGAACAAATGTCACAGAAAACAATAGGCTACATTTCAAATATTTTTGTTTACTTGTTGGTGTGTGAATTTGAAAGACTATGGTTAGTTCATTGATATCTTTGAAAGGGAGCAGGTCCAAATATAGGTCCAAAATTCAGAAAAAGCATAGTTTTAGGTCTCAAGGCTTTTATTACAATTATTCTTCAGCGAGGGTGTATTATCATACATTGCTTCCTAATATACACTATACATGGCAAAATGTAACAGGTATTACACTTTTACAAGTATTTAGATATATACTTGAAAAGGAAAAATTTGCAGGGCTATGGGGAAAGAGCTGGGGAGGGGGACTAATTGGATCACTCTTTCAAAGAGCCAGGTTATTGACCTCTCTGCTAGGGGAACTACATCATAGAATCATAGAAAATTACGACAAAGCAGGCCATTCAGCTGATCCTATCCACTAACTAGGCCCCTCATAATTTTATACGCCTCAATCAAGTTTTCCCTCAGCCCCCACTGTTCCAAAGAAAAGAACCCCAGCCTGTCCAATCTTTCCTCATAGCTAAAATTCTCCAGTCCTGGCAACGTTCTTGACTTTATTTAAGCTGGAAAATAGAAAAACAAATTCTATCATGATTCCAAACTACAGTCAAAGTTCTCTCAGCAAGTTATAGTTGAGCTCGACAGTGAATAGTTAAGCTACACAGAACAGAAAGCTCCCAAGTCATTACTGGCCTGTGCTAAGTTAAATGGTCTGAGCAAAAGTGGCTGTAGGAGCACTCAGCTTCCCTGAGTTAAGGAGGGGAATATCACCAGGAATCCCACTTTTGATTACCATCTAACAATCCCTACTAGAAGTGTGCACGTTTGGACATTGGATCAGACAAAATTCGAGTTTGAAGCAATTTGCAATCAAATAAGCTGTGGCACTTGTCAAGGCTCACACATGAGCATTTGGGAAAGGTACTGGAGGGCAACCGGACCAGCTGGGAGTCAACGCAGAGAAAAATCAGTGAGAAAAATAGCAAAGCCAAATTCTCATATAAAAAATCCTGTCAATGTCAAACTGCTTGAAAATTGTCACGATCCCAATTTGTTCCCGTTTTATAAGCAATAGATTTTTCTTTGTATACAGCTTTGTATGGTTGTATACAACTCATTACAGAGGGTAATATTCCATGCAATGCAGTTTCAACAATATGAATCTTGCAGTCGTTATTATAAATAAATAAGTGCGTCCACGCATTCCTATTGATTCAACGAGATTTCCAAATGCATGTATTGAGAGTTAACGAGATTCTGCATCTAGCGGTGGATGCATGTATCTTTGTCCAGTGCTAGTCAGGATTAGGCTCTCAATTTAAGCAAGCATTTGTGCAACCCCAGTCTGAAGAAGGATTAAAGTTTTGTCCTATACTATTACAAACTTTCCCCAGGATGCCTCATTCCTAACCAATCCCTTTGCAGTCTGAAGTTTAGATGATGTCATGGGATCTGAAGACCGAGATGAAAGGGATAGACTGTAACCCCTGGCGCTGAGAAGTGCTTCACACACAGTCTGAAACTCAAACACTCCAGAGCCCAGCGATTAGTCCCAGATAAAACATCACACAGCGCAGGAAGTCTGGCACAGCTCGTTGCTTTTTTTCGGACTGCTGGGCACAAGAAAAGCGATCGCATCCGGGGGAAAAAAAACCCCAAGGAGTCGACTTTGGAGGTAGATAGCAAGATTATGAAACGGGGACTGAGATCGAACTCTGCGGTCGGTGCTGTACCTGTGGAAATGCTCATGGTCCGCAGGAGCCTTTGATCGCACAGTGATCTGCGATCAGATTACCAGAGTCTGATGGCCGTGGCTGCTCCCTTTGAAGTGGTTGCATTGCATTGACATGTTGCTGGGCGATCAGAGAGTGCGGCGGGGGGGTGGGGTGGGGGGTTACGGACAGGCTGGGGAAGGGTGGACGGGAACTTTCAGATCTGAGCAGAGCGGAACCAAAGAAGAAAGGCAAGGGAGTGAAGATCGCGGCGGGTTCGGGGGCAGGTAAAAACAAACGATGGCTTGCGGGCTGGAGGAAACCGGCGGCTCGGGTTGTAACCAGGAGGCGAGTGCGGGTTTGTGTTCCCAATTCCGACTTGAATGGAATCGGGTCGATCGCAGGCGATTGCACTTGTGTCGGCGGGGTTTCGGTTGGCCAAGGCACCTCTGCACTTGGTGCTTTTTGTTCCCAGGGGCAGGGAGCGTGCATCTGGGGGGGTTTCTGATGGGGTGAAGTGAAAGCGGTGGAGGGAAGGCGCGAGTCCACCCGCGGGAGCCGCGGCGGGATGGAGATGTCGTTCACTCATCCCTTGCAGCCCACGGCCAATATCGGCCGTCCATCTCAGTCATTCACTTCACCAAATCGTCACCCCCCCCCCCCCCCCCACACTTTATTTAAAGCAGAGAATTGGCGAGTGTGCGTGGATTAAATCATGTGTGGAGCTCTGACCCCCGCCATCGGGTTACACCGGGGTCAGGCTGTGAGGAGACTGCGGGCAAGAAAAAGGGGAATTTTCCTGGAAAATCAGCGAGGACATAAAATTGACCATCGACGCGGTTCGAGCATCAGCTTACTGTGAGGAGGGAAGAGTTGCTCTGGTCGGAATGTGTAGCGACACCACAAACACTTGCTTTTCATGCACTCACCCTGTCGCTACACGTAGCGGCCGGACAACATTGTTTGCCCCGAAGCTGCGATTCACACAAGCCGGCAAACTCTGATCCCGGCCCCTGCCAGTCCACCGCCAATCTCGGCGGCGTTGCAAGGGATTCCCGGGCGAATTGAACCACCTTTTTGGAGAAGCTGCCCGTTGCAAAAGCCGCCTCTGCCAGTCAATAAATAAATAAAGCGGAGCTGTTTGTGGAAAATTTCCTTCCTACAGCTCCGTATTTCCAAAATGATCGGGTCTTGCTCATCTTTAAATTTGGAATCTAGGCAAAATTCGGCACTTCAGAATTCATAATAGGTTTTTCTAATCAACCAAAGTCTTGGTTCAAAAAAAATACATTAGGTACAAAAGAAAAAGAAAAAAAATGGGAAATCTAAAACAGAGTTTGTTGGACCCTCAGCATCTGCTCAGAAAAGACATGTTAACGTTTGGTTGGTAACCTTCGTCAAGAACATTGGGTATGTCTACAATTTTACAACAACAAAAAAACAGAATAGGTTTGCTGCAGTTTAATTTTAGCACGGGACGCGGTTCGGGATACTTATGAACAATTCTGATATTCCAGAATTTCTTTAAAAGGAATCAGGATTGAATTACATCTTGCAGCATTGTAGCCGTATCACTTATAAATGGCAAGGAATTCTTTAAGCACTCCACGGGAGCATTTTATTATGCCTATATAAGGACCGATTGTTTTGTGACACAGTTCTTACTATAATTCTTTGTCCACTTGAGATTTACTAGAAAGTCTTTTACTTTCCAGTCCTAGTTAATGATGAGAAAGCCGAGGCAGATCTCAGTGGAGATACTTTGTACAGCAGGACTGAGAGTCGGGATGTCCCGCAAACAAAAAGGCATGTTGCAACACCTGCTGATCGCTTTGTTTTGTCTGGTAAGGAGCTTGTATTTGATGTCTTTGTACCAGTCCTTGAAAAAGTTTCAACTTTCCAGCAAATTACAGTGCATCGTTGCAGGAACTATTGCAAATATCACAAGACTCCAATGTTATGATTGTGATATGTGTTCAAATGTGATAGGGTTGCATTTTGTGTCCAAATATAGAATACTTTCACTAAAATGGGGCCATTTGGCTCTCTCCAGCCTGTGAGAGTGTACACTGAGAGATATGAAAAGTATTGCATATTCAGAAAGCATATAACACAAAGATTTCTTGTTATATTTTACAATGGATTGGGACTAGTCATTCCAAAAAAATAATGCTGCACTTTTGCCAAATGGTGGATAATCTTTCCAAAATATTACTTTCAAATTGTTATGTTGCAGTTAACCCTTCAAAGTGCTTAATAGTTGTGTATGTTTTCTAGAGTTCTTGTTTATTCAGAAGGGTCAGAGAAAGGGTTAGCTTATACACATAGTTTATTCAGAAACAACTAAGTACAGTCAAACCTTGTTATTACTGGTTTAGGATGACGAGCAAAGTAGCTCTTATCAGGAATTTGACTTTTTGAGGTTTGAACTCTTTTACTGGATATAATGATAGCTTCTGCCTGACCTGAGAAGCAAGTTTGTTCTAATTAAATGTTTGTAATTACGGTTCCACTGAATCTGAAGTGTTTGTCTTTGTCTTAAAATCACCAGGCAAACATACATTACTGTCAATTAAACATTTTAGATCCTGTGCTATTCTTCGTTCACGGAAAATAGATTTTCTTTTTACTTCATTCTTTTAAAATCGCCATAAGAATCTATGGTGTATCATCAAATACTCTTAAATAGATTTCTTACAGCTGTGCTGCATTGACCTACATTGGCTCCCTATTAAACAATGCCTCGATTTTAAAATTCTCATCCTTATTTCCAAATCCTACCATGGCCTCGCCCTTCCCTGTCTCTGTAACCTCCTCCAGCCCGTGATTCCGGCGCTCCTCCTATTCTGACCTTGTGTGCATCCCCGATTTTAATTGCTCTATCATTGGCGGTGATGTCTTCAGCTGCTGAGGCCTTAAGCCTTGGAATTCCCTCCCTAAACCACTCTGCCTCTCCACCTCTCCTCCTTTAAGACGCTCCTTAAAAACTACTTCTTTGACAGCTCATTGGGATGTTTTACTACATGAAATGCACTATATATAAGCAATTTGTTGTTGTTGTTGTTGTGCCTATCCCATCCACCAAGTCTGCTCACCCATCACTCCTGTGCTCGTTAATCTACATTGGCCCCTGGTCCCTCAATGCTCCAAATTAAAATTCTCATCTTCATGTACAAATCCCTTTCCTATCTCTGTAACCTCCTCCAGCCGTACAACCCTCTGACAACTCGCATTCCTCCCATTCTCCCCTCTTGTGCAACCATCCATCCCCTTCTCCCCACCCTTGACGGCCATGTCATCAGCTTGTTTGGGCCCTAAACTCTGAAATTCTCTCCTTAAACCTATTTGACTTTCATCTCCTTTAGGACCCTCCTTAAAACCTACCTCTTTGACCCCTCAATAGCTCCTTTGGCTTGATGTCAATTTTTGTCTGATAGGGCATCTGTGAGGCACTTTGGGATACTTTTATATGTTAAAACCACTATATAAATGCAAGTTTGTTGTTATCCAGGGAAAGGGATTGTCAAATTTGTAAGTCAAGCATTTGCTCGACCTGTACACAGGGTGATGTGGAAGGAAGGCCAATCAGTAAATCAGTTATTCGATAAAATGTAATAACCTCAAAATTGAGCAAAATAATTGAACCAGAGGGCAATGCACATTTGGTTCTATTTATGTTTTAATATTAAGCTGAAAGGAGCTAAGCAAAGTAATAGGAACATAAGAATTTTTGATTAAGAAAAGGCTGTTCAGCTTGTCCAATTAGGATGTCTTTCAGGGCTCATGCTGGGCTATTTTCATTTGTCTTTACAGCAAAACATTTCATTCCTCGCTGAATCAGAAATCTCTCCAATTCTTTTTTAAATATGTTAGTTGAGTTGTAACTAAGTGCACTAGGTGGCGGTCTAACTCAAAAGTTAACAAAACTTTTAAGGCTACAAGTTATTTCTCAAATCACACTCAGCTCGTAGTTTAACCTAGCTGATTACATAGAACTGACAGTGCAGAAACGGGTCATTCAGTCAAACAGGTCTATGCTTCACACAAGCCTCATCCCACCTTACTACATCTCACCTATTAATATACATTTCTATTCCTTTCTCCCTCATGTACTTACCTAGTTTCCCCTTAAGTACATCTGTGAATGACCTACCATTCTTAAAAAATGCCTCTATTGTCATTTTTAATGTACATATTTGTTGTAAAAAGCAAGTTCAGTTGGGACCATGACAAATTTGCAGCCCTTTAATTATGTAAAATGAAGAATTACTCAGTGAGTAGCGATTGCAAAATATAAATCAAAGTAAGTATCCATGCAGTAGAGGGAGCGTCTCAGAAAACCGCTATAATGGACTCCCAAGTAGAATCTTGGCAATCCTTGTAGTGTCGATCCAGCTAATCTCTCTTTATATATCACAATGCAGCAATAACACTAAAATTACGTTGCAATTCACAGATGTTTGTTTCTGTTGAGCCAATTTAATAAAGCCTTGTTTATCCTGTTTTGTTAAATGAATCTCAAGGACTTTTCACACGTGTTATTACTTAATCCTTTATATCTATCATCATCATCATAGGCGGTCCCTCGAAACGAAGATGACTTGCTACCATGCCAAAAAAAGGATGAGTTCACAGGTGTTTCGAATGAAGAACCCGAACTACATCCTGAAGGGTGGAAGATGCCTGTGTGTGGATTTTTTTAACGTGTGGTGACCGTTGCACCCCAGCCACCACACGGGCTTGACAGAGCTAGGTCTTGGTCCAGTGGCAAGGATTACCCAAGACAACTGCTGCACGGACCTAGTGCGCACACATATCACAGTGTGGGCTGGCCCGTGCTGCCCCTGGGCCTCTGGCCCCAAACTCGCGCCTCCCCTGGGCCCCGATCACATCCCTCCATAGTCTCTCGCCGCCCTGCTGCATTTGCAAACATAATGGAACCAACCAGAGGGCAGGCTCTCTTAGATCTGGTCCTGTGTAATGAGACAGGATTAATAAACAATCTCCAATGAAAGAATCCCCTTGGAATGAGTGATCATAGCATGATTGAATTTCAAATCCAGATGGAGGGTGAGAAAGTTGGATCTCTAACTAGCGTACTAAGTTTAAATAAAGGAGACTATGAAGGTATGAGAGCTGAGTTGGATAAAGTGGACTGGGAAAATAGATTGAAGCGTAGGACAGTTGATGAAGAGTGGTGTACATTTAAGGAGATATTTCACAACTCTCAAGAAAAATATATTCCAGTGACGAGGAAAGGGTGCAAGAGAAAAGATAGCTATCCGTGGCTAACTAAGGAAATTAAGGACGGTATCCAATTAAAAACTAGGGCATACAAAGTGGCCAAAACCAGTGGAAGGACAGAAGACTGGGAAGCTTTTAAAAGGCAGCAAAGAACGACTAAAAAAATGATTAAGAAAGGGAAGATAGACTATTTATATCTATATTCAAATTTCAACAAGGAGCAGTTTATGTTTATGTTTACATTGCTGTCTTTTTTTAATCACATATTCTCACACCTGTTTTAACATTTCTGAATTAAATAAAACCGGAGGTGACAAGGCAAGGAAACACCGAAATATTATAAATAGGAAACAAAATAAGTAGTGTCCAATATTAAATTTGGAACTTAAGTTGATACGATGCTGAAGCCATTGAGTGAGCTAAATGCTGGGAGTTCCAGAAATGTGTCTTTTGTCAGAGAAGGTTTTGATGTTGCAGACCATGCTGTTTATATAGTGTTACCTCCCACAGCAAAGTCATGCAGGTATGATTTATTCTGGGTCCTGCTGAGATGTTTGATGTCCCCAACATTTACACCACTACAGGCGTCAGACCATGGAATCAAGCCGTGTAAGCAGACAGAGCAGATAGCAAAACAGTAACATCACACTGTGCTGAAGGCAATTGCACAGATCAAACATGGACTCCGTTATCTTGCCAAAAGCTTTGTTTGCAGTGGCAGTGCCAGCATGGAGCCTGCAGTAGCAACTGGCACAACAAAACTCGCTCTGACATCAATGCCACATCAAACTTCTTCCCACACTAAAAATTGGAATACTACAGATGCTGGAAATCTGAAAACCAAAGCTGAAAATACTGGAAATACTCAGTAGGCCAGGCAGTATCTGTGGAACAACACAAGTCAGTTAATTGTTGTTTTAAGTTTAAAAGACCCTTCCTCAGGCTTTATCTATTTTTGATTCCTCCTGTACCAACTTGTTTAGGGTAGCCAAGTAAAATTTATACATTTAATATATATATATTGCATTTGTCAATAGCTGCTTTTTCAATATTACTCTGCAGACTGCCTATACACGAACAGAAAAAATATCCAGTTACTACTTACCAAATAGTACTATTTTGCTCTTCCAACTTCATTGAAAAACAAAAGACTCTTATGAAACTGAGTTTGTTCAGTAAATCTGCCTTATTTCATTAGGTTCTGGGAGCTGCAGGCGAGACAGGAGACTGCCGGGAGCAGGAGTACAGAGACCAAGCTGGGAACTGTGTGGCCTGCAAACAGTGTGGTCCAGGGCAAGAACTCTCAAAGGTATGAAGAACTGAAGAATTTGTTTCTCCAGTTTCATCCTCTGCTTCCTATAGACATATAATGCATTAATGAATTAAATTCAATCTATCCTGAGCAAGTTCATTCTGAAATTTGAATCTCCATTGCATACACTTGCCAGCACAAATTCTAAGTGAATGGAACGGCAGACTAGTACTGGCAGAGTACAAAACACATGCAAAGAGCCACAGCTATAAGCTGTGAGTTAATGCTCCTTCCCTTGGGTACATTTGAAACAATTAATTTAAATCAGTTGCTGCCTTAGACTTGAAAAGTGAGTAAGTTCATGTCATTTGGATTTGTTTATGGGTCCTGGTACACAAAGGGGCACTGGTTCAGAGATCACAAGGAAATACAAAAAGGTCAGACCCGGAGCCCTGCTGTGCTCTGCATTGTCTTGTTGTGCATACGTAGTAAAATCAACTCTCTACACACTCGGGCTTAGACTGATTCACAGTGATTGCTATAAAGGCCCATTTACACAGGAGGCACATACTCAAGACAGACTAAAGTAACATTTGCGCTGAACTAAGCTATGTTGTAAATGTGGTTAGAGGCCATTTTAGAATAAATTTAGAATTATTGACAAAAAAAATCTTCTGTTTTGAACTAAAACCAAGTTTGCTTTTACTCTTATGTTGTTTCGTGCTGTCAGGCAATCTGAGGAAATGGTGGTAGGCGGTGTTTTCAAAATGAGTGCGCCAGAAGTTTTGTCGATGATGTTGTATGCAGAACCCAGGCTATGGGTCTGGATCCCAATCCTGGAATTTGAGGGTTAGCCTGATTTAGATCTTCTGGGGGCTCTGCCAATTCCTGCTGCAAGTTCAAAATAAAAGTTAACAGAATTGACTCCAGATTCACTGTGAAAATGAAGCTTAAGGCCAGAACTGATTAAGAGGGCCTTTTTTTTCCAAAGGATATTAGAAACATACGCTGTTCTTTAAAAAAAAAATGATAAATCAGGTTTGTTAACTCTTTATGTCCAGAATATGATAACCCCCCACTATTATTTTCAAAACTGCTATTCTGAAGGCGGTGCATTTCAAATGAAAAGGAAAAGAATATAGTTGTAACATTTTCTTATCAGCTAATTGAATCTCTTGCAGAAATCAACAATGTAATGTTTTAAAAATAAGCCCAAAATGTTCCCATATTCTCAAGAGGTTAATAAACTTGCTATCAAACGATTAAAACTGGTTTACAACAATTAAAATCCTGATATAAAATACAATTTGGTTAAAATCGATTAATGATTAGCATAAAAATGGGAGTGGGGGGAAGAGAGAAAAGTGATTTAGAAGTCCTATTGTTGGGGAAACTAGATTAAGTTGTTGTTTACTTTGTCAGACATTGATGACTGTTTTGGCTTCAAGTTATCTTTAGTTCTATCATAGTGTTCCTACCCACATTAGAACTGCTTTACATGGTCATGCTCAGAAGTCAGGGACAATGGTGACTTTTTGTTTGTGAGAATGCCATGTCATCCATTGAAATTCAAGTGTTTGTTCTTGTGCACATTGTGCCTTTGTGCTCAACTAACCCTTTGTTGTTCATGGACCATTACGAATTTTGATCATTGGCCCGAGAACCGTGGAGCAAAATTGCACACAAGTTTAAGCAAGGGTAGCCAAATTAGTAATTCCTATTTACATCTCATCGTCTTCCTCTGATATTCCTGCACTCCCAGCACAAGCGTTTTCCCTGCTTTTTACACCCCTTAGTATGGGGAAGAATGTTTCTGTTAGAATGGTTGAATTGCGTGCTAAGTTAGCTAATCTCAGCTAGGGAAGTAGCAGGAGCAACCGGGCTGAATGCCTCTGGGCTAGGGAGTGCAAATATCAGCCACATTTCCAATTCATGATCACTATTTAGTTGATCCTTGCTGGAAAGTGCATGTGTGGATGTCAAGTGAAGACGAAGCTCTGATGCCTCCCGCAACTTTATGGCACTCTTCAAACTTGGTCAGAAGGATGTAACAGGTTTGAACTCATAACCTAGGCTGACTAATGAAGCACAGAAGGGAGTGTTGCATCACTGAAGAGACTGACCTTTGGATGAAGTGGAAACAGAAATCCTTTGCTTGTTCCAGTCCTGTCTGCATACTCTGTGCCAAGTGGATGTTAAAAATCACAAGGCACAATATGAAGATAAGCAGAGTTCTCGTGACTTGGACAATATTCCTTTCTCAACCAACAACATCAAAAAGCCAAAACAAATGATATTCATTTAATTGGCTGTTCGTGAGTGCTTTTGGTGCAGGATGGCTGCCTCATTTGGTTACACAGTCAAAGTAATTTATTTTGTGAAGCATTTTGAAAATTTTAATTTGATTGAGCATGATATAAGTGTATGGCTTACTATTAATTATTATGATGCACGAATAGCCCACCAGTCCTAACTGTCTAAACACAACAAAAACTTGCGTTTATATAGCGCCTTTAATATAGTAAAACGTCCCAAGGCATTTCACAGGAGCTGACGACATATCCGCACCATTACTAAGACCATCTATTTCCACTTCTGGAAATCGCCCGACTCCGCCCATGTCTCAGCTCATCTGCTGCTGAAACCCTCATCCATGCCTTTGTTACCTCTAGATTTGACTATTCCAATGCACTCCTGGACAGCCTCCCATTTTCCAACCGTCAAAAACTTAAACTCATACAAAACTCTGCTGCCCATATCCTAACTCGCACCAATCCCTTTCAACCATCGCCCCTGTGCTCGCTGGCCTGCATTGACTCCCGCCGGTGTGATTTTAAAATTCTCATCCTTTATTTCAAATCGTTCTATGGCCTCACCCCTCCCTATCTCTGTATCCACCTCCAGCCCTGCGGCACTCTTAAGATACCTGTGCTCCTCCAATTCTGGCCTCTTGCGCATCCCGATTTTAATCACTTCACCATTGGCGGCTGTGCCTTCAACTGCCAAGGCCCGAACATACACTTGAAGAATAGCTCACTTGGCTGAGCTATCACTGCCAACCGTACTGCAGCATAGGTCAGCATGGACTCGAGAGGGGCGAGAAAGTAACTTTGTCATTTTAAAAATCTCTTGCTCTGTCAGCTTAGCTCAGCTGGTAGCACTCGTCACTGAGTCAGAAGGGTCAAGCCCCAGTAGAGGACATTATGTAGGCAGACACTTTAATGCAGTACTGAGGGAGTGCTGCATTATCTTCCTGGAGTGGTTATCTTCATGAACATCTTTGCGGCCTTCTGAGCATGTGCGCTGTTTACCGAGGCCGCGCATACACAGTACCCGATGGTTGCAGCCTGTAGCATGTGTGGCAAGTGACATCATTGGACTCAACAAAATCTGGAGGTCATAACACTGTCATGATTCACGTCAGACCCAATAAAATTGTTAACAGTCCGTGACCCACACACAATGCCCTATCTATGAGGGGGGTGGTGGGAAGGTCAGGAACTTGTTGGGGGAGAACGTCAGGAACCCAGAGAAGGGAGGAACTTGGGCATGAGGAGAAGGTCAGGGACTTGGGCGGGGGGTGGTGGAGGGAGGAGGTCAGGGACTTGGGTGGGGGAAGGAGGTCAGAAGCTTGGAGGGCGTCAGGAACTTAGGCTGGGGAGGAGGTCAGAAACTTGGGCGGGGGGAGTTCAGGAGCTTGGGGTGGGGGGGGGGGGAGAATTAGAAACTTGGGGATAGGGTGGGAGGAGGCCAGAAACTTGGGAGGGAGGAGGCCAGTAACTCGGGTGGGAGGGGGGATAGGGTGGGGGGAGGCCAGAAACTTGGGGGGGAGGAGGCCAGTAACTCCGGGGTGGGGGGAGGCCAGAAACTTGGAGGGGGGGGGAGGCCAGTAACTTGGGGCTGGGAGGGGGGGTAGGTGGGGGAGGGTAAGGAACTCGGGCAGGGGAGGTGGTCAGGAATTTGCAGTTTGAGGGAGGTGGGGGACAGGTCAGGAAGGTATTGGGGAGGGAAAAGGTCAGAAACTCGGGTGGGGATGTGGGAGGAAGGCTAGGAACTTGTTGGGGTGGGGGGTGGGGGGTGGCAGGAACCTGCGACGGTGAGCCCTGTCTGTTCTATGTGAGTGCTGTTCTGTCTGGGGACTGGAAGTCAGAATGGCTTGAATGACACTTTTCAAAGTAATTGGTTACTTAGACAGCAGATCTAATTACACATTTCAGAGAAACTGCTGGGTGTGTCTTGTCTTCCAAGGCGACCAATCAGAAATCTGGGGCTAGATTTTCCACTTTATTTGCATGCTTAACGGCCACTTAACGTCTGCTGAAATGACATAAAGCCCGTATATCGCCCATTTAGCCACAAAATGGAAACTGACGGGTATTTTTCGGAAATCTATAGCCGAGTGTTACTTTCCCCATCCATGTGCGTAACGCCGGAAAAAAATCATACCGCCCGCTCACTTTTTTCGGTGGAATCATCAGAATGGGCGAAATCAATGCTCATAATATCGCCCAGCATTAGTTTCCGCACGGAATTAATGCCAAGATTCAATAATACCGCCTGCTCACTTTTTTTTGTCGTAATGATCACATTTGCCGAAACTAACGGCCATGAGATCACCCAGCGTCACTTTCACTGCCTCGCACACATATCGCCCACAATATCGCTTGCCCAAAAAAGTGGAACCAACCGGAACTAATCACAGCGTTATGGACGCCATGTTCTACATCACATGTCGCATCCTTTAAAAGGCTGCTCTGCTTCAACCTCGGGGGAGGTTGGATGTGCTCTGCAGGTCTTTGGAGGTGATGTGACCATCTGTACAAACATCTTGACCATACTGTGACCGATTGGAATTTAATATGTGCCTTCGTTGGTGTTATGTCTTGCAAAAAGAATCTGACCAGATACTGTGAGCTCAAAGTAACGTGTGACCGCAGTCCTTTATTCAGGTCTCCAGAGTGCCTCTCCAACCTGTGAGGCCTCCTCATGTACAGGTGCACCCAAGGAATTGTGGGATCCCTTGGGACTCCAGGGGATGAGCCCTCTGATGGTTAAACAAGGTATTTACAGGTTTACATATATAACAGTCAGGACATTCATTCTTTGTGGCCAGTCGGTGGAAAACAGAGAGCTATTGCAATGGGGCCTGTCCTTTCTCACCCTCTCTTGATGACCAATTACATGCTGCAGACTCGAGATGACAGAAGATACGCTCCACAGCATTATGTGCCCAATGTAAGATGTGCCAGACTGATGAGGAGAACCAGACGTTACACCCCCTGCAAGTACAGGGACAAGCGGTCTTACCACAACTTGCCCGACACCACCTGCCTTCGGAGATTGTGCTTCCAAAAAGAGGTTATCACTGAGGTATGCCAGCTCATAAGGGGAGATCTGCAGCCTGCTGGCACCATCAGTACTGCACTGTCCGTCGAGGTCAAACGTCACCGCGGCACTGTCGTTCTACGCCTCGGATTCTTTTCAGGCCTCAACTGGCAACATTTGCGGTCTGTCTCAGCATGCCACACAATGCTGCATTAGACAGGTCACTGAAGCCCTGTACGCATGCAGGAGGGACTTGATCAGCTTCCCTATAACCACGGAGGCACAGGCTGAGAGGGCTCTCGGATTCTCCAGAATTGCAAACTTCCCCAAGGTGCAGGGAGCAATAGACTGTAATGCACATTGCAATGCGGGCACCTTTTCAGGATGCATAGGTTTTCAGGAACCGTAAGGGATTCCATCCCTGAATGTCCAATGCGTTGTCGACCACCAGCAAATAATTATGGCAGTGAATGATAAAGTTCTGGGCAGCATCCATGATGCTCACATTCTGTGTGAGAGCACTGTATCTGACTTGTTTAACAATCAGCCACAAGGTCAATGCTGGATGCTTGGTGACAAAGGATATGGCCTCGCCACCTGGCTGGTGACACCCACACCGAAGCCGAGAGGCGATACAATGAGAGCCACAGAGCCACTCACAATTTCATGGAGAAAACTATTGGAGTGCTTAAGCAGGTCTTTAAATGCCTGGATCACTCAGGAGGCGACCTCCAATACCATCCTGAGCAGGTAGCTCAATTTGTGCTGGTATGTTCTATGCTGCACAACTTTACTATCAGGAGGGGACAAGAATTGTCTGAAGAGTCTGACAGTCCACCTCACCAGAGAGAGGAAGAGGAGGACGAGGAGCCGGACGCTGACATTGGCCCACACAATCAGGCTGATACTGAAGCCATGCCCCCGCCCCCCTGTAGACTGCATGAAAGGAAGGGCCCATGGTGGCATGATAGCTGCAAGAGCCTTAACGTCAGGAACTCATCAATTAGCGCTTTGCCTGAAAGAACGTTGGTGGTATTTACAAGGCTGACACACTGCTGGGTGTACAGGTGATTCATCAGTGATGGGCATCACCTTGGTGACAGTTAAAGTTTAAGTTTGATTGAAGTTAAGTGTCATTATACCCTTTGATGTTAAGGAATCACCAGCGTGCAACGTTGCAGCTATCTGAGCCAATGCACAACAGGGATTTGTGAAATAAAAAACATTTAAACCGAACAGTTGTCTGAAATCATCAGTATTTCTGTAAAAACTAACCTTCCTGCGCCCCCCCGCCCGCTTCTCCTCCCCACCTCTACACCCTCCCCTGCTGACTCCAAGTCGCCTGGCCGAGGAGCTCCTCAGGCGATGCTTCATTGCGGGGGGGATGACGGCCGAACCGCTGCTTGGACCGATACGGGAGAGGACGGTCCTGAGGTGGGAATGTGCTCTGAGCCAGAAGCAAGATGGTGCTCCTGGCTCTCGTGTGGTTGGAAATGGAGGGTGCGGCACCTTAGGGTGCAGTGCCGCACTCTGGGACCACTGGGAGCCCTCTGCCACCAGTGTTCCTGGCTACCAACTCCAGGGCCTCCACCATCCCTTTAATGTTATATCTTATTTGTTGGACAAAAACTTGGTGCCAACTATGTTCTTGGTGCTTAGTAGGCTTTTTGCTGCTGGTAAATCTCCCTTGTGCCTCCCACAACAGCCAAACAAGCACACACCACAGCCACACACGCTTTCAGTCCCTCTCAGCTCCCTCTCTCTCTGTCTCCTCTTCTGCGCATGTCATGATGACCCTTGGTCTCCTGAATCGCAGGAATCGAGCGTTGCCACGCCGTTGCTAAGGACGCGACACTTTACGGCAGAAGGTCAGAGAGATTTAACGCAATTGCCCATTTTATATCGCTCACGGTAACGCCCAATTTCAAAAATGGAGACTAGGTGCTTTGATAATGGGCAAGAAGCCGGCAATCTGAAAACCCATTTTTACTGCCCACGCCGGAAATAACGCCCATTTTTGGGCGATATGCACAAAAATGTAAAATCTAGCCCCTGGTGTTATAAATAAATGCGACCTTATCTTTCACATGAGATGTTATACCAAGGTCCCGTTAACCTGCTCGGGTGGAAGTAAAAGTTCTTATAGCACTCATTGATGAAGAACAGAGAGTTCACTGTGTCTTTAACTAACACCACCAAAAGCAGATTATCAGGTCATTCATTCATCTTCTGTTTGTGGGACCTTGCCACATGCAAACTGCCTGCCACATTGGCCTACATATGACTGCATTTTAAAAGTAATTATTTCGCTGATGATGATAAGACACTATAATGCAAGTTCTTTCTTTATTTTTATTTGCATAATTTTCAATTTATTACCCCATTGATAATATTTATTCTCACTGATAAGTTTCTATTTTGTACAAGATCAAAAGAAAGTGCTGACTGTGGCCTTACAAGACTTGAGTTAAACTACCTTACTCCTGTCTCCTTTAAAATACGTTTTATCATTTGGATGTCCTGACAATAATTGAAGACCATGAAAAATATTATTATGGGATTCTCAGCTTTTTTCAAGCTCTGTTTGTTGTTTTCTGTTTAAATTGTTTGGTCTTCAAAGGATAAACCTTCTGATCAGTAAGATTCACATACAGGTACTTAATGTATTTGTACAATATTCCTGTGTGAGCTATTTTTGCACATGTGTTAGCATAGAATGTAGTAGGAGCGCATTAAAGACATGTACATGAACTTTACTGATTGGTAAGTCTATCCTCAAATATTTAGTGAATGGTCCACATACTTGGTAACAATTCACAGGAGACAAACATTTTTTGTGGATAACAATGAGGGGCTTTTTTTTTGCGGGGGTGTGGGGGGGTAAAAAGATTAATAACACTTTTTTTGTACAATTTAATGACTCAATCCAAACAGCGGCTATGCCTGATTTTCTGTGGGAGATTTCATGACACCCATTCTCATTAGAAACAATGACAGAAAGTCAGACAATCATAACACATCTGTAACAATACTGCTTCACATTTTGAAGTTTAACTAGTCATTTAAATGGTATACCTAATGAAAAGTTTGGTATTCCAGCTGTGGAATGCTCAATAATTATATGTAATGACACCATAAAAATGGAGAAAATGCCAGTTTATCTACACGACCCCATATATAATACAAATTCCAATACATCTCACTGATCTCTTCTGTTCCACTGGTCCATTCCTGCTTGTGCATTTGGCATAGAAATGCAAACTTTACAGGCATTGAACACAATTTAGACATAATCTGGACAGGTTCCAAACTTCCAGCTACTTACACAGCCTACTCTGTCCATTTACCTATAAGCTGTGTGCAAGCACTTAGTGCATGAACAAATGTTGCCTTGAAAATTAAACACATTGTCCAAGCTACTAATTCAATAAATATGTGCAGAGATTACACAGGGATTAATTTGTGCAAATTGTAACAGTGAGTTGCCTCACTGAATGAGGATGATATTTAATCTGGCTGAGGCCAAAAGATAGAAAACTATTAACATATTAGAATTTAAAACAGATTCAAGGACTTGTCTGCAAAATTATATAATTAATAGAATGGACGTTGATACCAAAGATACCAACACATCTGTTTATTTTAAAATGCATACATAATAGAAAGCGCAGCCCACTGAATGAACAATTTACAGCAACTTTTCATTTGTTTTCAATTTATTAGGTACAGTGTTAATTGAGTATTGTGGAACTTTGTTTAAAAGCACATTTTTTTCCATTCCAAGCCACTTCATCTTAACATTGTCACCTTATATACTAGGTAACTCCAGTATTGCTTGTTTCTTCCTTTAATGTGTCACGCACATCATTTAATGCAATCATATAACTTTCTAAATCAATCACCTGCAACGAAGGTTCACCAGACTGATTCCTGGGATGGGGAGATTGTCCTATGAGGAGAGATTGAGTAGACTAGGCCTATATTCTCTAAGAGTTTAGAAGAATGAGAGGTGATCTCATTGAAACATATAACATTTTTACAGGGCTTGACAGGGTAGATGCAAGGAGTCTAGAACCAGGGGTCACAGTCTCTGAATAAGGGGTCGGCCATTTAGGACTGAGATGAGGAGAAATTTCTTCACTCAGAGGGTGGTGAATCTTTGGAATTCTCTACCCCGGAGGGTTGTGGAGGCTCAGTCGTTGAGTATATTCAAGACAGAGATCGATAAATTGTGGGATATTAAGGGAATTGAGGGATATGTGGATAGTGCAGGAAAGTGGAGTTGAGGTAGAAGTTCAGCCATGATCTTATTGAATGGCATAGCAGGCTCGGGGGGTTGAATGGCCTACTCCTGGTCCTATTTCTTATGTTCTGTCTTATGTTCAATATCAATGTGGCATATTTTACATATAATTTTACATATAATATAATTGAATTGATACGGAAATGTTCATACGTTGCCTACTTTTAGTTTTTTTCTAATGTATCATAATTAAACAAAAGTACAGAAATTATATTTATCAATACAATATCTTCATAACACAGGCATCAAAAGAAGAAACATTGACTCTGACCCCAGCTGCGTCACTGTGGTGACACTTGGCATTGTTTGTGTTCAAAGCTGGCCAATGCCAGTTCTGGGTTTGTTAAGAAGCTATTTTTCATTTCCATCTACAATGCCCCATGTGCAGTGCTAAGCCATTTTCACGTTATTGACATTTACCAATGCCTTAACAGCCCTTAACCAACAACATTTTTTGGTAATCTTTCACACATTTTAGGATGGAAGCAGGGCTTAGAGTAGTGGTAATAACAAACAAAAAGCTGGTTACTGCTTTCCATCTGTCCTGCTCACCTAGCAGTTCATTTGTTGTTAAATGGACCCAGAAGAGATATCTCCCCAATTTTTCTTTGCATGTGTGCTGTCATACTGTTTTTAAACCATACTAGCAGATGTAGCCTGGTGCTGTTCGCAGGTACATTGGGGCTTTGAGTGTTAATGTTACCTGACCAGAACTGAGGTCAACACTTTGTTCCTGATCAAGGTCTTAGTTACTTCTTGAGGGCTTTGTTTATCAATCAGGATGAGGATGGATAGTAATCTATTGGGTTCATGTGGTTTCTATAAAGGGCAGGCGATCCACTCCACCAGATTAGCGTTCTACCATATCAGGCACAAATAAGTTGAATTCACAAATCTACTCCCATGTGTCCTTCTTGGAGCTACCTTGTATACAAATATCGAGAATTTTAGGGGGCCTCTGGTAAAGCTACTCTGTGTAACTCACTTTTGCACTCTCTTGCACGCACTTTACTCTTGCTTTTTCTCTCTTTCTCAATGCCTATTATTCTCCCTTTCTGTTTTTTCATGCATTACTCTCTCTGTGTGTCTCTATTACATTCCCTGTTTCTCTCTGTTTTCCTTGCTTTGTAACTTTTCCTGGAACCGAACCACAGTATGCCAGAGGAGAGAGCAAACAGAGTGACTGACTCATCAACATCTTTGTGACTGGTATGCTCACGAGGTCTTCAGCATCAGACCATACCACACTGGACCAGGGCACAGGCGTGGTACTGTTTGCCATTGATAGAGGGTGGGATTCATTGCTTATGATAGTGGGGGATCCTCGAAGAAATTAGAAGGTGAAATGGGCAAGTTTATGAGTAGGTTTGTGGGTTACTAAATCTGTTCTCTATGTTAATTATGTGGTAAAGTTTAGGAGTGGCATAGTTGAAGGATTGCCACAGCCCCTGCATGACACAATTTGATTTGGTCAAATTTGATTCATTGACTTAGTTATCTGAAGTGGCTACAGCGATGGTTGTGGGATCTGATTGGTTAATCAGAGACTATGTAATCTTTCCAGAGCCATTTATATTATAAGACAGCTCTAAGGAGAGCAACTTAAGTCTATCCCTCTCCCATATTTACTTTCAAATCCTGACTTTGGTTTGTCTGAATTGGAGGCAAAAGAGAAATGCATGATGCACAAAACTCAGCGTATGCATGAGGACGTCATCACATCATCCAAATGGGGCACGCTTAGTGCCACCAGTGCATTACTTTACAAGGCACGAGCAGGCACTGGGATCCAGGGGAAAACAGGTTTCCTTAATGCTGATCTAACAAAATCAAGCAGGTTTACCTTCATCTGCCCTTTGGCTGTAAGAGACCTGGGCTACAGGAGCTAGCAACAACTTGCATTTATAGTACAAAAGCAAGAAATTAGGATGCGTGCGATAAAGGTACAGCAATTATCATGGGCGACTTTAATCTACATATTGATTGGGCTAACCAAACTGGTAGTAAATACGGCGGAGGAGGATTTCCTGGAGTGTATAAGGGATGGTTTTCTAGACCAATATGTCGAGGATCCAACTAGAGGGCTGGCCATCCTAGACTGAATGATGTGCAATGAAAAAGGACTAATTAGCAATCTTGTTGTGCGAGGTCCCTTGGGAAAGATTGACCATAATATGGTAGAATTCTTTATTAAGATGGAGAGTGACACAGTTAATTCAGAGACTAGGGTCCTGAACTTAAGGAAAGGTAACTTCTACGGTATGAGACGTGAATTGGCTAGAATAGACTGGCAAATAATACTTAAAGGGTTGATGGTGGATAGGCAATGGCAAACATTTAAAGATCACATGGATGAACTTCAACAATTATACATCCCTGTCTGGAGTAAAAATAAAACGGGGAAGGTGGCTCAACCATGGCTAACAAGGGAAATTAAGGATAGTGTTACATCCAAGGAAGAGGCATATAAATTGGCCAGAAAAAGCAGCAAACCTGAGGACTGGGAACATTTTATAATTCAGCAGAGGAGGACAAAAGGATTAATTAGGAGGGGGAAAATAGAGTATGAGAGGAAGCTTGCTGGGAACATAAAAACTGACTGCAAAAGTTTCTATAGATATGTGAAGAGAAAAAGATTAGTGAAGACAAACGTAGGTCCCTTGCAGTCAGATTAAGGTGAATTTATAATGGGGAACAAAGAAATGGCCGACCAGTTGAACAAATACTTTGATTCTGTCTTCATGAAGGAAGACACAAAAAACCTTCCGCAAATACTAGGGGACCGAGAATCTAGTGAGAAGGAGGAACTGAAGGAAATCCTTATTAGGCGGGAAATTGTGTTAGTAAATTGATGAGATTCAAGGCCGATAAATCCCCGGGGCCTGATAGTCTGCATCCCAGAGTAGTTAAGGAACTATCTATCGACTCTGGATCAGTTCTTATGGACTGGAGGGTAGCTAATGTAACACCACTTTTTAAGAAAGGAGGGAGAGAGAAAACGGGTAATTATAGACCAGTTAGCCTGACATCAGTAGTGGGGAAAATATTGGAATCAATTATTAAAGATGAAATAGCAGCGCATTTGTAAAGCAGTGACAGGATCGGTCCAAGTCAGCATGGATTTATGAAAGGGAAATCATGCTTGACAAATCTTCTGGAATTTTTTGAGGATGTAACTGGTAGAGTGGACAAGGGAGAACCAGTGGATGTGGTGTATTTGGACTTCCAAAAGGCTTTTGACAAGGTCCCACACAAGTGATTGGTGTGCAAAATTAAAGCACATGGTATTGGGGGTAATGTACTGACATGGATAGAGAACTGGTTGGCAGACAGGAAACAGAGAGTCAGGATAAACGGATCTTTTTCAGAATGGCAGGCAGTGATTAGTGGGGTGCCACAGGGCTCAGTGCTGGGACCACAGCTATTTACGATATACATTAATGATTTAGATGAAGGAATTGAGTGTAATATCTCCAAGTTTGCAGATGACACTAAGCTGGGTGGCGGTGTGAGGAGGACGCTAAAAGGCTGCAGGGTGACTTGGACAGGTTCGGTGAGTGGGCAAACGCATGGCAGATGCAGTATAATGTGGATAAATGTGAGGTTATCCACTTTGGTGGTAAAAACACAAAGACAGAATATTATCTGAATGGCAGCAGATTAGGAAAAGGAGAGGTGCAACGAGACCTGGGTGTCATGGTACATCAGTCATTGAAAGTTGGCATACAGGTACAGCAGGCGGTGAAGAAGGCAAATGGCATGTTGGCCTTCATAGCTAGGGGATTTGAGTATAGGAGCAGGGAGATCTTGCTGCAGTTGTACAGGACCTTGGTGAGGCCTCACCTGGAATATTGTGTTCAGTTTTGGTCTCCTAATCTGAGGAAGGACGTTCTTGCTATTGAGGGAGTGCAGCGAAGGTTCACCAGACTGATTCCCGGGATGGCAGGACTGACATATGAGGAGAGACCGGATCAACTAGGCCTGTATTCACTGGAATTCAGAAAGATGAGAGGGAATCTCATAGAAACATAAAATTCTGACGGGACTGGACAGGTTAGATGCAGGAAGAATGTTCCCGATGTTGGGGAAGTCCAGAAGCAGAGGACACAGTCTAAGGATAAGGGGTAAGCCATTTAGGACTGAGATAAGGAGAAACTTCTTCACTCAAGAGATTTGTTAATCTGTGGAATTCCCTGCCATAGAGAGTTGTTGATGCCAGTTCGTTGGATATCTTCAAGAGGGAGTTAGTTATGGCCCTTATGACTAAAGAGATCAAGGGGTATGGAGAGAAAGCAGGAAAGGGGTACTGAGGTGAATGATCAGCCATGATCTTATTGAATGGTGGTGCAGGCTCGAAGGGCCGAATGGCCTACTCCTGCACCTATTTTCTATGTTTCTTTGTTACTGCGGATGCTGGAATCTGACATAAAAACAGAAAATGCTGGAAATCTCAGCCGGTCAGGCAGCATCTGAGGGGAGAAACAAGAGTTAACGTTACAGGTTGATGATCCTTCATCAGAACTGCATTTATAGTAGTTGTTGTTGTCAAATAACAATGTAAAAGGCTTAGGATCTGAGGGATTGAAATTCTAAGATATGATTTGTTGGAGGGAAAGTGATCTCTGATGCACTACCTACATTCACAAATTCACAAGATTAAAAAAAATGTATATAGCATAGGTTTCTGTCTTACTTGTTTCCAGCCCTAACATTTTCAAAGCGATAAATACACTTTAAAAGCCAGAGTTAAAACAATTTAAAAAATACTGAGTTATTCAATATGGGTATGGCCAGCTAATTTATTTCAGGAAACTAATGGTGGCTGAATGAGAATATTTAGATGGCAACCCAAAAGCATAGACATATTTGATAATTAAAACTGGGGTTAACTTGAGGCCTGGAATCTATTATATTGTTTCGTTCTGATTTATTTAACATACATCTTCTGAAAGGACTTAAAAGGATTGCTTTTACATTGAAGATTGTGTTGTAAAAATAAACAAAAGACATTACAACTCTTCATTACATTGGAATTGATTCAAATGATGCACAAAAGTTTCTTTCCTGGCAGGTACTGTCAGATGTATTCTCTTTTACAGCTGAAAGTACAGAAGGAAAGATATTTTTGGAATTGTTTAAATGAAAGGTGCATTCACAAAGTGCCAATGGCTTGCTGTATCTATCCTGATATTTTGGCAATTTTGTGAACTTGAATTGGTGTGTTACTATGGTAACTAAAAGAAAACAATAGAAAATAAAGCCTTTCAGCATAACATAAAGTCAAAAGAATGTATTATATGATTTATAAAAAGATGCAAGGCCCATTTCACAGTAGGACAATTTTGTAATCTCACTTGATCTTTTAATTGAATAATGAAGTAAATGTTTGCTCATTAGAGCTATTACTGATATTTTTTTGAATATTCAGCCCAGAAGAAAAAGCTTAATACCCTGTATTGCAGATGCTGGAAATCTGAAATAAAAACAGAAAATATAGGAAACACTCAGCGGGTTAAGCAGCATCTGTGGCGAGCGAAAGGCGGAGGAGTTCTCCCAGTGCCCTGCCCAATTTTTATCTATCAATCATCATCATTGCCACATTTCCTGATGTTACAACAGTGACAACATTTCAATAAAGTACTTCATTAGCTGTGAAGTCCTGAGGACATGAAAGGTGCAATATAAATGCAAGCTCTTTGTTTTACGTTACAAAATCAACACATCCAACATTTAGCATTCATTGATGGACTACAGTATTTCTAAAAAGTTTAGGTATAATATTTGTGCTGCAGATACTAAACCCATTCTATCAACTGTCACTTGTACATTGACGGGTCACTTGGGCCTAAGTGGATCCATTCACATGAAGGACAAATTCCCAAACTATGGACCATTAATTCCTACCCACAGGACAATGCACAAATGCCTTTAAGCAGCAAAGATTAACTTTATTAAATGAATACAGCACTAGTTTTACTGTTAACTCCACTGTCTTTTGACAGAAAGCCAAAAGAATCTGTGTACTGCAGCCAAAAGGGATATGATTCAGAATGTGCAGTTTTCACTATAAACCTGAGCGAATATGTAATCTGGACTAAAAAAATTCATTTACCAGCATTCAGCAAAGATATTAACATGTACAGACATGGTTGGAGAAGTGAATTTCTGGTTATTTAACAGAGCTCATTTATATAATGGAATAAACCGTATCCACAATCCAGTTTGAGATCTGTGGATTGTTTTTCAAAGAATTGCATTACAACCCACATCTTTGCTCTTATCTAAACGTTACCCTGCATTCTTTTTAACAGGCTATCAGGAAGTGGGCTTTTCACAAAGCCACTTCTATTTTTTATTCATGCTTGGCAACCACTTCAAAGTCATCTGAACTTGTTAATATTACAGCAGTTTGTGTATAAACAATTTGGTTCTGACAGTGCCCCATTTTCCATGAAGTCTGATATAAGCTCATCATGTTTGAGATCTTGTTTGCAGCCTGATTCTGACAGGTCCCTTCATCATTTTCTTTGGCAGGGGACATTCTAAATAAAGTTTGTTTTGATTCTGTCCCATGTATTTTGGGAAGATATCTTTTAAAGCAGGTCCAGATCTACAAGAGAGTATACTGCAGAAGTTAAGCTTTGGTCACATTCTCCTTGTTAAAGGAAATAACAAGATTAATAAAAAAACACAATAAATGATAAATGCACTTCAAATTGTGGAACTGAGCTATATAGGCAGAAAGTAGGTTCAGCTGGCCTGTGTGCAGTCATTTGGACAGTGGTAGGCACTTCACAGGAACATTGGTACCCTCGATTAGGAAAAGGAAAAGTCAGCCTGGATTCTCATCCTTATACAGTGATTTCGACTGGAAAATATATGTTAATGTGGGATAAGGATAGGATTGAGCACATCTGTGGTGGCCAGATGACAAAATAGCCTGCCAACACTCACTATCTAAGCTCACACATGAGAAATGGCGGCTAAGGCGAGATGTTGAGTGCTGCCATGCCACTAGAGCCATATGCCAGCAGGAATCACACGAGGGAGTGCCCAGCCCAGTTTTCCCGGCCACATGTTGTAAAGGCACAGATTCAAGGGATGCATCACTGTGTCCCGGTATCTGATGCTGGCCAAATTCAGTCTCCAGCCACTTGATCGTATGCTCAGCTAAATCTTCTTTTCCTTTGTAAAAAAGCATCTGTGTGGATTTATGGCACCAAATAAAAGGACATCAGGGAAGAATTTTTTTCTGAATAGAGCAAAAATCCATTTTAGGCTGTCTTTATGCAAATAAATCCATTCAAGTTTAGAAGTCCAACGTAGACTTATGTTCACTCTCATGATTCTGCAACTTGGCTTACTTGAGCTGCCAGAGCTGTTTTAAATTGAAACTGCATTTCTTTTCTATGTCTAACTATCACTTTAATGAACTAACAATCTTAATTCTCCAAATAGCAGTTGATCAACAGCCTGTTAATGGGGGCCCCTCTTCAGTGTGCAAGTCTTCAGTCTTTATCCAGTTATTTCTAATGTTTAAGCAATGGTCTTTCAAGGCACTATGCCAGGCACTAAACAAAGAGTTCAGTGTTGTGATCAGTGACATAATCACATCACCAATTAATTATTTTGGAAGTGACACTTAAAAGCTGAAAATTGCATCAGATGTAGCTGGAAGTCTGTCTGAAGTCTCCACTGTTCCTTAAGAAAATGGGACAGCAAATTTTGTTATTGATAACATCCCAAGAACTGATGTTATTTTATAATAAGAGGCAACAAAACTGAGCTCCTTAGAACTGGACCTGTTGCTGACCCTAGAGGGAGATTACAAAACAAATGACTTAAATAAGTTGGTAACTTGCCAAATTACCAACATTTATAATACCCGGCTAATGAGTTAAAGACTGTTCAAGAGAGAAAGTTGAGATTGAGAATAAATGTAGTCTATGCAGATTTATTTACAAATGTTGTTCCTAGTGTTGTCTAGTATTCCACCTCCCACCCCCTCAATTTGTCCCCTCCTCTCTTGTAGGCTTTAAATCTTGCTGGGATATAGTTCCATTACACTAGTTACCCTCCCGTATCTTGCCTAAGGAATCATTCTTTGTATGTGAGCCTTGACGGTGAATAGTGGCATCTGTACATACACACACTTCCCAACAGCACCTCATTGGATAATGATCAGAACCAGGAACCCTAGGAATTTATCCCTCCTTAGTCCAGGGGCGCTGAAACTAATTTTAGCACCCCAACTATTGCCCTGGCTGTTATGAACAAATTCAGCCTAGACTGGTTATGGAGCCTGCGACCTTCTGGTCTGCGTGGCCTAGTGCTACATTCGACTGCCTTACCCAATAGCTATTGAAGGAGCTGCTCTATTCTCTTATATGAAAGTAATTTTCAATCGGTATTTACAGACATTGAAGTCTTCAACGTTAGCTTTTTTCAGGAGTGGTCTTCATCAAAGGAGATACAATAGTTTTAATTGGTGCTTTTGAGTGTGTGCACAGTTAGAATCTAGTCTGTATGTGAAAGAGCTGTTTCATCAGAGTTTATGTATCCTGTTATAGTGTGTGCAAGATGCCTCAATATGTTGTGTGCATTTTGTTGTGTGTAAGGCCATTTATAGCCTTATGGTCCATGTGTGTTTGGAAGACTGGGAGCTGGTAATATCTCTTCAAACATTGTTTATCTGAGCCCCTTTGTGTATGACTGTGAGATAATGCACTGAAGAAAGAATCTGTTTTATTAAATCAATAATGAGCTTGAGCTTTCAAAGGCAATAACTCGCCATAATGACCCAATAAAACTTGTTGAACTCTGACTTCAAAGGTTTTTCCTTTTTCAACTAGCTAATCAAATATTATAAAGTAACTATATGATGAATAATGTTTCATTAGAAACTAGAAAGAATTTAAAACTCGCTTTTAAGTAAACAGGCCATTTATTTCATGTAGCAATTTCTTGTTATTTGTCAAAATTGCTGTAATGCACTCCTGATGGTAAAGTTTCCATTAACATTATTTTATTTTTTGAACACATGGAAAATCACTTCAACCTGCATTCAAATCTGTTCATTACTACATATTAATGGTACTCAGACTGTCTCTGATAGGCTCACTTTCAGCACAAGGCTGAGGTTTATAGTATTTGCACTGGTTCAATGACTTAAAGCTGGCATCGCCCAGCCAATTTTAAAAAGTAAAATCTTTGACGTCATCACTCGTGCAAGGCCCAGAATACTGTTTATAATGGAAACTAATGCCCAAATACCGCCCAGATTATCGCCGAGCGCTACTTTCGGCATTTCGTCCATATTGCGCCCAAATGATCGCTCGGCCAAAAAGCTGCACTCACCTGATCTTAACCCAGTGGTATGGATGGCATTTTATAAATCGGAGGAAGTTTAATAAAAGGTTGCTTCAAGTTGATGGGAGCATTGAAATAATTTGTGTGATTTTATGGGCATTTTAGAATCTTACCAATCATCTAATCACATTGTGGTCAATTTTGATTTTATATTGTGTTTGTTGAGGACAATTTAAGAATTTTGAAGACAGATTAGGGTATTTATAGTGATGGGGCCTGTAATTTCTCAGCCAGTATTGATGACTACTCACATGCTGCAGAATAGAGATGGGAGAAGGTTCATTGAAGAGCATTATGTGCCCAAAGAGGTGGCAGACAGCTGAGGAGGGGACCTTACACCCAACGCATTTACAGGGATAAGTGATCTTACCTGGACTTGTCCAATAACACGTGCATTAGAAGGCTGCACTTCCAAAAGGAGGTCATCAGTGAGAGATGGCACCTAATTAAGGGAGATCTGCAGCCTACCAGCACCGTCAGGATCGCACTGCCCGTTGAGGTTAAGGTTACTGTGGCACTTTCCTTCTATGCATCGGGTTCCTTTCAGACCTCAGCTGGTGACATTTGCTGCATCTCTCAGCACGCCACACATTGCTCCATGCGACAGGTGACTGAAGCCTTTTACGCATGCAGGATGGACTTTATAAACTTCCCTATGACCAGGGAGGCACAGAGTGAGAGGGCATTGAGGTTCTCAAGAATAGCAACCTTCCCCAAGGTGCAGGGAGCAATAGACTGTACGCACATCGCCCTGCAGGATGCAGAGGTTTACCATAACCGAAAGGGATTTCACTCCCTGAATGTACAGCTCGTTGTCGACCACAAGCAAATAATCATGGCAGTAAATGCAAATTTTCCAGGGAGCATCCATGATGCGCACATCTTGCATGAGCATACTGTCTCTGACCTGTTTAAGAGTCAGCCACAAGGTCACGGTTGGATGCTGGGGAATAAAGGATATGGCCTTGACAGCTGGCTCATAACTCCCTGCGAAAGACACAGACAGAAGCCGAGAAGCGCTATAACGAAAGCCATATAGCCACACACAATATCATCAAAAAGACAATTGGAGTGCTGAAGCAGTGCTTCAGATGCCTGGACCACTCAGGAGGCGACTTATAATACCACCCTGAGCTGTTGTCAGTTCATTGTGGTGTGCTGCATTGCATGGTGCATTACCTAACTATCAGGAGAGGACAATTGCCAGATGGGACTGCCGGTCCACCTCATAGGCGGAAGAGGAGGAGGACGAGGACCTCGAGGAGGACAATCAGCCTGGCGATGAACCAATGCCCCTACGACCCCTCCCCCCCCCACCCCTGCCACACACACACACCACTGGAAAAGCCCGCGGTAGTTACGCAGCTGCAAGATTGTTGCGTCAGCAGCTCATAAATGAACACTTTATGTGGTTATGTTGGGGACAGTTACAGTTGCATTATGTTTCATCCTTTTCTGCCCTGACCATTGTTTGCAACCCTTGTATTGATGTTTAACCGTACATTATTCGAAGACACTTCACAACAATTGTAAAGCTCAATAAAACATTTGAATAATTTAACAATTGATGTAAAAAAAATTTAAGCAAACTATAACACCCATCTCCTCCCCCCACCCCCAACAGTGAACAACATTTTCATCCAACAATAAATTTTTAATAACGATAACACTACATAAACACCCTCCCATCACCCCCAACATTCAACAAATTTTTAGTAACAATAAGAACAACAGTCAACAATTTTAATTAAAATAGCTTAAGGCCCATCCCCCCATCCTACTTGTGACCATGCTTCCCTCCTCTACCTCTACCCCCCCTCCCGGCCTCATAACCCCCCTTTCCCACTTACTCTCCCCTTTCTAGTAACGGGGCTAAGTTGTCTTGCAGCAGGGCACCTCGAGCGCTGCTGTGGGGGCGGGGGTGACTTTGACAGATTCAATTCAAGGGGCCCGGGAGAAAACGTTTCCGAAGAAACGTCTTCCGAGTCAGAAGCAAATGCTTCCTCCTGACTCGCATCTGTCGACGTTGTTGGTGGTACGGCACCTTGGGGCGCAGTGCCATATCCCAAAACCATTGCCTGCCGCAAGGCATCGACAGAGTCAGCCGTTCGCCGCATTTCCGGAACCATCTGCCCCCAGGTCCTCCGAGATTCACGCAGATAGTGTGGCAATGTTGCCGGTCAACCCACCAATCGCTTGGAGGAGCTCTCGACCAATGTCGACCCTCAACAGAGACACCATGTCCTGGTTCACATCTGCCTGTCGCTGCTCGTGCCGACCTCGCCGACCCAACCTCCGCGGGGTCAGCGTGGCCACTGGACCACTCGGGAGTGCCGTGGCCTGCTGCAAGCCGCTTGGCCCCGCTACTTCATCCGTTGAGGATGACGTGGCCGCAGGCTCACCATCCTCCTCCTCAGTTGTATCTTCTTCCCCCGTGATCAGTACGACCTGCAGCAATTGAGGTTAGTAGAAGAGAAGGGGAGACATGAGAATGATTGCCCTGCGCAGGCATATGTACGAGGAGCAACACTACTGCAATATATATGAACGAGAGAGGTTACATATAATTAACATGAGAGTACAGAAGAGTACAGAAGCTGCATGCATAGCATTACCTCATTCATATAATCAAATGGCATTAAATAACTTTAAATTACCACTGGTTTACACATTACTCACGTGGTGCAACAACGAGATCTGCACCACCATGGGTGGCAGAACGATTATGTGCTCCTACAAGGGCTGAGGCACGCTCCTCCAGGTTGGTTAACCGAAAAAGATCCGCAGACCCTCCTCTGGTCTGCCTTCGCTACGCCTGATTCTTAGATATCTTCTTCTGCAAACGTGACAAGAGCACGGCATAAACTAATTGCCTAGGTACTATTACGGAAACACACAGATATTGTAATCCACAATTAGTCATCGCACAGGCTATTCATCGTTAACGTTTTATGCTAATACGGTTTGTATGCAATTGATGCATGGTAGGAACTAATGCGTGACACCAACCCCCTCGCGTACAATCGCCAGGAAAGGCCCCATCCACGGGCTGTGCCATTCGCCGCCTGAGGGGAGGGAGCTGAGTTATTGCAATCAATGGAGGACCCCGAGGGGGGAATCAGGACTGCTGGTGAACTCGGCAATGACAGGACCATGAGGGGAGGGGGCACCGTGTCCCTGGGTTGTGCTCCGAGACCTCCATGTGGCCAGAGCTAATGTCCCAAGTGTCCCAGGGCCGCTCTCCCCCAGTCCAGGCTGGGTCACTGTATGACTGACAGCAGCCGGAGAGACTCAGTCTGGGAAAAGCTGAGCGGCCCCCTAAGCGCTCAGTCATGCCTCCATCCACCAACCTAACCAAAAAGGAGACGGTGCTCAAGTTAAAGAGTTGCTCACAGCACACAAGCAGTGATATAATTTAATAATTCTCCTTCTAAACTAACTAAAGTGGTGGAAATGCCAAGTGTTTGCGGTCAGTCGTTTCCAGTCATTCCTTTAGCCCCAATTTTCGATCAAAGTGTTTAAATAATAATTAATGCTATTGATTCAGTTTAAGGCATCAGCAAGATTACGAATGCACATTTGCACGGAATGGTTCCTGGGACACGTGCCCTCCCAGGGTTAGAATCCTAGGGGCGCAGGTTCCGACCCCAATCCAAATCTTCACAGGGATGCTACCCAAGATTACCCAGCTTAATTACAATCTGGCAGATTTATGTTCTAATTAATGAGTCAGTGCATCGTTACAATGATAAATTTTATAATTTAATACTTACTCTTGCAGATGCCACCAGACTGTTCCAGCGCTTGCGGCACTGGTTTGCCTCTCACATCGTGGGCTGTCGAAGTTACCACTTCGACGATGTCCGCCCATATTCGCTGATATATCCGGGGGTGGCAGGGGGGTTCCCACGCCCACCCCGGGTTATTTGGCCCCACCGAGTCTCCACCTCATAGACCAGAGCTTCGTTGGCTTCATCAGAAAAGGCTTTTGCCCTCCTTCTCCCTGTAACCTCCACAACATCACTCTCTCCCGACTCATCTATCTCCATTGTCTCGACACAACCTTCCTTTTCTCTCTGCGTCCCTTTGTCTTCTGAGCATGCACAGCTGACCCCTGATCCCCCAAATCACGGGAAAAGTTAATTGAGGAAAAAAACACGCATACACAGAACGGCCATTGCTATGGATGCCGACCTTGCACGACTGAATACATCGCTATCGCCCATTTCACATCGCTACGGCTATCGCCCAAATTAAAAGGGTAAAACTAGCGGTTTTTAAAATGGGCGCTATTCCGGCGATCCTGAAAAATAAAACAACCACTAACACTGGAAATATCGCCCATTTTTGGGCGATAGCGATAATAATGGAAGTCTAGTCCTAGGTGTCTTCAAGCCAACTGTTGCCTGTAAACAAACCAGTAGAGGAGGCCCTTCTACAGTCGGGCACACTATAATAATAAGCTTAGGCAAGAACTGGAAAATGGATCCCAAACATTGGCACATGATCAGGAAGACAGGTCTTATCTGGAACCATTGGTTGGGAGATAGTCAACACCCTTTAACTGTACCACCAGAGTTTCAAGCAGATAAATTAAAAGCAACAGGGGTACGAATTTGCTCTCTGCAGTTAAAAGCACACACTGACCAGTACAGAAACAACAGACATGTCGATCTGAAACATTTGCAAAAGATGACCAAGAACAACTGACACAGACCATCAAATTCAAGCACAACTGATAACTGAAAAATTCCCTGAACATAGACTTATGACAAGGGTTTCTGATAACCAAATAAATCAAATTCTGCTGTCATCAATTTGAATTCTAGGACTTTTACCAGTGTTTAGGGGATCATATTCCACAATTCCATCCACTTTTCTCAGTTGAAACTCAGTTGCTGTAGCTATAATATGAAAACAAGTACAACAATTACACCAAAACTGCAGTGGGACAGAGGCTTGGCGTAACCACCGCAGATATACCCAGCATTCATCACTTGCATTACAGGAAAGAAAACAAAAGTGCAGTTTTGCAGTAGCAGACTTAGAGATTTTTTAAGTGTTGTGTGAGCATTGAGGTATGACATTTATATTTAGGGGGTTCTGTGCATAAGCAAAACAAGGAGGTTTCAGTGAGGAAATTCTCCGGGGATTTGAGAGGGCAGTAAATGATAAGATCTTTATAAAAGAAACAAGAAGAATGGTAGAGGGCCAGGTGCTCAAAATAGACAACAGTGCCAGAGAGTAGAACCCAGAGATGAGGGCCATGGATGGGACAAGTGGTGAATCTGGTAGTGGGGCAGGGCGGCCTCTGTGAAGGGGGAGTAATTGCCACCAGGGAGTCAGGTTTTGGTCAGGCTTAGGATGTCGATAGACTCATCCAGTATCGTGGCGAGTGGATCAGTAGTAGGGTATCCACAAAGGTGATCGGAGGAGCAGATATGAAGGAGGTTATAGAGTTTTGCTCCCGGAGAAGGAGGTGGCCAGGAGTCGTGCCATTGGTGAGGAATGAAGTGAAGTAGGTTGTTGCTTTAGAAGACCAGGAACAGCGGTGGACATGAAAGAGGATGCCAAGGGCGGAGCAGAGGGAAGCCATGGGCCTATCCAGGAGAGACACAACCCTGGGCAGTGGCAGGAAAGGAGATCAGCAGAGGAGCAGCAACAAATGGGTTGCAGAATCAAAAAGGAAATGTGGGGTGCATTGATAATAGGGGCCAAGTAGGAAAGGTAACAAGAGGAGGAGAGTGGGACTAAAATATGGGAGAGAGAAAAATCGGAGTGACAATGGTTTGAAAGGGGTGTGGGGAGACCTGGTTGAATTTGTAACCGAGCAGGGCAGTTTCAGTGAGGCAGAAGTGAGCTTGAGTTACATGTACAAACCAGATGACCTATACAAGGTCGATGATCAGGGATCAATGTCTGGGGTAAAAGGATATTTGGGCTTGGTAAGTTAGTTGGCATTCAGGATTCAAGGTTTGGCTAGCAGTGGGAGTTTGAGGCCTAGGAAGTCAGGATTTGGGTCTGGTTAGCTGACTGGCAGGCAGAGTCTGGGGTCGATCGGATGAGACCCAGAGCCTGGATGACACTCATTGTTTGTCTACAAAACTCATCATCATCATCATCATCATAGGCAGTCCCTCGGAATCGAGGAAGACTTGCTTCCACTCCTGAAGTGAGTCCTTTGGTGGCTGAACAGTCCAATACGAGAACCACAGATTCTGTCACAGGTGGGACAGATAGTCGTTGAGGGAAGGGGTCGGTGGGACTGATTTGCCGCATGCTCTTTCTGCTGCCTGCGCTTGATTTCTGCATGCTCTCTGTGTTGAGACTCGAGGTGCTCAGCACCCTCTCGGATGCACTTCCTCCACTTAGGGTGGCCTTGGGCCAGGGACTCCCAGGTGCCAGTGGGGATGTCGCACTTTATCAGGGAGGCTTTGAGGGTGTTCTTGTAACGTTTCCGCTGCTCACCTTTGGCTCGTTTGCCGTGAAGGAGCTCCGAGTAGAGCATTTGCTTTGGGAGTCTCGTGTCTGGCATGCAAACTATGTGGCCTGCCCAACGGAGCTGATCGAGTGTGGTCAGTGCTTCAATGCTGGGGATGTTAGCCTGAATGAGGACGCTGATGTTGGTGCGCCTGTCCTCCCAGGGGATTTGTAGGATCTTACGGAGACATCGTTGGTGATATTTCTCCAGCAACTTGAGGTGTCTACTGTACACGGTCCATGTCTCTGAGCCATACAGGAGGGCAGGTATTACTACAGCCCTGTAGACCATGAGCTTGGTAGCAGTTTTGAGGGCCTGGTCTTTGAATACTCCTTTCCTCAGGCGGCTGAAGGCTGCACTGGCGCACTGGAGGCGGTGTTGGATCGCGTTGTCGATGCCTGCTCTAATTGATCTTGATGACTGGGGGACAGTGCTGTGCGGTGAGGACAGGCTGGTGGAGGTCCTTTGTCTTACGGATGCTTAGCGTGAAGCCCATGCTTTCATACGCCCCAGTAAATGGATCTGGCCTGGAGACGGCGCAGGTTGAACAGGTTCCCACTGGTTCTGTAGTTTAATTCCACTCCAGCGGGGAGATTGTTGACTGTGAAGTGGATCATGGCGGCAAGAAAGATTGAGAAGAGGGTTGGGGTGATGACGCAGCCCTGTTTGACCCCGGTCCAGACGTGGATTGGGTCTGTGGTGGACCCGTTGGTAAGGATCACGGCCTGCATGTCGTCGTGAAGCAGGCGGAGGATGGTGCCGAACTTTTGGTGGCATCCGAAACGGAGGAGGATGCTCCACAGACCCTCGCGGTTGACAGTTTTAAAAGCCTTTGTAAGGTCAAAGAAGGCCACGTATAAGGGCTGGCGTTGTTCCCTGCATTTTTCCTGTAGTTGTGGCGCTGCAAAAATCATATCCGATGTACCCGTACGGGATGAAATCCACACTGTGACTCTGGGAGGAGCTCCTCGGCCACGGGAAGAAGACGGTTGAGGAGGACTCGAGCGACGACTTTCCCAGTGGCTGATAGCAGGGAGATTCTTACCAAACTACCAAATATATGAATGACTAATAATATTTAAGAGTAGATGGAGTAAGGGAATTGTTACATTATACTCAGTGTTCCAGTGCTGTTCTTGTTTCATTGGACGGGGGATGGAGATACCATTTCTGAGTACACAAATTAAATTGAGTACCATAATTTAAAAATAGAATTTTAGCAAGTCCTTAAATGTCCAGAAATAATCTATTCCTCAGAAACAAATGAATCCCACAGCACTGTTCAGATTTTAGAACAACACAATGAATGAATGCACTTAATTTACTCACTACTCCTGGACATTCACATGAGTGACTTAATTAAAAAAAGAACTCCACCACAGCTATTAATAATGTAGCTGTAGGAGACCTCCAACCTTATTGTCATTCAAATTATCTGTGCGTTGTGAAATGACTGAATGATTAAGTGTTGATTAAAGCAGTAAGGGAGATTATTAGGAGTGAAAGGGACATTTGAATCCAGTGAAAGGTTGCCATTGTGTCCTGACTGACGTCTGTCTGCAGTAATCATTACACATGCCTCTTGTTTTTATCCTAGTAATTTCTCCTTATTCACGCTCCTTTTTTTCTCTAACAGTGGGTATTTCTTGTTAATCCTTACAGGAATGTGGGTTTGGATATGGGGATGATGGACAGTGCGTGACCTGCAGGCCAAGTAGGTTCAAGGAAGACTGGGGATTTCAGAAGTGTAAGCCATGCTTGGACTGTGCTCTCGTAAACCGCATCCAAAAGGCCAACTGCACAGCCACCAGTAATGCAGTGTGTGGAGACTGCTTGTCGGGGTAGGTTCAAGGAGCATCGGATTTGATCGGTATGCTTGCCAAGTATCTGGGATGACCCAATTTCAATCTCCCTCAACTCATAAAATGTTGGAAAATTCTCGCTTATCGGTTCCCACGTGATGCTGGGTTACAAAATAAAATCTGCTCATTATCTGCACACTTTTGTAAAATAATCCATCTGAACCATTTCAAAATCTTCTCCCTTCATCTCAATGTCATTTATCCCACTTTCTGTTGTGACAAAACTCTTTTTGATGGTGGGGAATTTAAAGGGACTGTGTGTACAACAGAAATGGACAAAATTAAATATTGCCTGATTTGGAAGAATTCAACAAGATAGCCAATGCGGAATCTGCTGTCTCTCTCTTTGGATGGGCAACCCTCTTTTCTTTCTACGTTCTATTCTCCATATTTTCTCAGCTGGGTTTCCCTGAATTGTGCAACAATTTGGGGTTTGCCTCTAACATAAAAAAACATCCCAAAGCATTTCACAGAGGCATATTTTCTGTAAAAAGCATCATTGAGAGGATCTGCAGGCAGTGCACCAGGAAATCTCCCCATGGACGTAACTATATTGTTCTGAAAGCAGCCACTGGGAGGTGGACAAGTCACCTGGAGGATGATGATTCCTTCCTCTCTCTGTTGGGAAAGCCCTGCATGCACCCAGTGCTACCCTGCAGCAACACGACTAAGATCAATAGCTGAGTGTCTTTTTATTTCAGGGGTAGGGGTTTAAGGAAAGGTTTACTGTGATCCCACATCCCTATGCTTTCTGACCTACATTGGCTCCCAGTTAAACAACGCCTTGATTTCAAAATTCTCATCCTTGTTTACAAATCACTCCTTGCCCCTTCCTATCTCTGTAATCTTTTTCAGCCTCACAACCCCACAAGATGTCTGCGCTCCTCAAATTCTGCCTTCTTGAACATCCCTCATTATAACTGCTCAACCATCTTTGGACGTGCCTTCAGCTGCCTGGGCCCTGAGCTCTGGAACTCCCTCCCTAAACCTCTCGCCTCTCTACCTCTCTTTCCTCCTTTAAGACGCTCCTTAAAACCTACCACTTTAAACAAGCTTTTGGTCATCTGACTTAATTTCTTCTTTTGTGGTTCAGGGTAAAATTTATCTGTTTTGTCTTGTGACACTGTTGTGAAGCGCCATAGCATGTTTTACTACGTTAAAGGCGCCAGATAAATAAAAGGTATTATTGCTCCGTGGAGGCACATGTTTGTACCTCATCAAGCTAGACTGCTTAAGTCTTGCATCAATCAAAATATGCCAGGCCACAAAATTCCTGTCAATGAGAAGGGCGATTGTGGACTCTCCTGCTGGGCCCTTCACCTAGTATTCTTATCATAAATACTGAAAACATTGCTCTGCAAATGGACTGTTCTACTCAGAATGGGAACCTCTGGTCATTTTGTACTGTAATGGACTACACGTCAGTAAAAGCAGCATCTACACATAACGGGGACAAAGGCAGGGAGTGCTCAGATGAAAATCCTTGGTTCCCATGCCCCCGCCACCCCACCGAGATAGTTTTCCCCTCTTTCCCTCCCCTACTCTGTCCCTTTACCTCCTCCCTTTCCTCCTCTCTTCCCAACAATCATTACTCCCCCAATCCTTTCCTTTCCTCCTCTCCCAATCCTTTCTGTCCCCTAGCCCCATCAACTCTCTAGCCTCAGTCCAGTTATTCCCCCCCCACCCCCTGAACTCTAATGGCTCTTGCCCTGAACTCTAATGGCACTTGGTCGTCATTCCCCGTGTGCAGTCCCACAGGAGATAGATTAGTGTTTTATAATATTGGTTTTGATTGAATATTTTGAGGTATCTAAGGCCTGACTAGATATTAATCAAAAGCTATCCAATGTGCCTGTCCCTCCAACTTTCGCTTCTTGCATGTAAAAAAAATGCATAGCCTTCAATTATCACCTCCCTGTCATATCTTGAAATTGGGAAGTTATGGGGAACTGTGAAAGCAAACTTGGAATTTACCACTCTACAGTGCAGAGCAAGAAAATACTCCATGGTCTGCATCACCCTTGAATTAATTAAAGTTTGCCATGATCTGCGCCACCCTCAATTCATTTGTTACAACATGGTAACTTATTTTTAAAGAAAGGCTGGGTTATATACATCGTGAAATTAAATTGGGGTATTAGGTTGTTCAAAGGTTTTCAAAATCACAACTGCCACTATTTTTTATTTGTTTTTTGTATGATGTCTTGATCCTTTAGTTAACACTGACAACTGTGACTATTAGAGCAGACTTTTACAAGCCATTAGCATGTTTCCCAGTTTTATTGCCTGCCATTCTGTTTATTGCTCACTCTGAGATGAACAGTCTGATGCTTTTTTGTTGCACATTCCTTTGTTCACTATAATATGCTTTTAAAGGAGGTAATGGAAGGTCAGTTTGTAAAATTGAGCCTCTACCATTTTAGTTTAATGCTTGAATTTAATACTCTGTCAATTTACTTTAGTGAGGAATTAACTCAGGAAATGAGAACTGTAAACAAGGGTGGATACTAAGAATGTTCCACAATTGTTCAAATAGTCGAGTTATGTCCTCGGCCCTGTTATGTATAGAAGCTACTTTTTGTAAAGTGTGGCACAGTGCAGCACAAAACAAGCATTTTTAGTGGAACAAAAATCTTCTAGCGAGCAATGATTTCTGTGTTTATAAGATGAATAATTTGTGACAATCCCAGGTGAAGGGCCAGGCATCACAACACTGAGATTAAAAAGAATTTATGAAAACAAGAAACGGATAGCTGATGCCAAGTTTGCGGTTTAAAAGCCTGTAGATGGTAGGAGGGAAGGATAGACTGAGGGAGGGAGGGAAGGGTAGACGGAGGGAGGGAAGGGTAGACGGAGGGAGGGAAGGGTAGACCGAGGGAGGGAAGGAGTTCCACAGTTTTGAGATAGTGTGTAAGAAAGTTACGAGTTGTCACATTATACACACTTCAAACCAATGTAAAATGAGTCGGTCTGAAACTTTTCCTACTGTATTTCCAACCTGTAAAACCACTGATTAACTAAATGGATGCAAGAAAGCTTCTTGTTATATTTCTGTTTTATAAGTAATAATCAAAGGACTCCCAATGCTAAACTATTTATTTCTATGTTTTTCAATGTGATTCAGCCAGTTTTACATTGTGGTTTTTCCAGCTGATATTTTTAGAGCACCTTTAGAATGACTTTTTCACCCTTTAAAATCTGAAGCTCTTTTTCAACAATTATTGGAAAACTGTTTTTCTTAAATGTAACTAAGGTGAAGGGCCGTGGCTCACATCGCAAGATGCCACCAAGTTTGAAAAGAATAGGAAAGAAGTCTAGGTAAATCAAGAAACTTCAATTGTAAAAACCTTGTAGATTGTAGGAGGAAAGTAAGATTAAGAGGAGTTTGGAGATGCTGAAACACATCTCAATTTCAACACAGTAGGGAAGAAGAGGAGCATGGAAGATGGTGTATTTGAAGCTTAGGGGGAGAGTTGAGAGGAGCACTGGCCATAGTAATTTTATAAAAACAGAGACAGGAAAGGTTACAACAGAGTTAGGTAAAGAAGGGTCACTGGTCAGATAGCTAATGTTTTTTTGTTATTTTTTTAAGCATTTTGTGCTTATCAGGGTGAGAGATCATGGTGTTGGGGAATGGAACACCTTTCAGATCAGGCACCCGCCCAGTTTCAGCATTAGCATTCCCAGGCCAAGTACAGCATGGTTATTCCAACAATGTGCCTCAATCTCAGAAAAGCACTTCCTACTGCAACAGTATAAGATTTTCCATTTCCCCAAGAATCCTGTGGTCTCTCAATGAGACTGACAATTTAGTGCAAAATAGTGTCAGATTAGAGGCGGTTTTATGGAATGGGCCCATGTTTTCTAGGAATTGAATGAGAATACCAAAATAACACCACATGTTTGTAGGATGGATTTGAACCCAGGCCCTTAAGATGAAACCTTTTCTAATACTGAGAGTTATGAGTGGAATTTAAAATTCTATAGAAAAAAAAACATTTACTAATTTTAAATATTTATGCAATCAACATTTTTTCTCTCCAAAAAGTCCAGTTTTGTAACATAATAGATTTTTTTGTGCAGAACTGTACTTTAAACAGAGATAAAATCATTTTCTCTGACTTTCTGTGAGATTGACCCTGTAGCAGTGCCTCAGTTTACACTATTATTACCATGCACAGGGTTTGGTGTTGGGTATCTTCCTTCAAAACTATGTCCTACAACAGATCTTTAAGGAGACAGTAGTACTTTGAAGTACTCAAAATTAGTTTTTAAAAAGCATTTCCTCTCGTATTAATTTAACGTGTCACTCCCGCTCTACATGTGCTTTGGTCCATCTCTAGCCACATGTACACAGTAACCTCCCTTCACTTAATCAATGGATCCTTTTACAATTGACTTACCTTATATATTGCACAACCCCCTCTTAGAGTTCCTCTGGCTCAGTGAGTAACACACTCGCCTTGTGAGTCAGAAGGTTGTGGGTTCAACTCCAGGGACATAAGCATGAAAAATCTCGGCTGACACTCCAGTGCAGTGCTGAGGGAGCACTGGACAGTCGGAGGTAACATAGAAACATAGAAAATAGGTGCAGGAGTAGGCCATTCGGCCCTTCGAGCCTGCACCACCATTCAATAAGGTCATGGCTGATCATTCACCTCAGCACCCCTTTCCTGCTTTCTCTCCGTACCCCTTGATCCCTTTAGTCGTAAGGGCCATATCTAACTCCGTCTTTTGGATTAGATGTTAAACAGAGGTCTCGTCTGCTCTCTCAGGTGGATGTAAAAGATGCCATGTCAGTATTTCGAAGAAGAACAGGGGAGTTATCCCCAGTGTCCTGGCCAATATTTATTCTTCAATCAAAAAAACACATTATCAAATTGGCTGCCACATTTCCTACATTACAACACTTCAAAGGTACTTCATTGGCTGTAAAGATGTTCGGTGGTCGTGAAAGGCGCTATATAAATGCAAGTCTTTCTTTCCAATTATCTCTCCTTCTGAAGGCATTAACTCCCTAACTGGAGTAGGATTTCATAGGTCGCCTCTCTATTACACCACCCAACGTTTACTATTTAGCTGTGAGGTTTCTGGTAAGTTTGGGCAAGCTATCCAACTGTAGAGGTCACCACAGTCAGGACCAAAGGTGCAGCACCATGTTTAGAGTGTAATATTTCTCCTTTATTCAGGAGATTTTTATTTTGAATATTATATTCAAAGGCAGAAGCACTTTACATTATAAAATGCTTATGCTTCCTTCCAGTTGGTATCCTCCCCCCTTACAAGGCCTGAGGCCTTCAGTTTTTTACATCTGGTACTGGTATGAAGAGTGAGCCAGCTGGAGTCTCTGTGAGTAGGAGGACTACAGTGGCTCCTGGGTGCTTGGATTCTGTGGCCCAAAAAGTGAAAAAGGCGAATACTGAGTGCATTTTTAGATCCCCTAAAACTGACATGATTATCTCTTCTTCCAGATTTTATAGAAAGACCAAATTGGGTGGCTTTCAGGAAATGGAGTGCATTCCATGTGGGGACCCTCCTCCTCCTTATGAGCCTCACTGTGAGTATATAAACTTGTTTCATGTATCTTACAGACCTAGGGCTGTAGTTGCAATTCATTTCGAGCTAGAGCTGCATCAGTATCTTTTGAAGGCATACTAGAATCAAAGAGATAGTAAAATACTTACCAGGTAATCATTACCACGTTCAGTCACCCCTTTCAGAGTGTGATATAAAGTGATTAATTTTTTCCAACTCTTTTTGTGAAGCAAATGTAACAGGCACTAGCATATATTATGCAAAAAACAGTAGGTATCAAATTAACTACACACTAGCAAGTATATAAAGCATTTAGAGTACAGATACAGAATGAATCTTACAGTATTTATTCAAGCACAAATTTACCAGTTACTCCTTGCATTCAGCTCTATGAAGAAAATAGTGATCAGCAAGTAGCTGAAAGAATGTCAAGATGCATCATTTATATCTGGCCTGATGCAAGAAATAATATGCAGCTGTGAACTGGACAAAAGTGAGTCCTAGAAGTATATCTAAGGGTCTTGGGTATTATAGTTTAATTTCTGAATCTTTAGTTGACTCATTCACACTGAACTATTGCCACAGAGACGTAGAAAAGATCCACAAATGTACATCTACTACATCCTTGAAGAATGTGTTTCCAGTGTGGCTTTGATAGACTACTCAATTTAATCTTTAATATTGTTGCATAACATATGCTGGCAAGAATTGGGATTAGAATAACTTGCTAATACTACTTCCTTCATTAAAGTATTGCCTTTAAGAAAAAGTGTTTGCAAAATATTTTTTTCAGCTTATATATACAGTAAATGGAGTCACAGATCAGCCATGATCTAAGTGAATGGTGGAATGGGCCCCAAGGGCCTGAATGGCCCACTCGTGTTCCTGTGCTGCTCTGAAAAGGCTTTGCAGAACTGTGGGCGGAGAGGAAAGGGAGTTAACCCACGACTGTAACAGCCAGGCTTTAGACTCTGTAATAAGAGGTTTGTTGCAAACAGAATAAATCCCACTGTTAATGTGTGTCCTCGGCAAGGTCTTAAAGCAGTCCATATTTTCAGGATGTTGGCTGAAGTATTATAAGGCAGAACCTACAGAATTGTCAGTATTTGTGTGAACGCTTAGGTTACCCCTTAAGGACTCTTCTTCCCAACCTCCTCATTTTTTTTTCTTTTCCTTCCCCGTGTTTGTTTTCCTAACGTTTGGCACCATTTTGACCCTGAGTGTTTTTTGAGAGCTGGTAACCCTGGTAGCATGCGTGACATCAGTGTGTCGTGTGACCTAGGACAAGAGAGACCTATTAATCTTGACTGCCATGTGCATCTGCCGTGCTACAGAATCCATGTCTCTGAAGGTAGCATTGAGACCATGGTTGATGTGCAGGTTGCATTGGCAAATGTTGTTTGTGCTTATCTTGCAGAGCAAATGAGCTTTAACCATCTCACTACTGGGTGTCCTTTCACAATCGTCTCTTGTTCTGAATAAGTCCCCCAAAAACCTTTTTATTTATTTATTTTTGGATTCCTCCTCTTGTTGTAAATTAAGTCATTGTAATTCCTAAATTTTTCCTAAACATCCACCCTTCACTAGGGATGGTTCAGCCTATGGTCACGTGGTGAGTGTAGCGTGCTTCGGAGAGATACGTGACATGGTTCCACCACTGGGGCTTTCCTCGCCTCGTGCCTGGGTCTGTTGCAGAGTCAATGATTGCCATGATAAGTCAACACCTCGATTATTGTGGTGTCACATGACTGCCAAGATGGTGGTGATTGGAGCGTGGACAGGAGTGGCGAGACACTGTGGAGAGATGTGATGGGGCCCAGGAGAGGCATGAGTTTGGGGCCAGGGGCCCAGGGGCAGCACGGGTCAGCCCACATTGCGATATGTGCGCGCACTAGGCCTGTGCAGCAGAGCAGGTCTTCACTCGTCTTGGATAACCCTTGCCACTGGACCAAGACCTAGCTCTGTCAAGCCCGTGTGGTGGCTGGTGTGAAACGGCCACCACATGTTAAAAAAATCCAGACACAGGCATCTTCTGCCCTTCAATATGTAGTTCGGAATCTGGAATATTAGGTCCTTCATTGAAACACCTGTGAACTCATCCTTTTTTGGCATGGAAACAAGTCATCCTCGCTTCGAGGGACTGCCTATGATGATGCTTGATAATGTGATTCATTTCACGATGGAGTCCCATGTGACCCCATTCTAATGAAAATGGTGTCCGCCTCTCCTGGTTTTCCCCAAACAAAGGGTTTTTACATGAAGACACACTATGGTCAGTTTTAACTCCAGACAGGTTTCAGGCGGGCAGAGAAAATTTCAGACCTGGGCTATTTTAACTTCCGGGCCTCACTAACACAGAGCCAGTCCACTTTCCACCTGTTTCATGTGGGAACTGGGTGGGAAAGCAGCCCATGGCCACCTTCCTGGCATGAAGGTAGGTATGGGGAAGGGATTTGGGGGGGACAGGGGGACGGAAGGGGGGTTGGCCTTAAGTCCGGGGCAGGGGAAGCCATGACTTTCCTTGTGGGATCTGAGGAGCACTTCTGCTCCACCTGGCTGCTTAAAGCAACTTGTGCCTTTTCACCTCCCTGTCAGGTCTCAGTTCTCTTCAGTCTGGTGGGAAAGCCTCAATCATAGTCGGGGCCGAATGATACCATCATCATACACTGGTCAGCATATTTAAAGAAGGCTTTGGGCCGGCGGCTTAGTAGCCCGTCTAGAAGCCTGTGTAAAATTTGCAGTCTGTGGGATTTGGGTGACCTTCTGGGAGGTAAGTACACCAGGACATTTCAACTCAGTTTCCGTCAGGTGGGTAAGGTTAAAATCAACCCAAGCATTTCTTTAAGATATTAATGCTTGGCTTTGATTACTCCTGAAAACTTAATTATTTCAAACTCAATCTTTATTACTGATTAATCTGACACTTGACTAACTGCCATACATACATTGAGATGTTGTGACTGTTCTCTGAACAATGTACAGATAAGTAGCATTATATTTTAAAAGTTCCCCTCCAAGTCACAAACCACCCCAGCTTATAAATATATCACCGTTCCTTCATCAACGCTGGGTCAAAATCCTAGAACTCCCTCCTTAACAGCACTGTGGGAGAATCTTTTTTTTAATTCGTTCATGTGATGTTGGCATCGTGGGCAAGGCCAGCATTTATTGCCCATCCATAGTTGCCCTTGAGAAGATGTTGGTGAGCCATTTTCTTGAACCATTGCAGTCCGTGTGTGAAGGTACTCCCACAGTGCTGTTAGGGAGAGAGTTCCAGGATTTTGACCCAGCGACGATAAAGCATCGGTGATATATTTAGAAGTCGGGATGGTGTGGTCATCTTTCTTAAGGAAGGATATACTAGCTTTGGAGGGGGTAGAGAGACGATTCACTAGGCTGATTCCGGAGATGAGGGGGTTACCTTATGATGATAGATTGAGTAGACTGGATCTTTACTCGTTGGACTTCAGAAGGATGAGGGATGATCTTATAGAAACATTTAAAATAATGAAAGGGATAGACAAGATAGAGGCAGGGAGGTTGTTTCCATTGGTCGGGGAGACTAGAACTAGGGGGCACAGCCTCAAAATACGGGGGAGCCAATTTAAAACCGAGTTGAGAAGGAATTTCTTCTCCCAGAGGGTTGTGAATCTGTGGAATTCTCTGCCCAAGGAAGCAGTTGAGGCTAGCTCATTGAATGTATTCAAATCACAGATAGATAGATTTTTAACCAATAAGGGAATTAAGGGTTACAGGGAGCGGGCGGGTAAGTGGAGCTGAGTCCACGGCCAGATCAGCCATGATCTTGTTGAATGGCGGAGCAGGCTCGAGGGGCTAGACGTGAAGGTGGTGGTGTTCCCACGTGCCTGTTGCCCTTGTCATTCTAGGTGGTAGAGGTCGTGGGTTTGGAAGGTGCTGCCAAAGAATCTTTGACGAGTTGCTGCAGTGCATCTTGTAGATGGTACACATTAGCCACGGTGTGCCGGTGATGGAGGGAGAGAATGTTTTAAGGTGGTGGATGAGGTGCCAATCAAGCGGGCTGCTTTGTTCTGGATTGTGTCGAGCTTCTTGAGTGTTGTTGGAGCTGCACTCATCCAGGCAAGTGGAGAGTATTCCATCACACTCCTGACTTGTGCCTTGTAGATGGTGGAAAGGCTTTGGAGAGTCAGGAGGTGAGATACTCATCGCAGAATATCAAGTCTTTGACCTGCTCTTGTTGCCACAGTATTTGTGTAGCTGGTCCAATTAAGTTTCTGGTCAATAGTGACCCCCAGGATGTTAATGGTGTGGGATTCGACGATGGTAATGCCATTGAATGTCATGGGGCGGTGGTTTGACTCTCGCTTGTTGAAGATGGTGATTGTCTGGCACTTGTGTGGCGAGAATGTTACTTACCACTTATCAGCCCAAACTTGGATGTCATCCAGGTCTTGCTGCATACGGGCATAGACTGCTCCATTATCTGAGAAGTTGCGAATGGCACTGTACACTGCAGTTGTCAGTGAATATCCCCACTTCTGACCTTATACTGGAGGGAAGGTCATTGATGAAACAGCTGAAGATGGTTAGGCCTAGGACACTGCCCAGAGAAACCCCTGTAGCGATGTCCTGGGGCTGTGATTCACCACATGCATTGCAACGGTTCAAGAAGACGGTTCACCACTACCTTCTCAAAGGCAATTAGGGATGGGCAATAGACAATGGCCTTGCCAGTGACGCCCACATCCCAGGAACATTTTTTTTTAAAGTCAGTTTTTAATAGGACTCACCATAGAATGAAATTACAGAAAGTTGAGGACAGAAAAATGGGGACAATTTAGCACATTTTATAAAAGATACCTTGGCTTTACTTTTTTTAGTGAAGAGTTGGATATGCATGTGGTATTTATCAGGTCTGAGATATCCAGTAGATGATGTTCAACTGGTGTTTGAGTGTGATTTTCTGAAAGCAGTTCAGTGTGGAAGGGCAAGTGGAGAGTCAGTGATCACACTGAGGTTAGACTAGAACAGGTGTGCCAAGTCAAGCATGCTTATGTAACATAAGCCCCTTTAATATCTGGGAGAAGCAGACAGTGATTAATGAATATTACCACAAGCTACAGTGCCTTCGCCTTCAAATTAATCAACAACCATTGTACCTCAAGTACTTTTTCTGCATAAAAAACATCTTACTGCAATGACAGCCAGTAGTGGATTTGCTGTTTACTGATTCTATAGCTTTAAAGGCAAAATGTCACTGGAATCTTCACATCATTGTCTCCCGTGGTGTCTTTTAAAGCAAAGGATGACAACTTAGTATCAAGACTGATAAATGATACCCCTGCATTGAGGACTGCTTTCATGCATATACATAAGCCAAGGACCTCGGAGACAAAGCTCCCTTGAGTTTTCTGCAGTGTAAATATGTGTGGCTGGGTTGGAGATGCTCCAGTCCAAAAGGACAGCAAAGTGGAGTCAAGAGCCTTCCTCCATAATGGTGACAGTTTAATGTTTAGATAACAAATTGTCCACTAGCATTCCTTCACAGTTTTCCAGCATTGCTTGTTGAAGTTCCTCCTCTGAAATGTTAAGTGGTTGAACCCACATCAACATTAAGGCCTCTTTGTGAGCCTCTTGGGTTATTTTTTTCTTTCTTTTATTTTCCTTAAAAAGGTTTTTCACTTGAATAATTAAATAAAGTGCAGTCCCGATCTGCGGAGCTGTAAATTTGTTTCGTTTAAGTTTATTTAAAAAAAAACTTATTTGAATTGTTTGTAGATTGGTTTGCTCAACTGCTGACAGACCTGTCAGTTTTGTTCTGTGAGAATAAATAGAATTCAGGAAGAAGGGGAGTGGAGGGGAAATCCCATTGAATGATAATACATCCTTATCCCAGTGTGGCAATCTTCAGAAGACTGCTATTTGCTTGTGGTCAGGCCAGTGTGCCCCAGACTGAACAAGCACACATTCAGGTGTAAAAAATAAATAGAAATGGGCTGATGGATGACTCCATCTGCTGACAAAATCACAATGAGGTACTTCAACACAAGCTTTTAACTTTGCAGCCCGAGTAATTCTTAGAAAAATATTTGATGCAAGAACCTTAACTGAATTCAGCCACAGAATTCTTCTTCTCCTGCAAAAGGAGATTTAATTTAGGTTTCATTTTCTACTCATTTTTAATTACGGTACATTAAAAAAAATCCAACCTCTTTTATCCTGATCGGTTAAGATTGTTTTCTCTCCCTCTATTGCTGTGTATGTGAAATTAGTTGAATTTTTTTTAACATTCCCCCCCAATTTTCTCCTTTTCTCCCCTCTCTTGCTCGAGTGTGATTCCCACAGCCCTAGAGTGGCATTCCTTATGTATGAACCCAACGAGCATCGATAGGCAATTCATCCACTGAGGGCATCACAGCCAAGCCTGTTTTTACCAAAGATCCTTGGGCTAGCATTCTCTACTTTTCCACTTAAAAGATCCAGCAATGCTTCCTTAGTGATTACCCTGCCCAGTATGATGTCACAGAGACTAGGAAGATCCCAGTTTTTATCCTGGTCTGCCATTTTTAATTTTTTCTTGGGATGTGAGTGATGCTGGCAATGCAGCATTTGTTTCTTATCCCGAGTGGTTCTGTGAAGGGGCAGATGACCATCCTTGTTAAATTGAATCACTGGACCGGGAATGAATCTTAAAGAAAGCTAGGAAATTATTTAATTTGATTCAAATGCTGATTTTCTAATTTTAACTTAATTTATAATTCTGGTATATATTATTTAACATTGTTTAATTATAATTAATCTTCATTATACTGATTTTACTATTGTATACTCCTGATTGTATTATTTACAATGCAATTTGAATTTCTTTTAAAAAAAAATTTTCGCCTGTGTCTATCTGCATGTGCATTTTGGCTGCTGCTTCAGACCCGAGCCTTTAACCTCTTTTTACACTTCCTTCTCCTGCTTTTTCTCTCTTTCCCTCAATGGTCAATATCTAACGTGTTGTAAAATTGTTGTGAAGCGCCTTGGGACATTTTACTATGTTAAAAGCACTATATAAATAAAAGTTGTTATTATTATTCTAGTGATGGAACTCCCACTGTTTGGTTCGGTAGCGAATTCCAAAATACCGACCCGGCGGCAACGTTATATGTCATAAGTCAGGAAGGTGTGTGAGTTGGAGGGGAGCTTGGCGGTGATGGAATTCCAATTATATTGCTGCTCTTGTCCTTCTCAGTGGTAGACATCATGAACCTACTGTTGAAGTAAGCTTGGTAAATTGCTGCAGTGCATTCTATATTTAGTACATACTACAGCCAAATGCACTGGTGTTAAGGGGCGAATATTGAGTCCAGTGGCAGGGGAGTTGATCAAGCAGGTTGATCTATCCTGGATAGTGTCAAGCATCTTGAGTATTGTTGTGGCTACACCCATCCAATTGATCTACTAAAATTGGTCTCAGTGGTTCTGGGCTAGAAAGTGAAAAAAATTTGCCAGGATTCCTGTTGTTAATCGCTATCAGTTGGAAAGTGCATGTTGTGAATGTCACATGAGAACAGGATGTCAGGATTCGTCAGTGGTCGTTGCGCCCTAAGCGACAACCGTCACCAAAAAGTGCATTATTAAAGAAAAAGGAGCAGGAGTGCTCCTTGTGACTCCAGAGCACTCTTGAGGGCCGTTGCCTGCCTATGATCAGACTCCCTCCCATTGCTGGTGGTGATGCAGGCAGCTGAAAATTGGATGATAGTCTTTGGATGTGCGACAGGGACTGGGAACTCACCAAATTATTGAAATGAGACCTGAGGCCCAATTTTGGGCAAGCCTCGGGCTTCCTGGTTGGGCAGCGCTCCATGCACACCATTGATTATGTGCCCGAGTACAGGTCATGTCCAATTTCTACCTCAATTTCTGTTTTTATCCAGGGTATGAAAAGAAAATACAACATGCAGCTAGAGGACCCAACTGTCAGTCAGTTGGCAGAGCAAACATGGTAATAAACAGTTGACTGTGTTCCTCTGTGTCATTCAGTCAGGCCTACTCATCAGTTCTGGGAATTGGAATTTTAATTTTTACAGTTCAAGGACAACACAAATATCTAAGCAATTAGTATTTGCTCTTTCTCCATCATTTTACTATTGTATTGCTTCTGCCAGTTATCAGAGCAGTTCCTAATCCTTCACAGTTTCCCATTATTTAATTTAAATCTATCCCCCCAAAATACACACACATAATATATATCTGCATGGTGAATAGATTTCATTGGTATCTGAACCTGAACTTAATACATAGAAGAGAATGTGGTGATTTTGATTTTGATAGCTTTGGAATTTGCTTTTGAAATTAAAACAAAATGTTTAAGTGATTGCCACTGTTCCATGAACAGGTTCCAACCGATCTCAATATTTTTCATGTCTGTACAGAGGGGTTGATTTAGATCAGACGGAAATGTACAATTTTTGCTTTCTATGCAGTTTTATATTAAAGTAAACTTGTTCACCTGACATCTTGGGCAGGCGGCGCATGATTACACAATATGTTGAACTTACAGTGGAAGAGTTCACCGTAAAGTGAAAAATTACAGACAGTAGAGCAATTGCCCTTTCTCTCCTTGTTGATGAAACTCTACGACATCATTCACCAATCCAAACTACAGAACCAGTGGGAACCTGTTCAACCTTCATCACCTCCAGGCCAGATCCAAGACCGCCCCAACCTCTATTGTCGAACTACAGCGTCGTCTGCGCACATTCAGACACTGAACTCCAAGTCATAGTCAACATCTTCACTGAAGCGTACAAAAGCATGGGCCTTACGCTAAACAGCCGTAAGACAAAGGTCCTCCACCAGCCTGACCCCACCACACAGCACTACCCCCCCGTCATCAAGATCCACGGCGCGGCTCTGGACAACGTGGACCGCTTTCCATACCTCGGGAGCCTCTTATCAACAAGGGCAGACATCGACGGTGAGATTCAACACCGCTTCCAGTGTGCCAGCGCAACCTTCGGCTGCCTGAGGAAAAGAGTGTGCGAAGATCAGGCCACCAAGCTCATGGTCTACAGGGCTGTAGTGATATCTGCCCTTCTGTATGGCTCAGAGACGTGGACAATATACAGTAGACACCTCAAATCGCTGGAGAAATACCACCAACGATGTCTCCGCAAGATCCTGCAAATCCCCTGGGAGGACAGACTCACCAATGTTAGCATCCTCGACCAGGCCAACATCCCCAGCATCGAAGCACTGACCACACTCCACTCGACCGGCTCCGCTGGACGGGCCACATTGTTCGCATGCCTGACACAAGACGCCCAAAGCAAGCGCTCTACTTGGAACTCCTACACGGCAAGTGAGCCCAAGGTGGGCAGAGGGAACGTTTCAAGGACACCCTCAAAAGCCTCCTTGATAAAATGCAACATCCCCACTGACACCTGGGAGTCCCTGGCCAAAGACCGCCGTAAGTGGAGGAAGTGCATCCAGGAGGGCGCTGAACACCTCGAGTCTTGTCGCCGAGAGCATGCAGAAAACAAGCGCAGGCAGCGAAAGGAGCGTATGGCAAACCAGTCCTACCCACCCTTTCCTTCAACGACTGTCTGTCCCACCTGTGACAGAAACTGTAATTCCCGTATTGGACTGTTCAGTCACCTAAGAACTCATTTTTAGAGTGGAAGCAAGTCTTCCTCGATTTCGAGGGACTGACTATGATGATGATTAGGAGCCCAGCATCAAAATCCCAGTTTCCTGTAGATGCTCTCAAACACCTTAGCCATTAGCCCCCATTAGCCTTTCTATTATAGTGCACAATCCCAAAGATTGTATTAAGTTTGTAACTAGGAGATCTGACCTAAGTAAGGGCATCAAATTTCCTCAGGAATCCAGTGGATCCTACTGGAAGTTTCTGGGATTTATCAGTCAACCTTGTAAGGTACGAAATCTCCACTCACCCTTTAAAAGGCTAATGACATCAGAGGGTGGCTCCGGTGGGGTGGAGATTCCCTACAATGGGCATCCCCTCTTCCCTGACTCATCGGGATCTGACAGAACTGGAAGCTGATGCACTGAGTGCGATCAAGCGTACTGGCCTCTGGGTGGGCTGAAATGGGCCCCACCAGTAGTGAGAGGTCCATGCTCAGGAAGAGGCCGGGAACCATAAATAAATTGATACTTTTGATATCACCACTGAATGATACAGCAAACACGTTGAAATTCATGAAGCTGATGTGGTCTCTAATTACTGAGTGTTACAGTCATACCAGGGCTGATTTGAACTAATCGCATGTGCACGGTGAGAGAAAGAAGCGGCAGATATGGGGAAGAGAGACTAGTAATTGTGAGGGCATTAGCAGGTGTAAAGTGTGCAAGTAGAAACAGAAGAAGGTACATTGATATGTGTTATGATTGGGGGAGGGAGATGCAAAGCTGGGATGGGAAGGCTTGCTATTGCTGGAGCTGCAGAAGAATGGTGCAAGAGTGTTCAGATTATAATTAAGCTGTAAATGGGAGTGAGTGTTCATTCAAAGCCCTGATCAAGTAATTTCCTAACCGCTTCCTCTTTTTTCAGACCTCAGAATTCTGACACTCCTTACTTTCCTTTCCTTCCTACTATAATCTTCAGGCTTTTAAAATCCAAGCTTGGTGTCACCCAATCATTTCCTTATTTCTTTATCTTCACATTTACTATTTTCAATCTTACTGGTGATCTGCAATATAGGCTTCAACCCTTCATTTTGGCTTGTCAATTTAAAGTAAACATTTCACTGTAAATGTCTTCTTTTTTACTTAAAATTTAATTTACATTTGTTGGGGGGATACCATTATACCTTCGCATTCCACTTTCTCATTTATATCTTATATATATATATATATATATATATTTGCATAATTAAGAATGTTCTTTGCAGGCTGGGGTAATGAAATGATGAGTGATTACCTCACCCGCTCCCTCCCATGGCCAGAGCTTAAAATTTTCACCGTAATTGCAGCCTACACTTTGTAATCCATGTTATGACTAGAAATGGAATATGGGCCCCAAGTTTCGTGCCGCGGCGAAAACGGCACACCTCCGAGCTGGGCGCCTGTTTTTCGCGCCTAAAAAAAAGTCCGATATTCTGGAGCTCGATGTCGGCTTGGCGCGGCGCGCTCTTCGCAGCAGGGGGTGGAGCCTAACACTCGCACCGATTTTCTAAGTAGCAGGGGGCGGGTACAATTTAAATTAGCCTTCGTGGTGCCGGCAACCCTGCGTGTGCGCATTGGAGTGTGCGCGCACGCGCAGTCTCACACAAACATTGGCACTCGGCCATTTTTTTAAATACTGCAGAAAAAGTGAAGATTTGTTTCTTGGACCCCTGCAAAGGCTTGTAATTTAATTTTTTTTGATATTTCTGTGTGTGAGGGAGTGCTTTTAGCAGCACTGCTGAATAAATCACCTGCTGAAATCAGTGAGTTCAGCTTTTCACTGCTAAACTTGCAGAACCGGTGCTGCATTGGTGCATGCAAAGTAAGGACTGTGTGTTTGGAGAAATAAGAGTGCCAATTCAACTTTACTATAATACGTGGTGTTGACAATGCAGCACCCATTCTGCAAATTTAAATATAAAACTGTCGATGTGGCTGCCTCTCCCTGTCCAAATGGCCTCAGTCCCCCTCACAGCTCGAAGGCTGCTGCTGTATCTTCGGCTGCCGGCCAGCCACTGATGCCGCTGATATCCTATTGACGAATGGCCTCACGTCCGTCCGCTGCTGATTCTTTGGCTGCCGGCCAGCCACTGACGCCGCTGATATCTCATGACCGAAGGGCCTCGGGTCCGTCCGGTGTTGCTTCTTCGCGGCCAGCCACGAAGAGAATGAAGGCCTGCCTCAAGCACTGCAGCTCAGCTCGAAGCTTGCTGCCACTGCCGTCGAGACACTGACGCCACACCGCTGCCTGTCTCCAACATGAAAGGCCTGCCTGAAGCACTTTCACACAGGTAGGAACATGGTTTATTTCATCTTTTCTTTGCTTATAAATTTTTATTCAGGTTGGATTTATTTGTATAATATTTGTATAAGTATAACTAAGGATTGATTGTAGAATTTAATGACTTCCCTTCCTCCCCTCCCTCCCCCCCCCCACCTCGTTCCCTACGCCTAATTTGTAACCTACGCCTGATTTTCTAAAGTGTAGACAAGGTTTTTTCGAGCGTACAAACATCTTCACTTACTCCATTCTAAGTTAGTTTGGAGTAAGTTTTCACTCACGAAACTTTGAACTCAGGCATAAGTGGCCGGACACGCCCCCTTTTGAAAAAAAAATTCTGTTCCAAAGTGAAACTGTTCTAACTGACTAGAACTGGAGCAAACTAAATGTGGAGAATTCCGATTTCTAAGATACTCCGTTCTACATCAGTTGCTCCTAAAAATCAGGAGCAAATCATGTGGAAACTTGGGGCCATGGTGTTTGTGTGTGTACTATTATTGGCTGGAAATATTGTTATGATATTATCCAAGCAAATTCCAATTCCTGACAGCTTAAGTGGCCCCAAGAACAAGTTTTAACACTTGTTAATTTGGCAACGCATCCCGAGGGCAGTGTTATTAAAACCTTCCTGTCAGTCAGAAACACAAAATTAGTGTTTGTTATCAAGGTAGAGAAGAGGCTGCAAAACTCAAGGTCAGCATTATAGGAACATTCAGAATCAGCAAAGGCTAACGTTGGGTCCATCTGGCCAGTCCCAATGATCAACATGTGAAATTCAGGTACAGCTTGTGCTTTGAATCGCCTTGTTACTTAGTGGAGCACAATATACCTAGGGACATTGGCATCAGCCATCAAATGAAAATGAGGTAAAATGGTGCATGTAGGTTGTTCTTCCCAAACAGGAACAAAAATCTGGTAAGTGTAAAAGCATCATAAAGAGCTTTTGGATACTTCTCCATGTTTTCTTCTTTTCCCATCTCAAATATGCTCGATGCCTCCCTCAACAGTGTTGATGATATCTGGAGCTTACCGTATGGGGAACATTAACCTCCATCACTCTACTGGTTTGTGTAACTTCCTACCCTTCTTTATTTTCCATAAGCAACACTTTCTGCTTGAGTAGTATTCCATCATAATTCTTTACTGGTACATGTAAAGCGTCGAGAATCCGGAGTTCCTATGGCTACACAATAACTCATTACAATTAGTCTAAGCTTACTGAGGTTGCCTGTACATTCTTTGTGACTGTGACAAAGGCAAACCATCCCTCCTCGTCCTTCTTGACCTGTCTGCAGCCTTGGACACAGTTGACCACTCTATCCTTCTCCAACGCTTCTCCACTATTGTCCAGCTGGGTGGGACTGCACTTACCTGATTCCATTCTTATCTAATCATAGCCAGCTAATCATGTGCAACAGCTTCTCTTCCCGCCCCTGCATCGTTATCTCTGGTGTCCCCCAAGGATCAATCCTTGGTCCCTTCCTATTTCTCATCTACATGTTGCCACTTGGTGACATCATCCGGAAACACAGCTTCAGTTTCCACATGTACACTGATGACATCCAGCTCTACCTCACTACCACTTTTCTCAACCCCTCCACGGTCTCTAAATTGTCAGACTGCTTGTCCAACATCCAGTTCTGGATGAGCAGAAATGTTCTCCAATTGAATTTTGGGAAAGCCATTATTTTCGATCCCCGCCACAAACTCCATTCCCTAGACACTAACTCCATCCCTCTTCCCAAATCCTGTCTGAGACTGAACCAGACTGTTTGCAATCTTGGTGTCATATTTGACCCTAAAATGAGCTTTCGACCACATATCCGGAGCATAACTAATACCACCTATTTCTACCTCCATAACATCACCCATTCCCCCCCCTCCCACCTCCCTTTCGCTCAGTTCATCCGCTGCTGAAGCCCTCATCCATGCCTTTGTTACCTCTAGGCTTGACTATTTCAAAACATCCTGGCTGGCCTCCCACATTCTACCCTATATAAACTAGAGGTGATCCAAACTCGGGTGCCTGTGTCCTAATTCGCACCAAGTCCTGCTCACCCATCACCCCTGTGCTCGCTGACCTACATTGGCTTCCAGTTAAGCAATGCCTTGATTTCAAAATTCTCATCCTTATTTTCAAATCCCTCCATGACCTCGACCCTCCCTATCTCTGTCATCCCTTCCAGCCCCACAACCCCCCGAGATATCTGCGCTCTTCTAATTCTGCCCTCCTGAGCATTCCTGATTATAATCGCTCAACCATTGGTGGCCGTGCCTTCTGTTGCCTGGGCCCTAAGCTCTTGAACACCTAGCCTAAACCTCTCCGCCTCTCTACCTCTCTTTCCTCCTTCAAGACGCTCCTTAAAACATACCTCTTTGACCTTGCAGTGCTAATTTCTACTTATGCGGCTCGGTGTCAAATTGTTATCGCATAAAACTCCTGTGAAGCGCCTTGAGACGTTTCACTACGTTAAAAGCGCTATATAAATACAAGTTGTTGTCATTGATAAACATATGTGTGCTATTCTACAGGCTCTGTTCCCACACTTCTGGTATAAACTGTAACAGTTGCATGATAACAGGATTGCTGATCCTTTACTGTAATTACTGCTTTTAATGGAGATGAATCATCTGACATAACGATGGAGGAGAATCTGGCCTCTCCCATCATATACCTGTTTGCACAGGATTTGCACTGAGAAATTTACATTTCAGAAGCTGTTGCAATTTAAAGGATTTGATCATAAGCGTCATGTGTATTTGACTGGTTAACTTTTTATACCTTTAATTAAGCAATTTTATCATCATATATATTTTAGTGAATTTTATTTATTATGTGACCTTTAAGGTGCTCATTGCTTCCTCCTCTGTTCAGAATGGTCACGGGCCATAAATTATAAATGCAAATGATACATAAGCCTGGAAAGTACACAATGTCAATAATACAAATGTTTGCATTCAATTCCTTTGTTATTTTAAAAGTGATATAAATCTATTTTATTTTTAAAACTTTACTTCTGCTGGATCTAATTTTTTCAGTCAGGATTGTTATGCATGTAGATATTTAAACACATTTAATATTCATTACAAATATTTACATGCCTTATGATTTTTTTTCCTAATTCATTTAAAACCGTGGATATTTCAACAATTAAAAAAGAAGAGAAAATGAGAAATTGTTTAAAGAGTTTAAAGTAAATGGCCAGGACATTTAATCACTGTCACATCATTTAAACCACTTCTGCACAACCTGAGCTTAGCTACAGAACCCATTAAAGACTTTGAGGGAGAAATTCGGGTCATTTGCGCCTCCCATTAGGGGGTGCTAACGGCGCAAACGACTTCTCGCGCGGTGTCACTACTGACTCCTGCAAAATTCTGCGGGAGATGGGGGGGTGGGGGGGAGGGGAACTAACCAGTAGTGCCCCCCTCCTGCCGTCGGCCGCTGTTCCTGCGATGACGACGTGTGCATATGGAATACTTACATTTATTAGCCGAGGCATAGAATACAAGAACAGGGAGGTTATGCTTGAACTGTATAAAACACTAGTTAGGCCACAGCTAGAGTACTGCGTGCAGTTCTGGTCACCACATTACAGGAAAGATGTGATTGCACTACAGGGGGTACACAGGAGATTGACGGGAATGTTGCCTGGACTGGATAATTTTAGTTATGAGGAACGATTAGATACGCTGGGTTTGTTTTCTTTGGAACAGAGGAGGCTGAGGGGAGACCTCATTGAGATGTATAAAATTATGAGGGGCCTAGATATAGTGGATAGAAAGGGCTCATTTCCCTTAGCAGAGGGGTCAACAACCAGGGGACATAGATTTAAAGTAATTGGTCGGAGGTTTAGCGAGATGAGGGGAAATTTCTTCACCCAGAGGGTGGTGGGGGCCTGGAACTCACTGACTGAAAGGGTGGTAGAGGCAGAAACCCTCACCACATTTAAAAAGTACTTGGATGAGCACTTGAAGTGCCGTAACCTGTAGGGCTGGAAAGTGGGATTAGGCTGGATAGTCTCTTGCTGGCCGGCACGGACACGATGTGCCAGAATGGCCCCCTTCAGTGCTGTAAATTTCTATGATTCTATAACTAACGATCACACATATGTGCCTATACATGTTCTTTTTTTATAGAATCATAGAAATGTACGACACAGAGGAGGCCATTCGACCCATCGCGCCGCCCGAAAAAGAGCTATCCAGCCTAATCCCACTTTCTAGCCTTTGATCCGTAGCCTTGTAGGTTACGGCATTTCCACTGCATATTCAAGTACTTTTTAAATGTGATGAGCGTTTCTGCCTCTACAACCCTTTCAGGCAATGAGTTCCAGAACCCAACACACTCTGGGTGAAAAAAGTTCTCCTCAACGCCCCTCTAATCCTTCTACCAATTACTTTAAATTTTTGGTGAAAAGGAACAAGTAAAATATAGAAACATAGAAAATAGGTGCAGGAGTAGGCCATTCGGCCCGTCGAGCCTGCACCACCATTCAATAAGATCATGGCTGATCATACCCGCAGTACCCTTTTCCTGCTTTCTCTCCATACCCCTTGATCCCTTTAGCCGTAAGGGCCATATCTAACTCCCTCTTGAACTGGCATCAACAACTCTCTGCGGTAGAGAATTCAACAGGTTAACAACTCTCTGAGTGAAGAAGTTTCTCCTCATCTCAGTCCTAAATGGCCTACCGCTTATCCTAAAACTCTGTCCCCTGGTTCTGGACTTCCCCAACATCAGGAACATTGGTCCCGTCAGAATCTTATACATTTCTATGAAATCCCCTCTCATCCTTCTAAACTCCAGTGTATAAAGGCCCAGTTGATTCAGTCTCTCCTCATATGTCAGTCCTGCCACCCCGGGAATCAGTCTGGTGAACCTTCGCTGCACTCCCTCAAAAGCAAGAACGTCCTTCCTCAGATTAGGAGACCAAAACTGAACACAATATTCCAGGTGAGGTCTCACCAAGGCTCTGTACAACTGCAGTAAGACCTCCCTGCTCCTATACTCAAATCCCCTAGCTATGAAGGCCAACATACCATTTGCCTTCTTCTCGGCCTGCTGTACCTGCATGCCAACTTTCAATGACTGATGAACCATGACACCCAGGTCTCGTTGCACCTCCCCTTTTCCTAATCTGCTGCCAATCAGATAATATTCTGCCTTTGTGTTTTTGCCCCCAAAGTGGATAACCTCACATTTATCCACATTATACTGCATCTGCCATGCATTTGCCCACTCACCTAACCTGTCCAAGTCACCCTGCAGCCTCTGAGCGTCCTCCTCACGTCTCACACCGCCACCCAGTTTAGTGTCATCTGCAAACTTGGAGATATTGCATTCAATTACTTCATCTAAATCATTAATGTCTATTGTCAAGAGCTGCGGTCCCAGCACTGAGCCCTGTGACACTCCACTAGTCACTGCCTGCCATTCTGAAAAGGACCTCTTTATCCCGATTCTCTGCTTCCTGCCTGCCAACCAGTTCTCTATCCACGTCAGTACATTACCCACAATACTATGTGCTTTGATTTTGCACACCAATCTCTTGTATGGGACCTTGTCAAAAGCCTTTTGAAAGTCCAAATACACCACATCCACTGGTTCTCCCCTGTCCACTCTGCTAGTTACAGCCTCAACAAATTCCAGAAGATTCGTCAAGCATGATTTCCCTTTCATAAATCTATGCTGACTGGGACCGATCCTGTCACTGCTTTCCAAATGCGCTGCTATTTCATCCTTAATGATTGATTCCAACATTTTCCCCACTACTGATGTCAGGCTAACCAGTCTATAATTACCCGTTTTCTCTCTCCCTCCTTTTTAAAAAAGTGGTGTTACATTAGCTACCCTCCAGTCCATAGGAACTGATCCAGAGTCGATAGACTGTTGGAAAATGATCACCAATGCATCCACTATTTCTAGGGCCACTTCCTTAAGTACTCTGGGATGCAGACTATCAGGCCCCGGGGATTTATCGGCCTTCAATCCCATCAATTTCCCTTACACAATTTCCCGCCTAATAAGGATATCCTTCAGTTCCTCCTTCTCATTAGACTCTCGGTCCACTTGTACATCTGGAAGGTTATTTGTGTCTTCCTTCGTGAAGACAGACAGAACCAAAGTATTTGTTCAATTTGTCTGCCATTTCTTTGTTCCCCATTATAAATTCACCTGAATCCGACTGCAAGAGACCTATGTTTGTCTTCACTAATCTTTTTCTCTTCACATATCTATAGAAGCTTTTGTGGTCAGTTTTTATGTTCCCGGCAAGCTTCCCCTCGTTCTCTGTTTTCCTCCTCTTAATTAAAACCATTATCCTCCTCTGCTGAATTCTAAATTTTTCCCAGTCCTCAGGTTTGCTGCTTTTTCCAGCCAATTTATATGCCTTTTCCTTGGATTTAACACTATCCTTAATTTTTCTTGTTAGCCACAGTTGAGCCATCTTCCACGTTTTATTTTTACTCCAGACAGGGATATACAATTGTTGAAATTTATCCATGTGATCTTTAAATGTTTGCCATTGCCTATCCACCATCAACCCTTTAAGTATCATTTGCCAGTCTATTCTAGCCAATTCACGCCTCATACTGTTGAAGTTACCTTTCCTTAATTTCAGGACCCTAGTTTCTGAATTAATTGTGTCACTCTGCTTCTTAATAAAGAATTCTACCATATTATGGTCACTCTTCCCGAAGGGGCCTCGCACAACAAGATTGCCAATTAGTCCCTTCTCATTACACATCACCCAGTCTAGGATGGCCAGCTCTCTAGTTGGTTCCTCGACATATTGGTCTGGAAAACCATCCCTAATACACTCCAGGAAATCCTCCTCCACCGCATTGCTATCAGTTTGGTTAGCCCAATCAATATATAGATTAAAGTCGCACATGATAACTGCTGTACCTTTATTGCACACATCCCTTATTTCTTGTTTGATGCTGTCCCCAACCTCACTACTACTGTTTGGTGGTCTGTACACAACTCCCACTAGCGTTTTCAGCCCTTTGGTATTCCGTAGCTCCACCCATACTGATTCCACATCATCCAAGCTAATGTCCCTCCTTACTATTGCATTAATTTCCTCTTTAACCAGCAACGCCACCCCGCCTCCTTTTCCTTTCTGTCTATCCTTCCTAAATGTTGAATACCCCTGGATGTTGAGTTCCCAGCCTTGGTCACCCTGGAGCCATGTCTCCCTGATGCCAATTACATCATATCTGTTAACTGCTATCTGCGCAGTTAATTCATCCACCTTATTCCAAATACTCCTCGCATTGAGGCACAGAGCCTTCAGGCTTGCCTTTTTAACACACTTTGCCCTTTAGAATTTTGCTGTAATGTGGCCCTTTTTGTTTTTAGCCTTGGGTTTCTCTGCCCTCCACTTTTACTATTCTCCTTTCTATCTTTTGCTTCTGCCTCCATTTTATTTCCCTCTGTCTCCCTGCATAGGTTCCCATCCCCCTGCCATATTAGTTTAACTCCTCCCCAACAACACTAGCAAACACTCCCCCTCGGACATTGGTTCCGGTCCTGCCCAGGTGCAGACCGTCCAGTTTGTACTGGTCCCACCTCCCCCAGAACCGGTTCCAATGTGCCAGGAATTTGAAGCCCTCCCTTCTGCACTACTCCTCAAGCCACGTATTCTTCTGAGCTATCCTGCGATTCCTACTCTGACTAGCACGTGGCACTGGTAGCAATCCTGAGATTACTACTTTTGAGGTCCTACTTTTTAATTTAGCTCCTCGCTCCCTAAATTTGGCTCGTAGGAACTCATCCCGTTTTTTTACCTATATCGTTGGTACCTATATGCACCACGACAACTGGCTGTTCACCCTCCCTTTTCAGAATGTCCTTGACCCTTGCACCAGGGGGGCAACATACCATCCTGGAGTCTCGGATGCAGCTGCAGAAACGCCTATCTATTCCCCTTACAATCGAATCCCCTATCACTATAGCTCTCCCACTCTTTTTCCTGCCCTCCTATGCAGCAGAGCCGCCCATAGTGCCATGAACTTGGCTGCTGCTGCTCTCCCCTGATGAGTCATCCCCCTCAATAGTACCCAAAGCGGTGTATCTGTTTTGCAGGTGGATGACCACAGGGGACCCCTGCACTACCTTCCTTGCACTGCTTTTCCTGTTGGTCACCCATTCCCTATCTGGCTGTGTACCCTTTACCTGCGGTAAGACCAACTCGCTAATCGTGCTATTGACGTCATTCTCAGCATCATGGATGCTCCAGAATGAATCCACCCACAGCTCCAGTACCACAATGCGGTACATCAGGGGCTGCAGGCGGATACACTTCCCGCACACGTAGTCGTCAGGGACGAAATAACATGACAACTTTGCCTAAAGCACCAGAATAGGATCATTCAGTTAAAAGTCAGACAGAAAGCACAATACACATCCCCATATTATTACATTGTTGTAGTTATCTACATAATACAATAGTTCTACAAGTTACTACCTGTGCTCCTAGAAAAGACAACATTTAACTTCTTGGAATTCCCAGGATTTTCATCTGCAAGACTATGCCTCCAAGGCCAACCACCTAGTGTTTTATTGAAATTATTGCACCGTTGGTATGCAGCCAGACCTGTGAATAGTGACATTACATTCATATAGGATTTAGTGTTCTTAAACTGGGACAATTTAATAGCAGTAATTTTTTTTGTCTTGCAGCCCTTCAACCATGTAAACCTTTGTGGGCTGAAATAGGATTGTTCAACACCCCCCAAAGATTAACGGGGTGAAATTGACCCTTTTTTAGAGGTCCATTAGAGGAAATTGCCTAGGAGTTTGCGGAGGTGCTGCCATGGCAGCGCTGGGCCACCGAACAATCAGCGATGACGTCATCGCCATGCGCGGTGACCCCTCACCGAGTCGCGAAGCTGGCCGACATCCGCTTGCAGGGCGGAACTTAAAGGGGAGATCACCTGCGCCGTCAACTTTACTGGTTTGCCGACTCTCGGGTCAGCTCCAGTATATCATCCCTAATGTGGTGTGGATCGCCATTGTGCAGCCCGGCACTCCGTTTTGGGTGCCCGGCTGCAGGCCCGGTCCCCGCTGTCCTGTTGGCCTACTGGAAGCCAGCAAAGGCTTTGCAGAGTACACAGCGACCCTCCCCTTTAAGCGAAGGGAAGCGGCATTGAAGCGTGTCGGCGCTACATGGAGCATCCGTCTGGCACTGCAGGTCTCACCCCTGTAGCACCCCGGGACCCGCCCCGAAAGGAAGTGGAGTGTGCAAGATTGTACTCTACTTCCTTTGATGGGCGGTAAGCCTAATACAGGAGCAGAAAATCCAGGCCCCAGCTGGTTACTGCCCCCAGGGCAATTTCGCTGCCTAAGAGTCATAAACAATGTTCTTTCAAGAGTATTGTAAATTTGCAGCAAAACCACCTTTTCAGGTGTTTGCCCAACAGCACGGTGTGTCAAAACACCATCATACTGAACATAGGCAAGGCAGGTTTGCTCCTTGGTCTGTACTGAGTTAACTGATCTAAACTGGGGACTAGCGCCAGACCCAGTCAGTATCTTAGATCTCCACAAGTACACTGTGGTGTCATCCTCCCACTTAAAACATTAAACTCAATGGAGATGACCTGGGACAATTTCATTAATCATCCTTTTCAATTTACTGGTTTGTTTTGTACAATTTCAAAGGAGTTTGCATGAATTCTCATGAGTCAACTCCGGGCTCAGTTATTACCCATCCTTGTTCAAGATTCTACCTGTCATCATTCAGTAAGTACACAGACTGGTCTCATTTTGGGTGTAACTACAAGTAAAGGACACACTTCAGAAAAGAATGTTTAAACTTGCGTGTTCATTTTCCAACCTGAAAATGATTAATGAAAATCGGCCAATTTACATTAGTCAGTAACTTACTCTCATGCTGGCACCGCCTGCAATAATGTGGAAATGCAATTCCTGCCTCTGACATGGGGGTCCTCTGAAACAGTGTAGGCAAAGAAATATTTAGAACAGAAATTAGAAGCACGATCCTTTCTGTGAACATCAGGATTATCAGTCTGAGTTTTCTGAATTTCCATTACTTTGCCCATCCAGCACTGCACAAGTTATTACTAAAGGGTAAGGACTCCTCTCTGTGATGACTTTTATGAATGTTTCTTCTGTTTAGTATTTTGAGTGAAATATGAAGGAATTCTTTTAGAACGTGTTTCCCATTTTGCTCAAAATAGCAAACAAAGGAATTCTTACTCCCAAGATTCTTTCATGATATTTTAAGAAGTTGAGAAAACAAATAATGATTTAACATTGCCACAGTGTTGAATTTACCAGGGAAACAGCTGTCTACACTTAAAAAAGGAAAAGTGCCCTCATTAGTATTACCAATTTTCTCCTAAATATTACAATGTAGCAATGACTATCATGGTGCAGTATTAACCACTCATCTGATGCCCTTCATTCTTCAGTAATTACCACTATTCCCATTTTACTGGTTTGAAACACGTTTTTGCTTTGGTTAAACTTCCTGTGACCTAGATTGGTGGGGGCGGGGGGTAGGTTGTGCCAAGCCTATGAGCTCCTTTTATCTGGATGATAATTTTTTTAAAGATTCCTTTCACCGTTGCATATTTGTGCACAAAACCAATTTCTACTTTGGCTCAGCTTCAGTCCTTTATTCCAAGCAGCACTGGAAGAGTGGGCGAGGATGCTCCTTGATTGGTAGATTTAGACCAATCAAGAAACAGCATTTTTTGCACCAATCAAAAATCAGCCTTTACCAGTCCTCCAGTCCCTGCATGTTGAGGATGAAGCATGCTAGTATTTAGGCATCGGGAGAGGTAAAAAAAAGAGGCATGGGGCAAAGAGAATGTGAGCTTAAATATTTGTGCATCTTAGCCTTTGTATGAGAAGCCTTGTTTTACTTGTATGTGTGGGAGTCTCTTGTTTTTTTGTCTTTGGGGGTTTGAATTTTGTTTTTGGTGGAGGTTGTACTATCTGTGCAAGAGCTCGCATTTCTACATAATCATACTGTTTTTGGCACTCACTGGTTTTGACACATATTTTTGACGTGCATCTGGACCCGAACTCCAAATGATTTTGCATCTTTGCCCGAGGAAAAACAACTGAGTTTGGCACCGTATCTATTACCTGCAGTGAGTGAAGCTTTATGTTATGTTTTCCCAAAGCCAGCTTGATCTCAGTGGCAAATGATACAGTGTTTCTACCGTGAAGGTGTCACAACCTAGCTGATCGGTTTTGCCAATGGTAACTCATTGGCCACTGTTACCTGAGGCAAAAACCACCAGCTTTTCTGGTGACAAGCTGAGTGGTTCAATTCACATGTACAGGGCAACAATGCAGGTTTATTTACTCTGTTGACTTACCCAGCCACTGAGGAAAAGGCATGGAGGTCAAAAAATAAACTTGCATGTGTACTTTTAGGTACTGTTCCAGTGTTATAAAAATTTACCACATAAAGTTTGTCCTCACAGTTATCTTCCAAACGCAATCAGAAAATCAGCACACTGGGCCCGGTTGCCCCATTAGAACATAAGAATTAGAAGCAGGAGTAGGCCATACAGCCCTTCGCGCCATTCAGTAAGATCATGACTGATCTTCAACCTCAACTCCACTTTCCCGACCGATCCCCATATCACTTGATTCCCCGAGAGTCCAAAAATCTATCTATCTCAGCCTTGAATATACTCAACGTTTCAGCGTCCACAGCCCTTTGGGGTACAGAATTCCAAAGATTCACAACCCTCTTGAATTTAGAAATTCCTCCTCATCTCAGTCTTAAATGGCCGACCACTTATTCTGACACTATGCCCACTAGCTCTAGACACTCCAGCCAGGGGAAACAACTTCTCAGCAACTGCCCTGTCAAACGTAGGTCCCTTGCAGTCAGAATCAGGTGAATTTATAATAGGGAACAAAGAAAAGACAGACCAATTGAACAAATACTTTGGTTCTGTCTTCACGAAGGAAGACACAAATAACGTTCTGGAAATACGAGGGGACTGAGGGTCTAGCAAGAAGGAGGAAATGAAGGAAATCCTTATTAGTCAGGAAATTGTGTTAGGGAAATTGATGGGATTAAAGGCCAATAAATTCCCAGGGTCTGATAGTCTGCATCCCAGAGTGCTAAAGGAAGTGGCCCTAGAAATAGTGGATGCATTGGTGGTCATTTTCCAACGGTCTATCGACTCTGGATCAGTTCCTATGGACTGGAGGGTAGCTAATGTAACACCACTTTTTAAAAAAGGAGGGAGAGAGAAAACAGGTAATTATAGATCGGTTAGCCTGACATCAGTAGTGGGGAAAATGTTAGAATCAGTTATTAAAGATGAAATAGCAGCGCATTTGGAAAGCAGTGACAGGATCGGTCCAAGTCAGCATGGATTTATGAAAGGGAAATCATGCTTGACAAATCTTCTGGAATTTTTTGAGGATGTAACTAGTAGAGTGGACAAGGGAGAACCATTGGATGTGGTGTATTTGGACTTTCAAAAGGCTTTTGACAAGGTCCCACACAAGAGATTGGTGTGCAAAATTAAAGCACATGGTATTGGGGGTAATGTATTGACGTGGATAGAGAACTGGTTGGCAGACAGGAAGCAGAGAGTCGGGATAAACAGGTCCTTTTCAGAATGGCAGGCAGTGACTAGTAGGGTGCCGCAGGGCTCAGTGCTGGGACCCCAGCTATTTACAATATACATCAATGATTTAGATGAAGGAATTGAGAGTAATATCTCCAAGTTTACAGATGACACTCAGCTGGGTGGCGGTGTGAGCTGTGAGGAGGATGCTAAGAGGCTGCAGGGTGGCTTGGACAGGTTAGGTGAGTGGGCAGATGCAGTATAATGTGGATAAATGTGTTGTTATCCACTTTCATGACAAAAACACGAAGACAGAATATTATCTGAATGGTGGCAGATTAGGAAAAGGGGAGTTGCAACGAGACCTGGGTGTCATGGTTCATCAGTCATTGAAGGTTGGCATGCAGGTGCAGCAGGCGGTGAAGAAGGCAAATGGCATGTTGGCCTTCATGGCGAGGGGATTTGAGTATAGGAGCATGGAGGTCTTGCTGCAGCTGTACAGGGCCTTGGTGAGGCCTCATCTAGAATATTGTGTTCAGTTTTGGTCTCCGAATCTGAGGAAGGATGTTCTTGCTATTGAGGGAGTGCAGCAAAGGTTCACCTTACTGATTCCCGGGATGGCAGGATTGACATATGAGGAGAGACTGGATTGACTGTATTCACTGGAGTTTAGAAGAATGAGAGGGGATCTCATAGAAACATAAAATTCTGACGGGACTGGACAGGTTAGAATGTTCCCAATGTTGGGGAAGTCCAGAACCAGGGATCACAGTCTAAGGATAAGAGGTAAGCCATTTAGGACCGAGATGAGGATAAACTTCTTCACTCAGAGAGTTGTTAACCTGCGGAATTCTCTTCCGCAGAGAGTTTTGATGCCAGTTCGTTAGATATATTCAAGAGAGAGTTGGATATAGCCCTTACGGCTAAAGGGATCAAAGGGTATGGAGAGGAAAGGGGTACTGAGGTGAATGATCGCCATGATCTTATTGAATAGTGGTGTAGGCTCGAAGGGCCGAATGGCCTACTCCTGCACCTATTTTCTATGTTTCTATGATACTCCTAAGATTATTGTATGTTTCAATGAGATCACCTCTCATTCTTCTAAACTCCAGACAGTATATGCCCAAACTACTCAATCTCGCCTCATAGGACAACCCTCTCATACCAGGAATCAATCTATTGAACCTTCATTGCACTACCTCTAAGGCAAGTATATCCTTCCTCAGATGAGGAGACCAAAACTGCACAGTTCTCCCGGTGTGGTCTCACTAACTCCCTGTACAATTGTAGCAAGACTTCCTTACTCTTGTAGTTTCACACCTTTGCAATAAAGACCAACATGTAATTTGCCTTCCGAATTGCTTGCTGTACCTGCATGCTAACTCTCTGTGTTTCCTGTACAAGGACACCTAAATCTCTCTGAAAACCAACATTTAATAGTTTCTCATCATTTAAAAAATACTCAGTGTTTCTGTTCTTCCTACCAGAGTGAATAACCCTACATTTCCCCACATTATACTCCACCTGCCACCATATTGCCCACTCACTTAGCCTGTCTATATTCCATTGCAGGCTTTTTGTGTCCTTCTCACAGCTTACTGTCCCACCTAGCTTTGTATCATCAGCAAACTTGGATACATTACACTTGGTCCCTTTATCTAAGTCATTAATATAAATTGTAAATAGCTGAGGCCCCAGCACTGATCCTTGTGGTACCCCACTAGTTACAGCCTGCCAACCTGAAAATGACCATGGGCTAGAACCTCCACTTTTTTTGCATGCTTAATGCCCATTTAACCGCTGAAATGACGTATAACACCCATATATCGCCCATTTTGGCACAAAATGAAAACTTATTGCCGAGCATTACTTTCCCCATGTGCTTAACGCCTGGAAAAAATATTACCGTCCGCCCACTTTTTTTGGGCGAAATTAGCAGAATGGTCGAAATCAACACCCATAATATCGCCCAGCGTTACTTTCCGCACGGAATTAACGTCGAGATTCAATATTAACGCCCACCCACTGTTTTTTGTCGTAAAGAGCATACTTACCCAAACTAGCGGCCATGGAGATCGGCCATCGTCAATTTCACCACCTCGCACACATATTGCCCATACTATCGCTCGCTCAAAAAAACAGCCACAAAAAGTAGAATTAACCGGAACGAACGTCAGCGGTGTGGCTGGCATTTGTTAAATCCCACTCTTACGTGAGGAGCTGATATTTGAAAGATTTGACTGAAAGAGCGCTGATGTGAGTGACAACGCTGACACACTGCTGTGTGTGTGCAGCTCAGACATCAGTGGTGCCCATCACCTTGGTGCCAGTTAAAATTTACGTTGATTGATGTTAAGTTGTGTTTAACCCTTTCATGGTAAGGAATCACCAGTGTATAACGGTCCAGCTATCTGAGACAATGCACTACAAGGTTATGGTCAATAACAAAAATTTAATACCAACATTGGTCTGAAATCATAAGTATCACAGCCAATTACACCCAACCCCCACCCCACTTTTTCCATCATTGACATAAATCACATGTTCAACATGTCCAGTAACACAGAATACAAAGGCAAAGCAGGAATGTGGTCCCCAGCCCCATATATTGCAACAAATTGCATACACCCAGATGGAGATATAACACAGCCTTCACCTGCGCACATGCACCTCACTTTCCTTCCCCCCCATCCTTCTCCCCACCTCTACCCCTTCCCCTCCTCGTTCCATGGCACCTGGCCGAGGAGCTCCTCAGGCGGTGCCTCATTGGGGGGACGAAGGCAGATGTGGTTGTTGCACAGGTGCGGGAGCGGGGGGTGCCGAGGGGGCAACATTCTCTGATACAGAAGCAGGATCTTGGTCCTTGCTCTCATCTGTCGTTCACAGTGGTGGTTCGGAACCTAGGGGTGGAGTGCCGTGCTCTGGAACCACTGGGAAGCCTGTGGCAGCAGTGTTCCTGGCTATCGCATCCAGGGACCCTGCCATGCGCGGAATGTACTCGGTCATGGGGGCCAGCTGTCGGGATATAGCCCCCAATGCTTCGATGAACTGGTCACTAATGTCTACAGTCCTCCTGGACAACTGTACCATCACTCTGCTGTTATGTCGCGCTCGTGGAATTGACCCGCCGCGTCCACGAGGCCTCCGCGGGGTCGGCGCCGTCCTAGGGACAAATGGGGTGCCCTGTGGAGAGGTGCTTGGGGCCCGTACCTCCAGCGTGGAGGCGGGAATGACCGGAGGACCACTCGATGCCCTTGGGGTGGAATGGCTTCTGGAGTGTGACGATGCCGGTTCTTCGAAGTCCGTGCTCCATCTGTGGAGAACAGACCCAGCGGATTGACGGGCGAGAATCGGAGCTCCTCAGCACCAGATGTAGTAGGATCGTCCGCCGACTCCTGCCCCGCGCCCCCACCTTCTGGCCTCTGTGGTCTTGCCTGGGGCCGCCTACTGGCTGAGCTGCAAAACACAAATGAGGTTATTAAAGGAGAAGGGAGTTCTAGGGTGACAAGATGAGTCCAGCGCTACACACAGCATATGCACAACAAAAGCACCACCGCTATCAAAATTATCACAGACATCACATTTCATGACCATCAACATTGTGCATTGCAGTGATTTTCATCGGGCCAGCATTATTTCTATGACACTTTAGAAATCATCTATCACATATGATTGTTCGGATATGAGTGGGTGCGGCATCTATTGACTTTACATGACACAGTGGTGTAAGCTTTACTCACGTGGCATCACTTCAGGGTCTGCAGATGCATCCGAGGGTGCTTCCGCACGAATGCGAGCACTCACTCCTCCATCTCTGTGATGTCGCTGGGGACTGGTGGCTCCCCACCCGTTCGCCTCTGCACGGACCTCATCGTCGATAACTTCTTCTGTAAAAGGTGACAGGACGACATAGCATGAGATCATTGCTAGGTACTGTCACAGACACTGATACAACACATAACTGACAGATGTCATCATAATTATTATGATTATCATTCTTTACCTAAAGACTTACAGGCTTTGACTACAACATTCCCGGTAAAAGTGCAAGACCTCACATCTGCTGATAGTCACTCATGACTGTAACAAATCAAATTATATAAATACATAAGTACATGTAAATCAATGTAATACATACTCTTGCGGATCCCACAAGGTCGTTCCATCGTTTGCGGCATTGGTTGCCCTCACGCACCTCGTTGGTCGCCGACGAGACCACCTCTGCTATCTGGGTCCATATCCTCTGGTATGCCTTTGCGGTGGGCTTCCCATGCCCTCCCTGTGTCAGATCACCCCAGTGTGACTCGACTTCCTGCAGGAAGGAGGCATTTGCCTTGTCCGAGAACCTCCTGGCTCTTTTGTGGCCTCCAATGTGCACCTCTCCCACCTCACTGCTCTCTCAGCGTCAGTCTCCATAGCATGCTGCGATGCCTCCCCTCTCTCCATTATAGGCCAAATTCGGTCAAAGATGTGGCTGGTAACAGCTACTTTTTGTTTGCCTACTTGCTGTGAAGCTCTAAAGTCTCCCTCCGTCCTCCCAAAGCAGCCACACCACACCCAGCCACGCCTTTAGTCCCTCTAAGCTCCCTCCCTCTCTGTTTCCTCTTCTGCGCATGTCATGGTGACCCTTGACCTCCAGAATCGCGGGAATCGAGCGTTGTCATGCTGTTTTTAATGACGGCCACACTTTATGGCAGAAGGTCAAAAAAATTTAACGCTACCACCCATTTTATATTGTTCGTGGTAACGGCCATTTCCAAAAGTGGAGATTAGGTGTTTTGAGAATGGGCGAGAAGGCGGTGATCTGAAAACCCTTTTTTATCGCCCACGCCGGAATATTGCCCATTATAACCACAAAAATGGAGGTTCTAGCCCCATGTTTCATGCACATTTAGAATTACACACAGTTTTGTCTGTACACAAAACTGTATATATCCATTACCTTACTAACAAATCATTGTTTCAAATTTTTTGTTAGCTTAAGGCAAAAAAAAAATATTGTGGCCCTAACATTTGATCCTTGTGCGGTGGAGACTTCAAGCAGATAGTCAAAGCACGGTTCTGCCATCAAAGGGTGGATTGGCTCATATCCTTGCAGGTAGTGGCAGACCACGTTGGATATGCAAATGACTCCATCCTCAAGATATGGAATGGGGCCAGGGTGGGCAGGGGTTCCATTCTGCCACACTTACACACGCAGAGCAAGTTCATAGACATATCCAAGCCTTTAATTATCAAAAGACCCATTTAACCAAAATAATGAGGTTATGAACTGAAAAGTGCTTGGAATTTGAAATTGTTACATCATCCTAAAGTATGAATGAAAAAAAGAGTTAAAGCGTTATCGTCCCTGAATATTAGAAGAGCATCAACATAGACATATGTACTTAAGAACACAAATTGGTTTAGTTCTGATTTCTGGCCGAAGTGTGGGATTCAAGTTGTTGTGGTCTTGTAGTCATTCCTAATGCTCCTTTCTGCTTGTTCTTGGTTTTAGGTAGCACTAGAGTAAACCTGGTGAAGATCCCCTCCACTGCCTCCAGCCCTCGTGACACGGCATTGGCGGCAGTTATATGCAGTGCTTTGGCCATGGTTCTGCTGGCTCTCCTCATCCTGTGCATCATCTACTGCAAGAAGCAATTTATGGAGAAAAAACCCAGTTGTAAGTTTGTGTTATAACAATGTTTCTGACCTCCTGAAATGGCTCAATGGTTAAATGCATCCCCTAGTGTGAGATGGAGCTGTACAGACCAAGAAAGGTTTAACTGAGCTAACTGATCTTGGCTAAGGTGAGGAAGTGTGCTAAAATTAGTAAAAGCTTCCTTGTGCCAGAGAGGGGGGGGAAAGTGCGGTTACTTTTGATCGATATCCGATGACTCCCGCTGGGCACTGTGTATGAATGGATTGAGAACTGGATTGAACTGAGTAACTTATTGTTACAGTTAAATAGAACTGTGAACACTTAGGGGCTGAAATTGCCCTCCTCATTAAGGATAGGCCTTACCGACCAGGGGCAGACAGATGGGCCAACCTATCTTAAATTGCCTCCGGGCCGGGCTCGGCAGAAACGGGTTTCCATACTACCTGTTCTGCCACCCGCGGACATGCACCGACCGGCGGCGACCCCCTTTCTGACACCCGCGGGGAATTGCCCCCTGTGGAATTACCCTGCGGGAGCGCGGCACTACCATCAGTTGGTGCCACTTGACAGTTTTCCCCTGCTGGAAGCTGTGTGTGTCTGGGCAACATGCTCGCCCTTAAAGGGGAGGACGCACTGCCGCAGACGCCATCTTATTTTAATTGTCGGCCGACTCTGAGGTCGGCCCCACAATAGCGCCCATGGGTTCCGCCGGACCGCCTGTACTCCCTCTGGGGTACCAGGCTGCTGGCCAAAACCCTCCTTGGTGGCTCAGTTTGCGCCACTAAAGTGGCTGCAGAGTTTGCAGCCGCCCTCCCCTTTAACTGAAGAGGAGGAATGTTGTGACACTGATGACTCCGAGGGGCGTCCGACCTGCTCCACGCACACTTCCGTCCCACAGCCGACGGGAACACTGCCTGCAGCTGAAATTTTTTTCCAAATCCTGAATATCGGGTCTACTCTCCGTGCCATGGATTGGTACTTTCAGTCGGGGGAAATTTCAGCCCCTTACTATTTTGGCTCTCTCATGAAGAATGGGCAGTTGTGTGAGGGACCATGGGCTTTTGGTGCCAATGTAACTGCACCCTTGATGAGTCATCACCTGCAGGAAAGGAAGGGGAAAAAATTAGAAACTGTTCATCAGCTTATAAATTGCCTTCACTTTTTGTCAAGACATGTGAAAGCTCCCAATCTATGTGCATATAAAGTATGGTTGCAAATACAGCAGAATCCATATGCACAAAGGCTATGCAAATACTTTCCAAAGGCGCAATTTGATATTGCTCCAGTTGGCCTTTTATAATTCTGGTCCTGCTATCTCAGCTGTTAATGCACCTGACTCAGAGATCTAAGTAAAAGCTGCTACCAAAAGGCGCCACCAATAACTGCGATTTACCTACCTTATGTAAGATTAGTTTGGTCAGCTATTGGCCACGTCGTGATTTTTTAGTGGCCAACGTTGTGAAGTCGGAATCCTTATAAAGCAATATTGAAACTGGAGCTGTGAAGAGACTTACTCATTTATTTTAGCCTGTACAGGCAGACCAAAAAAGGGACAGCAATAGGGGAATCAATTGGGCATCTGTTGAGCTTATTCCTGTCCACATGGTCCTCAAACTTCAATCAATGTCATTATGACTAGTATATTCATGTAGTTAAATTATCTCATAATGGTAGTGTGCCTTGAATGAGCTAAGGGAGTTATTCTCCTTTTCTTCTCGGTCTCTTGCAATTGGATTTGAAACTGCCCCATAAACAGCCACAAAGATCAAGCACAAGGATGCAGACCACCCATAGTCAGCAGTTTTATTATACCTACACAAACATGTTGTGTATTTTAAAGATTGATCTGGGAGGCAGATGACCCGTCTAACACAGTGATTGGGTCCAGGCCTGGCTGAGAAGACTTCTAAACTTAAAAAAAATGTTCTTCATGAAGAAGGAATGTTTTCAATTAGATTATATTCATACTGTCTCTATGTCTGAATAAAAATCAAAGTGAAGTGACCAACCCCATTAGATCAACCGTGTGCAGTAGTCTGATACAATATGCCATTGATGTGCAGAAAGGATTGCAAAGATCCACTCACTGCTTTTATTTAGAATAAGGATTGACTTTTAAATTAATTAAAACTTACGGGTGTAGAAAATTCTTAAAATGTTGGTTGCGGAACTGGTTGTGCCTATTTAAATGATTTTTAACTTCCTTCACAAAATAATGTTTGTGGTCTCATTTGGAGTAACTCGGGTTTGGATTGACATAACATAATATTAGTGTCAGCTGTGGCTCCGTGGGTAGCACATTCACCTCTGAGTCAAAAAGTTGCGGTTCATGTCCTTCTCCAGGGACTTGAGCACATAAATCTAGGCTGACACTCCAATGCAGTGCTGAGGGAGTGCCGCACTGTCAGAGGTGCCGTCTTTCAGATGAGACGATAAACCGAGGTCCCGCCTGCTCTCTCAGGTGGATCCCATGGCACTATTTCGAAGAAGAGCGGGCGAGTTATCCCCAGTGTCCTGGCCAATATTTATCCCTCAATCAACATAACAAAAACAGATTATCTGATCGTTATCACTTTGCTGTTTGTGGGAGCTTGCTTGTGCGCAAATTGGCTGCTGCATTTCTACATTACAACAGTGATTACACTCCAAATGTACTTCATTAACTGTAAAGTGCTTTGAGACATCCGGTGGCCATGAAAGGCACTATATAAATCCAAGTCTTTTTTTCTTAACTTGTCTCGAATGTTGTTAGTATTGTCGTTTACACAAAGTCCTTATTCTTCTCCAATGTTAATGTTTATTACAGCACCACAGTGTGTGCGTTGGAATCATACAAAACCTCACAAGTCTCACTTCCAGTGTCTGTTGGTGTTTGGGTTTTGTGGAAAAATTGATAACCACTGTATGCTACATTGTTTTTTTTAATAAAAGAAAGGCTAAAGCAGCTCTATTCATGTTTGTGGGTTTATAGCCTGCGTCACTGTTTTTCTCAAAACGCTGCTTCTGTTGGTCTGACATTAGAAAAACTGGGTATTTGAAAAAATATATAGTGGCCAGAGTCAACAATATATACCTAAAGGGAAGCTAACTCCAGGTGCATTCCTCACTCAGGCCTAAGCTAAAATTACAGCCCGGTCCCAATGATGTCATTGACCCGCATATGTAAAGAAGACCCTGTTGGCTCCAGGTGCGTATCCTTGCGTATCAGGAGAGCAGGTTAAAATTGCTCATGGAAAATTGTTCAGGAAAGAGGCGGGGCAATTTTAACTGCCAGGTTTCTGCTGAGGTTATTAAGATCTGTCATAAAACACCATTTTTTATTGCTACGCTTTTCTTTTTTCAAAGGGTCAATGAGACTACAGGATGCTCAGTTAAATGGGGCGGAACTGTCATCCTTTGACAGGCAGAGGATTAATCTGAGTCCACACAGAACCTGCACACACTGTCAACAAGGTCCAACGCAGGCTTGTGGTAGGTGTAAAGAAAGAATCCCCAGAGGACTGCTTTATTAGAGGAGACATGTCGACACTCTCATTGTAGTTGGATGATGTGGATTCTCCTAAGTACATCCCTTAAGTGTTTAAGACAGTAGACAATCACCTTTTATGTGCAACATGAGATGAGTGTATGGCATTGTAAAAATCACAATTTTTATTGTGTTTGTGTGCATTGTTAACGAGAGCATAAAACATTTCCACTTGTTGAAAGAAATAGAGTGTTGCTTTCTCCATGATTTATAAAACTTAACAAATTTAACTAATGCCACTGATTCGGTGTCCTTGACAAGATCTCTGGTGTTTGTGCAAAATGAAATGTGTATCATTTTTTGTGGTAACCTGATAAAACAATTATCTTATTTGTCATTTGAATCTGGCTGACTCAGTTATGTGTGCTTGTCCTTTTGATTGAGTTACTACAGAAATTGCCACAAAGTACAATTTTTCATCTTGAAAGTGGTGGTGGCAACTAATGCTGCCTCTTGGCCCATTTGTGGTGACTGTTAACAGAGTAGCATTCACAGCAGTTATAATAATATCGCTGCAGCCATTTCTTAGTATTTCACAGTTCTGGACAAGTATGCACAGCAGTGAGTAATCTTCAGGAGATTAAGGGTATCCTTGGAGAATTCTTCAATAGGAAGTTCCTGACTTCAACCACATTGTTGGGGAAGATGCCAACCAATAGGTTCACAACTGCCTTTTCAGGGAGGAAATATTGGGGACTGAGTCATCCAGACAGGCTCTTGTGCCTCAAAGGAAATAATTACAAAGCGGCTTTCACACAAGCCTGGGAGTAGGCCATCTGCCTGCCCCTTTTGATCATGGTACAAAAGGATAGAAGGAGAGAGAGAAAATAACAAAGAGGGAGTCAATAGGAACACAATGCTTGAATATCAATTCACCTGTACCAGTTGTTTAAAGATGATCAAATGTGGTACAGAGGTACAGTGTAGTAATTTAATTAATGGGTTGATATTTTAACTAGGTATGTGTTTTTCTTCTGAAGCTGCCTTGGAACTTCCCACACTGCCAACAGAATTATTGGTGTTAGTAATATTGAAAGTATTGGCCAGCACAGGACTAGTACTGCACCATTAATTGTTCTTAAAGCAGCTCAGTGCTGTTACTGAGACCAAACAAAGGCTTTTTTATAACAAAAGGAATTGCTGGAATATGAATCGTAGGTTTTTGCAGAATTTTGTAATTGATTTTATAAATCATAATTTTTTGAAGAAAAATATAGTTCACAGCAGTGCCAAACCAGATGTGACAACCTAGTCACCAGGAATCCTCGGATCTGAAATTGTACTCCCTTGTGGTACAGAGGGAGCAGAATATTGATATTTTGATCTCTGCGCGAGTTCTTCAACAGAGCCAGGTTCTGGACAAGCTCTGCGCAGGTGAACGAAAGTGCTTGGGCTGCTCCATGGTGCAATGCCCATGTTTAGGTGCATTTGAGGTGATGCGGGGACATGGTAGGCAACGTTAGTTCCCACCTCCACTTCCAGAATGAAACATTATGCTTTGTGGCAGACTCTCAGTAATAACTCAATCAAAAAGACAAGCACACCTAATCAAGCCAGCCACGTTCAAATGACAAAGACAATAATTGTTTTATCAGGTTACCACCAACCATAGCATGTCTTTAATTTTGGACAAACGCCAGAGATCTGGACAAGGGCACTGAATCAGTGGCATTAATTACATTTGTTGTTAGGTTTTATAAATCACAGAGAAACTAACAAATACTATATTTCTTCTATCAAGTTGGAGATGTTTTATGCTCCTGTTAATGACGCACACAAACACAATTGCCCTATTTTGCACCATTGATGCAATATCTTGCTGGTGTCCCCAAAAAATGCCGGAGCAGAGGGCAAAACCTACACAGCAACCATCAAAAACTCGTAAAGGTGTTGTCATTGCTTGCGGTTCTGACTTTGCTGATTTTGTTGCACCTGAGGAGCAGCCTTTTCTTTACATTTGTTTGGGAATGTGACTGCTTCGCCCAAAAAATCCAACAATCTTAACTGCCCGAGACAACTTGACTCACACCATAAGGGTTCCTTGAGGTATTTTTCTGGCTCATCTCTAGATGAAGAATGAGGGGGAAATGGACCAGCAGCAGCAGATGAAGGGGCCACAGATGAAGTGAAAGAAGAGATACAGGAGGCAGTTATCAAGCAGTGCCTAAAATGGGGGCAAAGTCAGCAGAGGCCTGGCTTCAGTAGTACTACCCTGGCAAGCCGTGGGCACCACATTCTAGCTGGCTGGCTCTGGGATGGCAGGAAGTTGTCCAGCTCCAATGCTGAGCTGGCTGGCAGCTTGAGTCTGCGAGTGGCAATTCTGGGGCAAGGTTTTATTGAGGGGCCCAGGGGGAGCAGTCTTGTACCTCCTGGGCCCAACAAGAAGAAAATGGAAATCTTCTTGGGCTGTTTTTGAGAGGCGCCAGTGTCCTCTTCAAGGATCGCTGGTAAGAACGCTCAATGCCTAGTTCAACCAGGCATTTGGACTGAAAATTGCATATGGAAGTGATTTGTTTACTTAAGCTGCTGCATGCCTGTTTCAAGTGGGCAGGCCATTTACAGACCGGCCTGAAAATTACATCAGGCAGACCTGGGTATCAGTGGGAAGGGTGAGGTGTGTCCCTCACCGTCGCACCTCACCGCACGGTTTTCAATTGCTGGCAACTTGTTTTTCAGATAGTTAAAAATCGCCCCTACAGTCTGCTCACAACGAGGCAAGGATTAATCCAAACCCACTTCACTTAAAGGGGTATTGCCCCTTGCAAAGAAATGGGTTGGCATCAGAGCAGAGTCGGAGTGTCAGGCTCCAGTCCCTTTACACTCAAAACATTTAGTAAAGCTTAGAGAGTGACATTGCAAAATCTAGTCTAAGGTTTCCATAGTTAGGGATGATTAGAGATGAACGTTATCTACATCCAGCTAAATGTGTCCCACATTCAATATGTGTTTTATTTGTTGACTAACTGAAGTGATTGTACTTTTTTTTTCTTAGGGCCTGTTCACCTGGTTCCATCTTGTTGTTTTGATGATACCTGCAGTCTGGAGTACAGTAGTGATACCCTCTACCCGCCATCTGGATCTGTGCTTCATAAAAGGTAATAGCAGAAATACTTCCGAAGTCATGTCCAACATAATCTGCTTGGCTGGTTATAGCAATTTCTCATCCGGTTCACCCAGCTAACTTTCAGTTCTTTTAGTGCTAACTAGCTAATTTCCTGTACTATTATGCACGGTAGGTCACAGAATAGGGTCACTCTCTTTCCTCTCTCTTTGTGTTGCTGATTGTCTCTCTTCTTCTGCTTATGTTTCCCTTTCTCTTCTCTGCTGCTTCTCTCTTCTTAACTGTTTTTCTTCTCTCTTTTTACTCTCCTTTTTCTTTTTTTCCTGGGGGGGTGGGGGTGCGGGGCAGGGGGAGTTAGGTGGTATGGTGCAGTGTTTGTGGCAGGAATAGGAGCCACCAACGGCTGCAAGCTACATTTGGAGTGGAAATTGCAAGTGAAATGCAGCCCGATGTGGCTCCCTTCTCATCCCCTCCCTCAATCACTCATGCTTCCCCTTACCCCCTCAAACCATTGTATCCTCGAGCACCTCAGCTTCTACGACCCATTCCCATTCCTTCCACCTCCTCACACTTATTACTACACCTACCATTTCCCCTTTGGAATACCAAAGCAACCCTTGTAGGCTCCCCTGATGCTCCATTGTCACTTATCTCACCCTTAACCCTACATTCACTGTCCCCCCTACTTCCAGTAACTCTGCCCAAGAATGCATGCAGAGGTAAGAGGCCCCATCACCATCAACCAGCTTCCCTCCTCCCCTTCTCCTCCAACCTTCCCTTCATATATGTTTCCCTCAAAGAGGCTTTATTTGCTTTCGAAATTCATCTTAGAATGAGGAAAGCAACTAACTGACTGTTTTTCACTCTATTTGTGTCTCTTTTTCTCTCTTTCCCTCTCTCTATCTCAGATATTAAAAGTTAGACTCTATCTCACAAATGCATTTGATTAGCATTGAGCTATCTTAGATATCTTCAAAATTCAATAAAGGTTTTTAATTGAAATAATAAATGAAGCAAACGCTCACTCTCAGATCCTCCTCTCCCTCACTTTAATGCAAAACATAAGCTACAATAGGTGTAATCATCAGAAGATGTACACACCTCTCTGACGCACGCAGACTTTCACGCACTTTAAAGAAAAGAACATTCAATGTAAATGTTAACTCCGTAAAACTTTTTAAATGTGTTTTGTTTTTCAAAATGATTTGAAGTAAAGCTACTTGGCAGAAACAGCTAGAGGTAAAGAATAATATCCCATTCGGTACATGAATCTTTTGAATTTTTTATTTTGTATTAAACCCTTTGGATGTTAGAAATTTCATTTACCGACAAAAAAGAGGTGGATGAAAAATCTTTCAGAAAGCATTTTGAGTGATTTCTGGGAGCCTGCTGATCAGATTGTGCGATCACAGTGTGATTTACTGTTATAGTATTGCACCTAATGTGTGTCACACAATATAACACATTGAAAATGCTTATCACAGCGCCATCTACAGGAGTAGCGCGTACTTCAGATACTTATAATGAGTTCTTAATGAATCGTTGACCCCACAGACTGAATTTCATATGTAATAGCCAAACATTGTAGACACCAAGGTGAGAATATTAATGCTGCAGAACAGATTACTCAGAAGGTTTGCTAAAGACTAAAATTGGTCTTCAGCAGTAGTGCACAATGGGCGATAACGAAACAAAATTAGGGCTCATGGGATTGGGGAAATATACTAACATGGATTGAGGATTCGTTAACGGACAGAAAACAGGGAGTAGGAATAAATGGGTCATTTTCGGGTTGGCAGACTGTAACTAGTGGGATACCGCAAGAATCAGTGCTTGGGACTCAGCTGTTCACAATCTATATCAATGATTTCAATCAGGGGACCAAATGTAATATATCAGAAGTTTGCTGATGATACAAAGCTAGGTGAGAATGTAAGCTGTGAGGAGGCTGCAAAGAGGCTTCAAGGGGAAATAGACAGGCTAAGTGAGTAGGTAAGAACATGGCAAATGGAATATAATGTGGAGAAATGTGAAAATATCCACTTTGGTAGGAAAAATAGAAAAGCAGAGTATTTTTTAAACAGTGAGAGATTGGGAAATGTTGGTGTTCAGAGGGACCTGGGTTCCCATTGAACACAAATCACTGAAAGCTAACATGCAGGTACAGCAAGCAATTAAGAAAGCAAATGGTACGTTGGCCTTTATTGCAAGGGGATTTGAGTATAAGAGTAAAGATGTCTTACTGCAATTATATAGGGCCCTGGTGAGACCACACCTGGAGTATTGTGTACAGTTTTGGTCTCCTTACCTAAGGAAGGATATACTTGCCGTAGAGGGAGTGCAAGGCAGTTTTACCAGACTGATTCCGAGGTTGACGGAATTGTCCATCAGGAGAGATTGAGTAGATTAGGCCTATATTCTCGAGAGCATAGAAGAATGAGAGGTGATTTCGTTGAAACATACAAAATTCTTACAAGGTTTGACAGGGTAGATGCAGGGAGGATGTTTTCCCTGGCTGGGGAGTCTAGAACATAGAAATATAGAAAATAGGTGCAGGAATAGGCCATTCGGCCCTTCGAGCCTGCACCACCATTCAATAAGATCATGGCTGATCATTCCAAAAGTACCCCTTTCCTGCTTTCTCTCCATACCCCTTGATCCGCTTAGCCGTAAAGGCCATATCTAACTCCCTCTTGAATATATCCAATTAACTGGCATCAACAACTCTCTGTGGCAGGGAATTCCACAGGTTAACAACTCTCTGAGTGAAGAAGTTTCTCCTCATCTCAGTCCTAGATGACCTATCCCTTATCCTAAGACTGTCCCCCTTGGTTCTTGGTTCTGGACTTCCCCAACATCGGGAACAATCTACCCGCATCTAAACTGTCCCGTCCCGTCAGAATCTTGTATGTTTTATGAGATCCCCTCTCATCCTTCTAAACTCCAATGTATGAAAGCCCAGTTGATCCAGTCTCTCCTCATTTGTCAGTCCAGCCATCCCGGGAATCAGTCTGGTGAACCTTCACTGCACTCCCTCAATAGCAAGAACGTCCTTCCTCAGATTAGGAGACCAAAACTGAACACAATATTCCAGGTGAGGCCTCACCAGGGCCCTGTACAACTGCAGTAAGACCTCCCTGCTCCGATACTCAAATCCCCTAGCTATGAAGGCCAACATACCATTTGCCTTCTTCACCGCCTGCTGTACCTGCATGCCAACTTTCAATGACTGATGAACCATGACATCCAGGTCTCATTGTACTTCCCCTTTTCCTAATCTGCCACCATTCAGATAATATTCTGTCTTCGCGTTTTTGCCCCCAAAGTGGATAACCTCACATTTATCCACATTATACTGCATCTGCCATGCATTTGCCCACTCACCTAACCTGTCCAAGTCACCCTGCAGCCTCTTAGCGTCCCCCTCACAGCTCACACCGCCACCCAGCTTAGTGTCATCTGCAAACTTGGAGATATTACACTCAATTCCTTCATCCAAATCATTGATGTATATTGTAAAGAGCTGGAGTCCCAGCACTGAGCCCTGCGGCACTCCACTAGTCACTGCCTGCCATTCTGAAAAGGACCCGTTTATCCCGACTCGCCGCTTCCTGTCTGCCAACCAGTTCTCTATCCACGTCAGTATATTACCCCCAATACCATGTGCTTTGATTTTGCACACCAATCTTTTGTGTGGGACCTTGTCAAAAGCCTTTTGAAAGTCCAAATACACCACATCCACTGGTTCTCCCGTGTCCACTCTACGAGTTACATCCTCAAAAAATTCCAGAATATATGTTAAGCATGATTTCCCCTTCATAAATCCATGCTGACTTGGACCGATCTTGTCACTGCTTTCCCAATGCGCTGCTATTTCATCCTTAATAATTGATTCCAGCATTTTCCCCACCACTAATGTCAGGCTAACCGGTCTATAATTACCCACTTTCTCTTTCCCTCCCTTTTTAAAAAAAGTGATGTTACATTAGCTACCCTCCAGTCCATAGGAACTGATCCCGAGTCGATAGACTGTTGTAAAATGATCACCAATGCATCCACTATTTCTAGGGCCACTTCCTTAAGTACTCTGGGATGCAGACTATCAGGCTCCGGGGATTTATCGGCCTTCAATCCCATCAATTTCCCTAACACAATTTCCTGCCTAATAAGGATATCCTTCAGTTCCCCCTTCTCACTAGACCCTCGGTCGCTTAGTACTTTCGGAAGGTTATTTGTGTCTTCCTTCGTGAAGACAGAACCAAAGTATTTGTTCAATTGGTCTACCATTTCTTTGTTCCCCATTATAAATTCACACGAATCCAACTGCAAGGGACCTACGTTTGTCTTCACTAATCATTTTCTCTTCACATATCTATAGAAGCTTTTGCAGTTAGTTTTTATGTTTCCGGCAAGCTTGTTCTCGTACTCTAGTTTCCCCCTCTTAATTAAACCCTTTGTCCTCCTCTGCTGAATTCTAAATTTTTCCCAGTCCTCAAATTTGCTGCCTTTTCTGGCCAATTTATATGCCTCTTCCTTGGATTTAACACTATCCTTAATTTCCCTTGTTAGCCACGGTTGAGCCACCTTCACCATTTTATTTTTACTCCAGACAGGGATGTTCAATTGCTGAAGTTCATCCATGTGATCTTTAAATGTTTGCCATTGCCTATCAACCGTCAACCCTTTAAGTTTCATTTGCCAGTCTATTCTAGCCAATTCACGCCTCAAACCATCGAAGTTACCTTTCCTTAAGTTCAGGACCCTAGTTTCTGAATTAACTGTGTCACTCTTCATCTTAATAAAGAATTCTACCATGTTATGGTCACTCTTTTCCAAGGGGCCTCACACAACAAGATTGCTAATTAGTCCTTTCTAATTACACATCACCCAGTCTAGGATGGCCAGCTCCCTGGTTGGTTCCTCGACATATTGGTCGAGAAAACCATCCCTAATGGTTTAACCAATAAGGGAATTAAGGGTTACGGGGAGCAGGCGGGTAAGTGGTGCTGAGTCCATGGCCAGATCAGCCATGATCTCGTTGAATGGCGGAGCTGGCTCGAGGGGCTAGATGGCCTACTCCTGTGACTAATTCTTATGTTCTTACGTAATACACTCCAGGAAATCCTCCTCCAGCGCATTGCTACCAGTTTGGTTAGCCCATTCAATATGTAGATTAAAGTCACCCATGATAACTGCTGTACCTTTATTGCATGCATCCCTAATTTCTTGTTTGATGCTGTCCCCAACCTTACCACTACTGTTTGGTGGTCTGTACACAACTCCCACTAGCGTTTTCTGCCCCTTGGTATTCCATAGCTCCACCCATATCGATTCCACATCATCCAAGCTAATGCCCTTTCTTACTATTGCATTAATTTCCTCTTTAACCATCAATGCCACTCCGCCTCCTTTTCCTTTCTGTCTATCCTTCCTAAATATTGAATACCCCTGGATGTTGAGTTCCCAGCCTTGGTCACCCTGGAGCCATGTATCCGTGATGCCAATTACATTATACCCGTTAACTGCTACCTGCGCAGTTAATTCGTCCACTTTATTACGAATACTCCTCGCATTGAGGCACAGAGTCTTCAGGCTTGTCTTTCTCACACACTTTGCCCCTTTAGAATTTTGCTGTAATGTGGCCCTTTTTGCTTTTTGCCTGAGGTTTCTCTGCCCTCCACTTTTACTTTTCTTCTTTCGATCTTTTGCTTCTGCCCCCATTTTACTTCCCTCTGTCTCCCTGCATAGGTTCCCATCCCCCTGCCATATTAGTTTAACACCTCCCCAACAGCACTAGCAAACACTCCCCCTTGGACATTGGTTCCGGTCCTGCCGAGGTGCAGACCGTCCGGTTTATATTGGTCCCACCTACCCCAGAACCGGTTCCAATATCCCAGGAATTTGAATCCCTCCCTTTTGCACCACTCCTCAAGCCACGTATTCATCTGAGCTATCCTGCGATTCCTACTCTGACTAGCATCTGGCACTGGTAGCAATCCTGAGATTACTACTTTTGCGGTCCCCTTTTTAATTTAGCTCCCAGCTCCCTAAATTCGTCTTGTAGGACCTCATCCTATTTTTTACCTATATCGTTGGTACCTATATGCACCACGACAACTGGCTGTTCACCCTCCCTTTTCAGAATGCCCTGCACCCGCTCCGATACATCGTTGACCCTTGCACCAGGGAGGCAACATACCAGCCTGGAGTCTCGGTTGCGGCCGCAGAAACGTCTTATCTGTTCCCCTTACAATTGAATCCCCTATCACTATAGCTCTCCCACTCTTTTTCCTGCCTTCCTGTGCAGCAGAGCCACCTACGGTGCCATGGACTTGGCTGCTGGTGCCCTCCCCTGGTGAGTCATCCCCCCCCAACAGTACCCAAAGCGGTGTATCTGTTTTGCAAGGGGATGACCGCAGGGGACCCCTGCACTACCTTCCTTGCACTGCTCTTCCTGTTGGTCACCCATCCCCTATCTGGCTGTGTACCCTTTACCTGCAGTAAGACCAACTCACTAAACGTGCTATTCACGTCATTCTCAGCATCGTGCATGCTCCAGAGTGAATCCACCCGCAGCTCCAGTGCCGCAATGCGGTCCTTCAGGACCTGGGGTCACAGTCTCAGAATAAGAGGTCGGCCATTTAGGACTGAAATTAGGAGAAATTTCTTCATCGGAGGGTGGTGAATCTTTGGAATTCTCTACCCCAGAGAGCTGTGGAGGCTCAGTCATTGAGTATATTCAAGTCAGAGATCAATAGATTTTTGGATATTGAGGGAATCAAGGGATATGGGGATAGTGCAGGAAAGTGGAGTTGAAGTAGAAGATCAGCCATGATCTTATTGAATGGCGGAGCAGGCTCGAATGGCCTACTCCTGCTCCTATTTCTTATGTTCTTATGAACCCGACCGATTTTCTTTTCCATTAACTTCAATAAAATTAGGCACGGTGTAAAACAGGCTGCTGGTTCCCTCGTGCCCATTTTGCACTACCATCAAAGACCAATTTCACCCACTTACGGGATCAACCATTAGGTTGAACTGGATTTGAACCCCTATCCCATAGGTGAAAGGATAGTGTACTAACCCGGCGTAGTATCCTGTAATTCTCACAATTATTTGTGACATTACGACATATATATTGGAATACTCTTATATGGTGTCATGGCACAAAGAGATAAAGCTTTGATATCCAGTACCACTGAGTCACTGATTGCTGCCACACGGTATAAAACATGTTTAGCAGCATAACTATACCAGTTAGCCTTTATTAACCACTATGTTAACTGTAATGTGCTTTCTGTCACACACAGGAACACAGACTGTAATGGAGAAATACTGCCCTCTCTCCTTGATGTCTTTACACCCTCTTTTGGTGGAGACACCTCAGAAGCCTGGCCTCTAATGCGAGACTCTGCCTGCAGTGACACTGGTTCATTCTGTGACTCTCTTCACCCATCAAACACTGAATCTTCTCTAGCGGACGTTGCTGCCTTTAGCTCAAAGTTGGAAACCCCAATAATCCCACCTTCAGATACATGCCCAAGACAAGAGGATCAACCTGATTCACTTTGTCTGCAGTCCCTTTCGGTGGAGATAGGTGGAATTAAAATAGTGCCCAAAAAGCAAGATGATGCAGAAGATCCAGGAGTTCTGTCATCCCCAAACAATGGAGAACAAGAGCAGTACCAAATGGAGAGCAATGCTGAGCAAGTTCCAAAGAAAGAAGTTGGGGTAATGCATAATAATCAACCACTCCCTTATCTAACATTTTACTAGAATCCTGATCCATGACCTGTTTACATAATACTGATGGACATCAAATCTCAGTACATTTGAAAATGAAATATTTCATAATACTGAAGGTCAAAGTAATTCATTGTATGTAGACATTTCTGAGAACTGTGGTGAGATGCTAGAAATATAAATCTTCTCACTATGCACAAATTAAGTACTTTTTCATCCTTTTTCCCACCAATTTTGTCCCTTCCTTCTGAAGGCAATGACTCCTTGCCAGGGGACAATTCCACAAGATGCCAGTCACCCTCTGGTGCATCACCTATAGCCATTCTTCATGCAGGAACCCAGATAGTGACTGTCAGCAGATTATTCTCCCTGGAGGACATGATAGCCAAATCTGTTCCTGTCTTTGCCTGATGTCACACTTCTGGCAGCCATCAATAGATGGTGACTAGGATCAGGAACTGTGGCTGAATTCCCCTTCTCTAACCCAGGGGCACTGAAGCCAACTGTAGATACCCCTACTGCTGTTCTGAATAAGATTGGGTAACTCAGCACAGACCACATGCTTAAAGTTCTGAATACAGAATCATCACTTGCTGAACCAGTATTGCTGGAACATATTGTTTGATAGCAAACCTGTCACTTGTCTGTCAGTACCTTAGTACAATTATCCTCGGTTTTGCTGCATAATTCTATGCTTCAATAAACTTTCCATTCATCTCTGTGCCTACATGTGCTTCACACATAAATATGGGATTGAGATCAGAAAGATTCATATTTGAATATTTCCAAAGACTTAACCTGTAGGTCTCCTGGGATTAAAAATGCAGTGAATAAAGTGAATGCAGCTTATAACCTCCGATACGAAAGTACAACTTAAATATGGAAATCCGTCTACAGCAATCAGAATTGCCGGAGGTGTCCCTTTTGTATACTTTTGACAGACATAAGTCATAAATTCCACCAACATTTCCCTTCTGTTGAATACTTTGAGTATTAAAATGAATGTACTTTGACAGAAAAAACGCTGATTATGTGATGATGTGTCTTCAGTAGCTGGAGAAGGCTCTTGCTGATGTGAAGTGGTAATGATGGCCTTAGGCCAGTTCAAATCTGAATTTGGGATTCAACTCTCACCAATTTTTTGTAATGTTCCTGTTTTCATTATTGTGGGAGGAAGCACAGAAGCTACACTTATCTCAACTGGTAAAGAACAGCATTGTAATTCCAGGAAACCTATAGGCTAAGCATGGAGAATTATCCAAATATGCCTCTTCCCATCCTATCTCATTCCCATGTCTATGTGAGCATGTGCAGGCACAGATGGATGGCAAGTTTATTAAAGCATAGAATTTTGCAGTGATCCAATTAGATGAAGAATGTTTCTTTAATGAAATTCTTAAATTATGAAAATAGAGAGGTTCTACAACATAACAGGAAAACAGACCTGTCAACACTGTTAGGAGTGACACTTATGATAAGTGAGAGTGACACAGATTTCATAGCCACTTAAACATATGGAGTTGTGTTTATATTTGAGTAACATACATCACGTGAGCAATTGACATATCTAATAAAGTTTGACAGGTCTGAGCTAGGTAATTTTTAACTTCGAGGAAATCTAATTACGCTAGTTTGAAACTCATGGAATTCTAGGAGAGTTGTTACAAATTCCCAGTAAAATTTGTTAAAGTGAAAATTGGGATCAGCAGCTTATAAAATGAAGAATGATGAAGATAGATGAATTTTATTCCAAAACTCTGACCCCCCCCATTTCATTTTATTATTCTTGCAAGGTTGGAAGGCTGGGGAACCTCAAGTCATTTAATTTGGAGTCAGAAATGGCTCAATCATTTGAGTATATCTTCAGGTCCTTTAAGGCACCACAGCTGCACTTAAAGAACCTGACGGTGCCTTTACCGGAACCAATCTATTCCAAACAGTTCAAATTCAAAACAACTATTCAGATATGTTCAAATTTGCACCAAAATTCATCCACAATCCGAAAGTTAGCACTCCACCTGCTATCTGGAGGATTGAAGTCTATAACCATTGCGGTGTCAATCAAACACTTATCATAGTGGCTTACTAATCGCTGTGTTTTTTAAACTGTCACACCTATATATTTTAATTATACTATTAGCACTCTGTGGATGCTTTAAAAATGCTAAATTTGCTCCTTTTTAATTGCTGGTATATAGAGGAGGATATTTTTTGTTAAAGTCCAATAATGTAGAATTAAACATACTGGTAATACTGTCGGAATAAATAACTTTTTTTTTACTGCTTTGCTTGTTGTGCTTAAAGAGTTAGTTATTCATTTTCTCCAACATGTCAGTGTGATCCTATTTTTGGTTTGATCCTTCATATTGACTGTCATTTTCTGTTTCCAGGATTGTGTCTAGTATACATCTTGCTGGTGCCAGATGAGTGTCTCTGTTTTGATCCTTCTCTGTTGACTCTCTCAAGCTAAAGATACACTCTGCTGAGGCCTGCAATTTCAGGATCCTACAGTTTCCCAGCTGAACTATGGCAAATTGTTTTCTCCATCTGTCTATGTCCCATCGCAGACAGAAACCACATCCAAGTGAATATATGCTCCATTTTAAGCAGCAGTCTATTTCTACCAGTTGTGATTTACTATTTGCTTTTTTGTGTGAAACATTTGGCACCTTGTTCAAAGCTCTTGGGAGGAATGTTTATGACTGCAAAGGTGACAATGAAGAACTCTGTCAAAACGTATTTGTGCTCAAACTGCTAAAGGATTTCTGAAGACAAATGATGAGGGATCCATGGTTCAGACAGCACCTGGTGGGATTGGCGTATATGTGAAATTGAAGCCTTAACAACTGTAGCCATAGACACTGCCTGTGGAGGATTGTGGGAAGTGGTGTTCCACCAAAAAGATTTTGATTCATTAGGTATCCAACTATAAACAAATCTTTGTTATTAAAGCTTTAGAAATGCGGTTGTACACTTTAATGTCTTTTTTTTAGAAAAATGTTACTGTACGTTGATGTGGAGAATGAATTGTCTTTAAGTATTAATAATTACAAATGAAGAAGGTAGCCATTTGCATTGTGTTCCACCTCTGCCATTGTACTACAGGTACTACAGTGTGCCTGAAGTAGGTATTTCAACAAAAAACTGTTAAAATGAATGATGTGTTTATCATTCTCTTTGCTGAGGAAAGCTAGATTGGTTTAGCTGATAGTGCACTAAATATTGGAACATGGTGGAGGTGGTGTTGATCGACTTTAGTTTCTACATGTTAGTGCATGCTATGAGTGGCCAGAAGAATTGTTTGTTCATCATACAATGTTCTACTTCTTTTCAAAAGGTTGGATAACTTTCAGTTGAATCATATCATTTGAGAGACCGTGACATTGTTTATTAATAATAAAGGTTGAACATTGGTGCTCATATACAATTTATGATAAAACGTTGGTTAACAAAGTGCATCTGAATAGAGTAGATTTCAAGATATTCTTCTTTAGCTAATGGCTACAAACGCAATAAACTAAAAAAAACACATACTACAATGCTGTCTTCCTTGTGCATCTTTAAGCTAACGATATACCCCAAATGACGAGTTTATACTGCACGGTTATCCCCGTATAAGCAGCTTGGATTTATATTTATTGCAAATGATCACTCACTGTCTTGAAGCCCTGGTTTGGTGGAACATTCTATCAACAACAGTGCTTTCAGATTATTTTTCAATAAGTATAGTAATGGGTTGCAGTTTTATGTTTCTTAATTTTGTTTTGTCACTATATTTCATACAGAAATAGATGCAACTTTTAATTTTATACAAATTAACATGTGGCATGCCTTATTAAAAGAATTGTATGACTATATAAGTGGTGCTGGTGTAAAATCATCCTGTAGATGAGAGGAGTCAAATTGAAAGTTGGTTATGGAGCGGCATTAGCAGAGGCTTTGGAACAGATACCCTGAGTACCCTCTTGTCAGGGGAGAGAAGGAAAACCTATTTTCTTTTTCAATCCCCAAGTGCTGTATGTAGCCCATGAGGCCCATAGATTGCTGCAGTAGCTGAATGTTCCCAGCTGCTGGATATGGCCTGTAACTTGACAGATTTTGTAAATATGTACACACTGCTGCTTCAAAGTACTGCAGCCTCTCTTTTGATAATTATTGGCAAAGGATCAGTGAACTGGTTTTTCTTCGCCAGAGCTAGGAAATTTGTCATCGTCAGAAAAATACACAGCTCATCTGAATCACATTTTGCCAGTTTGGGTGAGGGGAACCAGGGGACACAGTCTAAGGATAAGGGGTAAGCCATTTAGGACTGAGATGAGGAGAAACTTCTTAACCTGTGGAATTCCCTACCGCAGAGAGTTGTTGATGCCAGTTCATTGGATATATTCAAGAGGGAGTTAGATGTGGCCTTACGGCTAAAGGGATCAAGGGGTATGGAGAGAAAGCAGGAAAGGGGTACTGAGGGAATGATCAGCCATGATCTTATTGAATGGTGGTGCAGGCTTGAAGGGCCAAATGGCCTACTCCTGCACCTATTTTCTATGTTTCTATGATGGGGGGAGGAGGAAGAATCATCCACTAGTTCTAAACGCTTATGAAATAATACAACAGAATAAGCATCAAAGTACAAAATGCTGCCACTCAGTATATTGTATTTAGGATTCCACAGAAGCTGTTGTGCTGAATGAACCACCTCACCAAAAAAAAATTCAATTTTGAACTGCAATAACACTTTACGTTTTCACTGGGCGCTCCTGCATGACGGGTAGTCACTCAATGACCAGCCCACACTGCGATCTATGGACAGGAGGAGTATGTGTGCGCACTAGGTCCGTGCAGCAGAGCAGATCTCCAGTCGTCTTGGTTAACTCTTGCCACTGGATCAAGACCTAGCTCTGTCAAGCCCATGTGGTGGCTGGTGTGCAATGGCCACCCCACGTTAAAAGAATCCACGCACAGGCATCTTCTACCCTTCAATATGTAGTTCGGGACACAGAATGTCAGGTCCCTCAATGAAATACCTGTGAACTCATCCCTTTTTGGTGTGAAAGCAAGTCATCCTCAATATGAGGGACTGCCTAATACTAGTCACTCAATAATTTGCTTAAATATGCATAGTTGTCAAATTAATGAAGAAAAACGTCAGAAAAACTACCCCAAAAAAATATTGCTACTAATTTACAGTCCTGTGGGATCTTAAGTGTAAAATTGAAAGTCTAACAATGATTAGCATTTTAAATCATTTTCCATTCCCCGCTCATTGCTCAATAGTGATTAGCCTGTATTTTAATTAGTGATTACATCACTGAGTTAAAGCAAACACAACTCCCTTATCTGCTTCACTAGAAATAGCACCCCTACTCATCAGCATAGCCAAGTTATAGAAGTCTATCCCCGTAGTCTTTCTAATCAATTAAAATATTGCATCTTGGCCTCAACAATAACATTCATGACAATAGATGGGGTAATACTGGTTTGTAAGTGGTAGTCAATCAGATTGTTTGTTTGTTACCCACTCTCGCCCCTATATTCACCCCTGTCATGAAAATGCTGCCTTATTATGTGCAACTCCACAGGTGTAAGCTGCCCTCTGGTAGCTTGGCCCAGTAAGGCATTCTTCCTACCTGAACCAAGACAGTGAGACTGTAAGGGAAATCACTAGAGCCCATTCTTGTGTTCATTTGACAGCTTCCCATGCTTGCTTTTCAGCAGTGGGAACTCTAGCAGATTTTCCACTCCCTAGGCCAGGGTAAAGAAGCCAATTGCAGTGCCTCTACTGCCACCCCCGGATAAGATCTGCTAATTCACGGTGAACCAGGGATCAAATCTGGTGCTTGCCTAGTCTGTATTGCTCAATATCATACTGGGTGGTTTATTTAACAACTGAACCATCGGGAAGCAATCAGATATAATGGGTAATTTTCTGACTCGCAGGCCAACCAAGCATAAAGAGGTCATTATCTAAACAGCCTCCACATGGAGCCAATGCAGTCTAAACAAGGAAGCAACAAAACCCCTCTCCATACAAGGATGGTGGACTCCAGAATTAGAAACATTCAATATTAGTTAGGTCAGTTCCTTATCATAGTCACCAACTCCACTGGTTAATTGCCGTGTCAATTAAGGATGAATGGTGAGAAGCTAGGAACTGTGGATGAGCAGAGAGGTTTAGGGAGCTGTTGGAGTCCTCTGTGCCGTTACTGTAAGGGGAAGCATCCTCTGAGACATGTACACTAGATTTGCCTCTGCTTTGGGAACAGGACAATGGGCCTAACTGAATCAAAAAGATCTTTAAATTCCTGAGAGTCAACCGAATATCATTTACCGGTAGTTCCTTTAAGATTCTGCTCTGCATACTTTGGAATCCAGTTGACATTGACCTCTCCAGATGGTTCCCTAAGACCTGCAATCCATCATTCAGTTCCTCAACGTTGAGTTTACTGATTTACCTGGATTTCTCATAAAGTGAGGGAAGATTTGCAGACGCTGCTGCAAGGGAGTTCCTCTGATTCCAACCTCTTGTGCAGTCTCTCTCCCTCCCTGCGGCCCAATCTCCCCCACAGCCCTCCTAATAGCGCCTTATCAGCATACCTTTCCTGACACCATTATGAAGCATATTGGGATGTTTTTATATATTAAGTATAATATAAATGCAAGTTATCATTGTGAAGTGGTAGGTAAATAGTAATAGAAACAGGCCTTTATCATTAAGTTAGGTATTAGAAACATAGAAAATAGGTGCAGGAGTAGGCCATTCGACCCTTCGAGTCTGCACCACCATTCAATAAGATCATGGCTGATCATTCACCTCAGTACCCCTTTCCTGCTTTCTCTCCAGACCTCTTGATCCCTTTAGCCGTAAGGGCCATATCTAACTCCCTTTTGAATATATCCAATGAACTGGCATAAACAACTCTCTGCGGCAGGGAATTCCACAGGTTAACAACTCGCTGGGTGAAGAAGTTTCCCCTCATCTCAGTTCTAAATGGCTTACCCCTTATCCTTAGACTATGTCCCCTGGTTCTGGACTTCTCCAACATCGGGAACATTCTTCCTGCATCTAACCTGTCCAGTTCCTTCAGAATCTTATACGTTTCTATGAGATCCCCTCTCATCCTTCTAAACTCCAGTGAATACAGACCCAGTCAATCCAGTCTCTCATATGTCAGCTCTGCCATCCCAGGAATCAGTCTGGTGAACTTCGCTGCACTCCCTCAATAGCAAGAACGTCCTTCCTCAGATTAGGAGACCAAAATTGAACACAATATTCCAGGTGAGGCCTCACCAAGGCCCTGTACAACTGCAGTAAGACCTCCCTGCTCCTATACTCAAATCCACTAGCTATGAAGGCCAACATACCATTTGCCATCTTCACCGCCTGCTGAACCTGCATGCCAACTTTCAATGACTGATGTACCATGACACCAAGGTCTCGCTGCACCTCCCCTTTTCCTAAGCTGCCGCCATTCAAATAATATTCTGCCTTCCTGTTTTTGCCACCAAAGTGAATAACCTCACATTTATCCACATTATACTGCATCTGCCACGCATTTGCCCACTCACCTAATCTGTCCAAGTCACCCTGCAGCTTTTTAGTGTCCTCCTCACAGCTCACACTGCCACCCAGCTTAATGTCATCTGCAAACTTGGAGATTACCTCAAGTCATTCATGTGACACATAGCTTCAGGAAATGTGCTTTATGACAGCGAACCATTGTCATGTTTAGATTAGTGGGAAACTGCAGTAAACACCAGAATTTTCAGAAACCATACTCCAGGTCCCAGACTACCCATGAGCAAAGCCTCAGGATATCAGTATTTGTTATTAATTGTACAGTTTCTCACACTACAATTGTATTTTCACCATTTCAGTTGTGAAGTAACTGCAGTCCTTTAAACAGGCAAAACTGAACAAACCTGTGCATCTGGAATATATTTTATTCTATGTCACTCAGCTACGTTGATTCTCTTTTAGTATATTGTTATTTATTACATAAAAACATGTAGAGTGTGGAAAGAATGTGCGGAGTGGGAAAATGATTACAGATATCCTCAGGGACCTCCAGGTGTAGTCAGCTTGCCAGCGACGCCCACATCCCGTGAACGAATTTTTAAAAAGCTATGATTTGAAAATGTTTAGAAATTATATGGTAGGTGCTCTAAATTCACTACTGTTTGGGATGCATGTTTCAAATCACTGGGTGTGTGTGTCCCAATGCTACCCCCTAGGGGGCCTAAATTGGGCCATGTAGCGCCTGTTTTTTTAGGTGAAAATGGGGTCTAAGATGCACTTCCAATGGTAAGTACGCAGGAAGCCATCATGGTAAAGGGGTTTGCACGCACACACCTAACAACCACCGGCAGCATGCAGAGCAACAAGATGATGAAGCGGATCAGTGTGCAATGCTGATTTGACACCAGCGCTGCCATTTTCAAATTCCCATTCCAGCCAACTCTTCAGCTCGAACAGTTGAACACGATGTTAAACAGCATGAAGGCCCATCCAACAGCGCTTTTTAAAGGGATCATGAACTACTTACAGGTTAGTTGCTGGATTATTTCTTCTGGCTGCTGATGCAATTTTACACACTTTTGGAGCTTTCCCATTCTTGGCTAAAGTTTCAATACTCTACAGGTATTTTGCCTGGTCTTGAAGTAGCTTTGAGTCATTTGAAATCTTGTACTGAAACAAGTTGCTTCCAGACATGGGTGGCCTGGTTGGACTTCCTCTGGGAATCATTGATTGAGCATCATTAGGAGAATGAAGAGAGGCCACACTGAGCAAGACAAGCTGCTGGAAGAGGGAGGGAAAGGAGAAGGGCTCTCAGCAGGAGGCCTTGTCTGCTGTGGGTCTTCAGGGAGCAATTTTCTTACCTTAACTTCAGTGAGGACCAATGCATGAGACGTCGTCGCTTCACAAAAGAGGTTGTGACTGAAATCTGCCAACTGCCGCAGCCACAACTGCAGCTTCAAAGCAGGCCAAGGATAGCATAGCCTGTGGCTGTCAAGGTGACTGGCTCTTAACTTTTCTGTGTCTTGACTCCTTCCAGGATGCTGCTGGAGCTATAAGCAAAATCTCACAGTTTGCAGTGCACTGCTGTATAAGGGAAGTGAGGCTTTCTATACACAGTGAAACACTTTCATCTCATCCTCCCTTGCCAGAGACAAGCATGCAGAGTGAACACGAGGGTTTTCACGCATTGCAGGCTTCCCCAGATTACAGGGTGCCAATGACTGCACACACATTGCCTTACATGCATCTTATGCATTCGGCCATTTTCATGAACCGAAAGGGATTTCACTCAATGTGCAGCTGGTGACCACAGGAAGCTCAGCATGCTGATGAATACCTGTTATCCTGGCAGCAGTCATGATCCCTTCATTCTGTGGAAATCCTCTGTGCCACCTGTATTTGACCCACCTCGGCAAGTCAAAGGCTGGCTACTGAAAGTTGCTATTGAATCCGCTTCCACCATCTTTTCAGGCAGTGCATTCCAGATCATAACAACTCACTGCAAAAAAATTCTCATCTCCCCTCCGGTTCTTTTGCCAATTAGCCTAAAACTGAATCTTCTGGATATCGATCCTCCTGCCAGTGGAAACAGTTCTCCCTATGTAATCTATTAAAACCCCTCAAAATTTTGAAGTCCTCTATGTGGGACTGGACCACCAATCCAGGCCCATACAGCAGAGCCTGGTCTCCAATTGTCTTTGATCCACTTGCCATTGGACCAAGACCTTGCTCTGTCAAGTCCCTGTGGTAGCTGGTGTGCAACGGCCACCCCACGTTAAAAGAATTCACGCACAGGCATCTTCCACTCTTTAAAATGACGTTCGGGACTTGGCCCGCATTGGTCTCAGCTGTCACTTTGGAACTCGTTTTGGTGTGGAAGCAAATCATCCTCGGGTCCGGGGGACTGCCTGAGAAGAAGAAGAGTCTTTTCTGCGCTAAGGAGAACAATCTGTTTCTCCAATCTCTCCACATAACTGAAGTCCCTCATCCCAGGTACCATTCTAGTAAAGCCCTCTCCAAGACCTTGACATCCTTCCTAAAGTGTAGTGCCCAGAATTGGACACAATACTCCAACTGAGGCATAACCAGTGTTGTATAAAGTTTTAGCATAACGTCCTTGCTTTTGTACTCTACCTCCATTTATAAAGCTCAGGATTCCATATCCTTTTTTAACAGCAGTATCAAAAATTTGTGTTCATAAACCCCCAGGTCTCTCTGTTCCTGCATCCCCTTTAAAATTGGATCATTTACTTTACATTGCTTCTCATTCTTCCTTCCAAAATGCATCACCATCAATCACCAATCTCTGTGATTGAAGACTTCACAGCTGCTTGGGTATTGAGCTGGAAAAAGATTAGGAATTCCTTCACTCCAGCCTTCCCAGGCATTAATTTTGGTATCAAGGAAAAGTCAGCTTTTCAGAAAACAAATATTTCAATTATTTTAGCCTCACGAAGAAGGGAACATTAGTAATTCTTCCCCGAAGACCAATTCTCTGAGCTCAGATTGGAAGAATTGGGTATTTAAAAGCATAATTGTTTTTTTGTGTGCATGGAGTGATGGTTGACATTTGAGAGACCAAAACATTGTCAATGTGAGTGATAACACACAACAAAGCATCATGACTGTTTTCCAAAGTGAATCTGATCTGTAAACTTGTAACTACTGATTATTCCTTGTCCACCCATATATGTTAATCGCCTGCTACCCGCATTGTTAGCTCTTTTGCCACAATGCCTCCCACCTCTATGTGGAGCTAAAAGTGACATTCATTTTCTGCTTCTACCTCCTCTTCTCAATCTTTGCCTTTAATGCTTCCTGCCCCCCGCCGCCACCCCACCCCCCATCCCCGCCCCCCCGGCCCCCACACCCATTCCTGAGCTGCTTCATACTCCTCTCCTAAAGCATATACTGTAATGTATGCACCTGTGAGTATGCTCACAGATTTGTAGAGCTGTTGACAACGGGCCACTTGATTTATAGGTTCACAAAAATTGTTGTGGAACTGTTCCAGGCACTTGATTTAAAGTTTCTACTCAAATAGTCGTAGAGCTGTTGAGTTGAGAGTGGCTCAGCCAGTCACATGATGTGCACAAGACATAGAAACATACAAACATAGAAAATAGGTGCAGGAGTAGGCCATTCGGCCCTTCAACCCTGCACCACCATTCAATAAGATCATGGCTGATCATTCCCTCAGTACCCCTTTCCTGCTTTCTCTCCATACCCCTTCATCCCTTTAGCCGTAAGGGCCATGTCTAATGCCCTCTTGAATATATCCAATGAACTGGCATCAACAGCTCTCCGCGGCAGGGAATTCCACAGGTTAACAACTCTCTGTGTGAAGAAGTTTCTCCTCATCTCAGTCCTAAATGGCCTACCATTTAGACCTCCCTGCTCCGATACTCAAATCCCCTGGCTATGAAGGCCAACATACCATTTGCCTTCTTTACCGCCTGTTGCACCTGTATGCCAACTTGCAATGACTGATGAACCATGACACCCAGGTCTTGTTGCACCTCCCCTTTTCCTAATCTGCCACCATTCAGATAATATTCTGTCTTCGCGTTTTTGCCCGCAAAGTGGATAACCTCACATTTATCCACATTATACTACATCTGCCATGCATTTGCCTACTCACCTAATCTGTCTAAGTCAACGTGCAGCCTCTTAGCGTCCCCATCACAGCTCACACTGCCACCCAGTTTAGTGTCATCTGCAAACTTGGAGATATTACAATCAATTCCTTCATCCAAATCATTGATGTATATTGTAAAGAGTTGGGGTCCCAGCATTGAGCCCTGAGGCATTCCACTGGCCACTGCCTGCCATTCTGAAAAGGACCCATTTATCCTGACTCTCTGCTTCCTGTCTGCCAACCAGTTCTCTATCCACGTCAATATATTACCCCCAATATCATGTGCTTTGATTTTGCACACCAATCTTTTGTGTGGGACCTTGTCAAAAGCCTTTTGAAAGTCCAAATACACCACATCCACTGGTTCTCCCTTGTCCACTCTGCTAGTTACATCCTCAAAAAATTCCAGAAGATTCGTCAAGCATGATTTCCCTTACATAAATCCATGTTGATTTGGACCGATCCTGTCACTGCTTTCCAAATGCACTGCTATTTCATCTTTAATAATTGATTCCAACATTTTCCCCACCATTGATGTCAGGCTAACCGGTCTATAATTACCCGCTTTCTCTCTCCCTCCCTTTTTAAAAAATGGTGTTACATTAGGTGCCCTCCAGTCCATAGGAACTGATCCCGAGTCGATAGACTGTTGTAAAATGATCACCAATGCATCCACTATTTCTAGGGCCACTTACTTAAGTACTCTGGGATGCAGACTATCAGGCGCCGGTGATTTATCGGCCTTCAATCCCATCAATTTACCGAACACAATTTCCCGCCGAATAAGGATATCCTTCAGTTCTTCCTTCTCACTAGACTCTCGGTCCCCTAGTACTTTCGGAATGTTATTTGTGTCTTCCTTCGTGATGTCAGAACCAAAGTATTTGTTCAATTGGTCTGCCATTTCTCTGTTCCCCATTATAAATTCACCTGAATCCAACGGCAAGGGACCTACGTTTGTCTTCACTAATCTTTTTCTCTTCACATATCTATAGAAGCTTTTGCAGTCAGTTTTTATGTTCCCGGCAAGCTTCTTCTCATACTCTATTTCCCCCTCTTAATTAAACCCTTAGTCCTCCTCTGCTGAATTCTAAATTTCTCCCAGTCCTCCGGTTTGCTGCTTTTTCTGGCCAATTTATATGCCTCTTCCTTGGATTTAACACGATCCTTAATTTCACTTGTTAGCCACGGTTGAGCCACCTTCCCCGTTTTATTTTTACTCCAGACAGGAATGTACAATTGCTGAAGTTCATCTACGTGATCTTTAAATGTTTGCCATTGCCTATCCACCATCAACCCTTTAAGTATCATTTGCTCTACTCTAGCCAATTCACGCCTCAAACCATCGACGTTAGCTTTCCTTAAGTTCAGGACCCTAGTTTCTATGTCACTCTCCATCCTAATAAAGAAATCTCCCATGTTATGGTCACTCTTCCCCAAGGGGTCTCGCACAACAAGATTGCTAATTAGTCCTTTCTCATTACACATCACCCAGTCTAGGATGGCCAGCTCCCTGGTAGGTTCCTCGACATATTGGTCCAGAAAACCATCCCGAATACACTCCAGGAAATCCTCCTCCACCGCATTGCTACCAGTTTGGCTAGCCCAATCAATATGTCGATTAAAGTCACCCATGATAATTGCTGTACCTTTATTGCATGCATCCCTTATTTCTTGTTTGATGCTGTCCCCAACCTTATTACCACTGTTTGGTGGTCTGTACACAACTCTCACTAGCGTTTTCTGCCCCTTGGTATTCCGCAGCTCCACCCATACCGATTCCACATCATCCAAGTTAATGTCCTTTCTTACTATTGCATTAATTTCCTCTTTAACCAGCAATGCCACCCCGCCTCCTTTTCCTTTCTATCTATCCTTCCTAAATGTTGAATACCCCTGGATGTTGCGAGGAGGATGCTATGAGGCTGCAGAGTGACTTGGATTGGTTAGGTGAGTGGGCAAATGCATGGCAGATGAAGTATAATGTGGATAAATGTGAGGTTATCCACTTTGGTGGTAAAAACAGAGAGACAGACTATTATCTGAATGGTGACAGATTAGGAAAAGGGGAGGTGCAACGAGACCTGGGTGTCATGGTACATCAGTCATTGAAGGTTGGCACGCAGGTACAGCAGGCGGTTAAGAAAGCAAATGGCATGTTGACCTTCATAGCGAGGGGATTTGAGTACAGGGGCAGGGAGGTGTTACTACAGTTGTACAGGGCCTTGGTGAGGCCACACCTGGAGTATTGTGTATAGTTTTGGTCTCCTAACTTGAGGAAGGACATCATTGCTATTGAGGAAGTGCAGCGAAGGATCACCAGACTGATTCCCAGGATGGCGGGACTGACATATCAAGAAAGACTGGATCAACTGGACTTGTATTCATTGGAGTTCAGAAGAATGAGAGGGAATCTCATAGAAACGTTTAAAATTCTGACGGGTTTCGACAGGTTAGATGCAGGAAGAATGTTCCCAATGTTGGGGAAGTCCAGAACCAGGAGTCACAGTCTAAGGATAAGGGGTAAGTCATTTAGGACCGAGATGAGGAGAAACTTCTTCACACGGAGAGTGGCGAACCTGTGGAATTCTCTACCACAGGAAGTTGTTGAGGCCAATTCACTAAATATATTCAAAAAGGAGTTAGATGTTGTCCTTACTACTAGGGGGATCAAGGGGTATGGTGAAAAAGCAGGAATGGGGTACTGAAGTTGCATGTTCAGCCGTGAACTTATTGAATGGCGGTGCAGGCTCGAAGGGCTGAATGGCCTACTCCTGCACCTATTTTCTATGTTTCTATGTTTCTTTGTTAAGTTCCCAACCTTGGTCACCCTGGAGCCATGTCTCCGTGATGCCAATTACATCATACCTGTTAACTGCTATCTGTGCAGTCAATTCATCCACCTTATTCCGAATACTCCTCGCATTGAGGCACAGAGCCTTCAGGCTTGTCTTTCTAGCACACTTTGCCCCTTTAGAATTTTGCTGTAATGTGGCCCATTTTGCTTTTTGCCTTAGGTTTCTGTGCCCTCCACTTTTACTTTTCTTCTTTCTATCTTTTGCTTCTGTCTCCATTCTACTTCCCTCTATCTCCCTGCATAGGTTCCCATCCCCCTGCTGTATTAGTTTAACTCCTCCCCAACAGCACTAGCAAACACTCCCCCCTAGGACATTGGTTCCAGTCCTGCCCAGGGGCAGACCGTCCGGTTTGTATTGGTCCCACCTCCCCCAGAACCAGTTCCAATGTCCCAGGAATTTGAATCCCTCTCTGCTGCACCACTCCTCAAGCCACGTATTCATCTGAGCTATCCTGCGATTCCTACTCTGACTAGCACATGGCACTGCTAGCAATCCTGAGATTACTGCTTTTGAGGTCCTACTTTTTAATTTAACTCCTAGCTCCCTAAATTCATCTTGTAGGACCTCATCCCATTTTTTACTGTTATCGTTGGTACCTATATGCACCACGACAACTGGCTGTTCATCTCCCTTTTCTGAATGTCCTCACCCGCTCCGAGACATCCTCGACCCTTGCACCAGGGAGGCAACATACCATCCTGGAGTCTCGGTTGTGACCGCAGAAACGTCTATCTATTCCCCTTACAATTGAATCCCCTATCACTATAGCTCTCCCACTCTTTTTCCTGCCCTCCTGTGCAGCAGAGCCACCCATGGTGTCATGAACTTGGCTGCTGCTGCCCTCCCCTGGTGAGTCATCCCCGTCAACAGTACCCAAAGCGGTGTATCTGTTTTGCAGGGGGATGACCGCAGGGAACCCCCGCACTACCTTCTTTGCACTGCTCTTCCTGTTGGTCTCCCATCCCCCATCTGGCTGTGTACCCTTTTCCTGCGGTAAGACCAACTTGCTAAACGTGCTATTCACGTCATTCTCAGCACCGTGCATGCTCCAGAGTGAATCTACCCGCAGCTCCAGTGACGCAATGCTGTCCGTCAGGAACTGCAGCCGGATACACTTCCCGCACACGTAGTCGTCAGGGACACCAGAAGAGTCCCTGACTTCCCACATAGTACAGGAGGAGCATAACATGTGTCCGAGCTGTCTTGCCATGACTTAACCCTTAGATAAAATTAAATTGGCAACAACAATGCTAAAGGTTACTTACTGATACAGAAAAGAAAAAGAAAAACTACTCACCAATCACCAGCCAATCACTTACTCCCTTGGCTGTGGCGTCACCATTCAATTTCTTTCTACTTTTTTGCCTTCGCTCCCTGCTGCAGCTGCACCGGCTGGGCTTTGTAGGCCTCAGCGATCTCCCGCTCCGCCTCCCGACACGATGCTGCCGCTCCCCGGATTGACGGGCCTTTTGTAGGCCTCAGCGATCTCCCGCTCCGTCTCCCGACATGATGCTGCTGCTCCCCGGACTGACTGGCCTTTTGTAGGCCTCAGCGATCTCCCGTTCAATAAAACCCCAGCCAGTTGGGTTCAGGGGATCCACAAAACAGGCAGGTGGCTGTGAGGCTGATGATGAACTGGTAATGTGTAGTGTGATTGTTAAATCTTTGCTAATAAACCAACTCGTTCTTAGTAGCAATTTGTTGCTATGAATTCTTAAGCAAAGCACCCATGAAGCAAATATATGCTATGTTCCTCAGAGGTTACCTTTTTCAACCTGCTTCCCAAACAACTCTCCAATTCCCCCAACCGTCCACTACCTCCCAGAAATTTTCCATATTGCTCTGATAAAATGCTTTTTCATGAACAAGAATTGTGGATGACACAGTAGACATTTCGGGGCAGACTGAAATCTGGCTTGATGATGGGTGGGGAAGGATGGACTAGAAACAATAGAATGCTGGTAAAATATGTTTTTCTCGGTTTTGATTGCAGACTCCCAATTCCCTCATCTGCTATGGAATTTCTCAGTCGATACTTGTCAGGATGAGAAAAGTATTGTTGCTGCACTTTGAAAAGGGTGAATACTCCTTAGTGGCATTGTAAACTAATAAAATATCCATTTGTCTGAAGCTTACTACAGGACTTCGGCCGCCGAAGCATGTTTGAAGACCAGGCCCTCAAATCTGCCACCAAGCTCATGGTCTACAGGGCTGTAGTAATACCCGCCCTCCTGTATGGCTCAGAGACATGGACCATGTGCAGCAGACACCTCAAGTCGCTGGAGAAATATCACCAACGATGTCTCCGCAAGATCCTACAAATCCCCTGGGAGGACAGACGCACCAACATCAGCGTCCTCGTCCAGGCCAACATCCCCAGCATTGAAGCTCCGCTGGGCAGGCCACACAGTTCGCATGCCAGACACGAGACTCCCAAAGCAAGCGCTCTACTCAGAGTTCCTTCATGGCAAACGAGCCAAAGGTGGGCAGCGGAAACGTTACAAGGACACCCTCAAAGCCTCCCTGATAAAGTGCGATATCCCCACTGACACCTGGGAGTCCCTAGCCAAAGACCACCCTAAGTGGAGAAAGTGCATCCGAGAGGGCGGCGAGCACCTCAAGTCTCAACGCCGAGAGCATGCAGAAATCAAACGCAGCCAGCGGAAAGAGCGTGCGGCAAACCAGTCCCACCCACCCCTTCCCTCAACAACTATCTGCCCCACCTGTGACAGAATCTGTGGCTCTCGTATTGGACTGTTCAGCCACCAAAGAACTCACTTCAGGAGCGGAAGCAAGTCTTCCTCGATTCCGAGGGACTGCCTATGATGATGATGACAACAGGACCCATTCACAAGTGCCATAAACTAGCTGGACAGAGGAGGCCAGAACGTACAAGAATGTATCCACTGTTATGCCTTTGGGATTTCTTTACTCATTTTTTTACATTAGGTATTTCTTTGGTTTCCATAACTCAGATTACTCTTATTGGCGAGCGCTAGCTCTCTGTGTCCCAGAATGTGTTTTTACTTGCCCAAATACCTGGGTAAATTCGTATTATGTACAGGGATCAACCAGAGAACTATTTAGCTATTGATTTTATCATGTGATTTCACTTGATCCACCTTGTCTTCAGAAGGCAGCAGAATAACACAATGGACGTTGGATCTTACTGCCAAACAAATTTATTAAACAGTAAATAAAGACAACGAAGAGTCGTAATAGAACAACATATATTTTTACAATAGGTGTTAAACTTACTTAGCTCCTCAGGTTGTGGAAAATAGTAACGACCTCACAAATGCGCTACACCATCTATATATCAATATATATTTTTTAATTGTTATCGCCCCAGTTGGGACACTTACTTCTGACAAGTTGAAAGTTTAGCGACAGGCGCTAATCAATCTCACTGCCCGCTAAATTCAGTCTCAGCGCTCAAAGAATGCAGGGGAGCACTAAATCAGGCACTAATGGCGCAGATGAGCGGTGTTAGGCTCCAAGCGATAACGAATATGATGTGTTGTGTAATCGGGAGTGAGCATTGGCAAAGGCGCCTTCCAGCCATTAAAGGGGAGGGTCACTGGAGTCTGCACACCAACCCCCAATGATTCAGGGAGTGGAGAACGGCGATATGTTGTGAGATGAAATGTAAAGTCCTTTGACGGCCCGGAGCACTCCAGGGACTAAGCTGCCTTTATTTGGTTGCAGATACATCCTGCGCTCTCTGCCACTCATAACTGACCTTTGGAACAGAAGTTCCTCGACAACTGACAGCAGTCAGCCGGCTGGTTCACAACGCTGCACGTTCACTGACATCACAATCTGCATGACGAAAAGTGCCGAGGTGCTAATTATTATTGGCGGTGCTACAGGGCCGCCGAATTTGCCGCGCACCACAGGATTCGTTCCATCACAGCACTACTGCCTGTGCGCTCTATTTGTGCCCCCGCCAGCCGCTAACTGGGTGCACTAACATGCCGAATATCTCCTCCCTTGTGTCTGTGTGTACTTTCTGTTGACATAATTTTTGGTCATATTTTTACGTCAATATTCAACATCGAAACTACCTATGTAAACATCTAGACCTAGAAATTCAGCCATGCAACACTAAACGGTTTCCCAACCTCCCAATATGGCAGGCAGGAATTGCATGCTCATTAAGAGCCAGAAGTGTGCCATCCATCATATTGGTGCAGGTAGATGCATTGGCATCAGGAGTCCATATCTGGATTATCCAAATAGCAGAATATCTTATTTAAGTTAGGGTTCTGCGCTTCTTGCAGGCCCCATTTCCGATATTGCTATGCTACACTGGAAATTTCATTTTCTTTATACAGAACATGATTTTGCTGGTGTTGTACTGCTGTTGGCTGTCTCAGAGATAGTTGGCTGCCTTTGGGGCTGGAGGATGACAGGGAGCAGCAATGAAGACAGCACAAAGCAGGAGCTGCTGCAATAAGAGGGAGGAGGAGGAAGGCATTGTGTAGGAGACCATATGCACAGCGGGTATTCCGGGAACACTTCTCTGACATTAACTTTACTCAGGAGCAATGTCTCAGGCATCTTTACTTCCCCAAGGAGGCTCTCACTGAGATGTGTCACCTGTGGCAACCACAACTCAAGCCACGCACCAGCACTGCCTGTGGCTGCCATGGTCAATGTGGCCATTAACCTTTATGCTACGTCTCCATTCAGGCTGCAGCTGGTGACATCAGAGACATCTCACAGTTTGCAGTACATCACTGTAATCAGGGAGATCACTGAGGCTCTACACCAGGAGAAACACGTACATCTCCTTCCCTATTGACAGAGCAAAGCAGGGTGAGAGAGCACACGACTTCGCCCACATGGCAGGCTTTCCCAGGGTGCAAGGTGCCATAGACTGCATACACTTTGCCTTACATGCTCCCTATCACCAGCCTGCCATCTTTACCAATCGTAAGGGATTCCATTCCCTCAACGTACAGCTGGTTTGCTGTATTGAGAGGGCATTTTAATTCTTTCATACAGCATATTCCCCAATTAGTTACTGATGGAGCCCATGTAGTTATCTGGATCCCTAGGCACAGTAATATGCCGCTCACCCCAGTCTGTTGGTGGAGGCTTAGTTGCAGGTGCCCATGGAGTTACCATGTGCCCAATGGTGCACTGCAATTCTGAAAGGTGGTGGTGTACAATTTTTTTCTTTTTTTTTATTTGTTCATGGGAAGTGGGCATTGCTGGCAAGGCCAGCATTTATTGCCCATCCCTAATTGCCCTTGAGAAGATGGTGGTGAGCCGCCTTCTTGAACCATTGCAGTCTGTGTGGTGAAGGTACTCCTACAGTGCTGTTAGGGAGGGAGTTCCAGGATTTTGACCCAGCGACAATGAAGGAACAGCGATACATTTCCAAGTCAGGATGATGTGTGACTTGGAGGGAAACTTGGAGGTGGTGGTGTTCCCATGCGCCTGCTGTCCTTGCCCTTCTAGGTGGTAGAGGTTGCAGGTTTGGGAGTTGCTGCCAAAGAAGCCTTGGTGAGTTGCCGCAGTGCATCTTGTAGATGGTACACACTGCAGCCATGGTGCGTCGGTGGTGGAGGGAGTGAATGCTTAAGGTGGTGGATGGGGTGCCAGTCAAGCGGGCTGCTTTGTCCTGAATGGTGTTGAGCTTCTTGAGTAATATTGAAGCTGCACTCATCCAGGCAAGTGGAGAGTATTCTATCACACTCCTGACTTGTGCCTTGTAGTTGGTAGAAAGGCATAGGGGAGTCAGGAGGTGAGACACCAGCCGCTGACCTGCTCTTGTTGCCACAATATTTATGTGGCTGGTCCAGTTAAGTTTCTGGTCAATGGTGACCCTCAGGATGGTAATGCCGTTGAATGTCAAGGGGAAAGTGGTTAGACACTCGCTTGTTGGGGATAATCATTGCCTGGCACTTGTGTGGCGCGAATGTCACTTGCCACTTATCAGCCCAAGTCTGAATGTTGTCCAGGTCTTGCTGCATGTAGACATGGACTGCTCCATTATCTGAGGAGTTGCGAATGGTACTGAACACTGTGCAGTCATCAGCGAACATCCCCACTTCTGATCTTATGATGGAGGGAAAATCATTGATGAAATAGCTGAAGATGATTGGGCCTAGGATACTGCCTTGAGGAACTCCTGCAGCAATGTCCTGGGACAGTGATAACTGACCTCCAACCACCACAACCATCTTCCTTTGTGTTAGGTATCACTCCAGCCAGTGGAGAGTTTTCCCCCTGATTCCCATTGACTTTAGTTTTACTGGGGCTCCTTGATGCCACACTCGGTCAAATGTTGCCTTGGTCAAGGGCAGCCGCTCTCACCTCACCTCTGGAATTCAGCTCTTTTGTCCATGTTTGGACCAAGGATGTAATGAGGTCAGGAGCCAAGTGGTCCTGGCGGAACCCAAACCGGGCATCATTGAGCAGGTTATTGGTGAGTCATCATAGGCAGTCCCTCGGAATCGAGGAAGACTTGCTTCCACTCCCAAAGTGAGTTCTTTGATGGCTGAACAATCTGATACGAGAGCCACAGACCCTGTCACAGGTGAGACAGACATTCATCGAGGGAACGGGTCAGTGGGGCTGGTTTGCCGCGCGCTCCTTCCGCTGCCTGCGCTTGGCCTCTTCAAGTTATTTGCGTTGAGACTCGAAGAGCTCAACGCCCTCCCGGATGCGCTTTCTCCACCTCGGGCAGTTTTCGGCCAGGGTCTCCCAGGTGTCAGTGGTGATGTCGCACTTTACCAGGGAGGCTTTGAGGGTGTCCTTATAACGTTTCCACTGTCCTCCTTTGTCTCGTTTACCACGAAGGAGCTCCGCATAAAGCATTTGCTTCGGGAATCTCGTATCTGGCATGAGAACTATGTGGCCTGCCCAGCAAAGCTGATCGAGGGTGGTCAGTGCTTCAATACTGGGGATGTTAGCCTGGTCGAGGACACTGATGTTGGTGTGCCTATCAGGATTTTGCGGAGACATCATTGGTGATATATCTCCAGTGACTTGAGGTGCCTTCTATACATCGCCCATGCCTTGGATCCATACAGGAGGGCGGGTATTATTATAGCTCTGTTGACCATGAGCTTGGTGGTAGATTTGAGGGCCTGGTCTTCAAACACTCTTTTCCTCATCTCTCTCATCTGGAGGGAGGAGAACATGCCGGGAGATCTCAGAGATGCAGTGATCGTGACCATTTTTAAAAAAGGGGACAAGTCCGACTGCGGCAACTACAGGGGAATCTCCCTGCTATCAGCCACTGGGAAAGTTGTCATTAGAGTTCTCCTCAATCGACTTCTCCCTGTGGCCGAGGGGCTCCTCCTGAATCACAATGCGGATTTCGTCCCCTATGGGGCACAACAGACATGATCTTTGCCGCGTGACAGCTGCAGAAAAAATGCAGGGCCTTATACATGGCATTTTTCGATCTTACAAAAGCCTTGATACTATCAACTGTAAGGGTCTATTGAGCATCCTCTTCCATTTCGGATGCCCCCAAAAGTTTGTCAACATCCTTCGCCTGCTTCACGACGACATGCAGGCCGTGATCCTTACCAATGAATCCATTACAGACCCCAATTCTGGTGAGTAAGTCCCGCTTGATAGCACTGTTGATGAAACCTTCCATCACTTTGCTGATGATTGAGAGTAGACTGATGGGGCAGTAATTGGCCGGATTGGATTTGTTCTGCTTTTTGTGGACAGGGCATACTTGGGCAGTTTTCCACATTGTTGGATAGATGCCAGTGTTGTAGCTGTACCGTAACAGCTTGGCTAGAGGCACGGCTAGTTCTGGAGCACATGTCTTCAGCACTACAGCCGGGATGTTGTCAGGGCCCATAGCCTTTGCTGTATCCAGTGCACTCAGCCCTTTCTTGATATCACGTGGAGTGAATCGAATTGGCCGAAGACTGGCTTCTGTGATGGTGGGGACCTCAGGAGGCTGATATGGATCATCCACTCGGATGAAGATGGTTGTAAACGCTTCAGCCTTGTCTTTGCACTCATGTGTTGGGCTCCGCCATCTTTGAGGATGGGGATATTCATGGAGCCGCCTCCTCCCGTTAGTTGTTTAATGGTCCACCACCATTCACGACTGGATGTGGCAGGACTTCAGAGCTTTAATCTCTTAGCCTTGTCTATCGCAGCTGCTTCCATTGTTTAGCATGCATGTAGTCCTGTGTTGCAGCTTTCCCAGGTTAGCACTTCATTTTTAGGTGCGCCTGATGCTGCTCCTAGCATGCTCTTCTACCCGCTTCATTGAACCACAGTTGGTCCTCTGACTTGATGGTAATGGTAGAGCGAGGGATATCCTTGGGCCATGAGGTTGCAAATTATGGTGGGATACAATTCTGCTGCTGCTGATAGCCCACAGTGTCTGACGGGTGCCCAGTTTTGAGCTGCTACATTTGTTCTGAATCTTTCCCATTTAGCATGGTGATAGTGCCACACAACATGATGGATGGTGTCCTCAGTGTGGTCACTGCTACCAATGCTGTCATGGACAGATGCATCTGCAACAGGTAGATTGGTGAGGACGAGGTCAAATAGGTTTTTCCCTCATGTGGCTTCTCTCACCACCTGCCGCAGGCCCAGTCTGGCAGCTATGTTCTTCAGGACTCAGCCAGCTTGGTCAGTAGTGGTGCTACCAAGCCACTCTTGGTGATGGACATTGAAGCCCCCCACCCAGAGTAAATTCTGTGCCCTTGCTACTCTTGGTGCTTCTTCCAAGTGGTGTTCAACATAGAGGAGTACTGATTCATCAGCTGAGGGAGGGCGGCAGGTGGAAATCAGCAGGAAGTTTCCTTGCCCATGCTTGACTTGAAGCCATAAGACTTCATGGGGTCCGGAATCAATGTTGAGGACTCCCCAGGGCCACTCCCATCCGACTGTATACCACTGTGCCACCACCTCTGGTGGGTCTGTCCTGCCGGTGGGATAGGACATATCCAGTGATGGAGAAGGGGGAAGCTAGGACATTGGCTGAAAGGTATGATTCTGTGAATATGATTATGTCAGGCTGTTGTTTGACTAGTCTGTGGGACAGCTCTCCAAATTTTGGCTCGAGTCCCCAGATGTTGGTGAGAAGGACTTTGCAGGATCGACTGGGCTAGGTGTGCCGTTGTCGTGTCTGTAGCTGGTGCCGAGGTCGATGCTGCGTGGGCCATCAGTTTTTATTCTTATTACTGCACAGATGAAGCTCGTGGAGTCTTCCATTGTCTCTGTCAGACCCTGCAAGGTGTTGGGCACATGATCAAATAACTCCAGAAGGCAATTATGCCCAAGAAGAAGGCAATCTTCTTTTAATCGCTGTAAGGTCCAAGTTCATTAGCTCTGCAACTGAGGAATGATGCAAGCTGGCTCTCAAAGTAGCTGGTTCCTGCTTCTTCACTGGCACAACCACATGCTCCTCCTCACATGCACTCTGTGATTCACCCAATGCCACCTCCTCAAACAACTGGGGTGGATATCTCTGTGCTGATGTCTGCACCGGGTGGAGTGCAGGACACTGGTTGCTGTAAGATGCTGCCTTCTTCTATGCCCTTGGGAGCTATGGTGGTTTCTTGGGGAAAGACATTAGAAACGAAAGATGAACACATGGTTTCATGACAAATAATACTTACTTGGCAATATCATGTGTGTCAAGCATGATTGCGCTCTGTGGCACTGTTAGCAGTTCTGATGACTGACATCTTCCCGCAGGCATCCTGGATTCCTCTCCTTTGGGGAAGAGTGCCCTGATGTGCCAATTAAGACAATCTTTTTTCATGCACTCTTCCAGCAGTAGTTCCAGTTCTGAATCTGAAAACCAAGTTGTTGTTCCTTGACACGCCCTCACTGTTCTGATTACAGCCACGACCTCCATCACAAAAGTTCCACCCCACATCTGGCCCCTGCTAAACCTGACCTGGGAGTGCTTGATGCTGACACTGGATGCCAAAAGTTAGAAATTGTAGTATTCCTCTGTGATGTCTTTCACCTTGAAAAAATAAGAAAAAAGTTGCATTTTGTGTTCACTCAAAATAAGAAATCATGTCATTCAGGAATGGCAGATTTAAATTTTTTTTTTAAACCAGTGATTAATAATATATAGACTACGTAAATTAGACTCACATAATGGAAGTTACCATCAGTTAAGTTATTATATGAATGCTTAATATGCTTGTATCAAATTCCTTCCTGCTATTTTAATAGACGTATTAATTCATTTACAACAGTTCTAATGCCACCTTGAAGCCATTGTCTTCAGTCACTGCTGCAAATTCCATTCCCTAGCCACCGATTCCATCCCTCTCTCTGGCAAGTGTCTGAGACTGAACCAGACTGTTCACAACCTTGGTGTCTTATCTGGCCCAAGATAAGCTTCCAACCATATATCCGCTCCATCATTAAGACCGCCTATTTCTACCTCCGTAACATTGCCCGACTCCGGTCTTGCCTCAGCTGATCGGCTGCTGAAATCCTCATCCATGCCTTTGTTACCTCTAGACTTGACTATTCCAATGCACTCTTGGCCAGCCTCCCACATTCTACACTCTGTAAACTTGAGATCATCTAAAACTCGGCAGCCCATGTCCTAACTCGCACCAAGTCCCATTCACCCATCACCCCTGTGCTCATTGACTTACATTGGCTCCCAGTTAAGCAACCCCTCAATTTCAAAATTCTCATCTATGTTTTCAAATCCTTCCATGGCCTCACCCCTCCCTATCGCTGTAATCTCCTCCAGCCCTACAACTGTCTGACATATCTGCGCTCCTCCAATTCTGACCTCTTGAACATCCCCGATATTAACTGCTCTACCATTGGCAGGTTACCTAGTGGACTACTGCTCCATCTTGTGGGCTACTGTGGTAATGCAGCCATTGCTATGTATACAATAAAAGCATCAAGTGACAGGTCACCTGACAAGTTCCTGTATTAAGAGCCATCTTGTAAAGTCTGTGTGTTGTGATGTCATAGAGAATATACCACATTTGGCGATTGAATTCCTGGTTACCCTGGCTGATATTTTTGTTGGTGGATGATTCCAGCCAAACAACAGAGAGACTAGAGAGGTCCTTTGTGTTGCAGAACAGCTAAAAATCCAAGGTAAATTACAAGCACACTTGGCTGAATTGACAGAGTCCAGATGGCCGCGCCTATAGGAATAATAGGGCGCTTGGGTGAATTCCAAAGAGACTTTCGGAGCATATGTGGAGCGGCTAGAAATGTTTTTCACCACAAATAATATCATTGAAGTTCCTGATGATGAAAACCATAACTGGGTGTTTTAGAAAGAAAACAGGATATCTTCCTGACTGAAGCAGGCCCCGAGGTGTATGAAACCCTGAAAAATTTGCTTGTTCCCATCAAGCCAAAGGAAACATCACTTACGGAGATTCTAAGCAAGTTAGAACAGCACTACAGTCCTGAGCCCCTGGAATTTGCTGAAAGTTATCGTTTTGGAATACGAGATCAATTACCTGAAGTGGAAATCAGTGAGTACATTGTAGCATTAAAAAAGCTATCTATTCACTGTCATTTTGGAAACATTCAGGACCGAGTATAAGCGTGACCACTTTGTTTGTGGGATGAAAAATTAAGCAAGCCGGAGGACATTGTTGACAACCCCTAACTTGACTTTTGGTTTTGCTTGTCAGACAACTATGTCAATGGATATGGCCAACCAATATTCCTGAGAATTTCATGCCATTTCTAGTCATCAGACAACCGAGGTGAATCGCCTGCAGGTTAAAAGAAAAAGGCAGTTGGACCCCAAGGCCTCAGCAACTGGCCACGGTAACAGAGCATTGAAGTCATGCTATTAGTGCCTGGGACAACACATTGCTCATATATGAAGGTAGAGAGTTTCTTCTGCAAGAAAATTGGGCATCTTGCGAAGGCATGCCGACTGAAGAGTAAACCAACTTTTAAGGATATAAGTAGAAATCCCCAGAGACTACATTGCATGGAAGAAAAGCAACAAGACGAAGAGATATATATCATCAGGAGCACGAGGGTATCTAACAGCGATTCGAACAGTATCATCTAAGTAGATGTTGCAGGAACCAAGATATTCATGAAAATTGACACCGGTGAATCCGCGAGCGTAGTACCAGAATCGCTATTTCTTGACAAATTGCGAGATTTCCCATTGGAGGAATCAAAGGTAGAGCTGCGAGGCTACTCAGGAGAGAAAAATTCCTGTGGTAGCTCGTATCACCATACCAGTGAAATACAAGGATCAATTTCAGAGCTTGCCTCCATTAGTAGTGGCAGGAGACAAGCCTGCCTTACTAGGTAGAAATTTGTTGGGATCACTGAAGCTGGATTGGAATGAGATTTTTCGTGTTGAAACGAGATTTGCATTGAAAGATGATGTCTCTATCAAGAAGTATCCGAAGGTGTTCTGCGAAACAGGCAGTCCGATCCAAGGCTTCAGAGTGAGTCTCAGAGTACAGAAGGACGCTAGACCAGTTTACTGCAAGCCACGTCGCATACCATACACACTCAAGAAGAGAGTTGAGCAAGAACTCAAAAGACTAGAGACTGAGAACATTATCTCTAAGATAGATCTATGTAATTGGGCTAAAACCATTGTTGTTGTACCTAAGTCTGATGGTAAGGTAAGGTTGAGTGGTGACTATGAAGTACCCATAAACCAGGTTCTAGAGGGCAATCTCCCCAATACATTGCCAAATGTAGAAGATTTATTCACAACACTGACAGATGGTCAGATCTTCTGAAAGTTGGATCTTATGAATGCCTACTTACAGCTTGAACTAGATGAGGAGTCCAAGTCATCCTTGACCATAAATACTCATCTAGACGTAATTTAATGGGCTACCATTTGGAGTGTCTTCCACCCCTGCCATATTCCAAGGGGTGATGAACCAGATTTTACAAGGCATTGAAGGGTTAGTATGTTATTTAGATGGCATACTCATTTCAGCACCAAACAGGCAAATCCATAATAACATATTGAATGAAGTGCTCAAATGGCGAGAGAAGCACAGAGTACGAGTAACTGCACACAAGTGTGAGTTGTTTCAAAGCTCAGTGGAGTATTTAGGGCACAGAATAGACAAAAATGGTTTACATCCAAACAAGGGAAAGCTGGATGCAATCAGAAATGCAACCACTCCCAAGAATGTCACTGGATTTTGATCATTTTTGGGTCTTTTGAACTATTATGGGAAGTTCCTAGCAAATTTGGCTACAGTGTTAAATCCACTGAATGAGCTGTTGAAAAAACAGGTCCGTTGGAAGTGGTCAGAAGAATGCGATGCAGCATTCAAGGAGTGTAAAAGCAAATTGGTGGAGAGCACCATGTTAGTTCACTATGACGTTTCTAAGGAGATAAGGTTAGCATATGACGCCTCGCCATATGGAGTTGGGGTAGTGATCTGTCATGTACTATGTAGTGGGGAGGAGAGACCAATTGCTTTTGCTTCACACACTCTGTGCCAGTGAGCATAATTATGCGCAAATCAAAAGGGAAGCTTTGGCATTAATTTTTGAGGCTAAGAAGTTCCACAAATACTTGTATGGTCGTAAGTTTACCATCGTTACAGACCATAAACCCCTGACAGCAATCCTCCATCCAAAGTCCCCAGTTCCAACTTTAGCTGCAGCCCGAATGCAGAGATGGGCTTTGATTTTGTCAGCATATACTTATTACATTAAGTACAGAAGATCAGCTGATCACAGTACTGCTGATACTATGTCTAGATTGCCATCCCTATCACAAGTTACACCCAGTAGGGAAGAAGTGTTCCATTTTTCATACATTGATGAACTGCCAGTCACAGCTGAAGAGATTGGTAGAGCAACCAAACGTGACCCAGTTATGTCAAAGGTGTATGATTACATTGCAAATGGCTGGCCAAACCAGGTATCAGAGAAAGATTTTCATCCATACTTCATTCGTAGGAATGAATTATCAGTGGATAAAGATTGTATCATGTGTGGTGCAAGAGTAGTTATTCCAAATAAATTCAGGTCCAAATTATTAGGAGATCTTCATGACCAGCATCTGGGAATGTGCTTGACCAAGAGTTTTACATGCAGTTACTTATGGTGGCCAGGTCTAGATAAAGATATAGGGCTAGACTTTCCACTTTTTTGCATCGATACTGCCCACTTAACGTCCATTTTAACGCTGAGATGAGGTATAACACCCAGATATCACCCATTTAGCCACAAAATAGAAACTAACACCCATGTATTGCTCATTTATTGCCCAGCATTACTTTTGGCATGTAGTTAACGCCAAGAATTAATAATACCGCTCGCCCACTTTTTTCTGCCATAAAGGTCAGAGTGGGCGAAACTATCGCCATGATATCGGCGAGCATTACTTTCGGCACCTCGCCCACATATCGCTGAAAACATTGCTCGCCGAAAAAACCGCTGAGAAAAAATTGCTCTTACCTAAACTAAACCCGGTATGGACGCCATTTTGTAAATCGGAGCTCGGTTCATATAAAAGGCTGCTTCAACTTCTGGGGACTTTTGAAGTACTTGGAGGTCTTTTAAGGTGATTTGAACATCTGAACAAACATCTTATCATACTGTGGGCGACTTGAATTTATTTTAGGTGTTTTCGTAGGTAAATTTATTGTTTGTGAACAATAGGTATAATACTGATTTTTATTGTAATGGGGCCTGTAATTTCTCAGCCTGTCTTGATGCTGCAGTCTAGAGATGGCAGAAGGTATATTGAAGAGCATTGTGTGCCCAATCAAAGAGGTGGCAGACTGCTGAGGAGGACGAGAACTTACACCCCACGCACTTACAGGGAGAAGTAGTCTCACCTGATCTTGTCCGATAACACATGCCTTAGGAGACTGCGCTTCCGTAAAGAGGTTATCAGTGAGATATCCCAGCTCATCAGGGAGATCTGTAGCCTGCCAACACCATCAGGACCACACTGTCCGTTGAGGTCAAGGTCACTGTGGCACTAGCCTTCTACGCATCGGGTTCCTTTCAGGCCACAGCTGGCGACATTTGCGCCATATCTCAGCATGCCACACATTGCTGCATTCGACAGATGACTGAAGCCCTTTACGCACGCAGGATGTGTTACGTTCAGAATAACTCCACAAGACTGTATATCTTAAGCTCAAACTGTTGTGACCTTGGTCTCTTTAATGTAACACCAGAGTGAGGAAGCAGCATGGTAGACTGCTTTTTATACCTGCTTGCCCAGGGTGTGCAGGTAACCCTTGGGTCTCCCACAGATGCGCCTCTTGGTGGCAAGTCTTACACATTGGTAATGTTTACATACATAACATAAGAACATAAGAACATAAGAATTAGGAACAAGAGTAGGCCATCTAGCCCCTCGAGCCTGCTCCGCCACTCAACAAAGTCATGGCTGATCTGGCCGTGGACTCAGCTCCACTTACCCGCCCGCTCCCCATAACCCTTAATTTCCTTATTGGTTAAAAATCAATCTATCTGTGATTTGAATACATTCAATGAGCTAGCCTCAACTGCTTCCTTGGGCAGAGAATTCCACAGATTCACAACCCTCTGGGAGAAGAAATTCCTTCTCAACGCGGTTTTAAATTGGCTCCCCGTATTTTGAGGCTGTGCTCCCTAGTTCGAGTCCCCCCGACCAGTGGAAACAATCTCTCTGCCTCTATCTTGTCTATCCCTTTCATTATTTTAAATGTTTCTATAAGATCACCCCTCATTCTTCTGAACTCCAACGAGTAAAGACCCAATCTACTCAATCTATCATCATAAGGTAACCCCCTCATCTCCGGAATCAGCCTAGTGAATCGTCTCTGTACCCCCTCCAAAGCTAGTATATCCTTCCTTAAGTAAGGTGATCAAAACTGCAAGCAGTACTCCAGGTGCGGCCTCACCAATACCCTGTACAGTTGCAGCAGGACCTCCTGCTTTTGTACTCCATCCCTCTCGCAATGAAGGCCAACATTCCTTTCGCCTTCCTGATTACCTGCTGCACCTGCAAACTAACTTTTTGGGATTCACGCACAAGGACCCCCAGGTCCCGCTGCACCGCAGCATGTTGTAATTTCTCCCCATTCAAATAATATTCCTTTTTACTGTTTTTTTTTCCAAGGTGGATGACCTCACATTTTCCGACATTGTATTCCATCTGCCAAACCTTAGCCCATTCGCTTAACCTATCTAAATCTCTTTGCAGCCTCTCTGTGACCTCTACACAACCCGCTTTCCCACTAATCTTTGTGTCATCTGCAAATTTTGTTACAATACACTCTGTCCCCTCTTCCAGGTCATCTATGTATATTGTAAACAGTTGTGGTCCCAGCACTGATCCCTGTGGCACACCACTAACCACCGATTTCCGACCTGAAAAGGACCCATTTATCCCGACTCTCTGCTTTCTGTTAGCCAGCCAATTCTCGATCCATGCAAATACATTTCCTCTGACTCAGCGTACCTTTATCTTCTGCAGTAACCTTTTGTGTGGCACCTTATCGAATGCCTTTTGGAAATCTGAATACACCACATCCATCAGTACACCTCTATCCACCATGCTCATTATATCCTCAAAGAATTCCAGTAAATTAGTTAAACATGATTTCCCCTTCATGAATCCATGCTGCGTCTGCTTGATTGCACTATTCCTATCTCGATGTCCCGCTATTTCTTCCTTAATGATAGCTTCAAGCATTTTCCCCACTACAGATGTTAAACTAACAAGCCTATAGTTACCTGCCTTTTGTCTGCCCCCTTTTTTAAACAGGCATTACATTAGCTGCTTTCCAATCCGATGGTACTTCCCCAGAGTCCAGAGAATTTTGGTAGATTATAACGAATGCATCTGCTATAACTTCCGCCATCTCTTTTAATACCCTGGGATGCATTTCATCAGGACCAGGGGACTTGTCTACCTTGAGATCCATTAGCCTGTCCAGCACTACCCCCCTAGTGATAGTGATTGTCTCAAGGTCCTCCCTTCCCACATTCCCGTGACCAGCAATTTTTGGTATAGTTTTTGTGTCTTCCACTGTGAAGACCGAAGCAAAATAATTGTTTAAAGTCTCAGCCATTTCCACATTTCCCATTATTAAATCCCCCTTCTCATCTTCTAAGGGACCAACATTTACTTTAGTCACTCTTTTCCATTTTATATATCGGTAAAAGCTTTTACTATCTGTTTTTATGTTTTGCGCAAGTTTACTTTTGTAATCTATCTTTCCTTTCTTTATTGCTTTCTTAGTCATTCTTTGCTGTCGTTTAAAATTTTCCCAATCTTCTTGTTTCCCACTAACCTTGGCCACCTTATATGCATTGGTTTTTAATTTGATACTCTACTTTATTTCCTTGGTTATCCATGGCTGGTTATCCCTTCTCTTACCGCCCTTCTTTTTCACTGGAATATATTTTTGTTGAGCACTATGAAAGAGCTCCTTAAAAGTCCTCCACTGTTCCTCAATTGTGCCACCGTTTAGTCTGTGTTCTCAGTCTACTTTAGCCAACTCTGCCATCATCCCACTGTAGTCCTCTTTGTTTAAGCATACTACGCTCGTTTGAGACACTACTTCCTCACCTTCAATCTGTATTACAAATTCAACCACACTGTGATCACTCATTCCGAGAGGATCTTTTCCTGGGAGATCGTTTATTATTCCTGTCTCATTACACAGGACCAGATCTAAGATAGCTTGCTCCCTTGTAGGTTCTGCAACATACTGTTCTAAGAAACAATCCCGTATGCATTCTATGAATTCCTCCTCAAGGCTACCCCGTGTGATTTGATTTGACCAATTGATATGTAGGTTAAAATCCCCCATGATTACTGCCGTTCCTTTTTTACATGTCTCCATTATTCCCTTGATTATTGTCCGCCCCACCGTGAAGTTATTATTTGGGGGCCTATAAACTACACCCACCAGTGACTTTTTCCCCTTACTAGCTCTAATCTCCACCCACAATGATTCAACATTTTGTTCATTAGAGCCAATATCGTCTCTCACAACTGCCCTGATATTATCCTTTATTAACAGAGCTACCCCACCTCCTTTCCCTTCTTGTTTATCTTTCCGAATTGTCAGATACCCCTGTATGTTTAATTCCCAATCTTGGCCAACCTGCAACCACGTTTCTGTAATGGCCACCAAATCATACCCATTTGTAATGATTTGTGCCATCAACTCATTTACTTTGTTTCAAATGCTGCGTGCGTTTAGGTAAAGTGTTTTAATACTAGTTTTTAAACCATGATTTTTCGTTTTGGCCCCTCCTGCAGCCCCTTTATATTCATACATATTGTCCCTTCCTATCACCTTGTGGTTTACACTTACCCCAGTGCTACTCTGCTTTTTGCCTCCTGCCTTTTGTCTCCTTTCTTGGGGTTCTGTTCATCTGAGCTCTCACCCACTCTAACTAGCTCAGAGCCCTCTCCTAGGTTCCCATCCTCCTGCCAAGCTAGTTTAAAGCCCTCCCAACTGCACTATCAAAACCACCCGCCAGAACATTGGTCCCGTCTCTGTTGAGGTGAAACCTGTTCGACTTGTACAGGTCCCACTTACCCCAGAAGCGGTCCCAATTGTTCAGGAAACTAAAGCCCTCCCTCCTACACCAATGCCCCAGCCACGTATTTATCTGACTAGCCTTCCTATTTCTACCCTCACTAGTACGTGGTACTGGCAGTAATCCCGAGATTACCACCTTTGAGGTCCTGGCTTTCAATCTTACTCCTAGTTCCCTAAGCTCAGCTTTCAGGACCTCACCCCTCTTTCTACCTATGTCATTGGTACCAATGTGGACCACAACCACTGACTGTTCCCCTTCCCTTCCCAGAATGCTCTGCAGTCGCTCAGTGACATCATTGACCCTTGCACCAGGGAGGCAACACACCATCCTGATGTCACTTTTGCTGCCGCAGAAGCGCCTATCTGCTCCCCTAACTATTGAATCTCCTATCACTATAGCCCTTCCCATCTTCTTCCTCCCCCCCTGTGCAGCTGAGCCACCCACGGTGCTGTGGACTTGGCCCTGGCTGCACTCCCCAGAGGCATCACCGCCCTCGCCAGTTGTGAGAAAGAGTACCGGTTGGAGAGCGGGATAGCCTCAGGGGATTCCTGCACTACCTGCCTCGCCATACTCTTGTGTGCGACGGTCACCCATTCCCTATCCTCCTGTACCCTTTTAATCTGTGGGGTGACCAACGCCTGAAACGAGTTATCCACGTACCTTTCGTTCTCTCGGATGTTCCTCAGTGCCTTCAGTCCTCGCTCAAGCTCTGAGACTCGGCGCTCGAGTTGGAGGAGCTGCAGACACTTCCTGCACATGTGGTCATCCCCGTTGTGGGAAGCATCCAGGAATTCCCACATGGCACAGGTGTTGCATTCCGTTTGAACGAGCTGCCCTGCCATCCCATTAGTTACCCTTAAATTACCCAGCAAAAACACTGACTCCCACTACACACACTTAACAGCTATTTAGTAATTTATCCTCTTATCTATTAGAACACAAAATCAAAGAGATATACTCACCAGCCGATCAGCCAACCACTTACCAGCTTGGCTGCGATGTCACTTTCTGATTTCTTGTCCCTTCTCCCCGCACTGCTCGCTCACCGACTGCCGCTGGGCCTTTGTAGGCCGCTGACCCCGGACTGGCGCTGACGCTGCTCCGCCCCACAGTCTGACATCACCTCTCGATTTCTCACCCCTCTATCTTTGTCTGCAGCTGGTTGGGCTGGTCTCTGGGCCTCCGTCTCCTACTCTCACAATCCATATCAGCTGCTCTAGTGTCAGCATTGGTAGGAAAAACAAGACAAAACAGCACCTGCCACCCCCATTTGCCCTTAAAACTCACCCACTTACCAAACTCACCGTGCTCTGCATGAGCTGCCTCTTTTTAAACTGTATCTAGGTCAGATGACTCACTACTGGTCAGTCGTTTACAGAACTGGTTTTAACTAGCTGCTAATTGCCTCCTACTGGAGAGTTACCTTGTTTTTCTCTGCCTAAACCTAAAAGAATCCCAAATATTTAATTTTTCCCCTTTAAATTAAACTGCTCCTTACTTAGAAGCTACTGGCAATTGCCACTAACAACTTACTCCAGCCTCCACATGGTTTAAAGAGAATAACCCTTAAAACTCACCCACTTACCAAACTCACAAATGCCACTCTATGCTGCTGCACTCCCTACATAACAGAATGGACTTTATCAGCTTCCCTATGACCAGGGAGGCACAAACTGAGAGGGCTCTAGAAATCTCCAGGATTGCAAACTTCCCCAAGGTGTAGGGAGCAATAGACTGTATGCACATCGCCATGCGGGCACCTTTTCAGGATGCAGAGGTTTTTCGGTACCGAAAGGGATTCAATTCCCTGAATGTGCAACTCGTTGTCAACCACCAGCAAATTCATCATCTTCATCGGCAGTCCCTCGGACTCAAGGAAAACTTGCTTCCACTCCTGAAGTAAGTTCTGGTGGCTGAACAGTCCAATACAAGAGCCACAGACTCTGTCACAGGTGGCACAGATAGTCGTGGGTGGGACTGGTTTGCCGCACGCCTGAGCTTGATTTCTGCATGCTCTTGCCGTTGAGACTCGGATGCACTTCCTCCACTTAGGGCGGTCTTTGACCAGGGACTCTCAGGTGTCAGTGGGGATGTCGCACTTTATCAGGGAGGCTTTGAGGGTGTCCTTGTAGCATTTCCGCTGCCCACCTTTGGCTCATTTGCCATGAAGGAGCTCCGAGTAGAGTACTTGCATTGAGAGTCTCGTGTCTGGCATGTGAACTATGTTGCCTGCCCAGCAGAGCTGATCGAGTGTGGTCAGTGCCTCAATGCTGGGGATGTTAGCCTGATTGAGGACGCTGATGTTGGTGCGCCTGTTCTCCCAGGGGATTTGTAGGATCTTGCGGAGACATCGATGGTGATATTTCTCCAGCAACTTGAGGTGTCTACTGTACATGGTCCATGTCTCTGAGCCATACAGGAGGGCCAGTATTACTACAGCCCTGTAGACCATGAACTTGGTGGCAGTTTTGAGGGCCTGGTCTTCAAACACTCTTTTCCTCAGGCGGCCGAAGGCTGCACTGGCGCACTGGAGGCGGTGTTGGATCTCGTTGTCGATGCCTGCTCTTGTTGATAGGAGCTTCCTGAGATATGGGAAGTGGTCCACGATGTCCAGGGCCGCGCCGTGGATCTTGATGACTAGGGGGCAGTACTATGCGGTGAGGACAGGCCGGTGCAGGACCTTTGTCTTACAGATGTTTAGCTTAAGGCCCATGCTTTCGTGTGCCTCAGTAAATACGTCGACTATGTCCTGGAGTTCAGCCTCTGTATGTGCGCAGACGCAGGCGTCGTCCGCGTACTGTAGCTCGACGACAGAGGTTGGGGTGGTCTTGGCTCTGACCTGGAGACGCCGCAGGTTGAACAGGTTCCCACTGGTTCTGTAGTTTAGTTCCACTCCAGCGGGGAGCTTGTTGACTGTGAGATGGAGCATGGAGGTGAAAAAGATTAAGAGGATTGGGGTGATCAAATGCAAAATTTCCGGGCAGTAACCATGATGCTCACATCCTGCGTGAGAGCATTGTATCTGACATGTTTGCCACAAGGCCAATGCTGGATGCTTGGTGACAAAGGATATGGCCTCGCCAGCTGGCTGATGAACCCCTGCATAACACCCAGACAGAAGCCGAGAAGCGATACAACGAGAGCCACAGATCCACTCACATATCGTTGAGAATACCATTGGAGTGCATAAGCAGCGCTTTAGATGCCTGGACCACTCAGGAGGTGAGTTATAATACCACTCTGAGCAGGTAGCTCAATTCGTGGTGTTAGAAACATAGAAACATAGAAAATAGGTGCAGGAGTAGGCCATTCGGCCCTTCTAGCCTGCACCGCCATTCAATGAGTTCATGGCTGAACATTCAACTTCAGTACCCCATTCCTGCTTTCTCGCCATACCCCTTGATCCCCCTAGTAGTAAGGACCTCATCTAACTCCTTTTTGAATATATTTAGTGAATTGGCCTCAACAACTTTCTGTGGTAGAGAATTCCACAGGTTCACCACTCTCTGGGTCAAGAAGTTCCTCCGCATCTCGGTCCTAAATGGCTTACCCCTTATCCTTAGACTGTGACCCCTGGTTCTGGACTTCCCCAACATTGGGAACATTCTTCCTGCATCTAACCTGTCTAACCCCATCAGAATTTTAAATGTTACTATGAGGTCCCCTCTCATTCTTCTGAACTCCAGTGAATACAAGCCCAGTTGATCCAGTCTTTCTTGATAGGTCAGTCCCGCCATCCCGGGAATCAGTCTGGTGAACCTTCGCTGCACTCCCTCAATAGCAAGAATGTCCTTCCTCAGGTTAGGAGACCAAAACTGTACACAATACTCCAGGTGTGGCCTCACCAATGCCCTGTACAACTGTAGCAACACCTCCCTGCCCCTGTACTCAAATCCCCTTGCTATGAAGGCCAACATGCCATTTGCTTTCTTAACCGCCTGCTGCACCTGCATGCCAACCTTCAATGACTGATGTACCATGACACCCAGGTCTCTTTGCACCTCCCCTTTTCCTAATCTGTCACCATTCAGATAATAGTCTGTCTCTCTCTTTTTACCACCAAAGTGGATAACCTCACATTTATCCACATTATACTTCATCTGCCATGCATTTGCCCACTCATCTAACCTATCCAAGTCGCTCTGCAGCCTCACAGCATCCTCCTCGCAGCTCACACTGCCACCCAACTTAGTGTCATCCGCAAATTTGGAGATACTACATTTAATCCCCTCATCTAAATCATTAATGTACAGTGTAAACAGCTGGGGCCCCAGCACAGAACCTTGCGGTACCCCACTAGTCACTGCCTGCCATTCTGAAAAGTACCCATTTACTCCTACTCTTTGATTCCTGTCTGACAACCAGTTCTCAATCCATGTCAGTACACTACCCCCAATCCCATGTGCTCTAACTTTGCACATCAATCTCTTGTGTGGGACCTTGTCAAACGCCTTCTGAAAGTCCAAATATACCACATCAACTGGTTCTCCCTTATCCACTCTACTGGAAACATCCTCAAAAAATTCCAGAAGATTTGTCAAGCATGATTTCCCTTTCACAAATCCATGCTGACTTGGACCTATCATGTCACCTCTTTCCAAATGCACTTCTATGACATCCTTAATAATTGATTCCATCATTTTACCCACTACCGATGTCAGGCTGACCGGTCTATAATTCCCTGTTTTCTCTCTCCCTCCTTTTTTAAAAAGTGGGGTTACATTGGCTACCCTCCACTCCATAGGAACTGATCCAGAGTCAATGGAATGTTGGAAAATGACTGTCAACGCATCCACTATTTCCAAGGCCACCTCCTTAAGTACTCTGGGATGCAGTCCATCAGGCCCTGGGGATTTATCGGCCTTCAATCCCATCAATTTCCCCAACACAATTTCCCGGCTAATAAGGATTTCCCTCAGTTCCTCCTCCTTACTAGACCCCCCGACCCCTTTTATAACCGGAAGGTTGTTCGTGTCCTCCTTCGTGAATATCGAACCAAAGTACTTGTTCAATTGGTCCGCCATTTCTTTGTTCCCCGTTATGACTTCCCCTGATTCTGACTGCAGGGGACCTACGTTTGTCTTTACTAACCTTTTTCTCTTTACATATCTATAGAAACTTTTGCAATCCGTCTTAATGTTCCCTGCAAGCTTCTTCTCATACTCCATTTTCCCTGCCCGAATCAAACCCTTTGTCCTCCTCTGCTGAGTTCTAAATTTCTCCCAGTCCCCAGGTTCGCTGCTATTTCTGGCCAATTTGTATGCTACTTCCTTGGCTTTAATACTATCCCTGATTTCCCTTGATAGCCACGGTTGAGCCACCTTCCCTTTTTTATTTTTATGCCAGACAGGAATGTACAATTATTGTAGTTCATCCATGCGGTCTCTAAATGTCTGCCATTGCCCATCCACAGTCAACCCCTTAAGTATCATTCGCCAATCCATCCCAGCCAATTCACGCCTCATACCTTCAAAGTTAGCCTTCTTTAAGTTCTGGACCATGGTCTCTGAATTAACTGTTTCATTCTCCATCCCAATGCAGAATTCCACCATATTATGGTCACTCTTCCCCAAGGGGCCTCGCACAACGAGATTGCTAATTAATCCTCTCTCATTACATAACACCCAGTCTAAGATGGCCTCCCCCCGAGTTGGTTCCTCGACATATTGGTCTAAAAAAACATCCCTTATGCACTCCAGGAAATCCTCCTCCACCGTATTGCTTCCAGTTTGGTTAGCCCAATCTATGTGCATATTAAAGTCACCCATTATAACTGCTGCACCTTTATTGCACGCACCCCTAATTTCATGTTTGATGCCCTCCCCAACATCACTACTACTGTTTGGAGGTCTGTACACAACTCCCACTTACGTTTTTTGCCCTTTGGTGTTCTGCAGCTCTACCCATATAGATTCCACATCATCCAAGCTAATGTCCTTCCTAACTATTGTCTTAATCTCCTCCTTAACCAGCAATGCTACCCCACCTCCTTTTCTTTTTATTCTATCCTTCCTGAATGTTGAATACCCCTGGATGTTGAGTTCCCAGCCCTGATCATCCTGGAGCCACGTCTCCGTAATCCCAATCACATCATATTTGTTAACATCTATTTGCACAGTTAATTCATCCACCTTATTGCGGATACTCCTTGCATTAAGACACAAAGCCTTTAGGCTTGGTTTTTTAACACCCTCTGTCCTTTTAGAATTTTGCTGTACAATGGCCCTTTTTGTTCTATGCCTTGGGTTTCTCTGTCCTCCACTTTTCCTCATCTCCTTTCTGTCTTTTGTTTTTGCCTCCTTTTTGTTTCCCTCTATCTCCCTGCATTGGTTCCCATTCCCCTGCCATATTAGTTTAACTCCTCCCCAACAGCACTAGCAAACACTCCCCCGAGGACATTGGTTCCGATTCTGCCCAGGTGCAGACCGTCCGGATTGTACTGGTCCCACCTCCCCCAGAACCGGTTCCAATGCCCCAGGAATTTGAATCCCTCCCTGCTGCACCATTGCTCAAGCCACGTATTCATCTGAGCTATCCTGCGATTCCTACTCTGACTAGCACGTGGCACTGGTAGCAATCCCGAGATCACTACTTTTGAGGTCCTACTTTTTAATTTAGCTCCTAGCTCCTTAAATTCATTTCGTAGGAACTCATCCCTTTTTTTACCTATGTCATTGGTGTTGTACTGCATGCTGCACAAATTGGCTATCAGGAGGGGACAAGAATTGCCAGAAGGGTCTGATGGTCCACCTCAGGAGAGCGAGGAAGAGGAGGACGAGGAGGTGGACGCTGACTTCGGGGCAGACCAATCAGGCTGACGATGAAAGCAGGCCCCCGCCCCACTCTAGACCGCAGGAAAGGGCCCTTGTGGCTACGTAGCTGCAAGACTCTTAGTCAGCAGCTCATAAATGAGCGCTTTGTTTGAAATAACGTTGGTAGTATTTACAAAGCTGCAAGACTGCTGTGTCTGCAGCTCATAAATGAATGGTGTGCATTACCTTGGTGACAGTTAAAGTTTAATTTGATTCAAGTGTCGTTGAATTATCCCCTTTCATGTGAAGAAATCACTAGTGTGTAACGGTGCAGCTATCTGAGACAATGCACAACAAGGTTATGTGAAAAAAAAAAATTAATGAGAACATTTGTATAAAATCATAATTATAACTGTAAAAAACACCCCACCCCACAGTAAATTTATAACATTTATATCATTCATTACATTTTTTCCATTTCCAATGAAACTTCATTAACATAGAACACAAATGCTAAAAAACAAGGTACCCCCCTCACCACTTCCCCCAAACTTTCCAACAAAATAGCAACAACATAAAAATACTGTGAGCAATACAACTCCTGCAGCCATGCACCTCACTTTTGTTTCCCCCCCTGCTTCTCCTCCCCATCTCTACCTCTTTCCCTTTCCCTTCCGACTCCAAGCCGCCTTGCCGAACTTCTCTTCAGGCGCTGCTTCATTAGAGGGGATAACGGCAGAACCAATGGTTGGCCGGATACGGGAGAGGATGGTCCAGAGGAGGGAACGTCCTCTGAACTAGAAGCAAGAGCTTCCTCCTGGCTCTCATTTGTCATTGGCAATGGGAGTGCGGCACCTTGGGGCGCAGTACTGTGCTCCAGGATCACTGGTAGCCCTCTGGCACCAGTGTTCCTGCCTATCACCTCCAGGGCTTCTGCCATCTGCGGCACATACTCAGTCATGGTGGCGGACATGCTGGCCAGCTGTTGGGATATGCCCCCCATTGTCTGTTGGATCTGCTGACCTATGTCAACACTCTTCCTGGACAAGTGTACCATATCCCCGCTCAGATCTGCTGCTCATGGAGCAGTCCTGTTGCGTCGAACCAACCTCCGCAGGGTCCGCGCCATCATGGGGACACTTGGGGTGTCCTGCGGCAAGGTGCTTGGGGCCGCAACCTCCACGGTGGTGGAGGGCATGGCTGCAGGAGCAGGGTGTTAAAAAAACAAGCCTAAAGGCTTTGTGTCTTAATGCAAGGAGTATCCGCAATAAGGTGGATGAATTAACTGTGCAAATAGATGTTAACAAATATGATGTGATTGGGATTACGGAGACGTGGCTCCAGGATGAGCAGGGCTGGGAACTCAACATCCAGGGGTATTCAACATTCAGGAAGGATAGAATAAAAGGAAAAGGAGGTGGGGTAGCATTGCTGGTTAAGGAGGAGATTAAGGCAATAGTTAGGAAGGACATTAGCTTGGATGATGTGGAATCTATATGGGTAGAGCTGCAGAACACCAAAGGGCAAAAAACGTTAGTGGGAGTTGTGTACAGACCTCCAAACAGTAGTAGTGATGTTGGGGAGGGCATCAAACAGGAAATTAGGGGTGCGTGCAATAAAGGTGCAGCAGTTATAATGGGTGACTTTAATATGCACATAGATTGGGCTAACCAAACTGGAAGCAATACGGTGGAGGAGGATTTTCTGGAGTGCATAAGGGATGGTTTTTTAGACCAATATGTCGAGGAACCAACTAGGGGGGAGGCCATCTTAGACTGGGTGTTATGTAATGAGAAAGGATTAATTAGCAATCTCGTTGTGCGAGGCCCCTTGGGGAAGAGTGACCATAATATGGTGGAATTCTGCATTAGGATGGAGAATGAAACAGTTAATTCAGAGACCATGGTCCAGAACTTAAAGAAGGCTAACTTTGAAGGTATGAGGCGTGAATTGGCTGAGATGGATTGGCGAATGATACTTAAGGGGTTGACTGTGGATGGGCAATGGCAGACATTTAGAGACCGCATGGATGAACTACAACAATTGTACATTCCTGTCTGGCATAGAAATAAAAAAGGGAAGGTGGCTCAACCGTGGCTATCAAGGGAAATCAGGGATAGTATTAAAGCCAAGGAAGTGGCATACAAATTGGCCAGAAATAGCAGCGAACCTGGGGACTGGGAGAAATTTAGAACTCAGCAGAGGAGGACAAAGGGTTTGATTAGGGCAGGGAAAATGGAGTATGAGAAGAAGCTTGCAGGGAACATTAAGACGGATTGCAAAAGTTTCTATAGATATGTAAAGAGAAAAAGGTTAGTAAAGACAAACGTAGGTCCCCTGCAGTCAGAATCAGGGGAAGTCATAACGGGGAACAAAGAAATGGCGGACCAATTGAACAAGTACTTTGGTTCGGTATTCACGAAGGAGGACACGAACAACCTTCCGGTTATAAAAGGGGTCGGGGGGTCTAGTAAGGAGGAGGAACTGAGGGAAATCCTTATTAGCCGGGAAATTGTGTTGGGGAAATTGATGGGATTGAAGGCCGATAAATCCCCAGGGCCTGATGGACTGCATCCCAGAGTACTTAAGGAGGTGGCCTTGGAAATAGTGGATGCGTTGACAGTCATTTTCCAACATTCCATTGACTCTGGATCAGTTCCCATGGAGTGGAGGGTAGCCAATGTAACCCCACTTTTTAAAAAAGGAGGGAGAGAGAAAACAGGGAATTATAGACCGGTCAGCCTGACATCGGTAGTGGGTAAAATGATGGAATCAATTATTAAGGATGTCATAGCAGTGCATTTGGAAAGAGGTGACATGATAGGTCCAAGTCAGCATGGATTTGTGAAAGGGAAATCATGCTTGACAAATCTTCTGGAATTTTTTGAGGATGTTTCCAGTAGAGTGGATAAGGGAGAACCAGTTGATGTGGTATATTTGGACTTTCAGAAGGCGTTCGACAAGGTCCCACACAAGAGATTGATGTGCAAAGTTAGAGCACATGGGATTGGGGGTAGTGTACTGACATGGATTGAGAACTGGTTGTCAGACAGGAAGCAAAGAGTAGGAGTAAATGGGTACTTTTCAGAATGGCAGGCAGTGACTAGTGGGGTACCGCAAGGTTCTGTGCTGGGGCCCCAGCTGTTTACACTGTACATTAATGATTTAGATGAGGGGATTAAATGTAGTATCTCCAAATTTGCGGATGACACTAAGTTGGGTGGCAGTGTGAGCTGCGAGGAGGATGCTGTGAGGCTGCAGAGCGACTTGGATAGGTTAGGTGAATGGGCAAATGCATGGCAGATGAAGTATAATGTGGATAAATGTGAGGTTATCCACTTTGGTGGTAAAAACAGAGAGACAGACTATTATCTGAATGGTGACAGATTAGGAAAAGGGGAGGTGCAAAGAGACCTGGGTGTCATGGTACATCAGTCATTGAAGGTTGGCATGCAGGTGCAGCAGGCGGTTAAGAAAGCAAATGGCATGTTGGCCTTCATAGCAAGGGGATTTGAGTACAGGGGCAGGGAGGTGTTGCTACAGTTGTACAGGGCATTGGTGAGGCCACACCTGGAGTATTGTGTACAGTTTTGGTCTCCTAACCTGAGGAAGGACATTCTTGCTATTGAGGGAGTGCAGCGAAGGTTCACCAGACTGATTCCCGGGATGGCGGGACTGACCTATCAAGAAAGACTGGATCAACTGGGCTTGTATTCACTGGAGTTCAGAAGAATGAGAGGGGACCTCATAGAAACATATAAAATTCTGACGGGGTTAGACAGGTTAGATGCAGGAAGAATGTTCCCAATGTTGGGGAAGTCCAGAACCAGGGGTCACAGTCTAAGGATAAGGGGTAAGCCATTTAGGACCGAGATGCGGAGGAACTTCTTCACCCAGAGAGTGGTGAACCTGTGGAATTCTCTACCACAGAAAGTTGTTGAGGCCAATTCACTAAATATATTCAAAAAGGAGTTAGATGAGGTCCTTACTGCTAGGGGGATCAAGGGGTATGGCGAGAAAGCAGGAATGGGGTACTGAAGTTGAATGTTCAGCCATGAACTCATTGAATGGTGGTGCAGGCTAGAAGGGCCGAATGGCCTACTCCTGCACCTATTTTCTATGTTTCTATGTTTCTGAGACATCATCAGTGTTGCATAGATGATGGAGCTTTGCGATGCAGGCTCCTCAAAGTCGGCACTCTCATCAGTGGAGAAGGCACCCTGCAGCTCCATGGGCGAGACTCGGGCCTCCTCAGCACCAGATTGACGATCCGCTGGCGAGTCTGGCGGCGGATCCACACCTTCTGGGCTCGGTGGTGTTGAATGGAGCCGTGCTGCTGACTGAGCTACAAAACATAAATGAGGTTATTAAAGGAGAAGGGGGTGCTAGGGTCACAAAGTGATTGAAAGGCTACACACAGCATATGCACGACAAAAGCACTGCCGCTGTCAAAATCATCACAGACATCACATTTCAAGACCAAATTCTGCATTACAATGATTTTCATGAGGCCATCATTATCTATAGAACACTTTTATCAATCATTTATCATATATAATTGTTCGGATATGAGTGGGTGTGGCTTCTATTGACTTTACATCACGCAATGGTGTATATTTTACTCATGTGATCGACCGGGGGTGGCTCCCCACTAGTGCCAGCACCCGCTCCTCGATGTCGGTGAGCTCGCTGATGACTGGTGGCCCCCCACTCGTGCGCTGTTGCTCGGCCCTATTCTTCGAAAGCTTTTTCTGCAAAAGGTAACAACAGCACACGACACGGCATGAGATCATTGCTAGGCACTGCCACAGAGACTGATACAATACATAACCGACAGATATAATCATGATTATTATGATAATTATCATTGTAATTATAATTATAATTATTATGATAATTACCTAAAGACGTACACCATAAACGTAGGCTTTGAGTAAAACATTCCCGGTATAAGTGCAAGACATCACATCTGATTTTAATCACTCATTACACTCACAACTCATAAGTAAAGTAAATAAATGTAATACTTACTCTGGCGGAACCGACAAGGTTGTTCCAGTGCTTGCAGCACTTCTTGCCCTCACGCAATGAGAGCACCTGTAAGGGGATAAAAAACTAGAGTGGAGACAGACCGAGGGTCACGAATGGAGATACTGAAGGTAGTGAATTGATCTGACACGTAAAATGATCCAGATTAAGAGGGCTTATCAGTATTAGGAGATTCTGAGAAATCAGGAGTTCTTCTGTCTTACGGTATGGATTGTACTATTGACCGATTATGTATAACCCGCTTATGTATGTAAAGCACGCTCATACACTCGCTTACATTGGGCTAGTAAGAGGGGAATAGCGAAGCCTGATGGGGTAATGAACCATCCATTGGATTAACCTTAGAACACTCATTCAGTACAGAACAAGGACGCAAGTGTCTGGGAACATAGTGACTGGTAGTTTTGACTCGAGTTCGTGGGAGAGGGATACCACCCTGGAAAGCAAAGTTAATCAACACGTCATGAGAGACTGAAGCAAAGTTGACACCATGGGAGATGGACAGGTGGGGGAGAACCACTCAGAGCCAGTCTGAGCAGTAGGCCAATCGGTGGTTTTGTAGGAGGGTCGCAAACCTCAAAAAACTGTATAATTGTAATTGTAAAACCTCTGATCGGGGAAGTGTTCATCGGAACCTTCCCTAACATGTTCGAATAAAATCGGTTAACTGAGGTTTCATCTGAGTGATTCCGTGGTCGCTATACAATACGGGCAGGTGTCGATTCCTTATATCAGGGAGTCCACCTTGAGGAAGAGAAGTCTCCTTTTTACCCCAACACCACATCAGCTATGTTGGCCATTACTTCTGGTAAACCTTTGGGGTGAGCTTCCCATGCCATCCCGGGTCAATTGATCGCAGCGTGACTGCATCTCCTGCAGGAAGGAGGCATTTGCCTCGTCGGAGAATCTCTGAGCTCGTTTTCGTCCTCCCACTTCTAGCTCCTCTCCCACCTCGCTGCTTTCATCAACGTCCTCAACCTCCACATCGTGGTGTGTCATCTCCTCCATGCCTTCCATTTTAATTATATTCATTTTGCCAAAATCTCCGTGCAAACAACTTTATCTTTTCCTGCTGCTAAATCTCTTTCCGACCTCCCACAACAGCCAAACAACCTCACAACACACCCAAACATGCTTTTAGTTCCTCTCTGCTCCCTCTGTCTCTCTCTCTCTCCTCTTCTGCGCATTTATTGATGACCCCTGCGACCGTTGCCATGGTGTTGCTATGGACGTCGACAGTTTACGGCAGGAGATCAAAAAATTTAATGCTAACACTGATTTCAGATCGTTCACGGTAATGCCCATTTTATAAAATGGAAAGTTGGGGTTTTGAAAATGGGCGATAATCTGGCGATCTCAAAACCCATAATAAACACCAACGCCCATTTTTAGGCAATCTGCACAATAATGGAAAGTCTAGCCCAGAGAGTACATTGTTAAGCAGTGTACAACATGTCAATCAGTAAACAAGAAACCACCATCAGTACCATTACAACCATGGAAATGGCCTCCCAGCATGTGGTAAAGGTTATATATCAATTTTGCTGAGCTCGAAGGACAGCAATTGTTCATTATGATTGATAGCCATTCGAAGTGGGTAGAGGTGTTTCTAATGCAGAAAATAACAAGTAAAACATTAGACAATTTGCAAAGAATATTTTCTTCATATGGCCTCGCAGAAGAGATTGTGTCTGATAATGGGCCACAATTTTGTTCAGAAGAATTTGCACAGTTCACGAACAGAAACGGTGTGAAACATACGAAGGTTCTACCATACCACCCTGCTTCAAATGGTGCAGCAGAGTGCACAGTACAATTGTAAAATGTGCTATCATCAAACAAATGTTGGATCCAAATCCAAAGAAACAACAGTTGTCGTTGGACCACAAATTGGCAAATTTTCTAATTACTTATCGTAATACTCCTCAAACAACTACTGGTAGAACACCAGCAGAGTTGTTTTTCAATCGACAGCCATGAACCAGGTTCTCATTGTTAAAGCCAAACCTGGCACAGTCCGTAGAAGAGAAACAATTAAGGCAGAAAGAGAATTATGATAGAGGTAGAGTAAAAGAGAGAGAAATGTGAAATTAAATCAGAAGGTGAGATTGAAGAACCATCATCATAAATGGTTAAAGTGGTTACCAGGAAGAGTGGTGAAGATATGTGGTCCTTGCACATATTTGGTCAAGATGTTTGATCATGGAAAGGTTAGGTTTGTTCACATTGATCATATTTTATCTACAGATGTGGAAGGAGTTGAATGTTGAAATGATTTGATTATTTCTGACATCAGAGGTGCAGGTACAGAGCAAGTATGTTCCCTTAAAAAAAAGGTGGGGCTCACAAATCTAGAGGCCCCTGGATGTCAAACAACATACAGAGTAAGATAAAGAAAAAAAGGGAAGCTTATGACAGATACCGTGAATTCAACACTGCAGAAACTCTAAAGGAGCATAAGAATTGCAGGGGTGCAATTAAAAAAGATATCAGGAAAGCAAAGAGAGAGCATGAACGAATGTTGGCAAGTAAAATCAGGGAAAACCCAAAGATGTTTTATAAATACAGTAAGAGCTAGAGGATAACGAGAGAAAGAGTGGGGCCTATTAGAGACCATAAATAAAATCTATGTGTGGAGGTAGAAGACGTGGGTAGGATTCTTAATGAATACTTTGCATCCGTTTTCACAAAAGAGAGGGGCAATGCAGACTTTGCAATGAGGGGGGAGGAGGAGTGTGACATATTAGACAAGATAAACATAGTGTGAGAGGAAATATTAAGGGGCTGAGCAGCTTTGAAAGTGGATAAATCCCAAGGCCTGGATGAAATGTATCCCAGGCTGTTAAGAGAAGCAAAAGAGGAAATAGCAGAGGCTCTGACCATCATTTACCAATCCTCTCTGGCTACAGGTGCAGTGCCAGAGGACTGTAGGACTACTAATGTTGTACCTTTGTTTAAAAAGGGAGAAAGGGATAGACCAATTACAGGCCAGTCAGCCTAACCTCGGTGGTGGGAAAATTATTGGAAAAAATCCTGAGGGACAGGATAAATCTTCATTTGGAAAGACATGGATTAATCAGGGACAGTCAGCATGGATTTGTCAAGGGAAGGTTGTGGCTGACTAACCTGATTGAATTTTTCGATGAGGTAACCCAGAGATGAGGGCACTGCGTATGATGTAGTGTATATGGATTTTAACAAAGCTTTTGATAAGATCCCACATGGTCATGAAAGTAATTGCCCATGGGATCCAGGGCAAAGTGGCAAGTTGGATCCAAAATTGGCTCAAAGGCAGGAAGCAAAGGGTAATGGTTGGTGGGTGTTTTTGTGACAGGAATGCTGTATGCAGTGGGGTTCCGCAGGGCTCAGTGCTGGGTCCCTTGCTTTTTGTGGTATATATCAATGACTTCGACTTAAATGTTGGGGATATGATTAAGTTTGCAGATGACACTAACATATGCTGTGTAGTTGATAATGAAGAAGGAAGCTGCGGACTGCAGGAACATATCAATGTACTAATCAATTGGGCAGAACAGTGGCAAATGGAATCCAATCTGGATAAGTGTGAGGTAATTCATTTGGGGAGGTCTAACAAAGCAAGGAAATATATAGTAAATGGTAGGACACTGAAAAGTGTATAGGAACAAAGGGAACTTGGAGTGCAAGTCCACAGATCCCTGAAGGTAGAAGGCCAGGTCGATAAGGTGGTTAAGAAGGCATATGGAATACTTGCCTTTATAAGTCGAGGCATGGAATACAAGAGCAAGCAGGTTATATTTGAACTGTATAAAACACTGGTTAGGCTGCAGCTGGAGTACTGTGTGCAATTCTGGTCTCCACATTACAGGAAAGATATGATTGCACTGGAAAGGGTGCAGAGGAGATTTACAAGAATGTTGCCTGGGCTGGAGAATTTTGGCTATGAGGAAAGATTAGAGATGCTGTGTCTGTTTTCTTTGGAACAGAGGAGGGGAGACGTGATTGAGGTGTATAAAAATATGCGGGGCCTGGATCGAGTAGATAGGAAGGACCTGTTTCCTTTGGCAGAGGGGTCAACAACCAGGGGCATAGATTTAAAGTAATTGGGGGAAGGTTTAGAGGAGATTTGAGGGGAAATTTCTTCACCCAGAGGGTGGTGGGGGTCCTGGAATTCACTGCCTGAAAGGGTGGTAGAGGCAGAAACCCTCACTACATTTAAAAGATACTTGGATGTGCACTTAAAGTGTCATAACCTACAGGGCTATGGACCAAGAGCTGTAAAGTGGGATTAGGCTGGATAGCTCTTGGCGCGGATACGATGGGCCGAAATGGCCTCCTTCCGTGCTGTAAATTTCTATGATTCTATGATTCTATCAGATAGTCTTATTACAAGTACAGTACCATTAGCAAATCCTACATCAAATGTACAAGAAACAAGACTGAGAAAGTCAGAATTTAAGTCTGAGTCCAAGACAGGCAGACAAACAGTCTGAAGTTGAAGAGAGTTCAAATGTAGATCAAGGGCATCCCTTGGAGACAAATTCTCCTCAGGATCAGCTTAGAATGAGTCTAAGTTCGACACCATGTTTAAAAAGTTCTGTTAGAGAGCGAAGGTATCCTCTTAGAAAACAAGTGGTTAAGTTTGATTTGTAAATATGGCAAAATAAGTCCAAAATGTATAACCATGCAAGTTATGCATGATGACTGTTTGTTATAATTACTTCTTCATGAAGGAGGGAGAAGTGTAATATATAGTTCCACCTAGTGGACTACTGCTCCACTTGTGGACTACTGTGATAATGCAGCCATTGCTGTAAATACAATAAAGGCATCAGATGACAGGTCACCTGACAAGTTCCTGTGTTAAAAGCCATCTTATAAAGTCTGTGTGTTGTGAGGTCATAGAGAATATACCACAGCAGGCATGCCTTCAGCTTCCTAGGCCTGAAGCTCTGGAACTCCCTCCCTAAACCTCTCTGCCTCACTACCTCTCTTTCCTCCTTTAAGAAGCTCTTCAAAACCTCTGCACTAATATCGCTTTATGTGGCTCGGTGTCAAATTTTGTTTGATAACACTCCTGTTGGGACTTTGGGACGTTTTACTACATTAACCGCACTCTATAAATGCAAGTTGTTATTGTTGAAAATAGTGACACAGGAATTTGGTACAAATGCCTTATATTCTACTTATGAACTTTAAAAAATCCAGAATGAGACAAGGTCATACAACCCATCAAGCACATTCTATCCAAAGTCCATGTATGATCAACTCTATCATTGACATCGCTCTCAACAACATCTTGTATTTATACATCATTTTATATATATATACATTTATATATCAAATCACCTGTTAATCCCCTACTTTAGGAACCACTAATTTCCTTCCCCAATAAAGTCAGTCTCGGAATAGCATCACCTACTGCATGAAAGTGGCATGATCATTTCTCACACATCATCCACCTTAATCACATCTGGTGGAACATTCTGAGCCCCCAAGCCACTGGCAGTTGTTGACTTTTCAGAAAATCATGGATTTGCTACATTGCAATTTTTCAACCACTAACATTAACAGGAAGAAAACTGTGGGCAATGTACCCTGCTATTTTCTGACATGCCATCCACTATGTGCAAGGTCTGCTGGTGGCATGGAGCCTCAGAAGGTTATGCCCTACAACTCGAAGTTTATGATTCATACTAAACTACAGGTAGTTTTAGAATACCCAAGTTCTTAATTTCACATCAAGCCAAAACAATCATGAGACAGGAGACTTTCATCTTGCCTGTTTGAGCTAGTCTTGAGTTGAAAGGGTGTTGTTGTTCTCTGCAGCGCTACATAACACTGCCTTCCTCGTATACAGTAACAAAATAGTCAAGGTGCAGTATCTTTTGTCAACAAGCAGCCAAGGTGAAGCTGTGAGCAATTTATATAAAAGTTTGAAAAATTATATTATTAGGGTAACAGATTGAAATAGATACGTGGCTTATGGTTGAGCAAAGCTATTTTTCAGATATTATCATTTAATATAATTTAAAAGGGTTTCATTAACAGTACAAAAAGTGTATGTAGCCTATTGTGTGACTGTAAATATTCAATGTGACACTTACCTTTTTTTGAAATGCAATTAAATGTCTTGAGTTTGCACGGTGTAACAAGTTGAAATCTGTCCTGTTGCCATCATTAAGGAAACAGTCTAAAAATTGACTATTGATGTTGAATACATCTACTGTTATTCACCCATGTCTGTTCAGCTTTTTGGGAAGGTTATGATGTATATTTTTGTGATATTTCATTTTAGTGTGAAGTTTTAATACTTTATGCGGGAAAAATTTGTGACCATCACCAGAGTGCTCGGGTTAACGGCCGCTGAAAATGGACACAGCGCTACCCGAGAAAAATTTGCGCTGGGGGCTAAAAATTTTTAGCCCAGCGCTAACTTACTGTGTAACACCCTCCTGGTGGCCTTAGTGCAGGCATGGAAGTCGAAGTTCAAATCCTGAAGTTGCGTTCTAGCTTCTAACAGCCTTTGGCAGTGAGGCTATGGAGGTCACAAAGAATTGTGGGCAATTAAAAGGGCTATGAATTAAAGGAGCATTGCGCTCAGAACAAATTAAAATTAAAATAAAGTAAAAAAAATGTAATTTTTAGCCCTCACTGCCTTTTTTCAATAACATCACAAAGAAGTCCCAAATGGAAGCTGAATTCCCTTCCGAACCTCAAATATGGGAAAAGTACTACAACGCTAACACATATGGCTCACAAAACCAGGGAAGGGGCACCCAAGGTCTTACACACAGCACTCCAGCTTTGTGCAGGCAGTCAACACTGCAAGAAAGGTCCTCTACCCACAGGGGCCAGCAGGCCCTGCAGAACGAATGATGTGAGTCTGCATCACCGAGGCTGTCAATGCCAGCATTGTCATTCCCCACCACCTGGTTCCAGAGCCCAAAGAAGCTTCATGACCTCAGACCACATGTCAAAGGCAGTGAATGCATCTTCAAAAGTCGATTTCTACCAACTGAATCACTAGCCTCACACACTGCTCAATGCATGACTCCCCCACCCCCCACCAATCACTCACCTACCCACAATCACAAGGCACCCTTGAATGGAGTCTCCCATTCCTCACCCCCTTGGAGGAGACAGTGCAAGCTATTCTTGGCAGGGGCATGGCTGAGCTCTTGGCCAGTGGCAGTGCAGAAAGGATACAAGATGCTGGTATCCTCATATGTTAACTTCCTTCTGGCATGCACCTCTTACTTTCCCGTCTTCCCCTCACCACTGTGATGGTTATAACAGGGGGAAGTTAAGGTGTAGGACAAATGTTAAAAGGGGAATTAAGGTTTTGGTCACTGGGACGATTCCATCTTGCCATTAAGAATTATCACCTTGCAAATAAAAATGGCGAAGTGGTGGCGTCAGTAGGCGTGCAATACCGAGTTAACATTACCATGGCCCGAGTGCTGAGTTCAGCAATGGATCCTAAGCTTGCCAAGTAAATCCAGCATGTAATTAGACTCACAGAGGCGCTGTCAGCACCTGTTAAAGGGATACTCACATCTTTCAGATAAGTTTGCTATTTAGCTTTTGGACAGGTGGACGATTCAATCCTGGATATCCCGGCCAGAAAGGGGCTGTATGGGTTGCATTCTTCCTTTTGCTTCCTCCCCTTCTGCTTTCTCCTCTTCTTATTCCTGCTCTTCTTCTTCCTCCTCTTCTGCTTCTTCCTCTTCTGGGTCTTCCTCATCCCTCTGCGATGGGATGCTGTCAATCTGAAATGACAGCATTAAATGCTGCAAATACTCAGCAGGTCAGGCAGCATATCGAACTGAGATGTGAACTCTGTTTTTCTCTCCACGGATGTTGCCTGACCTGCTGAGTATTTGTAGCATTTTCTGTCTCCTCAGAGGCCTTCCTTTACCATCCGAGGCCTTGCAAGCATCAAGCAGCACTCCCTGCACACTTAAAAAAACTTAAAACATCTATTGCAGCAAACCACTACTTTAGTTAAATTTAAAAAAACAGTCCAAAAGCTAAATAGCAAACTTATCTGAAAGATGTACATGTCCCTTTAAGAGGTGCTGACAGTGCCTCTATGAGTCTGCTTACATGTTGGGTTTACCTGGCAAGCTTAGGATCCATCGCTGAACTCAGTGCTAGGGTCAAAGTTCACTGCAATGCATGCCTACTGATGTCACCACTCCACCATTTTTCTTTGCAAGGCGATACTTCTTAACAGCAGCGCTACCAGGCTTAGGAAAACGGAGAACACTGCAGGACCCGCCACTACGCCCCCGAATTTTTAGTCCTATGTCTTTTTTTAAAATCCCTTTGTATGTTTAGAAATTTGAGAGAAATATTTGTCATGAGAGTTAATGATAGATCCCTACAGATGTCCTTAAATATACTTGTCAACCATCTGGGCTCGAGAGACAAGATTTCAATTGGTTTGCAATGCACAGCAAACATAGAAACATAGAAAATAGGTGCAGGAGTAGGCCATTCGGTCCTTCGAGCCTGCACCGCCATTCAATAAGATCATGACTGATCACTCCCTCAGTACCCCTTTCCTGCTTTCTCTCCATACCCCTTGATCCCTTTAGCCGTAAGGGCCATATCAAACTCCCTCTTGAATATATCCAATGAACTGGCATCACCAACTCTCTGCAGCAGGGAATTCCACAGGTTAACTTCTGAGTGAAGAAGTTTCTCCTCATCTCAGTCCTAAATGGCCTACCCCTTATCCTAAGACTATGTCCCCTGGTTCTGGACTTCCCCAACATCGGGAACATTCTTCCCGCATCTAACCTGTCCGGTCCCGTCAGAATCTTATACGTTTTTATGAGATCCCCTCTCATCCTTCTAAACTCCAGTGAATAAAGGCCCAGTTGATCCAGTCTCTCCTCATAAGACAGTCCAGCCATCCTTGGAATCAGTCTGGTGAACCTTCGCTGCACTTCCTCAATAGCAAGAACGTCCTTCCGCAGATTAGGAGACCAAAACTGAACACAATATTCCAGGTGAGGCTTCACTAAGGCCCTGTACAACTGCAGTAAGGCCTCCCTGCTCCTATACTCAAATCCCCTAGCTATGAAGGCCAACATACCATTTGCCTTCTTCACCGCCTGCTGTACCTGCATGCCAACTTTCAATGACTGATGAACCATGACACTCAGATCTCGTTGCATCTCCCCTTTTCCTAATCTGCCGCCATTCAGATAATATTCTGCCTTTGTGTTTTTGCCCCCAAAATGGATAACCTCACATTTATCCACATTATACTGCATCTGCCATGCATTTGCCCACTCACCCTGCAGCCTCTTAGCGTCCCCCTCACAGCTCACACCACCACCCAGCTTAGTGTCATCTGCAAACTTGGAAATATTACACTCAATTCCTTCATCTAAATGAGCTGTCATTGAAAGTTGGCATGCAGGTACAGCAGGCGGTGAAGAAGGCAAATGGTATGTTGGCCTTCATAGCTAGGGGATTTGTGAGGATGATGCTGGGAGACAACTTTGATTCATTGCCCCAGCTAATTAGTTTTCTTTGATCTGGTCTCCATTCCTGGTCCAAGTGTCAGGCATTCGGCTACAATTTGTTTCCTATTCTAAGAACAATTTAAGGGGTGGGGGCATGCAAACCACATGGATAAACTGACAGCTAAGTAAAATTACTAAACTGTTACGATGAACTAACTAACTATTTCGGAATTGTACCTTGTCCCTCTTTAGTCTTAACACACTGGCGGGAAATTTTAACCCCCAAGAACAGGTGGGGAGTTAAAATTTACTTTTCAACCACGACCACAACCCACTCCAACACTTCTACTTCTGGGTTTAACGGAGATGTGTTTGGATTCCTGCCAGTCACCTACTTGCCGAAGTCAGGTAGTTATTGGTACAATTAACATCCTTAAGAGATGTTAATGAGGTGTTTTGAAATTGAATTTTACTTAGATTTAAATTTAACGTGTCCAGCACGGGCTTCCCAGGGCTTGGGAAACTGACCAATGAAACGGAGGCAGGATTGAGCTGGGTATTTAAACTTGTGATTGCCCCATCTGAATAAAACCTCACTTATTACAGCTGGTGTCTCAGGCCCCCCTGGCAAATATTTGGCAGAGAGTTCTTGTGTGGATATCGCTTTTTCTCAACGTTATGGCTTTCAGGATGGGACGCACCGTGGATGTGTTTGACAGCACACCAGAAGAAGAAGAACATTACCATCCACAGCAACGATGATGTCCAGTGGTGGGATCAGTACGTGTACAGGAAAGAGGTGCACAGAAGGGCGGTGACAAGAGGGAGGTGCAGAGGAGAGAGGTGCACAGGAGGTAAACAGGTGCGAGGTAAAGAAGACGGAGGTGCACAGGAGAGGGGCCGAGGTCACAGGAGGCACTACCCATGTCAGTGTTTATAGACAGAAACTCAGCTTCTTTGACCTCTCAGAAGTAATTCTGCAGGCTGAGGTTGTCACGCAGGTGGGGGCAGACAACTGTAGCTTCCTCAAAGAATTGTTTCCTGCTGGACCTGGCGGCCACGCATTACCAATCGTTGTTAAAGTCTCTATTGCCCTCAATTTTTTCGCTTATGGTTTCTTCTAGGGCGCTAGCGGAGACATCTCGAGGGTCTCACAGTCGGCTGCACATAAATGCATAAGGCAGATGATGGACAGATTGTTTGCCAGAGCTGGGAGTTGTGTAAACTTCCCCTGTGATGACAATAGCCAGAAAGAACAGGAACTCAGATTTGTCTCTCTGGCTGGATTCCCACAGGTACAGGGTGCCAGTGATTGCACACACATGCAATCTCAGCGTCACCACAGCAACCAGAAGTTTTTATAAACACAGGGATATTGATCCATCAATGCACAGCTGGTGTGCAACCACAAGAAGAGGTTCCTCCAGGTGTGCACCAGATTCCCTGGGAGCTATCATGATGCATTTATACTGAGGTAGTCCAACTTCTCAGACCTTTTCATTCCAGGAAGCAGATTTAAGGAGACAAGGGACTCCCCCTTCAAACTTGGCTCATGACACCTGTGAGGAACCCCACCAATGAGGCGCAAGAGCACGACAATAAGAGACACTAGCTGTATCATAGAACAAGCTATGGGAATGTTGAAGATGCGCTTCAGGGACATAATTTTTGAAAAGTAGAAAAAGTACCGCCGGGCGCTAATGATTCTCTCCTGCTGGGAAATTCAACTTTAGCACTCCAAGAGGGAAATGGGGCACTAAATCAAGTGCTAACCACTTCTCTTAGGGCGCTAAAGTACGAGAGTGGGGCAGTAGAACGCTGAACAATATGGAGTGCAATGCTATTGGCATCAGAGGCTGTTTCCCTCGCTTAAAGGGAAGGGCCAATGATGGTGTGCAATGATGGTGCACTTGTCGGCAATTCTACATTGCAAGACGACCTGTGCGACTGTCATTACAGCCCCAAACACTCTCTCAAAGTGGAGGGCTTAGCTATCTTGCAGCAATGAAACATCAAAAGCTTTGAGCAGACACCAAACAGGTGCAAATAATAACGGTTGGCCTAGCTGAAAATCACTCTCTTTAATTAGTGCTCCCCAAGCGGCCAGCTGAGTTGACAGTGCCTCCTCTTCCTGTTGTTGTTCACGCCCAGACATACAACAGGAGGTGGGAGGCAATTTCACATCTGGCGTGATAACAGGGTGCTGCATACTTTATGACATCACAATTTGCGAGGCACTAGAGGCCCAAGCGGTAAGAGTTAGCGCCAGTTATCCAGCACTGAAGTTTGCAGGCGTCGCTGAATTCATGGTCATTAATCCCTTAGTGTCCCGTTAGTGCCCTGCCCCGCCCCCCCGTCGCTAACAGGAGGCACTAAGCAGCTGAATTTGTAGCCCCAGATGTCTAGGTAGGTCTACTCGCCAGCGAGTGTCCAGAATGATAGTGGTGTTCTTTCCTGCATAGCATTGCGCAGCAGAACGGATTGCTCATCACACATCTTCAAATGAGGAGAAAATAGAGGGATGCACTAATATTGCAACGGTTCAGCAAATGTAAAACATAAGAAATGAAATCCTCTGGTCCCACCACCAGCAACCCTCCCCCCCCCCCACCACCCATTGCACTAAACAATCCTTCAACCACTCATCCACGCATTGCACATGCGCCCAATGGGTCCCGTCATGTATTGACATTCACCATGAAACACATGAAAAGGCGAGTTGGCACTTGGGATGCAATAATGGGCAAGATCATAGTCTTCTCATAGTCCAGTCATTGATGAAATGAAGTCAGCATATGTGTGTCAGTGATAATTGTAATTCTGTCACCAGCTATCTGCGAGCTCCCTGTCTCTCCATCTCCAACTGAGAGGGACGCAGATGTGCCACATCTCCAGGGCCTCCTCTGCATCAGTGAGCTGGACTATTGGTGTGGCCCACCTCTGGTCCTCTCTCTCTCCCTTGCTCTTTGCACTCTCTTGTTCTATAATGGGAAAAAAACAGACTTGTGAGTGTGTGAAGGTGAGGTATTCAGGCGATGGCGCAGTGCATTCGGTGAGGGTGACTATGAGACAGACGCATCACATTGCATAAGGATTGGGGTGAGTGGCAATGGCGGATGGATAAAAGGGAAGTGATGAAGTGCCTAGAAAGCGAAGGCTGGGTGCTGCTAAAAGTTGAGTGGGTGTGAGGAGTGATGTGATGGAGAATGCTTGGCAAGACAGAGTGAAAGGGAACGGGGCTTAAAGCACAGGATGTGTTTGAATCAGCAAATGTGCTCACTTTTCCTGACCTGATTAGGTCATTAAACCACTTCCTACATTGCATCCAAGACATGGGCACAGCTCTCCGACTGCTCACCTCCTCGACTACCTCCAACCACACCTTCTTGGCGAGAGCAGCAGGTTTCTTCCTTCTATTGCTGGGGAAAAGTATGTCCCTCCTCCTCCTGACTGCACCCAGCAGTAATTCCAGTGATGCGTCATTGAATCTGGGTGCTGCCCTTGCTCTAGGTCCACCATCCATCCTGAACACCTCCAATTTTCATCTGTGCACTGTCCCTTTAAATACAGCAGGGCTCAGGTCATGTGGGTGTGCATCACACCCACTGCGCAGCTTGGAGACAGGTAACCCGCAAGTCAATATTAATTGGTACAATTCAGTTGCAATTGCAGATTCCAACCCGCTGAGTTAACTTCCGGGTTTTGCCCACACAATTCCACCTCTTTCCCCCCACTCCCACCCATCCTTGGAAGCCGCCTTCAGATTAATATCAAGGCCACCATCTATGCTCAGAGCTGCTCATTTTTCCCGACTTTAATCTAAATCCTGGCACTTTGTGATGTGATGGAATACATAGAATTATTTCTTAATAAGGCATTATTATTCTTCAAAGCTTAAGTGAGAGCAGGTGAAACCAATAAAAGCTAGGTAGAAAGGAAAAGTCACACAAAATAAATAACTCTAACCTAATTATCTTTGAACATATTCTTCTGAATAGAATACTGTGATTGCTAGCTATGTGTTTGACTTCAAATGATGTCTCCCTCCGTTATATGTCTTATTCTTTGAAGTTCTCAACACCTGTAGAGAGTTTACAATTTCTTAACAACAAAGTATTAGGGATTGGGTGGTGCAGTGAGTTAGAGCACTTTCATCTCTCAGCTCTTAATTTGAATACAGCACAGATTGGATGAAATTCACTTCTCTGAATGCAGCAAGCCCCTTAATATAGACATTGGTGCTGGAATTCCGATGTCCCGGGTCCGTATGAACTACAGACCCGGGAAGGCATCGGAAAATCCGGTTTTCAGGGCGCAATGCGCATGCGCTGAAAACCGGCTTTTCCGATCTGTCAAGTTTCGAGCTTGTCAGATCATCCGCAGATTGGGAACAAGGACATTTGCAGGGCAAGATTTCCGATATTTACAGATATCTTACCCTGCAAATGTCCTCAAAAACCTTGTGCCTGAAAAAGCAGGCATATAGCCTACTTTTACAGGCACAAGTGTTTAAAAATACACAAAAACATTTTAAAATAAAGTTACAAAAACACATTTTATTCTTAAAAACCCTCCCCATTACGGTAAGTTTATTTTTTAACCATAATATTAAAAACTTTTTTAAAAATCAGGAAAATATTTTATTTTTATAAGACATAATAACTTTAATTTCAATTAATTTTAAATATGTGTGGTCTGTTTTTTATTTTTTATTATTTTGTGTGATTGCTTTTGTTCCCATTAATAGCACTGAGAACTGGTAGATACGCGAGTCTCAGTGCTATTAATGGGAACCTGTGAAATACTTACCTGATTGGCTGAGCAGTCACACATGACTGCATCTTCTGCGTGGGGACCCTCTGCACGGGAGCGCGCTTTGCAGCGCGGGAGGAGAAGGCCTCCCCATCGGAAATTAGGGCGCCTCCTAGACCATCAGGTAAATTCGTAAAAAATATCCAGCGAGAAGGCAATTGCCCGCAGGAAGACCCCCAGAGGAATTTCTGGGCCATAATATTTTCATTGCATCGGCAGTAATAGCTCTATTTGTTTAAGAGTGCTGGTGAGGACTATCCAATTATACTGGCCACTGGTATTATTACGAGGGAGGATTGGAGCTTTATATAAGCATGTATTTTGTATGCAGGAGAAGCCAAAACCACACTAAAGGAGTAAAGAAAAGGAAAATAAAAAGCATATATTCTACTAGCCACAGTTTTCTTTAATCATTCATGGGATGTGGGCGTCGCTGGCAAGGCCAGCATTTATTGCCCATCCCTAATTGTCCTTGAGAAGATGGCGGTGAGCCACCTTCTTGACAACTGAATGATTTGCTAGGCTATTTCAGAGGGCAGTTAAGAGTTAACCACATTGCTTTGGGTCTGGAGTCACATATAGGCAGACCAGGTAAAGACGGCAAATTTCCTTGCCTAAGGGACATTAGTGAACCAGATGGGTTTTTCCGACAATTCGGTATTTCATTACTGATACTAGCTTTTTATTCCAGATTTATTTAATTTAACCGAATTTAAACTGAACTCATGTCTCCGGATCATTAGTGCAGTCCTCTGGATTACTAGTCCAATAACATAACCACTACAGTTACAGCGCAGTACAAAAACAGTTGAATTGAGACAATCTCTTGGAGGTGAACTTGCTAAGGCTGATCTCTACCAATGATACAATTGGTGAATATACAACCCAAGGTGGAATTTAGCCCTACAGACTGGGAGAGGCCCAGGATGAATTGTTGCTGTGTGCTGAGTTAGTGGCTCTCAATCAGGGTAGCAATTGGATTACTACAATTGATCTGGACTAGGGAGGGGACAAATATCACCTAGGTTGATACACAATAACTCCTTTTGCAATGTTCACGTGTGGACATCCAATGAGGGAAAGATTGGGCTTAGGCTATGATACTCCCCATAAGTTGAATAAAAATGGGATTTTACTCCAGGGAAGTAGGTTTGCCATTGGAAGTAGGTTGGCACCGAGCGTCTGCTCATCGCCCCAACTCCACCATGACGTTGACTGATTTTCCTGGGTCAGGGGTCATTGCACATGCAGGGTGGGCTCTTGATGGTAAAGTTGCTCTAAGGAGGGAGTTAGCTGATGCCAGCCAGGAGAAAGAGGGACATTCATGGCAGCACCAGAAGAGGGAAGAACCAACAATAAAGGGGGCAGAAGAAACCTTGATGTTTTTGAAGTGAATCTTTAAAAGGGCTCTCAATGAGCCCATGTCTCTTTACCAGCATCTGTACAGCAGAAGAGAAGGGGACGTGGCCACTACTGGATCCTTTCTCTCATCAGGACCTCAGATGGTTATAGGTTCAAGTTCCACTCCAGAGACATATAACCAGATCAGTAACCAGAGGACACAAAATGGGGTTTGACCAAGGCTCTGTACAACTGAAGTATAAGTTCCTCTCTTTTGTATTCTAACCCTCTTGAGATAAAGGGCCCAAGTTTCAGCCTCAGTTGCTCCTGATTTTTTGGAGCAACTGGTGTAGAACGGAGTATCTTAGAAATTCAAATTCTCGGCATTTAGTTTGCTCTAGTTCCAGTCAGTTAGAACAGTTTCACTTTGGAACAGAATTTGTTTTTCAAAAGGGGGCGTGTCCGGCCACTTACGCCTGTTTTCAAAGTTTCGGCAGTGAAAACTTACTCCAAACTAACTTAGAATGGAGTAAGTGAAGATTTTTGTACGCTCGAAAAAACCTTGTCTACACTTTAGAAAATCAGGCATCGGTTACAAATCAGGCGTAGGGAATGGGGGAGGGGTCAGTTTAAAGGGAAGTTTACAAACATTAAACACTTCAGTTTTACAAATAAAGAGCCATCATCAATAATAAATGATAAAAAAATGATCAATAAATCAACCAATAAATCAATCAAAAAAAATTAATAAGAAATAATTTTTTTTTTAAATCAATAAATAAAACATTTTCTACTTACCGACTGCAGCACTGGGAGCCCTCCAACAGCGTGCTGGTATGCCCCCCCAGTGTGTCTCTGTCAGTGTCTCTATCTCTCTGTCTGTCTGTCTGTGTGTGTCTCTCACTCTCTGTCTGTTAGTGTCTGTTTCTGACAGCGAGGAGAGGGGGAGGAGGGGGATAGAGGGAGGAGGGGGGCAGGGGGAGGGGAAGGAGGGAAGGGGGAGGGAGGCAGAGGGTGAAGGGGAGGGATGGGGGAGAGGGGGGGAGTGGCGGGAGAGATGGGGGGGAGGAGGAGGAGGAGAAGGGGGAGAGGAGGAGAAGGGGGGGAGGAAAGGGGAAGGGGAGAAAAAGGGGAAGGGGAAGGGGAAGGGGGAGAGGAGAAGGGGAAGGGGGGAGAGGGGAAGGGGGGGAGAAGGGAGGAGAAGGGGGAGGAGAAGGGGAAGGGGGGAGAGGGGAAGGGGGGAGGGGGGAGAGGAGAAGGAGAAGGGGGGGAGAAGGAGAAGAGGGGGGGGAGGCTGAACGGGCCGGGCCCGGCCGGGCCCAAGACTTCGGGCAGGGACCGGTCCCCAGCACCAGATTTACAGGTAGGTGGCGTTGGGTCGGGTCGGGTCCGGGGTCGGGAGCGCGGGTCGGGTCAGGGGGAGCGCGGGTCGGGTCGGGTCCGATCCGGGGGGGGGGTGGCGGTCGGGAGCGCGGGTCGGGTCGTGGGGGGGGGGGGAGGATGGAGGTCGGGTTGGTTCAGGTAGCGGGGGGGAGGGAGAGAGCGCGGGTCGGTTCGTGTCAGGGGCGGGGGGAGGGAGGTCAGGTTGGGTCGGGTCCGGTCCGGGGGGGGGGGGGTCGGGAGCGCGGGTCGGGTCGGGGGTGTGGTGGAAGGGAGGCCGGTTCGGTTCAGGTCGGGAGGGAGGGAGAGGGAGGTCAGCGCAGGTCGGGTCCGGTCCGGGGCCGGGGCGGGGAAACGGGAGTCGGGTCGGGAGGAAGCAGGAGCTGGGCGTGGGAGGAGCCTTATGCACGCAGCCCCACTGAGGCCATTCGGCCAGGGCTAGGGGCTTCGAGCCCCTCCCACACAGTTTTGGGTACCTGGAGCTATTGCACATGCGCGCCCACTGTAGCGCGCATGTGCAGAGGTCCCGGCACTGTTTTCAGCACAGGGACCTAGCTCCGCCCCCAACTGCTCGTGCTGCGCCGCGCCCGGCTGAAGAGGACCAGCAGGGAGCCGGAGAATCTGGAAGTTTTTTTTAGGCGCACTTTGTGGCGCGTAAAACGGGCGTCCAGGTCGGGGCTGCGCCGTTCTAGGCGGGGCCCGAAACTTGGGCCCATTGTCTTGTAGTGATGTGTACCTGATCACCCAATTCCTCTTTATTATTCCATAGTTTCTAGTGTCTCACCATTAAAAAAATGTTCTGATTTGCCTTTCCTGGATCCAAAATGCATGACCTCACACTTTCTCACATTGAATTCCATCTGCCACAGTTTTGCCTATTCACTTAACCTGTCTATGTCTATTTGTAACTTCCTGCTCTCATCTAAACAACTTACTGTTCCTCCTAACTTAGTGTAATCTGCAAACGTGGATATACAACTCTGTTATTTCATCCAAGTCATTGATATATATGGAAGGTAGCAAATGTAACCCTGCTATTTAAGAAAGGAGGGAGAGAGAAAATTGGGAACTCTCAGCCAGTTAGTCTGACATCAGTAGTAGGAAGATGCTTGAATCTATTATTGATGTGGTAACAGGGCACTTAGAAATCATAATATAATTGGGCAGACACAACACTGATTTATGAAAGGGAAATCGTGTTTGATAAATCTATTAGAGCTAGGCTTTCCCGAGAGCTGCTCAACGCCTGATTGCCCGCCCAGAAAAACCGCTAACATTTTGCAAGTAACACTGGTGAAAATTTTCATAATCAAGTTAAAAATCATCGCCCGACGAAAAAATGGATCTTACACCAGTATCCTCAGTGGTTTTCTCGGTGGTTAAGGGGAAACTAAGTAAAACGGGCGGTTCTTAAAATGTTTTGAAAAATTTAGTCCAAGGCTGCAGTTGGGCCTAGGGAGGGGGAAAACTTTTAAAAAAAGTTAAAAAACATTCCCAAGACACTTTTAAACCTAATTACCATTTTACAATTAAAAATAAAGATCCTTTAACTTACCTTTCTTTGCAGAGTACTCACCTACCGCCCTGTTTCAGCTGCTTTCAAAGGGCAGTTCCCTCGGCGATCTGGACGGGCTTCCGTTGAGGCTAAATTTACGACCTGGCAATTTTCTCGGTGGTGCACATCGGCAGTTTGGTCCCAGCGGGCGTTTTGATATTTGGGCGGTACCATTAAAAAAATAAGGGGGAAACTTTCACCGGGCAATTTCTCTAGCAAAAACAGCTGTACCACTGAGAAAATCGCCGAAAACCCACTGAAACTGAAGGTGAAAGTTTAGCCCTTAAGTTTTTTGAGGGTGTAACGAGCAAGGTAAATAAGGAAGAACTTGGATGTAGTTAGTCTGCATTTTAAAATATATAAGTGTATAAGAGTAAAGAAGTCTTCCTGCAATTATATAGGGCTTTGATAAGATCACACCTGGAGCACTGTGTAATTTTTTGGTCTTTTTACCTAAGGAAGGATATACCTGCCTTAGAGAGTTTGCAAAAAAGGTTCACTAGATTGATTCCTGGGATGAGAGAGTTGTCCTATGAATGAGAGATTGCATAGAATGAGCCTACACTGTCTGGAGTTTAGAAGAATCGAGGTTATCTCGTAGAAACATATAAAATTATTAGAGGGCTTGACAGGATAGATGGTGAGAGGCTGTTTCCCCTGGCTGTAGAGTATAGAACTAGGGGGTCATAGTCGCAGGATAAGGGGGTCATCCATTTAGAACTGAGATGAGGAGAAATTTCTTCACTCAGAAGGTTGTGAATCTGTGGAATTCTCTAGCCCAGAGGACTGTGGATCCTCGTCGTTGAGTATATTCAAGACTGAGCGATAGATTTTTGGACACTAAGGGAATCAAGGGATACGGGGACAGGCCAGAAAAGTGTTGAGGTAGAAGATCAGCCAACATCTTATTGAATTACTGGAAGGACCATATGGCCAACTCCTGCTACCAGCTCTCGGGAAATTGCCCGGGAGCTTGTGGAGGCGCTGCTACAGCAGCGGCGTGTCCACAGGTAGTGCCCCAGGCCACCGTGCACGCGATGACGTCATCGTCGTGCGTGGCAATCACTCAGCACCGCACGCCGACCCTTTTCTGCAACGTGGAGGCTAGTGCGAGCAGATGTCAGCACCAGCTTTGTGGATTACGGAGCTGGCCGATATGCACTCGCGAGAGGGAAGTTTTTTTGTCGACACTCGGGTCGGTTAGTCTACCTGTTTTTTTTCATGGTCCAGGTCGCCATCGTGTGGCCCGGCATTCCATTTTGGGTGCCAAGCTGCAGGCCTAGTACCACGCTGCCCTGGTGATCCAGCGGAGGCCTTGCAGAGTATGCAGCAGCCCTCCCCTTTAAGAAAAGGGGCAGGGCGTTGAAGAGCGGCAGCGCTACGTGGAGCATCTGTGTAGCGCTGCACAACTCGCCCCATTAACATCGCTGGAATTGCCCCTAAAGAAAGCGGAGCGCACAAAATTGTGCTCCATTTCCTTTGAAGGGCAGTAAGCCCAATTCAGCGGCCGAGGCGGGATTTCTGTCCAATCGGGGCGCAGGGCAATTTCAGCCCCCAAAAATTTGACACCGAGCCACATAAGGAGAAATTAGGGCAGGTGACCAAAAGCTTGGTCAAAGATGTAGGTCTTAAAGGAGGAAAGAGAGGTAGAGAGATGGAGAGGTTTAGGGAAGGAATGCCAGAGCTTAGGGCCGAGGCAACAGAAGGCACGGCCGCCAATGATTGAACGACTATAATCAGGGATGCTCAAGGGGACAAAATTAGATCAGCGCAGCCATCTCGGGGTGTTGTAGGGCCGGAGGACATTACAGAGATAAGGAATCTGAGGCCATGGAGGGATTTGAAAATACAGATGAGAATTTTGAAATCACAGCGTTGCTTAACCGGGAGCCAATGTCCTCAGCAAGCCCAGGGGTGATTGGTGAGCGGGACTTGTTGCAAGTTAGGATACGGGCAGCCGAGTTTTGGATCCCTTCCTTTTTACGTAGGGTAGAATATGGGAGGTCAGCCAGGATTGCGTTGGAATAGTTAAGTCTAGAGGTACAAAGGCATGGATGAGGGCTTCAGCAGCAGATGAGCTGAGGCAAGGGTGGAGACAGGCTGGAAAATTCAGAATAGCAAAACTGAATAAATTGAACTACAGTTTGTCTTTCACTATGACTTGCTGAAACTCAATTTTTTTTATTCGTTCATGGGATGTGGGCATCACTGGCAAGGCCAGCATTTATTGCCCATCCCTAATTGCCCTTGAGAAGGTGGTGGTGAGCCACCTTCTTAAATCGTTGCAGTCCATGTGGTGAAGGTACTCTCATAGTGCTGTTATGGAGGGAGTTCCAAGATTTTTGACCCACATCAATGAAAGAATAGCGATATATTTCCAAGTCAGGATGGTGTGTAACTTGGAGGAGAACTTGCAGGTGATAGTGTGCCCATACGCCTGCTGCCCTTGTCCTTCTAAGTGGTAGAGGCTATGGGTTTGGGAGGTGCTGACAAAGAAGCTGTGGTGAGTTGCTGCAGTGCATCTTGTCGATGGTACACACTGCAGTCACGGTGCGCCGGTGATGGAAGGAGTGAGTGTTTAAGGTGGTGGATGGGGTGCCAATCAAGTGGGCTGCTTTGTCCTGGATGGTGTCAAGCTTCTTGAGTGTTGTTGGAGCTGCACTCATCTAGGCAAGTGGAGAGTATTCCATCACACTCCTGACTTGTGCCTTGTAGATGGTGAAATGCTTTGGGGAGTCAGGAGGTGAGACACTTGCCACAGAATACCCAGCCTGTGACCTGTTCTTGTTGCCGCAGTATTTATGTGGTTCGTCCAGTTAAGTTTTTGGTCAATGGTAACCCCCAGGATGTTGATGGTGGGGGATTCGGTGATGGTAATGCCGTTCAATGTCCTAGGACGGTAGTCAGACTCTCGCTTATTGGAGATAGTCATTGACCTGGCACTTGTGTGGCGCGAATGTTACTTACCCCTTATCAGCCCAAGCCTGTCTGATATAAAATCTGACATCTCACACAGCAATCTATCCCAAAACCACAAACTGTGAAGGATCTAGTAAGGATGAAACTACAGTATTAGTGGTATTATACTGATATATTCTTCCTATACTTGAAAGTGAATTTATTTTGCATTAAAATGATTTATTTGAAGCAGATACTGTTATAAACAGCACTTTAAGTGTGGTTTTCCTTCTTTAAATAGTGTTGAATCAGTGCTGAGTGGTGTTTAATCGACAAAAGAATATTGTGAGAATATCAATTTCGTTTATTTTTGTTGACGCATTGAATGATCAAACTGAAAGTTCTCCCAGAAAATCAGTTCTTCATGTCCAGCCTTAACCAACCCAGTGTAAGTATGATATCAGCTCTATACCAGAAGGGACGGTGTTCTGTCTATTGTTGGACAAAGTTAAGGATAAATTGTAACAAGTCAGGTAATTGAATAATTCTACATCCTTTTCGTATAGAGCAATAAAAGAGGAAAACTAGGTGAAAAGGCAGGCTTCAGAAAAAGAGTAAAAATGTCATGTTTATTTTAATAACATATACCAGAAAACTGGACAAAGGAATGTGTATCGGAATCCAGTTATTTAACATCAACTGCAAGTGGGTAATGATGTTTTTTTCATGTCTAATCCTAATCAAAGCAACAAGAATGAAAATACATTCCACACCCATACTTCAAAATCCCAACAGGGACCCAGCCAGTAGCTGGGTAATATTACAATACCCACTCAAGCAGTGAGAACCTTAAAAATAAAATATAAGCCCTCAGTTATTGAAAGTAGACTGACCCCAAACATCAAACGGATGGAAAGTGCTCCTAGCATGGTCTGTGATATGAAGAATTGTTACTTTGTTGTGGGCTCTTTGAGACAGTATAGATTGACATTCCTGTGATGTGCCTCCAAAAAACAAAACGTTCCAGTGAATTAATCTTCAACATTGACTACAATGACTGAAGTGTAGATTACTACCTGCAGCACATTCCATTTCATGGGCCACTTCAGTTAGAGACAAAACAAAGAGCCTTTATATTTTGTGACTACGTACATGTGACTTTTCATGGCTAGAGAATCAGAACTGTGTATTGCATATAGTACATGGACCAAACACTATAATGCACTCTTTGTTTTAGAGAAATGCAATCTGACCCATATTAGTTGGAGCATGGGTGTCAGTAGGATCTTTCTGGCATCTGCAGTCCATGTATTGTGTATCATCTCAAGCCATTTATTTATCATCAGGTATAACTTTCTCTTGTCTGTTGCTTCTTTTCTGTTTAACACTAAGAAAGACAATAAAGTAGGCTACATATAAATTCCAAACAATTAAGGTTTCTTGAAGCAAAATGCATTTAAATATTGTGTATCTCCATTTCTGTCATTTAGCACTAGGGCGAGACAATTCTTTCTCTCTTTAATCATACGCAAGTTATTCTTCCCTCGATGTCCTTAATAAAAACCCTAGCATGCTTGATATCTGTTGTAGATCACATCATCCTATAACTGCAAGCCCCATATGCCCATCACCTCAGGCCTCTGGGCTCCCCAAGAAACTTGTCCGAGCCATCAAATCTCTCCACGGCCTTACCTCTCACCCCACCGCTGCCGCCTCCCCCCCACCCCGCTAACGTCTCATTTTTACAATCTCCTCTAAGTGTATCAACCTGCACGCACTTTCTGTTCCTCCAACAATGGCCTACTTCTCATTTCGCACTTCTTCCACTCCATTTTGGTGGTTGTAATATAGAGCTCCCCCTAGTGAACTACTGCTCCACCTAGTGGACTACTGTGGGAATGCAACTGCTGATGTATAATATAATAAAAGGATCATGTGACAAGGTCACATGACAAGTTCCTGTAGTGCCATCTTGTGTATGTGTGTGTTTGCGATGTTGTAAGGAAAATATCACATTGGTGACGAGAATGGGATAATCAGATTCCCTACCTGAAATTTTTGTTGGTGGATCATCTAGCCAAACAACAGAGTGACTTTGAAAGGTTCTTTGTTTTGCAGCACAGCTAAAAATCCAAGGTAAATTTCAAGCACACTGTTGACATTGCCACAGTCCAGAAGGCCATGCCTATGGGAATAATGGGGAACCTGGGTGAGTTCCATCATGACAGAGAGACTTTTGGAGCATATGTGGAGCAGGTAGAAATGTTTTTCACCACGAATAGTATCGTCGAAGTACCCGATGATGAAATCTATAACCGGGTGGTTTTAAAAATAAAACAGGCTATTTTCTTGGCTGAAGCAGGCCCCAAGATGTATGAAACCCTGAAAAATGTGCTTGTTCCTGTCAAGCCGAAGGACACACCACAGATGGAGACAGCATTACAGTCCTGAGCCCCTGGAAATTGCTGAAAGCTATCGTTTTGGAATACGAGATCAATTCATTGATGTGAGTACATTGTAGCATTAAAAAAGCTATCCATTCATTGTAATTTCTGGAACTTTCAGGACCGAGCATTGCGTGACCGCTTTGTTCGTGGGATGAAAAATTAAGCTATCAGAAGAAAGCTGTTAACAACTCCTAACTTGACATTTGATTTAGCTTGTCTGACAGCTATGTCAATGGATAGAGCCGACCAATACTCCTGAGAATTTTGCGCCATTTGCAGTCGTCAGACAACCGAGATGAATTGTCTGCAGGTTAAAAGTAAAAGGCAGTTGGGCCCCAAGGCCTCAGCAACTGGCCAGGGTAACAGAACATTGAAGCCGTGCTGTTGGTGTCTGGGACATCACATTGCTCAAAGTTGTCCATATGTGAAGGCAAAGTGTTTCTTCTGCAAGAAAACTGGACATCTTGCAAAGGCATGCCGACTGAAGAGTAAACCAACTTTCAAGGCTATAAGTAGAAATCACGAGAGACTCCATAGCATTGAAGAGAAGCAACAGGACGAGGAGCTTCTGGAGATACATGTCATCAGAAGTACGAGGATATCTAACAATGATTCATGAAGTATCGTCATCCAAGTAGATGTTGCAGGAACCAGGATACCAATGGAAATTGACACTGGTGCATCTGTGAGCGTAGTACCGGAATTGCTATACAGGTTGAGCGTCCGAAATCTGGAGTTCCAAAATTTGGAATGTTCCGAAATTTGGACATCATGCTGATCTGTGGAAGGGTTATCCGGAATCCGGAAAAAGTTTTGAAATCCGGACATTTTTTTAAAACGGTGATAGCGATATTTATTTCGCTCATCACTCTACTATTTTTTAAAGGTGCGAAGTGGGAGGGGAGAAAACACCAAAACAAAATTTCCAACAACAAAAAATAAAAATTCACAAAACATTCACAAGACCCTTATCTACTAAATCGCTGAAAAAAATTTAAAAATAAAAACATTAATTTAGCTTTTTTTGCAGGTCTTCAATGCAGATTTTTTCCAGCCGCTGACACTGCCGAACCTGGACCCGGAGCACCGCCACCGCCCATGGACCCGCCGACACTCCTTCTGCTGCCCCAGATCCTCCGCCGACCTTCCGCCACCCTGAATCTTCTGCCGATCCTCCGTTGTCCCAGACCCTCTGCTGACCTTCTGCCGCCATGGACTCTCCACTGCCGCGGACCCTCCGCCACCCCAAATCCTCCTCTGTCCCGGACCCGCTGCCAAACCTCTGCTGCTCCCCCCACCCCCCCCCCCGCCCAGACTCTCCACCGCCACCCCACCCCTCTGCCACCACAGCACCCTTACCTCCGACTAGGCGTTTCCTGATTTGGGATGCCGGAAAGATGTTCCGAAATCTGGAAAAACCCAAGCCTTGGCCCGGGCATTTCCGGATTCGGGACATCGGAAAGACATTCCAAAATCCGAAAGTGCCCAAAATCCATAACGGCCTCAGTCCCGAGGTTTTTGGATTTCGGACGCTCTACCTGTACCTCGACATGTTGAGTAATTTTCCGATGGAGAAATCGAAGATAGAGCTGCGAGGCTACACAGGAGAGCAAATCCTTGTGGTAGGACATATCACCGTACCGGTGAAATACAAAGACCGGTTTCAGAACTTGCCTCTCTTAGTAGTGGCAGGAGACAAGCCTGCATTAATAGGTAGAAATTGGCTGGGATCACTGAAGCTAGATTGGAATGAGATTTTTCGTGTTGAAACAAGATTTGCATTGAAGGATGATGTCATCAAACAGTATCCATAGGTGTTCCGTGAAACAGGCAGTCTAATCCAAGGTTTCAAGGTGAGTGTCAGGGTACAGAAGGATGCTACACCAGTTTACTGCAAGCCACGTCCCGTACCATACGCACTCCAGAAGAAAGTTGAACAAGAACACAAAAGACTAGAAACTGAGAACATTATCTCTAAGGTAGATCTAAGTAATTGGGCTACACCCATTGTTGTTGTACCTAAGTCAGATGGTAATGCTGATGCTATGTCCAGGTTGCCATCCCCATCACAAGTTCCACCCAATAGGGAAGAAGTGTTCTATTTTTCATACATTGATGAGCTGCCAGTCACAGCTGAAGAAATTGGTAGAGCAACCAAACGTCACCCAGTTATGTCAAAGGGGTATGATTACATAGCAACTGGCTGGCCAAACCAGGTATCAGAGAAAGATATTCATCCATACTTTGTTCGTAGGAATGAATTGTTAGAGGATAAAAATTGTATCTTGTGGTGTGCAAGAGTAGTTATTCCAAATAAGTTCAGGTCCAAATTGTTAGGAGATTTTCATGACTAGCACCTGGGAATCTGCTTGACCAAGAGTTTTGCATGCAGTTATTTATGGTGGCCAGGTTTAGATAAAGATATAAAGAACATTGTTCGGCAATGTAGAACATGTCAATTAGTAAACAAGAAACCACCATCAGTATCATTACAGCCATAGAAATGGCCTTCCAGGATGTGGCAAAGCTTACATATAGATTTTGCTGAGCTAGAGGGACAACAATTGTTCATTGTTATTGATAGCTATTCAAAGTGGGTAGAGGTGTTTCTGATCCGGAAAATAACAACAAGTAAAACACTAGACAAATTGCGAAGATTGTTTTCTCCATATGGTCTCCCAGAAAAAATTATGCCTGACAATGGGCCGCAATTTTGTTCAGAAGAATTTGCACATTTCATGAGTAGAAACGGTATGAAACATACCAAGGTTCCATCATACCACCCTGCTTCAAATGGTGCAGCAGAGTGCACATTACAAATTGTAAAACATGCCCTCATCAAGCAAATGTTGAATCCAAATCCAAAGAAATGGCAGTTGTCATTGGACCACAAAGTGGCAAATTTTCTAATTACTTATTGTAATACTCCTCATACAACTACTGGTGGAACACCAGAAGAGTTGTTTCTCAAATGACAGCCATGAACCATGTTCTTTGTGCCAAATTGGGCTGTAGCAACGTCAGTAGAAGAGAAACAATTAAGACAGAAAGAGAATCATATTAGAGGTAAAGTAAGAGAGAGAAGTGTGAAATTGAATCAGAAGGTGAGAGTGAAAAACCATCACCATAAATGGTTACCAGGAAGAATAGTTGGTCATATTTGGTCAAGATGTTTGATCATGGAAAGATTAGGTTTTTTCACATTGATCATATTTTACCGAGAAGGAGTTGAAAGTTGGAATGATTCGATTATTTCTGATGAGTCAGATAGTCCTGTTACAAGTCGAGTAGCATATCCTACATCGGATGTACTGGAAACAAGTCCAAAAGAAAGTCAGAATTTAAGTCTGAGACCGAGTCAGGCAGTCTGAAGCTGTAAAGAGTTCAAATGTAGATCAAAGATTACCCTTGGAGAAAAACTCTCCTCAGGCTCAGCCTGGAATGAGTCTAAGCTCGACATCGTTTGGAAAGTTCCGTTCAAGAGCGAAGATATCTTCTTTGAAACAGAAAACCAGTGGTTAAGTTTGATTTGTAAATATGGCAAAATAAGTTAATGGGCTAGAACCTCCACTTTTGTGCTTATCGCCCAGAAATGGGCGTTATTTCCTGCGTGGGTGGTAAAAATGGGTTTTCAGATCACCGGCTTCTCGTCCATTCTCAAAACACCTAGTTTCCATTTTTGAAAATGAGCATTACCGCGAGCGATATCAAATGGGCGGTAGCGTTAAATTTTTTTGACCTTCTGCCGTAAAATGTGGCCGTCCTTAGCAATGGCATGGCAACGCTCGATTCCTGCGATTCTGGAGGTCAAGGGTCATCATGACGTGCCCAGATGATGATTCCGAGAGAGAGGGAGCTCAGAGGCATTGAAAGTGTGTGTGGCTGTGGTGTGTGCTTGTCTGGCTGTTGTGGGAGGAACGACGGAGTTTCACCAGTAGCAAAAAGCCTACTAAGCACCAAGAACATAGTTGGCACTGAGGTTTTATCCAACAAATAAGATATAACATGGAAGGGATGGAGGAGGCCCTGGAGCTGGTAGCCAGGAACACTGGTGGCAGAGGGCTCCCAGTGGTCCCGGAGCGCTACACTGCACCCCAATGTGCCGCACTTCCATTGGCAAGCACACATGAGAACGAGCAGCAACATCTTGCTTCTGGCTCAGAGCACATTCCCACCTGGGGACCTTCCTCTCCCGTATCCTTCCAAGCAGCGCTTTGGCAGTCATGCCCCCCCCCCCCCCTCAATGAAGCAGCGCCTGAAGACCTCCTTGGCCAGGCGGCTTGGAGTCAGGAAGGGAGGGGGAAGGGATAGAGATGGGGAGGAGAAGTGGGTGGGTGGGGGGAAGGGTTGGTTTGTACAGAAATACCGATGATTTCAGACTAATGTTCGGTTTAAATGTTTTTTATTTAACAAAACCTTGTAGTATATTGGCTCAGATAGCTGCACCATTACACGCTGGTGATTCCTTTACATTAAAGGGTATAATGACACTTAACTTCAATCAATTTAAACTTTAACTGTCACCAAGGTGATGTCCACCATTGATGTATGACCTGTACACCCAGCAGCGTGTCAGTCTTGTAAATACCACCAACGTTCTTTCAGACAAAGTGATCATTGATGAACTCCTGACGTAAGGCTCTTGCAGCTATCATGCCACCATGAGCCCTTTCCTGCGGTCTACAGGGGAGCGGAGGCATGGCTTCAGCGTCAGCCTGATTGTCTGGGCCGATGTCAGCATCCGCCTCCTCGTCCTCCCCTTCCTCTCTCTGGTGAGGTGGACTGTCAGACTCATCAGGCAATTCTTGTCCCCTACTGATAGCCAAGTTGTGCAGCATGGAGCACACCACCACAAATTGAGTTACCTGCTCAGGGTGGTATTGGACATCGCCTCCTCAGTGGTCCAGGCATCTAAAGCGCTGCTTCAGCACTCCAATGGTTTTCTCCATGATATTGTGAGTTGCTCTGTGGCTTTCGTTGTATCGCCTCTTGGCTTCGGTGTGGGTGTCACGCAGGGCGGGGGTCATCAGCCAGGCCATATCCTTTGTCACCAAGCATCCAGCATTGACTTTGTGGCTCATTGTTAAACAAGTCAGATACAGTGCCCTCACACAGGATGTGAGCGTCATGGATGCTGCCCAGAAATTGAGCATTCACTGCCAGTATAATTTGCTGATGGTCGACAACCAGTTGGACATTCAGGGAGTGGAATCCCTTGCGGTTCCTGAAAACCTCAGCAACCTGAAAAGGTGCCTGCATTGCAATGTGTGTACAGTCTATTGCTCCCTCCCTTGGGGAAGTTTGAAATTCTGGAGAATTCTAGAGCCCTCTCATTCTTTGCCTCCCTGGTCATAGGGGAGCTGATCAAGTCCTTCCTGTGTACGTACAGGGCTTCAGTGATCTGTCTAATGCAACGATGTGTGGCATGCTGAGAAAGTCCGCAAATGTCTCCAACTGTGGCCTGAAAAGAACCCAAGGCATAGAACGACAGTGCCGCGGTGACCTTGACCTTGACGGACAGTGCAGTACTGACGGTGCTGGCAGGCTGCAGATCTGCCCGTATCAGCTGGCATACCTCAGTGATAAACTCTTTGTGGAAGCGCAGTCTCCGGAGGCAGGTGGTATTGGACAAGTCGAGGTACGAATTCTTCTCCTTGTATTTGCGGGGGGTGTAACGTCTGGTCCTCCTCATCTCTCTGTCACGTCTTACATTGGGCACATAATGCAGTGGAGCGTTCCTTCGGCGATGTCGACTCTGCTGCATGTAATTAGTCAGCAAGAGAGGGTGAGAAAGGACAGGCTCCATTGCAGTAGCTCTCTGTTTTCCACCGATTGGTCACAAACAAGGAATGCCCCGACGAAGAAACCTCTTCAATTCCAATCGGTCACAGTATGGTCAAGATGTTTTTACAGATGTTCACATCAACTCCAACAACCTGCAGAGTACATCTGAACTCCGCTGAGGTTGAAGCACAGCAGCCTTTTAAATGACATGACATGTGATCTACAACATGGCGTCCATAACACTGTGATTCATCCCGGTTAGTTCCACTTTTTCTGGGCGTTTTTTTGGGCGAGCGATATTGTGGGCAATATGTGTGCGAGGTGGTGAAATTGACGATGGCCGATCTCATGGCCACTAGTTTCGGTAAATATGCTCTTTACAACAAAAAAAGTGGGCGGGCGTTAATATTGAATCTCGGCATTAAATCCGTGCGGAAAGTAACGCTGGGCAATATTATGGGCATTGATTTCGCCCATTCTGCTGATTCCACCCAAATAAAGTGGGCAGGTGGTAATATTTTTTCATGACATTAAGCACATGGGGAAAGTAACGCTCGGCGATTAATTTCTGAAAAATGCCCGCCAGTTTCCAATTTGTGCCAAAATGGGTGATATATGGGCGTTATACGTCATTTCAGTGATAAAATGGGCATTAAGCATGCAAAAAAAGTGAAGGTTCTAGCCCAATATCGTTTGTGGTGTATAACTATGCAAGTTATGTATGATGTTAAGGGAAGGTCTTGTCTGACTAACTTGATTGAATTTTTCGAGGAGGTAACCAGGAGGGTTGATGAGGGCAGTGCGTATGATGTAGTGTATATGGATTTTAGCAAAGCTTTTGATAAGGTCTCACATGGCAGACTGGTCACGAAAGTAAAAGCCCATGTGATCCAGGGCAAAGTGGCAAGTTGGATCCAAAATTGGCTCAGAGGCAGGAAGCAAAGGGTAGTGGTTGATGGGTGTTTTTGTGACTGGGAGGGTGTTTCCAGTGGGGTTCCGCAGGGCTCGGTACTAGGTCCCTTGTTTTTTGTGGTATCCATTAATGATCTAGACTTGAATATAGGGGGTATGATGAAGAAGTTTGCAGATGATACTAAAATCGGCTGTGTAGTTGATAATGAAGAAGAAAGCTGTAGACTGCAGGAAGATATTAATCAGCTGGTCAGGTGGTCAGAACAGTGGCAAATGGAATTTAATCTGGAGAAACATGAGGTAATATATTTGGAGGGCTAACAAGGAAATGGAATACACATTAAATGGTTGGACACTAAGAAGTGTAGAGGAACAAAGTGACCTGGGAGTACATGTCCACAGATCCCTGAAGGTATCAGCCCAGGTAGATAAGGTGGTTAAGAAGGCATATGGAATATGGAGAAGTCGGGGCTTATGATTGAACTGTATAAAACACTGGTTAGGCCACAGCTAGAGTACTGCGGCAGTTCTGCTCACCGCATTGCAGGAAGGATGTAATTGCACTGGAGAGGGTACAGATGAGAGGATGTTGCCGGGAGTGGAGAATCTTAGCTATGAGGACAGATTGGATAGGCTGGTTTGTTTTCCTTGGAACAGAGGAGGCTGAGGGGAGACCTCATTGAGGTGTATAAAATTATGAGGGGGCCGAGATAAAATGGATAGAAAGGGCCTATTTCCCTTAGAAGAGGGGTCAACAAGCAGGGGGCATAAATTTAAAGTAATTGGTAAAAGGTTTAGAGGGGATTTGAGGGGAAATTTCTTCACACAGAGGGTTGTGGGAATCATTGCCTGAAAGGGTGGTAGAGGCAGAAACCCTCACCACATTTAAAAAGTATTTGGATGTGCACTTGAAGTGCCGTAACCTGCAGGGTAAACTTCTATGATTCTATTCTATGATTATTTTGTTATGATTACTTCTTTATTTAGGAGGGAGAAGTGCATTATAGAGCTCCCCTAGTGGACTACTGCTCCACCTAGTGGACTACTGTGGTAATGCAACTGCTGATGTAAATATAATAAAAGGATTATGTGACAAGGTCATATGACAAGTTCCCGTAGAGCCATCTTGTGTATGTGTGTGTTTGTGATGTCATATGGACAATATTACAGTAGTTTTTCCTTCAATAATTATATCCCATGCCCTTTAGAACTCCCTCGACACATCTGCCTTGCCACTGTCCTCCTTGCTTTCACAGCTTGAAAGATCTTCCTCTTTTACTGTGCTTTTATCCTTCCTAACTCCCTTCTCTCTCCTACTCAGTGTCCACTCATTATCCACGCTGTAAAGAGCTCTGAGATGTCTTGGTATATTTTAAAAACTTATTCTCTGGATATGGGCGTCGCTAGCAAAGCTGGAATTTATTGCCTATCCCTAGTTGCTCTTGTTAAGGTGGTGGTGGGCCTTTTTCTAGAACCTCTACCATCCATGTGGTGAAGGTGCTCCCATAATAGTATCAGATAGGGAGTTCCAGGATTTTGACCCAATGGCTTTGAAGGAACAGTGATATATGTACAAGTCGGGATGGTGCGTGACTTGGAGGGGAACTTGGAGGTGATGGTGTTCCGATGTACCTGTTGCTTTTGTCCTTCTAGGTGGTGTTTGGAAGGTGCTGGTGATGTGCTGCAGTGCTACCTGTTGATAGTACGCACTGCAGCCATGGTATGCCAGTGATGGAGGGATGGATGTCTAAACTGGTGGATAAGATGTTGATCAAACTGACTGCTTTGTTCTGGATGGTGTCAATCTGTCTTGCCTCCTGTTATATTTTCTTATGTCCAGCATTCCTATAAGCAGCCTTTACCTCCCTTATGGTCCAGAGCGCACCGTTTTCAAGGTAAATAATAGTAAAACTCAGTGATGGTAATAGAGAATTCTGTAGGAAATGTATTATGTGCCGCATGTCTTTCTCCTCTCTTCGAAAAGCATACTGAATGTAAACTCTTACCAGATCGAGATTTAGGCACTGAATCAACAAGTGATTTAATTACATGAGGCAGGTGGATGAACAACAATTGGTATAAGACAGTGAATCATATTTTTATGAGATTCCTTGAAACTTAAAATAATAAAGATGCCACTCACTTTTTTAAAATAAAACATAATGCTGGAATTTCCTTGGAGCTGCTCCCTCTCTGTTGCACTAACTTTGCTGGAAATGAAGGCAGAAACCCCATTTATACACGGAAATCTTGATGACTGGGGGGTAGTGTTGTGCGGCGAGGACAGGCTGGCGGAGGATCTTTGTCTTATGGATGTTAAGCGTAAGGCCCATACTTTCATATGCCTCGGTGAATACATCGACTATATCCTGGAGTTCAGTCTCAGAATACGCACAGACGCAGGCGTTGGCCACATAGTTCGCATGCCAGACATGAGGCTCCCTGAGCAATTGCTCTATGCGGAGCTCCTTCTCGACAAACGAGCCAAAGGTGGGCAGCGGAAAAGCCTTTCTGGTAAAGTGCGACATTACCACTGACACCTGGGAGTCCCTGGCCGAAGACCGCCCTAGGTGGAGAAAATGCAAACGGGAGGGCGTTGAGCTCTTCGAATCTCAACACCACAAGCATGCAGAGGTCAGGCGCAGACAGCAGAAGGAGCGAGCGTCAAATCAGTCCCACCCACCCCCTTCCCCCAACGAATGTCTGTCCCACCTGTGACAGAGTCTGTGGCTCTCGCATTGGACTGTTCAGCCACCAAAGGACTCACTTTAGGAGTGGAAGCAAGTCTTCCTCGATTCCGAGGGACTGCCTATGATGATGATGATGACGACACAGAAATGGGTCCACCGCACGTCCAGCGAAGTTACGGTAATGAAATGGGAGCACCTTCGAGGCAATTTCAGGCAATACACTTTAGATTATAAGCTCACTTCTTATACTTTGAAGGATGTCACAGCCTCAAACTGACTGAACCTCTTTGCTGCTCAGCTAAAACATTTAAGTATCGCTGTTTGAGGCTTCAAATTGCTAAATTCAGTTTTAACTCCCAAAGATGAGGGAGCAGCACTAAAAAGTGGCATTGCACACTCATCCTCAGCATCAACGGGGCAGAAGCACAGGAGGCCGACTCAATTCCCCAATGGGAGGTTGCTGCCATGCTAGGAAAGAGAATGGGAAGAAAAGGGAAGATAAAAATAATTACTGTAACTTCTCTGATCCACACATACACTTCCCCACTGTTAAAACTAATGAAACCATGCAGAAATAAATAAAGAGAAAAACTTGCCTTCCTTTCTGGGCGATTCCGCCCGAGAACCGTTCTTTAGCCACCACTTTTTTCAGCCTGTATGGCTGCCTGCCGGTACAAAACAAATATCGCGGCAGATGCGTCAAAGAGGCGTTGTACGCTGGATGACATCACCACGTGGGTGGCGTTAGCCGGCACAGCGTTGCGTCTTGGCACCTCTGCCAAAGAGCCTACTCAATTTCAGCAGGGGCATGGGCACCGCCTAACGATGAATGTAGGCCGTTGCCGCCCTTTTGCTGCTTACAGGCGGTGTCCACAACCAAATTTCGACCCCTTAAACACTGACACAGCTCTTCGACTGCTGGCTGCAGGACTGAAATAACAACAACTTTTATTTATATAGCGCCTTTAACATAGTAAAACATGCCAAGGTGCTTCACAGCAGTGTTATAAAACAAAACAGATAAATTTGACACCGAGCACATAAAAAGAAATTACGGCAGATGACCAAAAGTTTGGTTAAAGAGGTAGGCTTTATGGAGCGTCTTAAAGGAGGAATGAGAGGTGGAGAGGTTTAGCGAGGGAGTTCCAGAGCTTGGGGCCTAAGTAGCTGGAAGGCACGGCCACCAATGGTTGAGCAGTTATAATCAGGGATGCTCAAGAGTGCAGAATTTAAGGAGCGCAGATATCTCGTGGAGTTGCAAGACTGAACGAGATTACAGAGATAGGGAGGATGAAACACTGCCTGTAGGATCACCCTTAAACTAGGCATAAACCCCAATATACATGCATGATTGGAGACCTCTGGCCATCAAGCTGTCTCTCAAAAAAAGGACAACAGCTAATTAATGAACCAGAGTTCTCTGACACAGCTGCCAATTAAATACCTGGCTTGGGACAAATTCTTTCATCTATATCAAGATGCCATGGGGCAACTTCTGCGTTGTACTGAAACAAAGGGAAATGGCTGACTACATCTCTCATAGTTACATTAGATGAAATAGCCATTTATCAGAATTGAATGGATAACCAACCTTTGACAATGGGTATCAGTAAAAATGACCATTGAAGCTCTCTTATTTTCATTAAATCCCAACTCGTTCACTAATGTCCTTTAAAAATAAACAAGACTACGTGGGAGCGACTAGCACATATTTGTTTCAGTATTTTCTATTAATACCGTGTTTATAAAATGCTAGGCCCAGAATTCGCTGGAGCATGGCATGCCCTGTTAGTTAGACTTGTTCCTGCACCCTTTAACTCAAAAATCTTTGCCCAGAAAGTTGCTGCAAGTACGAACTGATAACGGCGTGGCAACGGAAACAGGGCTTCTGGGACCTTGGTGAACGACTGGACCTACAGTGTATCTCCTTAACCAATGTGATTAAAGAATTGAGAAATAAACAGAGGACTGAGAAACATGATGAATTCAATGTCAAATCAGGTACAGAAAGGGAAATAAAAATTGGATGAAGAGAGAGAGAGAAAAAAGTGACAGAAAGGAAAAGAAAAAAAAAGTAAAAATTTAAAATTTCACATTTTTAAAAATCTTCAACAACAAATCACTACCTGAAGGTATGAAACTCCACACTTTTAATTGTTCACTTTCTGTGCAAGAGAGGTTGATTGGCAGTCATTAACAATGATCATGTCACTACATAGGGTACTTACACTGTTAATTACTAAATGTAACTTTCTGTGACGAGTGTAATGGGCAACTAATAATTTTTTTTTATTTGTTCCTGGGATGTGGGCGTCGCTGGCAAAGCCAGCATTTATTACCCTTCTCTAATTGCCCTTGAGAAGGTAGTGGTGAGCTGCCTTCTTGAACTGCTGTAGTCCATGTGGTGATGGTGCCCACATTACACCAGTGACTACACTCCAAAAGTACTTCATTGGCTGTAAAGCACTTTAAAACATCTGGTGGTCCTGAAAGGTGCTATATAAATGCAAGTCTTTCTTTATTTCTTCTTTTACTCCTATAGTGCTGTTATAGAGGGAGTTCCAAGATTTTGACCCAGAGACGATAAAGGAACAGCGATAAGTTTCGAAATCAGGATGGTATATAACTTGGAGGTGATAGTGTTGCCATGCGCCTGCTGCTCTTTTCCTTCTAGGTTGTAGAGGTCGCAGGTTTGGGAGGTGCTGTTGGAGAAGCCTTGGTGAGTTGCTGCAGTACATCCTGTACACACAGCAGCCACGGTGCGCCGGTGATGGAGAGAGTGAATCTTTAAGGTAATGGTTGTCGAGCCAATCAAGCAGGCTAATTTTTCCTGGATGGTGTTCAGCTCTTTGAATGTTGTTGGAGTTGTACACATCCAGACAAGTGGTGAGTATTCCTTCACACTCCTGACCTGTGCGTTGTAGATGGTGGAAATGCTTTGGGGAGTCAGGAGGTGAGAGACTCGCCACAGAATACCCAGCCTGTGACCTGCTCTTATTTCCACAGTATTTATGTGGCCGGTCCAGTTAAGTTTCTGATCAATGGTGACCTCCAGGATATTGATGGTGAGGGACTCGGCGATTGTAATGCCGTTGAATGTCAAGGGGTAGTGGTTAGATGCTCTTTTGTTGGAGATCATCATTGCCTATTTGTGTGGCGTGAATGTTACTTACCACTTATCAATCCAAACCTGAATGTCGCCCATGTCTTGCTGCATGCGTGCATAGACTGCTTCATTATCTGAGGAGTTACGAATGGAACTGAACACTGTGCAATCATCAGTGAACATCCCCACTTCTGAACTTATGATGGAGGGGAGGTCATTGATGAAGCAACTGATGATGGTTGGGCCTTGGACATTGCCTTGAGGAACTATTGCAGCAATATCCTGGGGCTGGGATGATTGGCCTCCAAACACCACAACCATCTTCCCTTGTGCTAGGTATGACTCCAGCCGTTGGAGAGTTTTCCCCCTGATTCCCATTGACTTCAATTTTACTAGAGCTACTTGATGTCACACTCGGTCAAGTGTTGCCTTGACGTCAAGGACAGTCACTCTCGCCTCACCTCTGGAATTCAGCTCTTTGTCCATGTTTGGACCAAGGCTGTAATGAGGTCTGGAGCTGAGTGGTCCTGGTTGAACCCAAACTGAGCACATGTGAGCGGGTTATTGGTGAGCAAGTGCCGCTTGATAGCACTGTTGACGACACCTTCCATCACTTTGCTGATGATTGAGTGTAGACTGCTGGGGCGGCAATTAGCTGGATTGAATTTGTCCTCTTTTTGCAGACAGGGCTTACCTGAGCAGTTTTTCACATTGTTGGGTAGATGTCAGTGTTGTGGCTGTACTGAAATAGCTTGGCTAGAGGCACGGCTAGCTCTGGAGCACAAGTCTTCAGCATGACAGCCGGGATGTTGTCGGGGCCCATAGCCTCTGCTGTATCCCGTGCGCTCAGCTGTTTCTTGATATCACGTGGAGTGAATTGAATTGACTGAAGACTGGCTCTATGATGGTGGGGGCCTCAGGAGGAGGTCGAGATGGTTCATCCACTTGGCACTTCTGGCTGAAGGTGGTTGCAAACCCTTCAGCCTTGTCTTTTGCACTCACATGCTGGGATCTGACATCATTGAAGATGGGGATGTTTATGGAGCCTCCTCCTTCCATCAGTTGTGAAATGGTCCACCACCATTCATGACTGGATGTGGCAGGACTACAGAACTTTGATCTAATCCGTTGGTTATGGGATGCTTAGCCCTGTCTATAGCATGCTGCTTCTGATGTTTAGCATGCATGTAATCCTGTGTTGCAGCTTCCCCAGGTCGACACCTCATTTTTAGGTATACCTGGTGTTGCTCCTGGCATGCTCTTCTACACACCTCTGTTATGTCTATAGGCACTCTAGTAATGATTCCATGAGGCGAGGTATTGTACTTGAACTGTGGTGACTTTAGTCCGTTTATTACAACTCCTGAGTGAGGGTACAGCATGGTGATCTCCCTTTTATACCTGGTTACCTGTCGTGTACAGGTGACCCCTAGGTCTCCACCAGTTGCACCCTCTGGTGGTACAAGCATAGTGTATACATAGTGTGAAGGTACATCCAGTAGTCTCATGTAACTGTACATTGAGTGTACAGTGAGTATACTTATGTTATACATACACAACAGCCTCATGGAACATAAGAGTATAAGAAATAGGAGCAGGAGTAGGCCATTTGACCCCTCGAGCCTGCTCTGCCATTTAATAAGATCATGGCTGATCTGATCATGGACTCGGCTCCACTTCCCTGCCCTCTCCCCATAACCCTTTATTCCCTTACCGCTCAAAGCTTTGTCTGTCTCTGCCTTAAATATATTCAATGACCCAGCCTCCACAGCTCTCTGGAGCAAAGAATTCCACAGATTTACAACCCTCTGAGAGAAGAAATTTCTCCTTATCTCAGTTTTAAATGGGCAGCCCCTTATTCTGAGACTATGTCCCCTAGTTTTAGTTTCCCCTATGAGTGGAAATATCCTCTCTGCATTCACCTTGTCGAGCCCCTTCATTATTTTATATGTTTCGATAAGATCACCTCTCATTCTTCTGAACTCCAATGAGTATAGGCCCAACCTACTCAACCTATCTTCATAAGTCAAACCCTTCATCTCCGGAATCAACCTAGTGAACCTTCTTTGAACAGCCTCCAATGTAAGTATATCCTTCCTTAAATACAGGGACCAAAACTGTACGCAGCACTCTAGGTGTGGCCACACCAATACCCTGAACAGTTATAGCAGGATTTATTTGCTTTTATACTCTATTCCCTTTGCAATAAAGACCAACATTCCATGTGCCTTCCTGATTACTTGCTGTACCTGCATACTAACTTTTGTGTTTCATGCACAAGGACCCCCAGGTCCCTCTGTAATGCAATACTTTGCAATTTTTCTCCATTTAAATTATAATTTTCTTTTCTATATTTTCTGCCAAAGTGGATAACCTCACATTTCCCCACATTGTTCTGCAACTGCCAACTTTTTGCCCACTCACTGTTCTATGGGCTAGACTTTCCATTATTGTGCAGATCGGCCAAAAATGGGTGTTTTTCCAGTGTTGGAGTTTATTATGGGTTTTGGGATCGCCAGATTTTCACCCATTTTCAAACCCCCTAGTTTCCACTTTATAAAATGGGCATTAGCAAGAGCGATGTGAAATGGGCATTAGCGGTAATTTCTTTTCTTCTGTCGTAAAATGTCGCCGTCCATAGCAACACCATAGCAACGGTCTTTTCCCGCATTTTAGGAGGTCAGATCTTATACGATTCTATGAGATCCCCTCTCATCCTTCTAACATATAAAATTCTGACGAAACTGGACAGGTTAGATGTGGGAAGAATGTTCCCGATGTTGGGGAAGTCCAGAACCAGGGGACACAGTCTTAGGATAAGGGGCAGACCATTTAGGACTGAGATGAGGAAAAACTTCTTCACTCAGAGAGTTGTTAACCTGCGGAATTCCCTGCCGCAGAGAGTTGTTGATGCCAGTTCATTGGATATATTCAAGAGGGAGTTAGATATGGCTCTTACGGCTAAAGGGATCAAAGGGTATGGAGAGAAAGCAGGAAAGGGGTACTGAAGGAATGATCAGCCATGATCTTATTGAATGGTGGTGCAGGCTCGAAGGGCCGAATGGCCTACTCCTGCACCTATTTTCTATGTTTCTATGTTTCTAACTCCAATGTATAAAGGCACAGTTGATCCAGTCTCTCCTCATATGTTAGTCCTGCCATCCTGGGAATCAGTCTGGTGAACCTTTGCTGCACTCCCTCAATAGCAAGAACGTCCTTCCTCAGATTAGGAGACCAAACTGTGCACAATATTCCAGGTGAGGCCTCACTAAGGCCCTGTACAACTGCAGTAAGACCTCCCTGCTCCTATACTCAAATCCCCCAGCTATGAAGGCCAACATACCATTTGCCTTCTTCACCGCCTACTGTACCTGTATGCCAACTTTCAATGACTGATGAACCATGACACCCAGGTCTCGTTGCACCTCCCCTTTTCCTAATCTGCCGCCATTCAGATAATATTCTGTCTTCACGTATTTGCCCCCAAAGTGGATAACCTCACATTTATCCACATTATACTGCATCTGGCATGCATTTGCCCACTCACCTAACCTGTCCAAGTCAACCTGCAGCCTCCGAGCATCCCCCTCACAGCTCACACCGCCACCAAGTTTAGTGTCATCTACACTCAATTCCTTCATCCAAATCATTGATGTATATTGAAAAGAGCTGGGGTCCCAGCACTGAGCCCTGTGGCACTCCACTAGTCAGTGCCTGCCATTCTGAAAAGGACCCGTTTATCCCGACTCTCTGCTTCCTGTCTGCCAACCAGTTCCCTATTCACGTCAGTATATTGCCCCCAATACCATGTGCTTTAATTTTACACACCAATCTCTTGTGTGGGACCTTCTCAAAAGCCTTTTGAAAGTCCAAATACACCACATCCACTGGTTCTCCCTTGTCTACTCTACTAGTTACATCCTCAAAAAATTCCAGAAGATTTGTCAAGCATGATTTCCCCTTCATAAATCCATGCTGACTTGGACTGATCCTGCCACTGCTTTCCAAATGCGTTGCTATTTCATCCTTAATAATTGATTTCCATATTTTCCCCACTACTGATGTCAGGCTAACCGGTCTATAATTATCCGATTTCTCTCTTCCTCCCTTTTCAAAAATGTGGTGTTACATTAGCTACCCTCCAGTCCATAGGAACTGATCCCGAGTCGATAGACTGTTGGAAAATGATCCAATGCATCCACTATTTCTAGGGCCACTTCCTTAAGCACTCTGGGATGCAGACTATCAGGCCCCGGGGATTTATCGGCCTTCAATCCCATCAATTTCCCGAACACAATTTCCAGCCTAATAAGGATATCCTTCAGTTCCTCCTTCTCACTAGACACTCGGTCCCCTAGTACTTCCAGAAGGTTATTTGTGTCTTCCTTCGTGAAGACAGAACCAAAGTATTTGTTCAATTAGTCTGCCATTTCCTTGCTATAAATTCACGTGAATCCGACTGCAAGGGACCTACGTTTGTCTTCACTAATCTTTTTCTCTTCCCATATCTATAGAAGCTTTTGCAGTCAGTTTTTATGTTCCTGGCAAGCTTCTTCTCATACTCTAGTTTCCCCCTCTTAATTAAACCCTTTGTCCTCCTCTGCTGAATTCTAAATTCCTCCCAGCCCTCAGGTTTGTTGCTTTTTCTGGCCAATTTATATGCCTCTTCCTTGGATTTAAGGGGTATGGCGAAAAAGCAGGAATGGTGTACTGAAGTTGCATGTTCAGCCATGAACTCATTGAATGGCGGTGCAGGCTCAAATGGCCGAATGGCCTACTCCTGCACCTATTTTCTATGTTTCTAGGTTAACACTATCCTTAATTTCCCTTGTTAGCCACAGTTGAGCCACCTTCCCCGTTTTAATTTTACTCCAGACAGGGATGTACAATTGCTGAAGTTCATCCATGTGATCTTTAAATGTTTGCCATTGCCTATCCACCGTCAACGCTTTAAGTATCATTTGCCAGTCTATTCTAGACAATTCACGCCTCAAACCATCAAAGTTACCTTTCCTTAAGTTCAGGACACTAATTTCTGAATTAACTGTGTCACTTTCCATCTTAATAAAGAATTCTACCATGTTATGGTCACTCTTCCCCAAGGGGCCTTGCACAATAAGATTATTAATTAGTCCTTTCTCATTACACATCACCCAGTCTCGGATGGCCAGCTCCCTAGTTGGCACCTCGACATATTGGTCTGGAAAACCATCCCTAATACACTCCAGGAAATCCTCCTCTACCGCATTGCTACCAGTTTGGTCAGCCCAATCAATATGTAGATTAAAGTCACCCATGATAACTGCTGTACCTTTATTGCATGCATCCCTAATTTCTTGTTTGATGCTGTCCCCAACCTTACTACTACTGTTTGGTGGTCTGTACACAACTCCCACTAGAATTTTCTGCCCCTTGGTATTCCGTAGCTCCACCCATATCGATTCCACATCATCCAAGCTAATGTCCTTTCTTACTATTGCATTAATTTCCTCTTTAACCAGCAATGCCACCCCGCCTCCTTTTCCTTTCTGTCGATCCTTCCTAAATGTTGACTACCCCTGGATGTTGAGTTCCCAGCCTTGGTCACTTTTAATTTTCTTCTTTCTATCTTTTGCTTCTGCCCCCATTCTACTTCCCTCTATCTCCCTGCACAGGTTCCCATCCCCCTGCCATATTAGTTTAACTCCTCCCCAGCAGCACTAGCAAACACTCCCCCTAGGACATTGGTTCTGGTCTTGCCCAGGTGGAGACCGTCCAGTTTGTACTGGTCCCACCTCCCCCAGAACCGGTTCCAATGTCCCAGGAATTTGAATCCCTCCCTTCTGCACCACTCTTCAAGCCACGTATTCATCTGAGCTATCCTGTGATTCCTACTCTAACGAGCATGTGGCACTGGTAGCAATCCTGAGATTACTACTTTTGAGGTCCTACTTTTTAATTTAGCTCCTAGCTCCCTAAATTCGTCTTGAAGGACCTCATCCCGTTTCTTACCTATATCGTTGGTACCTATATGCACCACGACAACTGGCTGTTCACTCTCCCTTTTCAGAATGCCCTGCACCCGCTCCGAGACATCCTTGACCCTTGCACCAGGGAGGCAACATACCATCCTGGAGTCTCGGTTGCGGCCGCAGAAACGTCTATCTATTCCCCTTACAATTGAATCCCCTATCACTATCGCTCTCCCACTCTTTTTCCTGCCCTCCTGTGCAGCAGAGTTACCCATGGTGCCATGAACTTGGCTGCTGCTGCCCTCCCCTGATGAGTCATCCCCCTCAACAGTACCCAAAGCGGTGTATCTGTTTTGCAGGGGGGTGACCGCAGGGGACCCCTTCATACCTTCCTTGCACTGCTCTTCCTGTTGCTCATCCATTTCCTATCTGGCTGTGCACCCTTTACCTGCGGTAAGACTAACTCACTAAACATGCTATTCACGTCATTCTCAGCGTCGTGAATGCTCCAGAGTGAATCCACCCGCAGCTCCAGTGCTGCAATGTGGTCCATCAGGAGCTGCAGGCAGATGCACTTCCCACACACCTAGTTGTCAGGGACACCGGAAGCGTCCCTGACTTCCCACATAGTACAGGAGGAGCATAACACGTGTCCGAGCTGTCCTGCCATGACTTAACCCTTAAATGAACTTAAATTGGCAACAACATTGCTAAAGGTTACTGATATAGAAAAGAAAAAGAAAAACTACTCACCAATCACTTACCCGCTTGGCTGTGACGTCACCTTTCGATTTCTTTCTACTTCTTTTTTGCCTCCCCACTGCAGCTGCCTCCTCTCCGACATCCCGCTCCGCCTCCTCTCCGACATCCCGCTCCGCCTCCTCTCCGACATCCCGCTCCGCCTCCTCGACGCTGCCGCTGCTCCCTCCGACTGCTGAGCCTCTTGTAGGCCTCACCAACATCCTGCTCCGCCATCTCTAGTCTGCAGCATCAAGACAGGCTGAGAAATTACAGGCCCAATTACAATAACAATCAGTATTGTACCTATTGTTCACAAACAATAAATTTACCTACTGAAACAAATGAAATAAATTCAATTCGTCCACAGTATGATGTTTGTTCAGATATTCAAATGACCTTAAAATAATTGCAGATTACATCAAAACTCCCCAGAAGTTGAAACAGCCTTTTATATGAAAAGTCCTCCAATTTACAAAATGGGGTCCATAGCGTTGGGTTAAAGTCAGGTGAGAGCAGCTTTTTCTCAGCGTTTGTTTTGGCGAGTGATATTTTTGGCTATATGTAGGCGAAGTGCCGAAAGTAACGCTCGGCGATATTATGGGCGTTAGTTTCCATTTTTCTGACGTTAACGGCAAAAAAAAATGGGCGTGCATTAACTATGTGCCAAAAGTAACGCTGGGATAAATGAGCTATAAATGGGCGTAAGTTTCCATTTTTTGGCTAAATGGGCGATATCTGGGCGTTATGCCTCATCTCAGCATTAAAATGGATGTTAAGTGGGGAGTAGCGATGTAAAACTTATGGAAAGTCTTGCCCTATATCCCTTTGCAGATTTTTTGTGTCCTCCTCACAATTTGCTTTCCCACTTATCTTTGTATCATCAGCAAACTTGGCTACATTACACTCAGTCCCTTCATCCAAGTTATTAATATAGACTGTAAATAGTTGACGCCCCAGCACCGATCCCTGTGACACATCACTAGTTACTGTTTGCCAACTGGAATATGACTCGTTTATCCCGACTCTCTGTTTTCTATTAGTTAGCCAATCCTCTATCCATGCTCATATTACCCCCAACCCTGTGAACTTTTATCTTGTGCAGTAACCTTTTATGTGACACCTTATCGAATGCCTTCTGGAAATCCAAATACACCACATCCACTGGTTCCCCCTTAGCCACCCTGCTCGTTACATCCTCAAAGAACTACAGCAAATTTGTCAAACATGATTTCCCTTTCATAAAACCATGCTGACTCTGTTTGATTTGAATTATGCTTTTCCAAATGTCCTGCTACTGCTTCCTTAATAATGGACTTCAGCATTTTCCCAACGACAGATGTTAGGCTAACTGGGCTATAGTTTCCTGCTTTCAGTCTGCCTCCTTTTTTAAATAAGGGCGATACATTTGCGGTTTTCCAATCGCTGGGACCTCCCCAGAATCCAGGGAAGTTTGGTAGATTGCAACCAATGCATCCACTATCTCTGCCAGAGTTGGTCACCTGGCTTGATGTTAATGGCAGAGTGAGGGACATGCCAGGCCATGAGGTTACAGATTGTTGTGGAATACAATTCTGCAGTTGCTGATGGTCCACAGCTCCTCATGTTTGCCCAGTTTTGAGCTACATAGAATATACAACAAATAAACAGGCTATCCGACCCAACCAGTCCATGCTGGTGTTTATGCTCCACTCAAGCTTCCTCCTGTCTTTCCTTATCTAAATCTATCAGCATAACCCTCTATTCCATTCTCCCTCATATGCTTGTCTGGACTCCCCTTAAATGTATCTATACTATTCGCTTCAACCACTCCCTGTGGTAGCAAGTTACATATTCTCACCACTCTTTGGGTAAAGAATTTTCTTCTGAATTGCCTATTGGATTTCTTGGTGACTATCTTATAGTGATTGCCTCAAGTTGTGCTCTTCCCCACAAGTGGAAACATTCTCTCTGTATCAACTCGATCAAAACCTTTCACAATTCCAAAGACCTCCACTAGCCCTCCCCCTGAAGAGAAAACACACCCAGCCTGTTCATCCTCTCCTGACATGCATACCCTCGCACTTCTGACACCAACCCTGAAAATCTTCTCTGCACCCCCTTCAGTGGCCCCACATCCCCCCTACAATATGACGACCAGAACCGCATGCAGCACTCCACGTGCGGTCTAACCAAGGTTTGACACAGGTTCAGCACGACTTCCCCACCCCTCAACTCCATACCTCCAGAAACAAACCACAGCGCTCGGCCCGCTCCTTCTATGGCCCTGCCAACCTGCTTCGCAACCTCCAGCGATCTGTGCATGTTCCCCGAGATCTCCTTGCTGTTCCACCTCACCCAGACCCTCCAAGCAATAAGTGACCTCCCCATTCTTCCCACCAAAATGCAACACCCCACACCCATCTGTGCCGAACTTCATCTGCCAATCATATGCCCATTCTGCAAGTCCATCAATGTCTCTCCTGTAATTTGCAGCAGACCCCCCCACCCCCCGCAACACTGGCCACTGCCCCCAATTTGGTGCTATCCACAAATCCAGAAGCCGTGCCTCTGATTCCAAAGTCCAAATCGCAAACACAAATTGCGAACAACAGGTGCGAGCTCGGTTCTGAATCGATCCCATTTTGCACAGTGGTAGTGCCACACAACACGATGGAGAGTTTCCTCAGTGTGAAGACAGGACTTCGTCTCCACAAGGTGGTCACTGCTACCAATACTGTCATGGACAGATACATCTATGACAGGTAGATTGCTGAGGAGGAGGTCAAGTAGGATTTTCCTTCGTGTTGGTTCTCTCACAACCTGCTGCAGGCCCAGTCTGGCAGCTATGTCTTTCAGGACTCGACAGCTCGGTCAGTAGTGGTGCAACCAAGCCATTCTTGGTGATGGACATTGAAGTCCCCCACCCAGAGTACATTCTATATCCTTGCTACCTTTAGTGATTCTTCCAAGTGGTGTTCAACATGGAGGAGTACTGGAGGGAGGACGGTAATGAGCAAGAGGTTTCCTTGCTGATGTTTGTCCCGATTCCATGAAACTTCATGGGGTCCAAAGTGAATGTTGAGGACTTCCAGGGCTACTTCCTCCCAACTGCATACCACTGTGTCACCAGCTCTGGTAGGTTTGTCCTGCTGGTGGTACAGAACATACCCAGGGATGGTGATGGAGGACATTGGCTGAAAGGTATGATTCTGTGAGTATGACTATGTCAGGCTGTTGCTTGACTGTAGGACAGCTCTCCCAATTTTGGCTCAAGTCCCCAGATGTTAGTGAGGAGGGCTTTGCAGGTTTGACTGGGCTGGGTGTGCCGTTGTCGTGTCTGAAGCCAGTGCCGAGGTCGATGCCAGGTGGGCGACCAGTTTTATTCTAATTATTGTTTCTGTTATGTCTTGAATAAAGAGTCAAACTAGATACTGCAAGCTCAAAGTAAGGTGTGACCATAGTCCTTTATTACAGATCTCAGAGTGCCTCTCCAGCCTGTGAGGCCTCCTTATACACAGTGCTCCCAAGGAATTGTGGGATCCCTTTAACAACACTCCCCCCCCCCCCCAAAGTCAATAGTGTAACTATTTACAATGTGAGTCGATCTGGGGCCTTCCTTTCCCTGGTTGAGCGTCTCGGTGCAAATGCTGGTTTTGGTGAGTCGTTTGTTGGGTCCTCGCTAGGCTGCTGCGCAGCTGGCCTTGCTGGGCTGCTGGGGGTGGTGAGTCCCGCTGGTATGCTGCGGGTGATGGGTTCTGCTTCATGGTCAACCGCTGGGTCGGTTGCCACTTGTGTGTGTGTTGGAGGGTCAAAAAAGGTGGAGTCTATTGTGGGTTGTTCTGGATAGTCCGTAAATCAGAGTTTGGTTTGGTCCAAGTGTTTTCTGCAGGTGAGTCCATTTGAGAGTTTGACCACAAACACCCTACTCCCCTCTTTGGCCAAAACAGTGCCAGGAAGCCACTTGGGACCTTGTCCATAGTTCAACACAAATACAGGATCATTTATCTCAATTTCGCGTGACACATTTGCGCAATCATATGTATTCTGTTGAAGCCGCCTGCTCTCTACCTGTTCGTGTAGATCAGGGTGTACTAACGAGAGCCTTGTCTTAAGTGCCTTTTTCATGAGCAGTTCAGCGGGAGGGACCCCAGTGAGCGAGTGGGGTCTTGTGCGGTAACTAAGCAGGACTCGGGATAAGCGAGTCTGCAGTGAGCCTTCAGTTACCCTTCAGTTACCCTTTTCAAGCTCTGCTTGATAGGCAGAACGAGCAGTTCAAACTGACCATTGAACGCTGGTTTAAACAGGGCAGATGTGACATGTTTGATCCCATTGCGGGTCATGAACTCCTTGAACTCAGCACTGATAAAGCACGGTCCATTGTCACTTACAAGGACATCAGGCAGGCCATGCGTGGCAAAGATGACCCGTAGGCTTTCAATGGTGGCAGCGGACGTGCTTGCTGACATAATCACACGTTCAATCTGTTATGTATGAAGCAAGAGTCAGACTGAACACTGTGAGCTCAAAGTAAAGTGTGACCCTAGTCTTTTATTGCAGGTCTCCAGAGTGCCTCTCCAACCTGTGAGGTCTCCTTAAATACATGTGCTCCCAAGGGATTATGCGATCCCTTGGGACTCCAGGGGTTGAGCCCTCGGGTGGCTGTACAGAGTAAATACAAGTTTACATATATAACACAATCCATTTGGAGTACGCATCTACAACCACTAAGAAAATTTTTCCCAAGAATGGGTCTGCATAGTCGACATGGACCCTGGACCATGGTTTGGAGGGCCAGGACCATAAACTTAGTGACGCCTTCCTGGGTGCATTGCTTAACTGTGAACATGTATTACATTTGTGCACGCAGGACTGTAAGTCTGCATCGAAATCGGGCCACCACACGTGGGATCTGGCTATCATCATTACGATGCCTGGGTGGGTGCTGTGGATGAAAGTGTCCCTGCCCTTTTTTGGCACCACTACCCGATTACCCCATAGGAGGCAGTCAGCCTGTATAAGCAGAGAGTAGGGATGAACGGGCCCTTTTCAGAATGGCAGGCAGTGACTAGTGGGGTGCTGCAAGGCTCAGTACTGGGACCCCAGCTATCTACAATATACATTAATGATTTGGATAAGGGAATTGAGTGTAATATCTCTAAAGTTTGCAGATGACACTAAGCTGGGTGGCGGTGTGAGCTGTGAGGAGGATGCTAAGAGGCTGCAGGGTGACTTGGACAGGTTAGGTTAGTGGGCAAATGCATGGCAGATGCAGTATAATGTGGATAAATGTGAGGTTATCCACTTTGGTGGCAAAAACACGAAGGCAGAATATTATCTGAATGGCGGCAGATTAGGAAAAGGGGAGGTGCAACGAGACCTGGGTGTCATGGTACATCAGACATTAAAAGTTGGCATGCAGGTACAGCAGGCGGTGAAGAAGGCAAATGGCATGTTGGCCTTCATAGCTAGGGGATTTGAGTATAGGAGCAGGGAGGTCTTACTGCAGTTGTACAGGGCCTTAGTGAGGCTTCACCTGGAATATCGTTTTCAGTTTTGGTCTCCTAATCTGAGGAAGAACGTTCTTGCTATTGAGGGATTGCAGCGAAGGTTTACCAGATGACTCCTGGGATGGCAGGACTGACATATGAGGAGAGACTGGATCGACTGGGCCTGTATTCACTGGAGTTTAGAAGGATGAGAGGGGATCTCATCGAAACATATACAATTCTGACAGGACTGGACAGGTTAGATGCAGGAAGAATGTTCCCGATGTTGGGGAAATCCAGAACCGGGGACATAGTCTAAGGATAAGGGGTAAACCATTTAGGACTGAGATGAGGAGAAACTTCTTCACTCGGAGAGTTGTTAACCTGTGGAATTCCTTACCGCAGAGAGTTGTTGATGCCAGTTCATTGGATATATTCAAGAGGGAGTTAGATATGGCCCTTACGGCTAAAGGGATCAAAGGGTATGGAGAGAAAGCAGGAAAGGGGTACTGAGGTGAATGATCAGCCATGATCTTATTGAATGGTGGTGCAGGCTCGAAAGGCCGAATGGCCTACTCCTGCACCTATTTTCTATGTTTCTATGTTTCTATAGACATTTCATCTTTGCGCCGCTGGTACGGCTTTACTTCTTCGTGCATCTCTAACAGGACACTAGACCAACTCCCATGGAGCACACAGTTTTTTTACTAAGGTCAGTCAGGGGTCCTGGCTCGTCCAGGTTCTAATCTGTCGGGCGGTAACAGGTGATTGCTCACTCTCGAATGCTTCCATTGCCATGACTAAATCTGTGGGCTGTGCCATCTCCACCCTTGTGGTGAGCAATGGCAGCCTACTGAGAGCATCGGCACAGTTTTCTGTGCCTGGCCTGTAACGGATGGCGTAGTTGTATGCGGACAATGTGAATGCACATCGCTTCTCGGCCTTTTGGCTAATATCATGCGTAACTGACCTGACAGGGGAGTAACCATGACCCCAACGTGGTTCTCCCTGGATCAGGAAGGTGATTCTCCTATGCTTTTTGGAAATAGGAGGTGGGTGGGGTGGCTTGACCCATCCACCTCCATGGAGGTGTGTGGGGGGCCTGACCCATCCACCTCCATGGCACGAACCTGGTATTGCAGTACTTCCAGGAACGGTGCAGTGGCTCTAGGCCTTTTGGCTAAGAGCATTGGCGCAGAGTGATCCTTGATGTGTGCAAGGTGACCTCTGGCGTTTGTGATTTGACAAAGAATTGGAAAGATTGGCAACGAATAAATAAAAAATAAATAAAAAAATGTGAATGCACATCTCTGGATGCGGGCCGATGCATTCGTATTTATCCCCTTGCTTTCAGAAAAGAGGGGTATAAGCGGCTAATGGTCGGTTTCCAATTCAATTTTGAGCCCGAACTCATATCGATGCATTTTCTTTACCCCGTAAACACACGCTAATGCTCCTTTTTCGATCATACTGTAGGCCCGCTCAGTCTTATACAGACTTCTGGATACATAAGCAACCGGTTGCAATTTCCCAAATTCATTAGCTTGTTACAATGCACACCCGACCCCGTACGACAATGCATCACATGCTAGTACCAAACGTTTACATGGATCGTACAACACAAGCAATTTGTTTGCACATAACAGCTTCCTCGCTTTCTCAAAGGTATTTTCTTGGCTTTTACCCAATACCCATTCATCTCCCTTACGCAGTAAATACGCGGGGGTTCTAACAATGTGCTAAGACCCGGTAAGAAGTTACCAAAATAGTTCAGGAGTCCGAGAAACTATTGTGTTCCTAACACAGATAAGACTGCACACAGGAAGGTTAGAGTAACAGTGACCTCAGTCTTTATTAAGACACTCCAGAGTGAGGAACAAGCCTGAGGGGCCGGCTTATATACAGTGCTCCCAAGGGATGCTGGGATCCCTTGGGACTTCAGGGGATGCGCTCCCTGGTGGCACAACATGGGTGTGCATGCTTTACAGAGGCACAACAGAAACGACCGCAGCTCTGCCACGTTCTGTGGTCTCGGTGCGTTCTTGATTGCCTCCGTCTTCGAGTCGGTGTGCCTGATGCCGTCCGCCGCGATTCTTCTCCCCAGGGACTCCACTTCAGGTGTCAGGAAGACGCACTTCGAGCGTTTTAACCTGAGCCCCACATGATTAAGCCGACGAAGAACCTCCTCCAGGTTCTGCAGGTGCTCGACAGTGTCTCGACCTGTAACCAAGATGTCGTCCTGGAAGACCACGGTGCGCGGGACTGACTTCAGTAAGCTTTCCATGTTCCTCTGGAATATCGCCGCGGCCGATCAAATCCCAAGCGGGCACCTGTTGCAAATGAAGAGACCTTTGTGCGTGTTGATGCAGGTGAGGCCTTTCAATGATTCCTCCAGCTCCTGCGTCATGTAGGCCAAGGTCAAGTCCAGCTTCGTGAATGTCTTTCCTCCCGCCAGCGTCGCAAAAAGGTCATCTGCCTTCGGTAGCGGATATTGATCCTGCAGTGAGAAATGATTGATAGTTACTTTATAATCACCACAGATTCTGACAGTGCTGTCTCCCTTGAGGACTGGAACAATCGGACTGGCCCACTCATTGAATTCGATCTGCGAAATGATGCCTTCTCGTTGCAGCCTATCCAGTTCGATCTCCACCCTCTCTTTCATCATGTAAGGTACTGCTCTCGCCTTGTGATGGATGGGTCACGCCCCTGGAATCAAATGGATCTGCACTTTTGCTCCTTGGAACTTCCCGATGCCTGGTTCGAACAGCGAAGGGAACTTGTTTAGGACCTGGGCACGAGGTGTCGTCAATGGACGAAAGTGCTCAGACGTCGTCCCAGTTCCAGTGTATCTTTCCCAGCCAGCTCCTACCGAACAGCGTGGGGCCATCGCCCGGTACCACCCAGAGTGGTAACTCGTGCACCACTCCATCGTAGGAGACCTTTACGGTAGCACTGCCGATTACGGGAATCAGTTCCTTTTTGTACATTCTCAATCTAATACGAATGGGAGTCAGGACTGGCCTTGAGGCCTTGCTGCACCACAATTTATAGAAAGTCTTTTTGCTCATTATGGACTGGCTTGCGCCCGTGTCCAGCTCTATGGACACGGGGAGTCCATTTAAGTCAACCTTCAGCATTATTGGGGGAGACTTTGTGGTAACTCTGTGCACCCCATATACCTCTGCCTCCTTGGTCTGAGGCTCTGGTTCATCGTGATCCACCGTGGATCTGTCCTCCTCTGCAACATGGTGATTTGCAGGATTAGCAGGGTTTGCAGCTCACCTGCACATACGGTGGAGGTGTCCCATTGTTCCACAACACTTGCAAATGTATCCTTTGAAGTGGCATGAATGGAAACGATGATCACCCCCGCAGCGCCAACAAGGTGTTAATGGCCTTGTATTCACCACCCTTGATGGTGGACTCAGTCATCTGCGGACGTGCAACTGCAGACGTGTAAGTCCTGCCCAGTACATTTCGATTCGAAAACGTTACTTTGTTCACAGTACTTGCAACAGAACTCGTGTGCTGAGAAATTTGTTTGGTGTTGTCACTGGGCTATCGCTATGGCTTTACTCAAGGTTGGAGTCTCTACAGTCAAAAGTTTGTGAAGCATTACTTCATGGCTAATGCCAAGTACAAAGAAGTCCCTGAGCATGTGCTCCCAGTGTCCTCCAAATTCGCAATGTCCTGCAAGGCACCTTAGCTCGGCAACGTAGCTCGCCACTTCCTGGCCTTCAGACCTCTTGCATGTGTAGAACCGATACCTCGCCATCAGAACGTTTTCCTTCGGGTTTAGATGCTGCCGGACCAGTGTACACAACTCATCCTTTGACTTGTCTGTGGGTTTTGCTGGAGCGAACAGATTTTTCATGAGGCCATATGTTGGTGCCTCGCAAACGATGAGGAGGATCGCCCTTCGTTTGGCAGCGTTCGCTTCTCCTTCCAGCTCGATGACCACGAAATATTGGTCGAGTCGCTCCACGAAGGTTTCCCAATCATCTCCCTCTGAAAATTTCTCCAGAATGCCCATGGTTCTCTGCATTTGTATCTCGTCGCCAGTTGTTATGTCTTGAATAAAGAGTCAGACTAGATACTGAAAGCACAAAGTAAGGTGTGACCGTAGTCCTTTATTACAGATCTCAGAGTGCCTCTCCAGCCTGTGAGGCCTCCTTATATACAGGTGCTCCCAAGCGATTGTGGGATCCCTTGGGACTCCAGGGGATAAGCCCTCTGGTGGTTAGACATGGCATTTACAGGTTTACATACATAACAGTTTCTTGTAGCAATTTCTAACAACTGAGTGGCTTGCTGAGCCATTTCAAGGAGCAGTTAAGAGTCAATCACATTGCTGTGGGCCTGGAGTCACATATAGGCCAGACCAGATAAGAATGGCAAATTTCCTTCCTTGACGGACATTAGTGAACCAGATGGGATTTTACGACAATCGTCGAAATGTTTCATGGTCACCATTATTGATAAAATGAGATTTAATCTGATTATGGTCTCATGCTTTTTAAAAAAGTCAGATTTATTAACTTGACTGAATTTAAATTTCCCCAGCTGCCATGATGGGATTTGAACTCAAGGCTCTGGATTCAGGCTTCTGGATTACTCGTCCGCTAACATAACCACTATGCTACCGTCCCCTTAATATGCAAAAGCAGCAACTTCCTGAAAATCACAGGGAGACTAAGGGCAAGATGCTGATTTTGCGAAGCTAATGGAGGAGCTGCGTAAATTGCCCAACAACTTGTGGCTGCTATGCTCATGTAGGGGTTCTAGCAGGGTGCTTAACCCAGGAAGGAAATTACCGAAATAGTTAAGGAGTCCCAGGAACGACCGCAGCTCCGTCACTTTCTGTGGTCTCGACGCGTTCTTGATGGCCTCCGTCTTGGCGTCGGATGCCATCTGTCGCGATTTTTCTTCCCAAGAACTCGACCTCCTACGCCAGGAAAACAACCTGAGCCCCACGCGATCCAATCGACTAAGAACCTCTTCCAGATTCTTCAAATGCTCGATGGTGTCCCGACCTGTAACCAGTATGTGGTCCTGGAAAACCACGGTGCAAGGAACCGACTTTCGCAGGCTCTCCATGTTCTGTTGAAAGATTGCCGCGGCCGACCAAATCCCGAATGAGCACCGGTTATAAATGAACAGACCTTTGTGCGTGTTGATGCAGGTGAGGCCTTTCGAAGACTCCTCCAGCTCCTGCGTCATGTAGGCCGAGGTCAAGTCCAGCTTGGTGAATGTCTTCCCTCCAGCTAGGGTCGCGTATAGGTCGTCTGCCTTGGGTAGCGGGTACTGGTCCTGTAGCGAAAAACGGTTAATCGTTACTTTATAGTCCCCACAAATTCTAACTGTGCCATCCTCTTTAAGTACTGGGACAATTGGACTAGCCCACTCGTTGAATTCCACCGCCGTGATGATGCCTTCTCGCTGCAGCCTGTCCAGCTCAATTTCCACTTTGTCACGCATCATGTACGGTACCGCCGTGCCTTGTGGTGGATGGGTTGCATACCGGGAACCAAATGGATCTGCACTTTCACCCCCGAGAAGCTTCCAATGCCTGGCTCGAACAACGATGGGAACTTGCTCAGAACCTGGGCACATGAGGTGTCGTCGACTCGGATGTCGTCCCAGTTCCAGTGGATTTTTCTCAGCCAGCTTCTGCCAATGTGGAGCCATCCCCTGGCACAATCCACAGTGGGAGTTTGTGTACTACTCCATCATAGGAGACTTTGACTTCTGCACTGCCAATTACAGGGATTAGTTCCTTGGTGTAAGTCCTTAGTTTGGTGTGAATGGGGCTGAGCTTGGGCCTGTGTGCCTTTTTGCCCCACAGCCTGTCGAAGGCCTTTTTACTCATTATGGACTGACTTGGCCCCATGTTCAGTTCCATCGATACTGGAATACCATTCAGTTCAACTTTCAACATTATTGGTGGACATTTCGTAGTGAATGTGTGTACCCTGTACATTTCTGCTTCCTCAGTACGAGTCTCCAATTCAGCCTGATCCACAGTGGATCGATCTTCCTCTGCAACTTGGTGGTTTGCAGGGCTGGCAACTCGTTCTGCAACCGTTGCACACATAGTGCTTGAAGCGGCATTGATGGGGCCAATGATCACCTCCACAATGCCAACAAGATGTTAACTGCCTCGCATTAACTATTGATGGCGGACTCTGGGCCATCTGAGGTCAGGCAGCAGCAGCCGGCATGTACGTTCTGCCATGTATATTTCTGCTCGAAACCGACGTTACTTTGTGCACAGTAATGGCCGAAACTTCTTTACTCTGCGAAATCTATTTGGTGTTGTCGCTGGTGGACATAAATGCCTGGGCTATCGTTATGGCTTTACTTAGATTCAGAGTTTCTACAGTCAGTTTGCGAAGGATTGTCTCATGGCCAATGCCCAGTACAAAAAAGTCTAGGAATCCCTCAAACTCACAATGTCCTGCGAGGCGCCTTAGTTCAGCGACACAGCTCGCCACTTCCTGGCCCTCCGATCATTGACACATGTAGAACTGATATCTCGCCATGAAAACGCTTTCCTTGGGATTTAGGTACTCCCGGACCAGCGTACACAATTCTTCATAGGATTTCTCTCTTGGTTTTGCCGGAGCTAGGAGGTTCTTCATGAGACCATAGGTTGTTGCCCCACAGACAGTTAGGAGGATCGCCTTTCGTTTGGTAGCGTTCTTGTCCCCTTCCAGCTCGTTGGCCATGAAGTATTGGTCGAGTCTCTCCACGAAGGCCTCCCAATCGTCCCCCTCCAGGATAGCAACTGTTCTTTGCATTTTTGCGCGGTTGTTCGTTACCTCATCGCCAATTGCTATGCTCATATTAAAGGATGAAACTGAGTACTGTGTACAATGAACAAGTGTGACCTTAGCTCCTTTAATGAGACTCCAGAGTGCAGGTACCTCGTTGGCGGCCTGCTTATATACCGTGCTCCCAAGGGATACTGGGATCCCTTGGGACTCCAACAGGTAGGCCCTCTGGTGGTAGTGTAATACAGGTTGCAAGAGGTTAAATACATAACATCGGCGATTAGCAATTCACGGGATATCTCCTACTCGCCACGTTGGTGACCGATTTGCACATTAATAACATCATGCATTATTCACACTGCATTATATTTTCAGCACGTTCTAAACTCTTAATGGAAATGAGACTGAAGATCTATATTTCTAACTAAAAGAGAACTGAAATTAACACATTCATCTAAATTCTGTTGATTATTTTAGTGGCTGCATTAACTTGTTTAAAGTAAATGGTTGCGATTGGATCATAACAAATAAGACAGCTAAACTAATGAACTGATGCTTTGAAATTGTAAGTAAACCACTCCGACAATACAGATCTTTAAGAAATATTCAGTCATATAAGGAGCAAGTGTCTTTTTGCTTTTCTTTCCTTTAATTAACAATGGATTCAGAACATGTAGACTTTAATTATTACTCTGTAATATGACTTGAATGTTCCAGTTGCTGGGAAAAATGGTAGACTTGAAGATTTGTATAATAATGACTCCCATTACTGTGTTTATTTTAATGGTAGTGCATTATTAAATTAAAAGTTTTCTTTAAGGATTGTGCTTGTAATTATCTATACTGATTGCAAAATTGCAGAGACAATTAACAAATGATTCAAAGGAACCTGAGATAGTTTCACGAAAGTAAAAGCCCATGGGATCCAGGGCAAAGTGGCAAGTTGGATCTAAAATTGGCTCAAAGGCAGGAAGCAGAGGGTAATGGTTGTTGATTGTTTTTGTGACTGGAAGGCTGTTTCCACTGGGGCTCTGCTGGGCTCAGTACTAGGTCCCTTTCTTTTTGTGGTATACATCAATGATCCAGACTTGAATATAGTTCGAGGAGCTGCGGTAGTTCGGAGAGGCGTTGAGAAGGCCTATAAAAGGTCCGGGAGTTCGAGGAGCTGAGGGAGTTCAGAGGCGTGTCGAGGAGGCCGATAAAAGGCCTGGGAGTTCCGGGAGCTGCGGGAGTTCAGAGAGGTGCGAGGAAGCCTATAAAAGGCCCAGGAGTTCGAAGAGCTACGGGAGTTCGGAGAGGCGTCAAGGAGGTCTATTAAAGGCCCAGGAGTTTGAGGAACTGCGGGAGTTTGGAGAGGCGTCGAGGAGGCCAGCTGGTGCAGGTGCAGGGGCAGAAGGTAAACAAAGTAGTAGAAAGAAACTAAGGGTGACGTTACAGCCAAGTGGGTAAGTGATTGGCTGGTGTATTTAATCTTTTTTTCTTCTTTTATTTCCTTATCAGTAGGTAACCTTTGACATTGTTGCCAAATTAAGTTAATCTAAGGGTTAAGTCATGGCAGGAGAGCCAGACACATGTCATGCTCCTCCTGTGCGATGTGGGAAGCCAGGGACGCTTCCAGGGTCCCTGACGACTACATGTGCAGGAAGTGTATCCTGCTGCAGCACCTGATAAACCGCATTGCGGCACTGGAGCTGTGCATGGATTCACTCTAGAGCATCCACGATGCTGAGGATGTCGTGATTAACATGTTTAGTGAGTTGGTCACACTGCAGGCAAAGGTTACTCAGGCACATAAGGAATGGGTGACCATCAGGCAGAGTAGTGGAAGGAAGGTAGTGCAGGGGACCCCTGCGGTCATCCACCTCCAAAACAGATACACCATTTTGGGTACTGTTGGGCTGGATGACTCATCAGGGGAGGGCAGCAGCAGCCAAGTTCATGGCACCATGGGTGGCTCCGCTGCACAGGAGGGCAGGAAAAAGAGTGGGAGAGCTATAGTGATCGGGGATTCAATTGTAAGGGGATTAGATAGACGTTTCTGCGGCCGCAATCGAGATTCCAGGATGGTATGTTGCCTCCCTGGTGCAAGGGTCAAGGATGTCTCGGAGCGGGTGCAGGACATTTTGGAGGGGGTGAACAGCCAGTTGTCATGGTGCATATAGGTACCAATGATATAGGTGAAAAACGGGATGAGGTCCGACAAGCTGAATTTAGGGAGCTAGGAGTTAAATTAAAAAGTAGGACCTCAAAGGTAGAAATCTCAGGATTGCTACCAGTGTCACGTGCTAGTCAGAGTAGGAATTGCAGGATAGCTAAGATGAATACGTGGCTTGAGGAGTGGTGCAGGAAGGAGGGATTCAAATCCTGAGACATTGGAACTGGTTCTGGGGGAGGTGGGACCAGTACAAACCAGACGGGCTGCACCTGGGCAGGACCGGAACTAATGTCCTAGGGGGAATGTTTGCTAGTGTTGTTGGGGAGGAGTTAACTAATATGGCAGGGGTTGGGAACCTATGCAAGGAGACAGAGGGAAGTAAAATGCGGGCAAAAGCAAAAGATGAAAAGTAAAAGTGGAGGGCAGAGAAACGCAAGGCAAAAATCAAAATCAAAATCAAAAATCAAAAAGGGCCACATTACAGCAAAAGTCTAAAGGGACAAAGTGTGTTAAAAAGACAAGCCTGAATGCGAGGAGTATTCGTAATAAGGTGGACGAATTAACTGCGCAGGCATCTATTAACGAATATGATATAATTGGGATTACGGAGACATGGCTCCAGGGTGACCAAGGCTGGGAACTCAACATCCAGGGGTATTCAACATTCAGGAAGGATAAACAGAAAGGAAAAGGAGGTGGGGTAGCATTGCTGGTTAAAGAGGAAATTAACGCAATAGTTAGGAAGGACATTAGCTTGGATGATGTGGAATCTGTATGGGTAGAGCTGCGGAATACCAAAGGGCAGAAAACGCTAGTGGTAGTTGTGTACAGACCATCAAACAGTAGTAGTGAGGTTGGGGACAGCATCAAACAAGAAGTTAGGGATGCATGCAATAAAGGTACAGCAGTTATCATGGACGACTTTAATCTACATATAGATTGGGCTAACCAAACTGGTAGCAATACGGTGGAGGAGGATTTCCTGGAGTGTATCAGGGATGGTTTTCTTGACCACTATGTCGAGGAACCAACTAGAGGGCTGGCCATCCTAGACTGGGTGATGTGTAACGAGAAAGGACTAATTAACAATCTTGTTGTGCGAGGCCCCTTGGGGAAGAGTGACCATAATATGGTAGAATTCTTTATTAAGATAGAGAGTAACATCAGAGACTAGGGTCCTGAACTTAAGGAAAAGTAACTTCGATGGTATGAGATGTGAATTGGTTAGAAATAGACTTGACGAATGATACTTAAAGGGTTGACGGTGGATAGGCAATGGCAAACATTTAAAGATCACATGGATGAACTTCAACAATTGTACATCCCTGTCTGGAGTAAAAATAAAATGGGGAAGGTGGCTCAACCATGGCTAACAAGGGAAATTAGGGATAGTGTTAAATCCAAGGAAGAGGCATATAAATTGGCCAGAAAAAACAGCAAACCTGAGGACTGGGAGATATTTAGAATTCAGCAGAGGAGAACAAAGGGTTTAATTAGTGAGGGGAGGGGGGGGGGGGATAGAGTATGAGAGGAAGCTTGCTGGGAACATAAAAACTGACTGCAAAAGCTTCTATAGATATGTGAAGAGGAACAGATTAGTGAAGACAAACTTGGTCACTTGCAGTTAGAATCAGGTGAATTTATAATGGGGAACAAAGAAATGGCAGACCAATTGAACAAATACTTTAGTTCTGTCTTTACTAGGGAAGACACAAATAACGTTCCGGAAATACTAGGGGACCGAGGGTATAGTGAGAAGGAGGAACTGAAGGAAATCCTTATTAGCCAGGAAATTGTTTTCGGGAAATTGATGGGATTGAAGGCTGATAAATTCCCAGGGCCTGATAGTCTGCATCCCAGAGTACTTAAGGAAGTGGCCCTAGAAATAGTGGATGCATTGGTGATCATTTTCCAACAGTCTATCGACTCTGGATCCGTTCTTATGGACTGGAGGGTAGCTAATGTAACATCACTTTTTATAAAAGGAGGGAGAGAGAAAACGGGGAATTATGGACCGGTTAGCCTGACATCAGTAGTGGGGAAAATGTTGGAATCAATTATTAAAGATGAAATAGCGCATTTGGAAAGCAGTGACAGGATCGGTCCAAGTCAGCATGGATTTATGATTCATGCTTGACAAATTTTTTAGAATTTGGTGAGGATGTAACTAGTAGAGTGGTCAAGGGAGAACCAGTGGATGTGCTTTTGACAAGGTCCCACAGAAGAGATTGATGTGCAAAATTAAAGCACATGGTATTGGGGGTAATGTATTGACGTGGATAGAGAACTGGTTGGCAGACAGGAAGTAGAGAGTCGGGATAAACGAGTCCTTTTCAGAATGGCAGGCAGTGACTAGTGGGGTGCCGCAGGGCTCAGTGCTGGGACCCCATCTATTTATAATATACATCAATGATTTGGATGAAGGAATTGAGAGTAATATCTCCAAGTTTGCAGATGACACTAAGCTGGGTGGCGGTGTGAGCTGTGAGGAGGATGCTAAGAAGCTGCAGGGTGACTTGGACAGGTTAGGTGAGTGGGCAAATGCATGGCAGATGCAGCATAATGTGGATAAATGTGAGTTTATCCACTTTGGTGGCAAAAACATGAATGCAGAATATTATCTGAATGACAGCAGATTAGGAAAAGGGGAGGTGCAACGAGACCTGGGTGTCATGGTACATCAGTCATTGAAAGTTGGCATGCAGGTACAGCAGGCGGTGAAGCAGGTAAATGGCATGTTGGCCTTAATAGCTAGGGGATTTGAGTGTAGGAGCGGGGAGGTCTTGCTGCAGCTGTACAGGGCCTTGGTGAGGCCTCACCTTGAATATTGTGTTCAGTTTTGGTCTCCTAATCTGAGAAAGGACGTTCTTGCTGTTGAGGGAGTGCAGCGAACGTTCACCAGACTGATTCCCGGGATGGCAGGACTGACATATGAGGAGAGACTGGATCGACTGGGCCTGTATTCACTGGAGTTTAGAAGAATGAGAGGGGATCTTATAGAAATATAAAATTCTGATGGGAGCTTGGCAGGTTAGATGCAGGAAGAATGTTCCCGATGTTGGGAGAGTCCAGAACCAGGGGTCACAGTTTAAGAATAAGGGGTAAGCCATTTAGGACAGAGATGAGGAGAAACTTCTTCATTCAGAGAGTTGTTAACCTGTGGAATTCCCTACCGCAGAGAGTTGTTGATGCCAGTTCATTAGATATATTCAAGCGGGAGTTGGATATGGCCCTTACGGCTAAAGCGATCAAGGGGTATGGAGAGAAAGCAGGAAAGGGGTACTGAAGTGAATAATCAGCCATGATCTTATTGAATGGTGGTGCAGGCTCGAAGAACCGAATGGCCTACTCCTGCACCTATTTTCTATGTTTATATAGGGAGTATGATTAAGAAGTTTGCAGATGATACTAAAATTGGCTGTGTGATTGATAATGAAGAAGAAAGCTATAGACTGCAGTAAGATATCAATCCATTGGTCAGGTAGGGAGAACAGTGGCAAATGGAATTTAATCCGGAGAAGTGGGAGGTAATGCATTTGGGGAGGGCTAACAAGGAAAGGGAATACACATTAAATGGTAGGACACTGAGAAGTGTAGAGGAACAAAGGGACCTTGGAATGCATGTCCACAGATCCCTGAAGGCAGCAGGCCAGATAGATAAGGTGGTTAATAGGCATACGGAATGCTTGCCTTTATGAGCTGAGGCATAGAATATAAGAGCAGGGGGTTATGCTTGAACTGTATAAAACACTAGTTAGGTATAAAAAACTGCGTGCAGTTTTGGTCACTGAATTACAGGAAGGATGTGTTTGCACTGGAGAGGGAACAGAGGAGATTTATGAGGATGTTGCCGGGAGTGGAGAATCTTAGCTATGAGTACAGATTGGATATGTTGGGTCTGTTTTCCTTGGAACAGAGCAGGCTGAGGGGAGACCTCATTGAGGTGTATAAAATTATGAGGCGTCTGGATATAGTGGATAGAAAGGGCCTATTTCCCTTAGCAGAGGTGGGTCAACAACCAGGGGGCATAAATTTAAAGTAATTAGTAGAAGGTTTAGAGGGGATTTGAGGGGGAATTTCTTCACCCAGAGGGTTTTGGGGATCTGGAACTCACTGCCTGAAAGGGTGGTAGAGGCAGAAACCCTCATCACATTTGAAAAGTACTTGGATGTGCATTTGAAGTGCTGTAACCTGCACTACGGACCTAAAGCTGGAAAGTGGGATTAGGCTGGATAGCCTCTTGTTGGCCGGCATGGACACGATGGGCCGAAATAGCCTAGTTCCGTGCTGTAAACTTCTATGATTCTATGAATGTGAGCTAGTGTCCTTGGATCTAATAATGGAATATAACATTTTTCAATGTTTTCCAACATGAAACATAAGTACATGTGACTGAACTGTTACACTAATACTTTCCTGACACAAGGGATACATAGAGAGGTGGACGAAAAGCACACAATATTTGGTTTGTAACTTACTAAAGTGGAACTCATTTAATATCATTTTCAAAATAATCAATTTCCTCTTCATGCTAAATTAGAGTCATTTCCATTCACTGCAATCTAAAACACAGATATTTTTTATTTAGATCAACTTTAAGATTCTGAAATCAAATATTTCAGAGCATTATTTTAGTCAATGGTCACTCTAATCATATTCCTGTTCCCCCCCCGCCCCCCCGGCTGATTTTTGTCATCCCAGAACAGGGAATTGAGGTCAATTGTCACAGTCCTGCTGCTGCCCCAGTTGAGGTCAGCTAATTCAGCACAGACTGGTGATTGAACTTGGGACCTTCCTGCTCTGTGTGGATAAGTTTCACATCAGACAGTACACTTACTAACTGAACCACTGGGGGAAGTACATCAAAGTTAAGAGACAAAATTCATGAGGATTATTAGTTTATTAAATATAATTATTCTTGTGAATAGCACTTCAATCTTTACTAGAAATACTACTAGGCAGCTTGTTCATATTAGGCAAGATTGTGTTTCTTTGTTGTCTGTTCAATCCTTCATGACATAAAACATTGCATCTGGAGTATGCAGATGAGGTGTTTAAGGCGGATATTGATTGAGAACTCAGAATTTGGGCAGCTTACAATGGTAAACAGAGGCAGGCATCTTTCAAATCGCCGCCATTAGAAACAAGGTACAATCAATCCCAAAATCTGTGGTTTCAAGACTGTACAGCAAATGTACATTTGAATGAACATTTGTATTTTAGTACGAAGAGCTAGATTCATTGCACATCTGCTTATTGGTAAGGCCAGTGCGACTGTTACTAACTGTATAGTGAATAAGACACAAAGATGGACCAAAATCAGATTAAATCTCATCCAAATGTGTGGTTCATCCAATTAAGATCAAATTCCAAATAATGAAAAAGCCAATTGTTAGCTACTATTCAAAATACAGTTCAGTGGCATCGCCAAGAAGAATTTCTAATTAAAGAAGCAGATTACATATTTAATTATGCAATTCAAGCTTTGTAAAAATAAAGTTTAATATTGATGTTGCACGCTATATTATCAACCACAATAAAATTATCCAACATAATTCATGTACATAGTATCAATTAAATGAACTGAAATTTAGCTGTTGGTTATATTTCAAGCATTTAACTTGTACTGCTACAATTCTGGGAGAAAGTAATTTAGGTGGATGTCAACAATGAAGTCTATAAATAACAATAATTTGTTTTTAAATTGATCATGTTGTTACCAGTGTCCTTGCAGCTACAAGGTGCCATTTTGGCAATTCAAATTAATAATGACCCATAGACCCAGTTTGGGCTAAAATTTTGAATGACTTTACTAAGATCCTCAGACAGCATTTGATCCTTCTTGGTGGAATATAGATTGTGCCAAAATACAAGAGATCTGCTGAAGTTCACCAATCTTGGAAGCAAATCATTTTAAAACTCAGGTTGCTACAGATTACTACAAAACTATGACACTACCATCTTTGTGCACTCGAGACTAGGAAAATTAAACCTGTTTCTTGACTTAGCTTCAACTCTCAGCATACCCTGGAAAAGCAGACGGTGCTGGGAACAAAGCGAATTGAAGAAATATCACATTTCAATGGGCCAACCACAGGTGGTGCTCCAGACTCAGCCATTTAGGAAACCATAGTGGGACAGCATGTTGGAGCTCAGCACCATGAACGTATGAGACACAGATTCAATTCATTACTCTTCTGAGCATCAGTCTAAGCTACATCATTGTGGCGAGAGGCTAACTTATGTGCGTGCGTATATTAGCAGCAGAATTCTGGGAAGAGGTTAGTACAGAAGGTGCATTGTCCAGGAAACCATATGAGAAGAATTTTATAGGAACAATATTATCTCTCAAAACAAAATCCAGAAATATGTATTTTCAAAATTCATTTACAAGGGCATTGTAAGGTCTCATACCAGACTATTCTTTTCAGTGAAACATTTAGGAGTATCCAAGTTTATCTGGCAATGAATGGGTTGCATGAGATGAATGAACAGTGAAGCTACAGATCTAGGCAACACAAAGGTATATAAAGACATTTGATTTTATAGACTAAAAATGGCCATTTAAACCTGCATAATCATTGGTAGAACCATCATCATCATCATAGGCAGTCCCTTGAAATGAGGATGACTTGCTTCCACGCCAAAAAGGGATGAGTTCACAGGTGTTCCAATGAAGGACCTAATATTCCAGGTCCCGAACTACATCTTGAAGGGTGGAAGATGCCTGTGCGTGGAGTTTTTAACGTGTGGTGGCTGTTGCACACCAGCCACCACACAGGCTTGACAGAGCTAGGTCTTGGTCCAGTGGCAAGAATTACCCAAGACGACTGGAGACCTGCTCTGCTGCACGGGCCTAGGGCGCACACATATCGCAGTGTGGGCTGGCCCGTGCTGCCCCTGGGCCCTCGCCTCTTCTGGCCCCGAACTCACGCCTCTCCCGGGTCCTGATCACATCCCTCTACATTCTCTCACTGCTCCTTCGCCCAAACCTCGCTGCTCCTGTTGTACCTACCCACGCTCCAATCACCGACCTGGACCTTGATAGAACAACACATAATATATATGCAGCTGGTCCCCAGACACATTGAGGTAGAGTTTCCACTTTGGGCGCAATCTGGAAATTATGTCTAAAATGCACTTGAAATTGTGCAGGATAGGTTACATTTCTATTTCCACTAATTTTAATTTGCTTAATCACAAACGTAAGATCTTCCATGAACCAGCACAATCAGGCAGCATAATAAAATGCAATTGTTTCTTTTATTTTCTTTCCATTGAATATTCCTTGTTGTATTTAAAAGTGACAAACTAGTGCAGTTTTGGGTTTATCACCAGAAATAAGCATTTTTAATAAGGGTGTCCAGTCCTCCATCTGTGAATAACTTAATTTAAAATCACTAAAAATGACTTTTAAAAAGTATATTGCACCATGTAATAGTTTTATTGGTGTACACTAGTCATTTTCTTAGTAAATTAAATATTTTTTGATATGAAAAACTTTTGAAACGTGCCTACTAGAGCCTATGCACCTAAGAAAACAATTGCAATTTGGAGAACACAACACAACACAATCTCGCAATTTCAACCCAGGGCGGTGCCTGATTCAGGTGAATTGAATCTTGAACCAATGTAGAAGTTCATGGAAAACACGAGTGTAAATGGTTTTGTGTGTAACTTACTTACATTTAAAACTCCCCGATCTTTTGTACTAGTTCTGCCGATCCCGCACGATTGTGCTGATATAACTAGCGGAAAAAAACAGAAACTTGACCCCCTTATCCTCAAAAGGACGTTGTGCATTGAGTTCAATGACAAGACCAGTTCTGGGACTGAGGTGAACAGAATAGGTCTTGTTCTCATGAGCAAAATTAAGATTGAGAAAGGTCACGATCTAGTTTTTTTTATATGCTAAAAAGGCATGGATAATATGGAGGTATGTGGCAGTAGTGGATATTAAACATTTTTCACTATGCTTTATCTTCTTCAAAGTTTTACTTGTGAAGAATCACCCGTCTAATTTGGGCAGAGTTCTAATTAATTTGTGGAAGAACAGGCTTGATAATTCGATTATTCCTGCCTACCACAGAATAATGAGTTAAAATACAAGAGATTAATAAAGTTTATTTGTATCAGTCTGATTAAGTGGAGTGTATCGTCATCACATAGCTTAGATGGAGTGCATCAGCAATGAAATGATCAACCATTACCCTAGCTTTTCCAACAGACCAAACCTTAAAACACCATTTCTAAGAAGTTTAAACTTTTACTATGTATCTGTTATCTTTAATGAAATGTTCATGTAAATGAAAACATAACATTTTTGCTAAAATTTGTTGATGGACATTGCACTTTATTATAATACTTTGGAGACATAAAAAGGCAAGAAAGTTTACAAATAAATAAATGTAAAATGTTAATAATAGTGCAATAGCAACAAGAGTAATTTGAAGAGGTAACAGATAGAGTAGACAAGGGTAATGCAGTAGATGTGAACTATCTAAGTTTCCAAAAGGCCTTCGATAAATTACCAGATAATAGACACATGAATAAGATCAGAGCATGCAGAGTCAGGGAACAAGTAGCAGAATGGATAGCTAGCTGGCTGCAAGACAAAAAGCAGAGAGTAGGGGTAAAGGATGGCAGAAAGTGGGAAGTGAGGTCCCACAAGAATCAGTGCTGGGATCACTGTTGTTCACTGTTGTTTTATTAATGATTTAGATATTGGAATCCAAAACACAATTTCTAAATTTGCAAGTGACACCAAATTGGTGGGGATAGTCAATACTGAGGAGAACTGTAACAAATTACAAGACATTAATGAACTTCCAGAATGGTCATATAATTGCCAAATGGATTGCAACATAGATAAGTGCGAGGTATTTCATTTTGGTAAGCAAAATAAGGAGGTCACATATTAATTGGAAATAAGAAGCATTGGGCTCAAATTTCCCCATGAGTTGCCCCGCTTTTTTTGGAGCAAGTAGCTTTTTTGGAGTAACTTAAAAATCGCAAATTTCCCCATTTAACTTGCTCCAGTGTAAATCAGTTAGTTCGTTTTTTTTTTAAGTTTCATGTTTTTTCTCCAAAAGGGGATGTGACCAGCCACTTGGCCATAGAAGCAAATTTGGCCAGAGAAAAGTTACTCCAAACTAACTTAGGCCAGTGTATGTGGCCACTTTTGTTGGCACAGAAAAACCTTACTACATTTAAGAAATCAGCATAGGTAGCCATAGATGCGGCGGGGGGGGAGTGAGTAAAAGGATTCTAAAGCACTAAACACCTTCACAGCATCAGCACGACATCAAAACTTCAGCACAACATCTTCACAACATCATCAAAAATAAATGAAAGATAAATTAGCTACTGAAAATAGAGCAGTCCTGCCTTGCCAACTGCAGAACGCACCGGCTAGCCCTTCGGCCAGGGGCGGCAGGCACGCATGACTGTAGGGGTGAGGAATGTTTTTTTTTTACAGTTGCTCCTAAATGATGTGTGGTGATAATGGAACATGATTCAGTTTTAATGCAAAAAATCTTTTATTGGAAAGTTTACAATGCACTTTAACAACAACAACAACAGCACCCATCTCTCACCCACATATCGGGGAATGTGCACTTCCTCATAGGGGCGGTGATGGTGGTGGTGGGGTTGGGGGCGGGGGGAGGGTGGTGGACTGGGGGCCCGGCTTGGCTCTCAACAGAGGCTGGTGTGGGGATTGCAGTGGGACTGGCATTTGATTGTCAAGCCTGTGTGCCCTTATTGCAGCAGCTAGCTCCCTCATGGCCTCTGACCTGCCCGCCCTCAGTTCCCGTCTCAGAGCTGATATTTCTCCCGACAGTGTCACAACCTCATCACGCACCCCACTGACGGTGGCCACGAGTGATCGGGTAAAGGCATTGGTTTCCTCACCCAATGACATAACCTGATGTACATCTGATGAAGGCTGCATCTCAGGAGAGACTGGTCGGCTTCTCCTTCCCCTCGCCGTGGGTCTATGTAGTGGCACCCCTCCAGTGCGAAGCGCAGACTGGGACGGTGGGGCCCAGGGTGTTTCAACCTGCATTCCATCAGCGCCAGTGGGACCCGCAACCTCGGAAGGTGTGAAACCAAGGAATGTCGTGGCAGAGCTCATGAAGGTGTCTGGCAAAGTGATGCCCTGTACCATGGATTGATCCATATCACGATCAGCATTCTCCCGTGAACACAGATCCATGGACCCCTCCTCCCCCCTTGGTCTGATCTTCTTGCTGATCTTCAGGATGTTCAGGATTATCTTCTTGTTCTGCAAAATACAACAGATCAGTCAAATGGTTAGCAGGAAAGGAGAGGGCAGGATGGGTGGAATGAGTAGTCTCACGCATAGCAGGCCTGTCAGCAGGTTAATTTGAAGGGCGACGATGCATTTTCATGATTGACCCTCATCCTCGCGTGTGGGCCCAGCTTGTGCAGAGCTGATTCTTTTTCTTCAGGTGCGACTCAGCAAGGCAGCGATCCTCTGGTCCAGTGGTGATATTTGGTGCAGATTTGGCGGCCTCCTCCTGTTCTAGTTCTCTCCCTTTTGTTGTGGGCCAATTTCTTCTGCAAAGATGAAAATATAATTGTTGTCACATGGTGCGCTTCTGATGGATGGGACATATACAGATGATCACAGTAACAATTGCAATTCCATTTAAAACTCAAGGTAATACTTACACTCACTACTTGACCAACGTCCTGCCATTTCTTTTTACACTGGTTTCCGGTTCTTGCGGTCTTCACCCCTGCGGAGAATTCTTCTGCAACTAGGTTCCAGCGTCTCCTCATTTCTTTGGGTGGAACTTTTGTGGGATCACTCTTACTGATATCCAGCTCCTGCCATCTGTCCTCAATGACAGTGACTAGTTTCTCCACCTCCTCATGCAAGAAGTTCTTCGTCCTTGTTGCACGCTCTTGCGTCATTGGTGTATTGGATTTACACTCAGGTAAACACAGTTCTCACCTTTCATGCATCTATGCAGCACTCCTTTCCATTCCCTCAGCCACCCAAAAATCACAATTCACAACTTACCTTCTAATATGGCCCACTGCCAACGCTGCTGAAGCACTGAGGACGTTCTCCCTTTAAATGGCCGATTGCCAAGGTTCCTGCCCCATTGCGCATGCACGCACAAATGGTCATGCGTCACCCTGCCGGCACTCGAGGACACGCCAGGCCAAAGCCCCTCCCCCCTGCTGACCGCGCTGAACAGGGATCCAGGAACAGCCAAATTATCCCGGTAAGTTTTCGCCGTGTTTTTCCCCCCATGAAGTCGGCGCACCACATCTAACTACGCCGCTCTAAGTGGCTGGAGAAATTTGGGGCCTAAATGAGGTAAAGGAGCAGAGGGATCTGGGAGTACAAACACACAAATCACTAAAAGTAGTGAAGCATGTTAACAAGGCCATAAAAAAGCAAACCAAACACTCGGGTTTAGTTTTAGAGGGATCGATTGAAAAGTAAAGAAGTTATGCTAAACCTGTATCAAACCTTGGTTAGACCACACTTGTGGAGTACTGTGTAAAATTCTAGTTGCCATATTATAAAAAGGATATAGAGACACTGGAGAGGGTGCAAAAAAGATATACAAGGATGATACCAGACCTGCGACGAACCTATCAGGAAAGGATGAACAGGCTGGAGCTTATTTCTCTTAGAAGGCTGAGGGGATAACTAACAGAGGTCATTAAAATTATGAAAGATTTTGATATAGACACAGAGAGAGTGTTTCCACTTGTGGGGAAGAGCAAAACCAGAAGACATAGAAACATAGAAAATAGGTGCAGGAGTAGGCCATTCGGCCCTTCGAGCCTGCACCGCCATTCAATAAGTTCATGGCTGATCATTCACCTCAGTACCCCTTTCCTGCTTTTTCTCCATACCCCTTGATCCATTTAGCCATAAGGGCCATATCGAACTCCCTCTTGAATATATTTAACGAACTGGCATCAACAACTCTCTGCGGTAGAGAATTTCACAGGTTCACAACTCTGAGTGAAGAAGTTCCTCCTCATCTCGGTCCTAAATGGCTTACCCCTTATCCTTAGACTGTGACACCTGTTTCTGGACTTCCCCAACATCGGGAACATTCTTCCTGCATCTAACCTATCCAGTCCCGTCAGAATGTTATATGTTTCTATGAGATCACCTCTCATTCTTCTAAACTCCAGTGAATACAGGCACAGTCGATCCAGTCTCTCCTCATATGACAGTCCTGCCATCCTGGGAATCAGTCTGGTGAACCTTCGCTGCACTCCCTCAATAGCAAGAACGTCCTTCCTCAGATTAGGAGACCAAAACTGAACACAATATTCCAGGTGAGGCCTCACCAAGGCCCTGTACAACTGCAGTAAGACCTCCCTGCTCCTACACTCAAATCCCCTAGCTATGAAGGCCAACACATGCCATTTGCCTTCTTCACCGCCTGCTGTACCTGCATGCCAACTTTCAATGACTGATGTACCAAGACACCCAGGTCTCGTTGCACCTCCCTTTTTCCTAATCTGCCGCCATTCAGATAATATCCTGCCTTCACATTTTTGCCCCCAAAGTGGATAACCTCACATTTATCCACATTATATTGTATTTGCCATGCATTTGCCCACTCTCCTAACCTGTCCAAGTCACCCTGCAGCCTCTTAGCATCCTCCTCACACCGCCACCCAGCTTAGTGTCATCTGCAAACTTGGAGATATTACACTCAATTCCTTCATCTAAATCATTGATGTATATTGTAAATAGCTGGGGTCCCAGCAATGAGCCCTGCGGCACCCCACTAGTCACTGCCTGCCATTCTGAAAAGGACCTGTTTAAGACCCGTTCAATTTCAGATAGTCACCAAGAAATCAAATAGGAAATTCAGAAGAAACTTCTTTACCCAAAGAATGGTGAGAATGTGGAACTCGTTACCACAGGGGGTAGGTGAAAAAATAGCATAGATGCACTTAAGGGGAAGCTAGACAAGCACCTGAGGGAGAATGGAATAGAGGGTTATGCTGATATTATGAGGAAGGATGGGAGGAGGCTCGAGTGTGTCATGTATTCAACTGTCATTGTAATCCATGTATAAACTGACCTAAGTAGTACACCGTGAGAACACTGACCACTAGGTGGTGAACTTGTGGGAGACACTCCTAACCTGGACTTTCAGATAGAAAAGGGGAAGCTCCACCCACCTTCATCACTTCAGTGCTGGCAAATAAGGGTTACTAGTCAGAGTGACCTTCTCTCGAGTATGGGCCTCGTGTGCATTTGTGCTGTATAATGTGCATTGGCGATGAGAAACTGGGATTTAAACCACGCGAGCATGGCCACTAGCAGTACAGATAAGAGGTATTGTGTTGGTGATGATTGAGACGATTTTATTGAGAGACTACAGCAAAGTTTCATCACTAAGGAATGGCTGGGACAGGTTTCGGCCGATGAACGCAGGGCTCATCTCCTGATGGTTTGTGGATCCAGGACGTACTCCCTGATGAAGGACCTTCTAGCGCCAGAGAAGCCGGCGGACAAGACTTTTGAAGAGCTCAGTAAGTTGATCGGGGAACACTTTAAACCGGCGAGCAGCATGCACATGGCGAGACACCGGTTTTACACGCACCGGCAGCGAGAAGGACAAAGCGTTCCAGACTTCGTGGCAGATCTCCGGCGACTGGCGAACCTATGTAAGTTTCCAGATGCATGCAGAGCGGAGATGCTGCGAGACTTTTTTATTGAGGGCATCGGACACGCTGGGGTTTTCAGGAAACTGATCGAGACCAAAGACTTGACCCTGGAAATGGCGGCTTTGATGGCCCAGACATTTATCTCAGGGGAGGAAGAGACCAGAATGATGCTTGACAAAAATGTTGGTTTAAATGCAGCAAATGGACAGGGAGTCAACATTGTTAACGCGGCACACAGTTCTCCAGGCAGACAGGGGCAATCGGACATGGTCGAGCATGTAGTTGAACCCAAAGGGGGAATTCAACAGAGAAAATGGTGAGCTGAACGGCAATTCATGCCATCGCAAGGGACAATGCGGCCAGTAATGGGGCCATCAACACCTGTCAATGGTGCGTTTAAGGACAGTTACAGAGACAGTCAGAGACGATCGACTGGTAATGGACCTTTTGTTTCCAACAACGGCTCATGTTGGAGGTGTGGAGGCAAACACCTAGCCAGAGCAATTTCTGCAGGTATATTCAACAATATACCTGCAGAAATTGCAACGTCAGCAGTCACTTGGCGCATATGTGCAGGAAGCCTGCAGCCAGGTTGATGTACGAGGAGGATAGGCCCGATGTAAGCCCTACGAGGCCAAATGGACACTGGGGGAAATCGCTGGAGGCTGAAGTTCAGCGAGTTCATGTGGAGCACATATACAGTTCATACACCAGGACGCCACCGATAATGATGAAAGTGCTCCTCAATGGCATCCCAGTATCAATGGAGCTAGACATGGGGGCCAGCCAGTCCCTGATGAGTATCAAACAGTTCGACAAGTTGTGGGCGTCCAAGACCAGGAGGCCAAAATTAATGCCGATTGACCCACAGCTACGGACATATACAAAGGAGATCATTCCGGTGCTAGGCAGTGCCACGGTAGTCGTGACCCACAAAGATTCAGAGAACAGGTTGCCACTCTGGATTGTCCCGGGGGATGGTCCCGCACTACTGGGGAGGAGGTGGCTTGCTGTCATGAACTGGAAATGGGGCGATGTCAATGCAATTTCTTCTGTGGAGCGAGTATCATGCTCACAGGTCCTGGACAAATTTGACCTCAGCTTACATGACCCAGGAGCTGGCGAGTGAGTCGAAGAAGCTGACCATCATCACGACACACAAGGGGTTGTTTGAGTACAACAGATGTCTGTTCGGGATTCGCTCAGCCGTCACGATCTTTCAACGAAACATGGAAAGTCAATTCCAAGGACGGTGGTTTTTCAAGACGGCATCCTCATCACGGGTTGCGATACTGAAGAATATCTCCACAACCTGGAGGAGGTGCTACGCAGACTGGACTGGGTAGGTCTGCGACTGAAAAAGGCGAAGTGTGTCTTCCTAGCTCCGGAGGTAGAATTCCTGGGGATAAGGATAGCAGCAGACGGGATCAGACCTACTGCGTCCAAAAACGGAAGCGATCCAGAGAGCACCCAGACCCCGTAACGCGATGGAGCTGCGTTCGTTCCTGGGGCTCCTGAACTATTTTGGTAACTTTCTTCCCAAATTGAACACGCTATTAGAGACGCTACACGTGCTCCTATGCAAAGGTCGCGAATAGGTCTGGGGGGAGAGCCAGGAAAGGGCTTTTGATAGAGCATGCAATTTGTTATCCTCCAGCAATCTGTTAACGCTATATGACCCATGTAAGAAACTTGTTTTAACGTGCGATGCGTCGTCCTATGGGGTCGGGTGTGTGTTGCAGCATGTTAATGCCAAGGGTCAGTTACAGCCGGTAGCTTATGCCTCCAGAAGTCTGTCCCAGGCAGAAAGGGGCTGCGGGATGGTAGAAAAGGAAGCGCTTGCATGTGTATATGCAGTAAGAAAAATGCACCAGTACCGTTTGGCAGGAAATTTAAGTTGGAGACAGATCACCACCCCTAACGTCCCTTTTGGCCGACAAGGCCATAAATACAAATGCGTCGGCCCGCATACAGAGGTGGGCACTCACGTTAGCTGCCTATGACTATACAATTCGGCACAGACCGGGCACTGAAAACTGCGCCGATGCACTCAGCAGGCTCCCACTAGCCACCACTGTGGGGGTAACTGAGCATGCTGCTGAGATGGTCATGGCTGTCGAAGCTTTTGAAAGTGAAGGCTCACCCGTGACAGCCCGTCAGATCAAACTCTGGACAAATAGAGACCCGCTACTGTCTTTAGTCAAGAAATGTGTCCTGAATGGGGACTGGGCAGCCACGTACGGGGCATGCCCTGAGGAATTTAAACCATTTCACAGGCGCAAGGATGAAATCTCGATTCAGGCCGATTGCCTACTATGGGGAAACCGAGTAGTCATGCCCCAGATGGGCAGAGAGGCGTTCATCAGAGAACTCCACAAGGAGCACCCGGGCATTGTCATGATGAAGGCAATTGCCAGGTCACACGTTTGGTGGCCAGGGATAGATGCAGACCTGGAACTTTGTGTTCGCAGGTGCAACACGTGTGCTCAGCTGGGCAATGCGCCCAATTCAAGCACATCCTCTGCCATGGTAGAAAGTCTACGGGCAATGTTCGCCGCCCATGGTCTACCGGACGTCTTGGTCAGCGACAATGGCCCGTGCTTTACAAGCATTGAGTTCCAGGACTTCATGGCAGTAAATGGTATCAACCATGTCAGAACGGCACAGTTCAAGCCAGCCTCAAACGGCCAGGCGGAACGAGCAGTGCAGATAACCAAACAGGGGATGCTCAGAATCCAAGGGGGTTTCCTACAAAGCCGCTTATCACGCCTCCTGTTGGCCAATAGATCCTGACCACACTCGCTCACATGGGTTCCACTTGTAGAGCTGCTAATGAAATGGACGCTCAAAACCAGGTTATCCCTCATACACCCCACCATAAAAGAAGTTGTTGAGAACAGGCGCCGGTCACAATGTGGCTACCATGAAAGGAATACGAGGGCGCGATGTATTGATGTCAATTACCCTGTTTTTGTCCTCAACTATGCTTCAGGGCCCAAATGGCTCGCAGGCACTGTGATTGCCAAAGAGGGGAATAGGATTCTGGTAGTTAAACTTACCAATGGACAAATCTGCCGCAAACATGTGGATCAAACAAAAAGGAGGTTCAGCAACCCCATATAAGAAGCAGAGGAAGAACACGATGTAGAGTTCACTCCACCACAGGTGACTGAACACTGGAACCAAGTGGAGGAGAGGCCAGTCACTGTGGGCAGTCCGTACAGGCCTGAGGCACCACAAACAGCACTCAGGCCAGCGCCCAAAAACCGAAGCCCCAACTCAGGCACTCTACAAGGGAGCGTAAACCACCAGAGAGACTTAACCTGTGATTCCAATAAGACTTTGGGGGGGAGGTGATGTCATGTATTCAACTGTCATTGTAATCCATGTATAAACTGACCTAAGTTATACATTGACTGCTAGGTGGTGAACTTGTGGGAGACACTCCTAACCTGGACTTTCAGGTATAAAAGGGGAAGCTCCACCCACCTTCATCACTTCAATGCTGGCAAATAAAGGTTACTGGTCACAGAATGACCTTCTCTCTAGTATGGGCCTCGTGTGCATTTGTACTGTATAGTAAGGACATATTAGAGTGGAGCATAATTATCATCATGGACTGGGTGGGCCAAATGACCTGTTTCTGTGCTGTATATTCTGTGCAATTCTATCAGGTTACAACCATTGTGTTTAGCGCACATGATAAAATGCTTCTGCATTACCTTCTTTGCATGCAGTTAGATACTGCTGCCACGTAGACACTCTTTGGTGACTGGTATCATCTAAATATATATTTGAGGCATTTTATAAGCACAACTAATGGATGGAATAATTTGCTATTCCACAAACACTCATTTACATGTAAAGTTGTCAGAACAAGTAGGTGTTCTTTATGAAGTTTTTACTATGGCATGATTAATACTAGATTCTTTACTCAAATGTGTTTCCTTATGGGTAATAAACTAATTCGTCTGTCTCTCTCTTCTGTTTAAGTATTGCCAAATCACACATAAGCTTTTTTCCTCTCCCACCCTATATATTCATATTTCCAGATTGTCTTTTTTTCTCATTCCCCTCCTCTCCTTAAGATGTTGACACCTTGCTGGAATATTGCTCTGTGGAGGCCAACAAGTCATTCTTTACTGATCTTTGACAGTATCAATGAACTATTTTCCCACAGGACCGTCATAGATGAAACAATCTCCTGACTGGACCTAACATGCACATGTTCACTTCCAGTAGTAGAAAGTGGATAGTAATCTCCCTGCATAACCCAGGGGTGCTGAGGCTAAATTATAGTATCCCTACTGTTGCTCCGGAGTGAGCCTTTAGCTTATTGGTAGCATTCCCAGAGTCACAAGGTACATGGTTCATACCTCGCTCCAGACAGTTCCAGTGAGTGGAGACCGGAGCTTCTGGCTTTATATCCACTGGATACTTGCGTCCGGTAGGTGTAGGTATGGCGCCCCCACCCCCCCCCCCTTACCTCCCACTGTATGGGTGCGGGAGCCTATAAAACCCTCCCACTGTGTAGGATTAATCACCCTATCACCTGGTATAAAGATGGCTACGGCCATGAAAACAGTGGTCATGTCGCAGCCTGTCAGGCGTTAGTCAGCCTGAAAATTCTTCCACGACCGGACACTATTCTAGGGTGGGAAGATACGCAACTGCTGCCCCGGCTGGAATCAGCTAATCCAGTACAGACTCGAGACCTTCCTCATTTGTATGGGTCCAGTTGCATACTGGGTAAATTCACTGGATCAATTCACTGAAACATAAGAGCAAGGGGCCATTCAGCCCTACGAGCCTGTTCTGCCATTCATTTAGATCATGGCTGATTTGTACCACATTTCCATTTACCTGCCTTTGTTCCATATCCCTTGATAGCCATACCTAACCAAAACATCTCGATCTCAGTCTTGAAAAATTAAATTGACCCAGCATCCACAGCCTTTTGGGGAAGCGAGTTATAGATTTTCACTACCTTTTGTGTGAAAAAGTGCTTCCTGGCTTCACTCCTAAATGGCTTAGCTCTAATTTAAGATTATGCCCCCTTGTTCTGGATTTCCCCACCAGATGAAACTGTTTCTCTGTATCGACCCTATTGAACCCCTTTTATCATTTTAAATCCCTCAATTAGATCACCTCTCAACCTTCTCTCCTCAAGGAAATAAAAGCCACTGAGGTAGCCTTCAGATTGTTCTTTTCAAAGAGAATTTGGTTGTGCTGGCTCTTTAGTGAATGTTTCACTTTAGTGATTTTCTTCTATTACAGTACTTGCTTTTAATGGTCCAATTTCCAATCAAAACTACAAACTGAAAGGACGTCAGATGTAATCTCAGTCTGGGTAGTTTGTCTTATCTCCACTTGAGGTTTATAGATCCTGTTGGAAAAGTCTTAAAACTTGATGAAAAACAGGCTTTACAAGAAGAAGTGGTACATAAATAATACTGAAAACATTTGCCTGGTAGCAGCCATTCTAGAATGATCCATACCTCTTAATTAATAGCCTATAAGTGTCATTGTGATTTGGGTGGATTTCTCATCCCCAGTTTATGCTGTCATGCCATTGGTACTGCAACATTGAACTTTTATGTTACTGAATGTGCTGTGAAGTATAAAAGCAGCACAAAAGGTTAGCAAAGTTAGAAAACTACATAGGATATACGACACAGAAACAGGCCTTCTGGCCCAACCAGTCCATACCGGCGTTTATGTTCCACTCGAGCCTCCTCCTGTCTTTCATCATCTAAATCCATCAGCATAACCCTCTATTCCCTTCTCCCTCATATGCTTGTCTAGCCTCCCCTTAAATGCATCGTTACTATTCGCTTCAACCACTCCCCGAGGTAGCGAGTTCCACGTTCTCATTGGGTAAAAACTTTTCTTCCTAATTACCTGTGGATTTATTGATGGCCTCTAGTTTTGCTCTTCCCTACAAGTGGAAACATTCTCTTTGTGTCTACTCTATCAAAATCTTTCATAATTTTAAAGACTTCTATTTGGTCACCCTTCAGCCTTCTATTTTCAAGAGAAAAGAGACCCAGCCTGTTCATCCTTTGCTGATATGTATATCCTCGCATTTTTGGTATCATCCTTGTAAATCTTCCCTGGACCCTCTCCAGTGCCTCTATATACTTTTTATAATATGGCGACTAGAACTGTATGCAGTACTCTTCGTGTGGCCTAATCAAGGTTTGATACAGGTTTTGCATAACTTCCCTATTTTTCAATTCTATACCTCTAGAAATAAACCCTAGTGCTTGGATGCTTTTTATGGCCTTACTATCCTGTTTACACAACTTTTAGGGATTTGTGTATTTGTACTTCGAGATCATTTTGTTCCTCGACCCCACCTAGACTCGCACCCTCCAAGTAATGTGACCTCCCTATTCTTCCTGCCAAAATGTAATATCTCACATTTATTTAACTTAATTTGCCAATGATATGCCCATTATGTAAGTTTATTAATGTCCTCCTGTAATTTGTTGCAGTCCTCCTCAGTATTGACTGTCGCCCCCAATTTTGTGTCATCTGCAAATTTAGAAATTGTGAGGGTGAAATGGTCTTTTTTTATAATCCCATTAGTGCCTCCGGGGGGCGCAACGAGGTTATCGCCTGGGGGAAGGGGTCAATAGCACTTTTGGGGAAATTGCCCCAGAGTTTTGGGGGGCACTGTAATGGTAGCACTGCACCCCGCAATTTGCGCCCCAGGCTGGCACACACACGCCGATTATGTCATCATCCTCTACTGGCCTCGTTGCACACCACGGGGGAAATTTGACCTGCAGGCGGCGAGGACGGCGGACATCCACCGCCAGGGTGCCCCATAAAGGGTAGGCCATTTGCGCCATATTTTTTCTGTTGGCCCGACAATGGTGGCCCTCGCCTTGACCAGGCTGCCATCCTGCAGCTCAGCCCACTCCGGTGCTGGGCTGTTGGCCTGGTCAAGGGTGTCCCTGGTAGCCCAGAGGCGGTTGCCAAATGGACTGCGGAGTGTGCAGTGGCCCTCCCCTTTAATTGAAGGTGAGGGGCGTTGCCGATGGGGCGCTGACCTCCGATAGCGCTCCACCTCCATTGAGGAGCAGAAGGGCCGAATTCCACACTGCGGGCGGAATTTCCAGGCTGGGCGATAAATGTTCCGGCCCTGGTGGTTACCGCCTCCAAACAGGGCATGGGGCAATTTCGCCACATATGTTTTTGATTCCAAAGTCTAAATCGTTAATAAAAATTGTGAACAACAGTGGTCCCAGCACTGATTCTTGTGGAACACCGATACCCATCTTCTGCTACTGTGCATAGCTACCGTTTACCACTACTCTCTGCTTTATGTCGTGAAGCCAGCTAGCTATCCATTCTGCTACTTGTCCCCTGACTCCACATTCTCTGACCTTGTTCATCAGTCTATTATGGGGTACCTTATCGAAGGCCTTTTGAAAATCTACATAAATTACGTCTACTGCATTGTCTACTCTCTCCGTTACCTTTTCAAAAAATTCTATTAGATTGGTGAAGCAAGACTTTCCGTTTGAAATCAATGCTGACTATTCATTATTATATTTTTGTTTTCTATATGTTCTCCTTTCGAAGGGATTCCATTATTTTTCCTACCTCTGATGTTAAGCTGATTGGTCTGTAGTTCCCTCGACATGTTCTATCCCCCTTCTTAAATATCGGTATTGCATTAGCTTTCCGCCAGTCCTCTGGCACTACACCTTTTTCTAATGAATTATTAAATATGTGTAGTAATGCCTCTGCTATCTCTTCCCTAGATTCTTTTAAAATGTGTGGATGCAATTCATCCGGACCAGGGGTTTTATGCTCTTTGAGTTTGATTAGTTTATTTAATATAGCTCCTTTTTATTTTAAATGTACTTATCTCATTACTAATCTCATCATCCAATGTCACGTCCACCTGTTCTATCTCCCTGGTAAATACTGAAACAAAATAATTTTTAAATATTTCTGCCATATTGTTACCAGTGGTATTATCCTGTCTATCCCTTAATGGCCCTATTCCATCCCAACCTTCCTTTTTTATTGATGTGCCTGTAAAATATTTTACTATTTTGATTTATGTTCCTTGATCATTTAATTTCATAGTTCCTCTTTGCCTTCCAAATTGTTTTTTTGACTTCTCTCCTAAACATTTTGTATTCTCCCTTATCATGCACTCCCCTGCTGTCTATATACTTAATGTATGCCTCTTTCCTTGCCCTCAATTGTTTCCTTATGGCTTTATTCATCCATAGAATCTCATTAGTGTTTACTTTGTTTACTCCTTTTAGCAGAATATATTATTCCTGCACTCTGTTGAACACCATTTTAAATGTTTCCCATTGCTGTTCTACATCATTTTTTGCCAATATTGTTGCCCCATTTTATTTTCCCAAGGTCTATTCTCACCCCCTCAAAATCAGTTTTTCTCCAATCTATTACCCATGTTATCATCATACTTATGTCCTTCTCAATTATCATCTTACAGCGTATTATGGTCACTATTGCCCAGATGTTCCCCTAGTTCTACTTCTCTTGTCGGCCCTGGTTCATTTCCCATTACTAGATCCAATAGCAAATCCTTCCTTGTTGGGCTTTTTATATATTGGGTCAGAAATGAGTCCAGTACACATTGTAGGAACTCCAATCCTTTATCCCCTTTACCTACCTCTTCTGTCCAATTCATAGCAGAATAGTTGAAATCCCCCATGATTATTATTCTATGGCCCCAGTTTTCATGAGCTGCAAGGCCCGCGCATTTGCCGCCCATAGGACCGCCGAAAGACCTGGCGGTACTTTGTCTGAAAGATTCCTCTAAAGAGGTGGCAGTACCGCCTGACGGCAAAATAACGGCTTACTCCGTCAATCTGGGCGGGAGCTCTCAATCTGGGCGGCAAACGCATTTGTCACCCAAGTGCCGCTTTTAAAAGATGTTCACTAACCTTCGTTTGCAGGTCTTTAGACACCGTCGGGGTAAGAACAGCCTCCACGCAGTGGTCCTTCCCCCTGCCGGCGTCGACTCCCGCCCGTACCAACCTGGCATCTCGGCGGGCGGGAGGCCACTTATGTGACTTGGCTGCCAGAGGACATCAGCAGGTGGTTCCTGGCGGTGCTCCCCTCCCGCCCGTTCCAGCCCAAGAGGAAAATGTCTAGGAGGGGAAAAGGGCAGGAAACCTCACCGGCAGTCGGCAGCAGCAGGCGGTAAGGCCAACAATATCGGGCCTATGTTTTTTACTTATTTGTCTGCATATTTCTTCCTCCACCTCCCTTCCCCTATTAGGTGGTCTGTAGACTACACCTATTGAATGTGATTGATCCTTTATTATCTTTTATCTCTGTCCATATGGATTCTATTTTGTCTTGCTGATAGCTGCGTCACTTTTTCTACTGCCATTATGTTATCCCTAATAAGTACAGCTGCTGCACCTCCCCTTTTCCCCTTTCTATTTTTTCTAAATATGTTATACCTTGCAATGTTTAATTCCCGGTCCTGATTTTTCTGTAGTCATGTCTCAGTAATCCCTACTATCTCTGGTTCCTCGTAACGCATGATTGCCTCCAGCTCCCATTTTATTATGGACACAGTGTGTGCATTGCTGAACAGACAGTTTAACTAATTTTTAATACGATTTCCTCTCATTTTATGTTTAATCATTTTTTAGATTCCTGTTCTATAACTCTATTTATTCCCTTGCCATCATTGTCCTCCCTACTTTATTTTTTCCTATGCTCTTTTCCAGTTTTGTTTATATATAGGCTGATTACTTTTCTTGTAGATCCCTCCTCTCATCTTACTAGTTTAATGCCTTTGCCACCCCCCTATTTGCCCTTTCCACTAGGACACGGGTCCCATCCCAGTTCAGATGGAGTCGGTCCAATCGGTACAGCTCCTTCCTGTCTCAGAACTGGTGCCAGTGTCCCATGAAAAGGAATCCCTCTTTCCCACACCAACCCTTTAGCCATATGTTAATTCTCCTAATCTGTCTGCTTCTGTGCCAATTTGCACGTGACTCAGGCAATAATCCAGAGATTTTTTTACCCTCGAGCTCCTCCTTTTAATTTAGAGCCTAACTCCTGATGCTCTTTCAGTAAGACCTTCTCCCTGTTCCCAGCTATGTCGTTTGTTCCAGCATGGGCCACAACTGGATTTACTGAAATATATATACGGGAACATTTTTGGCCATTTGCCGTAATATTTTTTAATGTGGCTCGGTATCAAATTCTGTTTGTTAACGCTCCTGTGAAGCACCTTGGGACATTTTACTACATTAAAGGCTCTATATAAATGCAGGTTATTGTTGTTCTTGCATAACAAGGCATAAAGACTGAAGTTATCCACTTTGGTAGAAAAAACATAAGGACAAAGTATTATTTAAATGGTGATGACTTGGAAAGTGTCAATAATAGAGGGACCTGGGTGTCCTTGTACATTGTCATTGAAAGCAAACATGCAGGTGCAGCAAGCAGTTAGGAAGGCAATTGGTATGTTGGCCTTCATTGCAAGAGGAGCAAGGATTCTTACTACATTTATACAGGACCTTGGTGAGACCGCAACTGGAGTATTGTGTGCAGTTTTGGTCTCCTTACCTAAGAAAGGATATACTTGCCATAGAGGGAGTGCAGCGAAGGTTCACCAGACTGATTCCTGGGATGGCAGGACTGTCGTATGAAGAGAGATTGGGTCGACTAGGCCTGTATTCACGAGAGTTTAAAAGAATGAGAGGGGATCTCATTGAAATGTATAAAATTCTGACTGGGTTGAATAGTCTGGATGCGGGGAGGATGTTTCCCCTGGCTGGAAAGTCTAGAATAAGGGGGTCACAGTCTCAGGATACGGGGTAGGAAATTTAGGGCTGAGATGAGGAGAAATGTTTTCACTCAGGGGGTGGTGAACCTGTGGAATTCTCTACCACAGAAGGCTGTGGAGGCCAAGTCATTGAATATATTTAAGAGGGAGATAGATAGATTTCTAGAAACAAAAGGCATCAAGGGGTATGAGGAAAAAGCGGGAATATGGTGTTGAGATAAAGGATCAGCCATGATCATATTGAATGGCGGTGCAGACTCAAAGGGCTGAATGGCTTACTACTGCTCCTATTTTCTATGTTTCTTTGAAAGCGGTGATGGATCTAGTTCTAGGAATTGAAGTGGGGCAAGTGGAGCATGTTTCAGTGGGTGTGCATTTTGGGAACAGTGATCATATCATCAAATTTAGAATCGTTATGGAAAAGGACAAGGTAAAATCAAGCGTAAAAATACTTAACTGGAGGAGGGCTAACTTCAGTGAGTTGAAAAGGGATCTGGCGAAGGTGGATTTGAATCGAAAATTGGTAGGCAAAAGTTATTGAACAACGGGAGGCCTTCAAAGAGGAGATGGTTCTGTTACAGAGTAGACACATTCCTACGAAGGGGAAAAGAAGGGCATCCAAAGCTAGAGCTCTCTGAATGACTAAAGATTATGGGCTAGGTTTTATACTTTTGTGCAGATCGCCCAAAAATAGGCGGTATTTCCAGCGTGGGCAGTAAAAATAGGTTTTCAGATTGCTGACATGTTGCCCATTTTCAAAGCCCCTAGTCTCCATTTTAAAAATTGGGTGTTACCATGAGTGATTTGAAATGGGCGTTGTTAAATCTCTCTGACCTTCTGCCGTAAAGTGTCGCCGTCCTTAGCAATGGGCGGGCAGTATTATTTTTTCTTGGCATTACACACACGTGGAAAGTAACGCTCGGCGATAAGTGACCGAGAAATGGGCGTCAGTTTCCATTTTGTGGCTAAATGGGTGATATCTGGGCGTTACACATCATTCCAGCGTTAAAATGGACATTAAGTGGGTGTTATGCATGCAAAAATAATGGAAAATCTAGCCCATAGAGGTTAAAATGAGACAGAAAAAAGACAAATGTAAGGTTCATAATACAGTAGGGAACCAAGCTGAATATAGAAAGTACAGAGGAGATCTATAAAAGGGATTAAGAGGGAAAAAAAAGAGTATGAGAACAGAAAGTGACTAAAATAATAGGGAACCCATCTTTTATAAACACATAAATAGTAAAAGGATAGTCAAAGGAATAAGGCTGATTAGTGACCCAAAAAGATCTTCATGTGGAGGCAGAGGGTATTGCTGAGATATTAAAATAAGTACCTTGCATCTGTCTTCACTAGAGAAGAGCATGCTGCCAATATAGCAGTAAAGGAGGCAGTAGCGATATTAGAGAGGATAAAAATAAAGAGGATGTTCTTGAAAGGGTGGCAGTCCTCAAAGTAGAGAAGTCACCCAGTCCGGATGGATATCCTACATTACTGAGGGAAGGGAGGAAATTGCCGAGCCTCTGGCAACAATCTTCCAATCATACTTGGATATGGGGCTGGTGCCAGGGGATTGGAGGATTGATTGCAAATGTTACACCTTTGTTCAAAAAAAGTGGAGAGGGATAGACCCAGCAACTACAGGCCAGTCAGCCCAATGTCAGAGCTGGGGAAACTTTTAGAGACAATAATCTGGGACAAAATTAATTGGCGTTTGGAAAAGTATGGGCTAATAAATGAAAGTCAGCATTGGATTTGTTAAAGGTAAATTGTGTTTGACTAACTTGATCAAATTCTTTGATGAAGTAACGGAGGGGGTTGATGAGGGTAATGCAGTTGACGACTTTCAAAAGGCATTTGACAGAGTAACACATAATAGACTTGTTAAGAAAATTAAAGCCCATGGGATTAAAGGGACAGTCGCAGCATGGATACAAAATTTGCTAAGGAACAGAAAGCAGAGAGTAGTGGTGAACGATTGTTTTCCGGACTGGAGGGAGTGGTGTTTCCCAGGGGTCGGTATTAGGACCACTGTTCTTTTTTATATATATTAATGACCTGAACTTGGGTATACAGGTTATAATTTCAAAGTTTGTAGCTGGTACAAAATTCGGAAATGTAGTAAACAATGAGGAGGATAGTAACAGACTTCAGGAGGACCAATTAATCGCAAATTATCATTTAGTATGTCTCTTTCTTATGTGGTAAAACTGGACTGGCCTCTTTCCCCAGTTCAGAATCATGCCACTCTCTCTTGCCCATTGTTCCCCATTTCAGTTCAGAAGTTGAAACATGGTCACTATCTAACAAGTCAAATTAATCCACCACCTGTTTGGGACTCACCATTCTAGGATTCTGTGACAGCAATAATTCTGTTCTGTGTTATTGCTGTTATTTATATAACAAGTCTGCTGTATAAACCAATAGATTAATTACAGGGAAAGAATGAACTTGGATTTATGTAGTGCCTTTTAAACACTTAGAATGTCTCAAAGTGCTGCACTGCCAATAAATTACTTTTGAAATGTAGTCAGTGTGCTTTGCAGGCAAACATGCCAGCCAATTCTTCACAGTAAGATTCCATAAACAGCAAATTTGATAAATGACTGAACCTGCATTGGTCGCGTTCATTGCCAGAACGTGGGAGAACTCCCCTGCTCTGCTTTGAAGAGTGCCATGGGATCTTTTACACCCAGCTGAAAAGGCAGATGGGACCTGAGTTTAACATCTCGTCCGAAAGATAGGATCATTGACAATGGCCGGAATTTTCTGGGGACCGCACGGGTGCGATCAGAGGCGGTGGGAAATTTGAAATATCGTGCAGCGAGTCAGGAAACCACCGTCATTTCACCTCCACGTGCCTTTTCCTCGGGCGCATTCGCTGGCGCAACAGCGTCCTGAACGGCAGAGGCAGGCGAGCTAATTTAAATCATTATTAGATACTTGTCAGACATTTACGAATCTTTTTAACCCTACCGTTCAAATTTTCTTGGATGACCATGGGAATCACGCAGCTCAGGAACTACGTCCGTCAACCTGAGGCAGACAATGAGTGACCTTTGATCAACACATGGAAAGTACAATAAAAATGCCTACCTCACAGCTGATCACTTTCCTCAGGCAGATGCTGTTGCTGACTGCATTGCCAGGAGATTTAGCTTTCTATAGGCTGCAAGTGTTTCCAGCAAAGTTGCCATCCACTGTCACCTCATTGGTAGAACCTATCACACTATTGACAGATTGTTTCTGTCATGTCTACTTGACCTTGTGAATCTACTTGTGCTCCATCTTTCTCTGCCACGTGCTTCTTCAAGGTGCTACCCCTGTGGCTTCAGCAAAGGTAGAGGCAGGCTGCTCACATCCCTGCTGCGACTGCTTAGAAGCTTTTGGCAGATGTCCTCTGAGTCTTGGCGCCTGCGATGGTCCCGCCAAAGTCTGCTCCTCCTGCGACTGTGCAGGGGCAGCCTCAGCCATCACAATCCGAGGTGGCATCTGGGGCTCTGACTGAGGGAGTGGCAACAGGGGAGAAATGCGAATGCTTTGAGAGGAGTCCCCACTACCATGTCCCCTCTCATTATCATCCCTCTCATTGGCCACCCTACTAGCAAGGAGCTGGAGAACACCTTGCTGCATATCAGTGGGGCCATGAGGACACACGTCTACGTTGTCATCCCTCCTAGACAGGAAGTCCATGAGCGTATGCCATCTATTCTCCATACATAGCCATCTATTCTCCATAGAGATCATGTGCTCCTGTGAGTGACGCATTAGCTGCTCCATGCAGGTGGCCATCCTATCCATTGTAGAGCCTACAGTCGCCATCGCCTGTGACACGGTGGTGCTCATGTTGGGGATGGACTCCTCCATTCTCTGCACATTTGCAGACATCGCGCTCGCAAAATCTGTCAAAGCTCCTAAACCTCCAAGAACGCCTTCTTTCGGATGGCCCCCGAGGCTCAGCATCTGCATGCAGCTCAGCAGAGCTAAGACTGTTCTGCACTTGTCCAAAAGATTTGAGGTTCTTGCAACTCTTAAGGACAAGTGCGCAGACTGTGGTGGTGGACAAGCAGACTGACCAAGGCACCGTGGTGCAGAAAGCCATTCAAGTGGGGGGAGTAAAGAGGCAGGTGGTTGTAGTAAGGGACAGTATAGTTAGGGAGGTTGATAGGGTTCTCTGCAGTCGAGAGCGTGCGTCCCCAAGGCTGTGTTGCCTACCCAGTGCCAGGGTAAAGGACATCTCCTCTGGGCTGGAGAAGAACTTGGAGTGGGAGGGGGAGGATCCAGTTGTACACGTAGGTACTAATGACAGAGGTAGGACTAAGAAAGAGGTTCTGCTGAGAGAGTTTGAACAGTTAGGGACTAAATTGAAAAGCAGATAAGATAATAATCTCTGCATTATTACCTGAGCCATGAGCAAATTGGCATAGGGTCAATAGAATCAGGAAGATGAATGTGTGGCTCAGAGATTGGTGTGGGAGAAGTGGGTTTCGATTCGTGGGGCACTGGCACCAATACTCGGGAAAGAGAGAGCTGTTCCGTGGGGACGGACTACACCTGAAATATGCTGGGACCAGAGTTCTAGTGAACTGACTGACTAGGGCGATAGATAGGGCTTTAAACTAAATAAGGTGGGGGGGGGGGGGGGGGGGGAAGAGACGGTCGCAATAGAGAGCAATCTAGAATGCTAAAGAGAACAGAAAATGAATCAATGCAGGAAAGTGATTGTGTTAAGGATAACCAGATTGTCAGGAAGGGACAGAGCATACAAACAAAACAGTGCACTAGCAAATAGGGTCCAAGTATGAAAAAATAGCGCTAAGGCAAATCGGGCTATAGTACAAAATAATGTTAAGATGTCTAATAATGTTAAAAAGACAAATTTAAAAGCATTGTATCTGAATGCACAAAGCATCTGTAATAAGGGAGACGAATTAACAGCGCAAATAGATGTAAACGGACATGATATAATTGCAATTACGGATCCATGGTTGCAGGGTGACCAGGGTTGGGAACTGAATATCCAAGGAATTCGATATTTAGGAAGGACAGGCAAAAAGGAAGAGGGGGTGATGTGGCGTTGTTAGTAAAGGATGAAATCAGAGCAATAGTGAGAAAGGATATTAGCTCAGAAAATCAAGATGTAGAATCAGTCTGGGTGGAGCTAAGAAGCACCAAGGGGCAGAAAACATTGGTGGGAGTTGTCTATAGGCCTCCAAACAGTAGTGGTAGTGTAGGGGACGGCATCAAACAGGAAATTAGAGATGCATGTAGCAAGGGTACTATAGTAATCATAGGTGACTTTAATCTACATATAGACTGGTCAAACCAAATTAGTAATAATACTGTGGCAGATGAATTCCTGGAGTGTGTACGAGATGTTTTTTTAGACCAGTATGTTGAGGAGCCTACTAGGGAACAGGCTATCCTAGATTGGGTATTGTGCAATGAGAAAGGGTTAATTAACAGTCTTGTTGTGCGGGGTTCTTTAGGGAAGAGTGACCATAACATGATTGAATTTCTTATTAAGATGGAAAGTGAAGTAGTCCAATCCGAAACTAGGGTCCTAAATCTAAACAAAGGAAACTACGAAGGTATGAGGAATGAATTGGCTATGATAGATTGGGAAGATTCATTAAAAGGCATGACGGTGGATAGGCAATGGCTAATATTTAAGGAACGAATGCATAAATTGCAACAGTTATACATTCCTTTCTGGCGTAAAAACACAGAAGAAAAAGTGGCCCAACCATGGCTAACAAAATAAATTAAGGATAGTATTAGATCCAAAAGAGGAGTTATACAAAGTTGCCAGAAAAAGTAGCAAGCCTGAGGATTGGGAGCAGTTTAGAATTCAGCAAAAATGGACCAAGAGATTGATTAAGAGGGGAAAAATAGAGTATGAGAGTAAACTTGCAAGGAACATAAAAACCAACTGCAAAAGTTTCTACAAGTACGTAAAAAGAAAAAGATTAGTGAAGACAAATGTAGGTCCTTTACAGACAGAAACAGGATAATTTGTAATGGGGAACAAGGAAATGGCAGAACAATTAAATAAATACTTCAGTTCTGTCTTCACGGAAGAGGACACAAATAACTTCCCAGAAATGCTAGGGAACCAAGGGTCTAGTGAACAAGAGGAATTAAAGGAAATGATAATTAGTAAGAAAATAGTGCAGGAGAAATTAAAAAAGGAGGGAGAGAGAAAATGGGTAACTACAGACCAGTTAGCCTGACATCAGTAGTAGGGAAAATGCTGGAGTCTATTGTAAAGGATGTAATAACGGCACACTTAGATAATATCAATGGGATTAAACAAAGTCAACATGGATTTATGAAAGGAAAATCATGTTTGACAAACCTACTGGAGTTTTTTGAAGATGTAACTGATAAAATAGATACTGGAGAACCAGTGGATGTAGTGTATTTGGATTTTCAGAAGGCCTTTGATAAAGTCCCACAAGAGGTTAATGTGCAAAATTAAAGCACATAGGATTGGGGGTAATGTATTGGCATGGATTGAAAATTGGTTAACTGACAGGAAACAGAGAGTAGGAATAAACGGGTCTTTTTCGGGGTGGTAGGCAGTGACTAGTGGGGTACCA